>NC_133618.1:553970008-555385008 GCF_048593235.1 Sminthopsis crassicaudata | reverse complement strand
AAAGGATTAATTAAAGAGTGAAATTTTGTTGTAGGGTAAATGGGCCATTGACTGGCTCTTGGAAATTTCAGTTCTTATGCTGTCAAAAAATGTTACTTTTAGTCTGTGGATATCAGCATGATTTTTTGGTACTTGATCCAAATTAATTGTATTTTATCATACAAGAAGGATGATACTGAATATATTCATTCTTCTGAAAGGTTAAATACCCGAAATTTAACTTTTACTTGGAAATTATCAGCCAAAATCAAGATAGATATTAGAGATCCATATGAAGTCTAATGTCCATGAATAATATGGTAGATATCAACACATTAAGTCTATACATCATCAATGTTACACTAAAAAAACAATTTATCATCATGACTCAATAGTTTCTTCATAATCAGCAGGTATTTAGATAGCAAATGCCCATTTAGCTTGCCATAAGTCAAACTGTTTAAAATGGGATGGAGGATAGAGTATATGACATAATATAGGTCAGTATTTATTTTTGATTTATCCACTATGACATAGCTATATCTATCAGCATTTTTAAAAATCATTTGTTAATTTATATTCTGAATGTCATCTATGGGATTCTATTTTTTCATGTATATCCTCTATTTATACAATATTCTTTAAAAGTACATTGATTCTGCTAAGCCAACCAACATAGTTCAGGGCAAAAGTGACATATTTTAGGCAATAATAACTAGTGGAATAATGTACATTGAAAATTGGAAGAAGACTTGGAAATTTTCAACTCTAATCACTTAATTTTACAGATGAGGGAGCTCACTCAGAGAGATTTAATGATTTGCTCCTGAAACACAACTAGTTAATAATAAAGCTCTGTCCAGAAAGCTAGTTCCCTGGATTTGTTTCCAGGCTTTGTTGTTTCCAGGCTTAAATTATTATCCAAGTTTTGTTTTTTTTTTGGTTTGTTTGTTTGTTTGTTTGTTTGTTTTAATTCAGGGAATAGCTTTATTACATGCATTCATGAATTCTATTGTTCTGATCAGCATCAGTGGGTTGCTTGAAAAAAGGAACTTGAAAATGTTTAATCCATTTTTGAAATGTTATCATAAATAAAAGGCACATTGGCTCAAACAAGTAAGACTTTAAAGAATATATATGTCAGTATTTGAAGAGCTCTTTTAATCAAGGTTGATACTACCATTGATACAATGTAAAATGTCCTACACCTCTCGATATTTTCATGAATAACTGTGATTGAAAAAGAAAAAGAAAACCTAAAAGCTAACTAATATTATCTGGAGATTAATTCTTTAATAATAATTCACATGTCTATCATGCTTTAAAGGTGAAAAATTTCTTCACTGTCATCATCACATTTTAGCCTACCAATAGCCTGAGCTTAGCTACATTTTACCCTTTCAGTCTAAATGGATATGGTAAAGCTTATACTGAAATATATTGACTTATTAATCCAGTTATATCTTTGTGTCACAATGAGTAAGGAAAGTAAGATGTTCACTATTTATACCAATTATACATAATTATACCAATACACTGTATTTGGATATAAAGATAAAATTCTTGCAATATTACTTTTAAATTTCTTCATTTACCTTGCACTTAATCTTAAATCTTATGAGATATCATACATCTGCAAAGGGGAGCCAGGATTGCTAGTAAAATATATATTTCACAGAAAATCCAAAATGAGACCTACCTTTAGGTAAGGGTTTCAGAGTCATTGTAATATACTGTAAGATGCCAATTGGGGCATCAAAAGGGAACTCTATTCTTTTAGCTATGGAAAGCATCTGCTTTGATTATCAAGTTTGGAATGTACGGATTTGTTCAGCATGATTTTAACAGACTGTTTGGCACTGAATATAATTCTCCCAAAGACCTGGCAGTAGAATTAGTTTAAGTAATAGTATGTCAAATACTCATCAAAAGAAATACTAATTGAGACTTCATATAAATTAGCCTATGCATGTGTGATGCTGGAAAGAAAAGAAGTGTGTCTTAGGAATTTAATTTAGCAGAAGGTATACTATATATTTATGAATTACAATGATAAAACCTCTTTTTTAGGGATCATCACATACCTGCATGATGACCTTGAAAGATTCCCAAGTACATTTAAATATTTTGTTTACACAGAAAGTTTGGGCAGAGAAGATGTAAGAAAAATTCCGGGTCATTTTAGGCCACCATTCAATTTAATTCAGGGTAAGTGAAAAATAATTGATAAGCAATCCATGTTCTTTAATAATGTCCAGGTAAATTCAAGAGAATAGCAGAAATAATTGTTAGAGAATATTTTTTTTATTTTTAATTTCGCTCTTTTTTATTATAGCTTTTTATTTACAAGATATATGCATGGGTAATTATTCAGCATTGACAACTAAAAAACATTTTGTTCCAACTTTTCCCCTTTCACTCCACCCCTTCCCCCTGATGGCAGGTTGACCAATACATTTTAAATATGTTAAATAGAATATATGTATACTTGTCCATATAGTTATTTTGCTGTACAAAAAGAATAATACTTTGAAACAGTGTACAATTAGTCTGTGAAGTCATTAGAAATGCAGGCAGACAAAAATAGAGGGATCAGGAATTCTATGTAGTGGTTCATATTCATCTCCAAGAGTTCTTTCTCTGGGTATAGCTGATTCAGTTCATTGCTGCTCTATTGGAACTGATTTGGTTCATCTCATTGTTCAAGAGGGTGTGTTGAAGATGGACATGTCGTCCATCAGAATTGATCATCTTATAGTATTGTTGTTGAAGTATATAATGATTTTCTGGTCCTGCTCATTTCACTCAGCAACAGTTCATGTAAGTCTCTCCTTTATGAAATCATCCTGCTGGTCATTTCTTACAGAAAAATAAAATTCCATAATATTCATATGCCACAATTTATTCATCCATTCTCCAGTTGATGGGCATCCACTCAGTTTCCAGTTTCTGGCCACTACAAAGAGGGCTGCCACAAACATTCTTGCACATACAGGTCCCTTGCCCTTCTTTAAGATCTCTTTGGAATATAAGCCCAGTAGTAACACTGCTGGATCAAAGGGTTTGCATAGTTTGATAAGTTTTTGAGCATAGTTCCAAATCATTCTCCAGAATGACTGGATGTATAAATAATTCCACTGACAATGTATCAGTGCCCCAGTTTTCCCACATCTCCTCCAATATTCTGCATTATCTTTCCCTGTCATTCTAGCCAATCTGACAGGTATGTAGTGGCATCTCAGAATTATCTTAATTTGCATTTCTCTGATTAATAATGACTTGGAGCATTTTTTCATATGGCTAGAAATAGTTTCAATTTCTTCGTCTGAGAATTGTCTGTTCATTTCCTTTTACCATTTAGCAATTGGAGAATGGCTTGATTTCTTATAAATTAGATTCAATTCTCTATATATTTTGGAAATGAGGCCTTAATCAGAACCTTTGAGTGTAAAAATGTTTTCCCAGTTTATTGTTTCCCTTCTAATCTTCTCTGCATTAGTTTTGTTTGTACAAAATCTTTTCTATTTGATATAATCAAATTTTTCTATATCAGTAATGATCTCTAGTTCCTCTTTGGTCACAAATTCATTCTTCTTCACAGGTCTGAGAGGTAAACTATCCTATGTTATTCTAATTTATTTATAATTTCATTCTTTATGCCTAGGTCATAAACCTATTTTGATCTTATCTTGGTGTATGGTATTAAGTGTGGGTCAATACCTAATTTATGCCATATTAATTTCCAACTTTCCCAGCAATTTTTTTTCAAACATTGAGTTCTTATCCCTAAAGCTGGATTATTAAAGTTATTGACAGTTTTGTCCTTTGAACCTAACCTATTCCATTGATCAATTTGTCTATTTCTTAGTAAATAACAAATAGTATTGGTAACTGCTGCTTTATAATATAATTTTAGATCTGGTACAGCTAGGCCACCTTCATTTGATTTTTTTTCATTAATTACTTTAAAATTCTTGACCTTTTGTTTTTCCATATGGACTTTGTAGTTATTTTTTCTAGGTAATTAAAATAGTTTTTTGGGAGTCTGATTAATATAGTGTTAAATAAATAGATTAGTTTAGGTAGTATTGTCATCTTTATTATATTTGCTTACCCTATCCAAGAACATTTAAAATTTTTCCAATTGGTTAGATCTGACTTAATTTGTGTGGAAAGTGTTTTGTAGTTTTGCTCATATAGTTTCTGATTTTCTCTTGGCAGATAGATTCTCAAATATTTTATATTATTGGTAGTTACTTTATTTTTTTATTTTTTTAAATTTTATTTATAATTTTTTACATTATATATGCATTAGTGATTTTTTTATAACATTATCCCTTGTATTCATTTTACCAATTATTCCCTCCCTCCCTCTACTCCCTCCCCTTAATGACAGGCAATCCCATATATTTTACATGTGTTACAATATAACCTAGATACAATATATGTGTGTAAATACCATTTTCTTGTTGCACCTTAAGTATTAGATTCTGAAGGTATAAGTAACCTGGGTAGATAGACAGTAATGCTAACAGTTTACATTCACTTCCCAGTGTTCCTTCTCTGGGTGTAGTTGTTTCTGTCCATCATTGATCAACTAGAAGTGAGTTGGATCTTCTTTATGTTGAAGATATCCACTTCCATCAGAATACATCTTCATACAACATTGAAGTGTAGAGGGATCTTCTGGTTCTATTCATTTCACTCAGCATCAGTTGATGCAAGGCTCTCCAAGCCTCTCTGTATCCCTCCTGCTGGTCATTTCTTATAGAGCAATAATATTCCATAACATTCATATACCATAATTTACCCAACCATTCTCCAATTGATGGACATCCATTCATCTTCCAGCTTCTAGCCACTACGAAAAGAGCTGCCACAAACATTTTGGCACATACAGGTCCCTTTCCCCTCCTCAGTATTTCTTTGGGATATAAGCCCAATAGCAGCAATGCTGGATAAAAGGGTATGCACAGTTTGATAACTCTTTGGGCATAGTTCCAAATTGCTCTCCAGAATGAATGGATTCTTTCACAACTCCACCAAAAATGCATCAGTGTCCCAGTTTTCCCACATCCCCTCCAACCTTCATCATTATTTGTTCCTGTCATCTTAGCCAAACTGACAGGTGTGTAGTAGTATCTCAGAGTTGTCTTCATTTGCATTTCTTTGATCAGTAGTGATTTGGAACACTCTTTCATATGAGTGGATATAATTTCAATATCATCATCTGAGAATTGTCTGTTCATATCCTTTGACCAATTATCAATTGGAGAATGGTTTGATTTCTTATAAATTAGGGTCAGTTCTCTATATATTTTGGAAATGAGACCTTTGTCAGAACCTTTAACTGCAAAAATATTTTCCCAATTTGTTACTTCCCTTGTAATCTTGTTTGCATTAATATTGTTTGTACAGAAACTCTTTAGTTTGATGTAATCAAAATCTTCTATTTTGTGATCAATAATGATCTCTAGTTCTCCTCTGGTCATAAATTCCTTCCTCTTCCACAGGTCTGAGAGGTAGACTATTCTCTGTTCCTCTAATCTATTTATGATCTCATTCTTTATGCCTAAATCATGGACCTATTTTGATCTTATCTTGGTATATGGTGTTAAGTGTGGATCCAAATCTAATTTCTGCCATACTAATTTCCAGTTTTCCCAACAGTTTTTTCCAAATAATGAATTTTTATCCCTAATGTTGGTATCTTTGGGTTTGTCAAAGACTAGATTGCTACAAATGTACCCTTTTTTGTCCTTTGTATCTAATTTGTTCCACTGATCTACCAGTCTATTTCTTAGCCAATACCAAATGGTTTTGGTGACTGCTGCTGTATAATACAGCTTTAGAACAGGTACACCTAGACCACCTTCATCTGACTTTTTTTTTCATTAGTTCCCTTAACCTTTTATTCTTCCATATGAATTTTGTTGTTATTTTTTCTAGTTCATTAAAATAGTTTCTTGGGAGTCTGATTGATATAGCACTAAATAAATAGATTAGTTTGGGGAGTATTGTCATCTATATTATATTTGCTCGGCCTATCCAAGAGCACTGAATGTCTTTCCAATTATTTAAATCTGACTTTATTTTTGTGGCAAGTGTTTTGTAATTTTTCTCATATAATTCCTGACTATTCTTTGGTAGATGGATTCCCAAATATTTTATACTCTCAACATTTGTTTGAAATGGAATTTCTCTTTGTATTTCTTGCTGTTGGATTTTGTTGGTGATGTATAAAAATGCTGAGCATTTATGTGGATTTATTTTGTATCCTGCCACTTTGCAAAAATTCTGAATTATTTCTGATAGCTTTTTAGCAGAGTAATTGGGGTTCTCTAAGTACACCATCATGTCATCTGCAAAGAGGGATACTTTGATTTCCTTATGTCCTACTCTAATTCCTTGAATCTCTTTCTCGGCTCTTATTGCCGAGGCTAGCGTTTCTGGTACTATATTGAATAGTAATGGTGATAGTGCGCAACCTTGTTTCACTCCTGATCTTACTGGGAAAGGTTCCAGTTTATCTCCATTACATATTATGCTTACTGACGGTCTTAAATATATGCTCCTGATTATTCTAAGGAATGGTCCATTCATTCCTATACTCTCAAGCGTTTTTAGTAGGAATGGATGTTGGATTTTATCAAATGCTTTTTCTTCATCTATTGAGATGTTCATATGGTTTTTATTAATTTGATTATTAATATGGTCAATTATACTAATAGTTTTCCTAATATTAAACCAGCCCTGCATTCCTGGTATGAATCCTACTTGATCATAATGTATTTTCCTGGGGATGATTTTCTGAAGTCTTTTTGCTAATATCTTATTTAAGATTTTATCATCAATATTCATTAAGGAAATTGGTCTACAATTTTCTTTCTCAGTTTTCGATCTACCTGGTTTAAGTATCAGTACCATGTCATAAAAGGAGTTTGGTAGGACTTCTTATCCCCTATTTTTTCAACTAGTTTATATAATGTTGGGGCTAATTGTTCTTTAAATGTTTGGTAGAATTCACATGTAAATCCATCTGGTCCTGGGGATTTTTTCCTGGGGAGTTGATTAATAGTTTGTTCTATTTCTTTTTTCTGAAATGGGACAATTTAAGCAATTTATCTCCTCCTCTGTTAATCTAGCAAGCCTATATTTTTGGAGGAAGTCATCCATTTCACTTAAGTTATCAAATTTATTTGCATAAAGTTGGGCAAAGTAACTCATTATTTCTCTAATTTCCTCTTCATTGGTGGAAAGATCCCCCTTTTCATTTGTAAGACTAGCAATCTGATTTTCCTCTTTCCTTTTTCTGATGAGATTTATCAAAGGTTTATCTATTTTATTGGCTTTTTCATAAAACCAACTCTTGCTTTTATTTATTAATTCAATAGTTTTTTTTTTGTTTTTTTTTTTTTTTTACTTTCAATATTATTGATTTCTACTTTTAATTTTTGTATTTCAAGTTTGATTTTTGGTTAGGGGTTTTCAATTTGGTCTTTTTCTAGCTTTTTAAATTGCAGGCCCAATTTGTTGATCTTCTCTTTCTCTATTTTGTTCAAATAAGCCTCTAAAGATATAAAATTTCCCCTTACTACCACTTTAGCTGCATCCCACAGAGTCTGATATGATGTCTCATCATTGTCATTATCTTGGGTGAAATTATTAATTGTTTCTTTAATTTGCTGTTTCACCCAGTCATTCTTTAAGATGATATTATTCATTTTCCAATTACTTTTTGGTCTATTTACCCCTAACTTCTTACTGAATGTAGCTTTTACTGCATTGTGATCTGAGAAGAAGGCATTTATTATTTCTGCCTTCCTTTGGTATTTACTTTAAATGGAATTTCTCTTTGTAACTCTAACTGTTGGATTTTATCAGTGATATATAAGAATGCTGATGACTTATGTGGGTTTAGTTTGTATCCTGCAACTTTGCTAAAGGTGTGGATTATTTCTAACAGCTTTGTAGTAGAATCTTTGGTGTTCTCTAAGTATACCATCATATCATCAGCAAATAGTGATATTTTGTTTTCCTCATTACCTACTCTAATTCCTTTAATCTCTGTAAGGATACAGTTCCTGCTGAACAAGAGAAGGGGATTGTAAGGGTCCTTTAAATGGGTGGCCACAGCGCAATAGGAGATTGAGTGGCCCAGATGTAATTTCTCTGGATATAGGACTGCCCTGTGTATGGGATCCTGGCCATATTGAGATAGCTTCGTAATGGGTGATGGCTCTCTTGCTGGTTGGCTGTGTGTATGACTTCACAGGCCCTTTATAAGCCCACTGCAGACAGCAAGTCACTCTCTTTAACCTGGCTCCCTACCCTGGGGTAGCCAATCTAAGCTGATGGATAGCCCAGAGAGGTAAGAAATTTGGTAGTGAACATATGGGTCTTCAGACCAGGTGTTCACTAGGGAGTTAACAAGTCAGGGAATTATGTGTGTAGGCATAATAAAGGCTTTTAAGATTACACATGGCTGTTCTTGAGTGTGCTACTGGTTATTAAACTATAGATATAAGAAATCATGGCCAGAGACCTTTGAAGGCCTTAGAGGAGGTAGAGTTGACACTGCAAAAGTCAGTGGTCAAAGGTACTCTGTTGAGCCTAGGACAGACTGGTAATAGTAACTGCCAGCAGTGCATGTTACAAATCTCTTTCTCAATTCTTATTGCCAGAACTAGCATTTCTAATACAATATTGAATAGTAATGGTGATAGTGGGCAATCTTGTTTCACTCCTGATCTCATTCAGAATGGTTGCAATTTATCCCCATTACATATGATGATTACTGATGGTTTTGAATAGATGCTACTGATTATTTAAAGGAAAAATCCATTTATTCCTATACTCTCAAGTTTTTTTTAATAAGAATAGATGTTGAATTTTATCAAATGCTTTTTCTGCATCTATTGAGATGATCATATATATTTTTTTAATTTGGTTATCAATATGGCCAATTATACTGATAGTTTTCCTAATATTGAACTAGCCCTATATTCCTGGTATAAATCCTACTTGATCATCCAGAGGATGATTTTCTGTAGTCTAGGCCCTAATTTCTTGGTTGGTCACTACTCTGAAACCAAAGCAAAGCAGTCAGGCTATGGCAGAGAGCTCTATATAAACCTTCCAACCATGGAGCCTGCTCCTGCTCCTGATTCTATTCCTGCCTGTGCTAGTCTTTTCCCGCCACTCAGGGCCAACCTTTTCTGGTGATATTCCAGAATATCTTCAGCTGGTAAATTGTTGAACTTCCAATCTTCATGAATCTTACCAGTCAAGCTCTATTTTTGAGGCTGATTTTAAAAATTGGTAATGAGGCTATGAGAGGAACTTAGAAAGTCATGTGTGCCTTCTCCACCATCTTGGTTCACCCCCTGTTGTAGAACATTGATGAAAATCACCAAAGAGATTTAATATTACTAGCTTCTAAATAGTGTTCCCAAGGAAATATCTACATTAATGAGAAAAGATCATCACTGGAGTTATACATAAATATCACAGCTTCTCTAATAATACAATATTCATTCCTTATTATTAGAGCAATTTGGGCATTACAAACTACAACATATCTTTGGATTCTAATTCTTACTAATTTTCCATTCCATATTGATTTACCTTTTAAAATATGTAAAGAAAGCTATAGTGTAAAGAGACCTATAGTAATTTTTTTACATACACAGGCCAATTTTTTTTTGTATTGCTTAAAAGACTTGTTTAATCTCTCACTAAAAAAAAATTAAACATCTAAAATCATGTTGAGATCAAGATAAGGTAAAAATTCATATCTGTTACTGCAAAAGTCTGGCATACTAATTCTGCTGTAGGAGAAAAATGCTTCATATTTCAGGAAGATTATTTTAAGAATATTCATTTACCTTCCTCATCATTCACATGGGATAATTTTTCATAGGAAGTGAGCTCTAATGAGCTTAGATCATAATGAAATAATTATGGTCAATAGACCAGTATTGTAGTAATGCTGGTCTATTGCAACCCCTGGGGATTTATCCTGTAGGTAGGATTTCATAGCAAACCAGCAGGTAGTGGTGCTTTTTTTAGAGAGAAATGTTAGATTAAAACCTTTTGTATTAAATCTAATTAGTTCTTTTATCATTCAAAAATACATTTGATGCTGAAGAAACAATTCAGAAAAATGATTTTTTATTTTTTGTTAATGCCAGTGAGGCATATGATTTCCCTAAGTTTAAAAAATTCTTTTGGGTTAGTGGAAATGACAGTGTTCAAAAGATTGAACAAAAATGTACCAAATTCTCAAAATTAATATTATATGCAAGCTATATTATAAACAAAAATCACTGATAAAGTTTTTGTTAAAGATAAAAATACAGCTAGAAGTTCAAATAATATTATGCAATAGGGAACTTCTTGTATGATTAGTGAATTTGGGAGAATTTTTGTTTTTCTTTTGAACATTTGGGGGTAATTACAAAGGTGAGGATCATGATCTATGATTTCATTATTGCAGGAAATTATCCATGAGGAAACTTTGTTCTCTTGTGTTTACTGTCAACTTGCTACTAAATTAAGTTCTTATAGTTATACTTGGTATACTAAAAATGTAAAAGATTTGTTCATAATCAAATGCATGTCAAAGATGAAGCTTGCATTTCCACAGGTAGAGCCAAGACAGTGGAATGAAGCTAGGAAGCTGCTTGAGTTTTCCAGTTTCCCTCAAAAAATACATGAAAGCAAGCCTCTGAATACAGGCTGATGGAATGAAACCCCCCTCCAGCTCAAGACAAATTGGAAAAACTTCAAGAAAGGTCATTCTCACGAGGTGAAAGGGGCATTTAGCCCAACTCACAAAAAGTCTGGAAAAGCCAGTGATAGTGTCTTACTGACAGCAGATCAGCAATTGAGACTCTTGGATGTGACTTAGTAGTGAATAAATCAGTAGGGTTCTCTGGAGTCCCAGATCAGAAGGAAAATTCTTGGAAATGAGGCTGTTTCCTGAAAAGAGTAGATAAAGCTAATCCTGAAAAGGCAAAGGGCTCCTGTGCTCATAGATAAGGTTCAAAGCTACCCAGGAAGCTTGGGACAGCACTCTCTTTACCCCAGGAGCAGAGTTAAAAAAAAAAAAAAAAAAAAGAAATACTAACAGAAAAGGAAAGAGAAAGAAACAGAAAAGACCCTGACCACAGAAAGTTACTATTATTACAAAAAAGACAAAAACATCAACTCAGATGAGGACAAAAATGTCCACAGAGGAAAGCCCAAAGAGGCTTCTTGGAAGTGTGCAGAAAAGACTTTAAAAGGCAAATAATACAAGTAGAAGAAAAAATGAAAAAAAGAAATGGGAGTTATGTGAGAGTCAAAAACTTTTGCTTTAAAAATACAACAGGCCAAAAAAAAAAATCTGTTCTAGAAAAAACAACTTCAGAAGTAGAATTCACCAAATGAAAAGAGGGATTAAAAAAAAACTAACTTAAGAAAATCACACATTAACAACTAGAATGGGGTACATTGACACTAATGACTATATGAGACATCAAAAATCAGTCAAAGGAACTGAAATGAATGTCAATGTAAAATACTTCACTGAAAAAAAAAATGGCTAACATGAAAAATAGATTCCTAAAAGACAATTTAAAAATTATTGTTCTAACTGAAGGACATGACTAAAAAAATAAACTTGATTACATTATAAAGAGATCATAAAGGAAAACTACCCCAATATTCTAGAAAATGAGGCAGAAATAGTCATTGAGAGATCCCATAAGGAAAACCCCAAGACACATTGCTTAAAACTCCAGAATTACAATGTCAAGAAAAAATACTGCCAGCTGACAGGAAAAAAAAAAATTCAAATACCAAGGAGCAAAGGTCAGGGTTACTGAGGAATTTGAATTTTCTACAATAAAGGATAGAAGAGTCTGGAATATCACATTCCAGAAGAAAAAGGACAAGGTTTCCAACCAAGAAACACAGTGAGAATGAACATCATTCAGGGAAGTGATGGATATTCAATGAAGTCATATTTTTTTAAAGTTTCCTTTATTTCTTTATTTTTAATTCTTTTTTAAAATATATTTTAAAATTAATTTTGTACTTATAACTTTTTTTTTTGACAGTACATATGCATGGGTAATTTTTTACAACATTATCCCTTGCATTCACTTCTATTCTGAATTTCCCCTCCTTCCCTTCACTCCCTCCCCTACATGACAGGCAGTCCCATATATGTTAAATGGGTTATAATATATCCTAGATACAATATACATGTACAGAACTGAATTTCTTGTTGCACAAGAAGAATTGGATTCCAAAGGTAAAAATAACCAGTGAAGAAAAACAAAAATGCAAACAGTTTACACTCATTTCCCAGTATTCCTTCTCTGGGTGTAGCTGATTCTGTCCATCAATTGGAACTGAATTAGATCTTCTCTTTGTTGAAGATATCCACTTCCATCAGAATACATCCTCATACAGTATCGTTGTTAAAATGTATAATGATCTCCTGGTTCTGCTCATTTCACTCAGCATCATTTGACATAAGTCTCTCCAAGCTTCTCTGCATTAATCCTTCTGATCATTTCTTACAGAACAATAATATTCCATAGCATTCATATGCCATAATTTACCCAGCCATTCTCCAATTGATGGGCATCCATTCATTTTCCAGTTTCTAGTCACTTTATAGTGACTAAGGGCTGCCACAAACATTTTGGCACATACAGGTCCTTTTCCCTTCTTTAGTATTTTTTGAAATATAAAACCAGTAGTAGAACTGCTGGATCAAAGGGTATTCACAGTTTGATAATTTTTTGGGCATAATTCCAAATTGTTCTCCAGAATGGTTGGATTCTTTCACAACTTCACCAATAATGTATCAGTGTCCTAGTTTTCCCACAACCCCTCCAACATCCATCATTATTTTTTCCTGTCCTCTTAGCCAATCTGACAGATGTATAGTGGTATCTCAGAGTTTTCTTAATTTGAATTTCTCTGATCAACAGTAATTTGGAACACTCTTTCATATGAGTGGAAATAGTTTCAATTTCATCATTTGAAAATTGTTCATATCCTTTGAAGAAGTCAGAAATTTTCAATCATTTCTTTTGGGAAAATAAAAAAAAATAAACAAAATATTTAATCTGCAAACACAGGACTCAAGAGAAGCATGGAAAGGTAAACAGTGGGAAATATATTATTTAAAGATTAAACTGTTTACATCCCTATATGGAAAAATTATATCTGTAACTCTTGAGTACTGGATCCATTACTGGGGCAGATAGTGAGGGTCATCACATGGTTGGAAGGTGTGGTTGAAAATGAACTCTGATGTGCTGATATCAAAGAAAAATGCATTAAGGTAGACATTGTCTGAAACTTGATCTAATCAGTTTTGGCTCAAAGAGGGAAGAACTTAATTATTCAGTAACATACAGAAATTTAGCTAACCCCATAAAGTAGGAGGAGAAAGAAGAAAGTTAATGGAAAGGCTAGATAGAACGGAAGATAGAGACTCTAGGGAAAAAGGTAAGAGAAGTGGGGAGGGGTGGTAGAAGATAAAGTAGTGGATATGGAGGTAAAAAAAAAAAAAAAAGCAATATTACTAAACACAGGGTGGAAAGAAAACAAAAGTATAGATAGGGGAGAAAATAGGATGGAAGGAAATACAGAGGTAATAATGTGAATAGGATGAACTTTCCCATAAAAGGAAAATTAATAGCAGGGTGGATTAAAAAAGAAAAACAAAAAAAATCCTACAATATGTTGTTTACAAGAAGCAAATTTAACACAGAGGTACACATACTGATTAAAGTGATATCAGACAAAGCAAAAGTAAAAGTACATCTACTCAAAAGAAATAAGAAAGTACATCTTAATAAAAAATACTGTAAATAATATAGTAATGATAGTAAATCTATATGCAACAAGTGATAGAGAAAACAAATTCCCCGAGAAAACTTTTAGCCAGTTACAGGAAAAAATAGATAGCAAAATTATATTAGTGGGGGACTTTAACCTTCTCCTCTCAGAATCAGACAAATATAACCACAAATAAACAAGAAAGGAACTGGGGAAGTTAATAATATCCTAGGAAACCTAGATATGATAGACTTCTGCAGAAATTTGAATAGAAATGGAAAGGAATACACATTTTTTTCTCAGTAATACAAGGCACCTATGCAAAAATTGACCATGTATTAGGCCATAAAAATCTCACAGTCAAATGCAGAAAGTCAGAAATAGTAAATGGTGCAACAAAAATTATATACAATAAAGGGGCAGGGAAAGATAGAATAAAAAACAATTGGAAATCAAATAATCAAATTCTGAGGAAGTAATCACAGAATACAATCCAAATCAGAGAAGCAACCTATACAAGAGAATGACAATAATGAGGCAATATACCAAAGTCGATGAAATACCAATTATCAGCACTATTATTTAACATTGTACTATAAATGTTGGCTTTAGCAATAAGAAAAGAGAAATAAATAAAATGAATTAGAATAGAGATGAGGAAATAAAACTATCACTCTATAGACTATATGAGGATATATTTAGAGAATCTTAGAATATCATACAAAAACCTGCACAAAACCATTCACAGCTTTAGCAAGTTGCAGGATATAAAACAAATCTACACAATCATCAGTATTTTATATATATATATATATATTACTAATAAATTCCAATAGCAACAGAAAAAAAGAAAATTCCATTTAAATATTTGTAAACAAAATATTTTGGAGTCTATCTGCCAAAACCAACCCAAGAACTATATGAACACAATTACAAAATGCATTTCACATAAATAAAATCCATTCTAGGCAATTAGAAAAATATTAATTGCTCTTGGGTAGGTTGAGGTAATACAATAATAATAACAATTCTGCCTAAATTGGTATACTTGTTCAGTGCCATACCAATCACAGTGCCAAAAAAGATTATTTTGTAGAACTAGAAAAAATTATAACAAAATTCATCTGGAAGAATAAATGATGAAGAATATCAAGAGAATCATTGAAAAAAAACCCACAAACTTTCAAACCATAAACTATATAAGACAGAATTTATGAAAACAATGTTATACTAATTAAGAAATGGCATGGTAATATAGAGAACTGACCCTAATTTATAAGAAATCAAACCATTCTCCAATTGATAAATGGTCAAAGGATATGAACAGAAAATTCTCAGATGATGAAATTGAAACTATATCCACTCATATGAAAGACTGTTCCAAATCACTACTGATCAGAGAAATGCAAATGAAGACAAATCTGAGATACCACTACACAGCTGTCAGTTTGGCTAAGATGACAGGAACAAATAATGATGAAGGTTGGAGGGGATGTGGGAAAACTGGGACACTGATGCATTGTTGGTGGAATTGTGAAAGAATCCAACCATTCTGGAGAGCAATTTGGAACTATGCCCAAAGAGTTATCAAACTGTGCATATCCTTTTATCCAGAATTGCTGCTATTGGGCTTATATCCCAAAGAAATACTGAGGAGGGAAAGGGACCTGTATGTGCCAAAATGTTTGTGGCAGCTCTTTTCGTAGTGGCTAGAAGCTGGAAGATGAATGGATGTCCATCAATTGGAGAATGGTTGGGGAAATTATGGTATATGAATGTTATGGAATATTATTGCTCTGTAAGAAATGACCAGCAGGAGGGATACAGAGAGGCTTGGAGAGCCTTGCATCAACTGATGCTGAGTGAAATGAATAGAACCAGAAGATCCCTCTACACTTCAATGTTGTATGAAGATGTATTCTGATGGAAGTGGATATCTTCAACATAAAGAAGATCCAACTCACTTCCAGTTGATCAATGATGGACAGAAACAACTACACCCAGAGAAGGAACACTGGGAAGTGAATGTAAACTGTTAGCACTACTGTCTATCTACCCAGGTTATTTATACCTTCGGAATCTAATACTTAATGTGTAACAAGAAAATGGTATTTGCACACATATATTGTATTTAGGTTATATTGTAACAAATGTAAAATGTATGGGATTGCCTGTCATCAAGCGGAGGGAGTAGAGGGAGGGAGGGGATAATTTGGAAAAATGAATACAAGGGATAATGTTATTAAAAATTACTCATGCATATATACTGTCAAAAATTATTAATAAAATTAAAAAAAAAGAAATATCATGGTAGATCAGTGGAATAGAATACATATGACATAATAATCAAGGTCCATATTTATATAATATTTGATAATATTGCAACTCCAGTTTCTGGGATAAGAATTCACTATTTGACAAAATTTGCTGGGAAAACTGGAGATTAATATGTCAGATATTTGGCATATATCTTCATCTCACACTTCATACCAAAATAAGATCAAAATGGGCACACAATTTAGGTATAAAGGATGATACAATAAGTAAATTAGGAGGACAAAGGATAAATTATATATTAGATTTTTAGAGAAGGGAAGAATATATGACTAAACAAGAATTAGAGAATGTTATGAAAAGTAAAATGGACATCTTTGATTATATTAAGTTAAAAATTTTTTGTGGGGGGAGGAGCCAAGATGGTGAAGAAGATACATGAAAACTTCTAAGCTTTCTCTTACCCTCAAAACCAACTATATAATTCAGCCACAAAAATAATGCTGGACTGGTAAAAATCATGAAGATTAGAAACACAGAAATTTACCAGCTGAAGAGAATCTGGAACTTCTTCAGAAAAGGTCTGTAATGAAGGTAGGGAGAAAAGGACCAGCACAGATAGAGAGAGACTAAAGGCTAGCTTACTGTGTGATCGGGCTGGAGAGGCCTCTGGGGTTAGAAAAACCACCGAGATAGAGGGTTCTGGCATAAGCTGATAGCTCTACTCTGCTTGCAAAAGAGCAGACCAGCAGAGAAGTCAAGCCACTTAAAACACACACACACACACACACACACACACACACACACACACACACAATTAAATAAAAAAATGGCAGAAACTGCTTATAGCTACCCCAAACTAGAAGTGAGACAGCACAAAATGAAGCATGCTTTCTGCTATCCAGGGCTTTTCTTTGGGGCAATCAAGAACCTGCAAGGCAGTGAGAGGGACACAGCCTGGGGCAGCCTCAAGTCCCACAGTGGGGGCTCAGCCTGAGGCGGTGAATGAGTAAGAAATTTCAGAGAACTATTGACAGCTTCTGTACAGAAAAAGAGCAGATCTCTAACCCTGAGGAGGGTAACAGCAGACAGTCTCCAGATAATACTATGATGGGGAATGTTACCTGGCCCCCATCACATAACTCTCTCCTCGAAGAGACTATTAAATCCCTAAAAAGAGAGTTAGAAGAAAAATGGGGAAAGGAAAGAGAAGTTATGCTAGAGAGTACCTGAAATTTGAATTGGAAAAGATAAAGAATTCACAGGAAATGCAGGGAAACAAAATTTTTGAATTGGAAAAGTTAAAAAAAAATCACAGGAAAGTAGGATTTCTGAACTGGAAAAGATAAAGAATTCTCAAGAAAGTAGGATTTGTGAATTGGAAAAAGAAAGTAACTCACTAAAAAAAATAGTGAAATGGAAAAAAATTCACAGAACAAAGTAATTCATTTAAAAACTCAATTGGACATATACAAAAAGAACTAAAAAATGTGAATGAAGAAAAAAAACTCATTGAAAATCAGAATTGAACAAATAGAAATGAATGATTCATTGAGACACCAAGAATCAGTCAAACAAAATGAAAGGCTGGAGAATAACATCAAATATTTATTGGGAAAATCTAGAGACCTGGAAAATAGATCAAGGAGAGATAATCTGAGGATCATTGGACTTCCTGAAAATTATGATGAAAAAAAGACCCTAGATTTTATTTTACAGGAAAGTGTCAAAGAGAACTGTCCAGAGATAATAGAAACAGAAGGGAAAATAGGCATTGAAAGAATTCATCGAAAACCTTCTGAAAAATACCCTAAAAAAAGAAAAAAAAAACAAAAAACTCCACGGAATATTGTAGCCAAGCTGCAGAACTACCAGACTAAGGAAAAAATATTGCAATCAGCCAGGAAAAAACACATCAAATATCGAGGTGCCACAATAAGGGTCACTCAAGACCTGGCTACATCCACATTAAAGGATCAAAGGGCCTGGAATCTGATATTCCAAAAGCCAAAAGAACTTGGAATGCAGCCAAGAATAAACCCAGCTAAGTTTAGCATTTTATTCCATGGAAGAAGATGGACATTTAATGAAACAAAGGAATTGCATTTTTTTCTAAGAAAAAAACCAGATCTAAATAAAAAATTTGATCTCCAACCACAAGAATCAAGAGAAGCAGAAAAAGGCAAAAGGAACTCTTGAGAACTGTATTTGTGTTGTGGATATACAGAAAGTCCACATGGATAATTTGATTTTACTGATATAACATAAAAAAAGGGGAAGTAGAAAGGGAAAAGGGATAATATCAGAAAACAGGAAAAGGGGAGATAAAATGAGGGAAAATACATCCCAGGAAGAGGCATAGAAAATTTACAACATCTGAGGGAATTTAGAGAGGGGGAGAAACATTGTGTGAATCTTGCTCTCATCAGTGTAGGCTGAAAAAGTAAATAATTTACATATTTGTTTTTCAGAGAATTCTCCCTCACCTCATTATAAGGGGGAGAGGAAAAGGGAAAAGGAAAAGAGGAATAAGGGAAGGGTACAAGAAAGGGGAAGGGACTTAAAATGAGGGGGGAGGGATACTAAAAAGAGAGGGCTGTGCTTCACAAGTGGGGTCCATAAATTCAATACTGGGGAAGGGGTTCGGGGAGGACAAGTGGAAAAAAAGATAATCAGGGGATAATATGATGGCAGGAAATACAGAATTAGTAATTTTATCTGTAAATGTGAATAAGATGAACTCTCCCATTAAACAGAGGCAGATAGCAGAACTGGATCAAAAGTCAGAACCCTACAATATCTTGTTTGCAGGAAACACATTTAAAGCAGGGAGATACTTACAGCAGGAAACACATTTAAAGCAGGGAGATACTTACAGAGTAAAGCTAAAAGGTTGGAGCAGAATCTAGTATGCTTCAGGTGAAGCCAAAAAAACAGGGGTAGCAATCCTTATCTCAGATCAAGCAAAAGCAGGAATTGATCTAATCAAAAGAGATAAGGAAGGAAACTATATCCTGCTAAAAGGTAGCATAGACAATGAAGCCATATCAATACTAAACATATATACACCAAGTGGTATAGCATCTAACTTCCTAAAGGAGAAGTTAAGAGAGTTGCTAGAGAAGAAATAGACAACAAAACTATAATAGTGGGAGATCTCAACCTTGCACTCTCAGAATTAGATAAATCAAACCACAAAAAAAAAAAAAAATAAGAAAGAAATTAAAGAGGTAAACAGAATATTAGCAAAATTATATATCCTAGATATTTGGAGAAAATTTAATAGTGATAGAAAGGAGTATACACTCTTCTCAGCAGTTCATGGAATCTATACAAAAACTGACCATATATTAGGACATAAAGATCTCAAAATTAAACGCAGGAATGCAGAAATAGTAAATGCTTTCTTCTCAGATCACAATGCAATAAAAACTACATTCAACAGGAAGTTGGGGTAAACAGACCAAAAAGTAATTGGAAACTAAATAATCTCATCTTAAAGAATGACTGGGTGAAACAGCAAATTATAGAATTAATTAATAATTTCACCCAAGATAATGACAACAATGAGACATCATACCAAAATTTGTGGGATGCAGCTAAAGCGGTAAAAAGGGGAAATTTTATATCTTTAGAGGTTTACTTGAATAAAATAGAGAAAGAGAAGATCAATGAATTGGGTCTGCAACTTAAAAAGCTAGAATAAGACCAAAAATCAAACTTGAAATACAAAAATTAAAAGGAGAAAACAATAATATTGAAAGTAAAAAAAAAACTTGAATTAATAAATGAAACTAAGAATTGATTTTATGAAAAAGCCAATAACATAGATAAACCTTTGGTAAATCGATCAGAAAAAAGAAAGAGGAAAATCATATTGTTAGTCTTAAAAATGAAAAGGAGGATCTATCCACAAATGAAGAGGAAATTAGAGAAATAATAAGGAGTTACTTTGCCCAATTTTATTCTAATAAATTTGATAACTTAAGTGAAATGGATGACTACCTTTAAAAATATAGCCTTCCTAGTTTAACAGAGGAGTAAGTAAATTTCTAAATTAGTCCCATTTTAGAAAAAGAAATACAACAAGCTATTAATCAACTCCCCAGGAAAAAATCCCCAGGAGCACATGGATTTACATGTCAATTCTTCCAAACATTTAAAGAACAATTAGCTCCAATGTTATATAAAATATTTGAAAAAATAGGGGAAAAGGAGTCCTGCCAACTCCTTTTATGACACAGACATGGTATTGATACCTAAACCAGGTAGGTTGAAAACAGAGAAAGAAAACTATAGACAGATCTTTTTAATGAATATTAATGCTAAAATCTTAAATAAGATATTAGCAAAAAGACTTCAGAAAATCATCCCCAGGATAATACACTATGATCAAGTAGGATTTATACTAGGAATGCAGTGCTGGTTTAATATTAGGAAAGCTATTATTATAATTGACCATATTCATAATCAAATTAATAAAAACCATATGATCATCTCAATAGATGCAGAAAAAGCATTTGATAAAATCCAACATCCATTCCTACTAAAAAAAACTTGAGAGTATAAAAATGAATGGACTATTCCTTAAAATAGTCAGGAACATATATTTAAGACTGTCAGTAAGCATAATATATAATAGAGATAAACTGGAACCTTTCCCAGTAAAATCAAGAGTGAAACAAGGTTACCCATTATCACCATTACTATTCAATATTGTATTAGAAGTGCTAGCCTCAGCAATAAGAGTTGAGAAAGAGATTAAAGGAATAAGAGTAGGTAATGAGGAAATCAAACTGTCACTCTTTGAAGATGATATAATGGTATACTTAGAGAAACCCAGAGATTGTAATAAAAAGTTATTAGAAATAATTCAGAATTTTAGCAAAGTTGCAGGATACAAAATAAATCCACATAAATTCTCAGCATTTTTATACATCACCAACAAAATGCAACAGCAAGAGATACAAAGAAAGAGAAATTCCATTCAAAACAACTGTCGAGAGTATAAAATATTTGGGAATCTATCAACCAAAGAAAAGTCAGGAATTATATGAGCAAAATTACAAAACACTTGCCACAAAAATAAAATCAGATTTAAATGTTTGGAAAGACATTAAGTGCTCTTGGATAGGCCAAGTGAATATAATAAAGATGATAATACGCCCTAAACTACTCTATTTATTTAGTGCTATACCAATTAGACTTGCAAGAAACTATTTTCATGACCTAGAAAAAATAACAACAAAATTTATATAGAAGAATAAAAAAATAAAAAATTTCAAGGGGATTAATGAAAAAAAAAAGTCAGATGAAGGTGGTCTATCTGTACCTGATCTAAAATTATATTATAAAGCAGCAGTCACCAAAACCATTTGGTATTGGCTAAGAAATGGACTGGTAGATCAGTGGAACAAATTAGATACAAAGGACAAAAAAGGGTACATTTGTAGCAATCTACTGTTTGATAAAACCAAAGATACCAACATTTGGGATAAGAATTCATTATTTGAAAAAAAAACTGTTGGGAAAACTGGAAATTTGTATGGCAGAAATTAGATATGAACCCACACTTAACACCATATACCAAGATAAGATCAAGATAGGTTCATTATTTAGGCATAAAGAATAAGATCATAAATAGATTAGAGGAACAGAGGATAGTTTACCTCTCAGACCTGTGGAGGAGGAAGGAATTTATGACCAAAGGAGAACTAGAGATCATTATTGATCACAAAATAGAAGATTTTGATTCCATCAAATTAAAAAAGCTTTTGTACAAACAAAACTAATGCAAACAAGATTAGAAAAGAAGTAACAAATTGGGAAAATATTTTTACAGTTAATGATTCTGATAAAGGCCTCATTTCCAAAATATATAGAGAACTGACTAATTTATAAGAAATCAAACCATTCTCTAATTGATAAATGGCCAAAGGATATGAACAAACAATTTTCAGAGGATGAAATTGAAACTATATCCACTCATATGAAAGAGTGTTCAAAATCACTACTGGTCAGAGAAATGCAAATTAAGACAACTCTGAGATACCACTATACTCCTGTCAGATTGGCTAAGATGACAGTAACAAATGATGAATGTTGCAGGAGATGTGGGAAAACTGGGACACTGATACATTGTTGGTGGAGCTGTGAAAGAATCCATCCATTCTGGAAAGCAATTTGGAACCATGCCCAAAAAGTTATCAGACTGTTCATACCCTTTGATCCAGTAGTGCTACTACTATTCTTATATCCCAAAGAAATACTAAAGAAGGGAAAGGGACCTGTATGTGCCAAAATGTTTGAGGTAGCTCTTTTTGTAGTGGCTAGAAACTGGAAGTTGAATGGATGCCCATCAATTGGAGAATGGTTGGGTAAATTATGGTATATGAATGTTATGGAATATTATTGCTATGTAAGGAATGACCAACAGGATGAATACAGAGAGGTTTGGAGAGACTTACATGAACTGATGCTTAGTGAAATGAGCAGAACCAGCAGATCACTATACACTTCAATAACAATACTGTATGAAGTTATATTCTGATGGAAGGGGATATCTTCAACATAAAGAAGACCCAACTCACTTCCAGTTGATCAATAATAGATAAAAACAGCTACACCCAGAGAAGGAACACTGGGAATTGAATGTAAACTGTTAGCACTACTGTCTTTCTACCCAGGTTGCTTATACCTTCGGAATCCAATTCTTTTTTGTTTTTGTTTTTGTTTTTGTTTCTGTTTTTTTTTTGTTTGTTTTTTCTTTTTTATTAATTTTTATAATTATAACATTTTCTTTGACAGTACATATGCATAGGTAAAATTTTATTTTTTAAAAACATTATCCTTTGTACTCCCTTCTGTTCAGAGTTTTTCCCCTCCTTCCCTCCATCCCCTCCCTTAGATGGCAGGCATTCCCATACATATTAAATATCTTATAGTATATCTTAGGTAAAATATATATGTGCAGAACCGAATTTTGTTGTTGTTGCTGTTGCAAAGGTAGGTTATTATTCGGAAAGGTAAAAATAATCTGGGAAGTGAAACAAAACAAAACAAAACAAAACAAACAAACAAAAAAAAGCAATGCTCACAGTTTACACTCATTTTCCTGTGTTCCTTTTCTGGATGTAGCTGATTCTGTCCATCATTAATGAATTGGAATTGGATTAGCTCGTCTCTATGTTGAAATGTTGAAGATATCCACTTCCATTAGAATATATCCTCCTACATTATCATTGGTGAAGTGTATAATGATCCTCTAGTTCTTCTCCTTTCACTCAGCATCAGTTGATGTAAGTCACTTCAAGCCTCTCTGTATTCTTCCAGTTGGTCATTCCTTACAGAACAATAATATTCCATAACATTCATATACCATAATTTACCCAACCATTCTCCAATTGATGGACATCCATTCATCTTCCAGTTTCTAGCTACAACAAAAAGAGCTGCCACAAACATTTTGGCACATACAGGTCCCTTTCCACTCTTTAGTATTTCTTTGGGATATAATCCCAATAACAGCAATGCTGGGTCAAAGGGTATGCACATTTTGATAACTTTTTGGGCATAATTCCAAATTGCTCTCCAGAATGGTTGTGTTTTTTCACAACTCCACCAATAATGCAGCAGTGTCCCAGTTTTCCCACAGCCCCTCCAACACTCATCATTATTTGTTCCTGTCATATTAGACAATCTGGCAGGTTTGTAATATCTCAGAGTTGTCTTAATTTGCATTTCTCTGATCAATATTGATTTGGAACAGTCTTTCATATGAGTGGAAATAGTTTTAATTTCATCATCTGAAAATTGTCTATTCATATCCTTTGGCCATTTATCAATTGGAGAATGGCTTGATTTCTTATAAATTAAAGTCAATTTTCTGTATATTTTGGAAATGAGGCCATTATCAGAACCTTTAACTGTAAAAATGTTTTCCCAAATTGTTACTTCCCTTCTAATCTTGTTTGCATTAGTTTTGTTCGTGCAGAAACGTTTTAATTTGGCATAATCAAAATTTTCTATTTTGTGATCAATAATGGTCTCTAGTTCTCCCTTGGACACAGGGAGACAAACTCCTTGGACACAGTTTGGACACAAACTCCTTCCTCCTCCACAAGTCTGAGAGGTAAACCATCCCATGTTCCTCCAATTTATTTATGATTTCATTCTTTATGCATAAATCTTGGACCCCTTTTGATATTATCTTAGTATGTGGTGTTAAATGTGGGTCCATGCTAGTTTCTGCTATACTAATTTCCAGTTTTCCCAGCAGTTTTTGTCAAATAATTACTACTTATCCCAAGATTTGGGATCTTTGGGTTTATCAAACACTAGATTGCTATTTTTATTCACTATCTTTCCCTGTGATCCTAACCTATGCCACTGATCAACTAGTCTATTTCTTAGCCAATACCAAATGGTTTTGGTGACTGTTGATTTATAATATACTTCTAGATCAGGTACTGCTAGACCACCTTCATTTAATTTTTTTTTCATTACTTCCCTGGAAATTCTTGACCTTTTTTTGTTCCATATGAATTTTGTTGTTATTTTTTCTAGGTCATTAAAATAGTTTCTTGGGAGTCTGATTGGTGTAGCACTAAATAAATAGATTAGTTTAGGGAGTATTGTCATCTTAATTATATTCGCTCGGCCTATCCACGAGCACTGAATGTCTTTCCAATTATTTAAATCTGACTATATTTTTGTGGCAAGTGTTTCATAATTTAGCTCATATAATTCCTGACTCTCCTTTGGTAGATATATTCCCAAATATTTTATACTATCGACCGTTATTTGGAATGGAATTTTTCTTTGTGTCTCTTGCTGTTGGATTGTGTTGGTAATGTATAAAAATGCTGAGGATTTATGTGGATTTATTTTGTATCCTGCAACTTTGCTAAAATTCTGAATTACTTCTAATAGCTTTTTAGCAGAGCTTTAGGAGAGTTCTCTAAGTATTCTATCATGTCATCTGCAAAGAGTGATAGTTTGATTTCCTCATTTCATACTCTAATTCCTTGAATCTCTTTCTTGGCTCTTATTGCCGAGGTTAGCGTTTCTAGTACTATATTGAATAGTAATGGTGATATTGGGCAACCTTGTTTCACTCCTGATCTTACAGGGAGAGGTCTAGTTTATCGCCATTACATATGATGTTTACTGATGGTTTTAAATATATGCCTGTTATTATTTTAAGGAATAGTCCATTTATTCCTATACTCTCAAGTGTTTTTAGTAGAAATGGATGTTGGATTTTATCACATGCTTTTTCTGCATCTATTGAGATGATCATATGGTTTTTATTAATTTGATTATTAATATGGTCAATTATACTAATAGTTTTCCTAATATTGAACCAGCCCTGCATTCCTGGTATAAATCCCACTTGGTCATAGTGTATTATCCTGGGGATGATTTTCTGAAGTCTTTTTGCTAATATCTTATTTAAGATTTTAGCATCAATGTTCATTAAGGAAATTGGTCTATAGTTTTCTTTCTCAGTTTTCAATCTACCTGGTTTAGGTATCAGTACCATGTCTGTGTCATAAAAGGAATTTGGTAGGATTCCTTCAATCCCTATTTTTTCAAATAGTTTATATAGCATTGGAGTTAGTTGTTCTTTAAATGTTTGGTAGAATTCACATGTAAATCCATCTGGTCCTGGGGATTTTTTTCTTAGGAAGTTGGTTAATAGCTTGTTCTATTTCTTTTTCTGAGATGGGACTATTTAGGCTACTTACTTCTTCCTCTATTAATCTGGGCAAGCTATATTTTTGAAGGTATTCTTCCATTTCATTTAAGTTATTGAATTTATTGGCATAAAGTTGAGCAAAGTAGCTCCTAACTATTGTTCTAATTTCCTCTTCATTAGTGGTGAGTTCTCCCTTTTCATTTTTAAGACTAACAATTTGCTTTTTCTCTTTCCTTTTTTATATCAGGTTTACTAAGGGTTTGTCTATTTTGTTGGTTTTTTATAGAACCAACTATTAGATTTATTAATAAATTCAATAATTTTTTTTTTTTTACTTTCAATTTTATTAATCTCACCTTTCATTTTTAGAATTTCAAGTTTTGTGTTTTTCTGGGGGTTTTTAATTTGTTCCTTTTTAGCAATTTTAGTTGTAAGCCCAATTCGTTGGCCCTCTCTTTCTCTATTTTATGCAAGTAGGCCTGTAGAGATATAAAGCTTCCCCTTATTACTGTTTTGGCGTATCCCACACATTTTGATATGATATCTCATTATTGTCATTTTCTTGGGTGAAGTTATTAATTATGTCTATGATTTGCTGTTTTACCCAATCATTCTTTAGTATAAGATTATTTATTTCCAATTATTTTTTGGTCTATTTTCCCCTGGCTTTTTATTAAATGTAATTTTGATTGCATTGTGGTCTGAAAAGGGTGCATTTACTATTTCTACCTTACTGCATTTGATTTTGAGATCTTTATGTCCTAATATATGGTCAATTTTTGTATAGCTTCCATGAACTGCTGAGAAGAAAGTATACTCCTTTCTGTCTCCATTTAGCTTTTGCCAAAGATCTATCATATCAAACTTTTCTAGTATTCTATTTAGCTCTTTGACTTTTTTCTTATTTATTTCGTGGTTTGATTTATCTAATTCTGAGAGTGCAAGGTTGAGATCTCCCACTATTATAATTTTGCTATTTCTTCTTGCAGCTCTCTTAATTTCTCTTTTAAGAATTTAGATGCTGGGCGGAGCCAAGATGGTGGAGAAGATACACACAACTCTGCGAACGTCCTTACTTCCTCACAGCCAATTAGATAAATCAGCCTCAAAAATATCACTGGACTGATAGATACCACAAGGACTGGAAGCACGACTTACCAGCTGAAGAGAATCTGGAGTTTCAACAGAAAAGGTCAGTTTCCAGGGGAGGAAGAAGAGAGGCCAGCACAGACAGCTGGGTGCTAGCAGACTGCGCCGATCGCGCTGGGAAGGACTCTGGGATCAGAGAAGCCACTGAGATAAAGGAATCTGGCACAGGCTGTTAGCTCTTCTCTGCTTATAATACAGAATTTCAGAAGAGAAATCTAAACTGCTTTAAAAATTCAAAGATAGATTATATCTTCCCAGATCCTGGGGGTGACTCAGCAGATATAGGCACTGTGGGTGTGGCCCCTAGCTCCCACCTGAGAATTGTTAAGAGATTGAGAAGTGGGCGGATATGGCCCAAGGCAACACACACTGCCTACCTCAGCTGGAGGCTGTGGAAATCAGCTCTGGAAGTCCCAGAGAAGTGGAACCTTTGAACTAGGGACCGCAGTTTCTGGCAGATACTTCCAGTTTGAGCGCAGGGGCTTTTCAGGTTACCTGCTACTGATATCCACGCCCCACCAGGATGCATAGCCTGGACTTTGTGCCGTCTTTACTGTTCAATCTCAAACCTCAGGGAAGCCACTAGAACACAGCTCCCTCAAAGCACAGCAGTGCTAGTCACCTCTGAAGCACCTCCAGGTAGGGGGTGGGGAACTCTCTCCCAGAGCTCTCTCTTAGCTCAGGTGCAGGAGCCACTGCATCCATCTGGTCTGGGAGGAATCTGGTAAAGAAATAAATAAATAATTTCCTACCCCAGGGACAGACCCCAAAAGATTTTTTAAGTATGAGCAAAAAAGCAAGAAAAACTATAGATTCCTTCTACACAGAGAAAGAGTGGGTATCCAACCCTGAGGAAGTTAACAGCAGAGAGTCAGCAGATAACAACCTAAAGGGGAATGATTCCTGCCCCCCATCTCATAACTCTCTCCTCGAAGAGACTATTAAAAAGCTAAGAGAGTTTGAAGAAAAATGGAGAAAGGAAAAGGAAGCTATGGTAGAGAATAACAATGTCCTGAAATTGGAGTTGGAAAAAATAAAGAATTCACAGGAGATGCAGGGAAACAAAATTTGTGAATTAGAAAAGGTTAAAAAATCACAGGAAAGTAGGATTTCTGAATTGGAAAAGATAAAAAAGTCTCAAGAAAATAGAATTTCTGAATTGGAAAAAGAAAATAATTCTCAAAAAAAAATTAGGGAAATGGAAAAAAATTCAATAGAGCAAAATAATTCATTAAAAATGAAATTGGGCATTTACAAAAAGAACTAAAAACTGTGAAAGAAGAAAATAACTCCTTAAAAGTCAGGATGGAACAAATAGAAATGAATGATTCACAGAGAACCCAAGAATCAGTCAAACAAAACAAAAAAAAAAAAAAAAAAAATGAGAAGTTGGAGAACAACGTCAAATACTTACTGGGAAAATCTATAGACCTGGAAAATAGATCTAGGAGAGATAATCCAAGGATCATTGGACTTCCTGAAAACTATGACCAAAAAAAAGAGCCTAGATTCTATTTTACAGGAAATTATCAAAGAGAACTGTCCAGAGATAATAGAAACAGAAGGGAAAGTAGGTGTGGAAAGAATTCATCGAACTCCTTCTGAAATAGACCCTAAAAAAAGAACACCACGGAATATTGTGGCTAAGCTGCAGAATTACCACACAAAGGAGAAAATCTTGCAAGCAGCTAGAAAAAAACAATTTAAATACCAAGGTGCCACAATAAGGGTCACTCAATATCTGGCTGCCTCCACATTAAAAGATAGAAGGGCCTGGAACCTGATATTCCGTAAGGCAAAAGATCAAGGACTGCAACCAAGAATGAACTACCCAGCTAAGATTAGCATCTTTTTCCATGGAAGAAGATGGTCTTTCAATGACATAGAGGAATTCTATATGTTTCTAAGAAAAAAACCAGACATATATATACTATGATTTTTCCCTTTTGTTCTATTTTTTTTCTCTCTCAACATGATTGAGCAAACAATGGATATTAATAATAAATTTAAAACATGCTAATTTAGAACAAATAGCTGGGGCTTGAATCCAGATGATCTATATTTTAAATCTGATTCTCTTTTCTTTAGACCAGGTAACTCTTCTTCAGAACTATTCCCTCAAGCAAAAGGACCCAGATATACAAAAATGTGGTGGCAAAGAATTAAAAAATGAGTCGATGCCTACCAACTGGGGAACAGTTGAAAAAGTTATCACATATGAAAGTTATGGAATGTTATTGCTCTATTAAAAAAACAATGAACAAGCTAATTTTAGAACACCCTGAAAATATTTATATGACCAGATTTTTGGTGAAAGCCACATTCTGATTGTGCCATGATAAATACTGATATATTTGGTCCTCTGTAGCTCAGTGATTCAAGCAATGTAAACAAATTTTGGGTTCAAAATGCCATACTCATTCAGAGAATGAATTATGAAAATTGAATGTAAATCAACTTATGCTATGTTCACTTTTAAAAGTTTTGTTCTGTTTTCCTTATTTCTCATGGTTTTTGTCTTTTGTTCTGACTTTTCTCTCACAACGTGATTCATAAAATTTGTTAAGAAATTTATGTATATGCATAATCCCCCCCTTGTTGTTTTGCACATATAACTGGGGCAAATATACATAAATAGATTTAAAAAGGAAAAAAAAAAAACAAATATTACCTCAGATGTTTTCTTATAAACATCTTAGAAAAGATTAAAGTACCTGCAATATTTGTATAAAGAATATGAAAAGAAGAGAAACTAGAATCATTTCTCACATCTGTGGGAGCTAATTCAACTAAAGTCGAAGTGTATAATGAGTAACATTGGGCTTCATTACAATATATTTTGGTCTTAATTATTTTAGATTTGTCCCCCAATTAACTGCAACTGTGCTTACAATACAACTTTTATGTGTATTCATAGGCTTTGTTAATTGTTATTTTTTCCATCTTCCAGTTTACGAAAAAAAATACCTCTCCATCACCAATATTTTAAAAAATTTTAAAATGGTTTCTAAAACAACTCTAAATGTAAATAATTGTCTTTCATAATATACCCTTTATGATGCATCATTTTTTTCATATAAATATATTGAATTCATTGTACCCTTTTATTTATTATGTATCAGGAAAGTGCATCAATAAATAATTTGTATTCATCTGTTTTCAAGTATGTAAATTTTTTTCACAGTTTGATCTTTTCTTTCTTTTCTTTTTTTCTTTCTTCCTTTTTTTTTTTTTTTTTTTTTTTTTTTTTTTTTTTTTTTTTTGATTGGTGATCAGTTATTGTTACCAGGCTTTTTCTTCTCTAGAGATTTTATAAGATAATAGAAATGTAGGAAATAAAAAATATGGTTCATTGGACTAAACTTTGCCTCAGAGACTGATCTATCATTATTCTACTAAATTAGTTTTATCCCATTACAGATTGTAATGTCCTGTTGTCTCTCAATTTATAATCCTTCTCTGGCAGGAGGTTTCTGTTAGTGTCCTGTTGTCTCTAGAAATTGTGGATCCTTCTCTGGGAGGAGATCTCTTTTCTATATAATCTTTTCCTCTGTGAGCAGGTTTCTTGGGAGGCTTCTGGATCCTCCAGCCAGAGTGAAAGTAGAATCTCGAATCCTCTTCTTCCTGAATCTTGACTCTGAATATCTTTGAGCTTCCCTGAAGTTCTCCTGGGAAGTCTTGTTCTTATCCCAATCTAGACTGACTCCTTCCAGACTGCTGTCCAAACTCAATGTCCCCGGAGGCATACTTGGTGGCTCCTTATATCCTCCCAGAGAATGGGCTTGTGGGTACTCCCAGAGGCTTGTGGGAACTTTTTACTGACCAATGAACAAGCTCTTTAAAGTATTCCTTCAAAGGTGTAGACTCCCTTAAAGATTTGAACTAAAGGTGTGAATTCTGAGCTAGAGAATTGTTAAGTACCAACTTAGCACTTAGTAAGAACCTAAGAACAGATGACTTCAATTACCTTATCTATAAAGTAGAAGGAATGAATACTGACCTTCCAAGAAGGAATATTTTATTAATACAAAAATTAGGAAATCAAGATTGATTCATTGAAAATGATATGCAAATCATCAATTGACTTATAAGATAGGCTAACCTTTAAAGAAAGAAAGATAAATAAAATGTTCAGCAATTTAAAACCTTCTAGGGAGGTTGGTTTCCTTTAGAGTAATTGAAGTTCTACTATGTTGACAACAGGAATATAGGATAAAATTATTATCAGGAAGTCATGTAGTTTATCAGTCTGATTACAAATAATTAGCACGATTTTGATGACAATAATGGCTAGTATTTATATATATTTTAAAGTTTGCCTTACAAACATTAACTCATTTTGTCCTCCTGACAGTCATGAAAAGTAGATATTATATTGTTAGCCCTATTTAACAGGTGAAGAAGCTGAAGCCAATAAAAATAATGTGACATCAGGATCACAAAACTAATAAGTCAGAGTTCAGAGATCATATTTGAACTGTTTTCTTTGTGACTACAAATTTAGTGCTATATAAACTGCAACACTTAGCTGCCTTTATTGAATGACAATATTGAAAATTAACCCATGGGAAAAACTACTAATTGATGACAAAAAATTCCCCTAATTTCAAAACACCAGGTTCAGGAAAGTTCTCTTGAAACATCGACTATAGCACATTGCAAATAATAGACATTTAATATTCATTGAATTGAATGGCATCTATTTGCTGAAGTTCAACTCCATTGCCTTCTATGGGCCACAAAGAAAGAGAACAGCTGGTCTCTTTCTTCAGCTTCTTAATTCTTTGAAGATGGCTAAGGGGTGGTAAGCTACACAGCCTAAATTTGTTCTCTAAGGGGGGGCTTGTCCCATTCTATTGAGGTTAAATGTTCCATAAGGAAAGCTCTGGGGCCCATATTTGTAGAATATATTTGTTTGGCTTTTGATATAGAGTTGGCCCCTTACTCAAACATCAGCTCTAGATGATATTTTGATCTCCAACTGGTGACATTTACTATACTTCATGGAGCTTGTGATTCAAAAGATTCTTTCCACAACCTGACAGAGTAGGTATGTGGTATTAAACTGTTTCCACCTGCTACAATAGCTTGCATTTTAAGCAGGGTTAACTGTAGAGCACCATTTGGAAATAGTTTGCAAAAAATTCCTTAAACCTCCAGGGGAGACTTCCTGGATATGCACCTCATCCTTACTGAGTATTTCAAGGCTTAAACTTTATCTCTTAAGTCAATCAACTAGGGATCAGGCAAGAAGATTGGATAACAGCTTTGCTAATCCAAACAATTAAAAAAAAAGTTATGAAACTCCAAAGAGTTTTCTTTGCCATTTGATAGTAGTCACACATCTTGTGAGCAGAATTGTATAATACAGTAGTTAATATCGTGTTGTACTCAGAGTAGGATTTTGTTGTCTTCCCAGGGAGCACTAATAACTAATTTTGGCTGGAACTGATAATGTGCTGGAGGCTGCCTGGAGAGCTAGATAAATCCAACCAAGATAGAAATTTTGCTTTACATAGTTTATCCTTATCAAGATGAAAGATAAGCAAATGTCAAAGAGTTTTGAGGTTTATTTAGTTACAGAGAAGCAGCCAAAACTTGAAATCCTCCATCCAGAGGCTTTTCCCCCCAATAATTCAATACTATTGAAAGATATGTTTTGTCTTATTTTTATGTTGTCTGGCATGAAATAATTTGTGAGAATGATTTTTCCAGTGGTTTTCAACAAAATTTACTTTTGGCTACAGCAGAAAATAGTTGACTACAATCTTTTTCTTCTCCTCTCTTGTTATTATTGATCCTTCAAGAATTGAAAATATAAAATATAGGAAAAATTATGGGAAAAACAGGTCACTTGAAAGTTAATTTGGATTGAGATATGTAAATTAGAATTACAATTACTAAAATATAGAAGTGACACCTTTACAGCACTTTTTTCTTATCAAATAATAAAAGAAATCCATAGATTTGGTTATGATTGAACAAATTGTGGTATTCTTTCCCCATAAGTAAATACTTTAGAGACTTTTGGTAAAACTCATGTGAACTTATGTGAAATAAGAGCTAAGAGAACATTTTACATAATTACTACCATAGTTCCAAAGAAATAAAAGACACCAGAAACCAGCTCAAAAAAAGAAATTAATTTTAAGTCCAAAAGATATATTTTAATATGTCTTTCTTATGTTACTTGATTTTGTTCATGTTCTCTGTTTTCTATTTTGTTTATTTATGTATTTCAGTTTTTTAATTTTCAAAACATATGCATGGATAATTTTTCATCATTAATCCTTGCAAAACACTGTGTTCCAATTTCCCCTCTCCTACCACCTCAATCCTAGACAGCAAGTAATCCAATACATAGTAAATATGTTAAAATATATATTAAATCCAATACATGCATAGATATGTATACAATTAACTTGCCGCACAAGAAAAATCAAATCAAACAGGAAAAACTGAGAAAGAAAATAAAATGCAAGTAAACGAAAACAAAAAAAGTGAAAATTCCATGTTGTGATACACATTTAGTTACCACAGTTCTTTTCTGGATTTAGATGGCTCTCTTCATCACAAGATCATTGGAATTGGTCTGAGTCATCTCATTGTTGAAAAGAGCCACGTCCATCAGAATTGATCATTATATAATTTAATCGTTGCCATACACAATGATCTTCTGGTTCTGCTCATTTCACTTAGCATCGTGTAAATCTCTCCAGGACTCTTTGAAATCATCTTGCTGGTCATTTCTTACAGAACAATAATATTCCATTATATATACCACAACTTAGCTAGCCATTCTCCAATTAATGGGCATCCATTCAATTTCCAGTTTCTAGCTACTACAAAAAGGGCTGCCACAAATATTTTTGCACATGTGGGCCCCTTTCTCTCCTTTAAAATCTCTTTAGGATAAAAGTCCAATAGAAACACACCTGGATCAAAGGGTATGCACAGTTTGACAACTTTTTGAGCATAGTTCCAAATTGCTCTCCAGAGTGGTTGGATCATGTCACAACTCCACTAACAATGCATTAGTTTTCCTATTTTCCCACATTCCGTTCAACAGTCATCATTATCTTTTCCTGTCATCTTAGCCTATTTGAGAGGTGTGTAGTGGTATCTCAGAGTTGTCTTAATTTGCATTTCTTTGATCAATAGTGAATTAGACCACATTTTTATAAGACTAGAAATGATGTTAATTTTTTCATCTAAAAATTGTCTGTATATACCTTTGACCACTTATCAATTAAAGAATGGCTTGAATTCTTATAAATTTGAGTCAATTATCTATATATTTTAAAATGAGGCCTTTATTCAGATCCTTTGGATATAAAAATGTTTTTCCTAATTTATTGCTTGCCTTCTAACCTTATATGCATTTGTTTTGTTTGTACAAAAATATTTTAACTTAATATAATTAAAAAATATCTCTTTTGTGATCAATAATGGTCTCCAGTTCTTCTTTGGTCTCACATTTCTTCCTCCACAAATCTGAGAAGTAAACTATCTTATAATTTTTATATAATATTCTTTACGTCTAGATCATGAATCTATTTCAATCTTATTTTGATATATACAATGTTAGGTGTATGTCTAAGCCTAATTTCTGCTATACTAGTTTTCAATTCTCCTAGCAAATAGTGAAATCTTATCCCAAAAGCTGAAGCTTTTTGGTCTGTCAAATACTAGATTGCTATAGTCTTGGACAATTTTATTCTGAGAACCTAACCTATTCCGCTGATGTTGATTCTCTATTTATTATCCAGTACTAAATGGTTTTGATGCCTGCTGCTTTATAATATAGTTTTAGATCTGGTACAGCTAGGCCACCTTCATTTGCTTTTCTCTTCATTAATTTCTTTGAAATTCTTGACCTTTTGTTCTTCCAGATAAATTTTGTTGTTAATTTTTCTAGGTCAGTAAAATAGCTTCTAGGGAATTTGATTGGTATATCACTTAATAAATAGATTCGTTTTGGGAGTTTTGTCTTTATTATATTCACTCGACCTATCCAGGAGCACTTATATCTGACTTTATTTGTGTGGAAAATGTATTATAGTTTTGCTTTGCTTATATAGTTTCTGACTTAACCATGGCACATAAGTTCCCAAATATTTTATACTATCAACAGTTATTTTAATAAGCAATTACTTTTTTATGTCTAACTGTTGGATTTTGGTAGGGATGTATAAGAATGCTGTTAATTTATATGGATTTATTTTGTACCCTGGAACTTAGCTAAATTTGTGGATTATTTCTAATAATTTTTTAATTGGTTCTTTAGGGTTCTCTAAGTATACCAACATATCATCCACACAGAGGGATACTTTGGTTTCCTCATTATCTACTCTAATTCCTGTAATCTCTTTTTCTTCTCTTATTGCCAAAGCTAGCATTTCTAATACAATATTGAATAGCAATGGTGATAGTGAGCAACCTTGTTTCACCCCTGATCTTACTGAGAATGGTCCAAATTTATCCCCATTACATATGATGTTGATGATGGTTTTAAATAGATGCTACTGACTATTTTAAGGAAAAGTCCACTTATTCCTATACTCTCTAGTGTTTTTAATAGGAATGAGTATTGGATTTTATCAAATAAAATACTTTTATATTAATAATAGATATTTTTATGTATCTATTGAGATGATCATATGGTTTTTGTTAATTTGGTTATTGATGTAGTCAATTATGCGAATATTTTTCCTCATATTAAACCAGCCCTGCATTCCGGTTATAAATTATACTTGGTCATGATGTATTATTCTGAAGATGATTATTTGTAATCTCTTTGCTAATATTTTATTTAAGATTTTTGTATCAGTATACATTAAGGAGATTAATCTATAATTTTCTTTCTCTGTTTTCCATCCTACCAGGTTTAGGTATCAGTACCATGTCTGTGTCATAAAAGGAATTTGGTTGGATTCCTTCATTCCCTATTTTTTTTTTCAAATAGTTTATATAGTATTGGAGTTAATTGTTCTTTACCCGTTTGGTAGAATCCACATGTAAATCTAGCTGATCCTTGGAATTTGTTTTAGGGAGTTGATTAATAGCTTGTTCCATTTTTTTGTTTGTTTTTTTTTTTTTTTACAAAAATGGGACTATTTAAATAATTCATCTCCTCTTCTGTTAATCTAGGCAATCTATATTTTTGTAGCTATTCCTCCATTTCACTTAGATTGTCAAAATTATTGGCATAAAGTTGGGCAAAATAACTTCTAGTAATTACTGGAATTGCCATTGGTGAATAGTTTTCCCTTTTCATGTTTGAGTTTAACAATTTGATTTTCTTCTTTTCTTTTTCTAGTCAAATTAACTAAAGATTTATCTATTTTTTTCATAAAACCAACTCTTAGTTTTATTTATTAATTCAATAGTTATTTTAGTTCCAAATTTATTGGTCTCTCCTTTAATTTTTAGAATTTCAAGTTTGGTATTTGATTGGGGGTCTTTAATTTGTTATTTTTCTAGCTTTTTTTGGTTGCAAACCCAATTTATTGATCTTCTCTTTTTCTATTTTATGTAAGTAACCATCTAGAGATATAAAATTTCCCCTTCTTATCTCTTTGGCTGCATCACACAAATTTAGGTATGTTGTCTCATTATTGTCATTCTCTTGGGTGAAATTATTGATTGTGTCTATGATTTTACCCATTCATTTTTTAGGATAAGATTATTTAGTTTCCAATTTATTTTTGGTCCATTTACCCCTGGCCCTATATTGAATGTAATTTTTATTGCACCATGATCTGAAAAAAAAATGCATTTGCTATTTCTGTCTTTCTAAATTTAATTTTGAGGTCTTAATGTCTTAATATATTAATATATGGTCAATCTTTATATAGGTTCAATGAACTGCCAAGAAGAAAGTATACTCCTTTCTGTCTCCATTCAATTTTATCCAAAGATTTATCATATCTAGCTTTTCTAGTATTCTATTTTCCTCTTTACCTTCTTTCTTATTTATTTTGTGATTTGATTTATATGGTTCTGAGAAAGGAAAGTTGAGATTTCCCATTATTATAGTTTGGCTATTTCTTCTTGCAACTCTTTTAACTTTTCCTTTAGGAAGTTAGATGCTACACCACTTGATGATATATGTATAATATTGATATTGCTTCATTATCTATCATATCCTTTTAGCAAGATACTGTTTCCTTCCTTATCTCTTTTAATTAGATCAATTATTGCCTTTGCTTTATCTGAGATCAGGATGGTTATCCCTGCTATTTTTTTTTTTTTTTACTTCACCTGAAGCATAATAGATTCCACTGTAGCCTTTTACCTTTATTCTTATGTATTGTTCTGCTTTAAATGTGTCTCTTGTTTACAATAACACTGTAGGACTCTGGCTTTTAATCCAGTCTGCCTCTTGTTTCTGCTTTATGGGAGAGTTCACCCCATTCATAGTTACAGTTATAACTACTAATTCTGTATTTCCTGTCATCTTATTTTTTTATTATTTTTAATAGTTTTTATTTACCAGATATATGCATGGGTAATTTTACAACATTGACAATTGCCAAACCTTTTGTTCTACTTTTCCCCCTATTCCACCCCCCCACCCAGAGATGTCAGGCTGACCAATACATGCTGAATATGTTAAAGTATAAATTAAATACAATATATGTATACATGTCCAAACAGTTGTTTTGCTGTACAAAAATAATCCGACTTTGAAATAATGTACAATTAGCCTGTGAAGGAAATCTAAAATGCAGGCAGACAAAAATAGAGGGATTGGGAATTCTATGTAGTTGTTCATAGTCATCTCCCAAGTTCTTTCGCTGGGTGTAGCTGGTTCAGTTCATTACTGCTCTATTGGAACTGATTTGGTTCATCTCATTGTTGAAAATGACCACATCTATCAGAATTGATCATCATATAGTATGTTCTCCTGGTCCTACTTATTTCACTCAGCATCAGTTGATGTAATTTCTCCAGGCCTTTCTGAAATCATCCTGTTAGTCATTTCTTACAGAACAATAATATTCCATAATATTCACATACCACAATATATTCAGCCATTCTTCAAGTGATGGGCTTCCACTCAGTTTCCAGTTTCTGGCCACTACAAAGAGGGCTGCCACAAACATTCTTGCACAAACAGGTCCCTTTCCCTTCTTTAAGATCTCTTTGGGATATAAGCCCAATAGTAATACTGTGGGGTCAAAGGATATGCACAATTTGGTAACTTTTTGAGCATAGTTCCAAATTGCTCTCCAGAATGGCTGGATGTATTCACAATTTCACCAACAGTGTATCAGTGTCCCTATTTTTCCACATCCCCTCCAACATTCTGTATTATCCTGTCATTTTATTTACCCCAAATTATACTCTTCTTTTTCCTTTTTCCTTTTCACTCCTCCCCAGTTGTTTACCTATGAGCACTACTTGCTTCAAGTAGTCCTCCCCCTTTAGACACCATTCCCCTTTCCTATACCTTTCCACTACTATTTCTCTTTTTCCTTCTATTTAGCCTACCCCTTTTCTTTTCCCCTTTTCCCTCCCCATTTTCTATAAGATGATAGTTGTTTCTCAGTGAAACCAAATATATCTAATATTATTTTTTGAGCCAAATTTGATGAAAGATTCACACAATATTCATCACTCTCCCTTTTTTCCCCTCAGTTATACTAGACTTTCTTGAAATCTTCTTGAGATGTGATTTTTCTCATTTTACTTCCACTTTCCTTTTTTTTCCTGTTATAATACCCTTTCCACATCTAGTTTTTTTCATATTATAACAGTAAAATCAGAAGGTACATGTATTTTCTATGTATACCTATAACAGAATAGTTCTCAAGAATTTTTTTTCTTTTCTTTTTACTATGTTATGCTTCTTGAGTTTTATATTTGGAGGTCAACTTTTTTGTTTATCTCTGGTCTTTTCATAAAAAATAAATGGAAATCACCAGTTTCATTGAATGTTCATCTTCTTTCCTGAAATAAAATACTCAAGTTTAGCAAGGTAATTTATCACATTATTCCTTGGGGTTTTCATTTTGGGGTTTCTTTCAGGAGGTGTTTGGTGAATTCTTTCAATAATCATTTACCTTCTTATTCTATGACATCTGGGCAGTTCTCTTTGATACCTTCCTGAAAAATAGTATCTAGGCTTTTTTTTTTTTCATCATGGATTTCAGGGATTCTGATATTCCTTAGTTTGTCTCATCTAGATCAATTTTCCAGCTTGGTTGTTTTCCCAATTAGGGATTTTACTTTTTTTTTTTTTTTTCATTTTTTTTTTTTTTGGTTTTGTATGATTGATTCTTGTTGCCTTGTTGAATCATTCCTTTCCATTTGCTCAGTTCTGAGTTTTAGTGAATTACTTTCTTCATTTACTGTTGTAATATAGGTGCCACCTGCCAGTGGCTGCTGGAGGTCTAACTCAGATCTGTAGAATGGATCTCTGCATGTGAGAGATTGATGAAGATGATACAAAAAGACTGAGAGGCATTTGCCTTCTCTGACCTTTCTCTTGAGAAATATTTGCATTGTCTGATTTCTCTCCTCTTCAAGCTTACCTCCAATTTATTTCATTCCCAATCCACAAGGAACATCTTCAAAAGCTGCTTTGTAAGTCCTTCAAGTGTCATGATTTACAGCTGTGGAGGCTCTCAGAGAATTGACATTTTTAACAATTCCCCATTTTTTGTTTTGTGGAAATGCAATTATTTTTTTTCCCAACAGTATGGACAATGAGTTTATGCATTACCTGTTGTCTGAGTCCACATGCTAATGTATCTGAGTCTGCATGCTAGAGAATGCAAACAGCACTATAGCAGGCCTTGAGTCTTGTGAGATATCATGGAGGCAAACTTTCAAATGGAGAAGAGGACTATTGTCAGAAAAGTCATTTAAGTCTCTCCTAAGTCTCCTGGCTCATTTAATTACCTCAACTAAAAAAGTCTTACCAGGGTTTCTTCTCCCTTTCCTTCTCCACGGGTTACTGATTTGTATTACAGGTGTCTAGGCTCATCTTATCCTAGACTGGTGCATTCCAATGGAAGGTAGCCCAATTAAAAAAAAAAAAAAAAAAAAAAAAAAAAAAACTTTTTTTTTTTTTTTTTTTTTTTTTTTTTTAATAAATTAGTAGAAGCCCCAGTCTTTAGCATGCAGTCAAGAAATTTTTCTTTCTTGGAAAAATAGGATGACTCCACCTTGAATCTCTAGGTGGGATGTACTATGCTACATGTTCTACATGTATCACATCTTAATCACAATAAGAAACATTTGCTTGCCTACATTACACATAGGATCATATTCTGAGCATAATTTTGACTTTGATATTGATATGAGAGGCAGCAGGTTACAATGAGTAGAGACTCAAATTAGAAATAAAAAGGATGTGGTTTACAAATCCTATTTCCAACAAATAGTCTGTGATTCTAAGAAAGTCATTGAAACCTCCAGGTATATCAGACAACTTTTAAAGAATAAATAATAATATATTTTTAAAAGTAGATAGCAGTTGCAAAGTATATTTCCAAGGAAAAGCCATGCATTTTCTTTTATGAGGTTAGTATCGGTAAAGAGGCACGTATGTAACAGGCCACCTTAGAATGGTCTGTTATTGATAGAAAACTCCTGTGGTAAACCACATACTAGGAATTATTGCATTATACAAGGATGATAATTCAAAAAGAACAAAACACTCAGATAGACTCATAATGAATTAAAAGAGAAGGATAATGTCATAGCATTTTTCTATCCCACCTAGTACTCAGTGTACATGCAGAAAATCTCTCATCTCATAAATACATTTGCATAAAGTATTTTTTGCTAATAATAGTTGACAGCTTCCCCAATCAAATGCTTTGTGAGAAGGTTATCGAGTCAGCTGTGACATGTTATTAGAGATCTTAATTTACTACCTGAGGCATTTTGTTGTACCACTTATCTTAAGACATCATCAGGTGCTTCCTCTTAATTCAGGATATATTACCAACAGAGATTTTCATATTTTACTTGTGTTAAGATAGTATTGATAATGTTTAAAATACCCACAAATTTCAGTGGGTATATATACTTTGGCTTTGATATAGAGCTTCATGAAATTGTCCTAACAGAGAAATAATGAGAACAAGAAAAAACTATAAATGTTTAACAATCTAGGAGGAATTTTTATATAAATATTCTATTTTAAGGTTAATTATTGTTGCTCTTGTCATTGTCATGTGTCTATATTTAGGGCTTCAAATTGAACTCAAAATTTAGCCTTTAAATCTTCAAACATGAGTAAATAGTCATTTTGAATAATTCATTCATACTTACTTGGGGTCATATATTTAAAGTTAGAAGGGACTTAAAAACTATCCTAACTTTATACAATTATTGTATATAGAATAAATCAAGACCAAGAAATATTAAGGGATTAATGGTGATTTTTATTCCAAATTCAGTATTCAACATATGGCACCACAATGATGTGTCAGAGCTACTGTATGAACTAGGAAATTCATCCCTAAGTTAATTCAATTGTATCCTTAAGACTAACTGTTGGAACCATACATGTGTAGACTGTTCTCACTAATTATTGCTACTATTATTGCCATAAACCAAAAGAAATAAAATTGCTTATATTGAAATATGTGTGTATATTTTATATTGGAAAGAGCTATAATCTAAATTTAAGTTTATATATAATAATCTTTAGTGTATATACATATGTATATTTAAGAATCCTTAATGTTTGTACATATGCACATATATGTGTATGTATGTATGTATGTATATATATATATATATATATATATATATATATATAGCTGTTGTTGTTTGTCCTTTGTTCTTGAAAAAGAACATGACATCAAGAAAGTGATGCCATGGTGTAATGTTCTGTTGTCTCCAGAAACTGCTGATCGCTCTCTGGGAGGAGATCTGCTGTCTTAACTCAATCCCAGACTAGACTCTTCTTCCTCCAGAGAGCCGTACCAACTCTGTCCTAGAGTAGACTAACTCCTTGCTCAATGTTCTCTTCTTTTATCCTCCCAGAGAATGGGTGTGTGAGAACTCAAGGGCTTGTGGGAAAATTACTTCAACCAATGAACTTGCTCCTTTTAAAGGTTGTGTAAACTCCTTTTCATATATAAACTCCTCCACAGAAGTTCAAAGGGTTAAACTCTCCTTAAAGGCCCAAACAAAAGGTGTGAACTAGAGAATTGTTAAGTACCGACTTAGCACTTAGTAAGAACCTAACACCATGGTATTCAAGTGAATTGGATTTAAGTGAGGGAGGACTGTGCAAGGTCACCAGTTTCACTTTCTCCTCCAGAGCTTTCTGGTTCCAGTGGGTAAATATAGATCAAGACAACTAGAGGTAGCCCTAGATGCAATGGGAGATCTTGGCCTTTTTAAACTAAGGTCTTCAACAAGTCTCAGTATGACTACAGCTACATCCATTCAGTGATTAAGGATACATAGCAGTTGAGACAAAGAATCTCCTCTTTCACCTAGGTCAAAAGAAATCTATATAAATAAGTAAATATGAGATGATTAAGACCCCCCAGGATTTCTGAACAAAGTAGAAATGATTGCTATTTACATTCAACCTGAATCAATAAGGACTCAAATAATGACCAAATGGAGCTTGGCCTGAGAAATATTGGTGGCCAATCAATAAGAATCAGAGAGGTTCAAGGCATGGTCCTTAAGAAAGAAATATAACCAGTAAATCCCAAAATATCTTGGGAGACTTCACAGATCTAAAAGAAGAAAAAAAAAAGCTTTCAAGAGCATCTGTAGGGAAATGTATGATACTCTAGGTTGACAGAAGGAGAAAAGAAAAGAAGGAAGGAAGGAAGGAAGGAAGGAAGGAAGGAAGGAAGGAAGGAAGGAAGGAAGGAAGGAAGGAAGGAAGGAAGGAAGGAAGGAAGGAAGGAAGGAAGGAAGGAAGGAAGGAAGGAAGGAAGAAAGGAAGGAAGGAAGGAAGGAAAGAAGGAAGAAAAGAAGGAAGGAAAGAAGGAAGAAAAGAAGGAAGGAAGGAAGGAAGGAAGGAAGGAAGGAAGGAAGGAAGGAAGGAAGGAAGGAAGGAAGGAAGGAAGGAAGGAAGGAAGAAAAGAAGGAAGAAAAGAAGGAAGGAAAGAAGGAAGAAAAAAAGGAAGGAAAGAAGGAAGAAAAGAAGGAAGGAAGAAAGGAAGGAAAGAAGGAAGAAAAAAAGGAAGAAAAGAAGGAAGGAAGGAAGGAAGGAAGGAAGGAAGGAAGGAAGGAAGGAAGGAAGGAAGGAAGGAAGGAAGGAAGGAAGGAAGGAAGGAAGGAAGGAAAATTTCCAACTGACCAATCTCCATTATGGGCCAGTTCTATTCACAAAGGTTGTTGTACACACACATACACACACACACACACACACACACACACACACACACACACACACACATTCTCTGTATTATTTCAGCAATTATTTCAATCACATCTGCCAAGGCAACAATTAGGATATACAATTTCAAATAAAAATAGACCAGAAAAACAGACTAAGGGAATGAGGAAGAGGACTATAAAAGATATTACCTCAGAAATATTTTCTGATTTAAGGTATATTGAAGAAAGAATCAGTTGATTCTATAGTAGCCCAAAGTAAAGGAAGATGTTAATCACCTTTGCAGACTTGTCATATTTCTATAATAGAAATAAAGCTAAGAAATTCACCAATGACTCCTCATTACCATATTCAAATATGGTAATAAATTGAAAGGAGATGCAATAAATCTTTGAAAACTTTAAAAAATTATGGCCATATGACTTTGATATCTGTAAAGTGGTGTTAGGGCAAGATAAATTCACATTTGCAAAGGATGTTAAGATAATTTAGCTTGGGCATTATAATATGGTGTTACAAATTGAATGATTTAATTTTTAAAAATATTTATTAAATGCTTAAAACATGTCAGACATCGTTCTATGTGCTGGCCATACAAATAAAATACACTAAACAGTTCCTACTTCCAAGAAACTTACACCCTAATTGGAGGAGAGAAGATGCCAAAGACACTTAAACGTCTGATGTGATGCAAATAACACAAGGGCAAATGGTAAACCTAGAGGACCAATATTGTCCTCTGACCAATATTGTCAAATAATAGGACTAATGGACAACAGAGCACAGAAGCAGGGTAGATAGTAAGGCAGCCTACCAGAATTGGTAAACTTATTAATTAATATTATTTAAAGCATCTGAGGAAATACACAGCCCAAATGGGATTGGGGAATCCCTGATCATCAAGAAGCACAAATGTAGAAGAGGAAAGAGGCATTCTCCTCATGAAGAGTAATTTTTCCTACCCAGACCTTTGAGGGTGGGCTTTCAGAATAAGCATCTAAAAGACATAATATAAATAAAAATTATTTACTGACATAGGTATATGATGGCATGACATTCAGGTGAATTTGATTTAAGTGAGGGAGGATTGTATATGGTCACTAGTCTCACTGAGTGAGTTAGATCTCATCTAGTTCCAAGATTCTGTAACTCTTAATACTGGAGCAACAAAATTCCAACAAAATTGGAATGACCTGAGATCTAGTTCTGCTTCTGACATTCAATGGATTTATAAATTTAGATGACAATTAATCAATTACAATTTATTACACACTTATCATATGCTAGATACAGTGATAAGTGCTAAAAATACAATAAAATGATGAGATACAAAACAAAAACTTAAATAAAAGTTAAATTTAAAAGTCTCTTTCCTCAAAGGGTTACCAAGCAGATGATACCTATTACCTTAGTATCTCTTTTGTATATATATATATATATATGATTAAATGGGAACCTCTCACTGTAGCAGTGAAAATGAGATCGCTTCAATTTTAAAAAAAATTAAAAATAAAGAGACTTATGAGGTTTTCTCATTCATTTTAATTCCTTCTGTGGCAGTAAATACCTCACCAAATAAGTAACTGTCAATCTTGTCTCTACTTTCAAAGTATTTAGATTTTAATGTTTGAAACAACATTCATACAATAAGTATAGATAGATTATAAATAAATATAAATAGTTGATAGATAGATAGTTGTAACACAAATAAAAGGTCATTAGATGAAGCAGAGAACTTATATTTAAGTGAAAATCAGATAAGGCCTTCACATAAAAGGGCATTTTAGATTTATCTTTAAGAAAACCAGACATTTTGTGGGACATAAGTAAAGAGGAATGGATTACATGCATGTGATAAAGTCAGTAAAAAAAGTTGTTACTAAAGTCAGTAAAAAAAAATGTTATAGACATCATATATCTAGCACTCAACACATAATACTTAGATACCCAAAATAGATTTATTATAGGATATCCTTTACAGTAGATTGTAGATAAAAATATATATAGCAAAACTAGAGTGGTATCAAAGTAATTTTCCCAATTGTACAAACTCTAAATATTATTTCCCAATTTTTCTTTTTGCAAATGTTAAATTTACACCTCAGGTTTGTTTTAAGCTACTACCTTCTTAGGAGAAACAGGATGGGGAAGGAAGAAGATATATACTTTTTTTTTTTAACAGAGGGGGGCATCAACATGGAGTGAGGGTGTGGTTGTAAATGGACTCTGATGTGACTACTTTAAGGAAAAAGACATTAAGAGGTGAATAAAAAGGTATGTATTGGAAAAACAGTAAAAGAAAATAATATTGGACACATTAGTTCACATAAAGAGGTGCAAAAGACCTATTACTATGGAGGGAAACAAAGGAGGGCATGAGCCTTGTCTGAAGCTTGATCTCATCAATTTTGGCTCTAAGAGACTATAACTTAGTCATTTAGTTTAATAGAGAAATTTATGTAATCCTCTGAAGAAGTAAGAGGAGGAACAAGAAAGAAAAGGGAGGGACAGATAAAAAGGAGCTCAGAAACACTGCAGGGTGGGGGGAGAAGTAAGAGAAGGGAGAAAGGGGTAATAGAAGACAAGGTTGTGGGTGGGGTTAGTAAAAAAAAAAAGTCACTACTAAGACAAGAGGACAGAGATGATAGGAGATAAGGTAGTGGATGCATCAGGTTAAAAAAAAAAAAAAAAAGAACCATTAAGGACAGAGTGGAAAGATAGTACAAAAGTATGTAGTAGAGACAATAGGATGGAGGGAAATACAGAGCTGTTAATCATAACTGTGAATGTGAATGGAATGAATTCTACCAAAAAAAAAAAGGAAAGAAAGAGAGTGGATTAAAAAACAGAATCTTAAAATATATTGTTTACCAAAAACACATAAGACACATGCAGAGTAAAAAGTAAAAGCTACAACATAATTTATTATGCTTCAGCTGAAGTAAAAAGGAAAAAAAAAACAGGGATAGCAATTCTGATCTCAAATAAAACAAAAATAAAAATAGATCTTATTAAAAGAGATAAGCATGGATAGTACAACTTGATAAAGGGTACAATAAATAATGAAGTAATGATATTAAATATGTATACACCAAGTGGTAGAGAAGCAAAATTCCTAGAGAAGATTTAAGCAAGTTCCAGGAAAAAAATTAGCAAAACTATATTAGTGGGGGACCTCAACCATTCTCTCTCAATAATCAGACAAATTTAACCACAAAATAAATAAAATGGAAAGTATGGAGGGTAATAGAAAATCTAGATATGAGAGACCTCTGGAGAAAATTGAATAGGGACACAAAGGAATATATATTATTCTCAGCAGTACATGGTACCTATACAAAAATTGACTAAGAATTAGGGTATAAAATCTTCACAATCAAATACAGAAAGGAAGAAATAACAAGTTCTTCCTTTACATGCCTCACCACAATAAAATATATTCAATAAATGGGCAGGGGAAGACAGATTAAAAAACAATTGAAAATTAAATAACCTAATTTTTTTTATTTTTTTAAATTTTTTTATAATATTATCCCTTGTATTCATTTTTCCAAATTATCCCCTCCCTCTCTCTACTCCCTCCCCTTGATGACAGGCAATCCCATACATTTTACATATGTTACAATATAACCTAGATATAATATATGTGTGTAAATGCCATTTTGTTGTTGCACATTAAGTATTAGATTCTGAAGGTATAAGTAACCTGGGTAGATAGACATTAGTGCTAGCACTTTACATTCACTTCCCAGTGTTCCTTCTCTGGGTGTAGCTGTTTCTGTCCATCATGGATCAACTGGAAGTGAGTTGGATCTTCTTTATGTTGAAGATATCCACTTCTATCAGAACACATCCTCATACAGTATTGTTGTTGAAGTGTATAGTGATCTTCTGGTTCTGCTCATTTCACTCAGCATCAATTCATGTAAGTCTCTCCAAGCCTCTCTGTATTCCTCCTGCTGGTCATTTCTTACAGAGCAATAATATTCCAAAACATTCATATACAATAATTTACCCAACCATTCTCCAATTGATGGGCATCCATTCAACTTCCAGTTTCTAGCTACAACAAAAATAGCTGCCACAAACATTTTGGCACATACAGGTCCCTTTCCCTTCTTTAGCATTTCTTTGGGATATAAGCCCAATAGCAGCAATGCTGGGTCAAAGGGTATGCACAGTTGATAACTTTTTGGGCATAGTTCCAAATTGCTCTCCAGAATGGTTGGATTCTTTCACAATTCCACCAGCAATGTATTAGTGTCCCAGTTTTCCCACATCCCCTCCAACATTCATCATTATTTGTTCCTGTCATCTTAGCCAATCTGACAGGTGTGTAGTGGTATCTCAGAGTTGTTTTAATTTGCATTTCTCTGATCAGTAGTGATTTGGAACACTCTTTCATATGAGTGGATATAGTTTCAATTTCATCATCTGAGAATTGTCTGTTCATATCCTTTGACCATTTATCAATTGGAGAATGGTTTGATTTCTTATAAATTAGGGTCAGTTCTCTATATATTTTGGAAATGAGACCTTTGTCAGAATCTATAACTTTAAAAATATTTTCCCAATTTTTTTTACTTCCCTTCTAATCTTGTTTGCATTAGTATTGTTTGTACAGAAACTTTTTAGTTTGAGGTAATCAAAATCTTCTATTTTGTGATCAATAATGATCTCTAGTTCTCCTCTGGTAATAAATTCCTTCCTCCTCCACAGGTCTGAGAGGTAGACTATTCTCTGTGTCTCTAATTTATTTATGATCTCATTCTTTATGTCTAAATCATGGACCCATTTTGATCTTATCTTGGTATATGGTGTTAAGGGTGGGTCCATATCTAATTTCTGCCACACTAATTTCCAGTTTTCCCAACAGTTTTTTTCCAAATAATGAATTTTTATCCCTAATGTTGGTATCTTTGGGTTTGCCAAAGACTAGATTGCTACAGATGTACCCTTTTTTGTCCCTTGTATCTAATCTGTTCCACTGATCTACCAGTCTATTTCTTAGCCAATACCAAATGGTTTTGGTGACTGCTGCTATATAATATAGCTTTAGATCAGGTACACCTAGACCACCTTCATCTGACTTTTTTTTTCATTAGTTCCCTTGCAATTCTCGACCTTTTATTCTTCCATATGAATTTTGTTGTTATTTTTTCTAGGTCATTAAAATAGTTTCTTGGGAATCTGATTAATATAGCACTTTCTCCAAAGGTCTATCATACCTAGTTGTTCTAATGTTCTATTTACTTTTTAAATTTCTTTCATATTTGTTTTGTGGTTTGATTTGTCTAAATATAAGAGTGCAAGGTTGAGATCTCCCACTATTATAGTTTTCCTGTCTATTTCTTCTTGCAATTCTCTTAACTTTTCCTTTAGAAAGTTAGATGCCCCCAACTAAAAATTAAACTTGAAATACAAAAATTAAAAGGAGAAATCAATAATATTGAAAGTAAAAAAAACTATTGAATTAATAAATAAAACCAAGAGTTGGTTTTATGAAAAAGCCAATAAAATAGATAAACCTTTGGTAAATCTGATCAGAAAAAAGAAAGAGGAAAATCAAATTGTTAGTCTTACAAATGAAAAGGGGGATCTTTCCATCAATGAAGAGGAAATTAGAGAAATAATAAGGGGTTACTTTGCCCAACTTTATGCAAATAAATTTGATAACTTAAGTAAAATGGATGAATTCCTCCAAAAATATAGGCTTCCTAGATTAAAAGAGGAGGAAATAAATTGCTTAAATAGTCCCATTTCAGAAAAAGAAATAGAACAAGCTATTAATCAACTCCCCAGGAAAAAATCCCCTGGACCAGATGGATTTACATGTGAATTCTACCAAACATTTAAAGAACAATTAGCCCCAATGCTATATAAAATATTTGAAAAAATAGGGAATGAAGGAGTCCTACCAAACTCCTTTTATGACACAGACATGGTAATGATACCTACACCAGATTGATCGAAAACTGAGAAAGAAAATTATAGACCAATTTCCTTAATGAATATTGATGCTAAAATCTTAAATAAGATATTAGCAAAAAGACTTCAGAAATCATTCTTAGGATAATACACTATGATCAAGTAGGATTCATACCAGGAATGCAGGGCTGGTTTAATATTAGGAAAACTATTAGTATAATTGACCATATCAATAATCAAATTAATAAAAACCATATGATCATCTCAATAGATGCAGAAAAAGCATTTGACAAAATCCAACATCCATTCCTACTAAAAACTCTTGAGAGTGTAGGAATAAATGGATTATTCCTTAGAACGATCAGGAGCATATATTTAAGAACTTTAGTAAGCATAATATGCAATAGAAATAAACTGCAACCTTACCCAGTAAGATCAGGAGTGAAACAAGTTTGCCCACTATCACCATTACTATTCAATATAGTACTAGAAATGCTAGCCTCGGCAATAAGAGCTGAGAAAGAGATTCAAGGAATTAGAGTAGGAAATGAGGAAATCAAACTATCACTCTTTGCAGATGACATGATGGTATACTTAGAGAACCCCAAAGACTCTGCTAAAAAGCTATTAGAAATAATTCAGAATTTTAGCAAAGTGGCAGGATAAAAAATAAATCCACATAAATCCTCAGCATTCTTATATATCACCAACAAAATGCAACAGCAAGAGATACAAAGAGAAATTCCATTCCAAACAAATGTTGAGAGTATAAAGTATTTGGGAATCCATCTACCAAAAAATAGTCAGGATTTATATGAGAAAAATTACAAAACACTTGCCACAAAAATAAAGTCAGATTTAAATAATTGGAAAGACATTCAGTGCTCTTGGATAGGCTGAGTGAATATAATAAAGATGACAATACTCCCCAAAATAATCTATTTATTTAGTGCTATACCAATCAGACTCCCAAGAAACCATTTTAATGACCTAGAAAAAATAACAACAAAATTCATATGGAAGAATAAAAGGTCGAGAATTGCAAGGGAACTAATGAAAATAAAGTCAGAGGAAAGTGGTCTAAGTGTACCTGATCTAAAGCTATATTATATAGCAGCAGTCACCAAAACCATTTGGTACTCGCTAAGAAATAGAACGGTAGATCAGTGGAATAGATTAGATACAAAGGACAAAAAAGGATACATCTATAGCAATCTAATCTTTGACAAACCTAAAGATACCAACATTAGGGACAAAAATTCATTATTCGGAAGAAACTGTTGGGAAAACTGGAAATTAGTATGGCAGAAATTAGATATGGACCCACCCTTAACACCATATACCAAGATAAGATCAAAATGGGTCCATGATTTAGACATAAAGAATGAGATAATAAATAGATTAGAGAAACAGAGAATAGTCTACCTATCAGACCTGTGAAGGAGGAAGGAATTTATGACCAGAGGAGAACTAGAGATCATTATTGATCACAAAACAGAAGATTTTGATTACATCAAACTAAAAAGTTTCTGTACAAACAATACTAATGCAAACAAGATTAGAAGGGAAGTAAAAAAATTGGGAAAATATTTTTAAAGTTATAGATTCTGACAAAGGTCTCATTTCCAAAATATATAGAAAACTGACCCTGATTTATAGGAAACCAAACCATTCTCCAATTGATAAATGGTCAAGGGATATGAACAGACAATTCTCAGATGATGAAATTGAAACTGTTCCCACTCATATGAAACAGTGTTCCAAATCACTACTGATCAGAGAAATGCAAATTAAGACATCTCTGAGTTACTACTACACACCTGTCAGATTGGCTAAGATGACAGGAACAAATAATGATGAATGTTAGAGGGGATGTGGGAAAACTGGGACACTGATACATTGTTAGTGGAGTTGTGAAAGAATCCAGCCATTCTGGAGAGCAATTTGGAACTATTCCCAAAAAGTTATCAAACTGTGCATACCCTTTGACCCAGCATTGCTGCTATTGGGCTTATATCCCAAAGAAATACTAAAGAAGGGAAAGGGACCTGTATGTGCCAAAATATTTGTGGCAGCTCTTTTTGTTGTAGCTAGAAACTGGAAGTTGAATGGATGCCCATCAATTGGAGAATGGTTGGGTAAATTGTGGTATATGAAGGTTATGGAATATTATTGCTCTGTAAGAAATGACCAGCAGGAGGAATACAGAGAGGCTTGGAGAGACTTACATGAATTGATGCTGAGTGAAATGAGCAGAACCAGAAGATCACTATACACTTCAACAACAATACTGTATGAGAATGTATTCTGATGGAAGTGGAAATCTTCAACATAAAGAAGATCCAACTCACTTCCAGTTGATCAATGATGGACAGAAATAACTATACCCAGGGAAGGAACACTGGGAAGTGAATGTAAATTGTTAGCACTACTGTCTATCTACCCAGGTTACTTATACCTTCGGAAGCTAATAATTAATGTGCAACAAGAAAATGGTATTTACACACATATATTGTATCTAGGTTATATTGTAACAAATGTAAAATATATGGGATTACTTGCCATCAGGGGGAGGGAGTGGAGGGAGGTAGGGGATAATTTGGAAAAATGAATAAAAAAATTAAAAAAAACAAAAAAAAGAAAGTTAGCTGCTATACCACTTGGTGCATATATGTTTAGTATTGATATGGCTTCATTATTTATGCTACCTTTTAGCGGGATATAGTTTCCTTCCTTATCTCTTTTAATTAGATCAACTTCTGCTTTTGCTTGATCTGAGATAAGGATGGCTACCCCTGCTTTTTTAGCTTTACCTGAAGCATAATAGATTCTGCTCCAACCTTTTACCTTTACTCTGTATGTATCTCCCTGCTTTAAGTGTATTTCCTGTAAACAACATATTGTATGGTTCTGACTTTTGATCCAGTCTGCTATCTGTCTTCATTTGATGGGAGCATTCATCTCATTCACATTTACAGTTAAAATTACTAATTCTGTATTTCCTGCCATCATATTATCCCCAGATTATGCTTTTTCCCTTGACCCCCTGAACCCCTTCCCCAGTATTTAATTTATAGACACCACTTGTGACACGTAGCCCTCCCTTTTTTTTAGTATCCCTCCCCCCTCCTTCGAAGTCCTTTCCCTTATTCCCCTTTTCCTTTTGCCTTTTTCTCTCCCCCCTTTTAATGAGGTGAGAGAGAATTCTCTGAAAAACAAATATGTCAGTTATTTACTCTTTGAGCCTCTTCTGATGAGAGTAAGGTTCACACAATGTTTCTTCCCCTCTTTAAATTCCCTCAGATATGGTATATTTTCTATGCCTCTTCCTGGGATGTAGTTTCCCTCTTTTATTACTCCCTCCCCTTTTTCTGATACTACCCCCTTCCCTTTACTACACCTCCCCTTTTTTATATAAGTAAAATCAAATTATCCATGTGGACTTTCTATATATCTACAACAGAGATACAGTTCTCAAGGGTTCTGTTTCTCTTCAGTCTTGTGGATGTAGATCAATTTTTTTGTTTAAGTCTGGTGTTTTTCTTAGAAACATATGGAATTCCTCTATTTCATTAAATTACCATCTTCTTCCATGGAAAAAATGCTAAATTTAGCTGGGTAGTTTATTCTTGGTTGCAATCCTTGATCTTTTGCCTTTCAGAATATCAGGTTCCAGGCCCTTCTATCTTTTAATGTGGAGGCAGCCAGATCTTCAGTGACTCTTATTGTGCCACCTTGGTATTTAAATTGTTCTTTTTTTTTTTTTTTTTCTAAATGCTTGCAAGATTTTCTCCTTTGTGTGGTAATTCTGCAGCTTAGCCACAATATTCCATGGTGTTCTTTTTTTAGGGTCTTTTTCAGAAGGTGTTCGAATGAATTCTTTCAATGCCTATTTTCCCTTCTGTTTCTATTATCTCTGGACAGTTCTTTTTGATGATTTCCTGTAAAATAGAATCTAGGCTCTTCTTTTGGTCATAGTTTTCGGGAAGTCCAATAATCCTTAGATTATCTCTCTTAGATCTATTTTCCAGGTCTATAGATTTTCCCAGTAAGTATTTGACGTTATTCTCCAGCTTTTCATTTTTTTTTTTTTTTTTTTTTTTGTTTTGTTTTGTTTGACTGATTCTTGGGTTCTCAATGAATCATTCATTTCTAATTGTTCCATCCTGATTTTTAAGGAGTTATTTTCTTCATTCACAGTTTTTAGTTCTTTTTGTATATTCCCAATTTCATTTTTAAATGAATTACTTTGCTCTATTGAATTTTATTCCATTTCCCTAAATTTTTTTAGAGAATTATTTTCTTTTTCCAATATAGAAATCCTATTTTCTTGAGATGTTTTTTTCTTTTCCAATTCAGAAACCCTACTTTCCTGGGATTTTTTTAACCTTTTCTAATTCACAAATTTTGTTTCCCTGCATCTCCTGTGAGTTCTTTATTTTTTCCAACTCCAATTTCAGAACATTGTTATTCGCTATCATAGCTTCTCTTTCCTTTCCCCATTTTTCTTCAAACTCTCTTAATTTTTTAATAGTCTATTCTAGGAAAGAGTTATGTGATGGGGGGCAGGAATCATTCCCCTTTAGGTTGTTATCTGTTGACTCTCTGCTATTAACTTCCTCGGGGTAGGAGACCCACTCTTTCTCTGTGTAGAAAGAATCAATCATTCTTCTTGGCTTTTTACTAATATTTAAAAAAATCTTTTGAGGTCTGTCCTTGGGGGTAGGAAATTATTTATTTATTTCTTTAGCAGCTTCCTCCCAGACTGGATGGATGCAGTGGCTCTTGGGCCTGAGCTAAGAGAGGGAGAGAGTTCCCCACCCCCTCCCTGGAAGTGCCTCAGAGGTGATTAGCATGGCAGTGCTTTGAGGGCGCTGTGTGTCCTAGCAACTTCTCTGAGGTTTAAGACCGAACAGGAAAGGCGACACAAAGCCCAGCCAATGTGTCTTGTAGTGCATGGATGTCAGCAGCTGACGTGAAAAGCCCCTGCGCTCAAACTGGAAGTTTCTCCTCAGTAAACGCAGTCCCTATTTCAAAGGTTCTGCTTCCATGGGACTTCCTCAAATTAGTTCCACGGGCTCCAGCTGAGCAAGGCACTATATGTTGCTTTGGGCCATATCTGCCCACTTTTCAATCTCTTAACTACTCCCAGGTGAAGTTCTGGGCAGCCTAAGTTGGCCACACCCACAGTGCCCAGATCTGTTGAGTCACTTCCAGATTGGGGTGGTTCTAGTATCTGGCTTTATATTTTAAAGTGGCTTGATTTCTCTTCTGAACTGCTGTTTTATAAGCAGAGAAGAGCTACCAACCTGTGCCAGATTCTTCTATCTCAGTGGCTTCTCTGATCCCAGAGCTCCCCAGCCTGATCAGCGCAGTATGCCAGCACCCAACCATCTGTGCTGGCCTCTTTTTTTTTTTTTTTTCCTCTCCTGAGAATCGACTTTTTCTGTTGAAACTCCAGATTCTCTTCAGCTGGTCAGTCGTGCTTCCAGTCCTTGTGGTTTCTATCAGTCCAGTGTTATTGTTGAGGCTGATTTAACTAATTGGTATTGAGGGAAGAAGGGAGCTCACAAAATTGAGTGTATCTTCTGCACCATCTTGGCTCTGCCCCTCTTAATTTTTTTTTTTTTAACAAATTCCTTTTTTCAAAAGGAATAGGTCAAACAATAAATCACAGAAACAACCTATAATTTCATCCAACAAAATGGCACCAATGAGACCACATAACAAACCTCTTGGGATGCAGCCATACAGTTCTTAGGGGAAAAAATTACTTCTCTAATAGGTGCATGAATGAAATAGAGAAGAGGAGAGCAATGAATTAGGCAGGTAATTAAAAAAGCTAGAAAAATTATAAATTTAAAACCCCTAATTAAATACCAAATTTGAAATTCTGAAACTCAAAGGATAGGTTAATAAAATTGGAAATAAAAATATTTTTGAAAATAAATAAAACTGAGTTGGTTTTATGGGAAAAAAAAACAACAAAATAGATAAAACTGATTAATTTCGTTAGAAATAGGAAAAGAAACCCTTAGTATCAAAAAAGAAAAGAGTGAATTTACTACCAATGACAAAGAAATTAAGCAATAATTAGAAATTATTGTTTCCATCTGTGTAGCAGAAAGTCTGACAAACTAATTGAAATGGATGAATTGAAACAAAGCTATAAATTAGCCAGATTAAATAACTTATTTCCTCTTCAGTTATTTAGTCACATTTTAGAAAAAGAAATTGAACAAACAATTAATGAACTCCCTAAAAAGGAAATGTCCAGGGCCACTGTGTTTCACAAGTAAATGCTACCAAACATTTAAGGAACAATTAGTTCCAATACTAATTAAACTATTTGGAAAAGTAGGTAAAGAATGAGTACTGCCAACTTTCTTTTATGACACAAATATGGTGCTGATATCTGAACTAGCAGGAGACAAAACAGAGAAAGAAAATTACAGTTCAAACTCCCTAAAGAATATTGATGAAAACATTTTAAATAAAATATTATTGAAGAGATTGTAGCAATTTATCAGCAGGATACTACCCTATAACTAAGTGGGATCTATACCAGGAATGCAGGACTGGTTCAATATCAGGGAAACTATTAACATAATAACAAAACTAATAGAAATTATATGATAATCTCAATATCTGTAAAAAATATTATTTTGACCAATGCAGCATCCAATCCTGCTAAAAACACTATAGAGGATAGGGATAAAGGCCCTTAAAATAATAAGCTATATCTATCTAAAAGCAATATTGAGCATTATTTGTAATAGAGAGAAGCTGGATATATTCCCATTAGATCAAGGATGGAGCAACCATGCCCATTATTCAACATTATAACAGAAATGTTGGTTTTAACAAAAAAAGATAAGAAAAATAAATTAAAGGAATTAGAATAGGCAATGGGGAAATAAAACCATCACTCTTTGCAGATGATATGAAAATATACTTAGAGAATTCTATTAAATCATCCAAAAACCTACTCAAAACAATTCAAAGCTTTAGCAAAGTTGCAGAATATAAAATATTCCAACACAAATCATCAATATTTCTATATATTAGTGACAAAGCCCATCAGCAAAAGATAAAGAATTTCTAAGTAAAATTACTGTAGACTAAGATACTTGGGGATCTATATGTCAAGACAAATTCAAGACCTATATGAACACAATTACAAAACAATTTTCACACAAATAAAATCAGTTAAACAATTGTAAAAATATCAGTTCTTCATGGATAGGCTGAGCTAATATAATAAAAATGACAATTCTACCTAAATTGATCTATTTGTTCAGTGTCATAGCAATCAAACTCCCAAAACATGATTGTATAGAACTATTAAAAATAATAACAAAATTCATCTGGAAGAACAAAAAAATCAAGAATATAAAGGGAAGTAATGGGGAAAAATTACAAAGAATGGTAGTTTAGCAGTACCAAACCTAAAACTATATTATAAAGCAGTAGTCATCAAAACTGTTTGGTACTAAAAAAGAAATTGAGTGGTCAGTGGATTGGATTAAATACATAACACAGTAATCAAGATATATAGTATTTGATAAACCCCAAAACTACAGCTTCTGGTATAAGAACTAAGTATTTACAAAAATTGCTGGGAAAACTGGAAAATAACACATCAGATATTCAGCACAGACCTACATCTAACAACCCACAGCAAGATAAGGTCAAATGAGTACATGTCTGAGAGATAAAAGGTGATACCACAAACACATATGGAGAATAAGAAATAAGAAAATTATAAGAAATAATTTAGATCTTTGAAGAAGAAAGGAATTTATGATGAAATAATTAGAATTTTCAGATGAAGAAATTGACACTATTTCTAGTCATTTGAAAAGGTGCTCTAAGTCACTATTGATCAAAGAAATTAAAATTAAGACAACTCTAAGATACCACATCTCACAGATTGGCTAAGATGACAGGAAAAAATAATGATGAATGTTGGAGGGGATGTGGGAAGACTAGGACACTATCTCCAAATTTTGATATATAAAGATAATGGAATATTATTGTTTTATAAAATTGATGAGCAAGCTGATTTTTGAAAGGCCTGGGAAAATATACATGAACTGATGTTGAATAAAACAAGCAGAACTGAAGAGAGGAACCAAGATGGCAGAGAGGACAAACATTTCTTCCTCACCTTCTCCTACAGCCCTCAGACTAATTAACAAACCCCGTCTTTGAATTACTTTTTGGCTGGCAGAATCCACAAATATTGGGAATGCAACAAATTACCAGCAGAAGATAATTTTGAAGATTTCTAGAAAAGGTCTGTTTCAATCAGGCCCTGAGGGAGGCAGGCAAAGTGCAAGCAGGGCAAGCACAGATGCCAGAGAAGATGGTGCAGACCCATGGTGGTGTGTGGGATGTAGAAGATCCTTACCCAAAATGACTACTTAGAAATTACATAGTAGAAGGCAGAAAAGTTGTTTATTGAAAACCTCTGGAGGATGAGCTGTCCCATCTTGAGATAAGAAAGAGAAAGTTTGCAATAGGAGGGCTAAAGAAGTAGTAAAGATACATAGATTTTATACAAGAGATTACATCACAATTAAAATAGCATTGAGAATGGGGGGAGGCATCTAATTGGTTGTTGCTATTTGGAGAAATTGAAATGGAAGGTTTATATTACAAAGGATTACATCATAAGTTGGGGAGCATTGAGAAATAGATACCAAAAGCAACTTAGAACAGAACATTTTCAGTCTCCCTGATTCTGAGAGCAATCATCCATCAGACTTTCAAATGTCAGATTGCTGAGCTGATGGCATTTAATAATCTAAATATTGATAATATTGAATGAGGACAAACATCATCATCTCTGGTTGAGTAAATGTATCTAAAGTTTAAGTAAATATTGGCTAGCACACACCATACTTATGTAAGTCACAGAGACATAGAAATAATAAAAAATATAGAAAAAAGAATTTAAACATTCCTGTAAGTTTTTCACTTTATCATAACTCCATTTCACACAGTGGTGTGCACTCCACATGGTGGAGAATCTACAGGAATGAATCTACAACAATATTGGCTATGCTGCCCTGGTTGCAAGCCAGTAGATCAGCAGAGAAGTTATAAAACATCCAACACAAATACAAAAAGTAAATATTGAACCCACAAATGCCAGAATCTCATAGAACCTGGACACGCCTACCCATAACCAGAAGTGAATCAGCATGAATGAACTCAGTGCAGCTGCTCCTGCTTGTAGAGGAAGCTTGGATAAACTCCCTTGTCCTAAAACAACAACAACAACAACAACAACAACAACAACAACAACAACAACAACAACAACAACAGATCTCAACTATTTATTTAATGAATAAAAAAGCAAAAAGAATTCTAACCACAGATAGTTTTTGTGGTGAAAGAGAAGAACATATTTCAAATCCTGAGGAGACCAAAGCAGACCATCTCAAGATTGGTCCCCATCCACAAGACTCCTAGAATAAATTAAAAATAATCTTAAAAGAAAGCTAGAACAAAAATGAGGAAAGGAAATGAAAATTTTGAAAGAGGGTTTGGAAAAGACATATAACTCATTAAAAGAGATTTGATAAAATGAAAGAAAAAAAAAAAAAACACCCAGAGAAACAGAATTTGTGAAACAAAAAGAAAATAAATCCTTATAAAACAGAATTTGTGAAATGGAAAAAAATTCTATAGAACAAAACAACTCGTTTATAAATTCAATTGGACAAATATAAAAAGAAGTAAAAAAGTAAATGAAGAAAATAATTCACTAAAATTCAGAAGTGAGCAAATGGAAATGAATGACTCAACAAACCAACAAGAATCAGTCAAGCAAAATGAAAAAAAAAAAAAATTAAATAGAAACAAAGGTAAAATACCTAATTAGGAAAACAACTGACCTGGAAAATAGATCTAGGAGACACAATTTAAGTAACATTGGATTCCCTGAAAAGCATGATGAAAAAATAAAAAGAGGCTAGAAACTATTCTTCAGGAAATCGTCAAAGAGAACTGCCCGGATGTCACAGAATCAGAAGGCAAAATAGCAATTGAAAGAATTCACTGAACACCTCTTGAAACAGAACCCAAACTTAAAACTCCAAGGAATATCGTGGCTAAATTTAAAAATTATCAGACCAAGGAAAAAGTATTACAAGCAGCCAAAAAAAACAATTCAAATAATGAGGAGCCACAAGAAGGATTACCCAGGATTGAGCAACTTCCACTTTAAAGGGTAGAAAGCCCTGGAATCTGATATCTAAAAGACAAAGGAACTTGGAATGCAGCCAAGAATACATTTTCCTACTAAACTGAATATTTCTTTCAGGGAAGAAGAGGAACAGGTGAATTCCTTTTTTTTTTTTTTTTTTTTTTTTTTTTTTTCTGATGAAAAACCCAGAGCTAAACAAAAAAATTGACCTTCAAATACAAAACTCAAAGGAAGCATAAAAGATAAAAAGAAAAGAACTCTTCAGAACAGTATTTTTGTTATGGGTTTACATAAAAATTACATGTATAATATAATTTGATTTTACTGTTGTACTATAACAAAGAAACTAGAGGTGGAAAAGGAATTGTACTGTAAAAAGGAAAAAGTTCAGGTAAAATAAAGGAAATTACATCTTAGTAAGAGGCAAAGAAAACCTGTTATAAGTGAAAGAAGGGAGGATGATGAACATCATGTAAATCTTACTCTCATCAGATTTGGCTAAAGAAAGAATATTAGTCATATTTGCTTTCACCAATAAATTTCTAATAGTTTTTAGTTGATTCTCTAAGGTTCTCTAAGTATGCCATCATATCATCTGCAAAGAGTGATAATTTGGTTTCCTCATCACCTAATTCCTTTAATTTCTTTTTCTTATTGTCAAAACTAGTATTTCTAATAAAATATTGAATAGTAATAGTGATAGCGGGAAACCTTGTTTCACCCCTGATCTTATTAGGAATGCTTCTACTTTATTACATATAATGCTTGCTGATGGTTTTAAATAGATACTACTGACTACTTTAAGCAAAAATCCATTTATTCTTATACTCTCTAGTGTTTTTAATAGGAATGGATTTTGGCTTTTATCAAATGCCTTTTCTTCATCTATTGAGATAATCATGTGGTTTTAGTTAGTTTAGTTATTGGTGTACTCAATTATGCTAATAGTTTTTGTAATATTAAGCCAGACCTGGATTCTTGGCATAAATCCTACTGAGCCATGGTGTATTATCATGGGTTGACTTTATAACTCATTGCTAATATTTTATTAAAAAAAAAAAAGATTTTTGCATAAATATTCATTATGGAAATTGGTTTTTAATTTTCTTTCTCTGTTTTCATCCTACCTGGATTAGGCATCAGTACCATATCCATAAGCCCTAGAAGGAGGGTATATAAATAATAATTACACATATATCTCCTTCAGCAGCCAAAAGACAGTCCAAAACCAATCTATTGGCAATTACTTCACATGTCAGGGAATCCAATGATTTCTACAAGTTTTTAAGTCCTGCAACAGTCTCATCAAATGTCAGGGAATTCAATGATTCTTATAGATTTTGAAGTCTTACAATAGTCCCATCATATCTCAGGAATCCAATGATTCCTGCTGGTTTTAAAGGCTTGCATCAGTCTCATTAACAATTTTTGATGTTCATGAGTCAATTGCCATAACTGCCATGTTTTCTCAGTGACACCCATAGTCAGAAATGGAACCACCAGATCTTTCTTGGGTATTTTTCTTTGTTTAGAGTTCTGTCTTTCTCTGATGGACAAGGTGAATACAGCTCATTGCCACCCATTTGATTCCTTCTCCATCTGTAAAGATAGAAGCAAATCCTCACCTCAAGGTGTTAACCTACCTGATTCCTTCCATTCACCACTTTCTGGTTCTCTCCACATCACCTGGAAATCATCTAAAGATAGTGGAGCTGTTCACACTGTACACTACCCTTTTGGTAGGTTATAAAACTGGTTTGTTGGAGCCAGTGCATCTTTATCGAAAATCAAAAAATTAACAGTATAAAGAGCTAAATTTAAAAGTTGTCTAGGGTTACTTGTGCCTCCCCCTTTCTATTGTTTTTGGAGGAGCATCTTGATCTTTGTGTTTCTCCTCTACTATTTCCTGTCCTTGAGGATTAAAAGGCATGCCAGTGGTGTGTAAATTCTGATACTGTGCACAAAAGTGTGCAAAATGTTTAGCAGTATATGCAGGTCCATTATCTGTTTTTATTGCTTGTGGCACACCCATAATTGCAAAAGCTTGTATAAGGAATTCAGTGACTACTCGGGCTGTCTCTTTTGCTGCTGGTATTGCAAAAGTAAAACCTGAAAAGGTGTCTACTACAATATGGATAAAAGACAGATGACCAAATAATTTATAATGGGCCACATCCATTTGCCAAATTTCATTGGGTCTCAAACTATGAGGGTTTTTACCTGAAGGGAACATAGGAGCATGGAAAGGAAGGCATGCTGTACTGGCTTTTTCTATGCTCCTAGCTTCCTCTTTTGTTATCCCAAACTACAAATGTAAAGTTCAAGCTTCCTGATAATATTTAGAATGAGATTCTTGGGCTTCCTGAAATAAAGGAATTTGGCTAACATAGTTAGAAGGCTATTGGCCTTTAAATTTCCATAAAAATAGGACCTGGAAGTCCACTATGAGAGTGGACATGTAAGATATAAATCTTACCTGGTTGCTTTTTCAGTTGCTCTTGAAGTTCCTTGAAGAACTATATATATATATATATATATATATATATATATATATATATATATATATATATATATACATGTATATATATATATATATATATATATATATGTATGTATATATATATATACATATATATATATATACATATATATATATATATGTATATATATATATGTATATATATATATATTTATAAAATCTTATATATATATATATATAATCTTATATATATATATGTATATAATCTTATATATATATATTTATATATTATATATTTATATATATATGTATATGTATATATATATATATATATATATATATATATATATATATATATATATATATATATATATATATATATATATATATATATATATATATATATATTAGATGCTATAAACGTTATTTGGGCTGTGGCAATTCTTTGTACCACACCTACTGAATAGGCTGAATATTAAATTTACATCTCCTGGGTAATAAGTAAGAACTAGCATGATTGTATACAATTCATTCTACTGAGCAGATTGAAAAGGAGTTCTGACTACCCTCTTCATAGTAAAGTCATGAGAGTATACAGCACAAATGTTATGTTAGGATACATTTGTAAACATAGTTGGTCCTTTAAGAGGAACCATAGAAACCTTTTCTTCAAAAATCCATTGCCAATTATGTAATAGCTGGGTTATTTTTAATAGGGACCCGTGAGTAAAATTTGGAGCTGTGGCCAATAAAATTTGCCACTCTGGAATTGTTTCACAGCATACATTAATATGTGCATTGGTATAAAAAGATTGCCAGCTCTTATCCTATATAATTGTAGTACTCACTTAATGGCCTTTAATAAAATTCTAGCCACAAGCAGTGACTAAGGAGTAAGGCTTTGTTCTGGTTGTACTGGGAGGTTCACCCACACTTTCCCACTATGATCTTGATGAAGGACTGCTATATGTGCCTCTTTTGTAGAAAAAAAAAAAACAAACAAACTGATATTTCCAACGATTTTTTAGTAACTCTTTCAACAACATTGGAAAAGCCAGTTCAACTTCTCTCAAGCTTCTTGAACTTCTTTTGTAATCTGACATGGTTTTAAGGGGACTGTCTCCCCTTCAAAATGTCATATAATGGCTGCAATTGATAGGTATTTAAGCCTAACACTGGATGCATCCATTGGATATCTCCTATCAATTTCTGAAAGTCATTTAAGGTGTTTAAGCACCTTAAGCTATATTTCATATCCTAAATATTGAAAAGGAGCACCTCTCTGAATTTGTTCTGGAACAATATGCAATTTTTAGTTCTTTAGTGTTTCTATGGTCTTTTGTAGATATGCTTCTAACATTTGCTCTTCAGGTGCACACCCCCAAGATATCATCCATGTAATGTAAAAACTTAACTTTTGGAAATGCTTTTCTTATGGAGTAAGAGCAGCAGAAACATATATTTGATACATAAAATGACTATTTTTTATTCCCTGTGGAAAAATTGTCCATTCATAACTTTTATAAGGCTCACCTAAGTTAACAATGAGCACTGAAAGGGAAAATCTTTTTAAATCCTCCTTATCTTGAGGGATAGAATAGAAACAATCCTTAATGTCTGTTATCCAAAGAGGCCATTCTCTAGGCAATTGAGTAGGAGATGACAGTCCAGGCTCAAGAGTTCCTATAGCTTCCATCTCTTCATTTGCTTTTCTCCAATCAGTTAACATCTTCCATTTTCCAGATTTCTATTTTGCAGCCAGCTGGAACTCTGAAAGGGTGTACTTGAATCTAAGACAGCAGAGTAATTGTAGTTAAGTTCCTACTTGGTGTGAGATGGTGGTTCTCTAAACACAGTTGATGTAATGTAATGATGTAGTCTATCTAGTTGGCTTATACTTAGGGTAGTGTGGTGATGTGATGTTCTACAGCTTAACATGCCCAGTATGGTATTGTAATGTAGTTATGCTGGGATATTTAAGGGAGTTTCAGAGAGAGAGAGAGAGAGAGAGAGAGAGAGAGAGAGAGAGAGAAAGAGAGAGAGAGAGAGAGAGAGGGCTCTCTCGGCCAAGGTGATCTCAGCCACTGAGAAGACTTTAGGGTCCAGACTCCATCTTTGACCAGCCATGTGTCTACTCTCTTGCCTCCTTCACTTCACTTCCCCACTAAGCCCAAGGCCTTGGGTTGATCCTGTGGCCCACCAGACAGCTAGCCCAGACACTACACTTTTTTACAACAAATACAGGAGAATTCCAAGGACTTAGAGAAGGTTGCAAGTGTCCTTGGTCATGTTGTTCCTGTATTATATCTAATAAGGCCTGAATTTTTTAACTTTGTGAGGGCCACTGTTATACCCACACCAGTATAGCAGTTTTCCATTGAATGGGAACACGTGAAAGTGTTGGCAGCCCTTCCTTAGCAGCCCTACTTAAAAAACTGAAATATTCAATTGTAATTCTAACTGTTCTAAGATGTATCTTCCCCATAGATTGATGGGGACTTTTTCAAATAAAAAAGGAGCAAAAACTGTTTCACCTTCAAATACCCATCTGAAAGGAATAGCAATAATTTCAGCTGCTATTGATCATCCTATGGCACACAAACAGGTGTCTGCTATAATCTTTGGCCAATGACTGGGCCAACTGGCACCTGTAATGATTGTACAGTCTGCACCCATGTCTACCAGACCTTTCAGTGGTATGCCATTTACATAGATAGTGGGCATAGGATGATAATGGCTGCAGTCCAGAACATTTCTGGATTCTGTTGTTGGGATTCAAAATCTACATAAAGATAACCAAATTGCCTAGTAGGAATATAAATCAGTAAACCTAATGCTACTACTTCTGTGTGATAGATCATATATTGTCTACCTATATTAGTGATTGGAATATTAGCTACATAGTCCTCAATTTATCAAGTCAGTGTATGGATAAACACTGTTTTGTAAGCACTCTTAGGAGGTGAAATGGCTATGCCCATTATGTGTGGAGGCAATGGATCTATAGGCCAGACAGGGACAGATTTCACCTTTTCAGGGGATATCTCAATAGACCCAGCTGCATACAACTCTACTCTCCCCAATTGTAATCCCTTTCCCCCATCAGATTGCTTCTTGGCTGATTGATGTTGTCTGATATTGTCTGAGTACTGAACTTCATTCCTGTTTTCTGATACTATCCCCTTTCCCTTTCTACTTGCCTTTTTGATGTTATATCAGTAAAATCAAATTATACATGTGGACTTTCTGTATATTCACAACAGAAATACAGTTCTCAAGAGTTCCTTTTACCTTTTTCTGCTTCTCTTGAGTCTTTTTTTAAATTTAATTTTATTTATTTATAAATTTTTTGACAGTATATATGCATGAATATTTTTTTATAACATTATCCCTTGTATTCATTTTTCCAAATTATCCCCTCCTTCCCTCTACTCCCTCCCCTTGATGACAGGCAATCCCATACATTTTACAGGTGTTACAATATAACCTAGATACAATATATGTGTGTAAATATCATTTTCTTGTTGCACATTAAGTATTAGATTCCGAAGGTATAAGTAACCTGGATAGATAGACAGTAGTGCTAACAATTTACATTCACTTCCCAGTGTTCCTTCCCTGGGTGTAGTTGTTTCTGTCCATCATTGATCAACTGGAAGTGAGTTCGATCTTCTTTATGTTGAAGATATCCACTTCCATCTGCTTCTCTTGAGTCTTATGGTTGGAGATCAATTTTTTGGTTTAAATCTGGTTTATCTTTTAGAAACAAATGAAATTCCTCTGTTTCATTAAATGTCCATCTTCTTCCATGGAAGAAAATTCTAAACTTAGCTGGGTAGTTTATTCTTGGTTGCATTCAAAGTTCTTTTGCCTTTTGGAATATCAGATTCCAGGCCCTTTGATCCTTTAATGTGGAGGCAGCCAGATCTTGAGTGACCCTTATTGTGGCTCTTCGGTATTTAAATTATTTTTTCCTGTCTGCTTACAATATTTTTTTCTTAATCTGGTAGTTCTTCAGCTTGGCTACAATATTCCGTGGAGTTTTTTTTTTTTCTTTTTTCTTTTTTTAGGGTATTTTTCAGAAGGTGTTTAATGAATTCTTTCAACGCCTATTTTCCCTTCTGTTTCTATTATCTCTGTATAGTTCTCTTTGATGATTTTCTGTGAAATAGAATTGGGGCTCTTTTTTTCATCATAATTTTTGGGAAGTCCAATGATCCTCAGATTATCTCTCCTAGATATATTTTCCAGGTCTATAGATTTTCCCAGTAAATATTTGACGTTATTCTCCAGCTTTTTTTTTGTTTGTTTGTTTGTTTGTTTGTTTTTGTTGTCGTTGTTTTATTTTTGCTTTGCTGATTCTTGGTTTCTCAATGAATCCTTCATTTCCATTTCTTCATTCTTTATTTTTAATGAGTTATTTTCTTCATTCACATTTTTAGTTCTTTTTGTATATGTCCAATTGAGTTTTTAAATGAATTATTTTGCTCTGTTGAATTTTTTTTCCATTTCACTAATTTTTTTTAGTGAGTTATTTTCTTTTCCCAAATTACGACTCCTACTTTCTTGAGAATTTTTTATGTTTTCCAATTCAGAAATCCTACTTTCCTGTGATTTTTAAACTTTTCTAATTCACAAATTTTGTTTCCCTGCACCTCCTGTGAATTTTTTATTTTTTCCAACTTAAATTTCAGGACATTGTTATTCTCTATCATAGCTTCTTTTTCCTTTCCCCATTTTTCTTCAAAGTCTGTTAACTTTTTAATAGTCTCTTCTAGGAAAGAATTATGTGATAAGGAGCAGGTATCATTCCTCTTTAGGAAGAGCCCCGGACAGCAGAAGTTGGCTGCACAGCCATGCTGAGATAGTTGTTAGGTTACTTTTGGTTTGGGGCAATTATATTTTCTGGCTTTTTATTTTAAAGTGGCTTTGATTTCTCTTCTGATCTGCTGTTTTACAAGCAGAGTAGAGCTATCAGCCTATGCCAGATTCCTCTATCTCAGTGGCTTCTCTGATCCCAGAGTTCTCCCCAGCCCTTTTGGCACAATGTGCTAGCCCCTAGTCCAACCCTGTCTATGCCTGTCTTTTGTTTCCTACCCTCGGAACCGACCTTTTCTATCGAAATTCCAGATTCTTTTCAGCTGGTAAGTTGTGCTTCTAATTCTTGTGGTTTTTATTAGTCCAGTGTTATTTTTGAGGCTGATTTAACTAGTTGGTATTGAGGGTAGAAGGGAGCTTTGAAATGTGTATGTGTCTTCTTCCATGGAAAAAGATGCTAAACTTAGCTGGGTAGTTTATTCTTGGTTGCAATCCTTGATCTTTTGCCTTTCGGAATATCAGGTTTCAGGCCCTTCTATCTTTTAATGTGGAGGCAGCCAGATCTTGTGTGACCCTTATTGTGGGACCTTGGTATTTAAATTGTTTTTTTCTAGCTGCTTGCAGGATTTTCTCCTTTGTGTGGTAATTCTGCAGCTTAGCCACAATATTCCGTGGTGTTCTTTTTTAAAGGTCTATTTCAGAAGGAGTTCGATGAATTCTTTCAACATCTACTTTCCCCTCTGTTTCTATTATGTCTGGACAGTTCTCTTTGATAATTTCCTGTAAAATAGAATCTAGGCTCTTTTTTTGGTCATAGTTTTCGGGAAGTCAAATGATCCTCGGATTATCTCTCCTAGATCTATTTTCCAGGTCTATAGATTTTCCCAGTAAGTATTTGACGTTGTTCTCCAACTTCTCATTTTTTTTTTTTTTTTTTTTTTGTTTTGTTTTGTTTGACTTATTCTTGGGTTCTCAATGAATCATTCATTTCTATTTGTTCCATCCTGACTTTTAAGGAGTTATTTTCTTCTTTCACAGTTTTTAGTTCTTTTTGTAAATGCCCAATTTCGTTTTTAAATGAATTATTTTGCTCAATTGAATTTTTTTCCATTTCCCTAATTTTTTTGGAGAATTATTTTCTTTTTCCAATTCAGAAATCCTATTTTCTTGAGACTTTTTTATCTTCTCCAATTCAGAAATCCTATTTTCCTGTGATTTTTTTTACCTTTTCTAATTCGCAAATTTTGTTTTCCTGCATCTTCTGTGAATTCTTTATTTTTTCCAACTCCAATTTCAGAACGTTGTTATTCTCTATCATAGCTTCTCTTTCCTTTCCCCATTTTTCTTCAAACGCTCTTAACTTTTTAATAGTCTCTTCAAGGAGAGAGTTATGTGATGGGGGGTAGGAATCGTTCTCCTTTAGGTTTTTATTTGCTGACTCTCTGCTGTTAACTTCCTAGGGGTTGGATACCCGCTCTTTCTCTGTGTAGAAGGAATCTATGTTTTTTTTGGGTTTCTTGCTGATACTTAAAAAATCTTTTGGGGTCTGTCCCTTTCCTGCTGAAACTCCAGATTCTCTTCAGCTGGTAAGACGTGCTTCTAGTCCTTGTGGATTCTATCAGTCCAACGCTATTTCTGAGGCTGATTAAATCTAGTTGGTTGTGAGGGAAGAAAGGAGCTTACACAGTGGCGTGTATCTTCTCCGCCATCTTGGCCTATCTAATTTAAGATTTTAGCATCAATATTCATTAGGGTGATTGCTCTTTAATTTTCTTTCTCTGTTTTCAACCTACCTGCTTTTGGTATCAGTACCCTGTGTGTGTCATAAAAGGAATTTGATAGGACTCCTTCATTTCCTATTTTTTCAAATAGTTTATATAGCATTGGCGCTAATTGTTCTTTAAATGTTTGGTAGAATTCACATGTAAATACATCTGGTCCTGGGGATTTTTTCTTAGGGAGTTGATTAATAGCTCATTCTATTTCATTTTTCTGAAATGGGACTATTTAAGGAATTTACTTTCTCCTCTCTTAATCTGGGAAGCTTCTATTTTTGGAGGTAATCATCAATTTCACTTAGGTTATCAAATTTATTGGCATAAAGTTGGGCAAAGTAACTCCTTTTAATTTCTCTAATTTCCTCTTAATTGGTGGAAAGTTCTCCCTTTTCATTTTCAAGACTATTTGATTTTCCTCTTTCCTTTTTCTAATATGATTTACCAAAGGGTTATTTATTTAATTTTTTTTCATAAAACCAACTCTTTGTTTTCTTTATTAATTCAATAGTTTTTTTTGTTGTTGTTGTTGTTTTACTTTCAGTATTATTAATTTCTCCTTTTAATTTTAAAATTTCAACTTTAATATCTGGGGTTTTTAATTTGTTTTTTTTTTTAGCTTTTAAGTTGTAAGCCCAATTCACTGATCTTCTCTTTCTCTATTTTCTTCAAGTAAGTCTCTAAAGATATAAAATTTCCCCTTGTTACCACTTACCTGAATCCCACCAATTTCCTTATGATGTCTCATCATTGCCATAATTTTGAGTGAAATTATTAATTGTGTCTATAATTTGTTGTTTCACCCAATCATTCTTTAAGATGAGGTTAATTAGTTTCCAGTTACTTTTTGGTCTATTTACCTCTAACTTTTTGTTGAATGTAGTTTTTGTTGCATCGTGATCTGAAAAGAAAGCATTTACTATTTTTGGCATCCTGCATTTAATTTTGAAGTCTTTATGTCCTAATATATGGTCAATTTTTGTATAGGTTCCATGAACTACTGAGAAGAAAGTATACTCCTTTCTGTCACAATTCAATTTTCTCCAAAGATCTACTAATTTTTCTAATATTCTATTTACCTCTTTAATTTCTTTCTTATTTGTTTTGTGGTTTGGTTTATCTAATTCTGAGAGTGCAAAGTTTAGATATCCCACTATTTTAGTTTTACTGTGTATTTCTTCTTGCAACTCTCTTATTTTTTAGGAAGTTCAATGCTATACCACTTGGTACATATATGTTTAGTGTTGATATTGCTTCATTGTTTATGCTACTATTTAGCAAGATATAGTTTCCTTCCTTATCTCTTTTGATTAGTTCAATTTTTGCTTTTGCTTGATCTGAGATAAGGATGGATATTCCTGCTTTTTTTACTTCATCTGAACTATAATAGATTCTGCTCCAGCCTTTTACCTTTACTCTGTATGTATCTCCCTGCTTTAAATGTGTTTCCTGTAAACAACATATTGTGTCTGCTATCCACCTCCACTTTATGGGAGAGTTCATCCCATTTACATTTACGGTTAAAATTACTACTTCTGTATTTCTTGCCATCTTATTATCCCCAGATTATGCTTTTCTTTTTCTTGTGCTCCCTTCTACTCTTCCCCAGTATTAAACTTATGGACTCCACTTGCATCACACAGCTGTCCCTCTTTAGGATCCCTTCCTCTTCCCTTTGAATCCCTTCCCCTTTCTTGTACCCTTTCCTTATTACTCTTTTCATTTTTCCTTTTCCTCTCCCACCTTTTAATGAGGTGAGAGAAGATTGTCCACAAATCAAATATGTCAATTATTTTCTCTTTGAGCCAACTCTTATAAGAGTAAGATTTACACAATATTCCTGCCCCTCTCTAAAGTCCGTCTAAATTCCCTTTGCCTCTTTGTGGGATGCAGTTTCCCTCTTTTTATCTCCCCTTTTCCGTTTTTCTGAACTATCCACTTTCCATTTCTACTTCCCTTTTTATGTTATATAAGTAAAAATCTTTATGTATATCCACAACATAAATATAGTTCTCAAGAGTTGCTTTTACCTTTTTCTGCTTCTCTTGAGTCCTATGATTGGAGATCAAAATTTTTGCTTTAAATCTAGTTTTTTCCTTAGAAACAAATGGAATTCATCAGTTTCATTTAATGTTCATCTTCTTCCATGGAAGAAAATGTTCAGCTTAACTGGGTAGTTTATTCTTGGCTGCATTTCAAGTTATTTTGCCTTTTGGAGTATCAGATTCCAGGCCCTTTGATCTTTTAATGTGGAGGCAGCCAGGTCGTGAGTGACCCTTATTGTGGCACCTTCGTATTTGAATTGTTTATTTTTTTTTCCCCTGGCTGCTTGTAATATTTCTTCCTTAAGCTGAAATTTGACCACAATATTCATTGGATTTTTGTTGTTGTTGTTGTTATTAGGGTCTTTTTCAGAAGGTGTTTGATTCATTCTTTCAATGCCTATTTTAACTTTTAATTCTATTACATCTGCTCTTACAATTCAGTTCTCTTTGATAATTTCTTATAAAATAGTATCTAGGCTCTTTTTTTTCATCATAATTTTTGGAAGTCCAACAATCCTCTGATTGTCTCTCTTAGATATATTTTCCAGGTCTCTTGTTTTTCCAAGTAGAGATTTGACATTTTTGGATTTTTTTTTGTTTTGTTTTGTTTTTCTAATTTTTCATTTTTTTGGTTTTGCTTGACTGACTCTTGATGTCTCAATGAATCATTCATTTCTATTTGTTTGGTTCTGATTTTGAATGAATTATTTTCTTCATTAGCTTTTTTACTTCTTTTTGTATATGTCTAATTGAGTTTTTACATGAGTTGTTTTGCTCTATGGATTTTTTTCCATTTCATTAACTTTTTTAGTGAATTATTATTATTATTATTTTTTACAATTCACAAATCCTACTTTCTTGCAAGTTCTTTGTATTTTCCAATTCACAAATCCTACTTTCCTGTGAAAGTTTCCCTTCACTTCCTGGGAGTTCTTTACCTTTTCCAATTCACATTTCAGGAAGTTATTACTCTTTTGCATAGCTTCTCTTTCCTTTCCCCATTTTTCTCGTAGCTCTCTTTCAAGATTTTTAATTGTCTCTTCTAAGAGAGCCTTTTGTGTTGGGGATAACAATTGTCTGGAGACTGTCTGCTATTATTTTACTTGGGGTTGAAAACCTGCTCTCTTTCTGTATAGAAGCTACCAATTGTCTTTTTTATTTTTTACTCATTTTTTTTAAAGCCTGTAGTGTCTGCCTTCAGGGCAAAGAAGTTACCGGCTTCCTTTGCAGAGCAAGGATAGTTGTATGGATGGTTGCTGTCCTGCCATTGGGCTGTAAAGAACTTCAAGGCACGGGAGTGCTCTGGGAAAAATTTCCCCACCAGAAGTGACTAGGCCTGGGTTGAGCTGTGGAAGTACCCTGGGAAGTACCCCGCTATGCAGATTAACTGCCTTGGGAGTAGAGGCCAAGCCTGCTATGGGGGTGTTGGTATTAGCAGATAACCAGTGCATTGGCACTGAAGTGGCTCTGCCCAGGAAAGCACAGTCATGCTGTGGAAGTTCTATTGCCACATGCCAAGCCTCTCACTGTGCCAATTAGAGGCTGCCCTGGGCTGTGCTCCCCTGCTGTGCAGATTAGTGACTGCTTGCTAACTCCCCTTGCTGCAGAATGCACCTAAACAGCTCTGCTATGCTCTATCCTGAGTAACTTCCGGTTTTGGGTTGTTATAGCCAAATCTTGTTAGCTTCTGGCCTTTTTAGAGTATCCTCTACCTTTGGCTTTGATTTTTCTGCTGGTCTACTGCTTTGTAATCAAGGCAGAGCAGTTAGCCTATGCAGAGTCATCTCTATAACTTTCCTATCCACAGAGGGCATCCCTGCCACTGGTTCTCTCCGGAAACTAGACTGTCCTATTTCTCTGCTTGCACTGATATGCTCTGGGTGCTTATAACAAGCTGGTGATCTTCCAGATCATCTTCAGCTGGTAAATTGTTGCACTTCTAATCTTTGTGCATTTTACTAGTCAAGCGCTATTTTTGTGGCTTAATTTAATTGAGGGTATGAGAGGAGCTTAGAAAGTCTCAGTGTTTTCTCCGCTATCTTGGCTCTACCCCCCACCCCACCTCCCCACCCCCTCCCCCAATTATCATTGATTTAAACATGGAACAGGAGAGTGTTGGGCACACTATTGGAAGCTACCTTCCTGGTAGAAATTGATCTATTACTTAGTATTCTTGTGGGGGTATAGTTGTTTAAAGAATTATAAAGTCACCTAAGTTATCTATAACTTAATTCATCCTTCTCAGAAAGATCTCATGTTTGTTTTTGTGTTTTTTTCCCCTAAATAAAAGCTTTAGATTTCATCTACATCTATTTGATGTAAATTCATTCTTCTAGTAGGTAGAATGTGTCCCTAAATCATGTTGGCTTAAGATAAGTGTTTTGTTCAAAATTCTTCCCAACCTTTTTAGAGCTAATCTATTGATTCACACATGGAATTATTTCAAACCATTTTGATTTGTGTTTCCCTGAAGTACAATTATGGTCTCTCAATTTTTAGGAGGATACATTTCATAGTGTTCTCTGCTTAGGAAGAATTAAGTAAATATTTTACATGGTAATTAGCAGGAAGGTTGACATTCTCTTGATGTATAGACAAAATTTAGATTTCCCAATAGTAGAGGGAAAATTTCTAATATAATTTTTTCTCTACATGCAAAATAAAAATATCCTTTGACTTGGGATGATTAAGATAGAGGAGAAAATCAAATGCATCCTAAGCTATCCTATTTTTGCCTTTAATTCTTGAGTTAAAATTCACCTTCATTACTTATTTAAGAGTAAAAAATAATTTCTGAATAGTAGTCTATGCATCCAAATCAGAAATACTTTCAATAAATAGAATTGAATTATTTTTTAAATATGGTTTTTTGCTTGCATAGCACAATAAATAGTTTTTTTAAAATTGGCAGGATATTAATATAATCATCTATAAAAATATAACAATATTTCCCCCAAATTTGGGAAACAAAGTCTTTCCAAATTTAATTTCTTTGGCTTTTGTGAATTCATCAGACTTCAAACATTATTGAAATATCATTTGATAAACATAGGATATGTAATTCCTAAGATATCTAATGATTGTACCACATTTTGTAAAGTACATTATTTACTTGCTGAACAAGCTTAAAATTTCTCTCTCCTTCCTGTTACAAATTTTAAGTCTATGAATCAATCAGCCATTAATCCAAAACAAAGTTAATTTTAAACTTGATTTAATTGAGGTAAAAATATCTTAAAAGCACAAGCTTCTTAATTAGATATAATATACAAAGGTTGGTCTATTTATTGTTCTCATGTAATTATCTTTTTCCCAATGAGGAATTAGTTTGTGAAACATACATCTTCATTTATAAGACAGAGCAATGTGTCTATTTTGTATGAGATAGCATGATTTATAGAATATGGAAGTTTCCAGGGCAGGGGTGGGGTGGGGGAAAGATACAACTATATGACATTCTCCAGTAAGAACCATTTCTGTCATTAATAGATTTCATTAGACAAGTATGATGATGCTCATTTCCAGTCAAAGAAATTCACAGTCCAACTTCCACAAAACTTGACCACTTCCCATCCATTAATATTATGTGAATCTTTCAGTTCTACCCCCAAATATCTCTCTCTCTCTCTCTCTCTCTCTCTCCTCTCTCTCTCTCTCTCTCTTCTCCTCTCCTCTCTCTCTTCTCTCTCTCTCTCTCTCTCTCTCTCTCTCTCCTCTCTCTCTCTCTCTCTCTCTCTCTCTCTCTCTCTCTCTCTCTCTCTCTCTCTCTCTCTCTCTCTCTCTCTCTCCTCTCTCTCTTCTCTCTCTCTCTTCTCTCTCTCTCTCTCTCTTTTCTCTCTCTCTCTCTTTCTCTCTCTCATACGTGCACGCACATGCACACACACACACACACACACACACACACACACACACACACACACTGAAAAATCACACAAATGGGAATGGTTACCAGCATCTCCCAATTGACTGCCTTGTGAGGTAAAATGAAGAAAGCCTTAAACTTCACAATTGCCAATAATGAGCAATCATTACTCAAATTACACCAAGCACTGATTAGGTTTAAAGTAATGAAGAAAACAACACAATCAATCATCATCAACCCAAAGGAAGTCAATCTGTTGGAAAGATGCAAGTTCTTAGTGCAGGGCTCCATCTACAGGGTTCTGCAGAAGAGAAAAAAGCAAGCTGATCAGAATAGTGCTCTAAACTATATTTTCTCTCCCTTATCTGACTTTCCATATAATTATTCTCTCACTCCCTTTCACTAAATATGGCAGAGAGGGAAAGTACTAAAATTCACATCTCTTTTTAAAAGCAGAATTTTTAAAATGAGCAGACCCTAGAAAAAAAGAAAAAAAAAACACCATAAATTGGGAAATTGTCACATTTGTAGTCAAACAATCACAGAACATCTATCAAATTATAAAAATATAATGAAAGCCCCCAATTTGCTCACAATCTCAATCCTAACTGAGGATTCATTTCCATACTCTCAGGCACAGGAAGATGTGAGGGATCACTGCTTGCAATAGCAGTTCCCATTTGTATATCTTCAGTTGCAGCAAAAAGACAACTTATTAAGTGAGACCTAATTTTTTAAAGGCTTGTTAGATTTTACTTTTTCTGTTTCCTGGGAAATTTTGATGAAATAAAAAAATAAGCAATAGCAACTTTTGAAAATGTAAACTTTATTTTTTTCAAAAATCCTATTATTAACATTTCGAAAAATTTCAAAGTTAATACAATTATCATATATATGTGTGTAGATATACAAACTCACACATACACATATGAAAGGTGTATACAATGGCTTTTACACAGGAATGCACACATGTATCATATGTATATATATATACTGTATATGTAATGCATGTATATATACTGCATTATTAAATATATGTATGTATGTGTGCATGTATATGTCTGTGTGTGTATATATATGTATGTGTGTGTACATATATATATATATTTATATATATATAAAATTATGTATAGTCAGTAGATTGCTGGCCTTGGATTCAGAATACTAAATCCAGTTTCAGCTTTTGACACATATTGAGAGAACTCCAACTCCTTAGTGTCCTGGCTAAAATGTAAGGAAGGTGAGTAACTGATCAATCATTAGAGTGATTAAGTTCCCCATATCAGTGAAAACTACATATCATAAACACTCATATAGAAAAATATTATTTTAAATATTTGAATAGAATTTGTTAGAAGGAAGCAATGACTATCTCCAGTCTAATTGTCAATTACTAATTTTTATGACAATTAATTGAATTTGTCACAGATTATGAAATAGTTTACTATTCAGTTTCTTGACCAATACAAGTCTTGCACACATGTATACACACACACACATGCATATTAATATATATGAATTACCTGAGTTCAGGCTTAAAATGCATTTTTAAAATGTACCTGCTACAGCTAGATCCAGACTGACAATGTATTGTCACTATTGTTATTCATTATCTAAGGCCCCTTAAGCAGGAAGCTCAGGAAATAATTTTCAGCTTTTCTACAGCACGGTATTGGTAAGAGTAACTCAACAGAATGAAGTAATTTCTAGGAAAAGGAATCAAGTGTAAAATGTTCTTGAAATTTTTTTAATATGTTCTAAAACTTTTAATGGTAGGGATGCTAATAATAAAAATGAAATATGCTTTTTGAAAGGTACTATATGAAAATGACAGGACAGTTATTTTTGAACGTTTTCACGTTATCCCTACTTAAAATGTATTTGGACTGTCCATCCTTGACAATAATAATAAATTATTTCCATGGTAACATTGGGAAAGAACCAAAGAGATGTCATATCAGCACAGCAGCACAGGTAACAATAGTGACTACAAAAGAAATAACTTGTCAGTGTAAGGTAACAGCATCCAGTTGTTAACATATTAAAAGTAAAATCTATTAGTTGTGACTGATTGTTATCATAACCATTAAAAAAAGTTGTCAGGATGGAGACAAATATAATGATTCCAGCAAATTGAGAAATAATAATAGTAGTAAGAAGGAAATATACTTTTATTGGATTTGTGTCTGAGAACCAGGAACTGATTTTGAGTCCAAACAGAAACTCATGACATAGACAAGTTTAATTTTTTGTCATATGTCAAAATGAAGAAAGAATCTGTGTTAAAAAATAACTTGCCATATAGCTTAATTTCAACTTAATATGTAACATTTTAAATAAGATAATGATGCATTTTCATCATGATATCTAATACGAAAACTCATTTTTTTCTTTGTAAATATATTTTGACTTTTCTTTATAAGATGTTTAAATATTTGATTGTTAAGTTCTAGATACCTTTGTGTTATTTGATTAATTACACATAGGTTTTTGGAATAAACAATGCCTACCTTCATTAATCTGAATTCCAGAGATGAATAAACTTTTACAGACTCCTCCATAGCCACAGCTAAAAATAATATTCTTAGCTATGTTACCAGTTTCCAGAGGTTATGATCCTATCTCAGCAAAGAAATAGACTAAACTTCAGAATTGGTTGGACCTTGAGTGGACATCATTATTCTACAAAAAATTCTCTCCATATTCAATAAAACATTTTTCTAAAAAAGGAGAGAATTTTGGAAGAGCTTTGGAATTCACCTAAGGGCCCATTATAAAATGTCATCTGTGAAACTTTGAATGTTCATTGATTTCTAAGAATGCACTATTCCAATTTTCTTTGTGACTTAACTATACACTAATTCATCTCATTAAGTAGAGAAAATTTCCAAATACATCTTCATAAAATAAAAAACAAATTGAAACAGTTATGTTACATTGAAACTATATCTAGGCCTATTACATTGACTATTTCTACTGACCTTAAAGGACCATTTTTAAACCTAGCAATTTTCTTTGTATATGACAGGTGTTTAATAAACACTCAATAAGTGAATAAATAATAAATAAGTTGCCTCCTTAAAGCCTCTATTGAAATATTTAGATCCATTTAACAATTTATTAAATCATTATAAATAGTCTAAAACAATAAACAAAAAAAGGGAAGAGAAATCTGAAGATTTGTCACAGAAAAGATTCATGAATTTTTTAAGAAAGCATACTTTGTAAAATAGCTCCTAAGTCTATGCCTTAGAATCATTTTTCACCAGTGATTTGATTCAAGCCTTCTATTGATGCTCTAAGAAGTGATGGGTATATATTAGTAGCACTAGACCTGTTATGTAATTTTCCTTTTTATAATAATTGTATCAATATGAGAAGTAATAAATATAATGTAGCAGACTATATTGAGAACTGACCAATAAAGCTGCTTAACTAACAAATGCTTCAAAGACAGAAAGGTTACATATGGGGGAGGTGGAAAGAAGGGACAAATCACTTTCATTTAACAATAGAAGGAAGTAAAATTATATCTGACATATGCTACACAGACTTGAATTTTATAAAGCCATTTTCTGATATTCTTTAGAAAATTTAATCTAACACTGAAAAAATACTAATATAACAAAAATAACTTAAACAAGTAATATAAGACACTATCATTTTTTTCTAAGTAGCACTATTTTAGTTATTATCAGCTATTTGTAATTTAAAGACAAAGGTCAGCAAAATACAACATATAATGAATTCTAAGAGAATAATATAGTACTGATGTTCAGTTATTCCCCTGTGAGTCAGCAACATAAGTAAGTGTTCAGGGCCAAATTCTTTATTTGTTTATTTATTTATTTATTTATTTATTTTTAGTAATTGATAATACACCAAGTTCAATTTTTGTTTGAATAATGGATGCCAAATTACTGCAACTTCCAGGAAAAGGGATAGGATAGTACTACCTATATTTTGCTCTGATCAGATCTCATCTAGAATATTACTTTGTTTCCTTGAACCACAGTTTAAGAATGGCATTAAAAAGCTAGAGTGATCAGAGGAGGGGGAGGACCAGAATAATGAAAGATTTTGAGTCCATGACATATGAGAATTGAACTGAGACACTTTAGCCTGGAGAACAGCTATCTCAGGGAAGTTAACATATTATTTTATCAGTTACAATGTGTCAGAAGTCTTAGATATCTTCTACTTGGCCCTCAAAGTTAAGACTAGGAGCAATGATGTGGAAGTTAAAAAGAATCATATTTAAATAATGTCAAATGAAAAAAAAAACTTCCAAACAATTAAAGCTGTTGAAATATGGAAATATTCAAGTAGTGGTAGATTCTGCTTTGGAAGGGAGGCAGATGGTGGCTTACTGGTGGGATTGCTGGGCTTAAAGACAGAAAAACCAAATTTCAAATCCAGCCTCAGATATTTACTCTCCCTGTGACCCTGTGAAAATCACTTTACCACTCCTTGCCTCAATTTCCTCAACTGAAAAATAGGCATAATACCCCTTACCTTACACGATTATTGAAGGATAAAATGAGATAATATTGGTAAAAAATGCTCAACAATCTGACTCAAAGAACAAAGCAATATAAATGCTTCTTTCCTCTTCTTGCCTACACCTTTCCCTTTTTTGGAGGTCTTCAACATTTTATCATTGAAATTCCTTCTAGGTATAGGTTGAACTAAATGTACACTGAGATCTCTTCAGAGTCACAAATTTTTTCTGTTATCTGGGAAATAGAAGATATTTTTCTTAGTAGATATCCAAAAAATTAGTATTCACACTATACTCAATTATATTTGCAATACATGGATCAGTCATATAAATATGAGATTCAAAGAGTCCAATAACTGAAAAAGTTTATATAGAATTAAATGTGCTTTCATATTTTCAAACTTAAAGAACTTATAGGTTTATCTGTTTGTTTTTACTGTTTGGGCATATTTTGGAACACACTCTTGGTTCCTCAGGCAATATGCTGTTTTCTTATGAACATTAATAGATCACTGATGGGGAAAATCATATATAAACTAATAAATATATACAACGGTATACTAATAAATTCTTAACAGACACTTCTCCAGAAATAAATACTTTTAAATTTTAATCTGTATTATTAATATTTTCTTGATCACTTTCTGAAATGTAGACAATCTAAAAAAAAAAAAACAATAAACTAACTCTTGGCTTGTAGTGCTCACCTAATTTTAAGGTGTAGATGCTTATACTGAAAATTTAATAGCCTGTATTTGTGAATCAATTCATCTAACTCTAGCATATGTCTGAGTATATACAAGAATCATGCAGAAAAGATAAAGTAAGTTGTGAATATTCTATATAGAATACATAAGCATATAATCGGCTATATTTGGAGGGTTTACTGTTATTTTCACTTTTTTGGTAATAATAAGGTGTTAGTAGATATCCAAAAAATTAGTATTCACACTATACTCAATTATGTTTGCAATACATGAATCAACCATATAAATATGAGATTCAAAGAGTCCAATAACTGAAAAATGATAAGAACAGGCTTACTTCTGAGAAGATGGTCAATATGAATTTTTGTGTCAAAATAATTGCAGATTTTATCTGGTCTTGGTGCTTTCTAGTTTTTGAGTGAAGCTATGCTTTACTCACCTCCCTTGAGGTAATTCTTCAGTCTTTTATTATCTTAATGGTTCACTAACCTTCTGTTTCTTATTTGATCCAATTTGCATTTCCTTGTGTTGAAATTTATTGTGATCATATAGAGCAGAGATCAAACAAGTAGTCCATGGATCACATTAGGACAACATCACTTTGGAATAAGGTCCAAACAAGATTAAGAGGCAATTAAGAAATATATTAATTTAAAAAAATTACAAACCAGAGGAAATTTTAATGTGTGGTTCTCTAAATCAACATGTGGTCCACAGGGATCCTTACATAGGTTAGTATTCCATTTTTATTTGAGTTTGACACCACTGATCTAAAAGACCATAAATTTTCCATGTTACCTTTCAATGTTTTTAAAATTTCCTTCCTTTGCTGTTTTAGTTCCTCAAGCCAATGAGGTAAAATTGATACTTTGAATTTGTTGTTGTTGTTGTTGTGTATCTTTCCTGTAAAACTTCTTAGTATTACAATAGCTACCATATGTATGGTTGTGTGTAAGTCCTGAAATATTTTTATACTCTCTGTCAAATATTGTTGGGTGATCTATTTGAAGAAAAAAGATTCATTTCTTATTGTTATATCAAATACCATGTTTTTTTGAGTTACTCTATTTTAGGAAAAATGAAATGTGAGTACAATTCATATCATTATACTCCAAAAAAGGCTTACCAAAATTCTGGTGTAAGTATGACCATCTTCTTTTCAAAATCCTTGTTTTATTATTAACTTAATTTATTATAATTTCTAAAATTCATGGTAAGTGAAGATTTTCAACTATCTCTGTTTTAGTTTTCTCTCTCTTCAGATTTCAATATCTTATTTTATATATTTTAGGTTTAAGATTGAAGTTTTTTGTTTGTTTATTTTGCTTTATAATTTCCCTGCACTAGTTTCCAATATATTGTTGTGTAACTTGGAACTCAGAACACCATTCACAAGTTATGGAGCTCTTGCCTATCATGCCTACATGAGTATGATATCTTTCCAAATTTGTTACCCTATATTGACCAATAATGAAAGTATTCCAATCTACCATCTATTTCATGAACATCTGTGGTCCTTCCTTTATACCAGGATGCCACTGCTGCACTTTAGAGAAATTGGAGTACTCATTATATCATATTCTACTTTTATACTTGCTCTTCTAAATACCTTTACTCACAGTGTCCTCCATGGACAAAAAAATACTCTTCCTCTCCAACAATATTTGCCCATGGGAATTTCTCCCTTCCTTCAATGCCAGACTCAGCTGCTACTACCTCCGTTAAGAATTTCCTCATCTTTACTGGATGAAAGTATCTTTCTTATCAAACATCTCATTAATAATTTGTATGTCTCCTTTGCTCATACCATGTTTTGCTTTCTATTATTATTTCTGAATTTTTCACCCCCCTCCATAGGACTATAAGGTCTTTGGCTATGGAAGTAATTATTTTATCTTTCTAGCTCTATGGGCTAGCACTCTATCCATTATATTATGTATTATAGAAACTTAAGAAATGTTTGTTGACTCACTACTAGTCATAGAACTCAGACAGAAAAATCATTTATCCATTAACAAAATAATATCATATTTTGTGATAGCAAAGGCCTAGATAAAAATTAGATGTCCATCAATTGGGGAAGGACTACACAAAGTACATGAATTAAAAGAAAAGTACTGTACCACATGAAATTATGAATATGAATAATTCAAAAAAAGTTGGAAGATTTGTTAGTTATGTTAAGTGCTATCAATAGAACTAGGAATTATGTGCAATACACAATGACTATTATATATATATATATATATATATATATATATATATATATATTAGTGTGTGTGTGTGTGTGTGTGTGTATGTGTGTGTGTATGCATATAAAGACACAAATAAAGAGACAGAACATTGTGTAATTATAGTGACCAAGGAAGTTCTGAGGGAGGAATGAAAAAATGTACCTATAGTCCTTCTTTGTAGAAGGAAATTATGGTTTTGCAATTGTCACATTTACACTGTTAAATGACGCATTGTTTGGTTTTGCTGGAGTGCATTTAAACTTTTTTTTAAAAAATATTTGTCACAAAGGATGGCTTATTGGGTAGAAAGGATACACATGGAAATGAAAGTTGTGGAAAAACAAAAAAAAATATATAAAAATAAAAATATAAAACAAAACAAAATGAAATGAATTAATCTGATATAGATTTATGTTCTCTTTTTCAGGAGCTTTTTGTAAACAAAGATGATGCTATTGCCTTGATGTATATGTGATCATTCTAGGAACTTAGTTGACATTGATGGGGTTAAGATTATCAATTTGATAATTGTATAAAAATTTATCTTTTCCTGGAAGAATTTAACTGACACACCTAACATCTGCCAGCAATTTCACAAATAATTTGGCCATTATGGGCAGAATATGATACTGATGTGTCTCAAATAAATTTGGCTTTCTGACAAAGGACCTTCTCTTCAATATCACTCAAAGGAGCCACAAATTTAGGTGTAATTATGTCAGCTCTTCTGCTTTCTTCCTTCTCTTCTGGATTTAAAAGAAGCATAATACATAAATAACTTCTGTGTTCACCTGTCTGTTTTCAATTAATGATGCCTCATTAAGCAAATCACTTGGAACGCTGATGAGGTTTTATCTAACATATAGGCCAGGTCAATCAATTGTCCTCAGACCTCTGGGTCTTTAGTGGACAGTGAAAGGTTAGCCTAGTTCTTGTAGCCCTCTATCATGTCAGCAAAAATTAGCAAGAAGTTGGCTAAGTTGTCAATAGAACACAGAAACTATTAATGATTAGAAAGCCACCATTTGGTGGGGCAGAGTCAAAATGATGGAGAAGTTATCTGAGTTCTCCCCAGTTTCCCTCAAAAACAAGTCCTTAAATCAAGCCTTTGAACAGATTATGGAGCAATATAACCCACACAAAGACAGAGTAAAATAATTTTCTAGCTTTTTATAATTTTGAAGGAATTTCAGGGAAGATATGTCTCACTTCAGTAAAAGAGGGACACAGCACAGCATAGAGAGTGTCCAGAGAAACCATCAAGTTCTTAGTCATAACATATATCAGTAGCAAAGTCCCTCACTTCTGGTTCAGCAGATCGGTGGCATGGTATGTCAGTTGTGAGTCCTCCAATCCAGCCAAAAAGGAAAACTTCTAGTCCTGGAATGCTGATAAAAAGACTTTTACTAGGATTTGTTCTCAGGTCAAGAAGTTTGGGAAAATGTCACATGTGTCCCAGGAACAGAATTCAACTTGTAAAGTCAAGAAATAGGTTCAAAAATGCATGTGGGGAGAAAAAAAGAGATCTAACCATAGAAAGCTAATATTGCAACAGAAAAGATCAAACACAAACTCAGAACAAGAAAACAAGGTCAAAATATCTATATATGAAGCTTCAAAAAGGAATTTAAATTAGTCTCAAGCCAAAAAATGTCCTCTTAAAAGAGCCCAAAAATATTTTAAAATCAAATAAGAGATGTAAAAGAAAAATTGGGAAAAGAAATGAGAGTTTTGCAAGAAAGGGTCAACAGCCTGGAATAACAATGACAAAAATTGACTGAAGAAAAAAACCTTACAAAGTACAACAATTCTTTAAAAATTCCTTAAAAGGAAATTGGTGAAATGGGAAAAATCTATTAAGGGAAATAACTCTTTAAAAAGTAGAATTGGTTAAAAGTAAAAGAAAATACAAAATTTACCTGAAAAAAAATAATTTCTGTAGTGGCCAAAAACTGGAAACTTACTGGATGCCCATCAATTGGAGAATAGAGAATAAATTGTGGTATATGAATATTATGGAATATTATTGTTCTGTAAGAAGTGACCAGCAGGAGGATTTCAGAAAGGTCTGGAGAGACTTACATGAACTGATGATGAGTGAAATGAGCAGGACCAGGAGATCATTATATACTTCAACAACAATACTAAATGATGACCAATTCTGATAGATGTGGCTCTCTTCAACAATAAGATGAACCAAACCAGTTCCATTTGTGCAATAATGAATAGAACCAGTTATACCCAGCAAAAAAAAAAAAAAAAAAAACTCTGGGAAATGAGTATGAACCATTACATAGCACTTCCAATCCCTCTATTTTTGTATGCTTGCATTTTTGATTTCCTTCATAGATTAATTGTATATTATTTCAAAGTATGATTCTTCTTGTGCAGCAAAATAACTGTGACCTGCCATCTGGAGGAGAAGATGGGGGGAAGGAGGAGAAAAATTGGAACAAAAAGTTTTGCAATTGTCAATGACGAAAAATTATCCATGCATATATCTTGTAAATAAAAAGCTATATAAATTAAAAAAGAAATTACTATGATGAAAAGCATCAATAAAACATTTTAAAACAAAAAAAAATTATTGCTTAAAAAGTAGAACTAGGTGGCAGCTAATGACTATATGAGATCAAGAATCATTCCAAAAAAAATCAAAAGAATCAAAAAAAAGATGGAAAGAAATGTAAAAACAACTGATCTTCAAAACAGTCACAGGAGAGATAAGTCAATATTTATTGTTCTAACTGAAAGCCATGATGCAAAGAAAAGAGGCTGGACAGCATCTTTCATGAAATTTTCAAGAAAAATTTCCCTGACATCTCAGAACTAGATGGTAAATAGTCATTAAAAGAATCCACCAATCATCTCCTAAAAGAAAACACAAAATGAAATTTTACAGGAATATTGTAACCAAATATCAAAATTACCAGGTCAAAAAAAATCGCTATTAACAGATAGAAAGAACAAATTCAAATATCAAAGAGCTGTAGTTAAAATTACAGAGGACATAGCAGCTTCTACATAAAGGATCTGAAGTGTGTGTGTGTGTGTGTGTGTGTATGTGTATACACAGTATACAAATCTAATCTCAAAATAAATAAGAAAGAAGTTAAGGAGGTGAATAGAATTTTAGAAAAGTTAAATATAATAGACCTCTGGAGAAAATGGAATGAGGATGAAAAAGAATATAAGTACATCTATAGGAAAACTGACCATATTTTGGGTCAGAAAAACTTCCAAATATGTAACTGATATATAATCTAGGAAGAACAAAACAGAGAAAGAAAACCAGACAAATTTCCCCAATGAATATTGATGCAAACATTTTAAATAAATTATTAGCAAACATATTTCAGCAATTTCTCAATAAGAAAATACACCATGAATAGGAGGGCTTTGTACTATGAATGCACAGCTGGTTCAATACTAGGAAAATTTATCAGTATAATTGACCATATAAATAACAAAAATATTAGTAATCTTAAAATTATCTCATTATATGCAGAAAAAAATTTGGACAAAATACTTTTTCTATCACAAACATGAGAAACCATAGGCATAAATGTAGTTTTCCTTTAAATGATCAATAATAATTATCTAATGCCATCAGGAAACATTATATGTAGTGGAGATGAGCTAGAAACTTTCTGAATAAGATCGGGGTGAAACCAGGATGCTCATTATCACCACTATTGTTTATTATTGTATTAGAAACATTAGCTTTAGCAAAAAAAAAAAAAAAAAAAAAAAAAAAAAGGATGAAAAATTAAGGAAAAAAAAACACTCTTGGCAGAAAATGTGATCCTATATTTAGAGAACGGTAAGAGAATCAATTAAAAAAACTACATGAAACAATCAGTTTAGTAATGTAGCAGGATATTAAATAAACAAACATAAATCAGAATTCCTATATATTAACAAGGAAGTCCATACGCAAGTGTTAGAAGGAAAAATTCAATCTCAAATAGCTGTAGACAATTTAAAAAAATGTCTCAATCTATCTACTAAGATAAATGCAAGATCTATATGAACACAAGTAGAAAGCACTCTTCACACAACTGAAATCAGATGTAAACAATTGGTAAAACAACAATTTCTCATGGATAAGCTGAGGTATATGTTAAATTTACAATTCTACATAAATAAACTTTTTTAATGCCATGCCAATCAAACTACCAAAATTATTGTAGAGAGGTAGAAAGAAAATAACAAAATTCATCTAGAAAGAAAAAAAAAGTCAAAAATTTCAAGGCAATTAATGATAAAATGCAAAAAAAAGAAAAAAAAATCTAACTGTAACTGATCTACAACTACATTAGCAAACAACAATAGTTATATTGGTTAAGAAATAGAGTATATCATTGAATGTTAGATACACAAGAAATAGTAGTTAAGTAGTGTAGAAATATATTGTTTGATAAATCCAAAGACTCCAGTTTCTAGGATGAGAACACACTATTTGACAAAAATTGCTGACAACACAAAAATAGTATGGCAGAAACTAGACACTGGCCAACATATCACATTGTACATCAGGATAAGGTCAAAATGAGTACATGATTTAGACATAAAGGATGATATAAGCAAATTAGGATAGCAGGGAATAGTTTCCCTATCAGATCTATGGAAAAGGGAAGACTTTGTGATAAAAAAAGAGAGGGAATATTATAAAATGCAAAATTAATAATGTTGATTATATTATAATTAAAATAATTTTGCACTAATGAAATCAGAGTAAAAGAAAAATAGAAAGCTGGAAAGCAATTTTTGCCTCCAGTGTTTCTGATTATATATATATATATATATATATATATATATATATATATATATATTTAAGTTGGGCAAAGTAACTCATTATTTCTCTAATTTCCTCTTCATTGGTGTAAAGTTCCCCTTTTTCATTTTTAAGAGTAACAATTTGATTTTTCTCTTTCTCCTTTTTCTAATCAGATTTACCAAAGGTTTATCTATTTTATTGTTTTTTTCATAAAACCAACTCTTAGTTTTATTTATTAGTTCAATAGTTTTTTTTTTAATTCTCATTATTATTAATTTCTCTTTTTAATTTTAGAATTTCAAGTTTAGTATTTGATTGGGAGTTTTAAATTTGGTCTTTTTCTAGCTTTTTAAGTTGCAAGCCCAATTCATTGATCTTCTCTTTCTCTATTTTATTCAAGTAAGCCTCTAAAGATATAAAATTTCCCCTTATTACTGCTTTAGCTGCATCCCACAGATTTTGGTATGATGTCTCATCATTGTCATTATCTTGGGTGAAATTATTGATTGTTTCTATAATTTGCTCTTTCACCCAGTCATTCTTTAAGATGAGATTATTCAGTTTCCAATTACTTTTTGGTCTATTTATCCCTAACTTTTTACTGAATGTAGCTTTTATTGCATTGTGGTCTGAGAAGAAGGCATTTATTATTTCTGCCTTCTTGCATTTAATTTTGAGATCTTTATGTCCTAATATATGGTCAATTTTTGTATAGGTTCTATGACCTGCTGAGAAGAAAGTATACTTCTTTCTGTCACAATTCTGTTTTCTCCAAAGATCTATCATACCTAATTTTTCTAATATTCTATTTGCCTCTTTAATTTCTTTCTTATTTGTTTTGCGGTTTGATTTATCTAATTCTGAGAGTGCAAGGTTGAGATCTCCCACTATTTTAGTTTTACTGTGTATTTCTTCTTGCAACTCTCTTAACTTCTTTTTCAGAAAGTTCGATGCTATACCACTTGGTGCATACATGCTTAGTGTTGATATTGCTTCATTGTTTATGCTACTGTTTAGCAAGATGTAGTTTCCTTCCTTATTTGTTTTGATTAGTTCAATTTTTGCTTTTGCTTGAGCTGAGATAAGGATGGCTACCCCTGCTTTTTTTTTTTTTTTTTTTTTTTTTTACTTCACCTGAAGCATAATATATTCTGTTCCAGTCTATTACCTTTACTCTGTATATATCTCCCTTCTTTAAATGTGTTTCCTGTAAAGAAAATATTGTAGGGTTCTGACTTTTGATCCAGTCTGTTATCCGCCTCAACTTAATGGGAGAGTTCATCCCATTTCCATTTACAATTAAAATTACTAATTCTGTATTTCCTGCCATCATATTATACCCAGATTATCCTATTTTTCCTTGCCCCCCCCTGAACCCCTTCCCCAGTATTAAACTTATGGGCCCCACTTGTGTTACGCAGCCCTCCCTCTTTAGTATCCCTCTTTCCTCCCTTTAAATCCATTCCCTTTTCTTGTTCCCTTCCCTTATTACTCTTTTCCTTTTCCCTTTTCCTCTCTCCCTTTTTAATGAGGTGAAAGAGAATTCTCTTTAAAATAAATATGTCAATTATTTTCTCTTTGAACCAATTCTGATGAGAGTATGATTCAGACAATGTTCTTCCCCTTCTCTAAATTCCCTCAGATATGATAAGTTTTCTTTGCCTCTTCATGGGATGTAGTTTCCCTCTTTTTTCGCCCCTTTTCCCTTTTTCTGACACTATCCCCTTTCCATTTCTACTTTTCTTTTTTATGTTATATCAGTAAAATCAAATTATGCATGTGGTCTTAATGTATACCCACAACAGAAATATGGTTCTCAAGAGTTCCTTTTACCTCTTTCTGCTTCTCTTGAGTCCCATGGTTGGAGATCAAAAATTGTGTTTAGATCTGGTTTTTTCCTTAGAAACAAATGGAATTCATCTGTTTCATTAAATGTCCATTCTCTCCCATGGAAGAAAATACTCAGCTTAGCTGGGTAGTGTATTCTTGGCTACATTCCAAGTTTTCTTGCCTTTCAGAATATCAGATTCCAGGCCCTTTGATCCTTTAATGTGGAGGCAGCCAGATCTTGAGTGACCGTTATTGTGGCACCTCAGTATTTGAATTTTTTCCCGGATGCTTTTAATATATATATATATATATATATATATATATATATATATATATATATATATATATATATATATATATATGTTTTTTTTTGTTTTTTTTGTTTTTTTCTTTAGTCTGATGGTTCTGAAATTTGGCCACAATATTCTATGGATTTTTTTAGGGTCCTTTTCAGAAGGTGTTCGATGAATTCTTTCAATGCCTATTTTACCTTCTGGTTCTATTACTTCTGGGCAGTTCTCTTTGATTATTCCCTATAAAATAGTATCTAGGCTCTTTTTTTCATCATAATTTTCAGGAAGTCCAATAATCCTCAGATTATCTCTCCTACATCTATTTTCCTAGTCTTTCATTTTTCCAAGTAGAAATTTGACATTTTTCTCTAATTTTTCACTTGGTTTTGCTTGACTGATTCTTGGTGTCTCAATGAATCATTCATTTCTATTTGTTCAGTTCTGATTTTTAATGAGTTATTTTCTTCATGACTTTTTTTTTTTTTTTTTACTTTTTTTTGTATATGTCCAATTGAGTTTTTAAATGAGTTGTTTTGCTCTATGGATTTTTTTTCCATTTCACTAATTTTTTTTTTTTTTAAGTGAGTTATTTTCTTTTTTCCAATTCACAAATTCTACTTTCTTGGGAATTCTTTATCTTTTCCAATTCACAGATCCTACTTTCCTGTGAATTCTTTACCTTTTCCAATTCCCATTTCAGGAAGTTGTTTACCTTTTCCAATTCACATTTCAGGAAGTTGTTACTCTCTTTCATAGTTTCTTTTTCCTTTTCCCATTTTTCTTCTAACTCTCCTTTGAGATCTTTAATAGTCTCTTCTAGGAGAGCTTTATTTGGGGTGTTGTCTGGAGGCTGTTTGCTATTAATCTCCTCAGGGTTGAAAACCTGCTCTCTTTCTGTATAGAAGGTATCAATCCTCCTCTTGATTTTTTAACTCATTTTTTAAAAAGCCTTTAGTGTCTGCCTTCAGGGCAAGGAAGTTACCAGCTTCCTCTGCAGATCAAGAATGAGTATATGGACAGTAGCTGTGCTGTCAATAGGCTGCAAAGAGTGGCCAACCTGCAGGAGTGCTCTGGGAAGAGCTCCTCACTGGAAGTGACTAGGCCTGGGTACAAAGTGCAGGGCTGTGTAAGTGCCCTGCTAGGAGCCCTGATATGAGGATTAGTGACTGCCTTGGGGGTAGAGGCTGAGCAGCGAAAGTATCACTACACCCCCACAAAAGCCCACTTTAAGTATTAGCAGTTGCCCTATCCTTCATGGCAATGGAAGTTTCTCTGCCTGGGGAGTGTAGTCGAGCTGGGGAAATTCCACTGCCCCAGGCTAAACCCCACAGTGTGCAGATGAGAGGCTGCCCCGGGCTGTGCCCCTACCATACAGGTTTGTGACTGCCCCCCAACAAGAGCCCCTAGCTGTAGAATGGCATTGAACAGCTGTGTTATGGTCTGTGCTAAGTTACTTCCAGTCCTGGGTGGATATAACCAGATCCTGTTAAGCTCTGGCATCCTTCAGAGTATCCTCTACCCTAGGCTCCAATTTCTCTGCTCGTCACTACTCTGTGACCAAAGCAAAGCAATCATGGTATGGCAGAGAGCTCTATATAAACCTTCCAACTGCAGAGGCCACCCTCACTCCTGATTCTATCTGTTCCTTTTCCAGTCTGTTCCTGCCACTCAGAACAAACTTTTTCTGGTGGGCCATATTACAGATTATCTTTGGCTGGTGAGTTGTTGTACTTCCAATCTTCGTGAACCTTACCAGTCTAGCTCTATTTTTCAGGCTGATTTTAAAAATTGGTAATGAGGGTATGAGAGGAGCTTAGAAGGCCACATGTGCCTTCTCTGCCATCTTTGCTCTGCTCCTCTAATAGAAACTTTCTTGACAAAATAGCAATAAAAATATGGTGGATGCGACTATGAAAAATTTAGACTACCTAATTTTGAGGCAATGATGAGAAGCATGAGAATAAAGTAAATTTATTTTATTGGCTAGATTATTGGGCTTGGAATCAAGATTACCTTACTTCAAATTATTCTTCTGAAACTCCTGAATTGCATGACCATGGTTCATGTTCATAATGTCTCTAAAACCTCTTTATTAAATGATAAATAATTGCTGGTATATATGTCACTCCATTTTAAACTCACAAATCCTTGATCCACTAACAAGAATGGTCATTAGTCTTGGAGTGGGGGAGGGAGGAGCTTGCTTTACATATCAGCTTAATAATTATTAGTTCTACCTTAGACAACTAAGTAATTTAACCTCTGAGCCTCAGTTTCCTCATATATAATATGATGATAGCTTATACTCTCTTACAGTATTTATAACACAGTCTACAAACACACACACATACACAACATATGCATAGATAGATAGATAGATAGATATATGGATAGAGATATATCAGCTATCCGAGATGGTTTATTTTATAAGTTATTGTAAGGTAAAACTTTTAAAAATTATACAGTGCCATATATATGAAAATTGATTTTTACAATCTTACTATACTTTTATACTAAAATGTTACCATCATTTCTTATATTTAGCAAAAATTTAAGTAGTTTTCTGTTAGTGTTGAAATCACTTGAACCTGATATCATTTGAATCCCAAGATCAGAAAACAAAACAAAAAAACTTACTTAATCAAAGTATTGTGATGTGGCTATAACCTAGGAGTTTCAGGTGTCAGAAAATGATCATATGTATACATTATTGAAATAATTTATTTTTGGACAAAATACATAAAGCAAACTTTTATAAAAATGGGGGCATATTGATGAATACAATAAAAACTGATCCTGGACATTAAGTGAGAAAAATTTGGTCCAAATCTTGACTCCTCTATTACTTGTGGAACATTTCATGAAGTTAAAATGGATATCAGTTTCATCATGTATAAGATGAAAAGAAAGCTTGAAAGAATGGGGATATGCAAGATGGCTTCATGAATCTGAAGGGATACCTTGTTAAAGATAAATTAGTGTTTTTTCTTGGCACCAGAAGGCAAAAGAAAGACAAATCATTTGAATTGCAGAGAATTAAATTTAAGTTCTTATTAGGGGAAAATGCTAACAATTTGAGATCTTTAAAAGTGGCACAGGCTGTCTCAAGTCACAGCTTTCCTCATTATTGGAGGTCTTCTTATGGATGATAGATGACTATTTGTTTACTGCTGCAGACAAGATATCTACTCACATATAGATTAGTCTAAAATGATCTTTAAATTACCTTTAACTTCGGAATTTCTATAATTCTATAATTTAACCATATACTTCAAACATACAGGTAACTTAAAATGTAATGAATTGCAGCTTGTTTAGACTTTGCATCAGTGGTATCAAACTCAAATAGAATAAGAGGTCACTAAATTATATACAGCTGAGACTCATTAACTTAGAAAAATGTTTATTTCCTAATGTGTATATATATATGAAGTAGGAAACTTGAAGATTTGTGTCCTATAAATACAATGTCACTTAGGTTTTATAGTAATAATCTGTCATGGTTTCTAACTCTATATTATCAACAAGACCATCCTATTAGAGTTTTATGAGAAGATATTGACAATTTTAAATATTTCAGTAGCTCATTTCCTGGGCAGAATAATACAGTTCATTATCTGGATCCATTATCTATTGGATTTCATACAAAATTCTGATGCAAATCAAAGGGTTGTCCTGAAAATTTTGATACGAAGTATAAACATTTTCTTTCCTTGAGGATTTTTTAGTTTACTGGGTGAGAATAAGATTGCATAAAAGTCAAAATACATAGCATAATATTTTTTAAATAACTTGACTAAATTCTATATCAAGAAATTCATCCATATCTTATTTCAGTACCTTTCAAGGAATGAACTATGAGTGAACTTCAGCTGTCTTTATCAAAATTTTACCAAGAAAAATACATGTTAGAAATTTTATAATCTAATTATAGCATAATGGTAGCTGATTTATATCAGTTCAGAGATTTTATTTCCCCACCCCCTCTTCTTGACTTCAGACAAGTTTTTGATTCTCAGAAGTGGGCTTAGAAAAAAATTCAAATATTTTCTTTTATAATATTGGGCATTGCCAGGATTTATTTTTGGCTTCTTTAGGTTTCTTAGTTCCTTTGAAGGAAGACTACTATTGGTTCAAGGGCTCACAGTTGAATTGTCTACCATTATTAACACCCCCTTAATAAGAGGAATTTACTTCACTGGGTAACAAGAGAATTCCTTATCTTCCAAGAAGAGCCTTAAGAAGATGTAGCCTATATATGTGATACTGGAGGTTATCTTCTGACCCACTTGCCTTCCTATTGATGTGTAGATACTCAGCTTTGTATGGCAGCTTCTTTGACACACAAGCACCCAATTATGTTCAATCTTGCTACAGGGGCCAGCACCTTTGCTTTTGCTCCCTGGGCTTACATTCCCTATATTTCAAAGAGAAAATGTTAAAAAGGAAAAAGGAAGTTTTGCAGATGGGTTACTCCTTTCTCCCTTCTCCTCCTCAAACTAGAGTAAATTAAGTTCTAACCAGGATGACCTTGAGTGATGAGGACAAATATGGCTTCATCAAAAGTTTTGTATTTCAAAAATAAAAAATTATAGAAATAAAAAATAAAAAGGTACGATATGCTTTATTTAAATGGATTAATAAAAAATAAAACACTACAATAAAAATTTAGTGTCATATAGGAAAAACAATTAATTAAGAAAAAGGGTTTCCTTTTCACTTTCCGTGGACTATATTGATATTGAATAGGTATTGGCCAAAGGAGTGTCTCTAAAATTGTTGATGTACTGTATTTAGATACTTCTCAATAAATACTGAAGTACAGTTCCATACAAAGTACATTCCCGTTAAAACAACTAATTTATCAGTTGTTAACTCCAAATTGCTCCTTTATATTTGATGATATGAATCAAACAATGACCTTTATATCTGAATTGTTTTCCCCACTCTTCCTAACAACTTTGTTCATGTTGTTATGGTAATTTTGTATGTTGTTCTTATGATCCTGAAATCTATACTCTACATTACATCATGTAACTTGCCCGAATATTCTTCTGAATTTTTTATTCCATTCATTGAGATAGAAGCACTTTTGATATAGAGAGCTGGCCTTGAAGAAAGGAAAATCTTGATTAAAAATTAAGCGAATATTTTGCTCCCAACCTTTTTGTTGCCACAAATAATACATCTATGATACTTTTTGAACATATAGATCTTTCCTTATTTTCAGGAACTTCCTTGGTTTGTAGTCAGTGTAATTTCTGCATTATATTACATTTTAAAAAATTATAACTTTTCTTGCATAATTCAAAATTGTTTTCTAGTTTGATTGATTAAATTTTCAGAACCAGTAACAGTAAATTAGCATTGCCATCTTTGCACAGCTATACAATGAGCTTCCTCATCTTTGCTATTTTGAAGGGTATTATGTAATATTGTAGGGTTGTTTCAATTTGTATTCTTTTGAACACATTGAGAAAGTTATTTATGGTTTATATTTTTTTTAATTTGAAAATTGTTCACAACATTTGATGATTGCTTAAGCATATTAAGTTTTTATTAGAGAAAATGAATGTAATGATTTCTGATAATTCATATTGTTTCCTCTGATTCCAGCTGTGTAAAGTTTATTTGTGATAAAGGTTTTTGGTTGTATATAATTGAAAAGATTTCATCAGTTCTGATCTTTTCTAATTGTTGTCTTATTGTCTCATTGGATTTTATTGAACATGTCAATTTGTAGATGTTTTAAGTGAGTACAAAAAACAACAAAAAATGCCAAAACAATCAGCTTTTTATTAATAATTTGATGAAAATCAAATCAAATTTGAAAATCAGTTTGATTTAATAAATTCAAATAAATTTGTATATGGATACAATGTGTTCATAATATATTATATAATGCATATTTTCATCTCCAGTATTTCATATATCTCATTTATGCCCACAAATGCATTGTATATACTATGTATATATATATTTTTTTTTTTCCCCAAAAATTGAAGTCAAAAAGATTTCCAATTTTGCCTCCATTTAATATCATTCAAGGTACGCAACTAGAACTTCAATTTTCTATTTAAAAAAACCTTCATATTCATGTAAGTGAATCCCACCTTGTCTGTTTTAAGTTTTTCTGAGTCTTCCAAAAGGGATTAGAAAAGTTCACAAATGCTTAAGCAAAGATTTAATATGGGTTCCCTTTACCATATCAAAAATAACTTCTGATTTAGAACTACATGTTCAAGTGTGATTATAAATTATGTAATAAATCATGGTAGAAAAGGGAATAAATAACTATCTAAGGGCTTGCAAGATCCTTATTCTATTCTTGTGAGCTTTAAATCTTTCAATTTTGCTTCTTTCAGGCTTCCAGGGTATTTGGGCCAACATTATAGTCTAAAGACTTTACAAAAAGCCCACAGGGAAGTTTTTACTTGTGTCCATTCAACTTGAATTCCTAGATATTCATAAAGCTATGTACCTCACTCTAAATTGATATACAACTCTTAGAAGATTGCCAAATTTTCCCAGTGCTTATAATAATATGTGGTTATAAATTGGGTACCTAGGATGGCAGAGAAGATACCACCCACTTTATGGTGATGTGTAGATAGATAGATAGATAGATAGATAGATAGATAGATAGATAGATAGATAGATAGATAGAAATAGATATACTCTCTGAAGTATTACTTTTTTTCTCCTGAAACTGTTTCACTTTTGTCTTTTTATTCCAACACCTATCACCATTCTAGGTACAGCAGAAATCCTTAATAAAAGCATAATGAATTGAATTGTGTTCTTAGCTACTGGCTTTCAAAGATGTATCAATAAAGCCATTCCTTGGACCTTTGAAGAGAAAAAAGGTCAGCAATATTCCGTCTCACTGCTGAATAAACCATTAGAAATCTTCTTTAATCTTGAAGGTTGAAGCATTGGGTCTATCATCTCATAAATTTTTATATAACCCCTAGGAAGGGCAGGCATTATTATCCCTACTTTGGAAATAAGCAACTGTTGCATAGAAATGACCCTCCTAAAAAGTCTCAATGTGAATCACTGACAGATTTCCTGACTCTTTGTCCAGTTATCTATCCATTAAAATGCACTGCATTTTTCTTAATATTGATTCTTTGTCTCCTTTCTCCCTCTCTCGCTCCATTAAAAAAATGCTTTATTTTCTTGAAAGGCCACAATTTATGTTTGTTACTAGAAGGCATGTTGTTTTGACTTTGCCAATGGCCTGGCAGGAATGCTCTCTTCCTTTTTCCAAGACTAATAATATCACATCCCTGACCTACTAGCTAACTGAACTTGTTAAATCTCTATAATGGATGATTTGGGTTTAGGGATAGGAGTGGTTCAGGAAGATCTGCTTTCAATTTAAAGATATGGGATTGATTCTCTAATCTCAAAGGCTTCCCATACCTTGAGAAATACCATAAAAATTAAGAGGAATTTCAAAGATTCATTGTTATTCTTTTTTTGAAACTTTAATAGAAAAACATATCCAAAAGCATTACTATTTTTCTAAGGTAAACTTGGGGGGAATTGATTCTCAAATTAGAAAAATTTATATATGTATATGTACATATATATATATATATATATATACACATATATATATGTATATATGTGTATATACACACACACATATATATACTAAGACAAATACATATACACACATATATACATACAATATGTATGTATATATATATATACACACATATGAAATTTTACTGCAGTAGACACAGCAGAGGTAGAAATGAAAAAACTAGAAGAAAAAAACTTGGTAAAATTCCTTTCAGCTCTAAAATTTTGTGATTCTATGAAAACATACTTGTATCTATTTTTTATTTACATCAAAAACTAGTTTTAGGTCTGAAATTTACTAAAAGCTAACTGAGAACTAGAACACTTGTTATTTATATTTTATATTTCCCTTGGCACTTAGCAAAGCATTCAGAACTAGGAAGGGTGAATTAACAAAAATTTGTTAAATTTAATCAAATTGAAATCATCCTCAAATTTCTATAGGATTCACCTTAAAAGCCAACACAGTGAAGGTGTATTTCTTCTTTCCATCCCCTAAAGAGTTAGGAAGTAGTTATATTGGCCTCTGAGAGAAATAGAAAGAAGTTAATTGTCTCCCCTTTCTTTTCTGTTCTGTCCCCCTTTCTATTCTTCTCACAGCTGTTTCTTACACCCTTAATCTGCCCAATGTTCATTACTGTGTTGCCTACCCAAGCATGCATTTCATCTTGTTAAGGGACAGGTCAATTCTCCAAGAGCCTCCACAGCTGTGAATCATAAGATCTGAAGGAGTTGCAAGTCAGCCTTTGCTGACACAGGTGTTTCAGATGGGAATTAGATTAATTGGAGGGATTGGAGAGAGATCAGGCAAAGCAAAGGCCTCTCAGTCAGAGAGGTCAGAGAATAGCAACTTTCAGTCTCCTTGTATCATCCTCTCACAAGAGGAGATCCCTTCTGCAGGTCTGGATTGGATCTTCAGCAGTCACTGTCAGGTGGATCCTATGTATTTCCAACAGCTCTCCTGTATTCCAACATTATCTAAGTGAAATAGGTAAAAAGAAAGAAAGCTGTAGTAGAAAGACCACAAAATTAGGAGTCCAAAGACTTGGTTTTGAGTCCCAATTTTGAAATGAACTGTGATTACTGAACACACTTGAGATAGACATAAATAAAGTGTTTTGAAAACTTTAAGCTAATTAGATAAATGTGAACTATTACTATTCACCTGAGGCAGGAAGAAGTTTAAGGAGACAATCGAGGGGTCTCAGTTTATGGTAGGTGGAGACAAGAAAGGGAGCCAAGGCCAAAGTTCTGGGTTTCTGCAGAAGGCCTAAAAGACCAAATTGAAAGAAAATCCTATCTCCTGTGAGTTTCATCAGGGCATGAGATCTGGATCTCTAAGCCTCTGAGAAGTCACTGCATAGGAGAACTTGGTCTGAAACAAGTAAAATAAAAGGGTGTATATAGGACCTACTTCCAAGCTCTGGACCTATGTCTATCCTGTCTTTTCCTGTCTGTGTCCATAACCAACCCTATGTGGCTGGGCCAGTCCTTCATGAACTTTGTAACTATAACCCTAATGGAGAAGGGGACAGACTTTAATACATTAAAGATAATTATTCAAATAAGGCAAATTAATCAAAAGGAAAAAAAAAAACCAATATTAGGTAATATGATATGAGAAGAGTATAAGACTTTCAATCAGCTGCTGTGAGGGGGTGGTCAATATAAAAATAATTAAGGCATTCTAGTATGTAGAGATTTGGGACTGGAGTCAGGAAGACTGAGTTCAAATTTAGCCACAGAAACTAATTAGTTCTGTGACACTAGGAAAATCTTTTAAACTCTGACTCAGCTTCCTAAACTCCAAAATGGAGGTGATTATAGTACTACACCATAAGGTTAGTGTGTGAATCCAATGAGGTCACATTTGTAAATTGTTAGAACAATTCCTGGCATATATAATAAGCACCATATAGATGCTTATTCCCTTTCTCTTTTCCATTCACTCAGTTGTCACTGGTTAATTACAATGTCCTAGTTAAGATTAGCTTTTGTTCTATATTGCAGCCCTTTTATATTTAGCTTATGAAATTTCAAGATCTTTAATTTTTTAATTAGGTACTAAAATTAATGAGATGAATCATTTGATCATTGGATCAATGGTGTTTAGTTAATGGTAATAAAAATATTATCATTGGTGGAAAGTTCATCTTTTTCAGTTTTGATACTAACAATTTGATTTTCTTCTTTCCTTTTTCTAATCAAATTAACTAAAGGTTTATCTATTTGTTTATAAACCAACTATTTGTTTTGTTTATTACTTCAATATTTTTCTTACTTTCAACTTCATTAATCTCCTCTTTTATTTCCAGAATATGTAATTGGTTTGTAATTGGGTATTTTGAATTTCTTTTCTTTCTAGCTTTTTTAGTTGCATGCCCAATTCATTGATATTCCTGTTCTCTATTTTTTTGTAAATAAGCATCTAGTGATTTAAAACTTTCCTTAAGAACTGCTTTGGTTGTATGTTATAATTTTGGTATGTTGTCTCATTATTGTAGTGCTCTTGAATAAAATTATTGATTTTATCTATGATTTGTTTCACCCACTCATTCTTTCAGATTAGTTTATTTAGTTTCCAAACTGATTTTGGTCTATTTTTCCCTGGCCATTTTTACATATAATTTTTATTTTATAATGAACTGAAAAAGATGTTTTTACAATTTTTGTCTGTCTGCATTTGATTTCGAAGTTTTATGCCAATATTTGACAATATGCAAATTTATGACAACATTACATTGTCAGTTTTTAAGTAGTTTCTATGTACCATTGAGAAAAAAAATATATATCTCTTTCTGCATCCATTCAGTTTTCTCCAAAGGTCTATCATACTTATTTTTTTTTATAAAATTCTATTTTTCTCCTTAATTTCTTTCTTATTTATTATGTGGTTTGCCTCCCCTGTAGAGGGTGGAACTTTGGAGAAGTATACTTGAAACAAGGTGTTTACTCAGTGGAATTGATGGGATGCTTGTTCTCTAGTTCATATATATACTTAGTACTTAGCAGGGTGATGTAATGATCCTCTAGTTCACATATATTCCGTATGGTATAATGATGTAATTACAATAAGGTATATAAGGGCTAAGAAGGATTGGAAGAGAGACATTTTATCTTTGACCAGGCTCATGGTGGCCCTTATGCCTCTTGCACTAAGATCCAGAATGGGCCAGAATAAAGAATCTAGACTCTTCTCTTGACCTTTATAATGGTGTCTATCCTGCTGAGATCAAGGCTCATCAAAAGGATCTCCAAAAAGCTATTCCAAACATAACATTTGTGCTGTATACTCTCATGATTTAACTATAAAGAGAGTAGTCAAAACTCATTGTCAGTCCAATCAGCAGAGTGAATTGTATGCAATCATGCTACTTCTTACTTATTATCCAGGAAATGTAAATATAATATCTGATTCAGCCTATTCAGTAGGTATGGCACAAAGAATTGCCACAGTTCAAATAAAATTTGTAGATTTTAATATATATCTGCTCTTTAAAGAACTTCAAGAGCAAGTGAGAAAGCATCCAGGTAAGATTTATATCTTGCATGTTCACTCTCATAGTGGTCTTTCAGGTCCTATTTTCTATAGAAATTCAAAGGCAGATCACCTTCTTACCATGTTATCTAATACTACTATATTTCAGGCAGCCAAAGAATCTCATTTTAAATATCATCATGCTGCTTGGGCTTTATGTTTGCAATTTGAGATAACAAAAGAGAGAGTGTAGGAGTGTGGAAAGGAAAGCAAGCTAAGTATACAGGCTTTTACTATGATCCTTTTCTAAACTCCCTTGCAAAATTCTCATTTCTTTCCCTCATTTTGCTTCTCTCTTTTAAGATCTTTTTGAATTCTTCCAAAAGAGCCTTATGAGACAGAGACCAACTCATATCATGTTTTGGGGTTTCAGTTGAAGATAATTTATCTTTAGTGTTCTCAGGATATAATCAGAATTCTTTTTTTCATAATATCTTCCAAAATACTTTCTACTGGAAATTACATGCTAAAAACGTGTGTATTATGTAACTCCAAAACCAGTTCAGAGGCTTGATCTTGACCAGAGGTGTCTTCAAATATTTGAGGAGAACTCCTCCTGTAGAAGAGAAATTAGATTTTGTATATTAACTCAGAAGGAAGAACCAGGGGCAATGTGTAGAAATTGCAAAGAGAAAAATATAGCTTTGATTGAGAAGAAAAAAAAACAAACTTTTAAACTATTAGAAATATTTCTCAAAAGGAGGACAGTCAGAATCAAGAAATTAGGGGTTCCCATACCTATGAGCACTTTAAGCAGAGGCTATATGATAATTTGTTAAGAATTTTGTGGAATGTGAGGTGTTTTTTTTTGGGGGGGGGAAATATAGTTTTTTAATAGAAGAATACTAAGATCTCTTCCAGCTTTCAAATTCTGTGATTCTGTCTTCTATATAACCAAATTCTTCATTAATTACTCCTTGCACCTTATCATTCTTCTGGTTCTCCTCATTTCACTTAGCATCAGTTCATGCAACTGAACAATCCCTGAAATCATCCTGCTGGTCATTTCTTACAGAACAATAATAAGGAATAATATTCCTTAACATTCATATACTACAATTTATTTAGCCATTCTCCAACTGATGGTTATCCATTACATTTCCAGTTACAAACCACTGCAAAAACGGGCTGAGACAAATATTTTTGCATATTTGGGACCCTTTCTCTTCTTTAAGATCTCTTTGGGATATAAGCCCAGTAGAAACACTGCTGGATCAAAAGGTATGCACAGTTTGATAACATAATTGAACATAGTTCCAAATTGTTCTCCAGAATGGTTGGATCTGTTCACAATTCCATCAACAATGTATCAGTGTCACAGTTTTCCCACATCCCCTCCAACATCCTCATTATCTTTTCCTGTCATTTTAAGCAATCTGAGAGGTATGTAGTGATATCTCAGAATTGTATTAATTTTCATTTCTCTGATCAATAATGATTTGGATCACTTTTTCATATTATTAGAAAGAGTTTCAATTTCATCATATGAAAATTGTCTGTTCATATCCTTTGACCATTTATCAATTGGAGAATGGCTTGCTTTCTTATAAATTTGAATCAATTCTCTCTATATTTTGGAAGTGAGGCCTTTTTCAGAACCTTTGACTGTAAAAATGTTTTCCCAGGTTATTGCTTCCCTTCTAATCTTGTCTGCATTAGCTTTGTTTGAACAAAACCTTTTTAACTTGAAGTAGTCAAAATTTTCTGTTTTGTGATCAATAATGATCTCTAGTTCTTCTTTGGTCACAAATTCCTTCCTCCTCCACAGGTCTGAGAGATAAACGATCCTATGTTCTTCTAATTTATTTATAATTTCATTCTTTATGCCTAGATCATGAACCCATTTTGTTCTTTTCTTGGTGTACAGTTTTAACTTTTCTAGGTGTCAATGCTTAGTTTCTGCCATACTAATTTCCAACTTTCCCAGCCATTTTTGTCAAACAGTGAATTCTTATTACAAAAGCTGGGGTCTTTGGGTTTATCAAAAACTAGATTGCTATACTTATTGACTATTTTGTCCTTTGAACCTTACCTATTCCACTGATCAACTAATCTTTTTTCTAAGCCAATACCAAATGGTTTTAGATCTGGTACAACTTTTTCCATAAGGTTCCCTTGAAATTCTTGACTTTATATTCTTCCAGATGAATTTTGTTGTTATTTTTCTAGGTCATTTGTTATGAGCCAGAACTTGAAACAAGGTACTAATGCTTATGTACTTAGTTCACACCTTTAAGGGAATTCACACATTAGACTTCACATCTTTAGAGAGCATATATAAAGAGGAGTTTACAAGCCCAATAAATACAAGCCTATTCTTGGACTTCAGTAGGTTCACAAGTCAGGATTCAGTTGCGGATATTCACAAGTCAGGATTCAGTTGGGGAGATTCACAAGTCAGAAGCCTAGAAGCCCACAATCCCACTCTTGGAAAGGCAGAGTCAGATTCATTCTAATTTCCACCTTTGTGCTGGCTGGGGACTTGAGGAGATTCAGAGAAAGGACTCACAAGTCGAAGAGATTCACAAGTCAGGCAGAAAGAAGGAAGACAAAGAATTGGTGGCAGGAGAACACTGAAACCAAGATCTGGAAGGCCTTGAGAAAACTAGCCAAGCCTCAAGTGAAGGAGATAAGATTTTGGAAGAGACAATAAAAGATTTGGACTTTAATTCCTGGCTGCATTCTGGGTTATTACATTGAATTGAAACTAAGGCTGCCTCCAGAAGCCCTCCAAGAAACCTGCTTTCAGAGAACATTACAATTAAAAGAAGAACATTATAGTTTTTTGGGAGTCTGATTGGTATAGCACTAAACAAATAGATTAGTTTAGGTAGTATTGCCATCTTTATTATATTCACTTTACCTATTCAAAAGCACCTAATATTTTTTTCCAATTGTTTAAATCTGACTTTATTTGTGTGGAAAGTGTTTTGTAGTTTTGCTCATATAGTTCCTGACTTTCCCTTAGCAAATAGCTTCCCAAATATTTTATACTATCAACAGTTATTTTAAATGGAATTTCTCTTTGTATCTCTTGCTATTAGATTTTGTTAATGAAGTATAAAAATGTCGATGATTTATTTGGATTTATTTTGTATCCTGCAGAAAAAAGGAGTTTTAGGAACTGATGAGTTGCATTTTGGACAGATTAAGTTTGAGATGCTCATGACAATTCCACGTTCAAAGGAAAGAAAGAAGGAAGGAAGGAAGGAAGGAAGGAAGAAAGGAAGAAAGGAATACAAATAGAAGGGTGAAATGAAAGAAGGAAGAATAGAAGGAAGGAAGGAAGGTGAAAAGGAAGGAAAGAAAGATGAAAGAGTGAAAGGTGGGAATGAAAATTGGAGAGGAAAATGGAAGACTAAAATGAAAGAAGAATAGAAGGGAGGAAGGAAAAGTAAGAAGGAGGTAGGAGAGAGAGAAGGAAGAAGGGGAAAATGAAAAGCAGAAGAAATTTCTAATTCTATCCAAGTATATTTTCTTGTGAATAAACTTTCACTTGGCAGAGTTAAAATGGGAAATTATTAGTAAAGGTTAACATATGTTAAAAATTCTTTGATAACAAAGTGAACAAAGGAAATATTTATCCAGGAAATTATTTAAGATTTCTTATCAATAGGAAACCCTGCTTAAAAAGTAAGTGTCACATCAAGTGGGGGAGGAAAGGCACCTAAATATTATATATAATACATAACAACTACATTTATTTGGGTAATTATGGAATGTTACCTAAACTGACAAATGCTATTAATGTCTTTGCTGGTTATGCTTAACTGTTTTTTTTTTTTTAATATATAAAGATATGTTTTTTTTGATTTGTGGCACAGCTTAGGAAAGTAACTTTTAGGTTAAAAAAAAGCATCAATAAAATAATTTTTTTCAAAAATAAGAACATTTCCATCCACTCCTAACATCTTAGTTATGGCTATTTATTCTGACTTAAACAGGCAAAAGGGTTAGTGATTTTTTTTATGAATTTTAGCATAAAGAAATAACACATTCACCCAAATCACCAAGTAATGTATTTCAGATTACCTGAGAACTGATTCTTTCTATAAACAATTTCTTGTATAAAACTAACTACTTATTCAAAGACATGGTCATCTAAGAATTTTTCGATAATTTAAGGATATATATTTCATGTATATATCTATCCTTAAATTATCGAAAAAATTCTTAGATACATACATTTATGCACATATGTATATATGAAGATTTGATATAATTTATAAAATTAACCCAAAATGATTAGTCAATTAACTTAAAAATAATTTCCCATTTATTTGATTGGCTTCTACAAATTTACATAGTTATGATCATATGTCTATGCAGAAAATTTCCAATCAGAGTAAAAAATGTCCTTTCATTTTAAAATAATCCTCTGAACCCAGTATACACAACTCTTAGAAAGCAAACAAACTAGTCAAATGGGAGAAATAATAATAGGAAAATTGTTTTCCTACATTACAGCTCATTAATAAAATTAGCCAATTCTATAATTTCATTACTAAGTAAATATCCCTTTAAAATAGACTTAAAATCATTTGAAGTTTTCATGAAGAGTAAGCACAAGCACTCACCCCACAGTGCAAAGATTATTATTGTTAAAGTCAAATGTCATGGGCCCATGTTAATGGGGCAAAAAATTTAGTCCTGTCTTTCTGCCCCATTCAGCACATGTTTGTTGAATATCTGATTAACCTAGTGTTTGCCTACATACCTCCTTGAATATTTGCAGGTGATAGCAGCCCCAGATCTCTATCAGCTATCAAAACAAATAACTTCAAATGATCCACATCATCTTTGTAGCTGGTGTGATAAAAGTGGTGTGAAGAAAGGATTTAAAACTTATACAATGAGAATTTTCTCTCCTTCCCAGTGCCCCTACCTTTCACAATTAATATAAGGGTTTTTCTTTTTCTTTCTTTCTTTTTTCCTTACTTCCTTTTTTCTTTTTTCCTTTCTTTTTTCTTTCTTTCCTTCCTTCTTTCTTTTTTTTTCCTTTCTTACTTTTTGGCAGTAATAATTGGTCATAGTGGAGAAGAGAAGAGTTGAGGCTCATATTTTAGGTTGTTGGGAGTTTTTTTTTGTTGTTGTTGTTTTGTTTTGTTTTGACCTTTTTCATTTATGTGTTATCTGAAACCATCAAAGATCAGATATACCTAAGTCATATCTATTAAGGTAAAGAAGCTAGAAAATAAAAACTTTTTTTCATATATATAAATATATATCTATATATCTATATATCTATATATCTATATATATATATATATATATATATATGTATCTATCTATCTATATTACTTCTTAATGAAACTGAAACCATTTAGAGGTCATAGGAAGTATGGTTGATATTTCAAGGGAAAAAATAACTATGATTGAATTTCATGCTCTCTGTAGTTCAATCCGTATCAAGTGTAAAGTAAATAAGTGCCCATAGCTTGTTACATGGCACAGTAATGGTAGCAAAAAATTCAGTTCCAAAAGCAGATAAAGTTGATCAGCATTGCCATATCTAATGAAAGAACTGTGAGGTTCCTAGGATTTAATAGTTACTTAATAAAAGTATTGGCCTAGAGAATAACTTTCCATCTCAACAGAATAAAAAAAAATGATGGAACAGTGAGATCAAATATTCTATTTTAGGTACTGGAGAAATTTATAAAAAATCTATTGCTATTGCCCCTTTGGTTTAATAACTTTGGTCCCTCTAGCAGCAAATGATCTCTATGTTTTCTAGAAGTCTACTCAGGAGACAATTATTATAGTGCTCCAGAGATTTGGGCAGTGTCTTTGGCCAAGAGGCCAGGTGATACTAATATTTAATACAAAATTATAAGGGCAATGACAAAGAAATTTGAGCACTGGAAGACTAGTGCTTTAATCAATCAATCAGGGGTGTGTTCAAAGTGCTTAGACATGGGGAGTATCTTTAAGCATAGTGAAACAATGCAATGTAAAGAAGTCAAGACACTTATATTTAAGGGAGCACATTGCAGAGCAAATTGGGTCATCTTGAAGAAATATAAAAGCTTTATTCCTTGGAGATTTGGAAAAAAATGTAATTACTTCTTCCACCAAGCATGATTCTTTTCAATCACCTTCATTTTTGTCCCCTGGAAATGAAAAGAGGTTTACATTAAATAGGCATTTCCTCTGACTCTGTGTCCTTGAGCAGCACAAAATGTAAACTATTCCCTCCCCTCCTTCCTTTGAAGAAATGGGGGCTTCAATCTTCTTCTCTGAACACGGTCCATTTAAATAAGGAGATGGAGTCCCATCTTTTCGATCAGCTTTCATTGTTTGACTTGTCAGTAATAACACTTGAGCTGAAATTGTACAGGCGTCCTGCTAATTTAGTAATTATTGACACGGTGCTGGGCAGGAAATGATAGCAAACAGAGGGAACTGTTAAGGAGAAATGAAATAAAAGATGTTCATATCATTGTTGAATAATGGTGGAGATCATTTTGTGCTTTAAGTAGGCCCAAAGCACCCTTTTCCATTTTCCTGACACATTTATAATTTATGCTTTGTAATAGTTCCAAATATTTTTAGGACATTGCACTTTGTTTGAGAATCCCAAAGAAGTGAATGAGAATCACGAAGTGCACACACAAATGAGTGAGCGATGTGACCTGATGCTGAGGCTTTTGATTTAGAGAGATCCTACCTTTTTCTAGTCTCTCCTGCTCTCTCATCTGTCCAGTGACTCTTTTTTACACTTCAATTGACATTTGCATTTATTACCTTCTAAGTTATAGTTTAGATCACAGTTTCATAACTATTGACCCATCAGTGTAAAGCCACATCTCAAGATTCCTTTTTTCTATATAGAAACTATCATGGTAGACCTGGTTCCATTGTGCAAAGCTACTGTGCTTAGGTTTAAATAGCCCAATTAGGAAAAGCTATATGCTTCAGCATTAATAAAATTATGTTAAGATAATACATGTATATTCTGGTAACATGTAGATGAGAATATTTAAACCATGGGCTTGGGAAGTATTTGCTAACAGAATGTTAATATGAATTTTAATACAGTAAAATGAAATATATTATAAGACTAAATTTGGAGCATTGGATCAAAATGTGTTTTATACAGTCCATGTTTTTCCTTTATATAGAAATTTTTTTTCTCATCTATACCTGTGATTTCATCTGAGGGGAAAACTACCTTTTACTGATGCAGGTCAACAACTCATCTGGAATCTTATAACTGCTATTGTTTGCTCTTGCTTCCCAAAAAGGACCATGACTTCAGGAAATGATGCCATGATGGATAAGTGAATTAAATTTAAATGAGAAAGATCTCTGGGACACTGAGAGGTCAAGCTGCTTGTCCTTAGTCAGAAAGTTTTTATGTATAAGAAGCAAGCCTTGAATACAACTCTTTTTGTCTTTAACATGAACCCAAATGACTATCATAAAATACTCCTTATTTGAGGAAACATCATTAGTGCTTAGTGATGTGCAATTATGTAAAATATTTCATGGAATGTTAGAAAAGAATATAGTTCATTTAGTAGAAATTTTTACAAATGAAAAAAGTGAGGCTTAGAGAGATGAAGTTATTGCTCTCAAGTTATAAAGAATTAATGATAGAGTTGAAACACAACCTTCTTTTTCAGACTCCCATTGCAATATTTCTATTTTTCCCCTACCACATCAAACCATAAACTTTATTATTACATGGTTCTATACTACTACATTTCACTTTACTATTTATAGGGGAATAATATATTTGCAGGTCAATTCCCCAATTGTTCCCTCTCTTTAACGCACCAGCTCTAAGGTTTTCCCCTTTTATTATGAAACTCTATCTCTTCAGAGCATAGACTTTCTCTTTCTGTAGCCAACTACAAAATAAAATATAATGTAACTATATACTCTATTCTCTTGTCCCTAAAACAATTGCTCAAAGAATTTTAAATTTTCCTGTTTGCTAGTAATAATTCAATTCAATACAATTTATCAAATATCCTTCTACTGTCTGCTATGATGTAAGCACTGGAGATGTAAGACAAAAATAAAATGAAGGAACCCACTTACTTAGATTTGGAACTTGGAAAGAATATTAGTGGAAATACAACTTAATCATTTAATATTATTGATGTAAAAATTGAGACTTAGAGAGGTTGTGAGTTCCTGAGAGTCATATAACTAGTAAATATCAGAGGGAGGATCTGAATACTCTTTCCAACCACCAATTCACCTACCTGTACACTACACTATGGACAATCTAAGTAGAGAGTCTTTTTTCTATTCTCTACCCCTTCTCTTTTTTCACTTAGATACTATGAACAAAGTCAAAGCTAAAATATAGGACTGATGTTTTCCCACTATAATACATAGCACAATAATGTCCATATAATATATGATTGTTGAATTGACTTAAGATAATGATGAGGCCATGGGTAAATGGAGGAATAGTTTTACTATATTTCAGCAGAAAATTAAACTAAAAAAATCTTGGATGGCAAAGAAGAAAGGAGAGAGAAGAAGGATGGATAGGCTAGTATATTCTAGATGGAGAAGCATATATATGATTGCCTGTGAGGAATCAATAAAGTACTAATTGCTATTTTACCCTTGCTACTTCTGGTACTTATCCTTCAAAATTGGCCTTTTTTATTTGAAGTAATCAAGGAATTCTTAGGAGAAAATATAAGTTAAAAAATTTATGATTATTACAAATAGCTATCATTATCACCACTCTCCTCAAGCTCCTCACCTTCTTCTTCATTAGTATCATCATCATTTTCTAAACAATCAAATGCATTGTACTAGTATATATAACCATACAATTCAAAGGGAAAGAAGGAATGCATTGTGATGTCGTAGAAATAACATAGAACTGGTATTCTAGAGAGTTTAGAGTGATACTAAATTGCTATGTGACACTGAAATAGTTACTTCACTTTTTTCATTAAGTTAAAAGATAGATTAGATAATATTCAAAATCTCCTCCAGTTTTATCACCTAGCAATTCTAAGTCTTACAAAATATAACATTTTTAAAAAATTCTTTTTTCTATAAATATTTCAGTCTTAAGTATTTGAATAAACTGATGGGCTACAGGTTGTTTATATAGCAACATGAGATAAATCTTTTATTACAAGCTATTCATCTACAGATAGATTCCATCAATCAATTTTAAAGACATGATTGGAGAAGTTTTGTATCAATCATTGATTAAATATTAAGGCTCTTAGGTTCTTATTAAGTTCTTTCTTCCATCTGATTGCCTTTTGGCTGATTGATCATGTCTTAAATTTCTCTGGATGCAACCTCGGCTGCCATCATGACCCACTTGGGGGGCTGAAGCTGGGCCCCGACTCTCATTTCCCTGGGTCAATCTACATTTGGAGGCCCAGTGGAGACCCTTGTGACATTTTGGACATGGAGTTTTAGATCTTCCCTCATCCTGTCTTCTCACTCAATCTCCATATTTACACTGAACTCTTAGGTGTCCAATTTTTCCACATTGGAAACATTGAAGAATTTCTCTAGAAGTCCATTGCCAAGAGGGACCCTGTCTTTCCATGTTCATCATAGTACGGGTATAAAAACCATTTGTTCTTACTGTAGCACATCATCTTATGATCTCCTCTAAGGGAGCATCTTTGTCTAATCCCCATATAATTCTCTTGCAAATCTCATTGATATTTTTCTTTACTTTTTTTTTTTATTCATTTTTCCAAATTATCCCCTCGCTCCCTCCACTCCTTCCCCCTGATGGCAGGTAATCCCATACATTTTATGTGTGTTACAATATAACCTAGATACAATATATGTGTAAATACCATTTTCTTGTTTCTCATTAATTATTAGCTTCCGAAGGTATAGGTAACCTGGGTAGATAGACAGTAGTGCTAACAATTTACATTCACTTCCAAGTGTTCCTTCTCTGGGTATAGTTATTTCTGTCCATCATTGATCAACTGGAAGTGAGTTGGATCTTCTTTATGTTGAAGATTTCCACCTCCATCAAAATACATCCTCATACAGTATTGTTGTTGAAGTGTACAGTGATCTTCTGGTTCTGCTCATTTCACTCAGCAACAGTTGATTTAAGTCTCTCCAAGCCTCTCTGTATTCCTCCTGCTGGTCATTTCTTACAGAGCAATAATATTCCATAACCTTCATATACCACAATTTACCCAACCATTCTCCAATTGATGGACATCCATTCAACTTCCAGTTTCTAGCTACAACAAAAAGAGCTGCCACAAACATTTTGGCACATACAGGTCCCTTTCCACTCTTTAGTATTTCTTTGGGATATAATCCCGATAACAGCAATGCTGGGTCAAAGGGTATGCGCAGTTTGACAACTTTTTGGGCATAATTCCAAATTGCTCTCCAGAATGGCTGGATTCTTTCACAACTCCACCAACAATGTATCAGTGTCCCAGTTTTCCCACATCCTCTCCAACATTCGTCATTATTTGTTCCTGTCATCTTAGCCAATCTGACAGGTGTGTAGTGGTATCTCAGAGTTGTCTTAATTTGCATTTCTCTGATGAGTAGTGATTTGGAACACTCTTTCATATGAGTGGAAATAGTTTCAATTTCATCATCTGAGAATTGTCTGTTCATATCACTTGACCATTTATCAATTGGAGAATGGTTTGTTTTCCTATAAATCAGGGTCAGTTCTCTATGTATTTTGGAAATGAGACCTTTGTCAGAACCTTTCCTTTTAAAAATATTTTCCGAATTTGTTACTTCCCTTCTAATCTTGTTTGCATTACTATTGTTTGTACAGAAACTTTAGTTTGATGTAATCAAAATTTTCTATTTTGTGATCAATAATGATCTCTAGTTCTCCTCTGATCATAAATTCCTTCCTCCTCCACAGGTCTGATAGGTAGACTATTCTCTGTTTCTCTAATCTATTTATTATCTCATTCTTTATGCCTATATCATGGACCCATTTTGATCTTGTCTTGGTATATGGTGTTAAGTGTGGGTCCATATCTAATTTCTGCCATACTAATTTCCAGTTTTCCCAACAGTTTCTTCCGAATAATGAATTTTTGTCCCTAATGTTGGTATCTTTGGGTTTGTCAAAGATTAGATTGCTATAGATGTATCCTTTTTTGTCCTTTGTATCTAATCTGTTCCACTGATCTACTGGTCTATTTCTTAGCCAGTACCAAATATTTTTGGTGACTGCTGCTATATAATATAGCTTTAGATCAGGTACACTTAGACCACCTTCCTCTGACTTTTTTTTCATTAGTTCCCTTGCAATTCTCGACCTTTTATTCTTCCATATGAATTTTGTTATTTTTTCTAGGTCATTGAAACAGTTTCTTGGGAGTCAGATTGGTATAGCACTAAATAAATAGATTAGTTTGGGGAGTATTGTCATCTTTATTATATTCGCTCGGCCAATCCAAGAGCACTGAATGTCTTTCCAATTATTTAAATCTGACTTTATTTTTGTGGCAAGTGTTTTGTAATTTTTCTCATATAATTCCTGACTCTCCTTTGGTAGATGGATTCCCAAATATTTTATACTATCGACCGTTATTTTGAATGGAATTTCTCTTTGTATCTCTTGCTGTTGCATTTTGTTAGTGATATATAAAAATGCTGAGGATTTATGTGGATTTATTTTGTATCCTGCCACTTTGCTGAAATTTTGAATTTTTTCTAATAGCTTTTTAGCAGAGTCTTTGGGGTTCTCTAAGTATACCATCATGTCATCTGCAAAGAGTGATAGTTTGATTTCCTCATTTCCTACTCTAATTCCTTGAATCTCTTTCTCGGCTCTTATTGCCGAGGATAGCGTTTCTAGTACTATACTGAATAGTAATGGTGATAGTGGGCAACCTTGTTTCACTCCTGATCTTACTGGGAAAGGTTGCAGTTTATTTCTATTGCATATTATGCTTACTGACAGTCTTAAATATATGCTCCTGATCATTCTAAGGAATAATCCATTTATTCCTATACTCTCAAGAGTTTTTAGTAGGAATGGATGTTGGATTTTTTTCAAATGCTTTTACTGCATCTATTGAGATGATCATATGGTTTTTATTAATTTGATTATTAATATGGTCAATTATACTAATAGTTTTCTAATATTAAACCAGCCCTGCATTCCTGGTATGAATCCTACTTTATCATAGTGTATTATCCTGGGGATGATTTTCTGAAGTCTTTTTGCTAATATCTTATTTAAGATTTTAGCATCAATATTCATTAAGGAAATTGGTCTATAATTTTCCTTCTCAGTTTTCGATCGACCTGGTTTAGGTATCAGTACCATGTTTGTGTCATAAAAGGAGTTTGGTAGGACTCCTTCATTTCCTATTTTTTCAAATAGTTTATATAACATTGGGGCTAATTGTTCTTTAAATGTTTGGTAGAATTCACATGTAAATCCATCTGGTCCAGGGGATTTTTTCCTGGGGAGTTGATTAATAGCTTGTTCTATTTCTTTTTCTGAAATGGGACTATTTAAGCAATTTATTTCCTCCTCTGTTAATCTAGGAAGCCTATATTTTTGGAGGAAGTCATCCATTTCACTTAAGTTGTCAAATTTATTGGCATAAAGTTGGGCAAAGTAACTCCTTATTATTTCTCTAATTTCCTCTTCATTGGTGGAAAGATCCCCCTTTTCATTTGTAAGACTAACAATTTGATTTTCCTCTTTCTTTTTTCTGATCAGATTTACCAAAGGTTTATCTATTTTATTGGCTTTTTCATAAAACCAACTCTTGGTTTTATTTATTAATTCAATAGTTTTTTTGTTTTTTTTTTACTTTCAATATTATTGATTTCTCCTTTTTTATTTTTGGATTTCAAGTTTAATTTTTGGTTGGGGGTTTTTAATTTGTTCTTTTTCTAGCCTTTTAAGTTGCAGGCCCAATTCGTTAATCTTCTCTTTCTCTATTTTCTTCAAATAAGCCTCTAAAGATATAAAATTTCCCCTTATTACTGCTTTAGCTGCATCCCACAGATTTTGGTATGATGTCTCACCATTGTCATTATCTTGGGTGAAATTATTAATTGTTTCTATAATTTGCTCTTTCACCCAGTCATTCTTTAAAATGAGATTATTCAGTTTCCAATTACTTTTTGGTCTATTTATCCCTAACTTTTTACTGAATGTAGCTTTTATTGCATTGTGGTCTGAGAAGAAGGCATTTATTATTTCTGCCTTCCTACATTTAATTTTGAGATCTTTATGTCCTAATATATGGTCAAGTTTTTGTATAGGATCCATGAACTGCTGAAAAGAAAGTATATTCCTCTCTATTGCCATTCAGTTTTCTCCAAAGGTCTATGATACCTAGTTTTTCTAATGTTCTATTTACTTTTTTAATTTTTTTCTTGTTTGTTTTGTGGTTTGATTTGTCTAAATCTGAGAGTGCAAGGTTGAGATCTCCCACTATTAAGGTTTTACTGTCTATTTCTTCTTGCAACTCTCTTACCTTTTCCTTTAGAAAGTTAGATGCTATACCACTTGGTGCATATATGTTTAGTATCGATATGGCTTCATTATTTATGCTACCTTTCAGCAGGATATATTTTCCTTCCTTATCTCTTTTAATTAGATCAACTTCTGCTTTTGCTTGATCTGAGATAAGGATAGCTACCCCTGCTTTTTTGCCTTTACCTGAAGCATAATAGATTCTGCTCCAACCTTTTACCTTTACTCTATATGTATCTCCCTGCTTTAAGTGTGTTTCCTGTAAACAACATATTATAGGGTTCTGATTTTTGATCCATTCTGCTATCCGTCTCCGTTTGATGGGAGTGTTCATCCCATTCACATTTACAGTTAAAATTACTAATTCTGTTTTTTCTACCATCATATTATCCCCAGATTATGCTTTTTCCCTTGACCCCCCAAACCCCTTCCCCAATATTCAATTTACAGACCCCCCTTGTGACGTGCAGCCCTCCCTTTTTTTTTTAGTATCCCTCCCCCCTCCCTCCACGTCCCTTCCCTTATTCTCCTTTTCCTTTTCCCTTTTCCTCTCCCCCCTTTTAATGAGGTGAGAGAGAATTCTCTGAAAAACAAATATGACAATTATTTACTCTTTGAGCTTCTTCTGATGATAGTAAGATTTACACAATGATTCTCCCCCTCTCTAAATTCCCTCACATATTGTGTATTTTCTATGCCTCTTCCTGGGATGTAGTTTCCCTATTTTTATTACTCCCTCCCCTTTTTCTGATACTACCTCCTTCCCTTTACTACACCCCCTCCTTTTTTTTAATTTTATATCAGTAAAATCAAATTATCCATGCGTACTTTCTATATACCCACAACAGAGATATAGTTCTCAAGGGTTCTGTGTACCTTTTTCTGTTTCTCTTCAGTCTTGTGGATGTAGATCAAATTTTTTGTTTAAGTCTGTTTTTTTTCTTAGAAACATATAGAATTCCTCTATTTCATTGAATGACCATCTTCTTCCATGGAAAAAGATGCTAAACTTAGCTGGGTAGTTCATTCTTGGTTGCAGTCCTTGATCTTTTGCCTTTCGGAATATCAGGTTCCAGGCCATTCTATCTTTTAATATGGAGGAAGCCAGATCTTGTGTGACCCTTATTGTGGCACCTTGGTATTTAAATTGTTTCTTTTTCTAGTTTCTTGCAGGATTTTCTCTTTTGTGTGGTAATTCTGCAGCTTAGCCACAATATTGCATGGTGTTCTTTTTTTAGGGTCTATTTCAGAAGCAGTTCGATGAATTCTTTCAACATCTACTTTCCCCTCTGTTTCTATTATCTCTGGACAGTTCTCTTTGATAATTTCCTGTATAATAGAATCTAGGCTGTTTTTTTGGTCATAGTTTTCGGGAAGTCCAATGATCCTCGGATTATCTCTCCTAGATCTATTTTCCAGGTCTATAGATTTTCCCAGTAGTATTTGACATTGTTCTCCAGCTTTTTTTTTTTTTTGTTTTGTTTTGTTTGACTGATTCTTGGGTTCTCAATGAATCATTCATTTCTATTTGTTGCATCCTGACTTTTAAGGAGTTATTTTCTTCATTCACAGTTTTTAGTTCTTTTTGTAAATGCCCAATTTCATTTTTAAATGAGTTATTTTGCTCTATTGATATTTTTCCATTTCCCTAATTTTTTTTTTTGAGAATTATTTTCTTTTTCCAATTCAGAAATCCTATTTTCTTGAGGCTTTTTTATCTTCTCCAATTCAGAAATCCTACTTTCCTGTGATTTTTTTACCTTTTCTAATTCACTAATTTTGTTTCCCTGCATCTCCTGTTGAATTCTTTATTTTTTCCAACTCCAATTTCAGGACATTGTTATTCTCTATTATAGCTTCCCTTTCCTTTCCCCATTTTTCTTCAAACTCTCTTAACTTTTTAATAGGCTCTTCAAGGAGAGAGTTATGTGATGGGGGGTAGAAATCATTCCCCTTTAGGTTATTATCTGCTGACTCTCTGCTGTTAACTTCCTTGGGGTTGGATACCCGCTCTTTCTCTGTGTAGAAGGAATCTATGGTTTTTTTGGGCTTCTTGCTCATACTTAAAAAATCTTTTGGGGTCTGTCCCTGGGGTAGGAAATTATTTATTTATTTCTTTACCAGATTCCTCCCAGACAGGATGGATGCAGCGGCCCCTGGGCCTGAGCTAAGAGAGAGCTCTGGGAGAGAGTTCCCCACCCCCTCCCTGGAAGTGCCTCAGAGGTGATCAGCACTGCTGTGCTCTGAGGGCGCTGTGTTTTAGCGGCTTCCCTGAGGTTGAGACTGAACAGTAAAGGCGACTCAAAGCCTAGCCTATGCATCCCGGTGGGGCGTGGATGTCCTGCAGCATGTGACATGAAAAGCCCCTGAGCTCAAACTGGGAATTGTCTGCCAGAAACCACGGTCCCTAGTTCAAAGGTTCTGCTTCTCTGGGACTTCCATTCCACAGCCTCCAGCCAGAGGAGCCAGGCACTATGAGTTACCACCCCGCCCACTCTTCAATATCTTAACTACCCTGAGGTAAAAGCCTGGATTGCCTATGTCGGCCACACCCCCAGTGCTGAGATATGCTGAGTCACCCCTGGGATCCGGGAAGATCCAATCTGGTTTTAAATTTTAAAATGGCTTAGATTTCTCTTCTGAACTGCTGTTTTATAAGCAGAGAAGAGCTAACAGCCTGTGCCAAATTCTTTTATCTCGGTGGATTCTCTGATCCCAGAGCCCTCCCCAGCATGACCGGAGCAGTGTGCCACTACCCACTTTCTGCGCTGGCCTCTCTTCTTCCTCCCCTGGAAGCTGACCTTTCCTGCTGAAACTCAAGATTCTCTTCAGCTGGTAAGTCGTGCTTCCAGTCCTTGTGGATTCTATCAGTCAAACGCTATTTCTGAGGCTGATTAAATCTAGTTGGTTGTGAGGGAAGAAGGGAGCTTACACAGTGACGTATATCTTCTCCGCCATCTTGGCTCCGCCCCCTTATTGGTATTTTTCTTAGCCAGATGTCTGGTCATTATTTCTGTAGCTATATTTTCTCCAATAGTTCTTTTGACAGCAGTTGGCAAATGTCCCACAAAATCTGCAAAAGGTTCATTGGGACCTTGCTCTATTTTAGTGAAAGCCTTTCCCTGATCTTTCTGTCCAGGAAGGACACCCCAAGCTTTTATTGCAGCCTTAGCAATTTGCTCATACACTGTCATGGGATAATCAATCTGTTCTGAATTCATTCCATAGTGACCTTCACCAGCTAATTGCTCAAAAGTGAATTGTGTGTTAATTCCTGTTTCCAAATTGCATCTGACATGGTTCTTACATAATTCATGAAACTCTGCAAGGCACAACAGATTTTGTCCAGGTTCTAAACATGTCCTATCTATGGATTTCCAATCATTCGGAGTTAGTATTTCATAAGACAAACCATCTAGTAACATTTTAACATAAGCTGATGTAGCCCCATAAAGGGTACATTTTATTCAAATCTAAAGGTGTATACTTCTCCTTTTTTGACCTACAGAGTCAATATCTTCAATCACAGGATATGCATGTATAAAATCACTTATATCCTGTCCTTCTCTCTTAGCTTTAACCAATGTTTTTTCTAATCTTGTCATAGGCTGTTTAACAGGCAATTCTGTTTGTGTTTCTGCCTCTTGCACTCCTCTTTCTTGCTCCACCCTTGAAGGGTTAATTGAGGGAGGAGATGGGAAATGCTCTTGTTGCTCAGAATTGTACTTAACTTCATTGTTATCTGATTCATCCTTTTCACTTAGTTTAGTTGACACTTTCCCATTTTGCTCCTTCTTCTCTTCCTTTAGAATAACAATTTTTTAAAGCCATTTGGATTAAATTGTAAGTATGAAGTGTATCTTTGGAAATTAAGTTTCGTTTATAATTGTAGTGTTCACCTAATTGCTTTCCTACTAATTCCCATTCATCTAGATCCAATTCTTTTTCCAGAGAAAAACAAAAACATATTACCTGCATAGTTTTTAAAAGTTCAGTAATCTCCTCCAAAATTATAATCAATCCTTGGCTTTTCATAACCTTGATAATGCTCTCTAAACATGTTCCTTGAACAGATGACATTTGCCCCATTTCACTGAAATTCTACTTTAGCTCAACAAAGTTAAACAAAGTTTAACAAAAGTTTCACAAAGTTTCCTTGTTACTCACACTTCTGGGTTAGAGAGACTTTTCCACTGAGATCTGGATCAGAGGCTTTTCCACTGGAATCAGGATCTTGTTGGTCCTGGTTCGGGTGCCAAATTGCAAAGGTCCCAGCTAGCTCCTCTGAAAGGCTCAGAATCAGTCCTTGTCAGGATAAGCAAAAGTCCTTGCCCCACTATGTGGGTGCCAAAATGTAAAGTTCTTCTAGATGAATGGGAATTAGTAGGAAAAGCAATGCCTTTATAATGATGCAGATCACCAATCTTTGGGAGGGATAGTCATGGAAATCAATTAGCCTGTCAAAAACCAAAACAAAATATCAGTTTTTGCTACAAAAGAGGCACCCGCAGGAAGTCCTTCATCAAGGAGACAGTGTGATTGAGTGGGTGAACCTCCCAACACAACCAGAACAAAGCCTTACTCCTTACCCAGTGCTTGTGGCTAGAATTTTATTAAAGGCCATTAAGAGAGTAGTACAATTATCTGGGATAAGTCCTGAAAAAATATGCACATTCTATACTAACACACAAATTAATGTATGCTGTGAGACCATCCCAGAATTGCAAATTTTATTGGCCACAGCTCCAAATTTTGCACATGGATCTCCATTAAAGATAACCCGGCTACTACATAATTGGCGATGGATTTTTGAAGAAAAGGTTTCTAATGCTCCTCTTAAAGGATCAACAATCTTTACAGATGCCTCAAAAGAAAATATTTGTGCTGTATACTCTCAAGATTTAACCATAAAGAGAGTAGTCAGGACTCCTTTTCAGTCCACTCAGTAGAATGAATTGTTTGCTATCATGCTAGCTCTTACTTATTACCCAGGAGATGTAAATATAATTATTGATTAAGCCTATTCAGTAGGTGTAGAAAAAAGAATTTCCACAGCCCAAATAAAATTTGCAGCCTCTAATATTTATCAGTTCTTTAAGGAACTTCAAGAGCAAGTGAGAAAGTATCCAGGCAAGATTTATATTTTGCATGTCCACTCACATAGTGGACTTCCAGGTCTTATTTTTGATGGAAATTCAAAGGCAGATAGCCTTTTAAATATGTTAATCAGTACTCCTTTATTTCAGGAAGCACAAGGGTCTCATTCTAAATATCATCAGGCTGCTCGAGCTTTACGTTTACAATTTGGAATAACAAGAGAGGAAGCTAGGAGCATAGTAAAAAGCTGTACAGCTTTCCTTCCTTTCCATGCTCCTACAATACTCCCTCCAGGGAAGAATCCTCATGGTTTGAGACCCAACGAAATGTAGCAAATGAATGTGACCCATTATAAATCTTTTGGTCATCTGCCTTTTATCCACGTGATAGTAGATACCTTTTCAGGATTCACTTTTGCAGTGCCAACATCAAAAGAGACAGCTTTATTGGTCACTGAATTCCTTATTCAAGCATTTGCAATTATGGGTGTGCCACAAGAAATAAAAACAGAAAATGAACCTGCATATTCTTCTAAACATTTTGCACACTTTTGTGTGCAGTATAAGATTTTACACATCACTTGGATATCTTTTTTTTTTCCCCCCTGAGGCTGGGGTTAAGTGACTTGCCCAGGGTCACAAAGTTAGGAAGTGTTAAGTGTCTGAGACCAGATTTAAACTCGGGTCCTCCTGAATTCAAGGCTGGTCCTCTATCCACTGCACCACCTAGCTGCCCCTGGAATACCTTTTAATCTGCAAGGTCAGGCAATAGTAGAGAGAAGAAACAGAGACATTAAGATACTCCTCCAAAAACAAAAGAAAGTGGGAGCCACAGGTAACTCTAGAGAACTTCTAAATTTAGTTGTCTATACTATTAATTTTCTAATTTTTGACAAAGATGCACTGGCTCTGGCAGACAGATTTTATAACCCACCGGGATGTCAGTGTCCAGTGTCAGCAGCTCCACTGTCCTTAGATAATCACCAGGTGATGTGGAGAGACCCAGAAAGTGGTGAATGGAAGGGACCACATAGGTTAACTCCCTGGGGGAGAGGGTTTGCTTGTATTTCTTCAGAAGGAGAAGGAATCAGATGGGTGCCAACGAGTCCTATTTGCCTTGTCCATCAGAGAGAGAGAGAGAGAAAAAGAGAAAGAACTCAAAAAAAGGAGAAAATCTAAGAAACATCTGACACTAAAAGAGCATGTCTAATAAGAAGACTGTTAAAGAACTTCAAAACCAGCAGGAATGACACTAACACAAGATGAGACTAATGGACAATGTACTTATGGACATATATAAATTCTCAATTTATGATTATTTGATCATGTTATTTGTTACATACTTCTAGTATGTATTATGTTACTATGTGTTTATATAATTTATGTAATTATGTGTAATGCCTCCCATATTGATGGATTTATGTTTCAAGGTCATGACCACCCTATGTCCTTAATCAAAAGAAACGGGGAGATGAGAGGTTCTTACTAAGTGCTAAGTTGATACTTAACAATTCTCTAGTCCACACCTTTTGGTTCCAACCTTTAAGGGGAGTTTTACCCCTTTGAACTTCTGGGGAGGAGCTTTCATGTTTAAAAGGAGTAAGTTCATTGATAGAAGTAATTTTCCCATAAGCCCTTGCATTCTCACATGCCCATTCTCTGGGAGGATAAAAGAAGACTCCATTGAGCAAGGAGTTGAGTTGAGACTGGGCCAGAGTTGGGACTGTGGCCTGGAGGAGGAGTTCTGGATTGGATCAAGGAGAATCCACTTGCATGGATTCGCAAGTGAAGAGGACAGAGAAAAAGATTCACAGAGAAAAGAAACCTCCTCCCAGAGAAGGATTACAACTGAGAGAAGATCAGAACTTTACACTCTTATAATTCAATTTAGCTAGTGGTTACCTCATGACCCTGAAGTGATTAAATCTTTCAGATAACAATGTAATACACATTGAAGGACAGCTTCAATAAATATTATTTAGTGTATGTGCAATAATAAACATAGAAATGTCTTTAATAATGCTGGTATTAAAGGAATGAAATAATGTCTTCCTTACAGGTCAACTGTTTTATATAAACTGTATCATAAATCTAAACAATTACTTATATTCTAGATTAAAGGGTTTGATAAGTGTCATATGGAAGTCATGCCAAAATATGCTGAAAGATAGCTTATCACGCTATGATGCCCAATTATTGTCAATTCTATGGCTCAATGAACATTTTCAACCTGATTTACTTAAATGTTACATGTTATCAAAATATCCCTTAATAAAAGAGCTGCTTCTCCTTGAATGAATAATTACAGTAGAGTTGTAACTCTGGGTTCTGGAAGGCTATACCATCTAACCTTAGGATCCATACTAACAAGTTGGAAAAATGTTAATGATGAACCACTATATGCTTTCTTTAGAACAGCTTTATGAAATATAGAGGATCATTACAAGTATATTTAATAGTGGCAAGGCATTCTCTGGTCATGGCATCCATTGAAGCCAAGAAAAATATAAAACAGTTCTTAATCTCCCATGATCCCTTCTGATTCGATAGTAAGAATAATAGTATGATGAAAAAAGGCAGAAAGGGTATTGAGAATCACAGTTTATAAACCTTATACAAACGTAAATGTGGCTAAATAATTGAGAAATCCTTATATAATTACCAATTAAAAGACATTCCTACTAAAGAAACTGAGGCATATGATTGATTTCCACTACAGATAAAATATGAAGGCAAAAGAAAGTTATGAACCTCAGAAAGGATGTCTGGCAGTTTCTCATTGAGGAGACAAATGGAGGATTCAAGGGAGTTAATTTCATCATGTACCCAAATACAAAAAGAAAAATCATTTCATAGGATATTTGATCATATTATTTTGTCATTCTTGTTATTAACATAAGTAAAAAGATAATAAGAAAGATAATTGCAAACTTATATACTAAGAAATTTATTGCAGAAGATAAAAAAATAGAAATTCTAAAAAGAATTATATGAGCCAATATATAATATAAATTAATATGCAGCACAAATATTTAAATAACTATACAGTTAACTATCATTTATGGTTGGATAATAACTAATATAAAAATTATGACATTATATAATTTAATTTACAGATTCTAAAACTAAGAACCACAGAATTTGGTGTCAAAGAAAGCCTTTGCCAAAATAAAACAACATTCATTTTGAAGAAGTAACAATCAAGAATCTCAAGGTAAATGATAATTTAAAAAATAGAAAACAATGGGGACATACCAATATCAGATATTAGTTTAGATGTTAAAAAATAGTGATTATCAAAAACTAGTTGGTTTTGACTGCCAAATATCAAGAGGCAATTGAAAATACTAGCCTAGTGTTTGGTAACCCAATAAAATAAACTATCAAGGAAAATATTTACTATCCATTATAAAATTAAAACTGGAAAACTGGTGGGCAGAAAATAAATTGAGACAATTTATACCATAAACTTCAGTAATCAATCTATAAGTGTTTATCTAAACCATACAACAACAACATCAAGCTATATCTAGAAAGAGAGATAGGAAGAGAGGGAGAGAGGGAGAGAGGAGAGAGAGAGAGAGAGAGAGAGAGAGAGAGAGAGAGAGAGAGAGAGAGAGAGAGAGAGAGAGAGAGAGAGAGAGAGAGAATGGAAATATTTTGCACAATTATAGATAGAGGGATAATTCTTAACCAAATAATATGCCAAAGTAATTAGGGAAGATAAAATAAACCATTTCAGTTATATAAAACTAAAACTGTTTTTCATGAACAAATTTAATATAGCTAGCTTAGGTAAAGATGCTATTAATTGAAAAAAAATGTCTAAGCAAATATCTATGACAAAAATCTTATTTAAACTATTATACTAACACAACTATTTATAAAAAAAAAAGATCAGAATAAACAGAAAAACACAAAAAGAAGACATATAACTCAATAACCATAAAAAAGAATTATCAAAATGCAAGAATGTGTAGCAATTCTGGAGCCTCACTCTCACAGGATGAGATAAAGGTATTCCTGATGCCATATGGTAAATTTCTGTAACAATATTTGCTCTAGCCTCTATTGCAATGTGCTTCAAACTTTTACCTTCCCATACTGAACTTATTTTTCCCACTTTACTCTATCCAATTAGCATCATTTTTATAAAGAAATATTTACTATGGAGATATATAAGCAAGAAAAGCACAAACATTTTACCCAAATATCTGGGTCTCATTGTCAAATCTGTCCTTCAGTTCAGTGAATTCTACACTTAATACAATCTCTCCATAACATTGTTTTTTCCAGGTTTATATCCAAATATGTCATCACTGCTAGATAAATCCCTTTCTCAAAATCATCTTTCCTAAACCATTCCTTACTTTAGAGCCTCCTTGCCAGACTTGTTGACCACCCAATTTAACATAGACTCCATCCCTAGAGTCTGGTTTACTGGCTGTCTTCACTTTTCCAAAATCACCAGATTTAATCAGTATTTTTTTTCATTTATGCCTGATGACAGATGATATATTTTTAATATAAGAATATTGTATTTTCTTTCTCATTTTTTCCTTTTTCATCGGATTTTTATTTTGTAGCATTATAAATGTGGAAATATGCTTAGAATAATTGGATATGTTTAACCTATATTGGATTACTTGCTGTTTAGCAGTGGGGGTGGTAGGAAAGGAGGTAAAAAAAATTTGGAACACAAAGTTTTGCAAGGGTGAATGTAGTAAAATATCTTTGCATATATTTTGAAAAATCAAAAGCTATTATTATAAAAATAACAGCATATTCTTGGGACACATGTTGGATACAGATGAGAAAGGCCCAAGTACTCTCCCTTTATTACGTTGTATGTATTTACCAGAATGCTTCAAGGAGGGAAGACATAAGGACAAATAGTTCATGACTGGAATAATTTAAACTTTTTTTTAATACAGCCTAGTTCTGGTTCAATTTTCAGTTGAAAGTGAGGATTCTTTCAACCACATGATTATCTTACTGAAACTAGTTACACACTGTCTGAGCATAATCTAAAATCCATATGGAGATTATCAAGTATATACTCTATATTGGGGCATAATGTATTGACTGGTTCCCTCAGCCCAAAGGGAAATAATTTTTTTTGAGAAATAAAAATTTAAATCACTCTTTAAGAGTTGTTTCATCCACTAGGTTGGCAAAGAAGGTCAAAGTTGAAAATGTCACTTTTGTGGAGAGTGAATCTATGGTTGCATTACTTTAGTGTGGGTAGAGTTATATATTAATTAAAACATTTTAAAAAACAATTTATATCTATGCCTTAAAAGTTTAAAAATTATATAAACACTTTGACCCAGTGTTTTGTTCATGGGCACATCATTACTCTGACCAAGGACTTTAAAGAAAGACTTACACAGTAATTTTGAGAACTTTGAGAGTCTTTATGATGGTAAAGGATGAAAGCAAAATGAATTATATAATTATAGTGTATAAAATAGAGGTTTTTAAAATTACATCATAAACATAATAAAAATGAAGAGTTAAGAAAAACTTGTGAAGACTTCTAAGAACTGATGGATAAAGTCAATAGAATAAAGAAGATAATGTGTTTTTGCAGGGGCAGAGCCAAGATAGTGGAGAGCAGACAAGATTTACAGTGACCTCCTCTCAAATCTCTCAAACCAATAGCAAACTGGTTTTGGAGTAAAAAAATCCACAAATATTTGGAGTACAACACATTTCTAGAAGAAGTTACCTTAAAAGAATTTCAAAACAGATCTGTTTCAAATGGGCAACAGGGACAGTCTGTCAAGGCCAGACTGCAGCACAGGAAGACAGGGGCAAGGAGGTGGGAACTGAAAGTGTTGCAGCTTCCACACAGCTGTGAATCTTCTGTGAGCCTCTTAGACCACTCTGTTTTTGTTGCAAGTAGGTGGTTTGGAAGATTTGCCTTTTGTAAAAGACAAATTGTGAACCACTGTACCCTGGAAGAACATAGGACCTAGCCCTGATCACCTAGCACCGGAAATCAATCAGGAGAACAGTTCCAGGGCAAATTAAAGCAGCTGTAACTCTTTTTCATTGAGCAGACCTCAAGTCTTAAAAAATGAATAAAAAACAAAAACAAACTCTCACCATAGACAATTTTTTATGGAGAGAAAGACAAACAGACCTCAAATCCTAAGGTTCCTAAAGGAAAAGCAACTTCAGATGAAGCCCCAAAGGGAGACATGAGCTAGTCCCCATTTCACAGGGCTTTCTTGGAAAATTGCATACAGTCAATTCTGATGGACAAGGCCCTCTCCAACAATGAGATGAACCAAATCAGTTCCAATAGAGCAGTAAGGAACTGAACCAGCTACACCCAGTGAAAGAACTCTGGGAGTTGACTATGAACCACTACATAGAATTCCCAATTCCTATATTTTTGTCTGCCTACATTTTTTATTTCCTTCACAGGCTAATTGTACACTGTTTCAAAGTCCTATTATTTTTGTACAGCAAAATAACTGTTCGGGCATGTGTACATATATTGTATTTAACTTATATTTTAACACAAGGATTCTCAAAGTATGGCCCATGGGCCAGATGCAGCCTGTTGAGAAGATTTATGTGGCCTGCTGGGTTATGGCAAATGGGCTGAGAGGTGGAGACAAAGTATGAGTTTTTGTTTTTACTATAGTCCGGCCCTCCAATAGTCTGAGAGACAGTGAAGTGGCCTCCTATTTAAAAAGTTTGAGGAGCACTGCTTTAACATATTTAACATGTATTGGTCAACCTGCCATCTGGGGAAAAAGATAGAGGGAAGGAGGGGAAAAGTTGAAACAAAAGATTTTGCAATTGTCAATGCTGGAAAATTACCTATGCATAAAATTTTTGTAAAAATTAAAAAAAAAGGAAAATGCATAAATAATCTTAAAAAAGAGTTGGAAGAAAAATGGGGAAATGAAATGAGATGATTGCAAGAAGGAATGGAAAAAGCTTGTAATGCCCTAGAAAAAAGATATGAACAAGACACCAATTCACTGAAAAACAAAATTTGTGAAATGGAAAAAGAATGCAATGAACTAAAAAAATTAATTGGCCAATTAGAAAAGGAGCTAAAATAGGATTTAACAAATGGAAGTGAATGACTCAATAAGACTTCAAAAATCAGTCAAAAAAAAACAGAAGAAAATATGAAATATCTTCTAAGAAAAATAACAGATCTGAAAAAATAGATCTAGGAGGACAATCTAAGGATTATTGGACTTCCTGAAAACCATGTTGAAATAAAGAACCTAGACACTATCTTACAAGAAATCATAAAGGAAAACTGCCCTGATATTTTAGAATCAGAAGGTAAAATAGCCATCAAAAGAATTCACTGATCAGCTCCTGAAAGAGACCCCAAAATTAAATTCCCAAAGAATATTGTGGCTAAATTTCACAACTATGACACCAAGAAAAAGCTATTGCTAGCAGCTAGAAAGAAATAATTAAAATACCAAGGAGCTACAATTAGGATTACCCAGGACCTAGCAGCTTCCACCTTAAAGGATCAAAGGGCCTGGAATCTGATATTCTGAAAAGCAAAGGTACTGGGATTACAGCCAAGAATAAGCTATCCAGCTACAATAAGCATTATCTTTCAGGGCATAACGATATAGGTGAATTTCACTTATTTCTAATGAAAAGGCCAGAACTGACAAAAAAAAAAAAAAAAAAGTATTTGATCTCCAAAAAGAGAACCCAAGAGAAGCATAAAAAGGTAAAAAGGAAAGAACTATTGAGAACTATATTTCTATTATGGGTATACTTAGAGAACATAGGTATAATTGGATTTTATTAGGGTTTTATAAAAAAGAAACTAGAAGTGGAAAGGGGATCATACTGGAAAAAGAGTAAAAGTAGGCAAAATAAGGGAAATGGCATCTCACAAAGACACAAAGAAAACCTATTATAATTGAGGGAAAGAAGGGAAGAGAATAAGCACTATGTGAATCTTACTCTCATCAGATTAGGCTCTAAGAGAGAATATTATACATATTTGGTTTCACAGAGAATGAATTAGGCTTACAACTAAAAAGCTAGAAAAAGCACAAATTAAAAACCCTCAATTAAATACCAAATTGAAATTCTGAAAATAAAAGGGGAGACTAATGAAATTGAAAATAAGAAAACTATTGAAATAATAAATAAAATAAGAGTTGTTTTTTTTAAATCAATTTTTTAAATCAAGAAAATAGATAAACCTTTACTTAATTTGATTAGAAAAAGAAGAAAACCAAATTTTGTCTCAAAAATGAAAATGGAGTACTTTCCATCAATAAAGAGGAAATTAGAGGAATAATTAGGAGTTGCTTTGCCCAACTTTATGCCAATAACTTTGACAACCTAAGTGAAATGGAGGAATATCTACAAAAATATAGATTGTCCAGATTAACAGAAGAGGAAATGAATTACATAAATAGTCCCATTTTAGAAAAAGAAATAGAACAAACTATTAATCATCTACCTCAGAAAAATTTCCCAGGGCCAGATGGATTTACATGTGAATTCTGACAAACATTTAAAGAAAAATTAACTCCAATACCATATAAATTATTTGAAAAAATAGGGAATGAAGGACTCCTTCCAAATTCCTTTTATGACACAGACATGTTATTGATACCAAAACCAGGAAGGACAAAAACAGAAAGAAAAGTATAAACCAATTTTCCCAATGAATATTTCTGCAAAAATTTTAAATAAAATATTAGCAATGAGAATACAAAATAAAACACTATGACCAAGTAGAATTTATACAAGGAATGCAGGACTGGTTCAATATTAAAAAAAAAAACTATCAGCATAATCAACTATATCAATAACCAAACTAACAAAAATCATATGATTATCTCAATCGATGCAGAAAAAGCATTTGATAAAAACCAGCATCTATTCCTAATAAAAATGCTAGAGAGTATAGGAATAAATGGACATTTGCTTAAAATAATCAGTAACAACTATTTAAAACCATCAGCTAGCATCATATCTAATGGGGACAAACTAGAACCATTCCCAATAAGATCAGGAGTGAAACAAGGCTGCTCACTATCACCACTACTATTCAATGTTATATTAGAAATGTTACCTTTGGCAATCAGAGAAGAAAGAGATTAAAGGGATTAGAGTAGGCCATGGGGAAACCAAATTATCACTCTTCAAAAATGATATGATGATATACTTAGAGAACCCTAGAAAATCAACTAAAAACCATTAGAAACAATTCACAACTTTAGCAAAGTTGCTAGATACAAAATGAATCTACATAAATTATCAGTATTTTAATATATTATTGTAATGTCTTTAGTTTGGTTTTCTGGAGGTCTGGGAGCATCCTTCTTTTCAGCAGATTAATCACCACAAGTAATAGAAATAGAGTAGTCAATCAATGATACAGGTTAGGATCACAGGACAAAATAGGTAATAACTATAGCAATGTAGTGTTTGACAAGCCCAAAGACCCCAGCTTTTGGGATAAGAACTCACTATTTTACCAAAACTGCTGGGAAAAATTAGAAACCAGTATGGAAGAAATTAGGGTTTCACCCACATCTAATACCATATACCAAGATAAAATCTAAATGAGTTCATGATTTAGAAGATAATCAATAAAGTTTGATATTATAATTATATCATATTAATATTATAAACAAATTAGAGGAACATAGGATAGTTTACCTATCATATCTGTGGAGAAGGAAGGAATTTCTGTCCAAAGAAAATTTGGAACTCATAATGGAACACCAGAGATAAATTTTATTATATTAAGTTAAAAAAATTGTATAAGCAAAACTGATGCAAACAAGATTAAAAGGGAAGCAATAAACTGAGAAAACATTTTTATATTCAAAGGTTTTGATAAAAGCCTCATTTTAAAAATATTTGGAGAATTGACTCAAATTTATAAGAATTCAACCAATTATTTAATTTGTAAATGGTCAAAGGATATGAACAATTTTAAGGTGAAGAAATTAAAATGATTTCTAGTCATATGAAAAGGTGTTCCAAATCACTATTGATAGGAGAAATGCAAATTTCTGAGATACAATTACACATCTGTAAAATTGGCTAAGATGACAGGAGAAAATAATGAAGAATGTTGGAGGGGATGTAGGAAAACTAAGACACTGATACATTGTTGGTGTAACTATGAACAAATAAAACCATTCTGAAGAGCAATTTGGAACTATGTGTAAAAAGTTATCAAACTGTGCATACCCTTTGACTCAATGTTGAATCAGTTTTGACAAGCAATCCCATACATATTAATTGTGTTACAGTATAACCTAAATAAAATATATGTGTGTAAATCCAATTTTCTTGTTGCATGGTAAGAATTGGATTCTGAAGGTATAAGTAACCTGGGTAGAAAGACAATAATGCAAACAGTTTACATTCAATTCCCAGTGTTCCTTCTCTGGGGATAGCTGTTTCTGTCCATCATTGATCAACTGATGCAGCTCTCCTCAACAATGAGTTGATTCAGAACAGTTCCAATTGTTCTGTGATGAAGAGCACCATCTATACCCATAGAAAGGACTGTGGACCACAGCATAGCATTTTCATTCTTTAGGTTGTTGTTTGTTTGCATTGTGTTTTCTTTCTTTCTTTTTTTTTTTTCTTTTTTGATCCAATTTTTCTTGTGGAGCAAGATAACTATATAACTATGTATACATACATTGGATTTAACATATATTGTAACATATTTAATATCTATTGATCTACCTGCCATCTAGGGAATGGGGTTAAGCAGTTAAGCAGTGCAATATATCCTAAAAAGGAAGTAACAGCTGGCCAATTAGTAACCAGATTTAGTTTTGGTTTTTTTCTGAGAATTACACAAGTTTTCTTTAATATTATTCTCATCCTTTTTTTTTTTGGTTTGTTTTCAATTAAATAATGAAACCAATTTCAATTTCTTTCCTTGATTTACTCAATCTTTTATAGGAGGGAGCAAGACTCTCATAGAAGAAATTAAAAAGGTTCTCACAAGAGAGCTAGAAGAAAAATGGGAAAGGGAAAGGGAAGCTTAGCAAGAGAGTCTGGATAAGTCATAACACTCATTTAAAGATAGAATGAATAAAGAAATTAAATCCTTAAAAAACAGAATTAGTTAGTTGGAAAAAAAATAACTCTTTAAAAAATAAAATTGGCAAAATTGAAAAAATACCATAGAACAAAACAACTCACTTAAAAACTCAATTGGACAATTAGAAAAAGATATAAAAAACTAAGTGAAGAAAATATTTCATTGAAAATCAGAATTGAACAAATGGAATTGAATGACTCAAGGAGATATCAAGAATCAGTCAAGCAAAACCCCACCCAAAAAAATGAAACAATGGGGAAAAATGGCAAATACTTTTCTGGCAAAACAACAGACTTGGAAAATAGGTCCAGGAGAGGAAATCTGAGAATTATTGGACCCCTTGAAAAATATGATGAAAAAGAGTTTGGACACTATTTTCCAGGAAATTATAAAAAAAACAACAACTATTTTTTTTCTTTTTTTATTATTATATATTTTTTATAATATTATCACTTGTATTCATTTTTCCAGATTATCCCCTCCTCCCTCCACTCCCTCCCCCCGATGAAAGGCAATCCCATACATTTTACATGTGTTAAAATATAACCTAGATACAATACATGTGTGTAAATACCATTTTCTTGTTGCAAAATAAGCATTAGATTCCGAAGGTACATGTAACCTGGGCAGACAGATATTAGTGCTAACAATTTACATTCACTTCCCAGTATTTCTTCTCTGGGTGTACCGTCCATCATTGATCAACTGGGAGTGAGTTGGCTCTTCTTTATGTTGAAGATTTACACCTCCATCAGAATACATCCTTATACAGTCTTGTTGTTGCAATGTAAAGTGATCTTCTGGTTCTGCTCATTTCACTCAGCTTCAGTTGATGTAAGTCTCTCCAAGACTCTCTGTATTCATCCTGCTGGTCATTTCTTACAGAGCAATAATATTCCATAACCTTCATATACCATAATTTACGCACCCATTCTCCAACTGATGGACATCCATTCATCTTCCAGTTTCTAGCTAACACAAAAAGAGCTGCCACAAACATTTTGGCACAAACAGGTCTCTTTCCGCTCTTTAGTATTTCTTTGGGATATAATCCCAATAACAGCAATGCTGGGTCAAAGGGTATGCACAGTTTGATAACTTTTTGGGAATAGTTCCGAATTGCTCTCCAGAATGGCTGGATTCTTTCACAACTCCACCAGCAATGTATTAGTGTCCCAGTTTTCCCACATCCCCTCCAACATTCATCATTATTTGTTCCTGTCATCTTAGCCAATCTGACAGGTGTGTAGTGGTATCTCAGAGTTGTCTTAATTTGCATTTCTCTGATCAGTAGTGATTTGGAACACTCTTTCATATGAGTGGATATAGTTTCAATTTCTCCATCTGAGAATTGTCTGTTCATATCCTTTGACAATTTATCAATTAGAGAATGGTTCGGTTTCTTATAAATCAGGGTCAGTTCTCTATATATTTTGGAAATGAGACCTTTGTCAGAACCTTTCCTTTTAAAAAATATTTTCCCAATTTGTTACTTCCCTTCTAATCTTGTTTGCATTAGTATTGTTTGTACAGAAACTTTTTAGTTTGATGTAATCAAAATCTTCTATTTTGTGATCAATAATGATCTCTAGTTCTCCTCTGGTCATAAATTCCTTCCTCCTCCACAGGTCTGAGAGGCAGACTATCTTCTGTTCCTGTAATCTATTTATTATCTCACACTTCATGCCTAAATCATGGACCCATTTTGATCTTATCTTGGTATATGGTGTTAAGTGTGGATCCATATCTAATTTCTGCCATATTAATTTCCAGTTTTCCCAACAGTTTTTTCCAAATAATGAATTTTTATCCCTAATGTTGGTATCTTTGGGTTTGTCAAACATTAGATTGCTATAGATGTACCCTTTTTTGTCCTTTGTATCTAATCTGTTCCACTGATCGACTGGTCTATTTCTTAGCCAATACCAAATGGTTTTGGTGACTGCTGCTATATAATATAGCTTTAGATCAGGTACACTTAGACCACCTTCCTCTGACTTTTTTTTCATTAGTTCCCTTGCAATTCTCGACCTTTTATTCTTCCATATGAATTTTGTTGTTATTTTTTCTAGGTCATTGAAATAGTTTCTTGGGAGTCTGATTGGTATAGCAATAAATAAATAGATTAGTTTGGGGAGTATTGTGATCTTTATTATATTCGCTCGGCCTATCCAAGAGCACTGAATGTCTTTCCAATTATTTAAATCTGACTTTATTTGTGTGTCAAGTGTTTTGTAATTTTTCTCATATAAATCCTGACTATTCTTTGCAAGATGGATTCCCAAATACTTTATACTCTCAACATTTGTTTGGAATGGAATTTCTCTTTGTATCTCTTGCTGTTGCATTTTGTTAGTGATATATAAAGATGTTGAGGATTTATGTGGATTTATTTTGTATCCTGCCACTTGCTGAAATTTTGAATTATTTCTAATAGCTTTTTAGCAGAGTCTTTGGGGTTCTCTAAGTATACCATCATGTCATCTGCAAAGAGTGATAGTTCATTTCCTCATTTACTACTCTAATTCCTTGAATCTCTTTCTCAGCTCTTATTGCCAAGGCTAGCGTTTCTAGTACTATACTGAATAGTAATGGTGATAGTGGGCAACCTTGTTTCACTCCTGATCTTACTGGGAAAGGTTGCAGTTTATTTCTATTGCATATTATGCTTACTGACAGTCTTAAATATATGCTCCTGATTATTCTAAAGAATAGTCCATTTATTCCTATACTCTCAAGAGTTTTTAGTAGGAATGGATGTTGGATTTTGTCAAATGCTTTTTCTGCATCTGTTGGGATGATCATATGGTTCTTATTAATTTCATTATTAATATGGCCAATTATATTAATAGTTTTCCTAATATTAAACCAGCCCTACATTCCTGGTATGAATCCCACTTTATCATAGTGTATTATCCTGGAGATGATTTTCTGAAGTCTTTTTGCTAATATCTTATTTAAGATTTTAGCATCAATATTAATTAAGGAAATTGGTCTATAATTTTCTTTCTCAGTTTTCGATCGACCTGGTTTAGGTATCAGTACCATGTCTGTGTCAAAAAAGGAGTTTGGTAGGACTCCTTCATCCCCTATTTTTTCAAATAATTTATAAAACATTGGAGCTAATTGTTCTTTAAATGTTTGGTAGAATTCACATGTGAATCCATCTGGTCCTGGGGATTTTTTCCTGGGGAGTTGATTAATAGCTTGTTCTATTTCTTTTTCTGAAATGGGACTATTTAAGCAATTTATCCCCTCCTCTGTTAATCTAGGGAGCCTATATTTTTGGAGGAAGTCATCCATTTCACTTAAGTTGTCAAATTTATTGGCATAAAGTTGGGCAAAGTAACTCCTTATTATTTCTCTAATTTCCTCTTCATTGGTGGAAAGATCCCCCTTTTCATTTGTAAGACTAACACTTGGATTTTCCTCTTTCTTTTTTCTGATCAAATTTACCAAAGTTTTATCTATTTTATTGGCTTTTTCATTAAACCAACTCTTGGTTTTATTTATTAATTCAATAGTTTTTTTTTTTTTACTTTCAATATTATTGATTTCTCCTTTTAATTTTTGTATTTCAAGTTTAATTTTTGGTTGGGGGTTTATAATTTGGTCTTTTTCTAGCCTTTTAAGTTGTAAGCCCAATTCGTTAATCTTCTCTTTCTCTATTTTCTTCAAATAAGCCTCTAAAGATATAAAATTTCCCCTTATTACTGCTTTAGCTGTATCCCAAAGATTTTGGTATGATGTCTCATCATTGTCATTATCTTGGGTGAAATTATTAATTGTTTCTATAATTTGCTCTTTCACCCAGTCATTCTTTAAGATGAGATTGTTCATCTTCCAATTACTTTTTGGTCTATTTACCCCTAATTTTTTACTGAATGTAGCTTTTATTGCATTGTGATATGAGAAGAAGGCATTTATTATTTCTGCCTTCCTACATTTTACATTTAATTTGGATATCTTTATGTCCTAATATATGGTCTATTTTTCTATAGGATCCATGAACTGCTGAGAAGAAAGTATATTCCTTTCTATTGCCATTCAGTTTTCTCCAAAGGTCTATCATACCTAATTTTTCTAATGCTCTATTTACTTTTTTTAATTTCTTTCTTATTTGTTTTGTCGTTTGATTTGTCTAAATCTGAGAGTGCAAGGTTGAGATCTCCCACTATGATAGTTTTACTGTCTATTTCTTCTTGCAATTCTCTTAACTTTTCCTTTAGAAAGTTAGATGCTATACCACTTGGTGCATATATGTTTAGTATTGATATGGCTTCATTATTTATGCTACCTTTTAGCAGGATATAGTTTCCTTCCTTATCTTTTTTAACGAGATCTACTTCTGCTTTTGCTTGATCTGAGATAAGGATAGCTACCCCTTCTTTTTTGGCTTTACCTGAAGCATAATAGGCTCTGTTCCAACCTTTTACCTTTACTCTGTATGTATCTCCCTGCTTTAAGTGTGTTTCCTGCAGACAACATATTGTAGGGTTCTGATTTTTGATCCAATGCTATCCGTCTGTTTGATGGGAGCGTTCATCCCATTCACATTTACAGTTAAAATTTCTAATTCTGTATTTCCTGCCTTCATATTATCCCCAGATTATATTTTTCCCTTGACCCCCCTGATGCCCCTCCCCAATATTTAATTTACAGACCCCCCTTGTGATGCGCAGCCCTCCCTTTTTTTAGTATCCCTCCCCCCTCCTTCCAAGTCCCTTCCCTTATTCTCATTTTCCTTTTCCCTTTTCCTCTCCCCCCTTTTAATGAGGTGAGAGAAAAGTCTCTGAAAAACAAATATATCAATTATTTACTCTTTGAGCCTCTTGTGATGAATTAAGATTCACACAATGATTCTCCCCCTCACTAAATTTCCTCAGATATGGTGTATTTTCTATGCCTCTTCCTGGGATGTATTTTCCCTCTTTTTATCATTCCTTCCCCTTTTTATGAAACGACATCCTTTCCTTTATTACACCCCCCTTTTTTTCTTTTATATCAGTAAAATCAAATTATCCATGAGTACTTTCTATATACCCACAACAGAGTTACAGTTCTCAAGGGTTCTGTGTACCTTTTTGTGTTTCTCTTCAGTCTTGTGGATGTAGATCAAATTTTTTGTTTAAGTCTGGTTTTTTTCTTAGAAACATATAGAATTCCTCTATTTCATTGAATGACCATCTTCTTCCATGGATAAAGATGCTAAACTTAGCTGGGTAGTTCATTCTTGGTTGCAGTCCTTGATCTTTTGCCTTTCGGATCAGGTTCCAGGCCCTTCTATCTTTTAATGTGGAGGCAGCCAGATCTTGAGTGACCCTTATTGTGGCACCTTGGTATTTAAATTGTTTTTTTCTAGCTGCTTGCAAGATTTTCTCCTTTGTGTGGTAATTCTGCAGCTTAGCCACGATATTGAGTGGTGTTCTTTTTTTAGGGTCTATTTCAGAAGGAGTTCGATGAATTCTTTCCACATCTACTTTCCCTTCTGTTTCTATTATCTCTGGACAGTTCTCTTTGATAATTTCCTGTAAAATAGAATCTAGGCTCTTTTTTGGGTCATAGTTTTCGGGAAGTCCAATGATCCTCAGATTATCTCTCCTAGATCTATTTTCCAGGTCTATAGATTTTCCCAATAAGTATTTGACGTTGTTCTCCAGCTTCTCATTTTTTTTTTTTTTTTTTTTTGTTTTGTTTGACTGATTCTTGGGTTCTCTGTGAATCATTCATTTCTATTTGTTCCATCCTGACTTTTAAGGAGTTATTTTCTTCTTTCACAGTTTTTAGTTCTTTTTGTAAATGCCCATTTTTGTTTTTAAATTAATTATTTTGCTCTATTGAATTTTTTTCCATTTCCCTAATTTTTTTTTGAGAATTATTTTCTTTTTCCAATTCAGAAATTCTATTTTCTTGAGACTTTTTTATCTTCTCCAATTCAGAAATCCTACTTTCCTGTGATTTTTTAACCTTTTCTAATTCACAAATTTTGTTTCTTTGCATCTCCTTTGAATTCTTTATTTTTTCCTACTCCAATTTCAGGACGTTGTTATTCTCTATCATAGCTTCCCTTTCCTTTCCCCATTTTTCTTCAAACTCTCTTAACTTTTTAATAGTCTCTTCTAGGAGAGAGTTATGTGATGAGGGGCAGGAATCATTCCCCTTTAGGTTGTTATCTGCTGACTCTCTGCTGTTAACTTCCTCGGGGTTGGATACCTGCTCTTTCTCTGTGTAGAAGGAATCTATGGTTTTTCTGGGCTTTTTGCTCATACTTGAAAAATCTTTTGGGGTCTGTCCCTGGGATAGGAAATTATTTATTTATTTATTTACCAGCTTCCTCCCAGACTGAATGGATGCAGCGGCCCCTGGGCCTGAGCTAAGAGAGAGCTCTGGGAGAGAGTTCCCCACCCCCTCCCTGGAAGTGCCTCAGAGGTGACTAGCACTGCTCTGCCTTGAGGGCGCTGTGTTCTATCGGCTTCCCTGAGGTTTGAGATTGAACACTAAAGAAGGCACAAAGTCCAGCCTATGCGTCCTGGTGGGGCGTGGATATGTGCAGCAGGTGACATGAAAAGCCCCTGCACTCAAACTGGAAGTGTCTGCCAGAAACAGTGATCCCTAGTTCAAAGGTTCCACTTCTCTGGGACTTCCGGAGCTGAGTTCCATACCCTCCAGCTGAGCTAGGCAGTGTGTGTTGCCTTGGGCCGTATCTGCCCACTTCTCAATCTCTTAACTAGTCTCAGGTTTGAGCTAGGGGCCACTCCCAACCCCCCCCCCCCCCCCGTGAAGAGATCTGCTGAGTCACCCCCAGGATCCGGGAAAATCTAATCAATCTTTGAATTTTTAAAGCAGTTTAGATTTCTCTTCTGAACTGCTATATTATAAGCAGAGAAGAGCTAACAGCCTGTGCCAGATTTCTTTATCTCAGTGGCTTCTCTAATCCCAGAGCCCCTCCCAGTGTGATTGGCACAGTATGCTAGCACCCAGTCATCTGTGCTGGCCTCTCTTCTTCCTCCCCAGGGAACTGACCTTTTCTGTTGAAACTCCAGATTATCTTCAGCTGGTAAGTCGTGCTTCCAGTCCTTGTGGTATCTATCAGTCCAATGCTATTTCTGAGGCTGATTTATCTAATTGGTTGTGAGGGAGTAAGGACGTTCACAGAGTCGTGTGTTTCTTCTCCGCCATCTTCAAAAACAAAACTATTATAGAAATAGATGGTAAAATAGAAATTGAAAAAATTCATCGATCACTTACTGAAACGAACCTTAAAATCAAAATACCAAGAAATACAGTGGCCAAATTCCAGAACCATCACACAAAGGAAAAAATACTGCAAGCTGCTAGGGGAAAAAAATCAAATATGGAGGAGCCACAATAAGGATTACCCAGCATCTAGAAGCATCCACATTAAAGGATCAAAGGGCCTGGGATATGATATTCTGAAAGGTTAGAAACTTGGTATTCAGCCAAAAATATCTTATGCAGCAAAAATGAGCATCTTTTTCCAGGGAAAAATATGGGCATTCAATGAAATATGATTGATGAAAAAAATGAAACTAAACAAAAAGTTTGATCTACAAATATAGAACTCAAGAGAAACCTAAAAAGGTAAAAAATTAATCTTAGGAACTATATTTTACTATAAAGATACATAAAGAACACATGTATACATTGTTCTAGAAACTAGAGGTGGAAAGGAAATTGTACTTAGAAAAGGATAAAGTGGGGGTACTACATCTCATGAAGAGGCAAAGGTAATCTGTTATATCTGAGAGAAAGAATAGAAGGGGAGGAACATAATGCATATTATATTGCCATCAGAATTGGCTTAAAGAGAAAAAAAATATTAGAAATATTCGATTTAAGGTGAAACTTCTCCCACCTCATTGAAAAGTGGGAGGGGAAAAGTGAAAAGGAAAGGAATAAGCTAAACGGAAGGGAATACAGAAATTGTGAGAAAAAGGGATAAGATAGGGGGAGGAACTCTAAGGTGGGAAGAGGAATACTAAAAAGGGAAGGCTGTGAGAAGCAAGTGGTGCTCATAAGTTTAATACTGGCGAGAAGAATAAGGGGGAAGGAAAGGAGAAAAGCATAAGCAGGGATTGACAAGATGGCAAGTAATACAGAATTCATAATTTTAACCATAAAGGGGAACAAATCCATCCATTCTAGAGAACAATTTGGAACTATGCATTAAAAAGTTATCAAACTGTGCATACCCTTTGATACAGTAGTTTTACCACTGGAATTATATCTCACAGAGATCTTAAAGCAGGGAAAGGGAGTTGCATGTGCAAAAATGTTTGTGGCAGCCCTTTTTGTATTGGCTAGAAACTTGAAATTGAATGGATGCCCATCAATTGGAAAATAGCTGGGTAAATTGTAGTATATGAATGTTATAGAATATTATTTTTCTGTAAGAAATGACCAGCAGGATGCATACAGAGAGACCTGGAGATACTCAATTGATCTGATGCTAAGTGAAATTAGTAGAACCAGAAGATAATTATACACTTCAACAGCAATACTATATGAGGATCAATTCCAATGGAAGTAGCTATCTTCAGCAATGAGAGGATCCAAATCAGTTCCAGTTGATCAGTAATGAATAGAACCAGCTATACCCAGTGAAAGAACACTGAGAAATGAGTGTGGATTACAACATAGCATTTACACTCTTTCTGTTATTATTTGCTTGTATTTTTGTTTTTCTACTTAGATTATATTTACCTTCATTCTAAATCCATTTTTTCTTGTGTAGCAACCAATTGTACAAATATGTATACATACATTATATTTAACATATACTTTAACATATTTAACATGTATGGGGCTACTGGCCATCTAGGGGACAGTGTGGAAGGAAGAAAGGGAAAAGTTGAAACAGAAGTTTTTGCAAAAGTTAATGTTGAAAAATTGCTCATGCATATTTTTTGTCAATAAAAAGATATAACAAAAAAAGAAAAGAAAAAAAAAACAGAATTTGTGAAATGGAAAAAAAATTCCATAGAACAAAACACTTCATTTAAAAAATCACTTGGACAAATACAAAAAGAAGTTAAAAAAAAGTAAATGAAGAAAATAATTCACTAAAAATCAGAAGTAAACAAATGGAAATAAATGACTCAAAGAGACATGAAGAATCAGTCAAGCAAAACCAAAATAACTAAAACAAAAAAAAAAAAATAGAAAAAAAAAAAAACATCTAAAATAACTAATTGGAAAAACAAGTGACCTTGCAAATAGATCTAGGAAAGACAATGTAAGCATTATTGGACTGATTTAAAAAAAAAAAAAAGACAAGACACTATTTTTTAAGAAATCATCAGAGAGAACTATGCAGATGTCATAGAATCAAAGGTAAAATAGCCATTGAAAGAATTCACCAATCAGTTCCTGAAAGTGACCTCAAAATTAAAACTCCAAGGAATATAATGGCTAAATTTCAGAACTATCTAAACAAGGAAAAATATTAAACAGCCAGAAAAAATTCAAATACTGAAGAGCCACAATAAGGATTATTCAGGACCTAGCAGCTTTTGCCTTAAAGGATCAAAGGGCCTGGAATCTGATATTCCCAAAAGCAAAGCAACTAAGAATGTAGCCAAGAATTAATTACCCCACTAAATTGAGCATTTCCTTTCAGGGAAGAAGTTGAATATTCAATGAAACAAATGAATTCCATTTATTTCTTATGAAAAGGCCAGTGTTAAACAAACAAAATAAATAAATAAAAAACCTCCAAAAGGTAAAAAGAAAATAACTCTTCAAAATTGTATTTCTGTTATGGATATCCATAGAGGGTGCATGTATGTCATTTGATTTTACTGTTATAATACAAAAAATAAGCTAGATTCTAAAGGGGATTGTACTGAAAAAGGGGGGAAAATGGGGGTAAAATAAAGGAAATTACATCTCAGGAGGAGGGAAAGAAAGAGGAGGATGAACATTGTGTGAAATCTTACTCTCAGCAGATTTGCCTCAAAGAGAAAATATTAGACATATTTGGTTTCACAAAAATCTTCTCTCACCTTATAGAAAAGTGGGAGGGGAAAAGGGAAAAATTAGGGGGTAGGCTATATAGAAGGGAAAATAGAAATAGTAGGGAAAAGGCAATAAGAAAGGGGTACGCACTCTAAAGGGGAAGGACTGTTTAAGGGAAGTCCTGATCTTAATACTGTGGAGGAGGGAATGGGATAAAGGAAGGAGAAAATTACAATGTGGGTTTAATAAGAAGGCAATACAAAATTAGTATTTTTTTTCAGTGTTTAACTTGTTTTTTTATTTTATAATTATAAAATTTATTTTTTGACAGTATATATGCATGAGTAATTTTTTAAAATAACATTATCCCTTGTAATAATTTTTCCAAATTATCCTCTCCCTCCCTCTACTCCCTCCCCTAGTTGACAGGCAATGCCATACATTTGACATGTGTTACAGTATAACCTAGATACAATATATGTGAGTAAATCCAATTTTCTTGTTGCACATTAAGTATTAGATTCCGAAGGTATAAGTAACCTGGGTAGATAGACAGATAGACAGTAGTGCTAACAATTTACATTCACTTCCCAGTGTTCCTTCTCTGGGTATAGTTATTTCTGTCCATCATTGATCAACGACAAATGAGTTGGATCTTCTTTATGTTGAAGATATCCACTTCCATAAGAATACATCTTCATACAGCATTGAAGTGTAGAGCGATCTTCTGGTTATATTAATTTCACTCAGCATCAGTTGATGTAAGTCTTTCCAAACCTCTCTGTATTCGTCCTGCTGGTCATTTCTTACAGAGCAATAATATTACATAACCTTCATATACCATAATTTGGCAAACCATTCTCCAATTGATGGACATCCATTCATCTTCCAGTTTCTAGCTAACACAAAAAGAGCTGCCACAAACATTTTGGCACATACAGGTCCCTTTCCCCTCTTTAGTATTTCTTTGGGATATAAGCCCAATAGCAGCAATGTTGGATCAAAGGGTATGCACAGTTTGAAAACTTTTTGGGCATAGTTCCACTGCTCTCCAGAATGGCCAGATTTTTTCACAACTCCACCAACAATGTATTAGTGTCCCAGTTTTCCCACATCCCCTCCAAAATTCATCATTATTTGTTCCTGTCATCTTAGCCAATCTGACAGGTGTGTAGTAGTATCTCTGAGTTGTCTTAATTTGCATTTCTCTGATCAGTAGTGATTTGGACCACTTTCATATGAGTGGATATAATTTCAATTTCATCATCTGAAAATTGTCTGTTCATATCCTTTGACCATTTATCAATTGGAGAATGGCTTGATTTCTTATAAATTAGGGTCAATTCTCTATATATTTTGGAAATGAGACCTTTGTCAGAACCTTTAACTGTAAAAATATTTTCCCAATTTGTTACTTCCCTTCTAATCTTGTTTGCATTAGTATTGTTTGTACAGAAACTTTTTAGTTTGATGTAATCAAAATCTTCTATTTTGTGATCAATAATGATCTCTAGTTCTCCTCTGGTCATAAATTACTTCCTCCTCCACAGGTCTGAGAGGTAGACTGTTCTCTTTTCCTCTAATCTATTTATGATCTCACTCTTTATGCCTAAATCATGGACCCATTTTATTCTTATCTTGGTATATGGTGTTGTGTGGATCCATATCTAATTTCTGCCATACTAATTTCCAATTGTCCCAACAGTTTTTTTTCAAATAATGAATTTTTATCCCTAATGTTGGTATCTTTGGGTTTGTCAAAGATTAGATTGCTATAGATGTACCCTGTTTTGTCCTTTGTATCTAATCTGTTCCACTGATCTACCGGTCGATTTCTCAGCCAATACCAAATGGTTTTGGTGACTGCTGCTATATAATATAGCTTTAGATCAGGTACACTTAGACCACCTTCCTCTGACTTTTTTTTTTCATTAGTTCCCTTGCAATTCTCGACCTTTTATTCTTCCATATGAATTTTGTTGTTATTTTTTCTAGGTCATTGAAATAGTTTCTTGGGAGTCTGATTGGTATAGCACTAAATAAATAGATTAGTTTGGGGAGTATTGTGATCTTTATTATATTCGCTCGGCCTATCCAAGAGCACTGAATATCTTTCCAATTATTTAAATCTGACTTTATTTTTGTGGCAAGTGTTTTGTAATTTTTCTCATAAAATTCCTGACTTTTCTTTGGTAGATGGATTCCCAAATATTTTATACTGTCAACATTTATTTGGAATGGAATTTCTCTTTGTATCTCTTGCTGTTGCATTTTGTTGATGATATATAAAAATGCTGAGGATTTATGTGGATTTATTTTGTATCCTGCCACTTTGCTAAAATTCTGAATTATTTCTAATAGCTTTTTAGCAGAGCCTTTGGGGTTCTCTAAGTATACCATCATGTCATCTGCAAAGAGTGATAGTTCATTTCCTCATTTACTATTCTAATTACTTGAATCTCTTTCTTGGCTCTTATTGCCAAGGCAAGCATTTCTAGTACTATATTGAATAGTAATGGTCATAGTGGGCAAACTTGTTTCACTACTGATCTTACTGGAAAGGTTCCAGTTTATCTCCATTGCAAATTATGCTTACTAAAGGTCTTACATATATGCTCCTGATTATTCTAAGGAATAGTCCATTTATTCCTATACTCTCAAGTGTTTTTAGTAGGAATGGATGTTGAATTTTATCAAATGTTATTTCTGCATCTATTGAGATGAGCATATGGTTTTCATTAATTTGATTATTAATATGGTCAATTATACTAATAGTTTTCCTAATATTAAACCAGCCCTACATTCCTGGTATAAATTCTACTTGATCATAGTGTATTATCCTGGGGATGATTTTATGAAATATTTTTGCTAATATCTTATTTAAGATTTTAGCATCAATATTCATTAAGGAAATTGGTCTATAATTTTCTTTCTCAGTTTTCAATCTACCTGGTTTAGGTATCAGTACCATGTCTGTGTCATAAAAGGAATTTGGTAGGACTCCTTCATCTTCTATTTTTTCAAATAGTTTATATAACATTAGGCCTAATTGTTCTTTAAATGTTTGGTAGAATTCACATGTAAATCCGTCTGGTCCTGGGGATTTTTTCGTGGGTGTTGATTAATAGCTTGTTCTATTTCTTTTTCTGAAATGGGACTATTTAAGCAATTTATCTCCTCCTCTATTAATCTAGGAAGCCTATATTTTTGGAGGAAGTCATCCATTTCACTTGTTATCAAATTTATTGGCATGAAGTTGGGCAAAGTAACTCCTTATTATTTCTCTAATTTCCTCTTCATTGGCGGAAAGATCCTCCTTTTCATTTGTAAGACTAACAATTTGATTTTCCTCTTTCCTTTTTCTGATTTACCAAATGTTTATCTATTTTATTGGCTTTTTCATAAAACCAACTCTTTTTTTTATTGATTAATTCAACAGTTCTTTATTTTTAATATTATTGATTTCTCCTTTTAATTTTTGTATTTCAAGTTTGATTTTTGGTTGGGGTTTTTAATTTGGTCTTTTTCTAGATTTTAACTTGCAGGCCCAATTCATTTATCTTCTCTTTCTCTATTTTGTTCAAATAAGCCTCTAAAGATATAAAATTTCCCCTTATTACCACTTTAGCTGCATACCACAGATTTTGGTATGATTTCTCATCATTGTCATTATCTTGGGTGAAATTATTAATTGTTTCTATAATTTGCTCTTTCACCCAGTCATTCTTTAAGATGAGATTATTCAGTTTCCAATTACTTTTTGGTCTATTTACCCCTAACTTCTTATTGAAGGTAGTGTTTATTGCATTGTGGTCTGAGAAGAAGGCATTTATTTTTTCTGCATTCCTGCGTTTAATTTTGAGATCTTTATGTCCTAATATATGGTCAATTTTGTTTTCCAGAGTATTCTCTCTTACCTCATTAAAAGGGGTGAGAGGAAAAGGAAAAAGGAAAAGGGGAATAAGGGAAGGGTACAAGAAAAGGGAACGGATTTGGAAGGAGGAGGGAGGGATACTAAAAAGGGAGTTTTGTGCATCACAAGTGGGGTCTATAAATTAAATATTGGGGAAGGGGTTCAGGGGGTTCAAGGGAAAAAAGCATAATCTGGGGATAATATGATGGCAGGAAATACAGAATTAGTAATTTTAACTGTAAATATGAATGGGATGAACTCTCCCATCAAACAGAGATGGATAGCAGACTGGATTAAAATTTAGAACCCTACAATATGTTGTTTACAGGAAACACACTTAAAGCAGGGAGAAACATACAGAGTAAAGGTAAAAGGTTGGAGCAGAATCTATTTTGCTTCAAGTAAAGCCAAAAAATCAGGGATAGCCATCCTTATCTCAGATCAAGCAAAAGCAGAAGTTGATCTAATTAAAAGAGATAAGGAAGGAAACTATATCCTGCTAAAAGATTTCATAAACAATGAAGCCATATCAATACTAAACATATATGCACCAAGTGGTATAGCATCTTACTTTTTGAAGGAAAAGTTAAGAGAGTTGCAAGAAGAAATAGACAATAAAACTATAATAGTGGGAGATCTCAACCTTGTACTTTCAGATTTAGACAAATCAAACCACAAAACAAATAAGAAAGAAATTTAAAAAGCAAATAGAACATTAGAAAAACTAGGTATGATAGACCTTTGGAGAAAACAGAATGGTGATAGAAAGGAATATACTTTCTTCTCAGCAGTTCATGGAACCTATACAGAATTAGTAGTTTTAACTGTAAATGTGAATATGGAGAACTCTCCCATAAAGTAGTCATGGATAGCAGACTGGATTAAAAGCCAGAATCTTATAGTATGTTGTTTACAAGAAACACATTGAAAGTAGAGTGATACATACAATGTAAAGGTAAAAGAATGGTGCAGATTGTATTATGTTTCAAGTGAAATGGAAAAAAAAAAAACAGGAGTAGTCATCCTGATCTCAAATCAAGGAAAAGCAAAATTTGATCTAATTAAATGTGATAAGAGAGAAAAAGGTAAAAGAGAAACTGTATCTTGCTAAAGGGTACTATAGATAATGAAGCAATATCAATACTAAAGTTATATGCACCAATTAGCATAGTGTAAGGGCCCTTTAAATGGGCGGACACAGTGCATCAGGAGATTGAGGCCCAGAAGTAATTTCTGTGGATATTAGGACTGCCTTGTAGGTGGGATCCTATCCATTTTGAGATAGCTTCATAATGGGTAACTCTCTCGCTGATTGGCTGTGTGTGTGACCTCACAGGCCCTTTATAAGCCCACTGCAGGCAAGCTGATGGATAGCCAAGAGGTAAGGAGTTTGGTAGTGAACACATGGGTCTTCTGACCAGGTGTTAACTCGCGAACCAACAAGTCAGGGCATCAAGTCAGGGCATTATGTGAGTAGGTATAATAAAGGCTTTTAAGATTACACGTGGCTGTTCTTGAGCGTGCTACCGGTTATTAAGCTATAGATTCAAGAGATCGTGGCCAGAGACCTTTGAAGGCTTCAGAGGAGGAGAGCCAGGTAGAGTTGACACTGCAAAGGACAGTGGTCAAAGGTACTCTGTTGGGTCTAGGACAGACTAGTAATTGTAACTGCTAGGTGAGCACTCTACAGCATGGAAATTCCTGAAGGAGATGTTAAGAGAGTTGCAAGAAGAACTAGACTGCAAAACTATAATAGTGAGGGATCTCATCCTTGTTCTCTCAGAACTAGATAAAGTGAACTACAAAATAAATAAGAAAAATCTTAATGAGGTATATAGAATACTAGAAAAGTTAGGTATGATAGATTTTTGGAGAAAGTTGAAATTACTGCTACTTCTGTCACAATTACCTTGTACTACCTCTCCTATTTTATGCATGTAGGCTCCATATGAATCTCCACCTTTATGTCACAGATCTCTCTTTCTGACTTAAGTTGTCTTGGGCTGAAAAAATGATTTATTCTGAATTTTTTTCACTGCAAAAATTTAATTTCACACATGATTTTAAAGTTATTTGAAGGATTATGCTCATAGGGCTCAACTGAGACCTTTTTCTACACCAGTCTCTTGGCTTCACTACTAGCAGCCCATATATTAAACAGTAATGTTCCAATCAGAATCACAGGGAATTTTAATTTCCAGACAGCATGAAAATTGGGGTAGGGATAAGTCTGAGTATGGAAAGACTGAGAGCCTCTGCTGTTTAAGAATACCAGACCCAGATATACTTCAGAGATATAGCTCTAATTAAGAAAAAACTAGCACATCCGCAGAGTGCAGAAGCAGGAGGCATGTATCCTTTTGGTTTGGGCACTTGCAGGAGGGTGGATCTTTTAGTTTAAGGTTTGAGATCAGATAGGAAATTTGAAGTGAAGCTAGAGGCACCATCCCCCAAAACTGAGGATTTGAGGTGCTTGCACTAATATTTCTCATTTTAAAAAAAGAAACTTACAATAAAGAATCCAACCATGGAAAGTTACTATGGGAATAGGGAAGACTGCAGTTTATCTTCAGAGAAGGAAACTGAAATTAAAAAAAAACAAAAAAAACTTCCACCCCGAAAATGATATTAAATAGAACACTACCCAAAATTTATAGAATTTATAAGTCAAATGAGAGACATTGGGAAAAATAACAAATAAAGACAATTCAAAAAAAAGCAAGAAGATTATGAAAAAAATTCACCAATTAGAAAAAGAGATTCAAAGACTCAGAGAAGAAAATATCTCTGTGAAAATTAAACTTGGTCAGATGGATTTGGGTCTTCTCAGCAATGAGATGATTCAGGCTAGTTCCAATAACCTTGTGATGATGAGAACATTCAGACCTAGAAAGAGTACTGTGGGTACTGAGTGTGGATTGCAATATAGTATGTTCTCTTCTTTTATCGTTGCTTGAATTTTTTTTCTTTCTCTTTTTTTCCTTTTTGATCTGATTCTTCTTGTGCAGCAAGATAATTTTATAAATATGTATGCCTATATTGGATGTATATATATATATATATATATATATATATATATATATATATATATATATATATATATATATATATATATATATATATATATATATATTGCCATGTTTAATATATATTGGATTATTTGCCATCTAGTAGAGGTGATGTGGGGAAGGGGAGTAATTGGACCACAAAGTTTTGCAAGGATCATTGGTGAAATAAAGTCTAGGAATCTGCTCATTGAATGTCTTTTTTTCATTCAATATTATGGATAATTTCCTTCATATGATATTTTGGCCATAAAGCTAGTGTTTTTGCTTATCTGTAGATGTGACTCTAAGACCTGCAGTCTTATTTAGTGTCTAAAAGTCTCATTGGATTACCCCTTTCCAATTCTAATTTTCTTATTTATTTGTTTGTTTATTTTTATTTTTTATTTTAAAAACATTTGCAAGGATAATTTTTCACCATTGACCCCTGCAAAACCAAATTGTTCTTATTTTTAAATGGAAATGTATATCATAAGCCTAATATTGACATTAGCAATTGGGTAGTGTTAGGTTCTTACTAAGTGCTAATGAGATAATGAGATATTAGGTTCTTACTAAGTGCTAAGATGGTACTTAATAATTCTCTAGTTCTGGCCTTTACTGGGAGTTTTACCCCTTTGAATTTCTGGGGAGGAGCTTGCATGCTTAGGAGGAGCAAGTTTATTGGTTGAAGTATTTTTTTCCCAGAAGCCCTAGCTTTATCCCACCCCCATTCTCTAGGAGGATAAAAGAGGGCGGCACTCAAGAGATTGAGAAGAGTCTCTACTCAAGGTCAGAGTTGGCAGCAGTTGAAACAGCAGGTCTCCTCCCAGAGAGTGATTGGCAGTCTCTGGAGACAACAGAACTTTACAGGGTAGCTTAAATGAAAGAGTGGAGTAAAATTGAATATGATCTAATTCTTTAAAATCAAAACTGTCTAGGAAAAACTAGTAATTGTATAATATAAATGAGATGCAAAGGAAAAATAGATACAGAAGCCTTAGAGAAAAGAAGAGGGCTTATAATTATGAAAATCTACTCATATCAGGTATGGGTTAAATAGACAACACTACATATATGTATGTATGTATATATCCATGAAAGTATAGAACCCTCCAAAATCTATAAATAAACAAGAGGGGGGGATAGGTGGAAAAGGAAGCATAGAACGGTGGAAGAAGATAAATAAGGGATCCGTGGGTGGCAGAAGATTAAGTAATAGCAAAGCAATTTAAAGAGAAGAATTAAAGCCGAATGGTTAGCAGGGATAGGAAATAAAAGATATACATAGATGTTATAACAAGGATCAAGAGTAGAATTTATAAAAAATAAAATATTCCTGGTAATAATTGATCTTAGATAAAGTCAATTTTAAAAATTCAATCAAGAGAGAAATTTATATTATGCCAATCATACTAATATTATTTTAAACATATGATTTCAAATAGGTAAATAAATGTGTATATAAGTACATGTAGATATGTATGCATGTTATTCTACATATGTATATAGATATATCTATTTGTGGATGGGTCTGTACATGGACGTGAATGTATATGTAAATATGTGGGGAGGAGCAGGTTATTTGTGCGTGTATGTCTATGTGTATAACTATATATGGATATATAAATATATATTCCTGATTGAGAGATGTGGGGAAGAGTAAAAGGGGAAAAATAAAATTTTAAAAATGCAAAATTTAAAAAGAGAGCAAAAGAACAACTTAAAGGAAACAAAGAAAAAATGGACACTCGTGAATATACTTTCTTCTAGTATTATCTATCTTTTCTTAAGTTGGTAATTTATTGTTATACACTTTGAGCCTTCCTTGATGTTCTGCTGGAAGGAAACATAACAATGTTCTGTTCTATTCTGTTTCCCTTTTTAATTTTTTTGAAATAAAAGAAAAAAGAGCAAATGAACAAAGAAGAAAGAACCCAACCACAGAAACTTACTATGGGAAGAGGGAGGGAGTACTATGGTTCATCTTCAGAAGAGGACAGTGAAGGTTAAAAAAGTATAAGAAAAAAAAAAAAAAGCAAAGAAAAAAATAACATTAAATGGCTACTTGCCCAGGAAGAATTTATAGGATTAAAAACACTAAAGATCTAGTGATAGAGATTGAGGAAAAACTAAAAGAATGATGATGAAAAAGAAAGATAAAGTAGAAGAAAGGTGAAGAAAAAGAAGAAAGACAAAGAAGAAGATGATTACCTTAAAAAGTTAACCAATTAGAAAAGTAAATGAAGTTTAAAAAATAAAGAAAGTAATTATTTGCAAATTAGATTTAGGCAAGGGGAAGCCAGAGAAGCTATAAGAGAGGGAAAGAATAAAATAAAATATTAAGAATGAAAACAACAAATCTGGAGAAAAAATCAAGAAGATATACAAGAATAATTGGACTACCTAAAATGTGTACTCCCTTCAAAAAAGAAACTTGACACAGTAATTGAAAAAATAATACAAGAAAATTGTCGGGAGGCAGAGCCAAGATGACAAAACAGCTCCCCTCATGCCCTTATGACCAATTGTTAAATTCAGCCTCAAAAATAACGCTTGACTGGTAAAATTTACTAAGATTAGAAATATAACAATTTACCAGCCGAAGATAATCTGGAAGACCATCAGAACAGGTTTGTCTTGAGGGGCCAAAGCAGATCAGTACAAGCAGGGAAATAGGAGAGACTAGTGTCTGGAGTGGACCAGGGGCGGGGGTGACCTCTGTGGCTAGAAAAAGTTATAGAGATGAGTCTGCTACAGGCTGACTGCTCTGCCTTGATTAAAAAGGAGTAGACCAGCAGAGAAATTAAAGCCAAAGGTAGAGGATACTCTAAAAATGCCAGAACTTAACAAGATCTGGCTATACCCATCCAAAACGGGAAGTGACTCAGCACAGACCACAGTACAGCTGGGCAGCCACATTCTGCAGGCATTTACAAATCCACATGGCAGGGGGGGCACAGCCTGGTTCAGCCTCTAATCTTCAGAGTGGGGGGTTCAGACTGGGGCAATAGAATTTCCGCAAAGCAACTGTGGGCAGAGTCACTTCAGGTGCCCTGTGGGATTATTCACTAGGCAACTGCTATTACCGGCAGCCCCAGAACTAGCTTTGCTTTCATTGCTCAGGCTCTAGCCCCAGGGTGGATGTTAATCCGCACAAGAGGGTTCTTTGCAGGGAGCTTCTGCAGCTTGGCCTGGCAAACCTGAGTTACTTCTGGTGGGGAACTCTTTCCCAGAACAGTCCCGTACCTCACCTCTTTTTGTAGCCAGTTAGCAGGACAACTACTGTTCATACACCTATCCCTGTTCTGCAGAGGAAGCTGGTGAACTCGTAAACCCCTGGCCCTGAATGCAGACCCTACAGGCTTAAAAAAAAACAAAACAAAACAAAAAAAAAAAAGTAAAAAAAAATCAAAAGGACTATCAGATATCTTCTATAGAGAAAGAGAGCAGGTATTCAACCCAGAGGAGACTAATAACAGACAGTCTCCAGACAACTGTTGATCCCCAACACAAAAGGCTCTCCTAGAAGAGACTATTAAAAATCTTAAAAGAGAGCTAGAAGAAAAATTGGGAAAGGAAAGAAAAGCTATGCAGGAGAGTAACAACTTCATGAAATGTGAATTGGAAATGGTAAAAACAATCCCAGGAAGTACAGGGAAACAAAATTTGTGAACTGGAAAAGGAAAAGAACTCCCAAGAAAGTAGTATTTGTTAATTGGAAAAAGAAAATAATTCCTCAAAAAAATTAGTGAAATGGAAAAAATTCCATAGAGAAAAACAACTCATTTAAAAACTCAATTGGACATATACAAAAAGAAGTAAAAAAAGCTAATGAAGAAAATAACTCATTAAAAATCAGAACTGAAAAAATAGAAATGAATAATTCATTGAGATATCAAGAATCCATCAAGCAAAAGCAATAAAATGAAAATTTACAAAAAAAAAAAAATAGTTGAATATCTACTTGGAAAACCAACAGACCTGAAAAAATAGATTTAATAGAGATAATCTGAGGATTATTGGACTTCCCAAAAATTATGATGAAAAAAAGAGCCTAGATACTATTTTATAGGAAATCATCAAAGAGAACTTCCCAGATGTAATAGAACCAGAAGGTAAAATAGGCATTAAAAGAAGTCATTGAAAACCTTCTGAAAAAGACCCTAAAAAAACAAAACCTAAGGAATATTGTGGACAAATTTCACAACTATCAGATTAAGGAAAAAAATATTACAGTCAGGAAAAAACAATTCAAATATTGAGGTGCCACAATAAAGGTCACTCAAAATCTGACTGCCTCCACATTAAAGGATCTAAGGGCCTGGAATCTGATATTCCAAAAGGCAAAAGACCTTGGAATGCAGCAAAGAATAAACTACCCAGCTAAGTTTACCATTTTCGTCCATGGAAGAACATAGACATTTAATGAAACAGATTTGTTTCTAAGGAAAAAAACAGACTTAAACAAAAAAATATTTGATCTCCAACCACAAGACTCAAGAGAAGCAGAAAAAGGTAAAAGGAACTCTTGAGAACTGTATTTCTGTTGTGGATATACATACCAACCACATATATAATTTGATTTTACTGATATAACATAAAAAAGGGAAGTACAAATTGAAAGGGAATAGTGTCAGAAAAAGGGAAAAGTGGAGATAAAAAGAGGAAAACTACATCCCACGAAGAGGAAAAGGAAAACTATCATATCTGAGAGAATTTAGAGAGGAAGAGTAACATTGTGTAAATCTTACTCTTATCAGAGTTATCTCAAAGGGAAAATAATTGGCATTTTGTTTTACAGAAAATCTTCTCTCACCTCATTAAAAAGTGGGAGAGGAAAAGGAAAAAGGAAAAGAGTAATAATGGAAGGGTACAATAAAGGGCAAAGGGATCAAAGAGAGCAAAGGAAGAGCTGCTTGATGCTAGTGGGGCTCATAACTTTAATACTGGAAAAGGGGTAAGAGAGGTCAAGAAAAAGAAAAGCATGATCTAGGGATAATGTAATGTCAGAAAATACAGAATTATTAATTTTAACTGTAAATTTGAATGGGATGAACTCTCCCATTAAGCAGATATGAATAGCAGACAGGATCAAAAGTCAAAACTCTAAGATATGTTGTTTACAGGAAACACATTTAAAGTAGGGAGATAATATAGAGTAAAGGTATAAGGCTAGAGCAGAATCTATTAAGCTTCAGGTGAAGTAAAAAAAAAAAAAAAACAGGGGTAGCCATCCTAATCTCATATCAAGCAAAAGCAAAAATTGATCTAAATAAAAGAGATAAGGAAAGAAACTATATCTTGTTCAAGGGTACTATAGACAATGAAGCCATAGCAATACTAAACATATAGGCACCAAGTGGTATAGCATCTAACTTCCTAAAGGAGAAGTTAAGAGAGTTGAAAGAAGAAATAGACAGCAAAACTATAATAGTGGGAGATCTCAACCTTGCACTCTCAGAATTAGATAAATCAAGCCACAAAACAAATAAGAAAGAAATTAAAGAGGTAAATAGAATATTAGCAAAATTATGTATCATAGATATTTGGAGAGAACTGAATGGTGACAGAAAGAAGTATACTTTCTCCTCAGCCATTCTTAGAACCTATACAACAATTGACCATATATTAGGACATAAAGATCTCAAAATTAAATTCAGGAAGGCAGAAATAGTAAATGCCTTCTTTTCAGATCATGATGCAATAAAAAACTACATTCAACAAAAAGTTAGAGGTAAATAGATCAAAAAGTATTTGGAAACTAAATAATCTCATCTTAAAGAATGATTGAGTGAAACAGCAAATTATAGACACAATAATTTCACTAAAGATAATGACAATGATGAGACATCATATGAAAATTTATGGGATGCACCTAAAGCAGTAATTAGGGGAAATTGTCTATCTTTAGAGACCTATTTGAAGAAAATAGAGAAAGAGAAGATCAATGAATTGGGTTTGCAACTTAAAAAGCTAGAAAGAGACCAAATTAAAAACCCCCAATCAAACACTAAACTTGAACTTTTAAAATTAAAAAGAGAAATTAATAATATTGAATGTAAAAAAATACTGAATTACTAAATAAAACTAAGAGTTGGTTCTATGAAAAAAACAATAAAATAGATACACCTTTTAAAAAATCTGATCAGAAAAAGGAAAGAGGAAAATCAAACTGTTAGTCTTAAAAATGAAGAGGAAATTGAGAAATAATGAGTTACTTTGCCCAAATTTAAGCCAATAAATTTGATAACCTAAGTGAAATGGATGACGACCTCCAAAAATAGAGGCTTCCTAGATTAACATAGGAGGAAATAAATTGCTTAAGTAGTCCCATTTCAGAAAAAGAAATAGAATAAGCTATTAATCAACTCCCTAAGAAAAAATCCTCAAGACCAGATGGATTTACATGTGAATTTTACCAAACATTCAAAGAACTATTAACCCCAGTGCTATATAAACTATTTGAAAAAATAGATAATGAAGGAGTCCTACCAAATTCCTTTTGTGACACAGACATGGTACTGATACCTAAACCATGTAGGTTGAAAATGGAGAAATAAAACTATAGCCCAATCTCCCTAATGAATATTGATGCTAAAATCTTAAATAAGATATTAGCAAAAAGACTACAGAAAATCATTACCAGGAAAATGCATTGTGATCAAGTAGGATTTATACCAGGAATGCAGGGCTGGTTCAATATTAATAAAACTAGCACTATAATTGGCCATATTAATAACCAAATTAATAAAAAAATATGATCATCTCAATAGATGCAGGAAAAAGCATTTGATAAAATTCAACATCCATTTCTATTAAAAAAAAAACTTGAGAATATAGAAATAAATGGAATTTTCCTTAAAATAATCAATAGCACCTATTTAAAACCATCAGTAAGCAACATTTGTAATAGGGATAAACTGGAATCATTCCCAATAAGATTAGAAGTAAAACAAGGTTGTCCACTATCACCATTACTATTCAATATTGTATTAAATACTAGCTTTAGCAATAAGCATTGAGAAAGAAATTAAAGGAATTAAAGTAATGAGGAAACCAAATTATCACTTTTTGCAGATGATATGATGGTATACTTAGAGAATCCCAAAGATTCTACTAAAAAGCTATTAGAAATAATCCACACCTTTAGCAAAGTTGGAAGATACAAAATAAACCCACAGAAATCATCAGCATTCTTATATGTCACTAACAAAATCCAACACTTAGAGTTACAAAGAGAAATTCCAATTAAAGTAATACTGATAACTACTGATACCTATACTTAGGAATCCATCTGCCAAGGGAAAATCAGAAACAATATGAGCAAAACTACAAAACACTTTTCACACAAAAAAAGTCAGATCTCACCAATTGGAAAAAAAATATTAAATGCTCTTGAATTAAGCAAGCAAATATAATAAAGATGACAATACTACCTAAACTAATCTATTTATTTAGCACTATACAAATCAGACTCCCAAAAAGCTATTTTAGTGATCTAGAAAAAATAACAACAAAGTTTATATGGAAAAGCAAAATGTAAAGAATTTCTAGGGAATTAATGAAAAAAAAAGTCCAATGAAGATATGCCTAGCTGTACCGGATCTAAAATTATATTATAAAGCAGCAGTTACCAAAACCATTTGGTATTGGCTAAGAAATAGACTAATTGATCAGTGGAATAAGTTAGGTTCAAAGGACAAAACAGCCAATAACTTTAATAATATAGTGTTTGACAAACCCAAAGACCCAGCCTTTAGGATAAAAATTCACTGTTTGGCAAAAATTGCTGGAAAGATTTGGAAATTAATATGGCAGAAACTAGGCATTGACCCACACTTAATACACCAAGATAAGGTCAAAATGGGTTCATGACCTAGGCATAAAGAATGAGATTATAAATAAATTAGAGAAACATAGGATGGAAGAAGAAGCAATGTATGACCAAAAGAGAACTAGAGATCATTATTGATCACAAAATAGAAAAAAAATTGATTATATCAAATTGAAAAGTTTTTGTGCAAACAAAACTAATGCAGACAAGGTTAGAATGGAAGCAATAAACTGGGAAAACATTTTTTACAGTCAAAGGTTCTGATAAAGGCCTCATTTCCAAAATTTATAAAGAATTGACTCTAACATAAGAAATCAAGCTATTGTCCAATTGATAAATGGTCAAAGGATATGAACAGACAATTCTCAGATGAGGAAATTGAAACTATTTCTAGCCATATAAAAAGATGCTGCAAGTCATTATTAATTAGAGAAATGCAAATTAAGAGAACTCTGAGATACCACAACACACCTGTCAGATTGGCTAGTATGACAGTGAGCGATAATGCAGAATGCTGGAGGAAATGTGGGAAAACAGGGACAGTGATACATTGTTGGTAGAATTGTAAATACATCCAGCCATTCTGGAGAGCAATCAAACTGTGCATACCCTTTGATCCAGCACCATTTCTACTGGGCTTATATCCCAAAGAGATTTTAAAGATGGGAAAGGGTCCTATATGTTGCAGCCCTCTTTGTAGTGGCCAAAAAAACTGGAAACTGAATTAATGCCCATCTATTGGAGAATGGCTGAATAAATTGTGGTTTATGAATATTATGGAATATTATTGTTCTATAACAAATGACCAGCAGGATGATTTCAGAAAGGCCTGGATAAACTTACATGCGCTGATGTTGAGTGAAATGAGCAAGACCAGAACATCATTATATACTTCAACAACAATACTACATGATGATCAACTCTGATGGTCGTGGCCCTCTTCAACAATCAGATAAACCAAAACAGTTCAATTAGTGCAGTGATGAACTGAACCAGCTACACCCAGGGAAAAATCTCTGGGAGAACCACTACATAGAATTCCCAATCCTTCTATTTTTGTCTGCCTGCATTTTTGATTTCCTTCCCAGGCTAATTGGACACTATTTTAATGTCTGATTCTTTTTGTACAGCAAAATAACTATTTGGATATGTATACATATATGGTATTAACTTATACTTCAGCATTTAACATGTATTGGTCAATCTGCCATCTGAGGGAAAGGGCAGAGGGAAGGAGGGGAAAGTAGAAAAAAAATTTCTTTCACAGATTACCACCTCAAAGAGATACTACAAGGATCATACATATAAAGATTATTAACAAATTTTGAAATTTTATGATCAAAGAGAAAATTTTACAAGACAAAAACAATCAAACAAAAACTGCAATTAGAATTCTACAGGATTTATCAGCAGCCGCAATAAAAGACTGCAAAACCTAGAATAATATATAGAAGCAATGAAAAGTTCCAGGCCTATGGGCAAAAAAATATATCCAGCAAAATTAAACATAATACTCAATTAAAAAAACAAATATTCAACAAAGTTTGTCTCAACCAATCCCCAACTTATTGGAAAATTAACATATAAGAGCCAATATTTAAGATTGATTTCAAAGAACGCAACATGGACAAATCATTTGTGTTTTTAAATGGAAATGTATACCATATGTTTAAGTTTGACACCAGTAATTGAGTAGCTCAAAAAGAAATATTAGGATAGAGTTGAGTATCATCTGATTCTGAAAAACAAAAGTGTCTAAGAAAAGGTAAAAATAGTAATTATTTTATATGAATGAGTTGCAGAAGAAGAACCAACAAAGGCATTAGAGGGTGGAGGCGGGCTGGCAGTTCTGAAAACCTATTTGCATTGAGAATGGGTTAAATAGAGGAAAAAAATACACACACAGATATTGTTTTAGATCCATGTTTACATATGTGTAAATCCAAATGTGTGTGTATGTGTGTGTGGATATGCATCCTTAATTGAGCCTGCTGGGGCAGGTGAGGGTATGAAAGAGGAAAAATAAGAAAAAAAGTTCATAGCAGAGAAGAAAAGAATAACTAACTACAGGGGAGAAAAAAACAATGCACATTCATGAATATAATTCTTTCTATTATTACATATGCTTTCCTGAAATGGAAATTCATTGTTATATATTTTGAATCCTACCTGATACTCTATTGATGTTCTACAATTAACAAGGACAAGACCCAGATGAAGTTTATGAGTTATACATTAAGATTATTTTGTGCCACTAGTCAACTAGTAAAAACATATAGAGATGGGTCTGAGAACATTAGGCTAACATTTTTCAATCATTTGTATTAAATTGTATTAAATTTCATTGTATTAAAATTTCTAAATAGTGTTTTGAGACTGCAATTTTTTGCCCAGAAAGTAAATTCTTGTATTAGAGGTGTTAGACTTAGTTTGTATTACTAGTGAATAGTTATAACTTTTAAATATCAACAGTTGTTTTTAAAGGAATCATGATTAAGCCTCTCTATTGTTGTACATTCTGACACCTTTGGAGATGCCCTTAAAAGGAAAGGCAAAGCTTAAACAAGTCATGGGGATTTAACTCCCGTATATTATCTAGACATCAAAGGTATGTCATGGTATCTTACCCAACATAAAAAGGGTTTAGAAGAAATCTGTGTCCAAAGCATGGATAGATACAATCTTGCTGAACATCCCCAAGTTCTGCTTAGACAGTAGATACATGGGGAGATTTCTATCTCCTGAACTGTCAGTTTTACTTCTTTCATCAAGAATGGGTTTCCATTAATTTAATATGACTTTTCTGTTTTCTCAACATGTCAAAGACTTGAATACATTGGATTTTTCCAAAAATCTTTGATTTTGAGTCCTCTAAAAAGATGCATTTGAGGACCCAGTTATCACAAAACCAATCCTGTTGGCAGAAAAGAAAATTGGGCAACTTCATAGCACATAAACTTACACTAACTATATGTTATTTTTAACATGTCAAAAATGCACATTTACAGACTGGTCCTTTTCATCTTAATTTTGAACAGTTGCTGCTCCAATTAAATTCTACCACCTAGCATTTTCAAACAGCTCTTAGTTGTTTCAGCAAACTCTTTTAATGGACAGCTGTTTTTGACAGCTCTTCCTGATTTGCCAGTGCTGTGTCATCTGCCAGAGCAGGAGGACCCATTTTGTATTCTGCTGCTGGCACTGAGGGGATATGCAAATGTACACATGAATCAGTTGTCACCAACTCAGACACAGTGTGGTGAGATGATCAGAATGTGTTGGGAGTTTAGTTGGCTTAAAGTGGAGGGGGTGGGGAACAGCTTAGATTTCTTGAAGTGTTTTTTTTTTTTTTCCAAGTGTCTCCAGTTTATTTTCACTTTGTGGTGCTTGTTAGATTTTGGTTCAGGGCAGTACAATCTGCTCCTCACAAATCACCTACTGAAATTCATAAGTTTCAGAAATTACTGCAACATTTTAGGTTTTACATTGACTGAACTTTTCAGAAATGTTTGCATCTAAGTTAGTAAACCTCCATTCTCTATGAGAAAATTCTTGAGAAAAGTTTGTTTGTTATATTTTCTAAGGTATTATGGTAAATGATATATCTTAGACACTGAATGTATCTACTCTTTGTCATGCACAAGGGGAGAAAGCTAAAGAGAGAAAAATATTTGATGATTTTTTTTATTCTACCATTTTGCACTCTTTGCTTTGTTGAGATGTTACTGTTTTGAGAAATGTATCACAAGCTACCCAATGCTACAGATCTGAGATAATTCTTAATTGTCTAGGCTTTTTTTGGTATAGTGGATGCTTGGGTGATGCTGAATGGGCTTTGTAATGTAATAATCCATACTTTTGAATCAAGGAGAATAGAGATCTAATTTTATCTCCTCATTTGAAGGATACATAAATTGAGGAACAGAGATACTATATGGCATTCCCAAGGCCTCATAGCTTAAGACATTGTAGGGATGGGAAGAGGCAGCTGGAACTTGGACTTAGGCCTAGAGAGTACAAAAATACAATTCCAGAACAGCCATCTCTATTTCTCCATCATGTTGTCCTGTAGGAATCATCCCTTTTCCCTCACCCTATTGGATCTTTTTGTATTTTGTCTTACCCCCCATTAGACTGTAAGCTCTTAGGCTTCAGGAGCTTTTTTTTCATATTTATATCTCAAGTATTAGCGCAATTTTGGCACATAGTAGTCACTTAATAAATGCTTATTGACTGAGTAAAATATTTCTAGACCCAACATATTCTGTGGCCAAATAGAGTTCTTGGTTGGTCACTCTTCTTTAATGGAAGATTGGAGAACATTAAACACTTCAAACAGAGGGACTAAAAATCTAAGAATGCTGGTCTGGAAGGTTTGGGGAAATAGGATATTCCTTGGGAGAATAAGAAAAACTGAGAGTGAATCTACAGAAATCAAGACTATTTTAATTCAAAAAATTGCAACAAAGTCCATGATATGTCAAATAAATAATAATTTTAAAGGGGGAAAATAATGCTGCAATCATTTATATTTTAGAATTACAGACAATGCCAGGATTTTATAGAACAGAGTATGAGAAATCTTGGCACTTAATTGCACTTATTTTGTTGCCCAGGTTTCTATAAGCAATAGTCCCTTCTTTCAAAGAGTTGAAATTGTCTTCTATTTTATTTGTGATATGTGTGGGGTTTAAGTTTAGTTGCTCATTCATGCTCATTTCTTTATGACCTCATTTAGTGTTTTCTTGGCAAAGACAATAGAGTGGTTTGCCATTTCCTTCTTTGGTTCATTTTTATAGATGAGAAAATGGAGGCAAGTAGGGTTAAATGAATTGCCCAGGGTCATATAGCTAATATGGATCTGGAGCCAAATTTAAATTCACAAAGATGAGTCACTGATTCCAGGCTCAGAGTTCTATCCCATTGTGTAACCTAGCTGCCTATGTGTGATCCTGGAACAGTCAATAACTTGTACACAAAATAATCTGGTAAATGGAAGCTTTACCAGATTTCTTCCAGATGGACAAGTGACTAGAGTTTTGAGCTGGATTCACATTTGCCTTAAGCCTTAAATAAAAAGGAATAAGGAAGAGTAAACTAATATTTTTTTGAATGCTGAGCATAACAAAACAAAATAAAAAAATTAAATATATTCAGCAGAAATGCAGCATTAGATTTAACAAGATAGAGATAGCCTGAAGAAATTGTATTCTTTCATCTTGAGTTAATATCTTTCCAGATCACATACTGTTACTCATTCCCAGGGAAATACTAACTCCTCCCTGAAAGATAAATTAATAACAGACTGTTTACTGCACAAAACATTTTAGATAAGAAACAGAAATTCCATCTTTTTTTTCCAGGCTAGGATGCCCTTTGAAAGCCTCTAGGGAACACCTCAGTCACCTCAAACAATAAGCTGAGTGACCATCTGGAGAGTAAGGAGGAAGTTGCATAGTTCCCCTTAGCCTTTTTGAAAGCATTGATCAATATTTCTGACAGTACAAAATCACAAAATATGAAAACTGAAAGAAATTTCAAGGGTGATGTAAAATAATCTGTACCTAACCATGAAGCCCCTCTATACCATTGTTACCAAATCATCATTTAGCCTTTCCTGGAACACCTCTAATTACAGTGAACTGACTATTCCTTTATTCAGTCTTGAATTTGAAGCACTTTTGAAAATTTTTAGTAGAAGAGGAAGAAGACAAAAATGTTTATCCTGTCACTTCTGCCAAGTGGGAACTATCTTTTCCTAATTTAATATTAACTAAAATTAAATATGAATCTCCTGCAAATGTTCTAACTCTGTTTATAGATCAACCACCTTAGAATATGATGAGTTTTGCTTTTATATCAGTCAATGATAATGTTTGAGATCCTACAGTGTATAATGAGCACTTACAGTCTCCAAAGGGAATATAATGCTCTCTCAGGAAAGTGTGACATTACCTCAAAGAATATTGCCAATCAGAATGAGAAAATGGTAACATTCTGTCTTCCTCACAAGAATAAATTGCGTTTTCTTGTTCTTGTAACTGAAAATACTATTTACTTATTATCAAATAACACTCACCATTTTTCCTCTTTACAATGTTGGTCTGCTATAGCTGAGCTGGACATTAATTCCTCAGTACAGTTTTAACTAATTGTTATGTAACAGGTAACATACATATAACATGATAACATAAACATGAACAATAGCTGCTCAAAAAAGTTTTTTTTTTGTAATTTTCTCCCATATTCTTTTACTGTTTCCATGTTTTATCTCTAATAAGCACTGCATTCTAGAGAAGTAGCTAGTAAGTAAGAGACCCTAAATTCCTCACATTTTTAGTGGGAAGAAGTGTGTCACAAGAAATAATCAGGCATTAATATATATCAATCTACATCACTCATTAAATCTCATTAAATTAGCTTTCCCTCATGCCTTTTTCAAACTACCCTATTATAATCAAAGATACCACTTTTTTAGGTGGCTTACTTTAAGTCATTCATGCTCACAATTAGTTTCATGATTATCTTCTAATTCCTCCTCATCAACACACTAGTCTGGACTACAATAATAATCTTCTAATTGATTTCTCTGCCTCCAGTCTCTTCCCTCTACAATCTACCTTATATTCAGCTTCCAAATAATTTTCCTAAATCCCAACAGGTCTGTCTGGATCTTCCCAATTCAACAAATTCCAGGGGCTTCCTACTGACTCTCTAATAAACTACAATTTTAAACTGTTAATTTATGTATTTTGAATAAATTTTATGATGTACATACTTATTAGATCAATAACACATGTATATATTTGTAAATAAGAAAATATACATATATTGGGGATAAATATTCAAAGAAATTTTATTGAAAAAAATTATATTTGATCCACAAAGTTTGAAGAGTAGTAAGCATAATCTTTGCTCAAAAGAAGTTTATGATATATTCATGGGGAAAACCAACTTCATGGTTTTTTCCCCAGAAACTTGTTTCTAGCTAATTGAAATTGGCATACCTGTCAAAATCCCATTACCAATGAATATCACAACAAAGATCTTTAAGAATAAGATTTTCAAAGCCCATTTAGTTTCCCATTATATAAAAAGAACATTCAGATTAACAGATTCTAGTATAGCATACAGTCAGTGTATGGTTTTTAATTTGCTCATGGGGGATGACAGTGATATTTGAACCTAGTATAAAGTAGATTAACACACAATGAAGGATGCCAAATAGAGTTGAATATTATTAATTACCAGTCTTTCAGGAAGAAGTGAATTTTAATGAAAAATCTAAAGACATAAGATTGAATTAGGGACCAAATTAAATAAATAATTAAATATTTTCTTTGACCTTTTCTACCTGAAGTATGGAAGCTAGATAGCTAAGTACATTTTCAACTCTTTGCCCTTCCTTACCCAAATACGTAATCAGTTGACAAGTTTTTTTTTTTTTCTTTCCAATCCTATTTCTAAAACATCTAAAACATTCCTGCCCTTTACTCCATTCATAAATTCTAGGTTCTCATGACCCCCTATCTTGATCTCCTTACATAAAGCTTCTTAACAATGTTACCAGTCATCCATATACTTGTCAAATTTATTTTTTCTGAATACAAGTTTGACCATGTTATTTCACTGCTCAAGAAATTCTAGTGGTTCCCTATTGTTTCTAAGATAAAATAAGAAATACTCTGATAGGCGTCTAAGTGTCTTCAACTGCTGGTTCTAACTGATGAACTACAGACTACTCTATTTCATTCATTTTCTGTTGAAGTAAAAAAAAAAAAACTATTTAAAATTCCCCTATCCAATAGTCCATATCTTACATCTTTGCATTTGCTCAGTCTATTCTCTAAGGAAATGTTACTCCTTTCAGGTTTCCTCAATTAACTCCTACTATTGATCTTTCCTTATTTCCATCATTAAAATTATAATTCCCAACTTACAAATACAAGTATTTATCAAATAATCACTTTGTTTTTGTTTTACATATTTCACATTGAGTTACCTATCATTGCATTATTATCTATTATTACATTAATATTGTGCATCAATAGAAAGTAAACTCATTACATTTTTTGCATTCTCAGAGCTGAGTAGACTGCCCAGAACATAGAGTGAACTTAACCAATGATTGATAAATTAAAATTAGAAAACTTGATCTCTTTCAGCACATATCTAAAGGAGATAACAATTATGTACAAACTCATACAATGAAGTTTATCCATGAGAAGACTTATCTAATCTGAAATCGGGCCATAATAATTCTGATGAGCCCAAAAAGTCAGGAAACAATCAATACTATTTTTTCTCATCAGCTAACTGACTACATCATCTTCTTCTTCTTCTTATGTCATACCTGTGTTTTTCATGAAAATTTTGTTCAATCAAAATTTCAGATTAATTGATCTGTGACTCCTTAATAAGTCAGTCATTACTTGAAAAACTCAGAGTTGGGCCATACTTCTCAATGCCTGATGTTACTGAGTGATAACTTGAAATCCATTTTGAAGCCTTATCATATGGTATTTGGTAATTAATATTGTAAGTAAAATAATAAGATGTAACATTTTAAAGATCCAATTAGCTTTGAATTTTTTTTAAAAAGGAAGTGGATTCTTGGAATATGATACAGTAGGTCAAAAACTTTCAAGCTCTCCAGTTTTCTCTTATAAATAAAAAATAGCCCCTCAGGGCAAACAGAGACTGGTAAAAATAAATAAGAATTAGGGCAGAACAGTGTTCCTCCTGAGTCAATCAAAAGAAGATGTGAAAAAAAAAATCACGACTGAGCTTTGGAAAAAACCTCCAGGCTAATTCTACTGAAACAACAAGCAATGAGTCCTGGGGCTAGCTGGGTTTTGAGGTAGCCTTAGCCCCAGTCACAGGGATTTTCACCTTCTGGATGGTATGAGGAGTTAGACTTCTATGACAGAAAAGATTGAACAAACTTCCACTGATAAGGAATGCTGAGAGGAAGCTGAGTGAGAAGTAACCAGTATGTGACAGTTGAATGCATAAGCAGTTAGGCAAAGACACTGCTGGCTGTGGACACTTACAGAAGAGTGGAGTTCTTGTTTTCAGTTCTAGGCCAGAGGGGAGAACTGAAGGGGGATCTGAGACCAGAGACACCATACCTCCATACCTCAGGACTAAAGATGATTGAACTGACTAGTCTGTTTTATATATATATATATATATATATATATATATATATAGTGATTGCATTTAGTCTGTTTTGTTTATGTGCATGTGTATATATATATATATATATATATATATATATATATACATATATGCATATATATTTTATTTTTAATGAGCAGGCAAAGAAAAAAGAATACACAGAAAGTTACTATGGGAATAGAGAAACCCAGGGCTGATATTCAGAGTAGAATACTGAAGCAAAAGAAAAGAAAAAAAGAAAAAAAATCTTACCCCAAAAGGGTATTCTTACCCCAAAGAGTAACACTAAATGGTCACCTGTCCAAAATAATTCATAGAGTAACTCAAAAAAGACTTTAAAATCAAATGAGAAAGGGGCAGCTATGTGGCGCAGTGGATAGAGCACCAGCCTTGAATTCAGGAGGACACTTAATGCATCCTAGCTGTGTGACCCTGGGCAAGTCACTTAACCCCAGACTCAGGGGAAAAGAAAAAAAAATCAAATGAGAGGGATTGAGAAAAAAACTTTTAAACATAAGAACAATCCAAGAAAAACAAGATTATGAAAAGGAAGTCAAGCAACTATAAAAGGAGATACACAATCTTTAGGAAGAAAATGACTCCTTGAAAACTATATTAGGCAAGGGGAGGTGAACAAAGGTATAAGAGACTAAAATATAATAAAACAACATCTAAATAATGAAAAAAATAGAATAAAATGTTAGATATTTCATTTGAAAAACAACAGATCTTGAGGACAGATAAAGAAAATGTAAGAATGAATATGATTTTAAAAGAGTCTTTATAGAATAATTCAAGAAAGAAATGAAGAAAAATTTCCTGAAATGTTAGAATAAGAGGAGAAAATAGAAAAAAAAATTCCATTGATTACCACTTTAAAAAAATCCCACAAGGAAAACTTACAGAAACATAGCCAAATTCTGGAATCCCCAAGTTTAGGGAAAAAATATTATGAGTAAAAGAAAAAAATCTAAATACAACAGAGTCACAGTTAGGATCACACAAGACCTAACAGAAGCTAAATTAAAAGACCACCTGTTTTGGAACGCTGTATATCAAACAGCAAAATTACTGGGATTGTAGCCAAAAATATCATACCTAGAAGAGTATGGCATTTTATACCTAACTAATTGAAGGGAAAAATGTACATTCAATGACTTGCCAGACTTTCAGAATTTTGTTATAAAAGACCTGAATTAAAAAAAATATTACATATAAGATCAAAGTGAAATATAAGGTAAACATGAAAGTTTAATTGTAAGGCACTCATTGAAGACAATTTTTTTTACAGTTACATGAACTGATTAAAGTGAACTAAGGGGAACTAAAACATTTTACACAGTAATAGCAATATTGTGGAAATCAATTGGGAATGCTTTAATTATTTTTAGCAATGGTCCAAAACATTTCTGAAGGGCTTATTATGAAGAATGCCATGCACCTTCAGAAGAAAAAAAAAAACAATAAGAGTTTTAATGGAGATTGGAGCATATTTTCTTTAAAAAAAAAACAAACTATATTTTTTTTTAGTTTTGTTTGTTGTTTGATCTGTCTTTTACTGTGCAACTTGGCAAATATGAACATATTTTTTGTGTGATGGCACACATATAATCTTGATCTAATTCTTTGCTGTCTCAGTGAGAGAATTTGAAACTCAATCTTTTTTTAATGAAAGTTAAAAATTCTTTTACTTATAATATGAAAAAATTCACCTAAAAGAAAATGATGTGCATATACAAAAGTATTTAAAGCAGTTCTTTTGTGATGACAAAATATTGTAGACTGAGGGGATGCCCATCAATTGAAGAATGGCTAAATAAGCTATGCTATATGAATGTAATGGAATAGCAACATGCAGTAAGAAATGATGTATAGGAAGTTTTCTGAAAATTCTGGAAAACTTGTACAAATCAATGCAAAATAGAATGAGCAGAACCAGGAAAACATTGTACACAATGCCAGCAATACTGTGATGACTAATTATGACTGACTGCTCTTCTCAGAAGCCCAATGACCTAATGTAAGTACAAAGAACTCACAAAGGAAAATGCTATCCGTAGCCAGATAGAAAGAACTGATGGACTCTGAATGCAGATCAAAACCTATTTTCATTTATCTTATTCTTTCTTATGTGTTGTTTTTTTTTAATTTGTTTTTTATCTCACAGAGTTGCCCAACATGGGAATATGTTTTACATATAATAGAAGAATTGTACAACATAATTGCATAAACTATATCAAACTACCTGCCATCTTCAAAATAAGAAAAAAGTGAACAAAGAAAAAAAAACCTTGGAATTCAAAATCTTGTAAAAATGAATACAAATGCTGAGCAAGCAACCAGAACCAAGAATATACTGTACACAATAACAACAAGAATGTGCAATGATCAGCTATGAAATAATGGATTCTTCTCATTGGTTCAGTGTTTCAAGGCCAACCCAATAGACTTGGACAAAAAATTCCATGTGCATCCTGAAAAAGAACTAAAGAGAATGGATGTAAATTAACACATGCTATGTTCACTTTTTTTTAAATCTCTCGTATGTTTTTTCCCCTTTTTGCTCTGATTTTTCTCTCCCAACATGATTCATAAAACCATGCTTGTTTAAAATAAATAAATAAATAAATAATGACTGCTAAAATGTCCTTGATATTAACTGGGGAGAAATAAAATAATAAAAAAATTATAAACTAATAAAATTTTATTGTCTTGGCTTTTGAAAACATAACTGCATGGTACAATGATCTAATAAAAAGTGTTTTCACTTAAAAAATTATAAAGACAAAAAAGTTTCTAAAGAAATTAACAGAATTTCTTTTCAGTACTGAATTAATATAACAAGAAAGATTTGTATGCTTAGATTTAATATGGGATTAAATCTGGAAGTTGAGTGGGAAAAAAGCCACATCATCTTTTCCCTCTATGCAGAAGGATGTGACAACACCATTACTTCAGAACTTTTTTTAACTTTTATTTTAATAGTGTATTATTTTTCCAATTTCATGTACATATGGTTTTCAACATTCATTTTTGTAAGATTTTGAGTGACAATAATTTCCTCTCTCCCTCCCTTATCTCCTTACTCCTCATTTATCAATCATTCATTTTAAAAATATTTCTACATGATTCATGTTGGAAAAGAACAATTGGAACAAAAGGGAAAAAAAAAACATAAAAAGGAAAAAAAAAGGGAAAAAAAAGGTGAATCTGCATTCAAACTCTGTATTCTCTCTCTGTATGAAGATGATATTTTGCTTCCAAAGTTAATAGGAATTGCCTTGGATCACTGAATTACTGATAAGACTATCATCAAAGATCATCACATAATCTTGCAGTTGCTGAATACATTGTCTTTTTGGTTCTGCTTGCTTCACTCAGCATCAGTTCATGTAGGCCTTTCCAGGCTTTTCTGAAATCAGTCTGTTCATCATTTCTTATAGAACAATAGTATTCCATTACATTCATATACCAAAACTTATTCAGCCATTCCCCAATTGATGGGTATTCATTCAATTTCTAATTCCTTGGCAACACAAAAAGAGCTGCTACAAATGTTTTCACACACATGGTTCCTTATCTTTCTTTTATGATCTCTTTAGAATATACATCCAGTGATGGCAATGCTGGATCAAAAGTTATGAACAGTTTTATAGTCCTTTATGTATAGTACTAAATTTCTTTTGGATAATTTTACAATTCTACCAATGATGTATTAGTGTACCAGTTTTCTCACATCCTTTCCAAAATTTATCATTCTATTTGCCTGTCATCTTAATCAGTCTGGTAACTCAGAGCTGTTTTAATTTGCATTCTTCTAATCAATAGTGATTTAAAGCTTTTTCATAAAACTATAAATGGTTTTAATTTCACCTCAAAATTATTTGTTCATATCCTTTGACCATTTATCATTTGGGGAATGATTTTTTATATTTAAAAATTTGACTTGGATTTTGATATATTTTAGAAATAAGGCCATTATCAGAAATACTAGATAAAAAAACGATTTCCCAGCTTTGTGTTTCGCTTCTGATCTTGGCTTCATTGGTTTGCTTATACAAAACCTTTATTTTAATTATAGCTTTTTATTGACAGAACATTTGCATGGGTAATTTTTTTATTTTTTTATTATATATATATATTTTATAATATTATCCCTTGTATTCATTTTTCAAAATTATCCCCCCCTCCCTCCAATCCCTCCCCCTGATGACAGGCAAACCCATACATTTTACATGTGTTACAATATAACCTAGATACAATACATGTGGTAAATACCATTTTCTTGTTGCACCTAAGCATTAGATTCCAAAGGTATATGTAACCTGGGCAGACAGATATTAGTGCTAACAATTTACATTCACTTCCCACTGTTCCTTCTCTGGGTGTAGCTACCTCTGTCCATCATTGATCAACTGGAAGTGAGTTGAATCTTCTTTATGTTGAAGATTTCCACTTCCATCAGAATACATCCTCATACAGTACTGTTGTTGAAGTGTACAGTGATCTTCTGGTTCTACTCATTTCACTCAGCATCAGTTGATGTAAGTCTCTCCAAGCCTCTCTGTATTCCTCCTGCTAGTCATTTCTTACAGAGCAATAATATTCCATAACCTTCATATACCATAATTTACGCAACCATTCTCCAACTGATGGATATCAATTCATCTTCCAGTTTCTAGCTAACACAAAAAGAGCTGCCACAAACATTTTGGCACAAACAGGTTTCTTTCCGCTCTTTAGTATTTCTTTGGGATATAATCCCAATAACAGCAATGCTGGGTCAAAGGGTATGCACAGTTTGATAACTTTTTGGGCATAGTTCCGAATTGCTCTCCAGAATGGCTGGATTCTTTCACAACTCCACCAACAATATATTAGTGTCCCAGTTTTCCTACATCCCCTCCAACATTCATCATTATTTGTTCCGGTCATCTTAGCCAATCTGACAGGTGTGTAGTGGTATCTCAGAGTTGTTTTAATTTGCATTTCTCTGATCAGTAGTGATTTGGAACACTCTTTCATATGAGTGGAAATAGTTTCAATTTCATCATCTGAGAATTGTCTGTTCATATTCTTTGACCATTTATCAATTGGAAAATGGTTCGGTTTCTTATAAATTAGGATCAGTTCTTTATATATTTTGGAAATGAGACCTTTGTCAGAACCTTTACTTTTAAAAATATTTTCCCAATTTGTTACTTCCCTTCTAATCTTGTTTGCATTAGTATTGTTTGTACAGAAACTTTTTAGTTTGATGTAATCAAAATCTTCTATTTTGTGATCAATAATGATCTCTAGTTCTCCTCTGGTCATAAATTCCTTCCTCCTCCACAGGTCTAAGAGGTAGACTATCCTCTGTTACTCTAATCTATTTATTATCTCACTCTTTATACCTAAATCATGGACCCATTTTATTCTTATCTAGGTATATGGTGTTAAGTGTGGATCCATATCTAATTTCTGCCATATGAATTTCCAGTTTTCCCAACAGTTTTTTTTCCAAATAATGAATTTTTATCCCTAATGTTGGTATCTTTGGGTTTGTCAAAGATTAGATTGTTATAGATGTACCCTTTTTAGTCCTTTGTATCTAATCTGTTCCACTGATCTACCGGTCGATTTCTTAGCCAATACCAAATGGTTTTGGTGACTGCTGCTATATAATATAGCTTTAGATCAGGTACACTTAGACCACCTTCCTCTGACCTTTTTTTCATTAGTTCCCTTGCAATTCTCGACCTTTTATTCTTCCATATGAATTTTGTTGTTACTTTTTCTAGGTCATTGAAATAGTTTCTTGGGAGTCTGATTGGTATAGCACTAAATAAATAAATTAGTTTGGGGAGTATTGTCATCTTTATTATATTCGCTCGGCCTATCCAAGAGCACTGAATGTCTTTCTTCTAATTATTTAAATCTGACTTTATTTTTGTGGCAAGTGTTTTGTAATTTTTCTCATATAATTCCTGACTTTGCTTTGGTAGATGGATTCCCAAATACTTTATACTCTCAACATTTGTGTGGAATGGAATTTCTCTTTGTATCTCTTGCTGTTGCTTTTGGTTGGTGATATATAAAAATGCTGAGGATTTATGTGGATTTATTTTGTATCCTGCCTCTTTGCTGAAATTCTGAATTATTTCTAATAGCTTTTTAGCAGAGTCTTTGGGGTTCTCTAAGTATACCATCATGTCATCTGCAAAGAGTGATAGTTTGATTTCCTCATTTCCTACTCTAATTCCTTGAATCTCTTTCTCGGCTCTTATTGCCGAGGCTAGCGTTTCTAGTACTATATTGAATAGTAATGGTGATAGTGGGCAACCTTGTTTCACTCCTGATCTTACTGGGAAAGGTTGCAGTTTTTTTCTATTGCATATGATTCTTACTGACGGTCTTAAATATATGCCCCTGATTATTCTAAGGAATAGTCCATTTAATCCTATACTCTCAAGAGTTTTTAGTAGGAATGGCTTTTGGATTTTGTCAAATGCTTTTTTTGCATCTATTGAGATGATCATATGTTTTTTTATTAATTTTATTATTAATATGGTCAATTATATTAATAGTTTTCCTAATATTAAACCAGCCCTGCATTCCTGGAATAAATTCTACTTGATCATAGTGTATTATCCTGGAACTGATTTTCTGAAGTCTTTTTGCTAATATCTTATTTAAGATTTTAGTATCAATATTTATTAAGGAAATTGGTCTATAATTTTCTTTCTCAGTTTTCGATTGACCTGGTTTAGATATCAGTACCATGTCTGTGTCATTAAAGGAGTTTGGTAGGACTCCTTCATCCCCTATTTTTTCAAATAATTTATATAACATTGGGGCTAATTGTTCTTTAAATGTTTGGTAGAATTCACATGTGAATCCATCTGGTCCTGGGGAATTTTTCCTGGGGAGTTGATTAATAGCTTGTTATATTTCTTTTTCTGAATTGGGACTATTTAAGCAATTTATCTCCTACTCTGTTAATTTAGGGAGCCTATATTTTTGGAGGAAGTCATCCATTTCACTTAAGTTATCAAATTTATTGGCATAAAGTTGGGCAAAGTAACTCATTATTTCTCTAATTTCCTTTTCATTGGTGGAAAGATCCCCATTTTCATTTGTAAGACTAACACTTTGATTTTCCTCTTTCTTTTTTCTGATCAAATTTACCAAAGTTTTATCTATTTTATTGGCTTTTTCATAAAACCAATTCTTGGTTTTATTTATTAATTCAATAGTTTTTTTACGTTCAATATTATTGATTTCTCCTTTTAATTTTTGTATTTCAAGTTTAATTTTTGGTTGGGGGTTTTTAATTTGGTCTTTTTCTAGCTTTTTAAGTTGCAGGCCCAATTCATTTATCTTCTCTTTCTCTATTTTCTTCAAATAAGCCTCTAAAGATATAAAATTTCCCCTTATTACTGCTTTAGCTGTATCCCACAGATTTTGGTATGATATCTCATCATTGTCATTATCTTGGGTGAAATTATTAATATTTTCTATAATTTGCTGTTTCACCCAGTCATTCTTTAAGATGCGATTGTTCATTTTCCAATTACTTTTTGGTCTATTCACCCCTAACTTTTTACTGAATGTAGCTTTTGTTGCATTGTTATCTGAGAAGGCATTTATTATTTCTGCCTTCCTACATTTTACATTTAATTTGGATATCTTTATGTCCTAATATATGGTGTATTTTTGTATAGGATCCATGAACTGCTGAGAAGAAAGTATATTCCTTTCTATTGCCATTCAGTTTTCTCCAAAGGTCTATCATACCTAGTTTTTCTAATGTTCTATTTACTTTTTAAATTTCTTTCTTATTTGTTTTGCGGTTTGATTTTTCTAAATCTGAGAGTGCAAGGTTGAGATCTCCCAGTATTATAGTTTTACTCTCAATTTCTCCTTGCAATTCTCTTAACTTTTCCTTTAGAAAGTTAGATGCTATACCACTTGGTGCATATATGTTTAGTATTGATATGGCTTCATTTTTTATGCTACCTTTCAGCAGGATATAGTTTCCTTAAATATCTTTTTTAAGTAGATCAAATTCTGCTTTTGCTTGATCTGAGATAAGGATAACTACACCTGCTTTTTTGGCTTTACCTGAAACATAATAGGCTCTGTTCCAACCTTTTACCTTTACTCTGTATCTCCCTGCTTTAAGTGTGTTTCCTGTAGACAACATATTGTAGGGTTCTGATTTTTGATCCAATCTGCTATCAGTCTGTTTGATGGGAGCATTCATCCCATTCACATTTACAGTTAAAATTACTAATTCTGTATTTTCTTCCATCATATTATTCCCAGATTATGCTTTTTCCCTTGGCCCCCCTAATCCCCTTCCCCGATATTTAATTTATAGACCCCCTTGTGACGCGCAGCCCTTCCTTTTTTTAGTATCCCTCCCCCTCCCTCCAAGTCCCTTCACTTATTCTCCTTTTGCTTTTCCTTTTTCCTCTCCCCCCTTTTATTGATGTAAGAGAAAATTCTCTGAAAAACAAATATGTCAATTATTTACTCTTTGAGCCTCTTCTGATGAGAGTAAGATTCACACAATGATTCTCCCCCTCACTAAATTCCCTCAGATATGGTGTATTTTCTATGTCTCTTCCTGGGATGTTGTTTCCCTCTTTTTATCATTCCTTCCCCTTTTTCTGAAACGACATCCTTCCTTTTACTACACCCCCCTTTTTTTTCTTTGATATGAGTAAAATCAAATTATCGATGAGTACTTTTTATATACCCACAACAGAGTTACAGTTCTCAAGGGTTCTGTGTACCTTTTTGTGTTTCTCTTCAGTCTTGTGGATGTAGATCAAATTTTTTGTTTAAGTCTGTTTTTTTTCTTAGAAACATATAGAATTCCTCTATTTCATTGAATGACCATCTTCTTCCATGGAAAAAGATGCTAAACTTAGCTGGGTAGTTCATTCTTGGTTGCAGTCCTTGATCTTTTGCCTTAAAGAATATCAGATTCCAGGCCCTTCTATCTTTTAATGTGGAGGCAGCCAGATCTTGTGTGACCCTTATTGTGGCACCTTGGTATTTAAATTGTTTTTTTTCTAGCTGCTTGCAAGATTTTCTCCTTTGTGTGGTAATTCTGTAGCTTAGCCACTATATTCCGTGGTGTTCTTTTTTTAGGGTCTATTTCAGAAGGAGTTCGATAAATTCTTTCCACATCTACTTTCCCTTCTGTTTCTATTATCTCTGGACAGTTCTTTTTGATAATTTCCTGTAAAATAGAATCTAGGCTCTTATTTTTGGTCGTAGTTTTCGGGAAGTCCAATGATCCTCAGATTATCTCTCCTAGATCTATTTTCCAGGTCTATAGATTTTCTCAGTAAGTATTTGACGTTATTCTCCAGCTTTTCTTTTTTTTTTTTTTTTTTTGTTTTGTTTGACTGATTCTTGGGTTCTCTGTGAATCATTTATGTCTATTTGTTCCATCCTGAATTTTAAGGAGTTATTTTCTTCTTTCACAGTTTTTAGTTCTTTTTGTAAATGCCCAATTTCATTTTTAAATGAATTATTTTGCTCTATTGAATTTTTTTCCATTTCCCTAATTTTTTTTGAGAATTATTTTCTTTTTCCAATTCAGAAATTCTAATTTCTTGAGGCGTTTTTATCTTTTCCAATTCAGAAATTCTACTTTCCTGTGATTTTTTAACCTTTTCTAATTCACAAATTTTTTTCCCTGCATCTCCTGTGAATTCTTTATTTTTTCCAACTCCATTTTCAGAACATTGTTATTCTCTATCATAGCTTCTCTTTCCTTTCCCCATTTTTCTTCAAACTCTCTTAGCTTATTAATAGTCTCTTCGAAGAGAGAGTTATGTGATGGGGGGCAGGTATCGTTCCCCTTTAGGTTGTTACTGCTGACTCTCTGCTGTTAAGTTCCTTGGGGATGGATACCCACTCTTTCTCTGTGTGGAAGGAATCTATAGTTTTTCTTGGCTTTTTACTCATACTTAAAAATCTTTTGGAGTCTGTCCTTGGGGTAGGAAATTATTTATTTATTTCTTTACCAGCTTCCTCCCAGACAGGATGGATGCAGCGGCTCCTGTGCCTGAGCTAAGAGAGAGCTCTGGGAGAGAGTTCCCCACTCCCTCCCTGGAAGTGCCTCACAGGTGATCAGCACTGCTGTGCTTTGAGGGCGCTGTGTTCTAGCGGCTTCCCTGTGGTTTGAGAGTGAACAGTAAAGGTGACACAAAGCCCAGCCTATGTGTCCCAGTGGGGCATGGATGTCAGCAGCAGGTGACGCGAAAAGCCCCTGAGCTCAAACTGGAAGTGTCTGCCAGAAACAGTGGTCCCTAGTTCAAAGGTGCTATTTCTCTGGGACTTCCCGGGGCTGAGTTCCACAGCCTCCAGCTGAGCCAGACACTATGTGTTACCTTGGGCCGTATCCGCCCACTTTTCAATCTCTTAACTACTCACAGGTGAAAGCTAGGGGCCACACCCACAGTGCCGAGATCTGCTGAGTTACCTCCGGGATCAGGAAGATCTAAACTAGCTTTGAATTTTTAAAGTGACTTAGATTTCTCTTCTGAACTGCTGTATTATAAGCAGAGAAGAGCTAACAGTGCCTGATTCCTCTATCTCAGTGGCTTCTCTGATCCCAGAGCCCTCCCCAGCGAGACTGGCGCAGTGTGCTAGCCCCAACCGTCTGTGCTGGCCTCTCTTCTTCCTCCCTGGGAAACTGACCTTTTCTGTTGAAACTCCAGATTCTCTTCAGCTGGTAAGTCGTGCTTCCAGTCCTTGTGGTATCTATCAGTGCAGAGCTATTTTTGAGGCTTAATTTATCTAATTGGTTGTGAGGGAGTAAGGACGTTCACAGAGTCGTGTGTATCTTCTCTGCCATCTTGGCTCCGCCCTCATGGGTAATTTTTATAACATTGTCCCTTGCACTCACTTCTGTTTCAACTTTTCCCTTCCCTCACCCCACCCCCACCCCTAGATGGAAGGCAGTCTTATACATGTTAAATATGTTAAATTATATCCTAGATACTATATATATATATATATATATATATATATATATATATATATATATATATGTGTGTGTGTGTGTGTGTGTGTGTGTGTATATATATATATGTATACACACACACACACACATATATATATATATATATATATATGTATACACACACACACACACACACACACACACACACATATATATATATATATATGTATATATATATATATACATATATATATATATACATATATATATGTGCAGATCCATATAATTTCTCTTGTTGCACAAGAAAAATCAGATTCAGAAAGTAAAAATAACCTGGGAAGAAAAACAAAAATGCAAGTAGTTCACATTCATTTTCCAATGTTCCTTCTCTCAGTGTAGCTGATTCTGTCTATCATTGATCAATTGGAACTGAATTAGATCAAAAACTTTTTAATATAGTGTAATCAAATTACATTTTTTTACATTTACATTTTATAACATTCTCTATTTCCTGTTTAGCCATGCATTTCTCCCTTCTCCAAAGATATGACAAACTATAGTTTTTGTGTCACCCTTTGTTTAAATCATGTTCCTATTTTGATCTTATCTTTGTATAGAGTGTAGTATAGAGATTTTTGTCTATGCCTAGTATCTGCCATACTATTTTCTTGTTTTCCTAGAAATTTTTGTCAAATAGTGAGAATTTTTTTTTTCCTGAGGCAATTGGGGTTAAGTCATTTGCCCAGGGTCACATAGCTATAGTTAGTATTAAGTGTCTGAAGCCAGATTTGAACTTAGGCCCTCCCAATCTCAGGGCTATCCACTACATCCACTACACCACCTAGCTCTCTCAAATAGTAAGATCTTAATTGTTATGGGCCAGAACTCTGAAATAAGGATTCTTACAAGGTGTTAAGTCAGTGGAATTGATAAGACAATGGTTATCTAGTTTATCTTGGTAATAAATAATTCTCTAGTTCAGTACATGTACTTAGTACTTAATATACTTCCACAAGATTGACACCTATGATAACGAAATTATAACTTAGTATATAGCAGCCAGCAGGGACTGAGAGACAGATTCATTCCATCATCCAACTTCGTGGTGGCTGGAGGCTGAAGCAGAAGCCCTTGGACTCAGAAACAGATTCACTTCATCTCACACCACTGGGGTGGCTGGCCTCCTGCAGATAAGATTAGAAGGGAATAAACTGGGAAAACATTTTTATAGTCAAAGGTTCCAATAAAGCCCTCATTTCCAAAATATATAGAGAAGTGACTCTAATTTATAAGAAATCAAGCCATTCTCCAACTGATATGAACAGACAATTCTCAGATGAATAAATTAAAACTATTTCTAGCTATATGAAAAGATACTTCAAGTCATTATTAATCAGAGAAATGAAAATTAAGACAACTCTGAGATACCTGTACACATCTGTCATGTTGGCTAGAATTACAGGGAAAGAAAATGCAGAATGTTGGAGGAGATGTAGGAAAACAGGGACACTGATACATTGTTGGTGGAATTATGAATACATCCAGACATTCTGGAGAGCAGTTTGGAACTATGCTCAAAAAGTTATCAAATTGTGGGTACCCTTTAACCCAGCAGTGTTACTACTGGGCTTATATCCCAAAGAGATCTTAAAGAAGAAAAAGGGACCTGTATGTACAAGAATGTTTGTAACAGTCCTCTTTGAATTGGCCAGAAACTGGAAACTAAGTGGATGCCCATCAATTGGAGCATGGCTGAATAAATTGTGGTATATGATTATTATGGAGTATTATTGTTCTGTAAGAAATGACCAACAAGATTATTTCAGAAATGCCTGTAGAGACTTACATGAACTGATGCTGAGTGAAATGAGCAGGATCAAGAGATCATTGTATACTTCAACAACAATACTATATGATGATAAATTCTGATGGATGTGGCCATCTTCAATAATGAGATGAACCAAATTAATTCCCATAGAGCAGTAATGAACTGAATCAGTAATGAACTACACCCGGCAAAAGAATTCTGGGAGATGACTATGAACTACTACATAGAATTCCCAATCCTTCCAATTTTGTCCCCTGCATTTTTTATTTCTTTCACTGTCTAATTCTACACTATTTCAAAGTCCAATTCTTTTTTGTACAGCAAAACAACTATTTGTACATGTATATATATATTGTATTTAATTTATACTTTAACGTATTTGACATATATTGGTCAACCTGCCATCTGGAGGGGGAGGAAGGAGGGGAAAAATTAGAACAAAAGGTTTGGCAATTGTCAATGCTGTAAGATCACCCATGCATATATCTGGTAAATAAAAACTTTTAAAAAAATAAAAGAAAAAGCAAACAAGAAAGAAATTGAATCAGGACAATTATTGTTGTAATATCCACTTAGTTGCTCTTCTACTAGTTTTCTATTGTCTGCCTCTATTTCTTCTTCTTTGGAGAAGCAAGTGGTTGTGCATTCTAATGCACAATTCAATCTGCTCCAAAGTTATAAGCAAACCTTGCCTCTTAATTAGCCTAAGTGTGCTTTCTATAGACCTCCCTTGGAGTGGGGGTAGAGCTGAGGGGGGGAGACTGTTTTCTAATACCTATCCCATTTCAGATAGAAAATGAAAATTACTAATTTAGCCCTTAATAAATTTCCTGCTTGTCTATTTTAATACTCATCCTATTTCCTGGGCACAGGGACTTCTTCACTGAAATTACAGCCCTTAGTCCACTTTGAGCACCAATATGTAAAGTCCAGATTAACTCTCTGGAGGATCTCAGGATCTCAGTCAGAGTGCCAATCAGTCAAAGTTCTTGGTCTTTAGCAGGAGAAGTGAAGGAGGCAGGCAAGATGCCATACAGCTTGCCTAATATGTATCCTGGATTCTGGAGTTTGGACTCTCCAGCCTCTCTCCTCCACCTCCAGCTGAGTGATCCTGACCTACCTCCTTCATCCCTCCAATCCTTGGCTACCTCATTACCACACATTCAGAAAGCACCAATGGTGAAGAGAACCATCACATTATCATGTCATTTAAGTATATGCTTATAGAGCCATTATCTCACATTGAATAGGTAATTAGCCTTAAGTGCTCTGCTGTCTGTTTCAAGTATACCTTTTCAGAGTTTCAGCCTTCTACAATTTTACTTTTATTGTTGTTGTTGTTTTTCCTTGTTTTTTTTTTTTTTCCTTTTATTCTGTTTCCTTTCACAACATGAGTGATGTGGAAATGTTCTTAACAAGATTGTCCCTTAACAAGATGTAACAAGACTGCTTGCTATGTTGGTATCAAGGAAGGAGAGAAAAGAATGGAGGAAAATTTGGAACTTAAAATCTTATAAAACAATGAATGTTGAAAATTATCTTTATATTTAATTGATATATATATATATATATTCATTTTCTGTTCTTAAAGAAAGAATGAAGAGTGAAATAAGAACATTGTATATAGTAACAGTACTATTGCTTTAAGAACAACTTTGAATGAAGAACTCATTTTAATTATTATAAATACCCAAATTTTTCTTTCTCTCTTTCTGGCTCTCTCTCACTTTCTCTTTCTCTCTCTCTATAAATATGTATATTCATTCAAATGTATGTACATTCATACATATATATGTGTATATATATATATATACAAACATAGCTATATAATATGCATTATATATGGTTATATTGCATATGGTTTCATATTTAATATGCATATTTGTAACATAACCCTCTTGGGAAATGAATATGGAGTGATTTATTAAGGTATGATAGATATTAAAAATATTATAAATTAATTCTAACAAAAAGTAGATGGCTCCTATTCTTACATTAACAGGGCTCTAATGTGATTCAATCCCACTGACTATGATTTCTGTTCATTCAGCTTATTTGAAGGGTTTAATATTTTAAAAATAGAGGCATTGATAATATAAGGAAAATGGTGATACTGCCTTATGTGTTGAAGACTAAAAAGAGCTTCTTCTACTAACTCTAATGTACCTTAAGAAATAGAGAAAATGAAAACAAAGAAGAATTTGATCATGTCCGGATAATAAAACAATTATCTAATTGGTATTGCAAAGATACAGATATATTTTCCACAAATCAAACTACATGGTTTGTGTGCAAACCAATTGTTATCACTAACATAGTAGACTTGCATCCCCACTAATGAGTTTTTCCTTTCCTACTTGAACCCTGCATAGTGGTACATTTAGTATTTGGTCTTTATAGAAGTGAGATCTGTCATAATTTTATAGTATTCTGCCTTTCAACCTTCTCCCCAGTTCAATTCAATTTGATGTACATTTCATAAGCTCCTGATGACATGGGCATAATTTTTATATAGTTCTTTAAGATTTGCCAAGTGCTTTAAAATATTATATCTTTTTTCCATTAAGAAATATGGGAGAAAAGTGTCATTTACTTTTCACAGATGAGTAAGATGAGATACACAGAGCATAACTTTGCACAAGATGATAGCTAGCAATCTGAGGTAGGATTTGAATGCAGATCTTACTGATTCTAGATCCAATACTCGATGCACTGAGCCACCTTCTACCTAAAGTTGTCATGTAATAATTGTTTGCTTAAGCATTTAAAGAGAACTGTTTATACTACTGAAATGTTTATTTCTAGGTATTTTTACTAGTTCCTGACTTCACTGGTATAAGAAAATCACCAGATAGATCTTCATTTTCATTGCAAATAATAACCTCCTCTGCAACTTAAAATTTACAGGGCCGGACAGTTTAAAGAACTTGAACCAGATCCATTGGCCAGTGGTAGGCCTTGTACCAACTTCTTCCTTATTTTGAGGTCAGCTCTCTTCCTTGATACTTGATAGCTTTTTGAAGAAAAATGAAGTCTTATGGGTTTCATGTATCATTTGATCATTAGATCAAAGATAACAGGATGCTCCTAAGGATTCCCTCCTGTTTCTGGGTATCAGGTTGTGAAATAGCAAGGAATCAGTATGTTCTTAAATATGTCTATGCTATAACTGCTTGGATCTTTCTTTTGCCTTCATTACATTCTGCCCTTTTAAAATGATGATTGGATTACATTTCTCTTTGATTTCTACTTCTCTCTCCCTGCCTTATAGCTTCCTAAACTCAATGATATATCACTTCAACTTTGTGTTTCTCAGTGCCAAGTACAATACATTGTAACTAACAACTAATTAATTCATATTTGGTAAATGGAACTGAATTGAATTGAGGAGAAAATAATTGACCATGATGTCTTTATACCTTACAAAGTTGTTTGTTTTTGTTTTTGTTTTTGTTTTTTTTTGCTCTCCACGCTCCAAAAGAACATAATCATGTGTTTCAAGTAGCAGCATCATAAACATGTGGTCATTCATTCTCACCTTTCTGGATAGAATTCCTTTGTGGTCTCAAACAACTAATGAATAAGGCAAAAATGAAACAATGCAGCAAAACTGTTAAATAAAAGAAGAGTAGAGAAATCACTGCTCACAGAGCTATTTGTGTTATAATAATAATACTATTTCAAGCACCCTTTCTTTACCCCTCTGCTGCTTCATTGGGGACAGAAAATTCATTACCTAGCTCATCATTTTACAATATCAGTATGTTTTAAGTCAAATTGTCCATTCTTTACTATTAATTTTCTCAGACACAAAGCAAAATCACCAAGTTTAACTGCAGGAGGCTGAAAGCAAGAAGGAGACAAATGGCTGTCTTGTGAATAAGAATAACAACAACAGCAAGAACAACAACAATAATAATAACCTGAAATCTTTTCAACTTTAAGAGAAAATGGGAGTTTATGCTGTTCCAGAACTGAGATCTTTCATTGATCTTTCTAACAAGAAGATAACAAAAGAGGCTGACAACTGAATAAAAGAAAATGAGAGTATGAAAATAATAACAGTGAAAAGGATTCAGGTTTGGTATAAATTAATGAAGATACATGTTTTCTTCTTCCTTACTGCTTCCTTTATATTAAAAGTTGTATTGTTGAATACATTTCTATGCTAATACATACTAAGCTATATTTCCACTGCTGATGTCAATTATCAAATTCACAATACTAATTAGGGCAAAAGGTATGTTCAACCTTCATATAACTTAATGAATTCCCAAAAGAAAAAGAAATTCAAACCTACCTCCCCCTTACAAAACAAAACAAAACAAAAAAAACAATAATTTTGTCATAGGATCAGCAGCTTTACTTTTGAACCAAGCTAATAGTCTTCTAATTGTATCCCAACAGCTATTAGGAGAATTGACCTTTGAATGAATCAACAAAATTCACAAAAATATTGAAAAAAATGTGACCTACTTATATGATGCTTTAACCTCCATTTTAAATAATATGGAAATTTAATTTTGCATGTGGCTCTATCAACATAACTTGTAATCCTTTCCACATTGTATCTAAATATAGTTTGTTTCCTATGTTATGTTATAATGTCATTAATTGTGCCAATTACTCAAAATGAATTGACAATTTCGCTGTTCTGTTCTTGATTCTGTAATCATAGTACAATTCTACATGAACTTGATATTTAGGATGTTTGAATGGGATAACTGTGTTCTGCTTTTACCTCCTCATAATTTGTCATTGTACAAAGACCATTTACACTGACTTGTCAAATGCATTTCTTCCACACCCAGTTCAATGAAATATCTATAACATTGACTGACTGACTGGCATTGTGCTCAGTGAAGTCACTGTGATTCTGATTTGCAATTTTCTGTAAAGCCTTAAGGTAGATGGCTCTGATGGAACTATTTATTCAGCTGAATATTAGATCTATTACAGATAATCAAATTGAATTAATTCTTTAGTTAAGAGATTAATTCTCAATTGATACCCTTCTATTGGACTGCAAAATATCTTTTATATAAAGTACTTCTGAGTAACTGGCTATCATGCCTCATCTATCAGACTATTTTGGAAGGGGCAAAATACAGGAGCTATGTTTAGTTCAATCTGTCCAGAAAGGCTCTCTATCAATCTGCATTTGGCACAGGCTGACACTGCTCTTAGTCTTCAGAATGATTGCCTTTCCATGAAATGAATCGATTATGAAAAAAATCATACAGCATTCTTTACAAGTGGGGTTGAATATGGATTTTCTGATGAGGAAAAAGTACTTTTAATAAAAAATAAAGGCATTTCAACACAGCAAATATTATTACATGCCATTCTAGGTACTAATCAGATACTTATTTCCAGGGGGGGTTCCATGGAGTATGTGCCCATTTGTTAGGATTACTAAGTGAGAACTCAGGTTGTCTGGACAGTGACAAGGTGAGAATTCAGGTTTTCTGGACAATTACAAGGTGAGAACTCAGGTTGACTTGATAGAGGGGGCAAGCTCATTGGCTGGGGTGGTTCTTCCCAGAAGCCCTTGCATTATCCCACGCCCATTCTCTGGGAGGATAAAAGAGACAGCACTGGGCCCAGAGAGCAGATCGGCCTGGAGAAGGATAAGAGCTGGAGGAGATTCAGAGCCAGGATTCAAGAAAAAGACTCTGCATTACATCAGGCCTGACGGGGCTCTCTGCAGGAAGGGAAGTCACTTCTCTGGACAAGAGTTAACAGCAACTGCCTGGAGACAACGGTTCACTACAGGAAGAAGAATCTGTCTGAGAGATTTGAGTAGACACAGCAGATCTCTTCCCAGAGAGTGATCTGGCAGCTTCTGGAGATGACAGCTCGCTACACCCATTTGTCTGCAGATATTTATCTGATATTCCAGGACACTCAATTAAGTTCTGAACATTTGACTATCAATACAGATAGAAAGTGATTTTATTTTATTTTGCAAGAAAAAGTTGTTAGTAAGGTATACACTTTAGCTGTAGACATTAAACTTACAATGAAATTGTTACAACTTAAATTATTTTATATATTCAATATGCACTGGGGCTAATATTCCAATTTCTGCTTGAATACTAACTATAATAGGTCCAAGTGGCTACTGTTTTTTCTTTTGGGACTTTATTTTTATTAAAGCTTTTTATTTTCAAAACATATGCATGGATAATTTTTCAACATTGACCCCTGCAAAACCTTGTGTAGCAACTTCCTAATCTTCCTCCTTCGCCCTACCCCAAATGTCAAGTATTCCAATATATGCTAAAATAGTAAAATATATGTTAAAATATATGCATATATTTATACAATTATCTTGCTGCACAAGAATAATCAGATCAAAAAGGAAAACAAAATTAGAAAGAAAACAAAATGCAAGAAAACAAGAGTTAAAAGAGTGAAAATATTTTGTGATTCACACTCAGTTCCCATAGTCCTCTCTCTGAGTTTAGATGGCTCTCTTCATCACAAAATCATTGGAATTGGACTGAATCATCTCATTCTTGAAAAAAGCCACATCCATCAGAATTGATCATCATAAAATCTTATTGTTGCCATGTACAATAATCTCCTGGTTCTGCTCATTTCACTTAGCGACAGTTCACGTAAGTCTCTCCAGGTCTCTCTGAAATCATCCTGTTGATCATTTCTTATAGAATAATAATATCTCATAACATTCATATACCATAACTTAATCAGCCATTCTCCAACTAATAGGCATCCACTCAGTTTCTAGTTTCTTACCACTATGAAAAGAGCTGCCACAAACATTTTTCCACATGTGGGTCCCTTTCCCTCATTTAAGATCTCTTTGAGATACAAGCCAAGTAGAAACACTGCTGGATCAAAGGGTATGCACAGTTTGATAACTTTTTGAGCATAATTCCAAAGCGCTTTCCAGAATGGCTGAATCAATTCACAGTTCCACCAATAATGTATTAAGTACTACTACCCACCTGTCAGATTGACTAGAATGAAAGGGAAAGATAGTGTAGAATGCTAGAGGGTATGTGGGAAAATAGGGACACTGATACATTGTTGGTGGAATTTTGAGTACATCCAGCCATTCCGGAGAACAATTTGGAACTGTGCTCAAAAAGTTATCAAACCGTGCATACCCTTTGACCCAGCAGTATTACTACTGGGCTTATATTCCAAAGAGATCTTAAAGAAGGGAAAGGGACCTGTATGTGCAAGAATGTTTGTGGCATTCCTCTTTGTAGTGGTCAGAAACTATGTGGATGTCCATCAATTGGAGAATGGCTGAATAAACTGTGGAATATTAATATTATGGAATATTATTGTTCTGTAAGAAGTCACCAACAGGATGATTTCAGAAAGGGCTGGAGAGACTTACATGAACTGATGCTGAGTGAAATGAGTAGAACCAGGAAATCATTGTATACTTCAACAACAATACTATATGATGATCAGATGAATATGGCCATTTTCTTTTTTTTTTTAATAATAACTGATTTAATTCCCAGAGTAGGAAACAATAATTTTTTATTCATTTTTCCAAATTATCCCCTCCCTCCCTCCACTCCCTCCCCACGATGACAGATAATCCCATACATTTTACATGTGTTACAATGTAACCTAGATACAATATATGTGTGTAAATCCAATTTTCTTGTTGCACATTAATTATTAGTTTCTGAAGTTATAAGTAACCTGGGTAGATAGACAGTAGTGCTAACAATTTACATTCACTTCCCAGTGTTCCTTCTCTGGGTGTAGCTACCTCTGTCCATCATTGATCAACTGGAAGTGAGTTGGATCTTCTTTATGTTGAAGATTTCCACTTCCATCAGAATACATCCTCATACAGTATTGTTGTTGAAGTGTATAGTGATCTTCTGGTTCTGCTCATTTCACTCAGCAACAGTTGATGTAAGTCTCTCCAAGCCTCTCTGTATTCCTCCTGCTAGTCATTTCTTACAGAGCAATAATATTCCATAACCTTCATATACCACAATTTACCCAACCATTCTCCAATTGATGGACATCCATTCAACTTCCAGTTTCCAGCTACAACAAAAAGAGCTGCCACAAACATTTTGGCACATACAAGTCCCTTTCCACTCTTTAGTATTTCTTTGGGATATAATCCCAATAACAGCAATGCTGGGTCAAAGGGTATGCACAGTTTGATAACTTTTTGGGCATAGTTCCAAATTGCTCTCCAGAATGGCTGGATTCTTTCATAACTCCACCAACAATGTATCAGTGTCCCAGTTTTCCAACATCCCCTCCAACATTCATCATTATTTGTTCCTGTCATCTTAGCCAATCTGACAGGTGTGTAGAGTTGTCTTAATTTGCATTTCTCTGATCAGTAGTGATTTGGAACACTCTTTCATATGAGTGGAAATAGTTTCAATTTCATCATCTGAGAATTGTCTGTTCATATCCCTTGACCATTTATCAATTGGAGAATGGTTTAGTTTCTTATAAATCAGGCTCAGTTCTCTATATATTTTGGAAATGAGACCTTTGTCAGAACCTTTCCTTTTAAAATATTTTCCCAATTTGTTACTTCCCTTCTAATCTTGTTTGCATTAGTATTGTTTGTACAGAAACTTTTTAGTTTGATGTAATCAAAATCTTCTATTTTGTGATCAATAATGATCTCTAGTTCTCCTCTGGTCATAAATTCCTTCCTCCTCCACAGGTCTGAGAGGTAGACTATTCTCTGTTCCTCTAATCTATTTATTATCTCATTCTTTATGCCTAAATCATAGACCCATTTTGATCTTATCTTGGTATATGGTATTAAGTGTGGATCCATATCTAATTTCTGCCATACTAATTTCCAGTTTTCCCAACAGTTTTTTTCCGAATAATGAATTTTTGTCCCTAATGTTGGTATCTTTGGGTTTGTCAAAGATTAGATTGCTATAGATGTACCCTTTTTTGTATCTAATCTGTTCCACTGATCTACCGGTCGATTTCTTAGCCAATACCAAATGGTTTTGGTGACTGCTGCTATATAATATAGCTTTAGATCAGGTACACTTAGACCACTTTCCTCTGACTTTATTTTCATTAGTTCCCTTGCAATTCTCGACCTTTTATTCTTCCATATGAATTTTGTTGTTATTTTTTCTAGGTCATTAAAATAGTTTCTTGGGAGTCTGATTGGTATAGCACTAAATAAATAGATTAGTTTGGGGAGTATTGTGATCTTTATTATATTCGTTCGGGAATATGGCCATTTTCAACAATAAGATGAACCAAATCAGTTCCGATAGAGCATTAATAAACTAAACCAGCTACACTCTGCAAAAGAACTCTGGGAGATGACTACGAACCTCTACATAGAATTCCTAATCCCTCTAATTTTGTCCTCCTGCATTTTGGATTTCCTTCACAGACTAATTGTGCACTATTTCAAAGTCCCAATTTTTTTTTTTTTTGGACAACAAAACAATTGTTTGGTCATGTATACATATGTTGTGTTTAATTTATATTTTAACTTATTGAACATGTATTGGTCAACCTGCCATCTGCAGGGAGGGGGAGAGAGAGGAGGGGAAAAATTAAAACAAAAGGTTTGGCAATTGTCAGTGTTGCAAAATTACCCATGCATATATCTGGTAAATAAAAACTATTTTTAAAAAAATGAATCAAGTAGACAAATACAAAATAAGATTTGAGAAGAAGGAAAGGAGTATGTGGGCCCCATCATTTCAAGAAGGCCTCAGAAAGTAGAATTTAGTTGGACCTTCCAAAGTAATATAATTTGTCTCAGAGGGAGTGAGGAGGAAATTCAATTTAGGAAGTTGGAATAAGTTGATTCTGAAAAATCATATTCCTTTAATTATGGTAAAACACTAATTTTCAGAAAGTCACACTGTGATTAGTTAAATTTTTTTATATCAAATAACTTCATGTTATTGTGTTGGGGGAGGGGTGTTTTAGAGCAATACCTAAGCAAGGAACTAGTGTTGATTTTTAATTGTAAATAAGGTTAAAATATATGTATAAAAGGGCGTGCAAAGAAATTCCATCAAACCCAAGCCCTCAACAATAATATTAATTAAAAAACGAAGTTATTTCCCAAATAATTTTTTGGAGATGCACTATTGCATCTTCTAGCTGATAATCAGTTTTACCCCTGGCTTTTATACTCTCTAGCCATTTATTTGCCCTCTCTAACACTTCAAGTGGCTATACACAACAAGGAGGGACATGATTTCAGCTTAAGGTAACTTTGGAGTCATTGATTATTTGAATTTGCACAAACCCATATATCTTTTTTTGTTCCATGATTGTTTATAATATTTGTATTTTTCTTATCATATTATACTACTTTCCTGATTACATTTAATATTGTTTTAAAAGATTTATAATTTTGGACACTGAAAGGAATCTGTAGATAACCTAGAATGGCATCTGCCACTTTATAAGGATTATAACTTATTTTGTAGAGGAGTTATGCAGGAGGGAAGAGAGAACTTTCTTTAAAACTCTGATAGTTGGCTAGAACACCAAGAGATTGTCACTCACCCAGAGTCAGAGAACAAATAGATATAAAGTGGCCATATAACAAAAAATTGAAAAATATATTAGTTAGCTTCTACTGCAACACCCTCATGAAATACTTTTTTTTCAAAGAATTCTAATAAAAAGAAGAAAATTTCCCAAGGACAGGTATATAGATATTTATATCCATGTCACATTTGTGTTATATATTTACAGCATTATGCTTAGTTATATTAGTAGGAGGATACACATGTGCAAGTGTTCACATATATGCATAGATATTTGTGAGTAGATATATGTATATGTAAATGGTATATGTAGTTGTAAATATATTGTTTTCATACACATATATTTGCATATGTACATGTATATATGTGTATAGATGTATATGTTTGCATGTATGTGAAAGCAGCCAGGTGGCTCAGTCAATAGACTTCTGAGCCTGGAGTTACAAGACTTTAAATCATATCTGGCCTCAGATACTAGCTTTGTTATCCTGGCAAGCTACTTCTCTTTGGCTTAATCCAATTAATAAGTAAAGGACAAAACATTGTAGTATCTTTGCAAAGAAAACTTCGTGGACTGTATTGGTCCACAAAGTTATGAAGAGGCCGACATGACTGAATGCCTGAAGAACATCATGTATTTATATTTATGTAGGTAATATGAATTCACATACCTATATGTACACATAAGTATATGCATACATTTAAATACCCATTTATCAAAACAGTAGCTTTTAAAGGAAGTGTTAGTAGAAATAAATCAATTACTTTGGCTCCTAAAATAGTACATTATCTATCATAGAAAGAAACATATGGTAAATGCTAAATTAAAACCTCTTGATTAGATTTTTTTTGTTGCCTAGACTATCTTAATTGAAGGAGAACTTGGTTACAATAGAACCTTTTTTCAACTATGTCTTGGGTAGAGAACAAAATTTCCTTTTCTGAAAACAGAACAGCACCTTTTGTGACTTATAGTCAGAGGTACTGGGACAATCAAACGTTTAAAAAAAAAAAAAAACTTGGCTAGTAGGTTTGAGGTTTGTTGGACACCAAAGTTGATGCTGGCATTTTTTTTTTTCAGTTCAAGATCCTCTCTAAGGACTACACTATACAGGGAAAGCAGCTGGTAGGTGAAAAGCTAACCATGTAAATTTGAAGGAACCTAATATGCAATTGGGATTATAGGATCATATATGGTCCTCTTGAAGAAGACTTAAAGGCAGAATCCTTTTCATATTACCATATAGGCTATAAACCCCTTTAGTTTTAGTTGTTTTTCATTTATATTTTTACACTAAGCTACTAGTGTTTGTCCCAAGTAGATACTTAATAAATGTTTGTTCAATTTAATTTACTGGTGTATAGGCTCAGATAAATTTGGAGAGATGAAATAACTTGCTTAAAGTGGTACACTTATAAATGACAGAGATATATTGTGAACCAAGCTCTTCCAAATTCAATTATCTTTTACACTGTTCTATGCTTCCAGTGTGATAAAAGGCAAGAAGGTAGCTTGGAATCACACTATGGACAGTCTTAAATATTAATATTAAAAGGAAAACAAGTTGGGATTTTATACTAGAGGTAAAAAATGTCCTTGAAGGTTTTTTGTCCCCCCCCCCCCATTCAGGGGTCTGACATCTTTAGACATACTTAGAAAATTTACATGAAGATGCTTTATAAAAATGAAAGATTGTAATTAGGGAAAATGATTAAGAGATTATTATAATAGTCTTATGAGAAAAATGGTAAAGATTATAACTAAGAAAGTATATGTACATGTAGAAAGAAGAGTCAAATTATGAGAGAATATACAAGATGATAATTGATTGTTTGAGGTGAGACAGAGAGGTAAAACTCAAGAATATTTGCAAAAGTAATAAAGTTGCATGATTGTGGATGATGGTATCTAAATCAGAAAAGACAAAAAATAAAGAAGAACAATAAGGAAAATTACAATGAATTCTTTTTGGGGACAATGATCTATGAGATGCCTATAATAATTGCAGGCACAGGGACAAGGTAAAATAGGATAAGAATTCAGGGTAAAGATTAATGCTATATATATATATATATATATATATAAATTTTGGGAGATATCTTTTTATGAATTATATTTGGTTTTGAGGGGAAAGGGTTTTTAATAATATTTTATATTCTTCAAATTACATGTTGAAACAATTTTTAATATTTTATTATTTTTAGTGCTTCAATCTATATTCAGACACCATTAGTCCCTTCTCTGAGTATGGATAGGATTTTTCATTATAAGTCCTTCAAAGTAGTTATGAATGATTGTACTACTGAGAACAGCAAAGTGATTCATAGCTGGTCATTCCAGAAAATTGTTCTTACTTTGTATACAGTACATTTCACTTTGCTTAAGTTCATGGAGGACTTTACATGATTTGCTTTTTTTTTTGTTTGTTTGTTTGTTTTTTACTGAGAACATCCTGCTCATCATTTCCAAAAAAACAACAATATCCCATCATAAACATATAACACAGTTTACTGAACCATTCCTGGCTTTCCCTCAATTTCCAATTTCTTTTGCCCTGAGAAGAGAACTGCTATGAATATTTTTGTATGGATAGGTTATTTTCATTTTTTGAATCTCTTGGTATTCATGCCTAGTAGTGGTGTAGTTAGGTCAAAGGATATGCATGAATTTATAACCCTTTAGATATAACTCGTATCTTTTGACCATTTACAATTGGGACATGACTGTTATTTTTATAAATTTGACTTAGTTCTCTCTACATTTGAAAAATGAAGCCTTATCAGAGAAAGTTTTTGAAATTATTTTTATAATTGTTATTGCCAACTGTATTTTCCCCCATTTATTCTCTCCTTCATTTTACCCTGTCTCTCCTCAAAAGTGTTTTGATACTGATTACTCACTCCCCAAATATACCCTGTCTTTTATCACCTTCCCTTCTTTCCATATCCTGTTCCTATTTTCCTGAAGGGTAAGATAGATTTCTGTATCCATATGTTATTTCAGCTCTTCTCCTTCTCCTCTTCCTCTCTAATGTAAAAACTTTTTCTTGTCTCTTTTTTATGGCAGATAATTTTTGCCATTCCAATTTCTCTCTTTCCTTTTTTCTCAATAAATTCCTCTCTCACCTCTTAAATTCAACATTTAAAAATATTATCCCTTCATATTCAATTCAAATCTGTGCTTTCTGTTATTCTAATTTCTATAATTCTATAATCTTTCTAGTTGCCATAATAATGAGAAAGTTATGAGTTACAAATATCATCCTCCCATGTAGGAATGTAAATAGATAAATCTTAAGTCCCTTATATCACTTTCCTGATTGCTTCCTTATGCTTCTCCAGAGTTCTATATTTGAAAATCAATTTTTCTCTTCAGCTTTGGTTTTCTCATCATGAATATCTGAAAACTTTATTTCATCAAATTTCTACATTTTCCTCTGAAGAATTATGCTCAGTTTTTTCTGTTTAGGTGATTCTTGGTTGTAATCCTAACTTCATTGCTCTCTGGGATATCAAGCTGTTCAGTCCTTTAATGTAGATACTGTTAGTTATTGTGTTATTCTGACTGTGGCTCGATTATACTTGAATTGTTTTAATATTTTCTCCCTGACCGGGGAGTTCAGGAATTTAGCTATAATATTCCTATGAGTTTTCATTTTGGGATCTCTTTCAAAAAGTAATTGGTGGATTCTTTCAAATTCTATTTTATTCTCTGGCTCTAGAATATCAGGATAGTTTTGTTTTTGTTTTTGTTTGTTTGTTTTTTTGATTATTTCTTTAAAGATAATGCCCAGGCTCTTTTTTCATTATGACTTTCAGATAGATTAATAATTTAAAAATTATTTCTCCTGCATCTATTTTCCACATCACTTGTTTTCTAGGGAGATATTTCGTTTCCCCCCTTTATTCTTCATTTTGTGTAGTTTTGCTTTATTGTTTCTTGATTTCTCATAAGTCATTAACCTCTGTTTATGCAATACTAATTTTTAAAAAATTGTTTTCCTCAATTAACTTTTGTACCTCCTTTTTTCAATTGGCCAATTTTGCTTTTTAAGGCATTTTTCTTTTCATAAGCTTTTTGCCTTTCCTCTTGAATTACTCTCATTTTTTTCCCTAATTTTTCATCTGTCTCTCTTATTTGATTTTCAAAATCCTTTTTGAGCTCTTCTCTGATTTGAGCCCAATTCTTATTTTTCTTGTGTTAACATCTTCTGAGTGTATGCTTTCTTCCTTTTCCTTAATTTTCAACGGTCAGAAACATTTTTTGCATGCTCATTTTCTTAGCCTATTACTTGTTCAACTCTTTGTTAAAGTAGGGATCTGTTTCCAGAATGGAAGGTACACTGTCCCAAGCTTCAGGCGTTTTGTGAAGCTTTTTTTAGATATCTTTCTAAGAACCTGACCACAAAATTCTTTTCTGCCCTTGAACTTTTGAATGTTCCTGCCTCACTGTAGATATAAGATCTAATATATAAATGCAATAAAGTCTTGCTTTCCTGATTCCCAGGACCAGAGTTGGGACTGGGGCTGTGACCAGGCTGTTGCTGAGACTACACACTGGACTCTCATCTTGTTGCCACAGACCCTCTCCAATGATCTTCCAAATCCTCCCTGTAGTTCTGGGCTGAAAAGTCCAGAAGCCTCCAGCACCACTGCCAATTCAGATTCAGAGGTCCCATCTCACTGACACTAGGCCCTAGTCAAGGCTGAGCTGCAGCAACCTGGGCTGGAATTGTATAATGGACTCCCAACCTGGTTCCACAGATCTTTTCTGCTGATTTTTCAAGTCCTTTTCAGTGTCTCTGGGCTGAGGGGTTTGGAAATCAGCAGTACTGCCGCTGATTCAGAGGTTGGGCAGGGGCCAGTGCTGGGGCCAGTGCTGGGTCTGAGGGCTGATTCAGGCCTGTGATGGCATGGACTACCCCAGGACTACATGCTGGTTGTCACAGACCTTTTTCGCCTACTTTCTAAGTTGACTTTGGCTGGAAAATGTTCTACTCATATTTTGGAGTATTCTGATGCTCAAAAATTTGTTTAGAGTTATTATTTAAAGGAATTTGGAGCAATTTGGGGAAGAGGTTGATGAGTTCTTCTTTTTATTCCACCATCTTGACTCTGTCTCCATGGATTATATTTGAACCTAAGAGATCCAGTTACTGTCTTCCTACTTAAGAATATTCCAAAATGTTGCATTTTTTTTACTTGAACTATATGAAAAGTCTATAGAATAATCAGGTTCCTAAATAACATTGTTATATCAGCTCTCAGTTGAAGAAAACAGTCACAGCATTAGCATTGGTCAAACACATCAGACTCAAGATCAAACATAGATCACTACAATCTAATTTATAAAGTAGTCGGTCTAAATTCAGAAAAACCTTTCAAATCTGCCATCAGACACTTACTAGAAGAATGATCTTGGAAAAGTCATGTCATCTTTATTCACCTGTTTCTTCATATGTCAAATGGAGATAATAAGAGCACCCACATCACAGAGATGTTATGAGGACTAAACAACATGATAATTACAAAACAGTAATGTCCTTCTTTTATAATGATAATACATAAAATACATTTTTAATAGAGAGTATAAAAGCCTTATATGTTTTTCCTCATATAATTGAACTAACAAAAATAATCACCTAGCCTAAAAATACTTATTGAACACTTTTGGTGTCCAATTTGCTATGATTTTTTAATTCATTCATTCATTTTGGCTTATTTGTTTATCTGTTAATTCGCTTGTCTCTTTATGGTAAGAAGCTTGGATGCATCTGAATCCAGAGCAAGTACTCTATCCACTGTAACACCTAACTTCCAGTAATGAAGAAGGAAGAAATAGAAGGAAAAGGAAGAGAATAAGAGAAGAAATAATAAATATTATGCAATGTTTCCCAATGAAAGGGGAAAATGTGATTTTTTTTTTTTGAGAAAAAAACGGATGATATACATCTACACAGATCTTGAGCACAGATCTGCCTCATACTTGTAGTTGAGTGTAGCAAGCTGTCGTCTCCAGAAGCTGCCGGATCGCTCTCTGGGAAGAGATCTGCTGTGTCTACTCAAATCTCTCAGACAGATTCTTCTTCCTGTAGGGAACCGTTGTCTCCAGGCAGTTGCCGTTAACTCTTGTCCAGAGAAGTGACTTCCCCTCCTGCAGAGAGCCCTGTCAAGCCTGATGTAATGCAGAGACTTCTTCTATCTCTGGAGTGGTATCCTCTTTTATCCTCCCAGAGAATGGGCGTGGGATAATGCAAGGGCTTCTGGGAAGAACCACTTCAACCAATGAGCTTGCTCTTCTTAGAGGTATAAACTCCCAAAGGTCTGAGCCAGAGAACTGTCAAGTCAACCTGAGTTCTCACCTTGTAATTTTTCAGACAACCTGAGTTCTCACCTAGTAATCCTAACAGTTGAGAAGCATCCTGAGCCCTGGAAGGGCTGAAAAGACAATTCAACCTATTTTAATTAGTGAAATCTTATAATGTTTGGACTAGCTCAGGACCAGCCTGAGTCCTTGGTCTAAGCAGAGAAGTAATGAAGGCAGGATAGCCACCATGAGGCTGGTCAAAGATGGAGTCCAGAGTCTGGAATCTGGAGTCTCAAGTCTTCTCTGTAGCTGAGAGAGTCTTTTGTGTCTGAGAATTCCTTAAATACCACAGTATGATTACATCACTACAGCACACTGAGCATGTGCCAACTGTTAGGAGAGTCATTACATCACCTACAGAGAACCATTATCTCACACTGAGTAGGTACTTAACTTTAAGCACCATGCTGTCCTTGATTTAAATACACCTCTTCTGAGTTCCAGTCCTCTCCAAAATCTACCTTAGCAATATCTCTAATGGTGAGGAAATGCTGAGCCACTGAAGATGAGAGTCCAATATCAACACAAGATAACAAGCCTGAATCAGAGAAAAGAATTCCTCATTTTTAAGTAAGGTCAATAATTGGACAACATCAGGATCCAAAGGGCAAAACAGGAAAACATGGCAGAGATATGTAAGATACATGGTAGAAAAAAAGGATACATTTTCAGTTCATATCACTCAATATGTTGAACATAGCAACATCCCTTTGAGTTTCTTACTCCTTATTCTTCTTAATGAACTTAACTTGATGACAGCTACTGGCAGCTGCTAAGAGTTTGTCCTAGGAATTTGCAGTGTTTGTATATAAATCAAAAGAAAAAAATATTTCTATGTCATTTTTTCCCTGATATCTATTTTTTGTAAGTATTTTGGTACATTAAAATTACTCTTTTAGTTAATAAGATTAAAATTTATGGAAATATTTTAAAGGTAGAAAAATATCAAAGATGAGACTTAGGTAATTTATATTGTTTTCCTGAGTTAACAGAAAATCAACTCTGTCCACCTAACCCTTGCCTCCAAGCCTTGGCAAAAGCCTTAAATATTAAAAAAAAAAAAAAATCTTGGGCACAATGATTTCCTCATAATAAATCATTGTTATTCTATTCATTCTATTTGTTTCCCCTTACATTGGTGAGCAGTATCACTGAAGAACTTCTTTCCAAGCTTTTTGGCCATTGAGAGTTGGAAGATGCTAAGGCTATAAAATATTTGCAGTATCTTGAAGGGAGAGAGAGAGAGAGAGAGAGAGAGAGAGAGAGAGAGAGAGAGAGAGAGAGAGAGAGAGAGAGAGAGAGAGAGAGAAATTGAAGTAGAAATTACAAAGAGACATAAAAGATTAGACAGACATCAGAAAATTCTCTGCAGGGGGTTATAAGCAAAAAAAAAAAGATGGGGGACAAAAATCTATTACAAACAAAAATAAAGTCTTTTAAAGTTTAAGGGGAAAATAGTCTTGCTCTATGAAAAGATGGTGAGACATGTACATTGATCTTTTTAAGAGACAACAAAAAAATTGGCCGACAACTGAATAAAAGAAAATGAAGCTCCATTAACACAATCTGTCGAAAGACAACTCAGATAAATTGATCAATGCAGTACAAATCATTTCTAACCTTTCCCCCTATTTGGAGAGGATGTTTTTTTCAAGAGAGTAAACAACATACATCATCAACTTCAAGTGCTTTTTAGATGGCTTTTCCAGCAATAATGGAAATGGAGAATTTCTGGAACTAAGCATGTAATGCTTTTTCCTTTCCTCTCACTGTTATTGGTCTAGATATAGCAAAACATTGAGAGAGATTTAAGCAATTTTTTTGCAACTTTTCTTTTTTTATAATTATATAATAATTTATTTGATATATTATATGACATAATAATAACAATATTGTACAAATAAACAACTATGAAAAACATAGGAACTCTGATTAACCCAATGGCCAAGCATATCATGAATTCTAGATAATTCATGGCAAAATATCCTATACACTTTCAGATATCATTTTTCATTGATGGACTGAGAATGAAGATTACAAATTTATCATTATCATTAGCACTAGTATCATTATTAGACTCTCTATATGAAAACTAATATTTTTGCAACTTTTCAACTGGTGAGTTCTCATTCATCTATTTCCATATATGTGTGTGTAGGCATAAACACACATGTGCATGCTTATTTTTAATTCAGTTTAACTTTTAATTTAGATAAATAATTTTAATAAAATTATATAAAACCAAATGATATGGAAATAATTAAATTTGTCTGAAACTATTCTTAGAGGCAACCTTTTTTTTCTGTGATATCCTCCAAAATTTCAGTACTTTCAACCTGAGATGTAGAAACTTGTTCATCAAATTCTTGTGTTCTTATCTATTTCCAATAGAAGAAAGTTGGCAAAGTAGCAATAAGTCCATCCCCAAGATAATATGAACCTTTTTCAGGTAGTCCAGTTACTTTTCCATAGGAGTCTTATAAGTGGGATGGCACTTGAAGACTGGTTCATCTGAACGGAAACTTATCATGTAGAAAAAAATTCATCAAGATCAGCTTCCTCAGCACAGCATCAATTGGAAAAATGGCATCTGCTTTAGTGATCTTGTTTCCATATTGAATATTTAGTTCCCAGTGAAGAATTCCATGTACTTTGTTGTACATGTACTGGCCCTGTGACATAATAATACTGAAGTATGACTTGTGTTGGATTCAAGACTTATTCCAAAGATGTCATATCTAAAATACTTTGTAAGTGCATCAGAATATGACTCCAAATTTCACACACTCACACAACAGCTCTTTTCTGGAGGCAAAGAATTGGAAATTGAGTGGATGCCCATCAAGTAGAGAATGGCTGAAGAAAACTGTGGAATGTGCCCCCTATGTAGAAGAAAATACTGCCTCATTTAATGTATATATATATACATATGTATATATATATATATATATATATATATATATATATATATATATATATATATATATATATATATATATATATATACAGTATATATATAATACTTTCAGCAGATATTCTTGTAGAAATCAATTAAAATGTTTATTTATATTTTGATTTATATTTAATTAAGTAAATGATGCTCAGGATGGATTTCTGGGTTTCCTTTATTCCTCCTTTGGAGAAGATAGCTTTTGAATGGTAAAAGAATTTCGACATGAAATAAGCCACTATCATTCCACCTAGTGGAGTGATTTGATGCAATCAAAAGCACTTGGTCAGTAAGAGGTAAAGGTAGGAAAGCAAATCATTTCTTCTTGACAAGTTACTCTTGACCATGAAGTTGTGATGTTGCTGCTAAATACTTTTTGAGATTTTCAGTGAATACATGCAAATGAATGGTGTGATAAAACTAAATTTATCAAATTTCTTTGATTTTTCCACTAGTTGACTCCAGGGCCCTCACCCTACCATGCAGACCATTTGGATTCAGATCAACAGGCCACAATTCATTCTTTACCTGTCAATTTTTTTCTATTTATCCTTACTTTTTATTTTTTAACAGGTTTTTTCATCATAACAATGTCATAAAAGTATTTCTTTGTTCCAAAATTCAATATTGCAACATCTCGTTACTTAACTGGAAAGCACATATCTACAGTGGGTATTACACTTAGATTAAATTACCAAATTCTAATAAAATATTCAGCTTAAAAAATGATGTTTGAAGATTTACATAATTCATTTCATTTCCCTTTTTTGTTGTTATACAAAGAATTTATGAATCTGTCACATCTTAGGGTGATCCAATGGTACATTTTAGAAATGTGTAAGAAGTAAAATGGTATTTTAAAGTATAAAACCCAATAACTTAATACTTTATAAATTTGAATAAGGATTCAGGTCAGATAATCTCAAAGAAGAGCAACAAGAGGCTATAGGAATCAAGGTCACATGAAAGCTTTTCAATTGCGCCATATAAAGAAAGATGCATGACATCCTTTTGATTTTTTTTTTTTGCAGTTTTAGTATTAGTCTCTCAAGTTCTCTATTCTTATTTTTTGAGGGGTAGAGAGAAAATAATTTAAAATAATAATGAAATAAGGCAGCATTGCATAATGAGTTGAGAGGCATCCTGAGGAGGCTAATGTTTTCTGACTTAAAGACCTCTGTTCAAGTCTACCCTTTAATATATACTCTCAATGTGAAGCTAGTCAAGTCATTTAACTTCTTAGCACCCCCACTGGATTATAAACTCAGATTGTACAAACCTTGATATGAGGAGAAATGGACTGCTTTTATCTGGAAAACTACTGCAGATGGACAATAAGTTTAAGAAATTGCAGGAAGTTATCAATTATACCAAATAGCTTATCATTGCAAGTTCAATACAAGTATCTCTGAGGTTACTTTAAATCATAGGTGTCAAGCACATAGTCTGCAGACTTCATGCAGTATACAACATGCCCAAGTGTGGCTCAAACTGGATTAAAATATAATTCCTATCTGACTTTAATGTGCTGGTGGATTGATTTTTAAAAAGTAATATGTAAACATGTTTGTTTTTTCCTAGTGAATATGTGGTCCACAGAGTTCCTGATATATGGGTTAGAAACAGCAGTTTCTATTTGAGTTTGATACCACTTTCTTATGTCCATAACATATTATGTTCTTAGAAGGATTAAAATGGCAAATAATCCAAATGACAGCCAAAAGATTCAAGGTAGATATAAACAGGTGGTTTATATGTTACCAAACATGATTTTCATGTAAAAATCAGCTAAAATGTTTATTTAAGATAAGTATGATGAGATATAGAGGTGGGTCACATACTGAGGACAGTTTGAGTGATACATTTTACACTAGAGATGCTTGCAGAATAAGAGACTTCATCACATTGGGTAAACAGGTTTTAGAGAAAAATATAAACCATGAATTATAATAAATGATATGTGGAAGATTGGGATCTGTTCTTGTCAAAAGAGTAAACATAAATTATAAAAGTTCATAATATCCAAGTTGAACTAAGACCTGACTTGTCACATCTATCACCTCCAATCATATATTCTTATAATCTTTATCTTGGCTTAATGTATTGTTCTCTGAAAAGGACAATGCATCACAATGCATATGACCTAGGAAGGGGGACACAAATGCATTTTGTTATGTGAACTATTACATAAGAGAGAGAGCAAAGTCCTAAAGGAAATAGGGCATAGAAAAGATTTAGCATTGATAGAAGAAAGGGATCTAAAAAATCAAGACTTTCCCTAAAAAGAGATAACCAGACAAGGTAATGATTTTCTCCTGTTAGAGATGATGAAATGGAAATTTAGAGAGAAGAAAGCAAGACTTAATCAAAGTGAGTATAAAATGAAGTAAGTAGAAAAAGTCAGAATTTGTTCCCAGACCTTTGACTAAATCCAGTGTATTTGGATAGGAATACCTAAATAACATAGGAAGGGAGTGAAAAATTTTAATTGTATACCTTTTTCTAGATTTCCTAAAACAAACACTGACATCACAGACTTTGGGAATTCCATTCTTATCTAGTACTAGTAGTAGTAGTAGTAATAATATTTAGTAGTAGTAATAGTAGTAGTGGAAGTCATAGTAATAATAGAAGTAATAATAGTAGTAATCATCATTGTCTTGGTACTAGTCACAGTCCTAATCATAATCATAGTGTTAATCCCAATTGTAGTCATAGTCATAGTAGTATATTTATAGGAAAGCTAGATGATGCAGTGGGTAGAGCATCAGCTCTGGAACCTGGAGGAACCCTAGTTCAAATGCAGCCTCATTCAGTTAACACTCCTAGTTGTGTGACCCTAGTCAACTCACTTAACCATAATCTCCCCCCCCCCCCCCACACACACACGCACACAGTAGTAAAGTAATAGTAAATGATAGTAAATGGTAATTTTAAAAAACATCCTGCAGATGGTATCTTGTCAAGGGACAGGTCAATTCTCCAAGAGCCTCCACAGCTGTGGATCATAACATCTGAAGATATCACAAGGCAGCCTTTGCTGACTCAGGTGTTGTGGACTGGAAATGAAATAAATTGGAGACAGAAGGAAGAGAAGAGAGGTCAGACAACGCACGGCCTCTTGGTCTCCTATCATTCTCTCACAAGAGGAGATCCATTCTGGGTTGGATCTCCAGCAGCCACTGTCAGGTGGCTCCTGTGTATTCCAACAGTATCACTTCCCCCCCCCCCCCCTGAGACAATTGGAGTTAAGTGACTTGCCCAAAGTCACACAGCTAGGAAGTATTAAATGTTTCAGACCAGATTTGAACTCAGGTCCTTCTTACTTCAGGGCTGGTGTTCAATTCATCTCGCTACCCCCAATGGTATCTCTTTTGATACTCAAAAATCTTTGTGAGGCTGCCACTATTATTACCTAATATCAAATAGCTAGTAAATATATAAGGAAGGTTCCAAATTTACATCTTCCTAACATGAAGTCCAACACTCTATCTCTCCAATCTGAACCCTAATTTTGAACCTAACTACTCTTTAGAATAATTACACTTTTATTTCATAGTAATAATAATAATTTTTATATCTATGAAACCTTAAGATTTAAAAAGCCCCTTTCTCCTAAAAAAAAGTTTAGAGGGAGTAGGGTTATGTAATTACTATTATTCCCATTTTATAGATGAAGAAATTCAGAAACCCAATGATTTTACCTTTCCTTACCCAACTATGTTAGTTCCAGGATGCAAATTCAGTTTTCCAAGGTATTATTCATATGTAAATTACTGTCCTTAAGCCCCTATTCATTTGGAGCAGATTAGTACTGAAAAATTTAGAAAAAGTACTTTTGCATAAAGAAAAGGATTTAAAGGGATAATCAAAAGGTAAAGATGTTCTACTGTTATAGATGAACATTTTGTTGCCTGAAAAGACTAGGAAAAGAACTTTCATTTAATTAAAATTATCAGAATAGATGTGTAAAAATCACTTTCAAATGTGATTTGACCAGATTTACTCCAGATTGGAGTAAATAAAATAAAGAATCAGAAAATGAAAATAAAGAATTTATTATTTACTCTGAAAGACATAGTGTGATATCTAACTTATTTAGTGCTTTAAGGAATTAGAACAATAACTTATTTATTAAAAATGAGAAAAATGTGCATATGAAGAAAAAATTTCAAGGACAAAACATTAGATAGTTGACTATATTGAGAACTTGCAGCTGCAAGGCATTATTGAAGGGACCTCGAAACTCTAAAACTCTTTGAAGGACAAATTCTCTTTAAATCCTGCCACTGTGAGGGTGGGGCTAATTGAGTTCAGAGCTGGAGATACCAATCTTATTGAATTGGAGAAACACACTATTCAATTGAAGATTTTCTATTCAATTCAGCTCACTTTGTACCCAGCCCCATAAAGAGCAACCCCCCACCTTGTAGCAAGGCTTATTAAAAGAGCCAATCTTAAATCCTCTCTTTGCAGAGGTCTTAACATGCTATGTCATGTCATGATATGCTATGTTATGCCATGCTATGCCAAGGAAACCTCTGCCCTCTGCAATAATATTCTCTCCCAGTGCTAACTCTCTTTATCCTCACCTATTTCACTAAGGAGACTTTATGCCTCTCTGTCGGGATTTCTCTACTAGAAACTTTACTTCTCTTCCAGGATTCCTCCACTACTTTATTCCCTTGTTGGGACTTTTTGCCACTAAGGAATTCAACCTTTCTATTCATGCATACGAAAGGCTGACTTCCCAATTCCTATAATAAACCTCTTTTACCAATCTAGGTTTATGGGTTTGTAAATTCCTTTATGAAGAACCTCGGTGCTGTCAGAAGGGGGGTTCCCACAACTTCATGTGCTGAATCCCAAGGGAGTGTAGTGGAGCCAAACTTCTCCATTTTGTTCCCTGAACACCAAACCTGACACTAGACCTCATCATTTAACTCCCTGACCTCCAGGAACCCCAATCTCATCATTTGGTTACCTGACCACCCTAAATCTAGACCGCATCATATTTTGGTTCCCTAACCTGGAATCCCAAAACCTAAACCTCATCATAATTACCATTCAATTTATTTGCCAATGGTTCCTTTCAAAACTTAAAAGGAAGAAAGTAAAAGGACAAGGGGAAAAAAAAACAGTTTTTAGTCTGGGATGTAACTTTTAAAGTACTTTTGCTTTCTTAATAGAAATTAGGTAAAGCATTAACTTTTAAACAAAAGATTAGTCAGTAGGGGCAAAAATACTCTATTATCAGCTTTTGAGAGTTTATAGCAAAAGGTCTAATACTGATGTGGTGAAGAACTAAAGAAAGTGAAACCTGAAGTATAACCTGGAATTATGACGACTCTGAGTGCACAGGCTTTATTTTCTCACATGTTTCCATGAAAGTTTCCTTTCAAGAATGTACCTAATCTCCCTCATAGATACAGAGTGTGCTCATAGGATAATGTCATCCATATTTACATATGGATTGTGTTGCAATTTATTATTCATGTGCTTGATTAACACACAAGTACCTGTAATACTGTTTCTTTCAGCTTATTGCTAAGTAAATAGTTATAGTCAAAGCTCTAAAAGGGTGGTTATTGTGACTGGATGATTTATGTTAATAGAAATAGATTATTAAGGATTCAAAACCTAAGTAAGTAAATGGGAGTAGCATGTTCCCTCTCAACAAACCCAGAGGTTTTTAGAATTGTGATGCAACTTCATGGTTGTAGTCTTTTTCTAGAATCCTAAACATATTGGTGTAAAAGCAAGCTGGCCCAGTGCAGAAGAAAAATAGGATGCATAAGTCATAGAATTATGAAGCTACTAGTGTTATGATTCATGCCCTGGGCACTATGCACTCAGTGCTTGCATACACAGCATAGACTTCTCTTCCATATGGAAAGTATCCTGAAACAAGGTTACTTAACAACTAAATGGTACAAACCAAGTTTCTATGCTAAAGACAATTTATTCATATAATTTTTTTTCACTTTGTTTAGGTAACTTACATTTTCATCTGTTTAATTTAATAGAAAATCCAATAATTATGTAAATATAACTCTGCTACAATTGCCACAAAACAAGTCAGCATAACAATGAATGAGTAGTAAGCTTATGAAGTTAAAGGAAGCTCTGATTTATGAATGTCTCTCAGGTATGATTGATACAGACATTCCCCAGAGATGGTTTTAACTGCTTCCCCCACCTTAATTTTCATGTTTGCACTCTGATTATCTCAGCTGACTGCATATTGGCAAAGAAAAGTCGTCTGGGAGAGAACTTCCACAAATTCATTTTCCTTCTCTTTCTTACTTATTGAAGACAGAAGCCTTCAAAACCCATTATTTAAAATTCCTCTTTTTAAAATGTTTCCAGCAGATGTTTATGGAGGTAAGATGCTGGATCTTTTTCGGCAAGACACAGAAGTGAATTTCTGGAGGGTTCTAGTTGAAGAATTTGTCTTTCACATCATGTTTTTAAACATCTGCAAAAGCAAAGGAATCTTTATAATCTGGATAACCTGAGGAAAGCCAATGCATAAAGTCCTAAAGTTCTTAAAATTCTTTTTTCATGGCACTGACATATAAAAAAATTCTGTCATAATTTTTCCTTCAGTAGAATTTCACCCCATGACCTTCTAAGGCAAGAGTGAGACAGTGACCTTCAGAACGAAAGAAAGAAAGAAAGAAAGAAAGAAAGAAAGAAAGAAAGAAAGAAAGAAAGAAAGAAAGAAGGAAGGAAGGAAGGAAGGAAGGAAGGAAGGAAGGAAGGAAGGAAGGAAGGAAGGAAGGAAGGAAGGAAGGAAGGAAGGAAGGAAGGAAGGAAGGAAGGAAGGAAGGAAGGAAGGAAGGAAGGAAGGAAAGAAGGAAAGAAGGAAAGAAGGAAGGAAAGAAGGAAAGAAGGAAGGAAAGAAAGAGAGAAAATGAGAGAGAAAAGAAGGAAGGAAGGAAGGAAGGAAGGAAGGAAGGAAGGAAGGAAGGAAGGAAGGAAGGAAGGAAGGAAGGAAGGAAGGAAGAAAGGAAGGGAGGAGGGAGGGAGGGAGGAGAGAAAAGAGGGAGGGAGGGAAGAAGGAAGAAAGATAAAAGAAAGAGAAGAAAAAAGAAGGAGGGAGGGAAGAAGGACAGAAGGAAAGGAGGGAAGGAAAAATACCTTTAAATCATAAAGCTGTACTGTTAATCTTTGTATGCATTTTCTACATTATAAATGTAATCTTCTTGAAAACCTTTCCAGGGAATTTAAAAGGTAAAAAACTAATCTAAATAAGTAAATTTAGTAAAGAAACTAGTACCAGATAAGCATCTGTCATGTCTCCAAATCAACAACATTTATATTTTGATTTTTAAAAAGTTTATCAAAATTCAAAATCTCATAACCTTTGAAGTGGGGGGGAAGGAGATGGAATATTTCAATTTCTGAGGCCTCACTTGAAGTGATGAAGGATGATGGCCAAGGCTGAAGACTGTCCAATTTTATTTGCCTTGTCTTACAACATAACCTTTAAAAGCAAAAACTCTATTGATTTTTCAAATTATTTGTTGTTGTTGTTGTTTTTTCCCCTTTTCTGTATCAATGAATTGTACTCAGTATGCTATCAATTCTCCTAAACTACCTTTTCCCTCCCTCTAGGATATTCTCTGAAAAAAGTTTTCTGGACTGCCATCCAGACAGTGTCACAATTCACAGCTGTAGTGTCTGAACCAAGTGCTTCAATCTGTGACCAAGGTATAGCCAAGTGAAATTAAAGGTTTCTTTATTAAAACAGTACCCACATTTGCTCAACCATTTAAGTATTTCTTATTTTATTAGCTCAGAAATCAATGAAAACTTTGCTTCTGACATAGCAATGCTTAATTCAGAAGTCCCTTCATTATTTTGTTTAGTTATGTGTTTGAAAATGAACGGGAAGAAGTATATTTAATTTAGCAATATGAAAAAGGATAATTCATAAAAATTGTTTTCTTTTTCTTCTTAGGAGAATTCTTCAGTAGAAGAAGGAATGATAAACAGTTGTTGTTGTTGTTGTTGTTGTTGTTGGTTTAGTTGTTTATTCCTTATGAGAAATCACCACAAAATGAGAAAGTATTTCCATGCAATTATCACATTGTCCCTTCTTAAGATTCCTTAATGTCCAACTTACTTCCTTATCTAGTCATAAGACGATACAGTGAAAAATAATTGTCCTTGAAGTCTAGATTCTATTCTTATTAATTAATTAACCCTGTGACTTTTTTTTTTTTTTTTTTTTTTTTTTTTTTTAAGAAAACAAGGAAATTAAACTACCTTTTGCATTAAGACTTCATTAGTTCTCTCTCTGGAAGTAAACACCATCTTTTCATCAGAAGTCTTTTGAAATTCTCTTGTACAATTATATTAGTTAGAGTAGCCATGTCTTTAACAGCTGATCATCATTAATATCATTGCTGTTAACTGTGTATAATGATGCCCTGGTTCTTTATGTTTCACTTTGCATCAGTATGAGTAAAAAGCCAAGAAAAACTATAGATTCCTTCTACACAGAGAAAGAGTGGGTATCCAATCCCGAGGAAGTTAACAACAGATCTGATGTTTTTTTGGCTAAAGGCACAATACTTTATCCATTGCATTGTCTGGTTACTAGTGATGATTACTAAAATGCTATATTAATTTTCATATATTATTTCATTTGATCCTTACAACAACAATTTTACAACAAGAAAATAGAAACTAAAAAGTTACATAATTTGCCCAAGTTTTCCCAGGTAATAAATGTCTGAGACAGGATTTGAAGTCAGGATTTTATGATTTCAAGTTCTGTGTTCTATCATTTAAGAACAGGGGATCTTATGACAATTGGATTAGAATGTCATATTAAGGAAAATAGGTAAATCTTAGAATTTAATTTGTATTATTTAAGCCTTCTGTCCAACTGCTCTTACTTAGCATTTTTTCTTCTGAATTCCAGGAAATAGTCTAACAATGAAAGTCATTACTACTGAGATTACTGAGACTATGGAATCCCATTTAAGAGTTCCATGAAAATAGTAAGCACTTTCTCTCTGTTTTTTTTATTTTTATTTCCATCTTTCAATCTTTCATTTTTATCTTAAAATGGGTTCATTGCAACTAATAAATATATATACAACATGACATATTTGATATAAATAATGCAATTCCCAAACAATGCCAGTGATATTATAAGTAATTTATACTTAGATAACTACACAAATTAAAACTAAGTAATGTCCCAGAGATATGGTGATTAGGTATCTGAGGAAAGATTTGAATAGGTCTTCCAGAATGTTCAGTGTTCTATTCACCACGACATAGTAGATATGAATCCAAATGTTCTAATTCCAAATCAAATTCCTTTTCCACTGAACTATACTGAACTCCTCATCTCTCATTTGTTTTTTTTTGTTTTGTTTTTTTTAATTCATTTTTCCAAATTATCCCCTTCCTCCCTCCACTCCCTCCCCCCGATGACAAGTAATCCCATACATTTTACATGTGTTACCATATAACCTAGATACAATATATGTGTGTAAATACCATTTTCTTGTTGCACATTAAGTATTAGCTTCCAAAGGTATAAGTAACCTGGGTAGATAGACAGTAGTGCTAACAATTTACATTCACTTCCCAGTGTTCCTTCTCTGGGTGTAGTTATTTCTGTCCATCATTGATCAACTGGAAGTGAGTTGGATCTTCTTTATGTTGAAGATATCCACTTCCATCAGAATACCTCTTCATACAGCATTGAAGTGTACAGCGATCTTCTGGTTCTGTTCTTTTCACTCAGCATCAGTTGATGTAAGTCTCTCCAAGCCTCTCTGTATGCCTCCTGCTGGTCATTTCTTTTTTTTTTTTTTTTTTTTTTTTTTTTTTTATTATATATATATATATATATATATATATATTTTATAATATTATCCCTTGTATTCATTTTTCCAATTTACCCCCCCTCCCTCTATTCCCTCCCCCCGACGACAGGCAATACCATACATTTTACATGTGTTACAATATAGTCTAGGTACAATACATGTGTGCGAATATCACTTTCTTGTTGCACAATAAACATTAGAATCCGAAGGTACATGCAACCTGGGCAGACAGATATTAGTGCTAACAATTTTCATTCACTTCCCACTGTTCCTTCTCTGGGTGTAGCTACCTCTGTCCATCATTGATCAACTGGAAGTGAGTTGAATCTTCTTTATGTTGAAGATTTCCACTTCCATCAGAATACATCCTCATACAGCATTGTTGTTGAAGTGTACAGTGATCTTCTGGTTCTGCTCATTTCACTCAGCATCAGTTGATTTAAGTCTCTCCAGGCCTCTCTATATTCCTCCTGCTGGTCATTTCTTACCGAGCAATAATATTCCATAACCTTCATATACCACAATTTACCCAACCATTCTCCAACTGATGGACATCCATTCATCCTCCAGTTTCTAGCTACAACAAAAAGAGCTGCCACAAACATTTTGGCACATATATGTCTCTTTCCGCTCTTTAGTATTTCTTTGGGATATAATCCCAGTAGTAGCGCTGCTGGGTCAAAGGGTATGCACAGTTTGATAACTTTTTGGGCATAATTCCAGATTGCTCTCCAGAATGGCTGGATTCTTTCACAACTCCACCAGCAATGTATTAGTGTCCCAGTTTCCCCACATCCCCTCCAACATTTGTCATTATTTGTTCCTGTCATCTTAGCCAATCTGACAGGTGTGTAGTGGTATCTCAGAGTGGTCTTAATTTGCATTTCTCTGATCAGTAGTGATTTGGAACACTCTTTCATGTGAGTGGATATAGTTTCAATTTCTTCCTCTGAGAATTGTCTGTTCATATCCTTTGACCATTTATGAATTGGAGAATGGTTCGGTTTCTTATAAATTATGGGTCAGTTCTCTATATATTTTGGAAATGAGACCTTTGTCAGAACCTTTGTTTTTAAAAATATTTTCCCAATTTGTTACTTCCCTTCTAATCTTGTTTGCATTAGTATTATTTGTACAGAAACTTTTTAGTTTGATGTAATCAAAACCTTCTATTTTGTGATCAATAATGATCTCTAGTTCTCCTCTGGTCATAAATTCCTTCCTCCTCCACAAGTCTGAGAGGTAGATTATCCTCTGTTCCTCTAATCTATTTATTATCTCCCTCTTTATGCCTAAATCATGTACCCATTTTGATCTTATCTTGGTATATGGTGTTAAGTGTGGATCCATATCTAATTTCTGCCATACTAATTTCCAGTTTTCCCAACAGTTTTTTCCGAATAATGAATTTTTATCCCTAATGTTGGAATCTTTGGGTTTGTCAAAGATTAGATTGCTATAGATGTACCCTTTTTTGTCCTTTGTATCTAATCTGTTCCACTGATCTACCGGTCTTTTTCGTAGCCAATACCAAATGGTTTTGGTGACTGCTGCTATATAATATAGCTTTAGATCAGGTACACTTAGACCACCTTCCTCTGAGTTTTTTTTCATTAGTTCCCTTGCAATTCTTGACCTTTTATTCTTCCATATGAATTTTGTTGTTATTTTTTCTAGGTCATTAAAATAGTTTCTTGGGAGTCTGATTGGTATAGCACTAAATAAATAGATTAGTTTGGGGAGTATTGTCATCTTTATTATATTCGCTCGGCCTATCCAAGAGCACTGAATGTCTTTCCAATTATTTAAATCTGATTTTATTTTTGTGGCAAGTGTTTTGTAATTTTTCTCATATAATTCCTGACTTTTCTTTGGTAGATGGATTCCCAAATATTTTATACTCTCAACATTTGTTTGGAATGGAATTTCTCTTTGTATCTCTTGCTGTTGCATTTTGTTAGTGATATATAAAAATGCCGAGGATTTATGTGGATTTATTTTGTATCCTGCCACTTTGCTGAAATTTTGAATTATTTCTAGTAGTTTTTTAGCAGAGTCTTTGGGGTTCTCTAAGTATACCATCATGTCATCTGCAAAAAGTGATAGTTTGATTTCCTCATTTCCTACTCTAATTCCTTGAATCTCTTTCTCGGCTCTTATTGCCGAGGCTAGCGTTTCTAGTACTATATTGAATAGTAATGGTGATAGTGGGCAACCTTGTTTCACTCCTGATCTTACTGGGAAAGGTTGCAGTTTATTTCTATTGCATATTATGCTTACTGACGGTCTTAAATATATACTCCTGATTATTCTAAGGAATAATCCATTTATTCCTATACTCTCAAGAGTTTTTAGTAGGAATGGATGTTGGATTTTGTCAAATGCTTTTTCTGCATCTATTGAGATGATCATATGGTTCTTATTAATTTGATTATTAATATGGTCAATTATATTAATAGTTTTCCTAATATTAAACCAGCCCTGCATTCCTGGAATAAATCCTACTTGATCATAGTGTATTATCTTGGAGATGATTTTCTGAAGTCTTTTTGCTAATATCTTATTTAAGATTTTAGCATCAATATTCATTAAGGAGATTGGTCTATAATTTTCTTTCTCAGTTTTCGATCTACCAGGTTTAGGTATCAGTACCATGTCTGTGTCATAAAAGGAGTTTGGTAGGACTCCTTCATCCCCTATTTTTTCAAATAATTTATATAACATTGGGGCTAATTGCTCTTTAAATGTTTGGTAGAATTCACATGTGAATCCATCTGGCCCTGGGGATTTTTTCCTGGGGAGTTGATTAATAGCTTGTTCTATTTCTTTTTCTGAAATGGGACTATTTAAGCAATTTATCTCCTCCTCTGTTAATCTAGGGAGCCTATATTTTTGGAGAAAGTCATCCATTTCACTTAAGTTATCAAATTTATTGGCATAAAGTTGGGCAAAGTAACTCCTTATTATTTCTCTAATTTCCTCTTCATTGGTGGAAAGATCCCCCTTTTCATTTGTAAGACTATCAATTTGATTTTCCTCTTTCTTTTTTTTGATCAAATTTACCAAAGGTTTATCTATTTTATTGGCTTTTTCATAAAACCAACTCTTGGTTTTATTTATTAATTCAATAGTTTTTTTACTTTCAATTTTATTGATTTCTCCTTTTAATTTTTGTATTTCGAGTTTAATTTTTGGTTGGGGGTTTATAATTTGGTCTTTTTCTAGCCTTTTAAGTTGTAAGCCCAATTCGTTAATCTTCTCTTTCTCAATTTTCTTCAAATAAGCCTCTAAAGATATAAAATTTCCCCTTATTACTGCTTTAGCTGCATCCCAAAGATTTTGATATGATGTCTCATCATTATCATTATCTTGGGTGAAATTGTTAATTGTTTCTATAATTTGCTCTTTCACCCAGTCATTCTTTAAGATGAGATTATTCAGTTTCCAATTACTTTTTGGTCTATTTACCCCTAACTTTTTACTGAATGTAGCTTTTATTGCATTGTGATCTGAGAAGAAGGCATTTATTATTTCTGCCTTCCTACATTTAATTTTGAGATCTTTATGTCCTAATATATGGTCAATTTTTGTATAGGATCCATGAACTGCTGAGAAGAAAGTATATTCCTTCCTATTGCCATTCAGTTTTCTCCAAAGGTCTATCATACCTAGTTTTTCTAATGTTCTATTTACTTTTTTAATTTCTTTCTTGTTTGTTTTGTGGTTTGATTTGTCTAAATCTGAGAGTGCTAGGTTGAGATCTCCCACTATTATAGTTTTACTGTCTATTTCTTCTTGCAGTTCTCTTAACTTTTCCTTTAGAAAGTTAGATGCTATACCACTTGGTGCATATATGTTTAGTATTGATATGGCTTCATTATTTATGCTACCTTTCAGCAGGATATAGTTTCCTTCCTTATCTTTTTTAACGAGATCTACTTCTGCTTTTGCTTGATCTGAGATAAGGATAGCTACCCCTGCTTTTTTGGCTTTACCTGAAGCATAATAAGCTCTGTTCCAACCTTTTACCTTTACTCTGTATATATCTCCCTGCTTTAAGTGTGTTTCCTGTAGACAACATATTGTAGGGTTCTGCTTTTTGATCCAATCTGCTATCCGTCTCCGTTTGATGGGATCGTTCATCCCATTTACATTTACAGTTAAAATTACTAATTCTGCATTTCCTGCCATCGTATTATCCCCAGATTATACTTTTTTCCCTTGACCCCCCTGATCCCCCTCCCCGATATTTAATTTACAAACCCCCCTTGTGACGCGCAACCCTCCCTCTTTTTTTTTTTTTTTTTTTTTTTTAGGATCCCTCCCCCCTCCCTCCAAGTCCCTTCACTTATTCTCCTTTTCCTTTCCCCTTTTCCTCTCCCCCCTTTTAATGAGGTGAGAGAAAATTCTCTGAAAAACAAATATGTTAATTATTTACTCTTTGAGCCTCTTCTGATGAGAGTAAGATTCACACAATGATTCTCCCCCTCACTAAGTTCCCTCAGATATGGTGTATTTTCTATGTCTCTTCCTGGGATGTAGTTTCCCTCTTTTTATCACTCCTTCCCCTTTTTCTGAACCGACCTCCTTCCCTTTACCACACCCCCCTTTTTTTCTTTTATATCAGTAAAATCAAATTATCCTTGAGTATTTTTTATATACCCACAACAAAGTTACAGTTCTCAAGGGTTCTGTGTACCTTTTTCTGTTTCTCTTCAGTCTTGTGGATGTAGATCAAATTTTTTGTTTAAGTCTGGTTTTTTTCTTAGAAACATATAGAATTCCTCTGTTTCATTGAATGACCATCTTCTTCCATGGAAAAAGATGCTAAACTTAGCTGGGTAGTTCATTCTTGGTTGCAGTCCTTGATCTTTTGCCTTTCGGAATATCAGGTTCCAGGCCCTTCTATCTTTTAATGTGGAGGCAGCCAGATCTTGGGTGACCCTTATTGTGGCACCTTGGTATTTAAATTGTTTTTTTCTAGCTGCTTGCAGGATTTTCTCCTTTGTGTGGTAATTCTGCAGCTTAGCCACAATATTCCGTGGTGTTCTTTTTTTAGGCTCTATTTCAGAAGGAGTTCGATGAATTCTTTCCACATCTACTTTCCCTTCTGTTTCTATTATCTCTGGACAGTTCTCTTTGATAATTTCCTGTAAAATAGAATCTAGGCTCTTTTTTTGGTCATAGTTTTCGGGAAGTCCAATAATCCGCAGATTATCTCTCCTAGATCTATTTTCCAGGTCTATAGATTTTCCCAGTAAGTATTTGACGTTGTTCTCCAGCTTCTCATTTTTTTTGTTTTGTTTGACTGATTCTTGGGTTCTCTGTGAATCATTCATTTCTATTTGTTCCATCCTGACTTTTAAGGAGTTATTTTCTTCTTTCACAGTTTTTAGTTCTTTTTGTAAATGCCCAATTTCATTTTTAAATGAATTATTTTGCTCTATTGAATTTTTTTCCATTTCCCTAATTTTTTTTTTTTTGAGAATTATTTTCTTTTTCCAATTCAGAAATTCTATTTTCTTGAGACTTTTTTATCTTTTCCAATTCAGAAATCCTACTTTCCTGTGTTTTTTTAACCTTTTCTAATTCACTAATTTTGTTTCCCTGCATCTCCTGTGAATTCTTTATTTTTTCCAACTCCAATTTCAGGACGTTTTTATTCTCTATCATAACTTCCCTTTCCTTGCCCCATTTTTCTTCGATCTCCCTCAATTTCTTAAGAGCTTCTTCTAGGAGAGAGTTATGTGATGGGGGGCAGGAATCGTTCCCCTTTAGGTTGTTATCTTCTGAATCTTTGCTGTTAACTTCCTCGGGGTTGGATACCCGCTCTTTCTCTGTATAGAAGGAATCTATAGTTTTTCTAGCTTTTTTGCTCATACTTAAAAAATGTTTTGGGGTCTGTCCCTGGGGTAGGAAATTATTTACTTCTTTACCAGCTTCCTCCCAGACCGGATGGATGCAGCGGCCCCTGCGCCCGCGCTAAGAGAGAGCTCTGGGAGAGAGTTCCCCACCCCCTCCCTGGAAGCGCCTCAGAGGTGATTAGCACTGCTGTGCTTCGAGGGCGTAGAATAGTGAAGACAGCAAGAAGCTCAGCCTATGTGTCCGGGTGGGGAGTGGACGTCTGCAGCAGGTGACGTGAGAAGCCCCTGTGCTCAAACTGGAAGTGTCTTCCAGAAACCACGGTCCCTAGTTCAAAGGTTCCGCTTCTCTGGGACTTCCTGGAGCTGAGTTCCACTCCCTCCAGCTAAGCTAGGCAGTGTGTGTTGCCTTGGGCCGTATCCACCCACTTGTCAGTCTCTTAACTATTCTCAGGAGGTAGCTGAGGCCACACCCCCTGGTGCCTGAGTCACCCCCAGGGTCCATGGGAAAATCTAATCTGAGTTTTAAAATATTTTGGCTTTCTCTTCTGAACTGCTAAATAATTAGCAGAGAAGAGCTAACAGCCTGTGCCAGATTCCTTTACCTCAGTGGCTTCTCTGATCCCAGAGCCCTTCCCAGCGCAATGGGCGCAGTGTGCCCCTACCCCACCGTCTGTGCTGGTCTTTCTTATTCCTCCCCTGAGAACTGACCTTTCCTGTTGAAACTCCAGATTCTCTTCAGCTGGTAAGTCGTGCTTCCAGTCCTTGTGGATATCTATCAGTCCTGAGCTAATTTTGAGACTTAATTTATCTAATTGGTTGTGAGGGAGTGAGGACGTTCACTGAGTCGTGTGTTTCCTCTCCGCCATCTTGGCTCCGCCCCGCCTGCTGGTCATTTCTTACAGAGCAATAAGTATTCCATAACCTTCATATACCAATAATTTACCCAACCATTCCTCCAATTTGATGGGCATCCATTCAACTTCCAGTTTCTAGCAACAACAAAAAGAGCTGCCACAAACATTTTGGCACATACAGGTCCCTTTCCGCTCTTTAGTATTTCTTTGGGATATAAGCCCAATAACAGCAATGCTGGATCAAAGGGTATGCACAGTTTGATAACTTTTTGGGCATAGTTCCAGATTGCTCTCCAGAATGGCTGGATTCTTTCACAACTCCACCAACAATGTATCAGTGTCCCAGTTTTCCCACATCCCCTCCAACATTCATCATTATTTGTTTCTGTCATCTTAGCCAATCTGACAGGTGTGTAGTGGTATCTCAGAGTTGTCTTAATTTGCATTTCTCTGATCAGTAGTGATTTGGAACACTCTTTCATATGAGTGGAAATAGTTGCAATTTCATCATCTGAGAATTGTCTGTTCATATCCCTTGACCATTTGTCAATTGGAGAATGGTTTGGTTTCCGAACAATCAGGGTCAGTTCTCTATATATTTTGGAAGTGAGACCTTTGTCAGAATCTATAAATTTAAAAATATTTTCCGAATTTTTTTTACTTCCCTTCTAATCTTGTTTGCATTAGTATTGTTTATACAGAAACTTTTTAGTTTGATGTAATCAAAATCTTCTATTTTGTGATCAATAATGATCTCTAGTTCTCCTCTGGTCATAAATTCCTTTCTCCTCCACAGGTCTGAGAGGTAGACTATTCTCTGTTCCTCTAATCTATTTATTATCTCATTCTTTATGTCTAAATCATAGACCCATTTTGATCTTATCTTGGTATATGTTGTTAACTGTGGCTCCATATCTAATTTCTGCCATACTAATTTCCAGTTTTCCCAACAGTTTTTTTTCCAAATAATGAATTTTTATCCCTAATGTTGGTATCTTTGGGTTTGTCAAAGACTAGATTGCTATAGATGTACCCTTTTTTTGTCCTTTGTATCTAATCTGTTCCACTGATCTACAGGTCGATTTCTTAGCCAATACCAAATGGTTTTGGTGACTGCTGCTATATAATATAGCTTTAGATCAGGTACACTTAGATCACCTTCCTCTGACTTTTTTTTCATTAGTTCCCTTGCAATTCTCGACCTTTTATTCTTCCATATGAATTTTGTTGTTATTTTTTCTAGGTCATCAAAATAGTTTCTTGGGAGTCTGATTGGTATAACACTAAATAAATAGATTAATTTGGGGAGTATTGTCATCTTTATTATATTCGCTCGGCCTATCCAAGAGCACTGAATGTCTTTACAATTATTTAAATCTGACTTTATTTTTGTGGCAACTGTTTTGTAATTTTTCTCATATAATTCCTGACTATTCTTTGGTAGATGGATTCCCAAATACTTTATACTCTCAACATTTGTTTGGAATGGAATTTCTCTTTGTATCTCTTGCTGTTGTATTTTGTTGGTGATATATAAAAATGCTGAGGATTTATGTGGATTTATATTGTATCCTGCCACTTTGCTAAAATTCTGAATTATTTCTAATAGCTTTTTAGCAGAGTCTTTGGGGTTCTCTAAGTATACCATCATGTCATCTGCAAAGAGTGATAGTTTGATTTCCTCATTTCCTACTCTAATTCCTTGAATCTCTTTCTCGGCTCTTATTGCCGAGGCTAGCGTTTCTAGTACTATATTGAATAGTAATGGTGATAGTGGGCAACCTTGTTTCACTCCTGATCTTACTGGGTAAGGTTGCAGTTTATTTCTATTGCATATTATGCTTACTGACGGTCTTAAATATATGCTCCTCATTATTCTAAGGAATAATCCATTTATTCCTATACTCTCAAGAGTTTTTACTAGGAATGGATGTTGGATTTTGTCAAATGCTTTTTCTGCATCTATTGAGATGATCATATGGTTTTTTATTAATTTGATTATCAATATGCTCAATTATACTAATAGTTTTCCTAATATTAAATCAGCCCTGCATTCCTGGTATGAATCCTACTTGATCATAGTGTATTATCCTAAGAATGATTTCTGAAGTCTTTTTGCTAATATATTGTTTAAGATTTTATCATCAATATTCATTAAGGAAATTGGTCTATAATTTTCTTTCTTAGTTTTCGATCGAGCTGGTTTAGGTATCACTACCATGTCTGTGTCATAAAAGGAGTGTGGTAGGACTCCTTCATCCCCTATTTTTTCAAATAGTTTATATAGCATTGGTGCTAATTGTTCTTTAAATGTTTGGTAGAATTCACATGTGAATCCATCTGGTCCTGGGGATTTTTTCCTGGGGAGTTGATTAATAGCTTGTTCTATTCCTTTTTCTGAAATGGGACTGTTTAAGCAATTTATCTCCTCCTCTGTTAATCTAGGGAGCCTATATTTTTGGAGGAAGTCATCCATTTCACTTAAGTTATCAAATTTATTGGCATAAAGTTGGGCAAAGTAACTCCTTATTATTTCTCTAATTTCCTCTTCATTGGTGGAAAGATCCCCCGTTTCATTTGTAAGACTAACAATTTGATTTTCCTCTTTCTTTTTTCTGATCAGATTTACCAAAGGTTTATCTATTTTATTGGCTTTTTCATAAAACCAACTCGTGGTTTTATTTATTAATTCAAGTTGTTTTTTTTTTTTACTTTCAATATTATTGATTTCTCCTTTTAATGTTTGTATTTCAAGTTTAATTTTTGGTTGGGGGTTTTTAATTTGGTCTTTTTCTAGCTTTTTAAGTTGCAGGCCCAGTGCGTTAATCTTCTCTTTCTCTATTTTCTTCAAATAAACCTTTAAAGATATAAAATTTCCCCTTATTACTGCTTTAGCTGCATCCTACAGATTTTGGTATGATATCTCATCATTGTCATTATCTTGGGTGAAATTATTAATTGTTTCTATAATTTGCTCTTTCACCCAGTCATTCTTTAAGATGAGATTATTCCGTTTCCACTTACTTTTTGGTCTATTTACCCCTAACTTTTTACTGAATGTAGCTTTTATTGCATTGTGGTCTGAGAAGAAGGCATTTATTATTTCTGCCTTCCTACATTTAATTTTGAGATCTTTATGTCCTAATATATGGTCAATTTTTGTATAGGATCCATGAACTGCTGAGAAGAAACTATATTCCTTTCTATTGCCATTCACTTTTCTCCAAAGGTCTATCATACCTAGTTTTTCTAATGTTCTATTTACTTTTTTAATTTCTTTCTTATTTGTTTTGTGGTTTAATTTGTCTAAATCTGAGAGTGCAAGGTTGAGATCTCCCACTATTATAGTTTTACTGTCTATTTCTTCTTGCAACTCTCTTAACTTTTCCTTTAGAAAGTTAGATGCTATACCACTTGGTACATATATGTTTAGTATCGATATGGCTTCATTATTTATGCTACCTTTCAGCAGGATATAGTTTCCTTCCCTATCTCTTTTAAGTAGATCAACTTCTGCTTTTGCTTGATCTGAGATAACGATAGCTACCCCTGCTTTTTTGACTTTACCTGAATCATAATAGATTCTGCTCCAACCTTTTACCTTTACTCTATATGTATCTCTCTGCTTTAAGTGTGTTTCCTGTAAACAACATATTTTAGGGTTCTGATTTTTGATCCAGTCTGCTATCCGTCTCCGTTTGATGGGAGCGTTCATCCTATTCACATTTACAGTTAAAATTATTAATTCTGTATTTATGCTTTTTCCCTTGACCCCCCTGAACCCCTTTCCCAATATTTAATTTATAGACCCCCCTTGTGACATGCAGCCCTCCCTTTTTTTTTTAGTATCCCTCCCCCCTCCCTCCACGTCTCTTCCCTTATTCTCCTTTTCCCTTTCCCTTTTCCTCTTCCCTCTTTTAATGAGGTGAGAGAGAATTCTCTGAAAAACAAATATGACAATTATTTACTCTTTGAGCCTCTTCTGATGAGAGTAAGATTTACACAATGATTCTCCCCCTCTCTAAATTCCCTCAGATATGGTGTATTTTCTATGCCTCTTCCTGGGATGTAGTTTCCCTCTTTTTTTCACTCCCTCCCCTTTTTCTGATACTACCCCCTTCCCTTTACTACACCCCCTCCTTTTTTTTATCAGAAAAATCAAATTATCCATGCGTACTTTCTATATACCCACAACAGAGATATAGTTCTCAAGGGTTCTGTGTACCTTTTTCTGTTTCTCTTCAGTCTTGTGGATGTAGATCAAATTTTTTGTTTAAGTCTGGTTTTATTTCTTAGAAACTTATGGAATTCCTCTATTTCATTGAATGACCATCTTCTTCTATGGAAAAAGATGCTAAACTTAGCTGGGTAGTTTATTCTTGGTTGCAATCCTTGATCTTTTGCCTTTCAGAATATCAGGTTCTAAGCCCTTCTATCTTTTAATGTGGAGGCAGCCAGATCTTATGTGCCCCTTATTGTGGCACCTTCCTATTTAAATTGTTTTTTTTCTAGCCACTTGCAGGATTTTCTCCTTTGTATGGTAATTCTGCAGCTTAGCCACAATATTCCGTGGTGTTCCTTTTTTAGGGTCTATTTCAGAAGGAGTTCGATGAATTCTTTCAACATCTACTTTCCCCTCTGTTTCTATTATGTCTGGACAGTTCTCTTTGATAATTTCCTGTATAATAGAATCTAGGCTCTTTTTTTGGTCATAGTTTTCGGGAAGTCCAATGATCCTCAGATTATCTCTCCTAGATCTATTTTCCAGGTCTGTAGATTTTCCCAGTAAGTATTTGACGTTATTCTCCAGCTTTTCTTTCTTTCTTTTTTTTTTTTTTGACTGATTCTTGGGTTCTCAATGAATCATTCATTTCTATTTGTTCCATCCTGAATTTTAAGGAGTTATTTTCTTCATTCACAGTTTTTAGTTCTTTTTGTAAATGCCCAGTTTTGTTTTTAAATAAGTTATTTTGCTCTATTGAATTTTTTTCCATTTCCCTAATTTTTTTGAGAATTATTTTCTTTTTCCAATTCATAAATCCTATTTTGTTGAGACGTTTTTATCTTCTCCAATTCAGAAATCCTACTTTCCTGTGATGTTTTTACCTTTTTGAATTCACTAATTTTGTTTTCCTGCATCTCCTGTCAATTCTTTATTTTTTCCAACTCCAATTTCAGAACGTTGTTATTCTCTATCATAGCTTCTCTTTCCTTCCCCATTTTTCTTCAAACTCTCTTAGCTTATTAATAGTCTCTTCGAGGAGAGAGTTATGTGATGGGGGGCAGGAATCCTTCCCCTTTAGGTTGTTATGTGCTGACTCTCTGCTGTTAACTTCCTCGGGGTTGGATACCCGCTCTTTCTCTGTGTAGAAGGAATCTATAGTTTTTTTTTTGGCTTTTTACTCATAGTTAAAAAATCTTTCGGGGTCTGTCCCTGGGGTAGGAAATTATTTATTTATTTCTTTACCAGCTTCCTCCCAGACTGGATGGATGCAGCGGCCCCTGCGCCTGAGCTAAGAGAGAGCTCTGGGAGAGAGTTCCCCACCCCCTCCCTGGAAGTGCCTCAGAGGTGATCAGCACTGCTATGCTTTGAGGGTGCTGTGTTCTAGCGGCTTCTCTGAGGTTTGAGATTGAACAGTAAAGACGACTCAAAGCGTAGCCTATGTGTCCCGGTGGGGCGTGGACGTCAGCAGCAGGTGACGTGTAAAGCCCCTGCGCCCAAACTGGAAGTGTCTGCCAGAAACCGCGGTCCCTAGTTCAAAGGTTCCGCTTCTCTGGGACTTCCGGGGCTGAGTACCACAGCTTCCAGTGGATCCAGGCACTATGAGTTACCACCCTGCCCACTTTTCAATCTCTTAACTACCCCCAGGTGAAAGCCTGGATTGCCTATGTCGGCCACACCCCCAGTGCCGAGATCTGTTGAGTCACCCCCGGGATCCGGGAAGATCTAATCTGGTTTTAAATTAAGTTGGCTTGATTTCTCTTCTGAACTGCTGTATTATAAGCAGAGAAGAGCTAACAGCCTGTGCCAGATTCCTCTATCTCAGTGGTTTCTCTGATCCCAGAGCCCTCCCCAGTGAGATCGGCGCAGTGTGCCACTACCCCACCGTCTGTGCTGGCCTTTCTTCTTCCTCCCCTGGGAGCTGACCTTTCCTGTTGAAACTCCAGATTCTCTTCAGCTGGTAAGTCGTGCTTCCAGTCCTTGTGGATTCTATCAGTCCAGTGCTATTTTTGAGGCTGATTATATCTAGTTGGTTGTGAGGGAAGAAAGGAGCTTACACAGTCGCGTGTTTCTTCTCTGCCATCTTGGCTCCGCCCCCTCCTTTGATTTCTTTAAAGATGCAGAACTACTAGTGGCATTGGTGGTTCAAAAAGCATCACCCAATTTTATAGTCCTATTCACATCCTTTGATCATTTTATTTTGAGGGATAACTTTTATTTTATTAATTTTACTAGTTCCCCATATTTTTGAGAAACAAGGCATTTATCAGATACACTTGCTATAAAATCTTTTCATATTATTTCATTATTTATGGTATCTTTTAGGATAATGTATTTCCTCAGATTCTTTCTTAATTAGGCCTATTTTGCTTTTACTTTTTAAAGTTTAATTTACTTATTTTTAATAAACATTGATTTATGGATCATATTAGTAGAGAAAATCAGAATCAAAAGGAAAAATCACAGGAGAGAACAAAAAACATAAAAAAGAAGTGAACATGTTATGTATTGATTTATACTATACTTCATAGTCTTTTTTCTGGATGCAGATGGCAATGTATTCCTGGTTCTGCTTATTTCCTTAGCATCTGTTCATGTAAATCTTCCCAGGCTTTTCTAAAACCATCTTGTTCATCATTTGCTACAGAACAATAATATTCCATTACCTTCATATGCCTCAGCTTATTCATCAATTTCACAGTTGATGGGGATCCACTCCTTTTCCAATTCTTTCCTATCACAAAAAGAACAGCTATAAATATTTTTGCACATGTGTCCTTTCCCCTCCTTTATGATTTCCTTAGAATACTATAGTGTGCTTTCTAGAGCCCCTAAATTGCGGTGCCAAAATATACCATCTGGACTAGCTCTCTGGAGGATTTTGGGACCAGCCTGAGTCCTTGGGCTTAGTGGAAGAGTGAACCATGAACGTGGTCAAAGATGGAGTCCATTTCTTTCAAGTCCTCTCAGCTCTTAAACACCTTAGTATGATTACAGCTCTATAGCACACTGAGCATATGCCAACTAAAGATCCATCACATCACTACTTCACCATATCACCACTGCACACTGCACAAATGCTAACTATAGTAGCATTACATCACCACAGCACACTGCACATATGTTAACTATAAGCATCCTGCTGTAGATATGTAAATGTCTCTTATTATAAAGAGCCCTTGCTTCAAGTAGAACACAGGTGGTCATGGCCTCCCTGACTTCTCAGGAAGAGTGAGAACACCAAAGGAAAATGGTCATGCTTTCCCTAACTTCTCAGGAAGGCCGAGAACCCTTAGGGAAAGTGGGGAGCCAAACCAAATATTGTTAGCAGGTTCCCTCTGGGCTGAAGAGTCATCCAGAGTTCCCCCATTATCTGTGGCCCTCTACAGGATACAGACCCAGTAGTGGCACTGCCGGGTCAAAGGGTTTGAGTAGTTTGACAGCTGTTGGGGCATAATTCCAGATTGCTGTGCAGAATGGTTGGCTCATTTCACAATTACACCAACAAAGCATTAGTATAATTTCCCCACATTCCCTCCTACATGCATCTTTACTTGTTCTGTCATCTTAACCATCTGAGAGTATGATGTGGTACCTCAGAGTTGTTTTAATTTGCATTTCTGTTGTCAATAGTGATTAAGAGCCTTTTTTCATATAAGCATAAATTGCTTTAATTTCTTTATCTGAAAATTGTCTGTTCATATTCTTTAGCCATTTATTAATTGGGTAATGTTTTGTATTCTTAAAAATCTGACACAGTTCTTAATATATTTTAGAAATGAGACCTTTATCAAAAACACTACCTGTAAAAATTTTCCCTTAGCTTTGTCCTTATCTTGTAATTTTGTTTCTGTTGGTTTTGTTTGTGCAAAAGCTTTTTAAATTTAATGTTATCAAAGTTGTCTATTTTGTTTTTCATAATGTTCTCTAGTTTTTCTTTGGTCATAAGTTCCTCCCTTCTCCAAAGATCTGATAGGTAAATTATCCATTGCTCTCCAAATTTGTTTATTATATCATCTTTTATGCCCAAATTATGTACTCTTTTTGACTTTATTTTGGTATGTGGTGAGATATGTAAGTCTATGCCAAATTTCTGATATATTATTTTCCAGTTTTCCCAGTAATTTTTGTTACACAGTAAATTCTTATTCCTGAAGCTGAAATATGTTGGTTTATCAAATACTAGATTGCCATAGGCCTTCATTATTGTGCCATGTATATCTGATCTATTCCACTGATCTACCACTATATTTCATAGCCAGAAATATTTACAATACAGTTTTAGGTTTGACACCATAAACCACCATCCTTTTTTTGTTTGTTTGTTTTAACCCCAATAATTCCCTTTATATTCTTCACCTTTTCTTCTTTCAGATGAATTTTACTATTATTTCTTCTAATTCTTTAAAATAATTATTGGCAGTTTTATTGGTATGGCACTGAGCAAGTAGGCCAATATAGACAGAATTATCATTTTTATTATATTAACTTGGCCTACCCACAAGTGAGTTTGTTTCTAGGGATCCCAGATTCTTCTATTATAAATTTAAACAATTAGACTAGAGCATCCTTATGCTTCCTTTAAGCTCTAATAACCTGTGGTTTTCCAATTTTAAGTCAACCGCATCATATTCAATGAATTCATTCATAAAAGCAACTGTGCACAAAATTCATACATACATATGTTAATCATTTGTAATGTACAAAGAAAAGTGTTGAGCACTAAAATATATAGAAAAATAATGTAGGATGTATATGTAGAACTGTAATGTTCTCTTTAAAATGTAATGTTCTCTGTTGAGGTTTTCTTGGAGTCTCTGGAGGCAGCCTTTATTTCAGTTCAGTAATCTCCACAAATGCAGCCAGGTGTTAAAGTCCAAATCCTTTATTGTCTCTTTCAAAGTCTTGTCTCCTTCACTTGAGGCTGGGCTAGTTTTTTTGGAGACCTTACGGATCTTGGTTTCAGTGGAGAAGCAAAAGAGGAGAGCCTGCTACCACTTCTCTGTCTTCCCTAGTTCTGATTCTGGCTGAGTTTGTATGAGCTTATATGCTCACTTATGAAAGGTGTAAATCTTGTAGATCTATAGTAAGTACTAAGTACATGTACTGAACTAGAGAATTGTTAAGTACCATGCTAAATAACCTTTGTATTTATCAATTCCACTGAGTTAGAACCTTGTAAGAATCCTTGTTTCAAATTCAGAGTTCTGGCCCATAACATAGAACATAGCAAAATCTTTTTTCTTTCACCTAACTTATATATCATTACCCCATTAATTCAGAAATATTTTGGTAATAATAATGACAGTAGTTTGTATAGGTTCCATGAACTGCTGAGAAGAAAGTGTACTCCTTTCTGTCTCCATTTAGCTTTCGCCAGAGATCTATCATATCAAACTTTTCTAGTATTCTATTTATCTCTTGTACTTTTTAAAAATTTATTTTGTGGTTTGATTTATCTAATTCTGAGAGTGCAAGGTTGAGATCTCCCACGATTATAGTTTTGCTGTTTGTTTCTTTTTGTAGCTCTCTTAATTTCTCTTTTAAGAATTTAGATGCTGCACCACTTAGTGAGTATATGTTTAATATTGATACTGCTTCATTTCCAAGTTGCCTCTACAGACATCAGGAAGTGGCAGTGAAGTGGCAGTGGGACAGCACTCACTGGCTGCTCTAGGACCTGAAATCATGCCCTGAAATCAGCAGTTGCAGAAAGACTAGGGCTATACTGGGATCAACTACTGTGGCTGGGCCTAGATCACATTGAGTCACTCTGGGTGTTGGGTAGGTGTAGTTAGGTCCCAAAAAACTCTAGCTTTGGGGGTTATAGTCTTCTGATCTGCCAGGGAAAAATAGCTCAAAATGTTGTAAAGTTCTCCCACAGATTTTCCATTGGCTGAGACCACACCCCATAGCCCTCTGGTCAGCTCAGCTGTGAGCTTTTTCCATGCTCTCACTACTTGCCTGAGGTCTGTGCCTGGCTTACCCCAGTTCTGTGCTCACCTGCAAGCAAAAGCAGACCTTTTCTGGAGAATTTCAAGAATATCTTCTGTTGGTAATGTGTTGTACTCCCAATATTTGTGAGTTTTAACAGTCAAGCACTAATTCTGAGGCTGAATATGATTAAAATAGATTGAGGCAAAAGGAGAGTTTAGGAAGATGCAATGTATCCTCTCCACAATCTTCAAATTTAGCCACTATTGAAATCAACTAAATTTTGAAGTGAATAGAGCACCAAGTCTGGAATCAAGAAGACTCCATTAGCTGTGTGTCCTTGATCAAGTCACTTTGCCCTGTTTGCCTCAGCTTTCTCATCTGTAAAATGAGTTGGAGAAGGAAATGAAAAACCACTTCAATATCTTTATCAATAATATCCCAAATAGGGCCATGAAGAATCAGACATAACTGAAATGATTGAATGATAACATCTATTATTACTCCTCAATATATCTATATTCAGAAATATAAGGAGAAAGAAACTTTAGTCCATACTGAAAATTCACAGAATTGTCTCTCTTTTTATTAAAGCTTTTTATTTTTCAAAACATATGCATGGACAATTCTTTAACATTAGTCATTGCAAAACTTTCTGTTCCAATTTTCCCTCCTTTCTCTGCAAATAGATGGAAAGTAGTCCAATATAAGTTAAGCATGGTAGAAATATGTGCTAAATCCAATAAATGCATACTTATTTATATAATTATTGTGCTGCACAAGAAAAAAGTAGAATAAAATGCAAGCAAGCAATAACAAAGAGTGAAAATGCTATATTGTGAATTACATTTGGTTCCCACAGTCCTCTCTCTGGCTATAGATGGCTGTCTTCATTACTGAACAATTTGAACTTGTTTGAATCATCTCATTGTTCAAGAGAGCCATATCCATTACAATTGATCATCATATAATCTGGTTGTTGCCATGTATAATGATCTCCCGGGTTCTGCTCATTTCATTTGCCATCAGTTCATGTAAGTCTCCTCAAGCCTCTCTGAAAACATGCTGCTAATCATTTGTTACAGAGCAGTAATATTCCATAACCTTCATATACCATAATGTATTCAGCCATTCTCCAACTAATGGGCATTCATTCAGTTTCCAATTTCTTGCCAATACAAAAAAGGCTGCCATAAACAGTTTTGCACATGTGAGTCCCTTTCCATACTTTAAGATCTTTTGGGGATATCCTAAGTTCTTCTACATGTTTATCATTCTTTATGTCTAGATCATGAACCCATTTTGACCTTATCTTGCTATATAGTGTTAGCTATGGATCCATGCTAGTTTCTGCCATAGTAGTTTCCAATTTTCCCAGAAATTTCTGTCAAATAGTGAAGTCTTATCCCAAACACTGGGGTCTTTGGGTTTGTCAAAATCTAGATTACTATAGTCATTGATTATTTTGTCCTGTGAACCTCATCTGTTCCAGTGATCAACTGTTAGGATTACTAGGTGAGAACTCAGGTTGTCTGGACAATTACAAGGTGAGAACTCAGGTTGACTTGACAGTTCTCTGGCTCAGACCTGTAAAGGGAGTTTACACCTTAGGAATCCTAGAAGGAGCAAGCTCATTGGTTGAAGTGGTTCTTCCCAGAAGCCCTTGCATTATCCCACGCCCATTCTCTGGGAGGATAAAAGAGGACAGGACTCCAGAGATAGGAGAGGTCTCTGCATTACATCAGGCCTGACGGGGCTCTCTGCAGGAAGGGAAGTCACTTCTCTGGACAAGAGTTAACAGCAACTGCCTGGAGACAACGGTTCGCTACAGGAAGAAGAATCTGTCTGAGAGATTTGAGTAGACACAGCAGATCTCTTCCCAGAGAGCGATCCAGCAGCTTCTGGAGATGACAGCTCGCTACAATCAACTACTCTATTTCTTAGGCAATACCAATTGTTTTTCATAACTGCTACTTTATAATATCATTTTAGATCTGTTACAAATTCTTGAACTTTTATTCTTCCAGATGAATTTTGTTATTATTTTTCTAGGTCATTAAAATAGTTTCTTGGGAATAGGATTGGCATAGCACTGAATAGGTTAGCTTAGATAGTATTTCCATCTTTATATATTCACTCGACTAATTCAAGAGTAGTTGATACTTTTCCAATTGTTTAAATCTGATTAATTTGTTTGGAAAGTGTTTTATAGTTTTGGTTATATAGTTCCTCACTTTCCCTTGGCAGATAAATTCCCAAATATTTTATACTATCAACAGTTATATTAAATATAGTTTCTCTTTGTATCTGTTACTGTTGGATTTTGTTAGTAATGTACAAAAATGTTGATGATTTATGTACATTTATTTTGTATCCTGCAACTTTGCTAAAGTTGTGGATTATTTCTAATAGTTTTTTAGTTGATTCTCTAGGGTTCTTTGATATATCATCATATCATCTGCAAAGAGTGATAATCTGGTTTCCTCATTTCCTACTCTAATTCTTTTAATCTCCTTTCCTTTTCTTATTGCCAAAACTAGCATTTCTAATACAATATTGAATACTAATGGTGATAGTGGGAAACCTTGTTTCACTTCTGATCTTATTGGGAATAGTTCCAGTTTATCCCCATGCTTACTGATGGTTTTAAATTGATGCTATTGACTATTTTAAGAAACATTTCCTATTTCTATTTTCTATTGTTTTTAAAAGGAATGGATGTTGGATTGAATCAAATGCTTTTTTCTGTATTTATTGAGATAATCATATGGTTTTGTTAATTTGTTTATTGATATAGTCAATTATTTTAATAATTTTCCTAATATTGAACCAGCCTTGCATTCCTGGTATAAATCCTACTTGGTCATGGTGTATTATCCTGAGGATGAATTTCTGTAATCTTTTTGCTAATATTTTATTTAAAATTTTTGCATCAATATTCATTAGGAAGATTGGTCTTTAATTTTCTTTCTCTGTTTTCATCCTACCTGGTATCAATGCCATGTCTGTGTCACAAAAGGCATTTTGTAGGAATCTTTCTTTCCCTAGTTTTTCAAATAGTTTATATAGTTATTTATTCTTTAAATGTTTGGTGGAATTCACATTTAAATCCATCTTGGCATGGGGATCTTTTCCTTAAGGAGATGATTAATAGCTTGTTCTTTTCTAAAATGAATAATATTAAGTGATTTATTTCCTCAATCTGGGCAATCTATATTTTTGTAGTTATTCCTCCATTTCACATAGTTCATCAAATTTATTGGCATAAAGTTGTGCAAAGTCCTAATTATTGCTCTAATTTTCTCCTCATTGATGGAAAGTTCTCCCTTTTCATTTTTGAGACAATTTGATTTTCCTATTTCCTTTTTTCTAATCAAATTAAATAAAGGTTTATCTATTTTTTTCATAAAACCAACTGTTAGTTTTATTTTTTAATTCAATAGTTTTCTTATTTTCAGTTTTATTAATTTCCCTTTTATTTTCAGAATTTCAAATTTTGTATTTAATTGAGGGTTTTTATTTTTTTTCCTCTAGCTTTTTTAGTAGAAACCCACTGATCTGCTCTTTCCCTCTTTTACATAAGAGATCTGGAGATACAAAGTTTACCCCTTATTACCACTTTAGATGCATCCCACACATTTTGGTAGGTTGTCTCATTATTGTCATTCTCTTGAATGAAATTATTGACTGTGCCTATTATTTGCTGTTTCACTCATTCATTCTTTAGGAGGAGATTATTTAGTTTCCAATACTTTTTGTTCTATTTTACCCTGGCATTTTATTGAATATAATTATTTTTGCATCCTGATATGAAAAAAATGAATTTACTCTTTCTGACTTTGTGCATTTGATTTTGAGGTCTTTATATCCTAATATATGGTCAATTTTTGTATAGGTTTTATGAACTGCTGAGAAGAAAGTGTACTCCTTTTTGTATCCATTTACTTTTCTCCAAAGATCTATCATCTCTATCTTTTCTAGTATTCTATTTACCTCTTTGTCTCCTTTCTTTTTTTTTTTTTTTTTTTTTTTTTTAGTAAATTCATCTAGTTCTAAAAGAGTTAAGTTTGTGTTATCCCACTATTATAGTTTTGCTGTCTATTTCTTCTTGCAAATCTCTTAACTTCTTTAGGAATTTCCATAATTCCTATGTGCTATAAATTATGCCACTTGGTGCATATATGTTTAATATTGAAATTGCTTCATTATCTATGGTACCCTCGAGCAAGATACAGTTTCCTTCCTTATCTTTTAAAATTAGATCTTTTTTTTTGTTTGTTGGTTGGTTTTTATTGATCTGCTTTCAGGATGGATACTCCTTTTTTTTTAACTTCATCTGAAGCATATTCTGCTCCAGCCTTTACCTTTACTCAGTATCTATCACTCTGCTTTCAATGTGTTTCTTGTAAACAACATATTGAAGGATTCTAGCTTTTAATTCAGTCTGCTATCCACTTCCGCTTTATGGGAGAGTTCATCCCATTCACATTTAAAGTTAAGACAACTAATTCTGTATTTCCTACCATTTTATGAACCCAAATTTCCCTTTTCTCTTTCCTTTGTCCTTATCCCTCCTCCCCAATATTTTACCTATGAGCATCACCTGTTTCAAGCAACCTTTCTCCTTTAGAGCCCCTCCCCTTTCTGATACTTTCCCCCTACTATTTCTGTTTTCCTTTCTATTTCATTTACCCTTTCCTTTTCTCCTTTGCCCTCCCACTTTTGTATAAGGTAAGAGAAGTTTCTTTCTGAAATTAAACTGTAATATTTTCTTTTTAGTCAAATCTAATGAGAGTAAAATTCACACAATGTTCATCCCCTTCCTTCTTTCCCTCAAATATAATAGGTTTCCTTTGCCTCATCATGAGATGTAATTTCCTTTATTTTATCTCCACTTTCCCATTTTCCAGTACAATCCACCTTGCATCTGTGGTTTCTTTTTGATGTTATAAAAATAAAATAAAATTATACATGCACTCTCTAATGTATACCCATAGCAGAAATACAGTTCTCAAGAGTACTTTTCTTTTTCCCTTTTTATGCTTCTCTTGAGTTCTATATTTGGAAGTCAATTTTTTTAACTCTGGTCTTTTCATCAGAAATTAGTGGAATTCACCTGTTCCACTGAATGTCCATCTTCTCCCTTGGAAGAAAATGCTCATTTTAACAGAATAGTTTATTTTTGGTTGCATGCCAAGTTCCTTTGCTTTTTGGAATATCAGATTCAAGTCCCTTCGATCCTTTAAGGTGGAAGCTTCTAGCTCCTGGGTAATCATTATTGTGGCTTCTCAGTATCTGATTTGCTTTTATCCGGCTACTTATAATAATTTTTCCTTGGTCCAATAGCTCTGATAATTACCTATGATATTCCTTGTAATTTTCATTTTGTGATCTTTTTTTCTTTTTCTTTTTTATATCAATAGATTTTATTTACCATATATATGCACGGATAATTTTACAACATTGACAATTGCCAAACATTTTGTTCTAATTTTTCCCTCCTTCCCTCCCCCCCAGATGGCAAGTTGACCAATACATGTTAAATATCTTAGAGTATAAATTAAATACAATATATGTATACATGTCCAAAGAGTTGCTTTGTTTTACAAAAAGAATCAGACTTTGAAATAGGGCACAATTAGCCTATGAAGGAAATCCAAAATGCAGGTGGACAAAATTATAGGGATTGGGAATTCTATGTAGTGGTTCATAATCATCTCCTAGAGTTCTTTTGCTGGATGTAGGTGGTTCAGTTCATTACTGCTCTATTGGAACTGATTTGGTTCATCTCATTGTTGAAAATTTCCACATACTTCAGAATTGATCATCACATAGTATTGTTGTTGAAATATACAACGATCTCCTGGTCCTGCTCATTTCACTCAGCATCAGTTCATATAAGTCTCTCCAGGCCTTTCTGAAATAATCCTGTTGGTCATTTCTTACAGATTTGTGATCTTTTTTCATGAGGTGTTCAGTGAAATCTTTCAAAGGCTATTTTACCTTCTGATTCCATGACATCTGGGCAGGAAATCATAAAAGATTTCTTGAAAAATAGTGTCTAGGTCTTTGTTTTCATCATGATTTTCATGTCACTCTTAGATCTGTTTTCCAGGTCAGTTGTTTTCCCAAGTAAGTATTACATTTTTTTTTTATTTTTTGGGGGGGGTTTGCTTGATTGATTCTTGATGTCTCCTTGAGTCGTTCCTTTTTATTTGTTCAGGTCTATGTTTTAGTGAATTATTTTCTTTATTTACTTTTTTTTAACTTCTTTTTTTTGTATTTATTCAATTGAATTTCCAAATGAGGGGGGCAGAGCCAAGATAGCATAGAAGATACACACAGATTTGTAAGCTCCCTTCTTCCCTCATTACCAATTAGTTAAATCAGCCTCAAAAATAACTCTGGACTGATAAAAACCACAAGGATTAGAAGCACAACTTACCAGCTGAAGAGAATCTCGAATTTCAACAGAAAAGGTCAGTTCCGAGGGAAGGAAAAAAAAAAAAGGCCAGCACAGACAGGGTTGCACTGGGTGCTAGCACACTATGCCAATCAGGATGGGGAGAACTCTGGGATCAGAGAAGCCACAAAGATAGAAGAATCTGGCACAGGCTGATAGCTCTTCTCTGCTTATAAACATCAGTTCAGAAGAGAAATCAAGCCACTTTAAAACATAAAGTCAAATCGTTAATCCATTCCAATCCAGAAGTGACCTAACAGATCTTGGCACAGCTGTGCAGACACCTTCTGCTGCCCAGGGCTACTCCTTGGGGTAGTTGAGAGCCTGAACAGCGGGGACACAGCCTGAGGCAGCCTGTAATCCACATAGTGTGGGGCTCAGCCTAAGGCAGTGGAATTCTAGCAGCAGCAGAATTCCAAGAGAAGAGGAACTCCAAAAGAAGCAGAACCTTTGAAATAGGGATCGCGGTTTCCGGGCAGACACTTCTGGATTCAGTGCAGGGGCTTTTCACATCAGCTGCTGATATCCATTGGCTGGGGTTTGTGACTTTCAGCCTTACACTTCAGGGCAGTTGCTAGGGCACATAGCAGGGTCCTTCACAGGGCACTCCTCACAGTGCAGCAGTGCTAACCACCTCTGAGGCATTTCTGGGGAGGGGGGAGGGGAACTCTCTCCCAGAGCTCTCTCTTAGCTCAAGCATAGGGTTGTTGTATTCTACCTCCAGTCTGGGAGGAAGCTGGTAAATAAATAAATAAACTTCTTACCCCAAGGGCAAACCCCAACAGGTTTTTAACAATAAGTAGCTGAAGAGAACGATGAACACATTTTACACAGAGAAAGAACGGGTATCCAACCCTGAGGAAGCTAACAGCAGAGAGTCTGCAGATAACACCCTAAAGGGGAACGATACCAGCCCCCCATCACATAACTCTCATCTAAAAGAGACTATTAAAAAGTTAAAAGAATTTGAAGAAAAATGGGGAAAGGAAAGAGAAGTTATGATAGAGAATAACAACATCCTGAAATTTGAGTTGGAAAAAATAAAGAATTCACAGGAGGTTCAGGGAAACAAAATTTGTGAATTAGAAAAAGTTAAAAAAAATCACAGGAAAGAAGGATTTCTGAATTAGAAAAGATAAAAAATTCTCAAGAAAGTAGGATTTCTGAATTGGAAAAGATAAAAAAAAGCCTCAAGAAAGTAGGATTTCTGAATTGGAAAAAGAAAATAACTCACTAAAAAAATTAGTGAAATGAAAAAAATAAACAGAGCAAAATAATTCATTTAAAAACACAATTGGACATATACAAAAAGAACTAAAAAATGTGGATGAAGAAAATAACTCATTAAAAAATCAGGACGGAACAAATAGAAATGAATGATTCATTGAGAAACCAAGAATCAGTCAAAAAAAAATAAAAAACTGGAGAATAACATCAAATACTTACTGGGAAAATCTATAGACCTGGAAAATAGATCTAGGAGAAATAATCTGAGGATCGTTGGACTTCCCGAAAACTATGATCAAAAAAAGCCTAGATTCTATTTTTACAGGAAATCATCAAAGAGAACTGTCCAGAGATAATAGAAACAGAAGGGAAAATATGCGTTGAAAGAATTCATTGCACACCTTCTGAAAAAGACCCTAAAAAAAAGATCTTCACAGAACATTGTGGCTAAGCTGCAGAACTACCAAATTAAGTAAAAAATATTGTAAGCAAGGGGCAGCTAGGTGGTGCAGTGGATAGAGCACCAGCCTTGAATTCAGGAGGACCGGAGTTCAAATCTGGTCTCAGACACTTAACACTTCCTAGCTATGTGACCCTGGGCAAGTCATTTAACGCCAGCCTAAAAAAAAAAAAAAAAAAAAAAAAAAAAAAAAAAAAAAAAAAAATTCATATATATAGTAAGCAGTGAGGAAAAAACAATTCAAATATTAAGATGCCACAATAAGGGTCACATAAGATCTGGCTACCTCCACATTAAAGGATCAAAGGGCCTGGAACCTGATATTCCAAAAGGCAAAAGAACAAGGATTACAACTAAGAATATACTACCCAGCTAAGTTAGCATTTTCTTCCATGGAAGAAGATGGCCATTTAATGAAACAGAGGAATTCCATTTGTTTCTAAGGAAAAAAAAAACAGACTTATACAAAAAATTTGATCTACATGCACAAGACTGAAGAGAAGCAGAAAAAGGTAAAAAGAACTCTTGAGAACTGTATCTCTGTTGTAGATATACAGAAAGTCCGCATGGATAATTTTATTTTTCTGATAAAATATAAAAAAGGGGGGAAGTAGTAAAGGGAAGGGGATAGTATCAGAAAAAGGAGAAGGAGAGATAAAAAGAGGGAAACTACATCCCAGGAAGAGGCATAGAAAATTTACCACATCTGAGGGAATTTAGAGAGGGGGAGAAACATTGTATGAATCTTACTATCAACAGAATAGGCTCAAAGAGTAAATAATTGACATATTTGTTTTTCAGAGAATCCTGTCTCACCTCATTAAAAGGAGGGAGAGGAAAAGGGAGAAAGAAAAGGGGAATAAAGGAAGGGTACAAGAAAGCAGAAGGGATTCAAAAGGAGGGGGGGAGGGATACTAAAAAGGAGGGCTGCACATCACAAGTGGGGTCTATAAATTAAATATCAGGGAAGGGATTCAGAGGAGTCAAGGGATAAAAAACAAGCATAATCCAGGGATAATATGAGGGTAGGCAATACAGAATTAGTAATTTTAACTGTAAATGTGAATGGGATGAACTCACCCATTAAATGGAGACAGATATCAGACTGGATCAAAAGTCAGAATCCTACAATATGTTGTTTACAGGAAACACACTAAAAGCAGGGAGATACATACAGAGTAAAGATAAAAGGTTGGAGCAGAATCTATTATGCTTCAGGTAAAGCCAAAAAAGCAGGGGTTGCCATCCTTATCTCAGATCAAGCAAAAGCAGAAATTGATCTAATTAAAAGAGATAAGGAAGGAAACTATATCCTGCTAAAAGGTAGCATAGACCATGAAACCATATCAATACTAAACACATATGCACCAAGTGGTATAGAATCTAACCTCCTAAAGAGAAAGTTAAGATAGTTGCAAGAAGAAATAGACAGTAAAACTATAATAGTGGGAGATCTCAACCTTGCACTCTCAGAATTAGATAAATAAAACCATAAAACAAATAAGAAAGAAATAAAAAAAGGTAAATAGAACATTAGAAAAACCTTTGGAGAAAACTGAATGGCAATAGAAAGGAATATACTTTCTTCTCAGCAGTTCATTGATCCTATACAAAAACTGACCATATATTAGGACATAAAATCTCAAAATTAAATGTAGGAAGGCAGAAATAATAAATGCATTTTTCTCAGACCACAATGCAATAACAGCTACATTCAGTAAGAAGTTAGGGGTAAATAGACCAAAAAGTAACTGGAAACTGAATAATCTCATCTTAAAGAATGACTGGGTGAAACAGCAAATTATAGAAACAATTAATAATTTCACCCCAGATAATGACAACGATGAGACATCATACCAAAATTTGTGGGATGCATCTAAAGCAATAATAAGGGGAAATTTTATATCTTTAGAGGCTAACTTGAATAAAATAGAGAAAGAGAAGATCGGTGAATTGGGCCTGCAACTTAAAAAGCTAGAAAAAGACAAAATGAAAAACCCCCAATCCAAAACTAAACTTGAAATACTAAAATTAAAAATAGAAATCAATAATATTGAAAGTAAAAAAATACAAAAAAAATTTAAATTAATAAATAAAATTAAGAGTTGGTTTTATGAAAAAGCCAATAAAATAGATAAAATTTTGGTAAATCTGATCAGAAAAAGGAAAGAGGAAAATCAAATTGTTAGTCTTAAAAAATGAAAAGGGGGATCTTGCCACCAATGAAGAAGAAATTAGAGAAATAATAAGGAGTTACTTTGCCCAACTTTATGCCAATAAATTTAATAACTTAAGTGAAATGGATGACTTCCTCCAAAAATATAGGCTCCCTAGATTAACAGAGGAGGAGATAAATTGCTTAAATAGTCCCATTTCAGAAAAAGAAATACAACAAACTATTAATCAACTCCCCAGGAAAAAATCCCCAGGACCAGATGGATTTACATGTGAATTCTACCAAACATTTAAAGAACAATTAGCATCAATGTTATATAAACTATTTGAAAAAATAGGGGATGAAGAAGTCCTACCAAACTCCTTTTATGACACAGACATGGTACTGATACCTAAACCAGGTAGATCAAAAACTGAGAAAGAAAATTATAGACTAATTTCCTTAATGAATATTGATGCTAAAATCTTAAATAAGATATTAGCAAAAAGATTTCATAAAATCATCCCCAGGATAATACACTATGATCAAGTAGGATTTATACCAGGAATGCAGGGCTGGTTTAATATTAGGAAAACTATTAGTATAATTAACCATATTAATAATTAAATCAATAAAAAACATTATCATCTCAATAGATTTAGAAAAAGCATTTGATAAAATCCAACATCCATTCCTACTAAAAACTCTTGAGAGTATAGGAATAAATGGACTATTCCTTAGAATAATCAGGAGCATATATTTAACACTGTCAGTAAGCATAATATGTAATGGAGATAAACTGAAACCTTTGCCAGTAAGATCAGGAGTGAAACAAGGTTGTCCACTATCACCATTACTATGCAATATTGTATTAGAAATGCTAGCCTCGGCAATAAGAGTTGATAAAATGATTAAAGGAATAAGAGTAGGTAATTAGGAAATCAAACTGTCACTCTTTGCAGATGATATGATGCTATACTTAAAAAACCCCAGAGATTTTAATAAAAAGTTATTAGAAATAATCACAACTTTAGCAAAGTTGTTGGGTATAAAATAAATCCACATAAATCCTCAGCATTTTTATACATCACCAACAAAATGCAACAGCAAGTGATACAAAGAGAAATTCCATTCCAAACAAATGCTGAGAGCATAATATATTTGAGAATCCATCTACCAAAGAAAAGTCAGGAATTATATGAGCAAAATTACGAAACACTTGCAACAAAAATAAAGTCAGATTTAAATAATTGGAAAGACATCCAGTGCTCTTGGATAGGCCGAGCAAATATAATAAAGATGACAATACTCCCCAAACTAATCTATTTATTTAGTGCTATACCAATCAGATTCCCAAGAAACTATTTTAGTGATCTAGAAAAAATAACAACAAAATTCATATGGAAGAATAAAAGGTCGGGAATTGCAAGGGAACTAATGAAAAAAAAAAGTCAGATGAAGGTGGTCTAGGTGTACTTGATCTAAAACTATATTATATAGCAGCAGTTACCAAAACCATTTCATATTGGCTAAGAAATAGACCAGTTGATCAGTGGAACAGATTAGGTACAAAAGACCAAAAAAGAGAACAAGTATAGTAATCTAGTGTTTGATAAACTCAAAGATACCAACATTAGGTATAAAAATTCATTATTTGAAAAAACTGTCAAGAAAACTGGAAATTAATGGGGCAGAAATTAGATATGGATCCACATTTAACACCATATACCAAGATAATATCAAAATGGGTCCATGATTTAGGCATAAAGAATGTAATCATAAATAGATTAGAGGAACAGAGGATAGTCTACATCTCAGACCTGTGGAGGAGAAAGGAATTTATGACCAGAGGAGAACTAGAGATCATTATTTATCACAAAATAGAAGATTTTGATTCCATCAAATTAAAAAAGTTACTGTACAAATAATACTAATGCAAACAAGATTAGAAGGGAAGTAACAAATTGGGAAATATTTTTTATAGTTAAAGGTTCTGATAAAGGTCTCATTTCCAAAATATATAGAGAACTGACCCTAATTTACAAGAAATCAAACCATTCTCAATTGATAAATAGTCAAAGGATATGAACAGACAATTCTCAGATGATGAAATTGAAACTATATCCACTCATGAAAGTGTTCCAAATCACTACTGATCAGAGAAATGGAAATTAAGATAACTCTGAGATACCACTACACACCTGTCAGATTGGCTAAGGTGACAGGAACAAATAATGATTCATGTTGGAGGGGATGTGGGAAAACTGGGACACTAATACATTGTTGGTGGAGTTGTGAAAGAATCCAACCATTCTGGAGAGCAACTTGGAACTATGCCCAAAAAGTTATCAAAATGTGAATACCCTTTGATTCAGCATTGCTTCTATTGGGCTTATATCCCAAAGAAATACTGAGGAGGGGAAAGGGACCTCTATGTGCCAAAATCTTTGTGGCAGCTCTTTTTGTAGTGGCTAGAAACTGGAAGATGAATGGATGTCCATCAATTGGAGAATGGTTGGGTAAATTATGGTATATGAAGGTTATGGAATATTATTGCTCTGTAAGAAATGGCTAGCAGGATGAATTCAGAAAGGTTTGGAGAGACTTACATGAAGTGATGCTGAGTGAAATGAGCAGAACCAGAAGATCACTATACACTTCAACAACAATACTGTATGGAGATGTATTGTGATGGAAGTGGATATCTTCAACATAAAGAAGATCCAACTCACTTCCAGTTGATCAATGATGGACAGAAACAACTACACCCAGAGAAGGAACATTGGGAAGTGAATGTAAACTTTTAGCACTACTCTTTATCTACCCAGGTTACTTATACCTTCGGAATCAAATACTTAACATGCAACAAGAAAATTGGATTTACACACATATATTGTATTACTCATGCATATATACTGTCAAAAATATTCTAATTATAAAAATTAATTTAAAAAATATTTTAAAAAGAATTTCCAAATGAGTTGTTTCCTTCTATGTTTTTTTTTTTCATTTCACAAATTATGTTTTTTTAAGTTGTTGTTTTCTTTTTCTATTTTGTCAACTCTATTTTAATAAGTTCTTCTATTACACTGTCTATTTTATAGTGAATTCTCTTCAGATAATTTCTGTTTTCTTTTCCCAACCATTTTGTAAAGTTTTCATTTCCTTTTCCCTATTTTTCTTCCAGCTTTCTTTTAAGTCCTTTTATAATTTTTTCTAGTAGATCTTTGTGTGGTATAGACCAATTTATATCACCCTTTCGTGCTTCATCTGGAGAAGATCTGCTTTTAATTGCCTTATGGTTTGAAATCTGTTCTTTTCTTTCACAATAAAAATTAACTATAGTCAGAGTTATTTCACTTTTTTAATCACTTTTTTTTTAAGTTGAGATCTGCTTTTAGGGCAAAGGAGATTGTCCAAGCTTCCTCTACAAGCTCCAGCAGCTATACTGATTCAGGGCTGACTCACTCAGAGTTCTGAGTGGGCATGGCCTGTTTACATTAAATTTTGGTGTTCACAGAATTCATTATTTACCTTTTGTGTTTTTATTGGATGTTTTATAGCATCTTTGCTGATCTACTGGCTTGAAACTAGGGCAGAGTAGACAACACTGCTGTAGATTCTTCCTGGTGGATTCTCCAGCTTGCAGAATCTACACCACCCCAGGTCTGCACTGCCTGCACTGGCATCTGTGCTCAGCCTGCTTGTACTTGGTCCACCTCCCTCCATGCCTAATTGAAACAGACCTTTTTGGTGATCTTTGAAATCATCTTCTGCTGGTAGTTAGTTATACTCCCAATGTTTGTGGGTTCTGCCAGTGCAGAACTAATTCAGTGGCTGGATTTGGTAATAAGGGAAAAGGAAGAAATAGATGTATGTCCTCTCCACCATTTTGGCTGCATCCCCAAATAATTGTCTCTTCTAAGGATTAATGGATGTGGGTCTTGAGTAGAACAAGTCTCTAGTGACTGGGCAATCCAAAAAGAAGAAGTGTCACATATTTCTTTACACACTTTATTCAATTCAATAAATTGACACTTTTTTGCATGGAAAGAACAAAAATGTTAAAAAAAATTACCTACAAATTTGTTTCATTAAAGTTGAATTTATTAATTTGTAGGGGATCCCTCTGCATATAAATAACTAAATGTAATATAAACAAGATTTTCTTCTTATGCTTTGATAATGATATGAATACTTACTCATGAATGGAAATCATAATGAAATGTCATTTTATATTATTCCTATACTCCCAAGAAAAATCCCTATGCTTAGGGAATTCCTTCGCATCATGATATGCTGATGAAGGCTGGTAGCTTTTTCCATAAAAATTTAATTTGGTGTGCTATTTTAAAGTTGTTTGGAGGGCAATGCTAGGAAAGCTCAACTGAGTGATTTTTTTCTACTCTGCCATCTTAATTTTATCCCCAGAAGTCTCATTTTCATAAATACTTATTTGTAACCCAGAAAGATTTCACTGGTCTCATAATGTTTTCATAATGATTCTCAGACAAATTGAACTAAAAAACAAAACAAAACAAAACAAAAACAAAAACAAAAAACCTTTTTCCCCCCTTTACTCAGGCCAAGAAAGCTTTTTTCCCCCTTTACTCAGGCCAAGAAAGCATATGACTATACCTCTACAACTCCCATTTAATTTTCTTTGAGTAATAATCTTCTTTAATTGACTAACCTAGTCCATCATAACTCACCCCCAAAATGTTAATTTGACATTCCCTCTTTCCATTATTTGAGTTGTTTGGGAATCTAAGAGGTTAAATCTCTTTTGTAATACATTCAGTATGTGGTAGAGGCAAGATCTGAACCTTTCTCTTCCAGACTATGAGGCCATTACTCTATCTATTATGATACTCATTCTCAATTAATTTCAAATTAATAAATTATCTGAACATGGAAGGTCAAATTTTTTTTAATTGCAGGAGAATGGAAAGTCCACATTTCATAGCTATATTTTAGGAGGAAATTCATCATTGAATGAGATTAGGGAGAATATGGAGGCCAAAATAGGGAATTTTAAAATTATATGTCATTTAAAAGTTTTTTTTTTCAAAAATTCAAGTCTTAAGAAATATCTTTAGAAAAATCAAAAGAAAAATTTGATAAATGTATAAAATTTATTTCAATGATAAAATGAATATCCCATTCAAGAAAAATAATTTATAGTAGCACTAAGTGTAGGAAATATTACAAACAAATCATATGTTGATCAAATGTAGATTTGCAATCAATTCTGATTACCTATATAACTTTTGCAAAACAGCTAAAATGAATAAATTGTGCATTTTTTTTAAACTGAGGCAATTGGGATTAAGTGACTTACTTACTCAAGGTCACATAACTAGAAAGTGTTAAGTGTCAGATCAGATTTGAAATCAGATCCTGCTGACTTAAGGGCTGGTGCTTTATCCACTGCGCCACCTAACTGCCCCAAAATTGTGCAATCTTAATAGATTAATAGATAATACTTAGGCCAAAATGGCCCCACTGCCAATCTTCAAATAAAACAGTACATTTTCACCTCTATTCCTCTGCATATTACCCCATACCTGGGGGTGTCTTCTTTCCTTATGTCTTCTATTTAAGGTGCTTTTAAAGGCTTAATTACTCTTCTACCCCCTTGAAGATAAAGATTTTTTTCCCTAAACTCCTTTCCATTCTTTTTATCTACACCCAATATTTTATATGTATTTTGTGTGTACTTCATGTTTGAATGTTTTCTCTCAGAAGAATGTAAACTCCTTGAGGACAAGCGACCTTTTCATATTTGCCTTTGTATCTCCAATGCCTTGCACAAATAAGTTTTGAAGAAAACACCATTACCATTTATATTTGAGACAAACTTTATCCCAGAATTTTCTTAGTTCATGTTTGATTTTGAGGTAAAATATCACACTTACAATCAGCAATTGTACAATCAACAAAGGACATACTTTTGCCTAACACAGCAAGAATACATAACAAGAAACTAGGGTACCTAGCTTCTCTGGATATGCCTCTTGCACTGTGTCTATATGGAAATAAACTTAGTGGAAAATTTTAATCAGAAATAAGAAACTGTATTAACAGTGATTATGTGTATTTTAAATTTATTTTGTTTTACAGTAGTATAACATTACTAGTCACTAATTGGTTTCTGAAGGCACAATCAGTGGTGAAAACCATGGCAAGAAGAGCAAAAATTTTCTTATTAAAAATACATCTCCAGATTTTAGCCTCACTATTCCTCCCAAATCAAACTGGGCTCCTCTCTTCTTAATCCAATTCACTGTCTGAAAGGAAGTGTGACCTTTATGCTTTTACCCCACCTCACACAATCCAAGCTTCCTGTGGAAGGGAAGGATAGCTGGAAGCAGAGGCAGAAGCTACAGTCCTAGACATTCCTTAGGGCAGCTGCCTGAGACTTGGGGCTGCCAGGAGTACTGGGTCCTCTACCACTGCTCAGCTGTTCCATACTCCTTCCAATACTACTGTTTTGGGATCTCAGAGACTATATGCTACAGCCACATAATCTTACAGGACCTTCACACTGATACACACAACCTCAGCATTCTAAACTCCAATCTGACAGGTCTGTGCACAGCAGCTTAGATGGGAAGGAGCTGCCTGTAGTTGAGGGCAATAGTAGTGGTTGTAGAGACTGGGCAGTATGCCTGATCAACCTTACATCCCTATTGTTCAACCAATAAAACAACCAAATTGATGAATGCAGAGCAAGTGTTAAGTACTGAAACATTTTTTTCTGGTTCAAATGCATTAAATACCGAATTCAAAAAGTTTCAAAGCAGAGGAGTGCAGAGGTACTATTGCATTATGTCTTACTTTGACCAAGTTTGATTTGGCCAGATCTGGTCCATGTCACTTCATAAAAATTCATTCAATATGCATGTATTAAGGACCATGTATTGTGTAGACTCCTTTAGAACACAGTTGACTTGTTTGGTCATGTATACATATATTGTATTTAATTTATACTCTGACATACTTAACACGTATTGGTCGACCTGCCATGTGGGGGGGGAAGGAGGGGGAAAATTGGAACAAATGATTTGGCAATTGTTAGTGTTGTAAAATTACCCATGCAAATATCTGGTAAATAAAAACTATTAAAAAAAAAAGAATAAAGAAAAAAAAAGAAAGAACACAGTTGACTTATTAAACTTGCAGTCTATTCTATCACAGCAGAAGGATTAGTGTCTCATTATTCCTTTCTAGTTGAGAGATTTTTTGAATTTAGAACTGAAAAGAACATTAAAGGCCATCTAGTCTAACTCCATTGGGGAAAATGAGAACCAGAATTGTAAAGTCTCTTTGATTGGAAAATTGACATCTCTTGGACTGGTTTCCATAAATTACTTTTTAGCGCAATCATTTCTTACACTTTGCCAAACATATCTTCTTTGCAAAGAACAGTATCCAGTACTACTTGAAAATGATTTCATTCTTTCAAGAATCTCAATAGTACTTCTACATTTCCATAGACTATATACTTCCCTAAATAGTATTGGGAAATCAAAGCAAAAACACTTTATTATAAGGCACTCTATTAATACTCTAAATGATCTTTTAGAGTTTCTAAACACAGCAGGTCAGGGAATGAATTCTTAGGTTATTAAAATAGTTGTAGTTGAAATGACATAGAATAAAATTTACTCCTCAGGTTTGTTTCCTAATTAGCATAAAACTGTTAGCACTTTTCACCTTCCTTTGTTAGTTTTCAGGTGTATTTTAAAACAGACTGAAAATTTAACTACTTGCAAAATAATAACTGGAATCCAAGTAGACATTCCAGTTAAGAAAAATTTGGAGGGAGCTTAATATTTAGGCTATGGTTTAATTAAGAACACCTCATTTCCACATACATACTCACAAACTGTTTCTTACTGTGTAAATTGTTAACTTTTACCAAGACTTTTTTTTTTCTTTTCTGAAGTAAATAGAGAGAGGATCTATAATGGGTCATCTTGAATTTAGTCTTGATGACATTCTTTGCTGCTGTCTGAGCTGATTTGAGTAGCACAATTCAAAGGAGAGAGATATAAGACATTTAACATTAAACCAGCTTTCACTTACATACCTGTATTTTCATACACCTTCCTGTGATTTCCAAATCTCTGTCCTTCATTGTAAAGACATTTGAGAGGGACCTTCTGGGGATGATAAAAGTCCACCGTCTTTTGTCATTTAAAATCTGTTAGAGATTTAACAGCTAACAGTGGTGCATCTAATTACTGAATTATTAAAAAGAAAGTCAAAGTCTAAAAAGCAATGTCCTGTCACTCAAAAAGATAAAATCAAGCAAAAAAAAATTTAAACAGAGATACAATTAAGTCCTTTTTTCTACTTCTCTCCTATAGTTGATTGAAAAATATCCAAATTCAAGGGGTAAAGAAGCTTAATTAACTGAGATATTTGTCTTAAGTTTATGATGGGTTCTTGAGAAAATGAATATTCAATTCCTTTACTTGTAATCTTGAGAGCTATTCTAGGGAATAGCAGAGAGATTAGGTCTGTTTGTTAATTTAGGGCTTTCAGCATCAGAAACAAATTATTCAATGTAACCTGGAATCTACATGAACAATATGTTGAAATAAATGCTACATAGCACTTTTATATTTTGCAAAGAACTTTCCTCACAACAACTCTTTGAAATAAAGTATAAAAGGATCAATAGTCCCATTTTAAATATGAAGAAACAAACTACTTGAAAGGCAAAACAGTTTAGCCATAATCACACAAATGGTAAGTATATGAAATGAAAGAAAGTATAAAGTACAATTAATTTGGAGTGGAGTGAGAGAAAAGAAAAAAGGCAGGAAGAAAGGAAAGAAGGAAGGGAGGGAGGAAGGAAAAAAGGGAAGGAAGTAAAGAGAGAAGGAAGGGAAGGAGGCAAGGACAAAAAGAAAGAAAGAAAATAGAGAGAAAGATGGAGGAAAGAAGAAAGATAATTGTTGTTTGTTTGTTTATTTTGTTGTTAATTTTAATGGAACCTAAAAGAACTAGATGGCTGAAATGAAGATAGCTAGTTCTCTCTGGCTGAGTCCTTTAAAACTGAATAATGGACAGTAATGTGTTGGTAAATCTCCAACAGTTAACTATAGAGAGGGGAAGATTCATGCAGGCAGGCATACTTTATTTATTTTTTTATGTATGTATGTATGTATGTATGTATGTATTTTACTTTTATTTATAATTTTTTGACAATATATATGCATGAGTAATTTTTTTATAACATTATCCCTTGTATTCATTTTTCCAAATTATCCCTTCCCTATCTATACTACCTCCCCTTGATGACAGCCAATCCCATACATTTTACATGTGTTACAATATAACCTAGATACAATATATGTGTGTAAATATCATTTTCTTGTTGCACATTAAGTATTAGATTCCGAAGGCATAAGTAACCTGGGTAAATAAAGAGTAGTGCTAACAATTTACATTCACTTCCCAGTGTTCCTTCTCTGGGTGTAGTTGTTTCTGTCCATCATTGATCAACTGGAAGTGAGTTGGATCTTCTTTATGTTGAAGATATCCACTTCCATCAGAATACATCTTCATACAACATTGAAGTGTAGAGCAATCTTCTGGTTCTATTCATTTCACTCAGCATCAGTTGATGTAAATCTCTCCAAGCCTCTCTGTATTCTTCCTGCTAGCCATTTCTTACAGAGCAATAATATTCCATAACTTTCATATACCAAAATTTACCCTTTGATCCAGCATTGGTGCTATTGGGCTTATATCCCAAAGAAATACTGAGGAGGGGAAAGGGACCTGTATGTGCCAAAATGTTTGTGGCAGCTCTTTTTGTAATGGCTAGAAACAGGAAGATGAATGGAGAATGGTTGGGTAAATTATGGCATATGAAGGTTATGGAATATTATTGTTCTGTAAGAAATGACCAGCAGGAGGAATACAGAGAGGCTTGGAGAGACTTGCATGAACAGATCGCGGTACACTTCAACAACAATACTGTATGAAGATATATTCTGATGCAAGTGGATATCTTCAACATAAAGAAGATCCAACTCACTTCCAGTTGATCAATAATGGACAGAAACAACTACACCCAGAGAAGGAACACTGGGAAGTGAATGTAAATTGTTAGCATTCCTGTCTATCTACCCAGGTTACTTATACCTTTGGAATCTAATACTTAATGTGCAACAAAAAATTGTATTTACACACATATATTGTATCTAGGTTATATTGTAACACATGTAAAATGTATGGGATTGCCTGTCATCAAGGGGAGGGAGTAAAGGGAGGGAGGGGATAATGTGGAAAAATCAATACAAGGGATAATGTCATAAAAATATTACTCATGCATATATACTGTCAAAAATTTAACAGTAAAATTAAAAAAAATAAAGGACATAATATATGGAGATTTTTTCAAATAAAGGAATGAATGGATTTCTTCTTTAGTCATGATGGTACAGCATAAATCTCATTATATCCTGTTTTTGATGTTAATGATAAAAGTATCACTTTATAGGTATTTTTCTGTCCTTAATACTTTGAAGAAATCTTGTTCAATTTTGATATATGCTTGGGAGATATTTTGTAGAAAGAGAACCATGAGGTGACATTTTGCTCTACTGAATCAAATGTTTTTGTCTTTATAATAAACAAAAAGGACAAAAGAATTTTGTATTCTCTAAAATCCTATTTATTCCTTTCTACTATATTCATAAAAGAACATTTCAATTACATTACAATGTATGCATATATGATTCTTGTATAAATTCATGCATATACAAATTATACAAGTTTTTTTAGAATACTGAGAGACTGATTTTCAAAGGAGGTGAATCTGTCAAAAAGAAATGAAGAAGAAGAAGCAAACAAGAAGAAAAGAAGAAAGAAAAAGAAGAAAAAAGGAAGAAGAGGAAAAAGGAAAGAAGGCATAAGAAGAAAACAGCTGCAAACATTCCAGAATTATCAATCCAAAGAAAATCAGTAATTATTGAGCTATATGTCTATTTTCCTTTCTATTCAAAAAGTAATCTCTCACAGTGTAAATATGTTCCTGAAAGAATATTCATTTACTGAAGAGTTAATCATTACATAGTCATTTAAAGAAGAGAGTAGAATCAAAAAAAAAAATTAAATAAAATAACATACTTAATTCTACTTGCCCCAGACATAATTTTATTAGATTAATAGCCCTGAATGTTTAAGAAGGTAAATTAAGTGATAACTTTTTTTTCCAAAAAGGAATTGACTAAAATAATAATAGAATCTATTTAAGATGAAAACTGATAACAAATAAAACAGACTTTTAATATCTAATCCGTTTTTCAGTCATCCATATTTGCCAGGTATTCACTAAGGCCAAAGTCTATTGTCAGTAGTTGAATATAGATTTAAAGGGATAACATTTCATAGTCCTATACGAAAAGAAATTTCAGCCATTATGTTGTCCCTGAAATAATGGCCAAAGTATGGTTATTGAATGATCATTTTATTGCCTTCCATTACAGCTAAAGAAGATCAGATTGTTCTGATGAATATGACTTGAAAGCCAGAAGTGAACAAGCATGTGAAATATGTTAAGGTCACATTTTTATACTTATTAGAAACAGTCTGAATAATTAAACCAACTGAATTACTGGTTGATTTCAGGCTCATGCCCAGAATGAAAGGTCATGACCCAACATACCATGGCCTCATATGACACATATGATTGACAGAAAGAGGAAATAAGTTGATATTTTTCACATGGGAATCACAGCTTCTAACAAGTATGAGCAAATGGGCTATATAGATTTGGTGGAAAAACTTAATTATGGTATTATTTGAAATCTTTGCTTTTCAAATTAGTTCATCATGATATATAAATACATAATAAAACACAAGAATGAAATGCCATATATTTTCTTATGAAAATGGAAAATAAGTCATTTTTACCATATTTAACCTCTTTTTGTTAATACATATATTTGTGGTTTGGGGCACTGACAGAATTGGTGCATTGTTTTATTCTTGCAATGGAAATGATTAATTTTTTCTAGAATATATTTACAAAGAGCATTAAAAACACCTTTCAAAAGTAAAACATTGGTATACCTCCATAGCATGCAGTTGTTATCACTTTATATGGGGCAGGACTTTAGGGTGATGACAGGGAGTAATGACATAGGCTTCTTGACCTTGTACTTTTGATATCTAAAATATTTATTTAATATGATTAATTTCTTTTGTAAACCCATGCATTTTAATTTATGCATACAAAAGATGAGGTACAAATTATTTTCTAGACTGTCAAAGGAATTCAGGGCACAAAATATATTAAGATTAACACTGACAGTGATTTTGCTCCTCAGCTACATTCTTTATTATACCTGAAATGGCAATAATTCACCAAAAGCCAAGACAAAAAAGGCAGCTAAATTGAAGTAGCATGTGAATGGCACATTATTTGGAGACAGAAAAGAATCTACTTTCCACCCTCAAACCTAAAATAATATAAAATGTTTTTATACTCAAGAAAATTTAAAAGATAGTTTCCCAGTAGGGTCTATTTTATACACAGATATGATAACTATGTCATTTTTCAATATTCTTTGTTATAAGGTCATGGATTTATATGCCCCATAGAATACAGACTAATGCTTTGTATACATTATGTTTTATCTGAAGTCTTCAAGTCTTCAGATTTTTTTTTTCAAATGTATATTGCTCTGGTTCTTATTTTAGACTATAAGATTGTCTTTAAAAAACTTGTATGATATAACTTGGATTAGATTAGTGTCATGTATTTCTCTTAAATTAGAGAAAATAATTGGTTTTATTTATATTTATATTGTAATTAATTTTACTTGTAATGCTAAGGTATAAAACAGAACTATTGTGAGTTTCCTATCCCTGAAGTAAAAAGTAATAAAATGGCATGGGAAATTAGATTTTCTGTGTGTTTTTTTCCCTTATTGTTCTCTAATAATGCCTAAAAGAACTATTGTTCCTTTTGTGTTGCTCAGTATAAACATATTAGACACTGGTTTATCAAATCTGCCTTGCATGCTTAAAAATTCTCAGGAAAAAAAGCATAGATAAGCAAATTGCAAGATTGCAGTATTTATATATTTATAATCATTACTTGAAAAGTCATTTATTTATTTTAGTTGGGGAAAACAAAACAAAACATTTCTTCCAAACCTAAATTTTTGCATTTTTTGCAATTTTACTTTCTATACCAATATCCTACTTCAATGCTTTCATTGAAAGTGATTAAAGGCTATTGAAGAATCTACCAAACAAAAAAATCTTAGGTATAGTGATATTAACTATATATGTTACCCAAATCCCGTCACCAGTTAACCCAATAGTTTATAATTTTGGCTATAAGAATGGAGCTTAGGCAGGAGAATAGATCAGAGCCATCTATTAAGCTTTTTGAAGCCTAAAGGAAGTAAAGTCATCATCAATAGCCAAAAAATAAAAAATAAAAAAAAATTCATGTATTACATGAATTACATGAATGTAATACATGTATTACATAATTTCATGTTTCCTTCTAATTCATCTCTTAACTTCATCATGTTACAAAGAGTAGCCCCATAGAAAAGTAACATTTTTTTTTCTAAACTTTGAACAGAAAAAATTAACTTTTTTTATTGTAATCCCCATACTTCCTTTAAATATATTTTCCTTAAAGGGATCATAAATAATATATACATTACCCCTCATTATATTACACAGTAATAGACAAAGGCAATATATAACAATACAAATATTTATGATATGGCTGCAAGATTCAAATATCTTTCATATGTATTTTATCATTTGGTCACAATGAATCTGTCTTGGTTGGACTGGAGGCTGGAAGACAGACTCAAAAATAAAGACCCATAAAAATAACCTCCTTCACTTCTCCACTAAGACCAAAGCTCATCTGAAGGTCCCCCAGAAAGATAGCCTGGCCCGAGTTGAAGGACTGTGAAGGAGAATAGGCCAGCCACCACAAGGGTCTTTGGACTTAAATCTGTTTGAGTCTGTTCTAGGTCTGACTCTGACCTCTTAAATACTCTATTCCAATTAAATACATTCATCATACTGAATATAAGCCAATCATTTTATCACTAGGGAACCATTATTTGTTATAAGATTAAATCAGTCATACTGAACTAGAGAACTATTAATCACCATGCTAAACTAGATAACCATTGTTTTATTAATTCCACTGAATTAACACCTTGTTGTAAGAATCCTTGCCTCAAGTATATTTCTCCAGAATTCTGCCCCATTACAAATACAAATATCATTTCTCTATTCAAAGAGTGTTGAGATTGGTTTAGATCACTGAAACACTGACAAGAACCAAATATTTCATAGTTGATCATTGCACATTTTCGCTGTTATTGTATACAATGTATTCCTGGTTCTGCTTCTTTCCTCAGCCTGTGTTCATATAAAGATTTCCAGCCTTTTCTAAAATCAGCTTGTTGTTCATTTGTTACAGAACAATAACATTTTATTAGATTCATATGCTACAACTTAATCAACCATTACCCAATGGCTATAGTGACACTGCTGGGTCAAAGGGTATGAAGAGTTTGACAGCACTTGGGGTATATTTCCAGATTACTGTCCAGAATGGTTGGATCATTTCACAATTACCCCAACAATGTGTTAGTGTCCCAGTTTTCCTACATTCCTTCCAGCATTTATCTTTACTTTTTCTGTCATTTTAGCTAATCTGAGAGTGTGAGATTGTACCTTGGAGTTGTTTTAATCTGTATTTCTATTTAATAGTGATTTAGAGCCATTTTTTCATCTGTGCATAGATGGCATTAATTTTATCATCTGAAAATGGGCTGTTCATATCCTTTACACATTTATTAATTGGGTACTGTCTTGTAGTCTTATAAATATGACACAGTTCTTAATATAGTTTAGAAATGAGACCTTTATCAGAAACACTGGCTATAAAATTTTTCCCACCTTTGTATTTTTCTTTTAAACTTGTTTCTGTTGTCTCTTTTTGTGCAAAACCTTTTTAATTTAATGAAATCAAAGTACTCTGTTTTTTTTTTTTTCATACTGTTCTCTATTTTTCTTTGGTTATAAAGTCTCCTTTTTTTTTTAAAGATATGATTTATAAATTATCTTTTGCTCTCCTAATTTGCTTATGGAATTACCCTTTATGCCCAAATCATGTACTCATTTTGACCTTATTAATGTATTATTATTGTAAGGGGTATGGAAAGTTTCTGACATAGTTTCTTTTTAAATTTTATTTTAATTTTATTATTATTATTATAGCTTTTTATTTACAAAATATGTGCATGGGTAACTTTTCAACACTGACGCTTGAAAAACCTTCTGTTCCAACTTTTCCCCTCTTTCACCCCATCCCCTCCCCTATATGGCAAGTACTCCAATACATATTATATATGTTACAGTATATGTTAAATACAATGCATTTATACATATTTATACAGTTATCTTGCTGCACAAGAAAAATAAGATCTAGAAAGAAGGCAGAAGAACCTGAGAAGTAAAACAAAAATACAAGCAAACAATAACAGAAAGAGTGGAAATGCTACATTGTGGTCCACACACATTTCCCATACTTATCTCTCTGGGTGTAGCTGATTCTCTTTATTACTAAACAATTGGAGCTGGTTTGAATCATCTCATTGTTGAAAGAGCCATTTCAATCAAAATTGATCATCATATAGTATTGTTGTTGAAGTGTATAATGATCTTCTGGTTCTGCTCATTTCACTTAGCATCAGTTCATGTTAGTCTCTCTAGGCCTCTCTGAAACCATCTTGCTAGTCATTTCTTACAGAATAATAATATTCCATAACATTCATACTTGACAATTTATTCAACCATTCTCCAATTGATGGGCATCCATTCAGTTTCCAGTTTGTTTTGCTACTACAAAAAGGGCTGCTACAAACATTTTTGCTCATGTAGGTCCCTTTCCCTGTTTTTTTTTTTTTGTTTTTTTTTTTTTTTTTTTTTTTTTTCTGGCTGCTTGTAATATGTTTTTCCTTTATCCAATAGTTCTGAAATTTAGCCACAATATTCCTTGGAGTTTTCATTTTGGGGTCTCTTTCAGGAGGTGTTTGATGAAATCTTTCAATGGGTATTTCATTTTCTGATTCTATGGCATCTGGGAAGTTTTATTTGATGAGTTCCTAAAAAATGGTGTCTAGACTCTTTTTTTTTTTAATCATGATTTTCAGAGTATCCAATAATCTTTATTTTATTATCTCTTCTAAATCTATTTTCCAGGTCAGTTGTTTTCCCAAATGCATATTTAACATTTTTTCTATTTCTTTTTCTTTTTTTCTTTGGTTTTGCTTGACTGATTCTTGATGTCTCTCAAATTATTCATTTCCATTTGTTCAATTCTGATTTTTAATGAATTATTTTCTTCATTTACTTTTTTATTTCTTTTTCTTTGTGTTTGTCCAATTGAGTTTTTAATTAAGTTGCTTTGTTCTATGGATTTGTTTTTGTTTTGTTTTGTTTTGTTTTTTTCCACCAATTTTTTTAAGGAGTTATTTGTCTTTTTCCAATTCAAAAATTCTGTTTTCCTGGGAGTCCTTTATCTTTTCTAATTCACAAATTCTGTTTTCCTGGGAGTTCTTTCCCTTTTCCAATTCACATTTCAGAGTGTTGTTTTCTTTTTCCACTGTAACAAATCTTTCTTTTAATGAATTATATTCCTTTTTGAAAACCTTTTGCAGAGTTTTCCTTCCCTTTCCTCAGTTTTCTTCTAGCTCTCTTTTAATATCCTTTTTAATTTCTTCTAGGAGAGCCTTGAATGGTGGGAACCAGGTTATATTCCCCTTTGGGTCTTCATCTAGAAATTTGAAATCTGCTTTCTTTCACTATAGAAGCTATCTATAGTTAGAGTTTGCTTTGCCTTTTTACTCATTTAAAAAAAAATTGGGGATTGCTTTTGGGTCAATGACCTTCCCAAGCTTCCTCAAGAAGCAACAGGAAGGGACAGTGAAGGTACAGGAGAATAGCAGTGCCTGTGCTAGGTTTGTTTGTGCTGGGATTGTGCTGAGACAATCCTGGTACTAGGTGGGTATGGCCAGCTCCTGTAAAACCCTGGTGCTTTGAGGTATACTCTTTCCCCTCCATGTTTGTGTTGGAAGTTGTATAAATTCTCTGCTGACTTACTGGCTTGAAACAGAGCAGAGTAGCCAACACTGTGATAGAGTCCTCCCATGGAGACCACACCTCACTCCCCTCCCTCCCCCTTCCCATCTGCTCAGGGTTTGATGGTCTCCTTGCTCTGCCTGTCTGCCTGTGCCTGTGCCTGGCTTGGCTTCCTTCCTTGCCTGTACATAACCAAACAGACCTTTTCTGTCAATATTTGAGATTATCTTCTCTTAGTAATGTGTTGCACTCCTAATATTCGTAGGTTCTAACGTCTAGCACTGATTCAGAGGCTGAATTTCATAAATAATGTGAGTGAAGCAGGAAAGCACAGAAAGAAGTGTATATCTTCTCCACCATCTTGGCTCCAGTCCCTGACATATTATTTCCTATTTTTCTCGACATTTTTTGTCAAATAGTAAGTTCTTATTTCAAAAATTGGAGTTTGGGGGATTATTAAATACTAGATTACTATAGACCTTGATTATGTTGTCATTGATATCCAGTGACTTCCACTGATCTAGTATAACATTTCTTAGCCAATACCAAATGATTTTGATGACTACTACTTTATAATATACTTTTAGAACTGATACTAAGACAACATTCTTTTATATTTTTCATTAATTTCCTTGATATTCTTGATCAGATTAATTTTGTTATTATTTTCTAGTTCTATAAAATAAGTTTTTGGCAGTTTAATTGGTATGAAACTGAACAAGTAAAAAAAAATTAGGAAGAATTGTCATTTTATTAGATTAATTCAGCCTATCCATGAACAACTGATATTTTCCAATTGTTTAGATATGATTATGAGTAAGAATTGTTTTTTTTTAATTATATGCAAGTAGTTCCTGGTTTTCTATTAGCAGGTAGTCACCCAAATATTTTATTTTGTACACAATGATTTGTATCTCTTCCCATATTTGTGTCAAAGAAGGACTTTAACAGGACACTTTCTTTATCCATTTTTTCCAAATAGTTTACATAGTATTAGAATTAATTTTTCTTTAAATGTTTGGTAGAATTTATTTGTAAATCCATCTGGTCCTGGAGATTTTTTTTTCATAGAGAGTTCATTAATGGCTTCTTTAATATTTTTTTCCTAAAATGGGACAGTTTGAGTAATTTATTTCCTTTTCTGTTAATCTCTACAAATTATATTTTTATAAATATTCATCCTTTTCATTTAAATTGTCAGATTTGATGTCACAGCTAGGCAAATTAACTCATTCACTCTTTTCATTTTTGATGTGCATAACTTTTTTTTTTCTTTTTTAAATTAAATTAACCAAAAGTTTATCTATTTTGTTAGTTTTTTTTTTCTTTTCATAAACCAACTCTTATTTTTATTAATGAATTCAATAGATTTCTTAATTTCAATTCTATTAATTTCTTCTTTGAGTTTCAGAAATTCTAATGTGGTATTGGGGGTTTTAATTTCTTCTTTTTTCGATCTTTTTTAATTGCATGCCTGATTCATTGATCTCTTTATTTTATTCATATAACTATTTAGATATAAAATTTCCTTAAGAACTTCTTTGGTTGCATCACATGAACTTTGGTGTGTTGTCTCATTATTGTCATTCTCTTGGATGAATTTTTTCCTGTAATTTGTTGTTTGACGCAGTTATTCTTTAGAATTAGATGATTTAATTTCCAATTCTTTGTCTATGTTTACCAGCCTCTTTCTTGAATATGATATCTATTGCTTCATGGACTGAACAGGAAACATTTACAATTTCTGCCTTTCTGCATTTGATTTAAAGGATTATGCCCTAATACATGGTCAATGTTGGTGTAAGTGCCATGTACTGCTGAGAAAAAAAGATGCATTCACTGATGTTAGGATTCTTATAAGGTGCTAAGTCATTGGAATGAATAGAGACAATAATTATCTAATTTAGCATGGTTCAGTATGATTGATTTAATCCTACAAGGAGATGATATAGGCCAGAACTTGAAACAATGTGCTTAGTTCACACCTTTAAAGGAGGTTACACCTTTAAACGAGTTCACACCATTAAAAAAGCATAAATAAGGAGGAGTTCACAAGCTCACTCTTGTACTTTGGGAGATTCACAACTAGAATTTACTTCCAGGAGATTCACAAGCCCAGAGAAACCCACAATCCCACTCTTGGAAGCATAGTCAAAATTCATTCCCACTTCCATCTTTGTGTTGTCTGGAGACATTGGGAAGAGGAGAGGCTGAAACTGGAAGAGACAAAGGACTAGCAGCAAGAGCTTTTAGGAACCAAGGAGAGAGGAAGGCCATAAGGGCTTCCACTGGGCCTCAGAATGTAGATTGACCCAGGAAAATGAAAGGTGGGGTCCAGCTTCAGGGCCCCACATGGGGCATGATGGCAGCTGACGTTACACCCAGAGAGTCTTTAGAAATTAAGTATTAAGACATGATCAATCAGCCAAAAGGCAATCAGATGGAAGAAATGGATAGAAATTAGGAAAAATAGAGTTGTATGCAATAGGGACTACTGAGATATTCCCTGGAGAGGTGAAATCTGTTCCTGTTCAGCCTATGGATCCTTTGCCTCCAAGCACAGTAGGCTTGACCATTTTACCTCCTGAGAGTGTTTACAAAACAGTGTTCATCCATACACTGCTGTGGGAAACTGGAGAATGTGTAACTAATATCCCAGTCATTAACACAGGTAGACAACATGTGACTTATCAACCAGGAGAAGTAGTCGTATCAGGCTTATTGTTACATACCACTAATAAGCAATCTGGTGATAGTTGCCCAGATTCTGACTCCAAGCAACAAAATCCAGGAATATACTGGACAGCAGCTGTGACAGCTGACTGACCTATGCTCACTATTTATATAAATGGAATACCATTAGAAGGATTGGTAGACATGAGTGCAGATGGTACAGTTATTAGAGGTGCCAATTGTCCCAGTCACTGGCCAAGGATTAAGGCAGATACCTACATGTCTGGTGTAAGAGGATAAATAGCAGCAGAAGTTAGTGCTACCCCTATGAGATGGATATTTGAAAATGAAACGGGAGTTTTTACTCCTTTTGTGGTTGAAAAAATCCCCACCAATCTGTGGGGAAGAGACATTTTATAGCAGATAGGATTACAATAAAGTACTCCAGCTTTTTAGGCAGGGCTGCTGTTAAAGGCCTACCTATAGCCTTACTGTTCCTATTCAGTGGAAAACTGATACACTAATGGGGGTAGAACAGTGGCTCTTAACAAGTGATAAAATTCAGGCCTTATTAAATATAGTGGAAGAGCAACTTGACCAAGGACACTTATGACCTTCTCTAAGTCCTTGGAATTCCCCAGTATTTGTTGCAAAAAAGAAATCTTGAAAATGCAGGATGTTGACTGATCTAAGAAGAATAAATGAACAGATGGAAACTATGAGAACTCTTCAGCCTGGACGTCCATCTCCTCCTCAGTTGCCTAAAGAACGGCCTCTTTGGGTTATAGACATTAAGGATTGTTTCTATTCTATCCCTCTAGAGAGGGAGGAAATGAAAAGATTTGATTTTTCAGTTCACAGTGTTAATTTAGCTGAGCCTTATAAAATATTTGAATGGGCAGTTTTGCCACAGGGAATGAAAACAGCCCTAATCTATGCCAAATGTATGTTGCTGCTGCCCTTGTTTCAGTAAGAAAAGCATATCCTGAAGTAATATTGTTACATTATATGGAGATATTTTAGGATGTGCACCTGAGGAACAAATGTTAGAAGCATGCCTACAAAAGACCATGGAAACACTAAAGTACTACAAACTGCATATAGCTACAGAAAAAATTCAAAGACATGCTTCTTTTCAATATTTAGGAGATGAAGTATATCCTAAGGCACTCACAGTACAAAAGCTTTCTTTAAGAACAGAGAAGTTGGACACTTTAAATGATTTATAAAAATTAATAAGAGATATCCAATAATGAATCCAGTGTTAGGCTTAACTACCAATCAATTACAACCTTTATATGACATTTTAAGAGGAGACACTGCTTTAAACTCACCATGCCCACTTACAAAAGAAGTGCAAGAGGCTTTGAGACAAGTTGAACTGGCTTTATCCAATGTGGTCAAAAGGGTCACCCTTGGAAATTTCAGTTTTGCTACAAAAGAGGCACCCACAGCAGTCCTTCATCAAGGAAACAGTGTGATAGAGTGGGTGAACCTCCCACCACAACCAGAACAAAGCCTTACTCCTTAGCCAGTGCTTGTGGCTAGAATTTTATTAAAGTCTATTAAGAGAATAGTACAATTATCTGGGATAAGACCTGATAAAATATACACATTCTATACTAACACACAAATAAATGTATGCTGTGAGACCATCTCAGAGTAGTAAATTTTATTGGCCATGGCTCCAATTTTTGCACATGAGTCTCCATTAAAGATAACCCAGCTACTACATAATTGACAATGGATTTTTGAAGAAAAGGTTTCTAAAGTTCCTCTTAAAGGACCAACTATCTTCACAGATGCATCCAAAGAAAATATTTGTGCTGTATACTCTCATGATTTAATCATAAAGAGAGTAGTCTGAACTACTTTTCAGTCCACTCAGCAGAATGAATTACTTGCAACCATGCTAGCTCTTATTTATTATCTGAGAGACATAAATATAATATCTGATTTGGCCTATTCAGTAGGTGTGGTATAAAGAATTTCCATAGCCCAAATAAAATTTGCAGCTTCTAATATTTATCAGCTGTAACGTGCTCTCCTGGCAGTTACAATTACTAGCTTAATAACCGGTAGCGCACTCAAGAACAGCCACGTGTAATCTTAAAAGCCTTTATTATACCTACTCACATAATGCCCTAACTGATGCCCTGACTTGTTGGTTCCCGAGCGAACACCTGGTCAGAAGACCCATGTGTTCACTACCAAAACCCTTACCTCTTTTGGCTATCCATCTTGGCTTGGCCACCCAGGCTAGGAAGCCAAGGTGAAGCACGCCAGGTTAAAGAGGGCACTTGCTGCCTGCAGTGGGCTTACATAGGGCCTGTGAGGTCACACACACAGCCAATCAGCGAGAGAGTCACCCATTACAAAGCTATCTCAATATGGCCAGGATCCCGCCCAAGGGCAGTCCTAATATCCACAGAAATTACTTCCGGGCCTCAATCTCCCAATGCACTGTGGCACCCATTTAAAGGCCCCTTACAATCAGCAAGTGAGAAAGCATCCAGGTAAGATTTATATCTTGCATGTCCACTCACATAGTGGACTTCCAGGTCCTATTTTTGATGGAAATTCAAAAGCAGATAACGTTTTGACTGTGTTAGCCACTACTCCTTTATTTCAGGAAGCCCAAGAATCTCATTCTAAACATCATCAGGCTGCCCGAGCTTTATATTTACAATTTGGAATAACAAGAGAGGAAGCTAGGAGCATAGTCAAAAGCTGTACAGCCTGCCTTTCTTTTCCACATACATACACTCCCTCCAGGGAAGAACCCTTGTGGTTTGAGACCCAATGAAATCTGGCAAATGGATGTGGCCCATTATAAAACTTTTTGTCATCTGTCTTTTATCCATGTTGTGGTAGATACCTTTTCAGGATTCATTTTTGCAAGTTCTAAGACATCAAAGTTCAGAACTCCCACTATTATAGTTTTGGTATCTATTTCTTCTTGAAATTCTCTTAAAGTCTCCTTTAATGAATTTAGATGCTACACCACTTTGTGCATATATGTTTCATATTGATATTGCTTCATTATCTATGCTACCTTTTACCACGATATAGTTTCCTTCCTTAACACTTTTAATTAGTTCAATTTTTGCTTTTGCTTGATCTGAGATCAGGATGGGTACCCCTGTTACTTTTTTTTTATTTCTCCTGAAGCATAATATATTCTGTTCCAGCCTTTTACCTTTATGTTGTATGTATCATTCTTGTTTAAATGTATTTCTTGTAAGCAACATATTGTAGGATTCTGGCTTTTAATCCAGTCTGCTGTCAACTTACATTTTATGGAAAAGGTCACCCCATTCACATTTACAGTTCAAACTACTAATTCTGTATGTCCTGCAATCTTATTAATGCCAAATTATACTTTTCTCTATCCTTTCCCCCTTTTCCTCATCCTCAGTATTTTACTTATGAGCACTACTTTCCTCAAGCAGTCCTCCCCCTTTAGAGACCCCTCCTACTTTATTATACTTTTCCCTTACTATTTCTGTTTCCCCTTTTATTCAGCCACCACTTCTCTTTTTTCCCTTTCCCCTCCCACTTTTCTATAAGGTGAGAAAAATTTCTCAGTGAAACTAAATATATCTAATATTCCTTTTTGAGCCAAATCTGATGAGAGTAATATTCACACCAATATTCATCACCCTCTCTACCTTCCCTCAATTGTAATAAGTTTTCTTTACTTCTGCCTGAGATGTAATCTCTCTCATTTTACCTCCAAATTTTCCTTTTTTTTCTGTTACAATTCCATTTCCACCTCTAGTTTCTTTTTTATATCATAACAATAAAATCAGATTATACATGTTATCTCTATGTATAGAAACAGAAATAGTTTATTATTCTCTTGACTTCTACATTTGGAGGTCAAAATTTTGTTTAGCTCTGGTCTTTTCATCAAAAATAAATGGAATTACCAGTTTCATTGAATGTCCATCTTCAATGCATTCCAAATTCCTTTGCCTTTTGGAATATTAGATTCCAGGCCCTTTGATTCTTTAAAATGAAAGTTTCAAAGACCTGAGTAATCCTTATTGTGGCTCCTTGCTATTTGGATTGTTTCTTTTTGGCCTTCTTGTAATATTTTTCCTTGGTCTAATAGTTCTGACATTTAGCCACAATATTCCTTGGGGTTTTCATTTTGGTGTCTCTTTCAGCAGGTGTGTGGTAAATTCTTTCAATGGTCATTTTACCTTCTAATTCTATGGCATTGAGGCAGTTCTCTTTGATGATTTCTTTTTTTCATCATGAATTTCAGGGAGTCCAATAATCCTTGAATTATCTCTCCTAGATCTATTTTCCATGTAAGTTGTTTTCCCAATTAAATATTTTACATTTTTCCCAATTTTTTTTCATTTTTTTTGGTTTTACTTGACTGATTCTTTTTGGCTCATTGAGTCATTCATTTCCATGTGTTCAGTTCTGAATTTTAGTAAATTATTTTCTTTGTTTACTTTTTTCAATTTGTAATTGTCCAATTGAATTTTTAATGAGTTGTTTTGTTCTATGGAATTTTTTTCCATTTGACAAATTCTATTTTTAAGCAGTTATTTTCTTTTTCTGTTTCACAAATTCTTTTTTATAGCAGTTGTTTTCTTTTTCCATTTTAGCAGATCTATTGTTTTTCTTTCTGAATTGTATATATTTTATTTCTGAATTGTATATAATTTATTTTTTATTATTATAACTTTTTATTGACACAACATATGTTTGGGTAATTTTTTTACAACCTTATCACTTGCATTCACTTCTATTCTGACTTTTCCCTTTCCCTCCTTCCATCCCCTCCCCTAGATGGCAAGCATTCTTATACATGTTAAATATGTTATGGTATATCCTAGATACAATATATGTGTGTAGGACCAAGCAGTTCTCTTGTTACACAGGGAGAATTGGATTCAGAAGGTAAAAAATAACTTGGGAAGAAAAATGAAAATGCAAACAGTTTATACTCATTTCCCAGTGTTCCTTTTCTTGGTGTAGTTGATTCTGTCCATCATTGATCAGATCTATTTTTTTAAATGAATTGTATACCTTTTTCAAATCCTCTTGCAAAGTTAACATTTCCTTTCCATATTTTTCTTCTAGCTCTCTTATCCTAGCTTAATATCCTTTTTAACTCTTCTAGGAGAGCCTTATGTGATGGTGACCAGGTTATATCACCTTCTGGAGCTTCATCTAGAGATAATCTACATTTAGTCTCTTCAGAGTTTGATATTTGTTCTTCTTTTTCACCGTAGAAGCTGTCTATTGGCAGAATTCTCTTTACTTTTTTACTATATACATACATACATATATATATTTATGTTAAGATCTGTTTTTAGGGCAGCTTCCTTTACAAGCAGCGGCTTCCTCTATGAGCAGCCACGGCTGTGCTGGGTCATTGCTGACTCACTCCCAATGCTGGGTGGGTGTGGCCATTTCTCTCAGGCTCAGGCTCACTATTAACTTTTGTATTTGAGTTGGATGTTTCTTAACTACTCTGCTGATCTACTTATTGCCTTTCAGCCAGGGAAGAGCAGCCAAACTTGCTATAGATTCTTCCCTATAGATTCTCTTCTACATGGAGCCTGAACCACTTCCCAGAGGCCACACTTCAGCAGAATGTGCACCACCTCAAGACTCTGCACTGTCTATGTTGGTGTTTGTGCTCAGCTGATTGTGCTTGACTGCCTCCCTCCTATTTACAATTGAAACAGACATTTTCTGGTGATCTTCAAAATTATGTTCTGCTGGTAATTTATTGCACTCCCAATATCTGTGGGAGTTAATTCATAGGCTGGATTTGCTTAATTAGTCTGAGGGTTTTAGGAGAAGGTCATAGAGAAACATGTGTCCTCTTTGACATCTTGGCTATACCCATGGAAGTCTGTTACCTATTTCTCTCATTTTTATAACTATGGAAGTTGAATTATATTAACTTTAAGGCCATATTCTCTTGAAAAATACTATGAATTTTGTTCTACATTATATGCCTAAATTAAATGTAGTTGAAATTATGTTACAATGTGTGAAGTCCAGACTAACTCCCTGGAGGCCTCAGAATCAGCCAGAGTCAGGATAAGCAAAAACTTTTTAGGGGGAGAAGTAAAGGAGGCAGACAAAACTGCCAGGAGTTTTTCCAAGGATCCTTTCTTGATTCTAGAGTTGAGAATCTCCACGAATCTCCATACATTTCTCCTACTCTTCCTGAGGCTAAGTGAAGTTCTTTCACCTCTCTCATTCTATCCCTTAATCCTTCCCTACAATTCTCCTAGCCCCAAACATTGAGCTAGCATTAACTGTGAGAAGAGAAATTCCAAACATGCTAATAGAGTTATTGTCCAATAGGTAATTAGCCTTAAGTGCTTGGTTGTCTGATTCCAGTGCACCTATTCAGAGTTTCAGCCCTTTACAACAATGAATTCAGTAAAAAAAAAAAAAAATATATATATATATATATATTCTTAATTTGCTTTGGTATTGATTGTTTTACTAATGCCAATGAAATTAGAAGGGAAGCAATACACTGGGAAATAATTTTCATCCAAGGGTTCTGATAAAAGTCTCATTTCTAAAATATATAGAGAATTGATTCAAATTTATAAGAATTCAAGCCATTCTTCAATTGCCAAATGATCAAAGGATATGAACCAACAATTTTCAGATGAAAAAATGAAAACCATTTAAAGTCATATGAACAAATGCTCTAAATTACTATTTTTCAGAAAAATACAAATTAAGACAACTCTATGGTACCAGTATGCACTTCTCAGATTGGCTAAGATGACAGAAATGATGAATGTTGGAGGGGATGTGGGACAATTGGGACATTAATTGTGAATTGATCCAACCATTTTGAAGAGCATCTTTGATGCTGCAGTGTCTCTACTGGACCTGTATTCTTAAGAGAAGATAAAAAAGGAAAAGGACACACGTATAAAAATGTTTGTAGCAACCCTTTTTGTAGTGGCAAGAAACTGGAAACTGAGTGGGTGCCCATCAGTTGGATAATGGATAAATAAGTTATGGAATATGAATATTATGGAATATTATTGTTCTATAAGAGGCAATCAGCAGTATGATTTTAAAAAGTCCTGAAGAGATTTTCATTAACTGATGCGAAGTGAAGTAAGTAGAACCAAGAGAACATTGTATATAACAACAGCAAAATTATACAATGATTAATTCTGATGGCTGTGGCTCTTCAACAGTGAGGTGATACAGGCCACTTCCAGCGGTCTTATGATGAAAACAGTCATCTACATCCAAAATAGTATGTATTTTTACTTTTATCGTTGTTTGCTTGCATTTTGTTTTCTTTGTCATTGTTTTTACTGATTTTTATAGCATGAAAATGTGAGATATATATGGAAGAATTGCACTGTTTAACATATATTGGATTATTTATCATCTAGGGGAGGGGCTAGAAGGAAAGGAGGAAAAATTTGGAATGCAAGATTTTGCAAAGGTGAATATTGAAAACTATCTATGCATATGTTTTGAAAATAAAAATCTTTAATAAAAATTATTTAAAAAAGATTTTAATGTTTTAGCCAGTTTCAGATATATGCAGCAGTGAAGAGACTTTAAAATCACTTTATTATTCAAATATTTCAAGTATAAGAGCTTTTGAGTTGTCTTGGTAATTACCCTTTATTATAACTAATTCCTTACTTCCTCAATGGATTGTTTCTTTAAATCTTCAGAGAGTGTTTTCCACACTTATTTCAAGTGCAAAAAATACCAAACATTATTTGTTCTTCCCACTTAGTTCCACTACACATTAATACAGAACAGACACCACAATGGTGCCTGACAGGTCTAATGAATTGTGACGATCTGAAATATAATAGGACTGAGCTAACAGTTAGGTTAAGTTGGATATTTTTGAATCTAAAACGTGAGATGAATCTGAATCTCAGATCCATCAATATTTCTTGTGCCTCATTCGAAAATCAGTAATACTAATGATTGACTGCCTTCTACAGTGTCAATGACACATTGAGTCACTTGTGGCATGATATATCATTATATCAGATGGCATCAATTGTCACAAAATATAAGTTTCCATTTTTTCTTATTTCTGGCCCACACAGAATGTTTATATTCAGGCATATCTCTTTCCACAAATAGCCTAGAATAGACCTTAAGGCAATTCTCAAATAGCTGGAATAGAACAGTTTTCTGTGTTTCTCCCAAAATATGCAACACATTTTGTGTTAATAGAACTGCAAAGTTTTTTAAACCTTCATGCCCTTTCTTGTTTCCAAGTTCTTCTATACTCTAAAAGACACTACCCTAACTTAAGCCCTTATCATTACTCACATTCTTTATGTACATCTTAATTGGTCTCCCTATATTCTTCTCCCTTCTCTGTAATCTATCATCACCCAGATACTAACGAGATAGAATTTTTCTGACAAATATACTCTAATGATTCACTATCACCTCCACAAACTTTCTATTTGGCTTTTTAATCTTATTCCACAATACTCTTCTGGGCTGATTTCACATTAATCTCCTTCATCCATTCCACTGTCCAGTTAGATAGGATCTCTTGCTGATTCAAACACATGATATTTTATCTCCGAACTACTAATCTTTTTATTTCCCATTCCACTTCCTTGGAATATATTCCTTTACTCTTCCCTCACCCTCTCTTTGTATCTGTCTCTGTCTCTTCATTTTTCTCTTTCTCTTAAAATCTCTAGCTTTCTTTGAAGTTTATATCAACTATCTCCCAAATTATTTCTCCCTCCTACCATGGAAACAGTATCTCCCTTAAAATACCTTGCATTATTTTTTTATTTTTTATTAAAGCTTTTTATTTATTTACAAGTCATATGCATGGTCATTTTTTCCAAAACTTAACCTTGCATAACCATTTGTTCCAATTTTTTTCCTCCTTCCCCCCACCTTCTCAACTAGCTGGCAGGTAGTCCAATACATGTTAAATATTGTTGAAATACATGTTAGATCCAATGTATGTATACATATTTATACAGTTATCTTGTTACACAAGAAAAATCAGATCAAAAAGTAAGAAAAAGAAAAACTAAGAAAACAAAATGCTAGCAAGTAACAACAGAGAGTGTGAGAATGATTTGTTGTATTCCACACTCTGTTCCCATGGCTCTCTCTCTGGGTATAGATGGCTCTCTTCATCACTGCACAAGTGGAACTGGTTTGAATCATCTCAATGTTGAAGAGAGCCACGTCCATCAGAATTGATTGTTGTATAGTCTTGTTGTTGCTGTGTATAATGATATCCTGTTTCTGCTTATTACACTTAGCATCAGTTCATGTAGGTCTTTCTAAGCCTTTCTGAAATCATCTTGCTGGTCATTTCTTACAGAACAATCATATTCCATAGCATTCATATACCATAATTTATTCAGCCATTCTCCAATCGATGGACATACACTCAGTTTCCAGTTTCTTGCCACTACAAAAAGGGCTGCCAGAAACATCAGTGCACATGTGAGTCCCTTTCTCTCCTTTAAGACATCTTTGGGATATAATCCCAGTAGAAACACTGCTGGATCAAAAGATATGTACTGTTTGATAATATTTTGAGCACAGTTCCAAACTGCTCTCCAGAATGGTTGGATCTGTTCACAGTTCCCCTGATAATGTATCAGTGTCCCAGTTTCCACACATCTCCTCCAACATTTGTCATTATCTTTTCCTGTCATCTTAGCCAATTTGAGAGGTGTGCAGTGGTATCTTAGAATTTTCTTCTCTGATCAATAGTGATTTGGAGCACCTTCTCTTGTGGCTCCAAATAGTTTCAGTTTCTTCATCTGAAAATTGTCTGTTCATATCCTTTTACAACTTGAATTAATTTTTAAAAGGAACATGGTATACTGAATAGAGAGCTGGCCTCAGAGTAAAGAAGTCCATTCCAACTTTTCCATTTAACTTCTTAGTAACCCCAAACAACTCTTTAAAATAATACATTTTAAGGTCAATGTCCTATCTTCATTGATTCAGCAAATCAACAGGAGTTGTTTTTATTCTGATAAAAAAAAAGAAAAACAAAGCAAAACAAACAAACAAAGGTTATCCAATTTATTGGCATAAAGTTGGGCAAAGTAATTCCTAATTATTGCTCTAATTTTCTCTTCATTTGTGGAAAGTTCTCCCATTTTATTTTTAAGACTAACAATTGATTTTCCTTTCTTTTTCCTAATCAGGTTTACCAAAGGTTTATCCATTTTATTTTTTTTTGTTTGTTTTTCATAAAACAAACTCTTAGTTTTATTTATTAATTCATTGGGTTTTTTATTTCAATTTTATCAATGTTTCCTTTTAATTTTAGAATTTCATGTTCAGTATTTGATTGGCTATTTTTAATTTGGTCTTTTTCTAGGTTTTTAAGTTGCAAGCCCAATACATTGATCTTCTCTTTCTCTATTTTATTCAACTAAGCCTCTAGAGACATAAAATTTCCCCTTATTATTGGTTTGGCTGTATCCACAAATTTTGGTATGTCATCTGATTGTTTTCATTCAATTTGGTGAAATTATTAATTGTGTCTAGGATTTGCTTTTTCACCTATTCATTCTTTAGGATGAGATTATTTAGTTTCCAATTATGTTTGGTCTATTTACCCCTAGCTTTTTTTAAATGTAGTTTTCATTGCATGGTGATCTAAAAAGAATGCATTTACTATTTCTTCCTTTCTGCATTTAATTTTGAGATCTTTATGTCCTAATATATGGTCAATTTTTCTATAGGTTCCATGAACTGCCAAGAATAAAGTGTTCTCCTTTCTGTCTCTATTTAGTTTTCTCCAAAGATCTATCATACCTAATTTTTCTAATGTTCTATTTACCTCTTTAATTTCTTTCTTATTTGTTTTGTGGTTTGATTTATCCAATTCTGAGAGTGCAAGGTTGAGATCTCTCATTATTATTCTTTTGCTGTCTATTTTTTCTTACAACTCTCTTAACTTCTCCTTTGGAAAGTTAGATGCTATACCACTTGTGCATATATTTAGTATTGATATTGCTTCATTGTCTATGCTACCCTTTAGTAATATATATAGTTTCCTCCCTTATCTGTTTTAATTAGATCAACTTTTGCTTTTGCTTGATCTGAGATAAGGATGGCTACCCCTGCTTTTTTACTCTCACCTGAAGCATAATAGATTCTGCCCCAGACTTTTACCTTTACTCTGTATGTTTCACCCTGATTTAAATGTGTTTCCAGTAAACAATATATTGTAGGGTTCTGGCTTTTGATCCACTTCCCTTTTATGGGAGAGTTCATCCCATTCACATTTGTGGTTAAAACTCCTAATTTTGTATTTCCTGCCATCTTATTATTTCCAGGTTATGTTTTTCTTTTTCTTTCCCCTTTCACCCCTTTCCCCAGTATTAAACTTATGGGTACCACTTGCCTCATGCAGCTTTCCCTCTTTAGAATCCTTCACACCCCCTTTCAGTCCCTTCCCCTTTCTCATACCTTTCCCTTATTACTCTTTTACTTTTCCCTTTTCCTCTCCCACTTTTTAATGCGGTGACAGAAGTTTCTCTATAAACCAAATATGTCTATTATTTTCTCTTTGAGTCAACTGTGATGAGAGTAAGATTCACACAATGTTCCTCCCCATCCCTAAATTCCCTCAGATATGACAGATTTTCTTTGCCTCTTTGTGTTTTGTAGTTTTCCTCTTTTTATCTCCCCTTTTCCTTTTTCTGATACTATCCCCTTTCCACTTCTACTTTCCTTTTTTATATTATATCAGTAAAGTCAAATTATATTTGCACTCTTTATTTATGCCCATAAGAGAAATACAGAAATACTCTTTTATGCTTCTATTGAGTCCTATATTTGGAGGTCAATTTTTTTTGCTCATTTTTTTCATTAGAAACAAATGAAATTCACCTGTTTTATTGAATGTCCATCTTCTTTGATGGAAGAAAATGATCAGCTTAGGTAGTTTATTCTTTGCTACATTCCAAGTTCTTTTGCCTTTGAAATATCACATTCTAATAACTGGGAAAAAAAAATGTTCTTTTATGTGGAAGCAGCAAGATCCTGAGTGATCCTTATTGTGATTCCTTAACATTTGAATTGTTTTGTTTTGTTTTGTTTTCCTGGCTGCTTGTAATATTTTTTTTCCTTTAGTCTGATAGTTCTGAAATTTAGCCACAATATTCCTTGGCATTTTTATTTTGTGATCTCTTTTAGAAGGTGTTTGAGGAATGCTTTCAGTGCTTATTTTCCTTCTGATTTTATTACATCTGGGCAGTTCTCTTTGAAGATTTCCTATAAAATAGTGTCTAGGCTCTTTTTTTCATCATAATTTTCAAGAAGTCCAATAATACTCAGATTATCTCTCCTAGATCTATTTTCCAGGTTTGTTGTTTTTCCAAGTAGATATTTAACATTTCTTTTTGGTTTTGCTTGATTGATACTTGATGTCTCAATGAATAATTCATTTCTATTTCTTCAGTTCTGATCTTTAAGGCGTTATTTTCTTCATTAGATTTTTTTTACTTCTTTTTGTATATGTCCAATTGAGTTTTTACATCAGTTGTTTTGCTCTATGGATTTTTTTTTCCATTTCACTATTTTTTTTACTGTTATTTTCTTTTTTTATTTTGTTTTTTATTAATTTTTATAATTATAACATTTTCTTTGACAGTACATATGCATAGGTAAAATTTTTATTTTTACAACATTATCCCTTGTACTCACTTCTGTTCCGAGTTTTCCCCCTCCTTCCCTCCACCCTCTCCACTAGATGGCAGGAATTCCCATACATATTAAATATCTTATAGTATATCCTAGGTACAATATATATCTGTGTAGAACCGAATTTTCTTGTTGTTGTTGTTGCAAAGAAAGGATTATATTCTCAAGGTAAAAATAATCTGGGAAGAGAAACAAAACAAAATAAAACAAAACAAACAAAAAAACAATGCTCAGAGTTTACACTCATTTCCCAGTGTTCCTTTTCTGGATGTAGCTGATTCTGTCCATCATTGATCAATTGGAATTGGATTAGCTCTTCTCTATGTTGAAGATATCCACTTTCATCAGAATACATCCTCATACAGTATCACTGTTGAAGTGTATAATGATCCCCTAGTTCTGCTCATTTCACTCAGCATCAGTTGATGTAAGTCTCTCCAAGCCTCTCTGTATTCCTCCAGTTGGTCATTTCTTACAGAACAATAATATTCCATAACATTCATATACCATAATTTACCCAATCATTCTCCAATTGATGGACATCCATTCATTTTCCTTACTGAGTTAATAACCAGATGAAAGAAATGTTAGCAGAGAAGAATGAAATCATTTGGCAATTCAAAGGGTAGATTGAAGCAATCTGCTTTACTCCCGCCCTGTCTCCCCCAGCAAACACACATTTCTTTTTTTTAGAATTAGAAGAGATCTCAGAAATCATCTAAGACAACCCATTTATTTTACGTATCTTATAAAATTAAACATTCTTGCTTTGTGACTACTTACATTGAAATTACTAATCCTACTTTCCTGAGAGTCCTTTATCTTTTCCAATTCACATTTCAGGAAGTTGTTTTCTTTTTCCACTTTATCAAATTTTTCTTTTAGTGAGTCATATACCCTTTCCATACTCTTTTGCAGAGCTTTTCTTTCCTTTACCCATTTTTCTTATAGCTCTTTTAAGATCTTATATAATTTCTTCTAGGAGAGCCTTGTGTGAGGGGAGACCAGGTTACATCTTCCTCTGGGGTTTTGTCTGGAGACCGCTATTAGTCTGCTTGAGGGTAAAAAACCTGCTGTCTATCTGTATAGAAGCTATTAATGGTTAGAGTTTCCTTAGCTTTTTTTTTACTCATTTTTAAAAGTCCTTAGGGTCTGCCTTCAGGACAAGGAGTACCTGCTTCCTATACAGAACTGGGATAGATATATGGACAGTAGCTCTCCTATAAATGGGCTGCAAAGCACAGATGAGCTGCAGAAGTGCCCTGGGAAGAGCCCCACAGAAGAAGTGTCTCTGCCCTGGGAAGTGCAGCCGTGCTGCCAAAGTTCTACTGCCCTGAACAGACCCCTCACCTTCCCCCCCTTGTGCAGAATTGTGGCTGCCCCTAGGCAAAAGCCCTGCACTGCAGAATGCAGAAGCAGAGCTGTGCTGTGGTTAATGCTGTGTCACTTCTGGTCCTGGGTGGGTGTAACCATGTCCTGCTAAATTCTGGCATTTTTTTGAGTACACTCTAGCTTTGGCATTTGTGTAACTTCCCTGCTGATCTTTGCAACCAAAGCAGAGCAGCCAATCTGTGGTAGAGTCCTCCCTGCAAATTTTCCACCCATGGAGACTGCCCCTACTCCTATTTGCTCAATGTGCTATCATCTGTGTTCTACCTCCCTGCTTGCACTAGCTGGCTCCCACTGATCAGGACAAACCTTTTATGGAGATCTTCCAGATTATCTTTGGCTTATAATTTGTTGTACTCCCAATATTTGTGGATTTTACCAGTAAAGTGCTATTTCTGAGGATGAATTTGATAATTAATAGTGAGGGTAGAAGGGAAGCTTTGAATGATGCATTTGTCTTCTCTGCCACCTTGGCTTCACCCACAATATAGTTTTACATCTGGTATTCCTAGGCCACCATCCCTTGTATTTTTTTAAATTAATTCCCTTGATATTCTTGCACTTTTGTTCTTCAAGTGTTAGGTTCTTACTAAGTGCTACTGAGATAATGAGATATTAGGTTCTTACTCAGTGCTAAGTTGGTACTTGACAATTCTCTAGTTCCTGTCTTTTACTGGGAGTTTTTCTTGTGAATTCCTGGGGAAAAGCTTGCATGCTTAGGAGGAACAAGTTCATTGGTTGAAGTAATATTTCCCAGAAGCCCCGACTCTAACCCATTCTCTTAGAGGATAAAAGAGGGCAGCTCTGGAGGAAAGAGAGAGTTTTGTCTGGATGAGACTTGAGGCTGCTCTATCCAGGAAGGGAAGTTGGCTATCTACAGAAAGAAGGATCTGTCCGAGAGATTTGAGTTGACACAGCATATCTCCTCCTAGAGAGCGATCAGCAGCTTCTGGAGACAACAGCACGTTACATATTGGCGTCCACAACATGGGGCAAGGACTCTTGCTTAGCCTGACAAGGACTTATTCTGAGCCCTTCAGAGGAGCTAGCCCAGACCATCACAATTTGGCACCTGAACAGGGACAGACACGATCCTGATTCCAGTGGAAAAGCCTCTAATCCAGATCTCAGTCTCTCTGACCCAGACCCGTGAGTAACAAGGAAACTTTGTTAAAGATTAAGTGAGAATTCTAATAGACAAATAAGGAACTTAACTTGTTCAGGGCTAAACCAGCAATCTCTTATAATGAAATGGGACAAATGCCTTCTGTTCAAGGAAAATGTTTAGAGAGCATCATCAAGGTTATGAAAAGCCAAGGATTGATTATAATTTTGGAAGAGATTACTGAACTTTTAAAAACTGTGAAGGTCATATGTCCTTGTTTTTCTCTGGAAAAAGTATTGGATCTAGATGAATGGGAATTAGTAGGAAAGCAATTGGGTGAACACTGCAATTGCCCTTGTGACATTTTGCCCTTTGCTTCCAGACCAAACTCAATTTCCAAAGATACACTTCATACCTACAATTTAATTCAAATGGCTTTAAAAATGTTATTCTAAAGGAAGAGAAGAAGGAGCAAAATGGGGAAGTGTCAACTAAACTAGGTGAAAAGGATGAATCAGATAACAATGAAGTTAAGTACAATTCTGAGCAACAAGAGCATTTCCCATCTCCTCCTTCAATTAACCCTTCAAGGGTGGAGCAAGAAAGAGGAGGGGAAGAGGCAGAAACACATATAGAATTGCATGTGAAGCAGCCTAAGCCTATGACAAGATTAGAAAAAGCATTGGTTAAAGCTAAGAGAGAAGGACAGGATATAAGTGATTTTATATATGCATATCCTGTGATTGAAGATATTGACTCTGTAGGTTAAAAAAGGAGAAGTATACACCTTTAGATTTGAATAAAATATACCCTTTATGGGGCTACATCAGCTTATGTTAAAATGTTACTAGATGGTTTGTCTTATGAAATCCTAACCCTGAATGATTGGAAATCCATAGCAAGGACATGCCTAGAGCTTGGACAAAATTTGTTATGGCTTGTGGAGTTTCATGAGTTATGTAAAATCCAAGTCAGATGCAGTTTGGAAATAGGAGTTAACACTCAATTCACTTTTGAGCACTTAGCTGGTGAAGGTCGGTATGGAGAGAATTCAGAACAGATTAATTATACCATGACAATATATGAGCAAATTGCTAAGGCTGCAATAAAAGCTTGGGGTGTCCTCCCTGGACAGAAAGATTGGGGAGAGGCTTTCACTAAAATAGAGCAAGGTCCCATTGAACATTTTGCAGATTTTGTGGGATGTTTGCAAACTGCTGTCAAAAGAACTATTGGAGAAAATGCAGCTACAGAAATAATGACCAGACATCTGGCTAAGGAAAATGCCAATGAAATTTGCAAAAGAATTATATGGGGATTAGACAAAGATGCTCCTTTAGAGGAGATCATAAGACACTGTGCTACAGTGAGAACAAATGCTTTTTACACCCGGACGATGATGAATATGGAAAGACAGGGTCCCTCCTGGCAAGGGACTTCTAGAGAAACTCGGCGATGTTTTCAATGTGGAAAAATTGGACATCTAAGAGCTCAGTATAAATATGGAGATAGAGTGAGAAGAGAGGGTGAAAGAAGACCTAAAACCCCATGTCCAAAATGCAACAGAGGACTCCATAGGGCATCAGAGTGTAGAATAATTCAGGGAAATGGGATGAGGGCCCAGGTCCAGGGCCCCAGGCAAAAAACACTTGGGGCATGATGGCAACTGATGTTACACCCAAAGAGCATTTAGAAGGCCATGACTCTGATTTGATCAACCAGCAGAAAAGTAATCACATGGTAGAAAGGGATTACCTGATAAGTCAGCCAAAAGGCAATCAGATTGCAAAAATGGATTACACTTGGGGAGAATACAGGCCTTTTAAACCAACAGGGCTGTGTCCAGTGCAAACAACTCCAATGTAATTGCCAGATGATGAGAAGAGATTTAGAAAGTGGTAAGTAGGAGGAAATTAGATGGGTTAACTGCCTGGGGGAGAGGGTTTGCTTGTATTTCTTCAGATGGAGAAGGAATCAGATGGGTGCCAATGAGTCGTATTCACCTTGTCCATTGGAGAGAGACAGAAAAAGAGAAAGACCTCAAAACAAAGGAGAAAATCTAAGAAACATCTGACACTGAAAGAGCATGGCTAATAAGAAGACTGTTAAAGAATTTTAAAAACCAGCAGGAATCATTGGATTTCCTAACACAAGATGAGACTAATGGACAATGGATTTATGGACATTTATAAATTCTCAATTTATAATTATTTGATCATGTTATTTGTTACATACTTCTAGTATGTACTATGTTACTATGTTATTATGTTACTATGTGTTTATGTAATCTATGTAATTATGTGTAATGCCTCCCCTATTGATGGATTTATGTTTCAAGGCCATGACCACCCTATGTTCTAAATCAAAAGAAAGGGGGAGATGTTAGGTTCTTACTAAGTGCTAATGAGATAATGAGATATTAGGTTCTTACTAAGTGCTGTAGATACTTGACAATTCTCTAGTTCCGGCCTTTTACTGGGAGGTTTACTTGTGAATTCCTGGGGAAGAGCTTGCATGCATAGGAGGAGCAAGTTCATTGGCTGAAGTAATTTTTCCCAGAAGCCCTTGCATTATCCCATGCCTATTCTCTGGGAGGATAAAAGAGGGCAGCTCTGGAGGAAAGAGAGAGTTTTGTCTGGATGAGACTTGAGGCTGCTCTCTGCAGGAAGGGAAGTTGGCTCTCTATAGGAAGAAGAATCTGTCTGAGAGATTTGAGTTGACACAGCAGATCTTCTCCCAGAGAGCAATTAGCAGCTTCTGGAGACAACAGCATGCTACATTCAAGATAAATTTTGTTATTCTTTCTAATTCTATAAAATAATGTTTTAGTGGTTTGATTGGTATGGAACTGAACAAATAGAACAATTTAAGTAGATTTATCATTTTTAATACAGAATTTCAGGTTATCCATGATAAATTGATGTTTTCCCAATTGTTTAAACTCAATTTATGCATGTGAGAAGTGTTTTATTTATGTGTTCATGTAGTTCCTTGATTTGTCTTGGCAGGTAGACTCCAAATATGGTATTTTGTCTACAATTATCTTAAATGGAATTGCTTTTTGTATCTCTTGTGATGGGCAAGTAATATATAGAATATATAGAAATGCTGATGATTTGTGTGGATTTATTTTATATCATACAATTTTATTAAAGCTGTGAATTATTTCCAGTTGGATTTTGCATGATTTTTCTAATATTTTCAAAGTATGTCATATCATCTTCAAAAAGTGATAGTTTTATTTCCTCATTGCCTATTCTAATTCCTTTAATTTCTTTTTATTTTTCTTATTGCTAAAGCCAACATTTCTAGTGCAATGTTGAATAATAGTGGTGATAATGGACATCCTTGTTTCACCCCTGATTTTATTGGGAATGCTTCTAGGTTCTCTCCCTTACAAATAAAACCTGCTTATAATTTTGGATAAAGGATACTTATTTAAGGAAAACTCACCTTATTCCTATGCTTTCTAGTGTTTTCAATAGGAATGGGTGCTGTATTTTGTCAAAAGTTCTTTCTGCATTTATGGAGATTGTCACAGGATTTCAATTAGTTTTATTATTAATAATTATTAATAAAATAAATTATGATAAGTTTTCCTGATTTTGAACCAATGCTTTATACCTGGTGTAAATTCTACTTGATCATAGTGTATTATCCTGCTGATAAGACTGTTATCTCTTTGTAAATATTTCATTTAAAATTTATGCATTAATATTCATTGAGGAGATTGGTTTGTAATTTTCTTTCTCTGTTTGCTTCTTCATGATTTAGGTATCAGCACATATTTGTGTCATAAAGGGAAGCTCATATGACTCCTTCTTTATCTATTTTTCAAATAGTATATTCAGTATTGGAAGTAATTGTCTTTTAAATGTTTGGGAGAATTCACTTATGAATCTATCTGTCTCTGGAAAATTTTTCTTAGTGACTTCATTAAGGGATTGTTCAATTATTTTGGGGGTTTTGTGTTTTTTTTTTCTTAAATGGGCCTATTTAAGTAATTTATTCTCTCTTCTGTTAATCTCGATAATTTATATTTTTATGTATATTCATCCATTTCTACTGGCATACAGTTTAGCAAAGTAGCTCCTAATTATTGCTTTAATTTATTTTTCATTGGTAGAAAGTTCACCATTTTCATTTTTCATATTGGAAATTAGATTTATTCTTTCCTTTTTCTAATCAAATTAACCAAACATTTATCTATTTTGTTGTTGTTTTTTATAAAATCAACTTTTGTTTTTAATAATTAGTTGAATAATTTTCCTAGTTTCAATTTTATTCATCTCTTCTTTGAGTTTCAGAATTTCTAAATTAGTACTTCATTGAGTTTTAAAACATTTGTTCTTTTTCTAGTTTTTTTTTTTTTTTTTTTAGTTTTAAGCCCAATTCATTGCTCTCCTCTTTATTTTCTCCTAAGAACTGCTTTAGCTATATCCCATAGGCTTTGATATGTTGTATTATTATTGTCATTCTCTTGGAAAAAATTATAAATTGTTTCTATGATTTGTTGTTGGACCCACTCATTATTTAGAATTAGACTATTTAATTTCCAACTGAATATAATGTTTATTGACTTGTGGTCTGTGAAAGAAGCATTTACTATTTCTGCCTTTCTACATTTGATTATGAAGGTTTTGTGCTCTCATACATGGTCATTTGTGTGTGTGTGTGGATGCCATGTACTGCTAAGAAAAAAGTGTATTCTTTTTTGTCCCTATCCAGAGTTCTTTCATGTCTAAGTTTTCCAGGATTCTATTACCTCCATAGTTTCTTTCTTTTTTATTCTATTATTACATTTATCTAATTCTGAGAGAGGAATTTGAGGTCCATACTAATATAGTTGTGTTGTCTATTTCTTCCTATAACTGGTTTAACTTCTTTAAGAATTTGGATGCTCTATCACTTGATGTATATACATTTAGTTTCACTACTACTTCATTGTCTACAGTATTCTTTAACAAGATTTAGTTTCCTTCCTTATCTCTTTTAGTTAGATCTAATAATTTTGCTTTTGTTTTGTTTAAGATCAGGAATGCTATCCCCCCTCCTTTTTTTTTCCACTTTATCTGAAGCATGATATATTCTGATCCAGTGTTTTTTTTTTTTTCTCTATATGTATCTCTCTGCTTCAGAGGTATTTCTTTTAAATAACATATTTTTAAGTTTCTGGTTTTTAATTCACTAGGCTATCAACTTCTATTTTATGAGAGAGCTTGTCCCATTCTTATTCACAGTTATGATTACTAACTGTGTGTTTCCCTCCAACCTATTTTATCCCCATTTATATTTTTACTGTCTCCTTTCACATTTAATTTCTTAATAGTTACCTTCAATCCTTGCCCTCATTCAAGACTTCCTTATTTTTCCCTTTCCTCTTTTCCTTCTGCCCCCTTCTATCAGTCTTTTCTCTTTTCTTTTTCTTTGTCTTTTCTCCTCCTGCCTCTCTATAGAGTAAAATAAATTTCTATACTCAACTGAATGATTAAGATATGTCCTCTTTGAGCCAAATCTGTCAAGATTAAAGTGCAAACAATGCTCATCCTCCTCTGACTCTCCCTCTACTGTAATAGGTTTTTTTTGCCTCTTCATGTAATGTAATTTATCCCATTTTACCTCTCCTTTCTTCTTCCCTCAGTACAATCATGTTTTTATCCCTTAATGTTTTTTTTTTATATTGTCACACCAAAGTCAACTTACACCCACACCTGCTCTCTATATATAGACCTTCTAACTGCTCTAAAAAAGATACAGTTATCAAGAGTTACAAGTATCACCTTCCCATATAGAAATATAAACCTTTAAATAACATCTTTTCTTTCTTTACATTTTTATTCTCCTTTTACATCCTGTATTTTTTTCTTTTTTTATTAATTTTATAATTATAACATTTTTGACACTACATATGCATAGGTAATTTTTTTTTACAACATTATCCCTTGTACTCCCTTCTGTTCCTAGTTTTTCCCCTCCTTCCCTCCACCTCCTCCCCTAGATGGCAGGCATTCCCATACATATTAAATATCTAATAGTATACCCGAGGTACAATATATATGTGCAGAACCGCATTTTGTTGTTGTTGTTGCAAAGGAAGGATTGTGTTAGCAAGGTAAAAATAATCTGGGAAGAGAAACAAAACAAAATGAAACAAAACAAAACAAAACAACAACAACAAAAAAAAAACAACAATGCTCTCAGTTTACACTCATTTCCCAGTGTTCCTTTTCTGGGTGTAGCTGATTCTGTCCATCATTGATCAATTGGAATTGGATTAGCTCTTCTCTATGTTGAAGATATCCACTTCCATCAGAATACATCCTCATACAGTATCATTGTTGAAGTGTATAATGATCCTCTAGTTCTACTCATTTCACTCAGTTGATATAAGTCTCTCCAAGCCTCTCTGTATTCCTCGTTTTGGTCATTTCTTACAGAACAATAATATTCCATAACATTCATATACCATAATTTACCCAACCATTCTCCAATTGATGGACATCCATTCATTTTCCAGTTTCTAGCCATTATGAAAAGGGCTGCCACAAACATTTTGGCACATACAGGTCCCTTTCCCTTCTTTAGTATTTCCTTGGGATATAAGCCCAGTAGTAGCACTGCTGAGTCAAAGGGTATGCACATTTTGATAAATTTTTCGGTATAATACCAGATTGCTCTCCAGAATGGTTGGATTCTTTCACAACTCACCAATAATGCATCAGTGTCCCAGTTTTCTTCAGTTAGCTATTTTTTACCTACTTTTCTATTTGGCTAATTATACTTTTAAAGGACTTTGTTATATCAGTGGATTTTTCCCATTTTGCCAATTCTTTTTTAAAAGTTGTTTCCTTTAGTTATTTTTTTTTCATTTCACTACACCTATTTTAAGTATTGTTTTTGTCAGTCAATTTTTGTGCTTCCTTTTCTAAGCTATTGACTTTTAGAAAATTAATAGCTCTATTGCTTAGTTAATTTCTTTTCCCAATTTTCTTGTACCTCTCTTGATTTTTAAAATTCTTTACTGAAGAGAACCTTTTGAACTTGAGACCAATTCATATTCCCCTTTGAAACTTTACATGCAGACATTTTGCCATTGCTATTGTCTTATGAATTTGTATTCTGATCTTCCCTATCACCATAGTAGCTTTCTACAATTAGGGTTTTTTCTGTTATTATTTTTTGCTCATTTTTTAAAGTTGAGTTCTGCTTTTAGCAACTAGCAATATGGTGCAAAACTTCTTTTGTAGGGAACAGGGGCTTCATCATTGGCTTTCCATGCAGGAGCTAGAGGTGCTGGCAGCTTTTTCATAGCACTGGGATGGCCTGGCCTAGTCAAATGTATTGTGCTAATTTTGGTGGTTCACAATTGGCCTTCTGAGCTAGAGGGCTCACAGCTTGTCTGCTGAGCCAGTGGTCCACTGAGCCAGGACAAATGGGCATCCAGTACCAATTTATGCAATGGTTACATGCCTCCTGCTAGATTGCTCACAACTCACTTCTGCTGGGAACATTTCATTTTTACTCAAGTGATATAGATTTTCTTGAAATCCTTCTAAGTTATCTTATGCTGGAAAATTGTTTTTCTGTCTTTTTATGGTTTCTGCTACTCTAAAAATCTGTTTAGAGATGTGATTTAGTGTTGTTTCAAAGGAAAACTAGAGAGAGCTTTGACAATTCTATGTTATCTCTCTACCATCCTATCTATTTTTTTCCTTTAAAGCTATAATTTCACTTACAGTATCATCTTAAACTTTCTTCTGATTTCTTCTAAGAATTCTATTAGAAAATATGACCAATTTGTATGTTAATTGGAAAATTTGTTTTTATGTGGCTTAAATTGTTATATTCTGAATTTATTTCTTTGTTATCCTTATATCCACAGATCTTCTCTGTCACTCATATATTCTTTTGTTTACTCATTTTCAACTTTACTTCCTGAAGTAGAACACTGCATCAGTGCTAGAATTTGTGAACGTTTTTGAAGGAATAGTTGGAACTTATTTGTTCCTGATTTGTATTATCTTAGGTCCTTTCAACCTTCTTTCAGGAACTGCATGCTTATTCAATTACCTCAGAAGCACCTCAGACCATCAAGCTATCTCTTTTTAGAGCACTCTTCAACTTCACTATTTCCATTTGCCTTCAATAAAAAAACAACTTTGGGGGGGAGTGGAGCCAAGATGGCAGAGAAGATACATGCAACTCTGTGAGCACCCTTCTTTCCTCACTACCAATAAGTTAAATCAGCCTCAAAAATAGCCCTGGACTGATAGAAACCACAAGGACTGGAAGAATGACTTTCCAGCTAAAGAGAATCTGGAGTTTCAACAGAAAAGGTCGGTTCCCAGGGGAAGAAGAAGAAAGGCCAGCACAGACGGTTGGGTGTTGGCACGCTGCGCCGATCGAACTGGGGAGGGCTCAGGGATCAGAGAAGCCACTGAGATAGAAGAATCTGGCAAAGGCTGTTAGCTCTTCTCTGCTTATAAAACAGCAGTGCAGAAGAGAAATCAAGCCACTTTAAAATTTAAAACAAGATACTGGATCTTCCCCAATTCTGAGGCTGACTCTACAGATCTGGGCACTGTGGGTGTGGCTGACTTAGGCTGTCCGGGCTTTCACCTGAGGATAGTTAAGAGATTGAAAAGCGCGTGGACACAGCCCAAAGTAACACATAGTGCCTTGCTTGGCTGGAGGCTAAGGAACTCAGCCCCGGAAGTCCCAGAGAAGCGGAACCTTTGAAATAGGGACCGCGGTTTCAGGGCAGACACTTCCAGTTTGAGCGCAGGGGCTTTTCACGTCATCTGCTGCTGACATCCAAGCCCCACCGGGACGCATAGGATGGGCTTTGTGTCGCCTTTACTGTTCAGTCTTAAACCTCAGGAAGGTTGCTAGGACACAGCACCCTCAAAGCACTGCAGTGCTAATCACCTCTGAGGTGCTTCCAGGGAGGGGGTGGGGAATTCTCTCCCAGAGCTCTCTCTTAGCTCAGGTGCGGGAACCGCTGCATCCATCTGTTCAGGGAGGAATCTGGTAAAGAAATAAATACATAATAACCTATCCCAGGGACAGACTCCAAAAGATTTTTTAAATATGAGTAAAAAGCAAAGAAAAACTATTGTTTCATTCTACACAGAGAAAGAGCCGGTTTCCAACCCCAAGGAAGTTAACAGCAGAGAGTCAGCAGACAACAGCCTTAAGGGGAACGATACTTGCCCCACAATACATAACTCTCTCCTAGAAGAGACTATTAAAAAATCAAGAGAGTTTGAAGAAAAATGGGGAAAGGAAAGGGAAGCTATGAAATTGGAGTTGGAAAAAATAAAGAATTCACAGGAGATTCAGGGAAACAAAATTTGTGAATTAGAAAAGGTTAAAAAATCACAGGAAAGTAGGATTTCTGAATTGAAAAAGACAAAAAAGTCTAAAGAAAATAGGATTTCTCAATTGGAAGAAGAAAATAATTCTCTAAGAAAAAAAATTAGGGAAATGGAAAAAATTCAATAAAGCAAAATAATTCATTTAAAAACAAAATTGGACATTTACAAAAAAGAACTAAAAACTGTGAATGAAGAAAATAACTCCTTAAAATTCAGGATGAAACAAATAGAAATGAATGATTCATTGAGAACCCAAGAATCAATCAAAAAAAAAAAAAATGAAAAGCTGGAGAATAACGTCAAATACTTACTGGGAAAATCTATAGACCTGGAAAATAGATCTAGGAGAGATAATCTGAGGATCATTGGACTTCCCAAAAAGTATGACCAAAAAAAGAGCATAGATTCTATTTTACAGGAAATTATCAAAGAGAACTGTCCAGAGATAATAGAAACAGAAGGGAAAGTAGATGTGGAAAGAATTCATCGAACTCCTTCTGAAGTAGACCCTAAAAAAAGAACACCACGCAATATTGTGGCTAAGCTGCAGAATTACCACACAAAGGAGAAAATCTTGCAAGCAGCTAGAAAAAAACAATTTAAATATCAAGGTGCCACAATAAGGGTCACACAAGATCTGGCTGCCTCCACATTAAAAGATAGAAGGGCCTGAAACCTGATATTCATAAAGGCAAAAGATCAAGGTTTGCAACCAAAAATAAACTACCCAGCTAATTTTAGAATCTTTTTCCATGGCAGAAGATGGTCATTCAATGAAATAGAGGAATTCTATATGTTTCTAAGAAAAAAAACAGACTTAAACAAAAAATTTGATCTACATCCACAAGACTGAAGAGAAACAGAAAAAGGTACACAGAACCCTTGAGAACTATAACTCTGTTGTGGGTATATAGAAAGTACACATGGATAATTTGATTTTACTGATATAAAAGAAAAAAGGTGTAGTAAAGGAAAGGGGGTAGTATCAGAAAAAGGGGAGGGAGTGATAAAAAGAGGGAAAGTACATCCCAGGAAGAAGCATAGAAAACACACCATGTCTGAGGGAATTTGGAGAGGGGGAGAAACATTGTGTGAATCTTACTCTCATCAGAAGAGGAGCAAAGAGTAAATAATTGTCATATTTGTTTTTCAGAGAATTCTCTCTCACCTCATTAAAAGGGGGAAGAAGAAAAGGGAAAGGGAAAAGGAGAATAAGGGAAGGGACGTGGAGGGAGGGGGGAGGGATACTAAAAAAAAAAGGGAGTGCTGTGCGTCACAAGTGGGGTCTATAAATTAAATATTGGGGAAGGGGTTCAGGGGGGTCAAGGGATAAAAGCATAATCTGGGGATAATATGATGGCAGGAAATACAGAATTGGTCATTTTAACTGTAAATGTGAATGGGATGAATGCTCCCATCACACAGAGACGGATAGCAGACTTGATCAAAAATCAAAACCCTACAATATGTTTTTTACAGGAAACACACTTAAAGCAGGGAGATACATACACAGTAAAGGTAAAAGGTTGGAGCAGAATCTATTATGATTCAGATAAAGCCAAAAAAGCAGGGGTAGCTATCCTTATCTCAGATCAAGCAAAGCAGAAGTTGACCTAATTAAAAGAGATAAGGAAGGAAACTATATCCTGCTGAAAAGTAGCAAAAATAATGAAGCCACATGAATACTAAACATATATGCACCAAGTGGTATAGCAACTAACTTTCTAAAGGAAAAGTTAAGAGAGTTGCAAGAAGAAATAGACAGTAAAACTATAATAGTGGGATATCTCAACCTTGCACTCTCAGATTTAGACAAATCAAACCACAAAACAAATAAGAAAGAAATTAAAAGAGTAAATAGAACATTAGAAAAACTAGGTATGATAGAACTTTGGAGAAAACTGAATAGTGATAGTAAGGAATATACTTCCTTCTCAGCACTTCATGGATCCTATACAAAAATTGACCATATATTAGGACATAAAGATCTCAAAATTAAATGTAGGAAGGCAGAAATAATAAATGCCTTCTTCTCAGATCACAATGCAATAAAAGCTACATTCAGTAAGGAGTTAGGGGTAAATAGACCAAAAAGTAATTGGAAACTGAATAATCTCACCTTAAAGAATGTCTGTGTGAAAGAGCAAATTATGGAAACAATTAATAATTTCACCCAAGATAATGACAATGATGAGACATCATACCAAAATCTTTGGGATACAGCTAAAGCAGTAATAAGGGGAAATTTTATATCTTTAGAGGCTTATTTGAAGAAAATAGAGAAAGGGAAGATTAACGAATTGGGCCTGCAACTTAACAAGCTAGAAAAAAACCAAATTAAAACCCCCCAACCAAAAATTAAACTTGAAATACAAAAATTAAAAGGAGAAATCAATAATATTGAAAGTAAAAAAAAAAAAAAACTATTGAATTAATAAATAAAACCAAGAGTTGGTTTTATGAAAAAGCTAATAAAATAGATAAAACTTTGGTAAATCTGATCAGAAAAAAAGAAAGAGGAAAATCAAATTGTTAGTCTTACAAATGAAAAGGGGGATCTTTCCACCAATGAAGAGGAAATTAGAGAAATAATAACGAGTTACTTTGCCCAACTTTGTGCCAATAAATTTGATAACTTAAGTGAAATGGATGTCTACCTCCAAAAATATAGGCTCCCTAGATTAACATAGGAGGAGATAAATTGCTTAAATAGTCCCATTTCAGAAAAAGAAATACAACAAGCTATTAATCAACTCCCCAAGAAAAAATCCCCAGGACCAGATGGATTTACATGTGAATTCTACCAAACATTTAAAGAACAATTAGCCCCAATGTTATATAAACCATTTGAAAAAATAGGGGATGAAGAAGTCCTACCAAACTCCTTTTATGACACAGACATGGTACTGATACCTAAACCAGGTCGATCGAAAACTGAGAAAGAAAATTGTAGACCAATTTCCTTAATGAATATTGATGCTAAATTCTTAAATAAGATATTAGCAAAAGAGATTTCATAAACTCATCCCCAGGATAATACACTATGATCAAGTAGGATTTATACCAGGAATGCAGGGCTGGTTTAATATTAGGAAAAGTATTAGTATAATTGACCATATTAATAATCAAATTAATAAAAACCATATGATTATCTCAATAGATGCAGAAAAAGCATTTGATAAAATCCAACATCCATTCCTACTAAAAACTCTTGAGAGTATAGGAATAAATGGACTATTCCTTAGAATAATCAGGAGCATATATTTACAACTGTCAGTAAGCATAATGTGCAATAGAAATAAACTGCAACCTTTCCCAGTAAGATCAGGAGTGAAACAAGGTTGCCCACTATCACCATTACTATTCAATATAGTACTAGAAATGCTAGCCTCGGCAATAAGAGCCGAGAACGAGATTCAAGGAATTAAAGGAGGAAATGAGGAAATCAAACTATCACTCCTTGCAGATGATATGATGGTATACTAGAGAACCCCAAAGACTCTGCTAAAAAGCTATTAGAAATAATTCAGAATTTTAGCAAAATGGCAGGATACAAAATGAATCCACATAAATCCTCAGCATTTTTATATATCACCAACAAAATGCAACAGCAAGAGATACAAAAGAAATTCCATTCCAAACAAATGTTGAGAGTATAAAGTATTTGGGAATCCATCTACCAAAGAATAGTAAGGAATTATATGAGAAAAATTACAAAACACTTGCCAAAAAAAACAAAGTCAGATTTAAATAATTGGAAAGACATTCAGTGCTCTTGGATAGGCCGAGCGGATATAATAAAGATGACAATACTCCCCAAACTAATCTATTTATTTAGTGCTATACCAATCAGACTCCCAAGAAACTATTTCAATGACCGAGAAAAAATAACAACAAAATTCATATGGAAGAATAAAAGGTCGAGAATTGCAAGGGAACTAATGAAAAAAAAAAAGGTCAGAAGAAGGTGGTCTAAGTGTACCTGATCTAAAGCTATATTATATAGCAGCAGTCACCAAAACCATTTGGTATTGGCTAAGAAATCAACCGGTAGATTACTGGAACAGATTAGATACAAAGGACAAAAAAGTGTACATCTATAGCAATCTATTCTTTGACAAACCCAAAGATACCAACATTAGGGATTAAAATTCATTATTTGGAAAAAACTGTTGGGAAAACAGGAAATTAGTATGGCAGAAATTAGATATGGATCCACACTTAACACCATATACCAAGATAAGATCAAAATGGGTCCATGATTTAGGCATAAAGAATGAGATAATAAATAGATTAGAGAAACAGAAAATAGTCTACCTCTCAGACCTGTGGAGGAGGAAGGAATTTATGACCAGAGGAGAACTAGAGATCAATATTGATCACAAAATAGAAGATTTTGAATTCATCAAACTAAAAAGTTTCTGTGCAAACAACACTAATGCAAAAAAGATTAGAAGGGAAGTAACAAATTGGGAAAATATTTTGAAAGTTAAAGGTTCTGACAAAGGTCTCATTTCCAAAATATATAGAGAACTGACCCTAATTTATAAGAAATCAAACCATTCTCTAATTGATAAATGGTCAAAGGATATGAACAGACAATTCTCAGATGATGAATTTGAAACTATATCCACTCAGAGTGTTCCAAATCACTACTGATTAGAGAAATGCAAATTAAGACAACTCTGAGATACCACTACACACCTGTCAGATTGGTTAAGATGACAGGAACAAATAATGATGAATGTTGGAGGGGATGTGGGAAAACTGGGACACTGATACATTGTTGGTGGAGTTGTGAAAGAATCCAGCCATTCTTGAGAGCAGTTTGGAACTATGCCCAAAAAGTTATCATACTGTGAATACCCTTTGACCCAGCATTGCTGCTATTGGGCTTATATCCCAAAGAAATGCTAAAGAAGGGAAAGGGACCTGTATGTGCCAAAATGTTTGTGGCAGCTATTTTTGTTGTAGCTAGAAACTGGAAGTTGAATGGATGTCCATCAATTGGAGAATGGTTGGGTAAATTATGGTATATGAAGGTTGTGGAATATTATTGCCCTGTAAGAAATGGCTAGCAGAAGGAATACAGAGAGGCTTGGAGAGACTTACATCAACTGATGCTGAGTGAAATGAATACAACCAGAAGATTTCTCTACACTTCCATGTTGTATGAAGATGTATTCTGATGGAAGTGGATATCTTCAACATAAAGAAGATCCAACTCACTTCAGTTGATCAGTGATGGACAGAAACAACTACACCCAGATAAGGAACACTGGGAAATGAACGTAAATTGTTAGCACTACTGTCTATCTACCCAGGTAACTTATTCCTTCGGAATCTAATACTTAATGTGCAACAAGAAAATTGGATTTACTCACATATATTGTATCTAGGTTTTATTGTAACACATGTCAAATGTATGGGATTGCCTGTCATCGGGAAGAGGAAATGGAGAGACGGGGGGGATAATTTAGAAAAATGAATACAAGGGATAATATTATTAAAAAAAATTACTCATGCATATATACTGTGAAAAAAATTCTAAATAAATAAAAAAATAAACAAACAACTTTTCCCACTTTTTCCAGTCCCCCACATACAAAATGACAAAATCTTTTTTGGGGGGGAGACATATAATCAGAGTAACTAAAATGTTAGGCAACAATGTGAGAAATGCAAACAAAATTAGTCATAAAAATGAAATTCCCCTTGTCATTTGAATGAGTTTTACTTTACACTTTAGAACCCATAGGCAAATGATAACTAGTTGATTCTATCACACATTTGCTAAATCTTTTTGTGAATCTTCAAACTACACAGGCCTTGCAATATACAATAATATCAATTGGAAATAATTCACAAATAAAACAAAATCTTCATAGTGTTCATTGTTTAGTAGAGTAAATTTATGAAATTGGAAGTTCTTTAATCAGAAAAGTTTCTCTTCCACTCTTAGGTAAAGAAAAAATAAAGAAAACACTAAAGAACCTATAAAAATTATTATGACAAAAAAAGCCTCAATATCAAAGATTTACCTTTAATAGCAATTAGCATTTTTGGGATCTAGTGACAAAGAAAAACAAATCTCTCAAATAGTTTTGGAGGCCATTACCTAAAAGAAACAAAGATTTAAATGTGCTCCATCATCATCTGGAGTCAAAAATGGAAGAGAATTTAGATTAAGAAAATATAACTATTTTCAAAACTAAGGAAAAATTCAGAACAGACTAAAAATTAATCTCTAGCATGTTGGAGATCACTAAGATAATTTTTGGGCAGGGTTAGAAATGATGTGATCAGGATAACCACAATTCCAAAGGGAAGAGATAGGAAGGCTTTGAAAATATGGAAGAAGCAAATGCTCTTTTGTCTTATTTAGTGGGAAGGGAAATATAGCCCCAGCTGCACACAATTAATTTTCAAGAAAGCCCAAAGGGTTTGAGGACCAGAAAGAGCAAGGGGTAAAAACTGACCCTAAGGACAAAGCTGATATAAACCAGTGAGAGAAAAAACTATGTTGTCAATCTGTATATTTCTAGATGCAGAGAAATAGACTGGACACGTCTAATGTTTAATAAAAGCACATGTTCACTGTTTCTTGAGAATTAAAGTGAACCATGACACTGATCCCCACTAAAATATAAAAAGCAGAGACTAAGACAGGGGATATCTATTTAACATTGAAGATAGGACCTCAATCTGCCACACCAAGGCTACCAAAGTTTATTGCTGTCCTGGTTCCCTTTCTTAAGAACTAACTTCATTTTAATAGGACACAGATGCTGGTCATAGAATACAATTCTTTCAAAATGGTATATTCTCTGTGCAGAGCAGCATCCCATTTGTCTGTGTCAAAGGCTGCAACTGTGTAGGTAATTCAGGTAATCATACCCCTGTTTGCCCTATTAATGAAAATAGCCAGGTCCACTTGGAAAGGCAGAACACAGACCAGCTATTAGCCCAGCCTTTGCATTCTAATGAGATTTTCTCTTTTGCCCTAGAAAGAAACTAAAAAAGCTGGGTAGGTTAGTGGTTCAGGCTAATTATTAATCTAAACTCAATGGCAATAAATATGCTTTTCTCCTATGGCTAAGTACTCAATTATTCCTCTGTAAAGAGTGAACACACTCAAATAGACACATAGATATTGAGGTGTACACATAAAGAAAGTGTTACATAGTGACAAGATAGTTTGCCAGGAAGCCCTGGGCATGAATTTTACCTCTGACACATACTATCTTTGTAATCCTGAGCAAAATTTTTAAACCTACAGTGGTAATTATCTAAGACCATAACTGCAGAAGAGGAATCAAATTGTACTATAGAAAAAGTTTTTTCATCTAAGGATTTCTTTGTGGATTAAAATGTATGTATAAATGTGTGCATTCATGTATATAGCATGCTCATGTGAAAATATTTACAATCATATACACATTGAGTATATGGGTATTATATGTATATGCATACATATGTTCAAGCATTATGAATTCATATGCATATGTATATGTGGGTGTATATATATATATGTATATATGTATATATACATATATATATATTTGCCACTCACAAGATAGTGGTTGAAGAAATTCAAATGCTCAAAATATATTGAGTATGTCTACATATAACCAGAGAGCATGTTGAAATGAAAATAGATGTAAGAAACTCAAAGCTATTCTGATAGTCCCCAATCATCAAAAATCTAGGACATTTATGGCATTTCAGTTTTTAAGTTTAGTCAGATCTTGACATGTAAAGCTATAGAACGATTCAAGCTTTCCCATTCTCCCCTCCCCATTTTGACAAGTATTCGTTCACAAATGGCTCCAACCTGACAGCCATTAGGGAGCCTCTGCTAAACAATTTGGAGGTCATGGTCCTATTTGCTTGTTGACAAGTGTCCACATGATGCAAACCACTAGTGGCACTAATTGGTCCTCTTGAAGGCAGCCAGAGTGCAGAGGCTGTGAGTACAAAGGGGCCAGGAAATAGCATCAGCCTCCCAAGTTATATTGGCAGGAAACTTGAATGGCCTTTGCTGGAGCTGTGTCAGACCTTCAGATAAATAAAGTGATTGATCTGCATGGGCTGTAGAAACCCCTTTGGGGAAAAACTCGCACAACCCTTTGTACTCCCACTCTCACAAATTATAAAATTCAGGAAAAGCTACTTGGGTTTCTTGAGTCCTAGAAGCCAAAGTATTCAGTGTTTTTAATAACACATCTGACACCAAGTATAGCAGATCCTGATAAAGTGACCTTGTAAATGTGTCTCCAAATGTTTGATTGCTGTTGGTAAATATAGCTCCTAGTTCAGCAATTAGCCCAGCTTGGAGTACATTTCTATCCCAGTTTGTTATGATTTTTGTTGCACATAATTCATGCCAGTGAACAGAGCAATGATAACGATCTTGCAAAATATAACTCCAGTGTCATGGGTGTCCCATCACCTCCCACCTGTGGATTACTTTGTTGTCATAGAAACCTTAATGCTGCTTCTCAGGGATCTGCTGCTGATGCCAACTATCACAATCCAACTATCACAACAGGAAGGAGGAAGGCAGTTACTAGTGTTCCTCTTTATGTTGTGTTTCAGACCTGAAACTTCATATACTGGCAAAATGATAAATAACAGTAAATAGAGCAACAGGCTAAAAATGAAGAGATTGATTTAAGAATAAGTTTTGCTCATTTTTTCTATGAAGAATCAATATTTAGCTTTCCATCCATGGGCAATGACTTATTAACATAAAAAAATTAAAGATATCATATGCTGACAAACTGCATTTCTCCTGGTGATGTCCATGTTTGAAATTAATGTCCCGGGATAGTGGAGATTTTTATACCGCCTTAGAAATATCCTTTGTCATCTTTACCTTTCTCAGAAAAATCTTATAATAGCTAACATTTATATAATTCTGATCCTTATAACAACTCTTTGAAGTAAGTGAGGGCTACTGTTATAGCATTTTATAGAAAAGGGAATTAAGGCTGGGAGATTGAGTTGACCATTTTCAAATAACTAGTAACTGTAAGAAGCAGTATTTGAACTCAGCTTTTTCCCATAAGCAGTTTCAGTATTTTGAACATTGCACTCTGGCTGATGAAAATTTTGCTTATAAGATTTTTATGTCTTAAAATCTGACTTTGTTCTTTTTGTGCATTTTAAAAGATATAAGTTTAATTTTCTTTTGTTATTATCATTCAGTTGTTTTCTATTGTGTCTAAATCCTCATGGATCCTTTTGAAGCTTTCTGAGCAGAAATACTGGAGTGGTTTACCGTATCTTCTTTCAGCAAATTTTACAAACAAGGAAATAGAGACAAACAGAATTAAGTGACTTGCCTAACAGCATACAACTAGCAAGAGTCTGAATCCAGATTTGAATCAGGAAGATAAGTCTCCCTGACTCCAAGCCCAGTTCTCCATTCAAGATACCACATAACTATTCCTCAAATTGACTACCCCCATCAAAAAAACACAACTACTTGGCTCTAGCTTTTCTCATCTTCAGATTCTTCTTTTGTGTATTTTCATGGCATGAAGAAGACAGAATTTCAAAACTGAAAGAATTTCAAAGTTGACCTAGCCCAAACTATTCTTAAATCAGAATCATTTCTAAAATATACTAGACAAATGGTCACTTAGAATTAGCTTAAAGGCCTCCAGTATGGGGGAATTTACTGTCTGCTAAAGCTGGCTATTCCATTTTTTAGATTGCTTTAATTATAAATTGTTTTTCCCTTATGTTGAGTTTAACTTTTTTCTCCTCCATCTCTTATTCCTACTTCTCCATTCTAGGGCCAAAAAGAACATATCTCATCCTTCTTTCTTATGGCAACACTTCACAATTCTAAAGAAGAGAGCAGCTAGATGGTGTAGTGTATAGAGCCCTAGCCTGACTTCAAATATGACCTCAGACACTTAACACTTAACTAGTTCTATGACCCTAAGCAAGTCACTTAACACCAATTTCCTCAGGAAAAAAAAATTCCCATTATTCATTACTATGGATTTGAAAATTTCTCTTTAGGAAGATAAATATTTTCAGTTCCATCATCTGATCCTTAGTTATTTTCATCTGAACTTTCTAACGCTTATCAATGGCCTGCCATAAAGCATTAACTGGAGATGAATACAATATTTCAGATGTTGAGTCATTAAGGCAGTGCACAATAGGACTATAATCTCTCCATTCTTGGATCTTCTTATATTTAAGCCTAAAATCACAATAGATGTTAGAAATGTTGCTTGTGTTGTGTGTGTGTGTGTGTGTGTGTGTGTGTGTGTGTGTGTGTGTGTTTTGGAAGGAGGTGCTATAAAATCAAATTGTTCACTCATGCCAAGCTGAGTTTTTGGTTTACTAGAACCTACAGATATTTTTTTTTAATCTTTCTATTTTTAAATCAAACTGCTATTTAATTATGCTCCTTTCTCCAACTTGTGAATATGAGAATATGAGTAAGCTCTATTATATTTTCATTTTATAACCTGAAGCTTTTTGTCTACCTTCTCAAGATTTTTGAATCCTTACTCTTACCTAGAGCCTCCAACCTAAAAATTAGATTAGCATGCATTTATTAAGCATTTGACAATAGTATTCACCAGAATAGGACCAAATGAATAACCTTATATTTTAATATGTAAACAATGAATTAAGTTAGGTGTCATATTCTGGTTCTAATAAATATACAAAATGTGACCATTGAAGTACAGAACTCATAATGAATGTACAGAATTTATATTTATAAATGAGTCCATGCCCTTTCAAAGAAATAAAAAGAAACTATATCATTTGTGTTAATGGATTGTGGTTGCTCACAACATTTTTGGAATTCATCTTTGGGATTGATTTTAGAATCTTAATTACATCCTTTTAACTATCATCCATTGTGGCTTTTAAGGCTAGATTTGCCTTGATGGAACAGTCAGAGAAGTTTGATAAGGGATCAGGCTAGATGATGGCTTTAAAATGAAAATGAAAAACCAAGTGAAACTACATGTAACAAGACTGAGTGTGTTTATGACTCATAAATTGGTTTGTAAGCAAAGATTATAAAAGAAAAACATATATATATATATATATATATATATATATATGTATGTATTTATTTATTTATTTATTCCTGTCTTTTAAACAATGGCAGCATCCTTGGATTAAAATCCCAAATATATATATATATATAAAATCCACAGATTGTTTTAGAGTTTATTTCACTTTATATCAAATCTTATATTTTAATTCACATGTGGAGATCTGAATGTATAGATAAAAAAATCTGTGAAAGATACAATAGCATTTATACAAGTTCAAGAAAATATGTAAGACTATTCAAAACCAAATGCTTGCTTAAATAATCTTTCAAAAAGAACTATTAGTAATATAAACCTGACATTTTATCAGATGGAGTAAATAGAAGGAAACAACTCAAAGCTGTAACTAATGTTTTTAGGTATTAAAAACATTTTTGTAAGATTTTGACAAAATACAAGCCTCCCCCACACACACAAAATCGGTTGCATTTGGTCAAAATAATTTTTATTTTGTTTGGATCAAGTTAGCAATTCATCCAGCATTTATTAAGCACCCACTATGAGCTACATTGAAGATAAAGAGAAAGGCAAACCTAGCTCTGAAAAAGCACACATCTAATGAGGAGACAATGTGCAAATAACTAGGTACAAACAAAATGTTTACAGGGGGATATAGAGATAATCTCAGGAGAAAAGCACTAAGAATAAAAAGAACTGGGAAATGCTTCTTATCAAATGTGAAATTTTGGTTGGAACTTGCAGGAAGTCAGGAAGTGAGAAGACTGAAACAAAGAGAAAGAACATTCTCCATGACATGATGGAGACAACTAAGGAAAATGCAGTTCGGAAATGTAATGCCTTATGTGAGTACTGAAAAGGCCAGAACCACTAGGTCATTGAGTATGTGGATGGAGGAAAGGCATAAGAATAAGTGGAAAGTAGGAGGGGAACAAATTATAAAGGACTTTAAAAGTCAAAGAGGGAATTTTCTTTTTGATCCTGGAGGTAATAGAGAAGGAATTGGAAAGAATTTTTGAATGGGAGAGGAAGGTTGCAAGGTGACATGGCCAAACTACTTTTATTGGTGACTGAAAAGTGGACAGATTAGAGAGACACTTGAAGCTAGGAAACTACCTCAAAAACTATAGCCCAGGCATGAGGCTCTTTACCAGGTTAATGGCAGTGTCACAGGAAAGAAGAGAACATATAAAAAAAGATGTTTTGAAAAAGAAAACTTAAGACCTAAAACTCAACTTAATAGATGTGAATATCCTATAGGCTTTTCTAAAATTAGATAGGGAATATATGATTCAGTGAATAGAATACCAAACCTGGAGTCAGAAAGACCTGAATCCAAATTTGTTCTTAAATACTCACAGTGTGAACCTGGGAAAATCCCTTAACCTCTCTTTACTTTAATGCACATGGCAAATTAATCCAATACCTTGGCCAAGAAAACCCAGTGAACTAGATGATACATGGGGTCAAAGAGAGTTAGAAATAAATGAGCAACATATGACTATTAGTAGATGAGTATGACTGAAATAGTCTTATGATTGAAACATGCTTAAGATCAGTATTTCTCAAAGTGTGATCTGAAAATACCTAAGTTTCCCTCAATATCTTTTCAGACATTCAGTTAGAATCAATCTATGCTCATGATAATACTAAGGTCTCTGAATAATTAATAGTAAATATTTATTGGTCTAATTTACATAACCAAAACAGTGAAGTTCTCAAGTATTTTAAAAGCATTAAGAGGTTCTGAGACCAAAATTTTGAGAACTATCATACTGGGTTTTGAGGACAAAGAATAAATGTATGTTCAGTCCAACTTGATTAGCTTTATGAACTATTTTATGGTAATAATTAAATATAAGGTAAAGAATGCAAAAAGGATATATGAAGACATACTTGACCTAATTCAGTAATAAAACTTTGGAGTAGCCTTAAGTATACTTAAAAGTATATGCTATTCTTAAAACATTCTATGTTTTATTAATATATTAATATAACCCTCTCATAAAAAGAAAATTGTATGTGACAGTTAAATTCTATTTTATGAAGACTTATTGAAGATGACTGATTAATACTGCCGGTACAATGTTCTCTTTGCTGGCACTATTAATCCTGAGTGATACCTCATGTTCTGGTGACCTACATAATAAGATTGTTGTTGTTGTTTTAATTTGTCAGATAAGGAGCTCTATAGTTTCATTAGCAGATATTTCATTATTATACCAAATGTTGTATAGTAGTTCAGGAAGACTGCACTAACTTGGATTTATCAGTTCTTTTCTGTGCATTAGTTTTCTCATTTGTTAAATGAAAGGGTGAAGTCTCTGGTCTTTGAGATTCCTTTAAGCTTTGAATCTATGATCTAGATACTGCTAGTCTAATATCTTAAAGGGCAAACATTTTTACAAATATTTTTTCATTCAAAAATATTTTTACATAAAAGTCAATAAAAGGTAATTTCAAAGTTACTAGTACAACAGTACTACTACAACCCTAACCCTCTAAAGCCTAAAGGTCAGGTTCTTTCCATTTCAGATATAACTCCCTCTGTGTTCTCTCCTACCATTAGAGAATTTGTGAGTCTCTTGTTTCTGTCATTAGTTCAAACTATATTCTTCCCAATTTTAGGAGACTGATCATTCCAGTTCTATTTAAGCATTTACATCAAATTAGCACTCTGATAAAGGACTATTTATTCCAATGGAACAGTAAAAACAAATATGCCAACTCCCCTTTCCCCCCAATACTTAGAGGCATAATGCCTCATAGACTCTAGGCAATGGATTAAGCTCATTGTTTAGCTCAGTTACTACATAATATTAACTCCATCAAGCCCAAAATCCAAAGTCTGGCTTTCTGGGCTTGAATCCAAGCTTTGGTTCTCAAAGCTTCTCTACAGGGTAGGAAGAAAGATATAGCCTGAAATTCTGGCCTCCAAAAACCCCATAGTTTAAACTATGAACCAAAACAGAAAGGGGAAAAGAGCCTAAAATCAAGGTAAACCCAGGATGGTAATCATAATTTCTAAACTGACAATCATGATTTTATCAATTCTGTAATTTTAAGACTGGTTTATCCAGATAAGTTCATAAGCTCAGATGTTATGGTATACTAGAAATGTATTAAAATCCATGCACAGAAGTAAGTATGTAATTCCACATATAAAATGATAAACATGTGATCATGTGAGGTTTTTATAATAGGTCCCTTATAGAAATAAAGGACTCAGTAGGTGATGAGCTATCATTCTTAGACACTATGCATTTTACTCCCCAGTTGTAAAGCAAAGGGGAAAAAATAACAGCTACAAAACTGGTATCTTATCTGGCATTTTTCCTCACCAATGGCAAAATTTAATCTATCTGGAAATCCTTGTAAATAAAAATTGAAAATGGAAGAATGACTTCATCTTAAATGACAACAATACACATGGCCCTCAATTGCTAGTGTGGAATCCTTCTAGTACAGGAATCCTATGAACATGTGGCCCAATGCCCAGAAATGACCTGAAAACAAAATTTTGCCTCCTTTTTTATCAACCATGCACTCCCTCTCTTTGACGTCAACCCCCAGATTGCTTGCTGTGATGTGCTGCACCTTTCATATTTCCTCCCTAGTCATAATATTGCTTCAGCCCTAACCTCAGTACTTTGAGCAATAATTGTCCCTGACAGGAGGGTGAATCACTGACAGGGAGTTGATAAGCATTACATACAGATGACAGAAGTCAGGACATATCGGATTACTACTGTGAATATAATAAAAGAGAGACTAAACACTTTGGCAGCTCAAAGACAAGCCATTTCATAACTCTCTAGTGGGGCTATTATCTTCCATTTACTGCCACTGATAACCAGGTTGCAACTGTCTCCCTAAGATCTAGTTACAATTCACTTAACACTTTGCTGACCAAATACATTGGAGGAGGCAACAACAATAATCGTTCCACCCCCGCCCCCCAACATTTATTTTTAAATTTTATCTTCTTCATCCTTCCTTTTCAGCTTTATAAGGCCCTAAATGAGGAGGCTTTGAACTTTCCTTGGGAAAGCAGTATGCAGCAGCCACAATCCCTTTAATCTATGACTCCTTGTTCTCTTTTGAAGCTGTCCATATCCAGCTGAGGAAGTGACAATCCACTTCCTTGACTCCTGTAATATACCTAGCACTAAAAGCCTGGCACAATATGCAGCCAGGCTATTTTTACATTTAGGTGCCGCATGAAGATAAGCTTATTATCCCCTCCCCTAGCCAGTGATAGCCACCTGAGGAGACAGATGAAGAGCAATGGAAAAGGACTAAGTAATCCAATATAATTTGGATATAGATGTACAGGAATCAGATTTCTATTTTTCACATAAGATATTTGTTTCAAAAGCTTTATGCAAGAAATGAGTTTAACATACTAGAATTTATGTTTTCTTTCATGGTGGAGAAAAATTATTCTTTAATTATTCTCTATGTACTGAAAACTGGCAGAATACTAATTAGGACTCTTTCTCAGGTTATCCCTCCAAAATATTTTTCTCAAGAAGTTGAAATCTGTATTTTTGGGGGTAAATAAAGTTTTAAATTCTGCAAAAAAAATTGTCATTCTAAAATAATAACATCATTCACCCTTTATTGTTATATTCCCCCTACATTATTCCCCCTTTATTAATGCTATATTCCAGGCAAACTGGCCACATATTCTTCTTAAAACATTTAATTTGAACTCCTATCTCCATGCCTTCACATCCCTCCTTGCTAACCCATTTCTAGGAATCACTGCCTTCCTTCAAAGCTCAACTAAAATGTTACTTCCTATAATAGACTTTGTATTTAGTGTCTTCTCTACATACTGTTCATTTACTTGATATATACTACTTGTATGTTGTTTTCTTGATAGAATTTAAACTTTTTAAAGGCAAGGATTATTTTATGTTTATTCTGAATAGCTGGAATATGGTTTATATTCAATGGTTATTAAATGTTAAATGTTGAACTACAGGTTCTATGCAACTAAATACACAAGACGTTGGGGAAAAAAAAGAAATGTCCTTCTTTCTAGTTGGAAACTCCTTGAAAAATATTGCTATTTTCTTTATATTTTTTTACTATAAAATCGTATGCCTAGTGACAAGTCCCTTAGACAGTTTCAAATAAAAAGTAGTTTCATAGAAAGCACAGTTTGCATAATACAATGACTGATTTTGAAGCCAACAATAATAGAATTTTCTTGATTTGCTTAGTGCTAGAAAGAATGAAAAGAGGTACAATTTCTTTTTTTTTAGAGGTACAATTTAAAATAGTTAAAGGCAATAAGGAACTACATTAGTGCATTTTGAGAAACATTACTACATTTCCTTATGTGCTTATTCCCAATACTTAAATGAAATCACATTAGTAACTAATCCCTTTCCTTTTATACTATTAGTGATCCTTGAATCTTATCTGAAAGTTCTACCTTCTTTATAGGTTTCCCAAAACTATTTCTAGAGTCAAAATAGGGCAAATCCTACATGCAGTCTATTTTTTTTTAACCAAAAAATATTCAAAGACCCAGGAGTTTTTGTTGTTTAAGTCTTTTCAGTAGTGGCCAACTCTTTGTGACTCTATTTAGGGTTGTCTTGGCAAAGATACTAGAATGGTTTGCCATTTCCCTCTCCAGATGAATTTTACAAATGAGGAAATCAAGGCAGAGTTAATTGACTCACTCAGGTTCAGAGAGCTAGTAAGGTATTCCTGACTCCAAGTCCAGAGCTGTATCTACTAAGTCACCTTGCTGTCATTGCATCATCTAGCTGTCCTAGAGATTCCGTAGCATCAAAGGAAAAAAAAAAAAAAAAAAGCTCTGTAATGCCTGGATTCTTTTCCTGCAGTCCCTCAAAAAGTATTTGACACAGTAAAGATGTTAGAAAATTTTCAACTAAAACACAAGGGATTTTCTTCCCGTATAATCTGAATGATCTATGTTTTCCAGTGACACAGTTCACAACTGCTCTATGTCTTTTTATCTATACAAATCTCGAACAATTTATGGCTATAAATGCTCGATAAATGGCCTACCAATATTATAGAACTACTGAATCAGATAATTTGAGAGTTGAAAGGTATTTATGTGGCCATGTCTTTCAACCCATAAGCAAAACAAATTCCCCACTATAACATAAACGTGGTTCTTAGTTATTAAGAAAAAAGAGTGATTCCTTTCTATCCTGAGAGACATGTAATTATAGTGTCTGGAGGAGATGGAGAAAAAGTAGGAAATTTCTGAACCACATAAGAAATATAAAGTTAATTTTTAAAAAGTGATAATTTCTTCTGGACTTCAAATATAACATGCAGCTTTTGCCATTTTCAACATTTATGAATCCTTGAGTCAGATATTTTCGTTTTGAAAGTAGAGAGCCAATAGTAAAGTGTTTGGGTTTTTTTTTTAGAAATATAAAGCTATTTATGTTGAAGTAAATTTTTATATCTGCCAATTTAAATGGAATGGGGTAGAAAGAGTTAATAAGGTGACCATTAAAGCTATAACTTTGAAAGGTGCTTTTACTCTGAAAACAATATTCTTAATTATTTTAGATTAATACTTATGTCCATGAGAGAGGGGAGGAAGGAAGGAGTGGAGGGGGGGGCACATAATCTGAAACCCTAGATAAGGGGATTGTCCTGAATTGAGATAACACTAAAGATTTTATTGCTGATACATTATAAATTATTTCTATTATGATGGCCCTGTGGGTATTACATTGTCAATTCACTTTCGCTATTACATCACTTAATGTTATTAACACACTTTGGGGTATAATATTACGGTTTTATCATGGAAACCTTAAACACTTAGATCCAAATTACTGAATCAAGTTATTATCCTTGCTGACCAAACCTGTTTTACTGTCATTTTATCACTCATAAAATCTAAGATTCAATTTGATTTAATAGTTAAGTAAAGCATTGGTCTACATATGTTTAAACCTCATTGAAATATTAATATAAAGTAATACCAAGATGACTTCATTTTGTTAAAGGTGAGGTAACTTAGAAAACCTGCATTAAAATATCTGCACTTCTTAAGAAGGTTGACCTAACCTTCTTGTATTTCTGACTCATCAGCCTATTAATAATATCCTTTAGACCTTCTCTGGGGATTTTAGTTGCAAAAACACATTTATTTATTTTTGGAAGGACAGGTATTAGTCACTAAACAAAATTAAAGATAATTTTTTCAAAAGGTAATGCCCCACCTTAAAACCAGATTGAATGAAAATCTACAATTTGGGAGCATCTAGACTCAACAGTATATTTACGAAAAAAAATCCACCAAAAGATATCAAAATGACAATCAATAGGCATGTATATAGAAGTACTTATATACAAAATCAATATCCTAATCTGAAAAATAAAATAAAAAGACAGAAAATGTTATAGAATACCATATCATGAAAGTAAAAATGTGTTACATGAGAACATTGAAGCACTAGATCTGTTTATTTTATGTTGTAATGTATTATTATATATAATATTATAGGTTATTATAAATGGTTTGGGTTCAGTTTTCACTCCGGCTACATGCTAGCCCTGTGTCCCTACTTAGTCAGTTAAACATTCAGTATTCTTAGGCACATTAGAAAGACAACAAGTTGCAGAATTGAAATAACAACCCAAATTGATAATTTCCTAATTTAAAAGTTTTCTCTATCAGTAGAATATCAGATTGAATCTCTCTGAAACCCATGACAGGTATCTAAACAATATCTAAAGGGCTAGCCGCTTTAGAATAAGAAAAATCCTGTTTCTGAGGCTGAAGTTAGCTTGATGACTCTAGACAAAACAATCCAACTCTTATTAGCATAGGCACTACTCTAAGATTGTATATTATAGAACATTTACAGATTAATATTTTCAGAGAGAATATTACCACCTAGTTTTCATTACAAAAAAATGGAATCCAAGATCACAGATTTAGAGCTAGAAAGCACTTTATAGGAGTCACCAAATACAATACTCTCATTTCACAAATTAGGAAAGTGAGACTCACAAAATTTAATTTATATAGCAAACTCATGGTAGAGTTGGGAGTAGGACTCAAGTGTCCTGATTCCTAATTCAGTGCTCTTTACACTATAGAGTATTATGTATTAAGATGATATGCCAGCTGTATGTAACAATAACTGACATTTAGAGCATTCTTTAAAGTTTGGAAAGTGCCTTACCTCATTTTACCTCAATATTACCTCATTTAAGCTTCACTATAACCCGGAGGTAAATACTATTGCTCTTGTTACTAGCTGTATTTTTAAATATGAGGAAAGAGAACTACAGATAAATTAAGTGGATTATCTTTGGTGATATAGTTTACAAGTGGCAGAGGCTAAGTTAGAACCTTGTTCTTCTTGATATCAAGATATATTGTACCTCTCCCAGGATACATTCAATAGTCTCAAAGGAGAAGAAGCAACAAAGATGGATATTATAGCCAGGAGAAAATGGAGTCTGAATAAAGGTTATGGAAATGGAAATGAAAGAGTTTACCCAGAATATGCAAATACAATAAATGCACAGTTTTCATATGAATGAATACTGTGAGATGGCACCTTTCTCAAAACCATAGTCTAAAAGTCATTATTGAAAGTCAAAATATCTAGTTGTTGCTGCAAAAGCAATATATTAGTAAATTATCTTGTTACAATCCAATAACGTATGGATGTCACTCTTCACTAACCCATACAACATTCAGTGTCTTTGCTCATGGATGGAAAATACTGCTTGTCAATGTTATGAATCAGGCTCTAATTGAACTACAGACCACTCATAGCATCTTTTTATCTTTCAGCACAAAATCACCATGAAATAGTGGCTTTTAAAAAACAACAGACTATTCCATTCCCCTCAACTTCCAAAAAGCATAACTGAAGTGAAAACCAGTCAAAAAACTAATGAACCAACTTAGCAAATATTAGATAATGGCAATACTATAATTACTTGGATGACATCAATGTTAAAACCCTGAAAGCATTCCAACTGTGTGAGCTTCCTGAGGAAACCTCTTCCACTGGAGAAATTTGCATGAGTTTCATGAATCAGACATTTATGAACATTAAATCTTCCCCCGCCCCGAGGCTGGGGTTAAGTGACTTGCCCAGCGTCACACAGCTAGGAAGTGTTAAGTGTCTGAGACCAGATTTGAACTCCAGTCCTCCTGAATTCAAGGCTGGTGCTCTATCCACTGCGCCACCTAGCTGCCCCATGAACATTAAATCTTAAAGAAAAATCTTGACAGTCAGCTAGGAATCTAGATTATCAAGTAAGTAAAAGCCCAATAATATGTGTAAACCAGAAAATTAATTGAAATTGTCTGCAACCCTGATGCCACTCATGGAGATCGGTTTATTCAGTGGGTTAGATTTCATGTCAAAATTGATATTAGGACATGTGGTGCAATGGAAAGATCAGATTTAGAGTTACATGGTTTGACTTCAAATCCTGGCTCCTCCATTAATCATATGTATAGTCCTGGGCAAGTTATTTAACTTTTTCTGGACCTCAGCTTACTTCCTTGTAAAAAGAAGAGGTTTAACTAACCTCTTATGTTATAAAATCCCTTTCTCCTTGAAGTCTGTAATTTTAATCTATAGAATATGCCATAATTGGAAGATGCTGAATGACTGTCTAGTCTAATCATCTCATTTTGCAGTTGAGGAAAACTCAACTCAGATAGGTAAAGGTTTATTTCCAAGGCAACAAAGCTAGCTGTTGGAGAAGCAAGGCAAAGAACCTATGTGTCATAATTCATGGTCCAGTATTTTTTCCATTATAATACACTACATGAAGTGATATAAATGGTTAGCTTTTTCTTTACCATTTTTCTCTTCTATCATTTATGCATCAAGAACTAATGTTGCTATCATTTTCAGGAGTAGCAATATTTTTTTTCCAAAGAGAACTCAGATTTACAGAATTTCTGTGACAGTACAATCATATAATCAAAAAAGAATCCTCTGTACAACCTACCCTATAATTAGTCATACAGCCTTTGGTTGAAGCTTCCCAATGGCCAGGAACCTATTCTCTCCTGAGATTGTCCAGTGTATTATTGGATAGCTTCAATGTTTATAAAGCTTTTGCCCTTACATTGTGTTTAAAATCTGTATAATGTTTACCTGTTTCTTTCACTTCTAGTCAGTGGGTCAAGAAGTCTAATCAATCTTCCATGTGATGACCTATAAAATACCCAAAGATGATTATTGTGTACTGCCCTGTATTTTTTCTTCTATAAGTTGAATATTCATTTTGTGAATAGTCACTTCACTTCATCCTTATCTAGTACTAATGTGAGATCATTTTCAATTCAGATTATTCTCCTTCATATTCTTTATAACCCATTTATAAATTTCCTAAAATATTGTACTGAATCTTTTAGATGAGGGCACAGAAAAGCAGAATATTCTAAACAAATTTATGAATTGCTAATGATGAAGTCTTTGAACATCTTCCAGGGAAATGTTTAGGAGCCTCTGATAAGTGTAATTCCTTTTGATATAATAATGTGGCAATCAAAAGGGATAAAACATGATTTGAAGAAAGATCTCTGAAGCAGAAAAGATCTAAGCTTGATTTGTATCTTTGCTACCTAACACATGTATTTCTTAACCATTTCATCCTCAATGTTCTTATCCATAGAATGAGAGATTTGAGCAAGCTGGCCTCAAAAGACTCTCCCAGATCTAATTTGATGAATCCATTAATTATCTCTATTTTATTCTAAATTGTCATACCATAGTTCTTTATTGTTTCTTCCTTCCTTCCTTCCTTCCTTCCTTCCTTCCTTCCTTCCTTCCTTCCTTCCTTCCTTCCTTCCTTCCTTCCTTCCTTTCTTTCTTTCTTTCTTTCTTTCTTTCTTTCTTTCTTTCTTTCTTTCTTTCTTTCTTTCTTTCTTTCTTTCTTTCTTTCTTTCTTTCTTTCTTTCTTTCTTTCTTTTTATTGTGTATTTCTTTGTGATTCATGTTGAGAGAACTATTTCTAGTTCTATATTTTGGCAGCTTGATTGGTAAATAAGTAGACCAATTTAGGCAGAATTCTCATTTTTATTATTTTAGCTCAACCTATCCATGAGCAATTTACATTTTTTTCCAATGGCTTAGATTTGACTTTATTTGTGGAATAAATATTTTGTAAATGGATTAATATAGTTCCTGGGCTTCCTTGTTAGGTAGATACTCAAATATTTTATTTTGTCATTAGTAAGTTTAAATGGAACTTCTCTTTCTATCTTTTCCTGATGAGCTTTGTCAGTGATATATTAAAAATGCTTATGGTTTGTGTGGGTTTCTTTTATATCCTGCAATTTTGTTAAAGCTGTTAATTATTTCCAGTAGGTTTTTGGATGATTTTCAAGAATTCTAGATGAATTTCTAGAATTCTCTAATTATCTTTAATTATAACGTCATGATATCTGCAAAGAGTGATAATTTTGTTTCCTCATTGGGTATTCTATTTCCTTTAATGTCTTTTTATTTTCTTTTTGATAAAGGTAACATTTCCTATATAACGTTGAATAACACTAGTGGTAATGGGCATCTCATTTCACCTCTGATATTATGGGAAATGTATCCAAATTCTCTACATTACACATAAAATTTGTAGTTAGATTTTTTTAAAATATAGATGATTTTTATATTTTATTTTTATTAAAGCTTTTTAATTTTCAAAACATGTGCATGGTGAATTTTTCAACATTGACTCTTGCAAAACTTTGTGTTCCAATTTTTCCCCACCTTGCCCCCACCCCTAAATGACAAGTAATGCAATAATATATGCTAAACATGGTAAAACAATATATGTTAAATCCAATCTATGCATATATATACATATATACATACAAATATACATATATACATATATATATATACATATACATATATAAATGAAATTTGCTTTTACTTTTTGAACATGAGAATTTTTAGAAGTTGTAGTGTAAACTGAAGGTCTACAAACTTCTGTGATAAAGCATACTGGGGATTTTCACAGGTGAAGTTTATACTGAAAAATGAGTTGGTAAAGATGAACATTTTGGTTAGATCCCTAGGTCTTTCTGATTCTACAGAAGCTTTTATTACTAGCTGTGTCAGACTCTCAATGATGATCTTTTCAGAGAGCTTTTCATTATGTTAGATGGGAAAATAAATGCTGATGTTATGTAACTAAAGAATCATACCTGCAAGAAAAAGAGAAAGCATCTCCAGAGCCCTGTAACCTTAGAGTCAGTGGCTCCACCCACTCCCAAGTCCCCTGAATTTCACTGCTAATTTAAACCACAAGTCTATTGGATCAGAAAGATTGCTATGTCTCACTCCACATTTTCTATGGTAGTGCATACATATGTTATAGTAGTCTCTTGAGTATAAACATTATTTGAAAGTAAATAAAACTAATTACATAAGCAATGGTGATGTACACATTGAACATTATTTCCAGCTGTAGTTCTGCCAGAATAGCTGGCAAAAAAAATAAAACCAACCACACCCCAGAGAAATGATTTTTTTCCCCTCAGTGACAAGATAAAAAATGTAAAATTTAACCAGTTGGACCCCTGTGTGATATCTTCTTTCATATAATTAAGCCTGATTGTAGCTCAGCATATTGTAACCATACATCCTAGATTTCTGGGACAGTTCCAATGTCAAGAAAGGAAAACATACTTTTTAATAAGGCTTTGTAAAAGGGGTAGTCTTTTCCAAGCCATGTATCTTTTTTATTTCTCAATTTATATAAAATTGTCACTAAGTTCTGAGGATTTTTTTCATGATATTTCAGATCATTCTTTTATTAAAGCTTTTTATTTTAAAACATATACATGGATAATTTTTCAACATTGACCCTTGTGTTCCAATTTTTCCCTGACTTCCTCTACCTCCTCCCCTAGATGTTAAGTAATCCAATACATGTTAAACATGGTAAATATATGTTAAATCCAGTGTATGCATACACATTTATACAATTATCTTCCTGTAAAAGAAAAATCAAATCAAAAAGGAAAAAAATGAGAAAGAAAAAATGTGAGGAAACAACAACAAAAAAGCATGAAAATGCTATGTTATGATCTACACTAAATTCTAACAGTCCTCTCTCTGAGTGTAGATGGCTCTCTTCATCACAAGAATCATCTCATTCTTAAAAAGAGCCACGTCTGTCAGAATTAACTATCTTATAATCTTATTGTTGTCATGTACAATAATCTCATTTCATTTAGTTCTGCTAAAGTTTCATTTAGTTCTGCTCATTTCATTTACCATCAGTTCCTGTAAGTCTCTCCAGGACTTTCTGAAATCATCCTGCTGATTTTTTTCTTATACAACTATAATTTTCCATTACATTCATATACCATAATTTATTCAGTACCTTTCATTCTCCAACTTATGGGCATTCACCCAGTTTCCAGTTTCTTGTCACTATAAAAAGGGCTGCCACAAACATTTTTGCACATTTGGGTCCCCTTCCTTTAAGATATAAAGAGATATAAGCAGAGTAGAAACCTTGCTGGATCAAAGGATACACACATTTTGATAGCCTTTTAGGTGTAGTTCCAGATTACTCTCCAGAATGGTTGGAACAGTTCACAAATCCACCAATAATATATTGGTGTCCCAGTTTTCCCACATTCCCTCCAACATTCATCATTATCTTTTCATGTCATCTTAGCCAATCTGAAAAATGTGAATTGGTACCTTAGAGTTGTCTTAATTTGCATTTCTCTGATGAATAGTGAGCTAGAGCCCTCAAATTGTTTTTGAGGGAAAAAAAGAGGATAAAATGATTATCTAAAATTATACATCTAAACCAAAGATGTTTTTATTAATACTAAAAGATTATCAAATTTTCAGAAAAGTTCTGGAAAAATATTCTAATTGAGAAGTGTATCTTTGCCTGCAACTCATATTATATTTTCCTCACTTAGAAAATTTAGTTAGGTTAAATATCGTTTATAGTCCCTCCCAGCATATGAATTATGGAACCAGTACCACAATGGTGAATACACTGAAGGTACTCAAGAAATACTTGTTGAGTGATTAAGGTAGCATTACATATTGGCATGGGCAGACAAGACCATACCCAGCCTTCACTAACTTCCAAAAGAGGAAATTCTTTACTTAATGCTTAAATTACATGATTTAAAATTATTTTTCCATGAAGTATTTCTTTACGTCTAACTTTGATTCACCTTATACTAATTTAAGCAAAATTCTTCTTAATCTACCTTTAATAGAGAGAGAGAAAAACTGAATATTGTTAAATTGGTGAAGCTGAGAGAGCACTATGCATGGAGTTAGGAAGATCTGGATTCAATTCCCCTTTTAATGTTTAAATAATTGGGTGACAATGGACAAGTTACTTAAACTTTGTAATTCTCAGTTTCAATTTACATAAAATGAGAATTACAATCTACAAGCTGGTACTGATAGGTTTGTTGTGAGGTTTAATTGATAAAAGTCTTGAAATGTGATTTCTACATTTTAAAGCAATATATGTGTCATCTCTATTTTAGCTCTGCTGTTTCTGTTGCTACCTACTATCACTTATCATATTTTTCATCATTTTCAGTGGAGATAGATAGAAGCAGTCCTGGGACAAGTCAATTTCATTCAATTATTCTTTCCTATTTAATAGTTGACAGATTATTGCACAGGTGGATAAAGTAACTATTGCTTATAATTTAATAAATGTATCAAGAATACATATACATATATATATATATATATATATATATATATATATATATATATATATATATATATATATGTCTTCTGCCTTCTCATTGAAAACTTTCTTTCTATAATTATAAAAACAGATGAGATCATTCAGTGGCATACCAATCAAATTCCCAAGTAAATATTTTGCATTGCTGGAAAAAAAATGATAAAGTTCATCTGGAAGAACAAAAGGTCAAGAACTTCATGGGGAAAAAATAAAAAAAAATGCAAATGAAGGTGGCTTAACTGTACGAGACATCCATGATAAGATTTAAATGGGTTCATTATTTAGGCATAAATATATAATATATTATATCATATGATATATTATATATATATATATATAATATTATAAGCAAATTAGAAGATAAAAGGAGAGTTTACCTCTCTGATCTGTGGAGAAGGAAGGAATTTGTAGTGAAAGAAGAACTAGAGTACATTATTGAAAATGGATAATTTTGATAAAATATGTTAAAAAATTTTTGTCCAAACAAAATCCATGCAGACAAGACTAGAAGGAAATCAATAAACTGGGGGAAAATTTTACATTCAAGAGTTCTGATAAAGGCCTCAAATCTAAAATATAGAAAATTGACTCAAATGTATAAGAATTCAAGGCATTCTACAACTGATAAATGGTCAAAGAATATGAACAATTTTCACACAAAAAATTGAAACCATTTCTAGTCATATGAAAAGATGCTCTAAATCACTATTCATCAGAGAAATGAAAATTAAGACAACTCTGAGATACCATTACATACTTCTCACATTGGATAAGATGACAGGAAAACATAATGATGAATGTTTGAGGGAATGTAGAAAACTAGGACACTAATACATTGATCGCAGAATTATGAACTGCTCATTGTGGAGATCAATTTGGAACTATGTCCAAATGGCTATCAAATAATGCTATCTTTTGATCTAGGAGTGTTTCTACTGGTCTTATATACCAAAGAGGTCATAAAGGAGAAAAAGGGATGCATATGTGCAAAAATGTTTGTGGCACCCTTATTTGTAGTGCTAAGAAAATGGAAAGTAAGTGGATACCCATCAGTTGGAGAATGGCTGAATAAGTTACAGGATATAGTATTAGGGATAGATCAATGCCTATTTTCTGCCCTATTAATTTCCACTTTTCCCAGCTGTTTTTTTGTCAAAGTGAGTTCCAATTACAAATGCTGAGGTCTTTGGGTTCCTCTTTTCAACAATTAGATGATCCAGGACTATTCCAATAATCTTGCGATGAAGAGAGCCATCTGCACCCAGAAAGAGGAATGTAGGAACTGAGTGTGGATCACAACATAGAATTTTCACTCTTTTTGTTGTTTGCATTGTGTTTTCTTTATAATTTTTCTCCTTTTTGATCTGATTTTTCTTGTGGAGTTTGATAACTGTAGAAATATGTATGGAACTAATTCAGAATTTTAGCAAAGTTGCAGAATACAAAATAAATCTACATAAATCATCAGCATTTTTATACATTAACAACACAATCCAACAGCAAGAGATACAAAGAGAAATTCCATTCAAAATAACGGTGGATAGAATAAAATATTTGGGAATATATCTACCAAAGGAGAATCAGGAATTATATGAACAAAAGTACAAAACACTTGCCACAAAAATAAAGTCAGATTTAAATAATTGGAAAGACATTCAGTGCTCTTGGATAGGCCGAGCGAATATAATTAAGATGACAATACTCCCTAAACTAATCTATTTATTTAGTGCTATACCAATCAGACTCCCAAGAAACTATTTAAATAACCTAGAAAATTAGATAAATCAAACCACAAAATAAATAAGAAAGAAGTCAAAGAGGTAAATAGAATACTAGAAAAGTTTGATATGATAGATCTTTGGCGAAAGCTAAATGGAGACAGAAAGGAATATACTTTCTTCTCAGCAGTTCATGGAACCTATACAAAAATTGATCATATACTAGGGCATAAAAACCTCAAAATCAAATGCAGTAAGGCAGAAATAGTAAATGCATCCTTTTCAGACCATAATGCAATCAAAATAACATTTAATAAAAAGCCAGGGGAAAATAGACCAAAAAATAATTGGAAACTAAATAATCTTATACTAAAGAATGATTGGGTAAAACAGCAAATCATAGACATAATTAATAACTTCACCCAAGAAAATGACAATAATGAGACATCATACCAAAATGTGTGGGATACAGCCAAAGCAGTAATTAGGGGAAGTTTTATATCTCTACAGACCTACTTGCATAAAGTAGAGAAAGAGAGGGCCAACGAATTGGGCTTACAACTAAAATTGCTAGAAAAGGAACAAATTAAAAACCCCCAGACAAACACAAAACTTGAAATTCAAAAAATAAAAGGTGAGATTAATAAAATTGAAAGTAAAAAAACTATTGAATTAATTAATAAAACTAAGAGTTGGTTTTATGAAAAAACCAACAAAATAGACAAACCCTTAGTAAACCTGATTAAAAAAAGGAAAGAGAAAAAGCAAATTGATAGTCTTGAAAATGAAAAGGGTGAACTCACCACTAATGAAGAGGAAATTAGAACAATATTTAGGAGCTACTTTGCTCAACTTTATGCCGATAAATTCGATAACTTAAATGAAATGGAAGAATACCTTCAAAAATATAGCTTGCCCAGATTAACAGAGGAAGAAGTAAGTAGTCTAAATAGTCCCATCTCAGAAAAAGAAATAGACCAAGCTATTAACCAACTTCCTAAGAAAAAGTCCCCAGGACCAGATGGATTTACAGGTGAATTCTACCAAACATTTAAAGAACAACTAACTCCAATGCTATGTAAACTATTTGAAAAAATAGGGATTGAAGGAGTCCTACCAAATTCCTTCTATGACACAGACATGGTACTGATACCTAAACCAGGTAGATCGAAAACTGAGAAAGAAAACTATAGACCAATTTCCTTAATGAATATTGATGCTAAAATATTAAATAAGATATTAGCAAATAGACTTCAGAAAATCATCCCCAGGATAATACACTATGACCAAGTGGGATTTATACCAGGAATGCAGGGCTGGTTTAATATTAGGAAAACTATTAGTATAATTGACCATATTAATAATCAAATTAATAAAAACCATATGATCATCTCAATAGATGCAGAAAAGGCATTTGACAAAATCCAACATCCATTCCTACTAAAAACGCTTGAGAGTATAGGAATAAATGGACTATTCCTTAAAATAATAAGGAGCATATATTTAAAACCTTCAGTAAACATCATATGTAATGGTGATAAACTAGAACCTTTCCCTGTAAGATCAGGAGTGAAATAAGGTTGCCCACTATCACCATTACTATTCAATATAGTACTAGAAACTCTAGCCTTGGCAATAAGAGCCGAGAAAAAGATCCAAGGAATTAGAGTAGGAAATGAAGAAATCAAATTGTCACTTTTCGCAGATGACATGATGGTATACTTAGAGAACCCCAAAGACTCTGCTAAAAAGCTTTTAGAAATAATTCAGAATTTTAGCAAAGTCGCAGGATACAAAATAAATCCACATAAATCCTCAGGATTTTTATACATTACCAACACAATCCAACAGCAAGAGATACAAAGAGAAATTCCATTCAAAATAACAGTCGATAGTATCAAATATTTGGGAATATATCTACCAAAGGAGAGTCAGGAATTATATGAGCAAAATTACAAAACACTTGCCACAAAAATAAAGTCAGATTTAAATAATTGGAAAGACATTCAATGTTCTTGGATAGGCCGAGCGAATATAATAAAGATGACAATACTCCCCAAACTAATCTCTTTATTTAGTGCTATACCAATCAGACTCCCAAGAAACTATGTTAATGACCTAGAAAAAATAACAACAAAATTCATATGGAAGAATAAAAGGTCGAGAATTGCAAGGGAACTAATGAAAAAAAAGTCAGAGGAAGGTGGTCTAAGTGTACCTGATTTAAAGCTATATTATAAAGCAACAGTCACCAAAACCATTTGGTATTGGCTAAGAAATAGACTAGTTGATCAGTGGCATAGGTTAGGTTCACAGGACAAGATAGTGAATAAAAATAGCAATCTAATCTTTGACAAACCCAAAGATCCCAAATTTTGGGATAAGAATTCATTATTTGACAAAAACTGCTGGGAAAACTGGAAATTAGTATGGCAGAAACTAGGCATGGACCCACATTTAACACCACATACTAAGATTAGATCAAAATGGGTCCAAGATTTAGGCATAAAGTACGAAATCATAAATAAATTGGAGGAACATGGGATGGTTTACCTCTCAGACTTGTGGAGGAGGAAGGAGTTTGTGTCCAAGGGAGAACTAGAGACCATTATTGATCACAAAATAGAACATTTTGATTACACCAAATTAAAAAGTTTCTGCACAAACAAAACTAATGCAAACAAGATTAGAAGGGAAGTAACAAATTGGGAAAAAATTTTTACAGTTAAAGGTTCCGATAAAGGCCTCATCTCCAAAATATACAGAGAATTGACTTTAATTTATAAGAAATCAAGCCATTCTCCAATTGATAAATGGTCAAAGGATATGAACAGACAATTTTCAGATGATGAAATTAAAACTATTTCCACTCATATGAAAGAGTGTTCCAAATCACTATTGATCAGAGAAATGCAAATTAAGACAACTCTGAGGTATCATTACACACCTGTCAGATTGGCTAAGATGACAGGAACAAATAACGATGAATGTTGGAGGGGCTGTGGGAAAACTGGGACACTGATGCATTGTTGGTGGAGTTGTGAAAGAATCCAACCATTCTGGAGAGCAATCTGGAATTATGCCCAAAAAGTTATCAAAATGTGCATACCCTTTGACCCAGCCATACTACTACTGGGCTTATACCCCAAGGAACTACTAGAGAAGGGAAAGGGTCCTGTATGTGCCAAAATGTTTGTGGCAGCCCTTTTCATAGTGGCTAGAAGCTGGAAGATGAATGGATGTCCATCAATTGGAGAATGGTTGGGTAAACTATGGTATATGAATGTTATGGAATATTATTGTTCTATAAGAAATGACCAACAGGAGAAATACAGAGAGGCTTGGAGAGACTTACATCAACTGATGCTGAGTGAAACGAGCAGAACCAGAAGATCATTATACACTTCAACACTGATACTGTACGAGGATGTATGCTGATGGAAGTGGATTTCTTCAACATAGAGAAGAGCTAATCCAATTCCAATTGATTAATGATGGACAGAACCAGCTACACCCAGAAAAGGAACACTGGGAAATGAATGTAAACTGTTATTTTTACCTTCTGAATCCAATTCTTCCTGTGCAACAAAAAATTCGGTTCTACACACATATATTGTCTCTAAATTATACTGTAATATATTTAACATATATAAGACTGCTTGCCATCTGGGGGAGGGGGTTGGGGGAGGAAGGGAAAAAATCTGAATAGAAGTAAGTGCAAGGGATAATGTTGTAAAAAATTACCCATGCATATGTACTGTCAAAAATGTTATAATTATAAAATAAAATAAAAAATAAAAAAAAATAAATAAATAAAAAAAAATAAAAATAAAAATAAAAAAAAATATATAAAAATAAATAAATAAATAAATAAATAAATAACCTAGAAAAAAATAACAACACAATTCATATGGAACAACAAAAGGTCAAGAATTTCAAGGGAAGTAATGAAAAAAAAGAATTAAGTGAAGGTGGTCTAGCTGTACCTGATCTAGAACTATAGTATAAAGCAACAGTCACCAAAACCATTTGGTATTGGCTAAGAAATAGACTAGTTGATCAGTGGCATAGGTTAGGTTCACAGGGCAAGATAGTGAATAAAAATAGCAATCTAGTGTTTGACAAACCCAAAGATCCCAAAGTTTGGGATAAGAATTCATTATTTGACAAAAACTGCTGGGAAAACTGGAAATTAGTATGGCAGAAACTAGGCATAGACCCACATTTAACACCACATACTAAGATTAGATCAAAATGGGTCCAAGATTTAGGCATAAAGAATGAAATCATAAATAAATTGGAGGAACATGGGATGGTTTACCTCTCAGACTTGTGGAGGAGGAAGGCATTTGTGTCCAAGGGAGAACTAGAGAGCATTATTGATCACAAAATAGAAAATGTTGATTACACCAAATTAAAAAGTTTCTACATAAACAAAACTAATGCAAACAAGATTAGAAGGGAAGTAACAAATTGGGAAATCATTTTTACAGTTAAAGGTTCCGATAAAGGCCTCATGTCCAAAATATACAGAGAATTGACTTTAATTTATAATAAATCAAGCCATTCTCCAATTGATAAATGGTCAAAGGATATGAACAGACAATTTTCAGATGATGAAATTAAAACTATTTCCACTCATATGAAAGAGTGTTCCAAATCACTATTGATCAGAGAAATGCAAATTAAGACAACTCTGAGATATCATTACACACCTGTCAAATTGGCTAAGATGACAGGAACAAATAATGATGAATGTTGGAGGGGCTGTGGGAAAACTGGGACAGTGATGCATTGTTGGTGGAGTTGTGAAAGAATCCAACCATTCTGGAGAGCAATCTGGAATTATGTCCAAAAAGTTATCAAAATGTGCATACCCTTTGACCCAGCCATACTACTACTGGGCTTATATCCCAAGGAAATACTAAAGAAGGGAAAGGGACCTGTATGTGCCAAAATGTTTGTGGCAGCCCTTTTCATAGTGACTAGAAGCTGGAAGATGAATGGATGTCCATTAATTGTAGAATGGTTGGGTAAATTATGGTATATGAATGTTATGGAATATTATTGTTCTGTAAGAAATGACCAACAGGAGGAATACAGAGAGGCTTGGAGAGACTTACATCAATTGATGCTAAGTGAAACAAGCAGAACCAGAAGATCATTATACAGTTCAACAATGATACTGTACGAGGATGTATTCTGATGGAAGTGGATATCTTCAACATAGAGAAGAGCTAATCCAATTCCAATTGATTAATGATGGACAGAATCAGCTACATCCAGAAAAGGAACAATGGGAAATGAGTGTAAACTGTTATTTTTACCTTCTGAATCCAATTCTTCCTGTGAAACAAGAAATTCAGTTTTACACACATATATTGTATCTAGAATATACTGTAATATATTTAACATGTATAAGACTGCCTGCCATCTGGGGGAGGGGGGTTGGGGGAGGAAGGGAAAAAATCTGAATAGAAGTAAGTGCAAGGGATAATGTTGTAAAAAATGACCCATGCATATGTACTGTCAAAAAAAAGTTATAATTATAAAATAAAATAAAAATTAAATTTAAAAAAAAAAAGAAATATGTATGGAACAATTACACATTTTAAAATATATTGGGTCATTTGCCATGTAGGGGAGGAAGTGAGGGGAAGAGAGGGAGAAAATTTGGAATGCAAGATTTTGCAAGGGTAAATGGTCAACATTATTCATACATATGTTTTGAAAATAAAAAGCTTGGACTTCTGGCCAAGATTGCGGCGTGGAGGCAGACAGATGCTTGGGCTCCGCATTTTCTCTCAGAACTTACTTCATGACAATCCTCAGAGTTAATGCTTTACAGAGAAAGAAACCCACAAATAATCACCAAGAGAAGACATCCTTGAAATTCGCCAGAGAAGGTCTGTGTTTGTTCAGGGGAGGGTCAATCAGACTGGAGAAGACTGAGGGCAGGCAGCCAGAGCAAGACAGACAGCTCACACAGCTCAGACTGGAGGGGGGAGGGGCACGATCTCTGCCATTTCTGAGAAAAGGCTTTTACCCCAGTGTGGATACTCCATCTTGGCAGCAAGCCAGGAGCAGCAGAGAGGGTGTAAACACCGGAGGTGAAGAATAAAAGCTCGGAAAACTAGCTTCTCTCAGACCGGCCACCTCCAACCCCCACCTGGACTGACTCAGCTCATTCTCAGAGCCTCAGAGCACTGATGCAGTGCAGCCATCTCTGTCCTGTTAGTTCCTCGCTGCTGCCCTCCCCCCAGTCTGTAGAGGAAGCCCATTAATACCATCCAGCCCCATCCCCCAAAAACAGACCAATTGTTTCTCTAGTCAATTTGTTTTCTTCAATTCCCGCTCTGACAAAATGAACAAAAAATTCAAAAGGGCTCTAACAATTGACAGCTTCTGTATGGAGAGAGAGCAGACTTCAAACACTGAGCAGACTAAAAACAGACTGTCCCCAGAGGAATCCCCTAAGGGGGATATGAGCTGCCTCTTAATACAAAAGAATCTCAAAGAGGAAATCAAAAAGGCTCTCACAAGAAAGCTAGAAGAGAAATGGGAAGCTTGGCAAGGGAGCCTGGAGAAGTCATCCCATGCATTCAAAGACAGAGTGGATAAAGAAATCAAATCATTGAGAAACAAGATTAGTGAGCTGGAAAAGGTAAACAACTCCAAGGAAAACAGGATTAGTGAGCTGGAAAAACAAAACAGCTCTCTAAAAAAGGAAATTGATGAAATGGAAAAAAAATTCCATAAAAGATAAAAACTCAATTGGACAATTACAAAAAGATATAAAAAAGTGAGTGAATAAAATACATCATTGAAAATTAGACTCGAACAAGTAGAAATGAATGAGTCAAGGAGAAACCAAGAGGGAGTCAAGCAAAACCAGAGAAATGAAACAATTGAAAAGAATGTCAAGTACCTTATTGGAAAGACAACATACCTGGAAAAAAGATCCAGAAGAGACAATTTGAGAATAATCGGACTCCCTGAAAAATGTGAGGAAAAAAGAGCTTGGACACTATTTTAGAGGAAATTATCACAGAGAACTGTCCCGATGTTTTGGAAACAGAGTGTAAAATAGACATTAAAAAAATTCATCGATCACCTACTGAAAGGGACCCTAAAATCAAAACACCAAGAAATATAGTGGCCAAGTTCCAAGGCTTATCAGACAAAGGATAAGATACTGGAAGCTGCTGGAAAAAAGCAATTCAGATATGGAGGATCCACAATAAGGATAACCCAGGATCTAGCAGCGTCCACATTAAAAGAACGAAGGGCCTGGAACATGATATTCTTAAAGGCTAAGGAACTTGGTATGTAGCCAAGAATAACTTACCCAGCAAAAATGAGCATTGTTTTCCAGGGAAGAAGATGATCATTTAACGAAATAAATGAATTCCATCTATTCTTGATGAAAAAAACAGACCTACATAAAATGTTTGATCTTCAAATACAGAACTCAAGAGATTTCTAAAAAAGAAATCTTGAGAACTATATTTCTGCCACAAAGATATATAAAGAACACATGTATTATTTGTCTTAGAAACTAGAGGTGGAAAGGAAATTATATCATAAAAAAGGGTAAAGTGGTGGTACTATTATAACCTATTATATTATATTATATTATATTATATTATATTATATTATATCATATTATAACCTATTATATTATATATTATATATAACCTATTACATTATATTATATATTATATATATATTATATATTGTATATTATATATAACCTATTATATCTGAGAGAAAGAAAGGAGGGAGATGAACATAGTGTGTATCAATAGACATATTCGATTTATGGTGAAACTTCTTCCATTTCATTGAAAAGTGAGAGGGAAGGGGTGAGCTAAGGGGAAGGTAATACAGAAATTCTCAGGAAAAGGGGTAAAATATGGTGGGGGAGGGATACTAAAAAGGGAGGGCTGTGAAAAGCAAGTGGTGTTCACCAGTTTAATAGACTGTAAAGAGGTAAGACGGAAGGAAAGGAGAAAAGCATAAGCAGGGGTTAACAGGATGGCAAGCAATATGGAATTAGTCATTCTAACCATAAATGTGAATGGAGTAAACTCCCTCATAAAGAGGAAGGAGTTAGCAGACTGGATTAAAAGTCAGAATCCTACTACATGTTATTTACAAGAAACACACCTGAAACAGGGTGATACATTCAAACTAAAAGTAAAAGGGTGGAGCAGAATCTACTATGCTTCAGGCAAAGCCAAAAAAGTAGGAGTAGCCATCCTCATCTCAGATCAAGCAAAAACAAAAATTGATCTAATTAAAAGAGATAAGGAAGGGCATTATATCCTGATAAAGGGTAGCATCAATAATGAAGCAGTATCAATATTAAACATATATGCACCAAGTGGTGCAGCATCTAAATTCGTAAAAGAGAAATTAAGAGAGCTGCAAGAAGAAATAGACAACAAAACAATAATAGTGGGAAATCTCAACCTTGCACTCTCCGAATTAGATAAGTCAAACCACAAAATAAATAAGAAAGAAGTCAAAGAGGCAAATAGAATACTAGAAAAAGTTTGATATGATAGATCTTTGGTGAAAGCTAAATGGAGACAGAAAGGAGTATATTTTCTTCTCAGCAGTTCATGGAACCTATACAAAAATTGACCATATACTAGGACATAAAGACCTCAAAATTAAATGCAGTAAGGCAGAAATAGTAAATGCATCCTTGTCAGACCACAATGAAATTAAAATTACATTTAATAAAAAGCCAGGTGATAACAGACCAAAAAATAATTGGAAACTAAATAGTCTTATACTAAAGAATGATTGGGTAAAACAGCAAATCATAGACATAATCAATAACTTCACCCAAGAAAATGACAATACTAAAATGTGTGGGATACAGCCAAAGCAGTAATAAGGGGAAGCTTTATATCTCTACAAGCCTGCTTGCATAAAATAGAGAAAGAGAATGCCAACGAATTGGGCTTACAACTAAAATTGCTAGAAAAAGGAATAAATTAAAAACCTCCAGACAAACACAAAACTTGAAATTCTAAAAATAAAAGGTGAGATTAATAGTATTGAAAGTAAAAAAAAACTACTGAATTAATTAATAAAACTAAGAGTTGGTTCTATGAAAAAAACAACAAAATAGACAAACCCTTAGTAAAACTGATTAAAAAAAGGAAAGAGAAAAAGCAAATTGTTAGTCTTGAAAATGAAAAGGGAGAACTCACCACTAATGAAGAGGAAATTAGAACAATACTTAGGAGATACTTTGCTCAACTTTATGCCAATAAATTCAATAACTTAAATGAAATGAAAGAATACCTTCAAAAATATAGCTTGCCCAGTTTAACAGAGGAAGAAGTAAGTAGTCTAACTAGTCCCATCTCAGAAAAAGAAATAGAACAAGCTATTAACCAACTTCCTAAGAAAAAATCCCCAGGACCAGATGGATTTACATGTGAATTCTACCAAACATTTAAAAAACAACTAACTCCAATGCTATATAAACTATTTTTAAAAATAGGGATTGAAGGAATCCTACCAAATTCCTTTTATGACACAGACATGGTACTGATACCTAAACCAGGTAGATCGAAAACTGAGAAAGAAAACTATAGACCAATTTCCTTAATGAATATTGATGCTAAAATCTTAAATAAGATATTAGCAAAAAGACTTCAGAAAATCATCCCCAGGATAATACATTATGATCAAGTAGGATTTATACTAGGAAAGCAGAGCTGGTTTAATATTAGGGAAACTATTAGTATAATTGACCATATTAATAATCAAATTAATAAAAACCATATGATCATCTCAATAGATGCATAAAAAGCATTTGATAAAATCCAACATCCATTTCTACTAAAAACGCTTGAGAGTATAGCAATAAATGTACTATTCCTTAGAATAATCAGAAGCATATCTTTGAGACCGTCAGTAAGCATAATGTGCAATAGAAATAAACTGGAACCTTTCCCAGTAAGATCAGGAGTGAAACAAGGTTGCCCACTATCACCATTACTATTCAATATAGTACTAGAAACGCTAACCTTGGCAATAAGAGCCGAGAAAGAGATTCAAGGAATTAGAGTAGGAAATGAGGAAATCAAACTATCACTCTTTGCAGATGATATGATGGTATACTCAGAGAACCCCAAAGACTCTGCTAAAACGCTATTAGAAATAAATCAGAATTTTAGCAAATTTGCAGGATACAAAATAAATCCACATAAATCCTCAGCATTTTTATACATTACCAATACAATCCAACAGCAAGAGATCCAAAGAGAAATTCCATTCAAAATAACGGTCGATAGTATAAAATATTTGGGAATATATCTACCAAAGGAAAGTCAGGAATTATATGAGCAAAAGTACAAAACACTTGCCACAAAATAAAGCCAGATTTAAATAACTGAAAAGACATTCAGTGCTCTTGGATAGGCCGAGCGAATATAATTAAGATGACAATACTCCCTAAACTAATCTATTTATTTAGTGCTATACCAATCAGACTCCCAAGAAACTATTTTAATGACCTAGAAAAAATAACAACAAAATTTATATGGAACAACAAAAGGTCGAGAATTTCAAGGGAAGTAATAAAAAAAAAAATTAAATGAAGGTTGTCTAGCTGTACCTGATCTAGAACTATAGTATAAACAACAGTCACCAAAACCATTTAGTATTGGCTAAGAAATAGACTAGTTGATCAGTGGCATAGGTTAGGTTCACAGGGCAAGATAGTGAATAAAAATAGCAATCTAGTGTTTGACAAACCCAAAGATCCCAAAGTTTGGGATAAGAATTCATTATTTGACAAAAACTGCTGGGAAAACTGGAAATTAGTATGGCAGAAACTAGGCATAGACCCACATTTAACACCACATACTAAGATAAAATCAAAATGGGTCCAAGATTTAGGCATAAAGAATGAAATCTTAAATAAATTGGAGGAACATGGGATGGTTTACCTCTCAGACTTGTGGAGGAGGAAGGCATTTGTGTCCAAGGGAGATCTAGAGACCATTATTGATCACAAAATAGAAAAGTTTGATTACACCAAATTAAAAAGTTTCTGCACAAACAAAACTAATGCAAACAAGATTAGAAAGGAAGTAACAAATTGGGAAATCATTTTTACAGTTAAAGGTTCTGATAAAGGCCTCATCTCCAAAATATACAGAGAATTCACTTTAATTTATAAGAAATCAAGCCATTCTCCAATTGATAAATCGTCAAAGGATATGAACAGACAATTTTCAGATGATGAAATTAAAACTATTTCCACTCATACGAAAGAGTGTTCCAAATCACTATTGATCAGAGAAATGCAAATTAAGACAACTCTGAGATATCATTACATACCTGTCAGATTGGCTAAGATGACAGGAACAAATAATGATGAATGTTGGAGGGGCTGTGGGAAAATTGGGACACTAATACATTTTTGGTGGAGTTGTGAAAGAATCCAACCATTCTGGAGAGCAATCTGGAATTATGCCCAAAAAGTTATCAAAATGTGCATACCCTTTGACCCAGCAGTGATGCTCCTGGGCTTATATCCCAAGGAAATACTAAATAAGGGAAAGGGACCTGTATGTGCCAAAATGTTTGTGGCAGCCCTTTTCATAGTGGCTAGAAACTGGAAAATGAATGGATGTCCATCAATTGGAGAATGGTTCGGTAAATTATGGTATATGAATGTTATGGAATATTATTGTTCTGTAAGAAATGACCAGTAGGAGGAATACAGAGAGGCTTGGAGAGACTTACATCAACTGATGCTAAGTGAAACGAGCAGAACCAGAAGATCATTATACAGTTCAACAACGATACTGTACGAGGATGTATGTTGATGGAAGTAGATATCTTCAACATAGAGAAAGGCTAATCCAATTCCAATTGATCAGTGATGGACAGAATCAGCTACATCCAGAAAAGGAACACTGGGAAATGAGTATAAACTAACTTAGCACAATACCTGGCATGTTCTAAGAGTTCTCAAAGACTGCTGTTGAATGAGATGACTGAAGACAATTCCAATTGTTCAATAATGAAGAAAGCCATCTACACCCAGGGAGAGAACTGTGGGAACTGAGTGTGGAGCACAACAAAGTATTTTCTTTTTGTTGTTCTTTGCTTGTATTTTGCTTTTTTTCTTGTTTTTCCCCCTTTGATCTTCTTTTTCTTGTGAAGCAAGAGCATTGTATCAACATGTATACATATATTCTATTTAACATATATTTTAACATGTTTAACATATTTTGAATCACTTGCCATCTAGGGGAGAGGATAAGAGGAGGAAGGGAAATTGGAATCAATGTTGAAAAATTATCCATGCATATGGAAAATAAAGTATTTGAAAATAAAAAAAAACTTTAATTAAAAAAAAGACTAAAAAACAAATAAAAACAAAAACAAAAAGAAAAGAAAAAGCTTTAATAAAAAATCATGCAAGATGATAGGAAAAAAAAACTGATGGATTCCTTGAGTTCAGAAGTTCTAAGCTTCAGTGAACTGAGTCAATCAAGTGTTTGCACTAAACTCAGCATTAATAAGATGAGGCATCTGGAGCATGAGACCAACAGGCTGACTAAAGAAGAGCAAATTGGCTTAAGTCAGAAACAGAGATTAAAATTCTCCATATGAATGTCAGCTGCACTTCCTGACAAAGTAAGGGAAAGAGACTGAAATTGACAGACAGGAGATAGACAGCTCTGACCAGATTATTCAATTTAAAGCATCATTTATTAGCTGGCCAGGGACTGACAGGCTAGTAGTTATCAGCCCTGAACCTTTAGTGAGGTACACTTTTAAGCCAGTTTACCACATCCTGGTACAGCCTTGAGGTTACAAATTTTAGGAATCGCTGACACAGTTTCTCATTTACAATGGGGAAGTGTCTGGATGAGAGTGTTGGCATGTTTTACAGTGTTGTAACTTTGTTAGACACCTACTTCTTGGAAAGTCTAGGGACTCATGAACTGGGGGATGGGGTCCAGTCTAAACATAACACTTCCCTTAATTGAATTTAAGCAACATTTTAAGCCTGAGGCCCCTTGACCTAGCAGGTAAGGGGACCAGCTTTTTGTCCATTTCATTCCCCCATTTGTTTGGTCAAACTTGTGTCTCATCCAAGGCCAAAGGGGAACAGGTCATCGGCAGGGTAAATAACTTGACGGCCTGTATACAGTCTTGGACATAAGTGGTAAGGCACTTAATAACACAGGGGGCTATGAGGGGAAGAAGCAGGAACAGAAAGACAGGCCCCGCAATTCCCGAGAGGAGAGTGGTCAGCCAAGGGGACCAGTTATGGAGCGATTGGTATCAAGGCAGTGAAGCCTTGTGACCAGCCTCACAGTCATCTAACCCCTTTTACAGGGAAGCCAGAGACTCCCTAATTACACCTGAGCAATTTACACAGAAACAACAAGATTCTCTTAGGGCCATATACAAACCTCACTGCTTCATGAACAGCAAATTTAACCCATGGCAGTTATGCACAACCTCCATCAACTGATTTTTCTAAATGGGTGATGAGACTCTCTAGAGTCCTAATGTCTGCATCTACTTGGGAGCTAAGAAGGAAAATGTAGGCCGGGAAAACTGAGGCAAAATAGAGTTAGAGTTCCCAACATTCTATTAATTGCAGAGTTTGATTGACTGGACAGGACTCTCATCTCAAAGTACCCAGTGATGAATGTGAGTTCTCGATGACATGTAGACACACATGGCTCAGCTACAGGGTTACACCAAGGCAGGGGAAGGGTCAGAACACTTAGAGTGGGAACAGAATATCAATCTGTTCCTGATACTGGACATTCTAATAGGAGCCAGGAAGTCTGAACTCCCCTTATCTTGAGTCTCACATTAACAATTTATAATCCTAGAGCAAGTAGCCTTCAGTCTTACACACAGTAACAGATGACGCAATCAAGGTCTAACAATCAGTCATCAACCATTCCAAAAGTCCCCCATTTCAGTCCATCAGGTGTGAGGGGACAAAGCTTCTCAGTCAAAACTGCATCCTGGAGAAGATGGTCAGTGACTCTCAGTCCATGCAGGGAGTGGGTGTGCCATGCTGACAATCAAAGCTGATCTGGGTCCCAGAACCAAGTCAATATCCATGATTTAACACAAATCTCACAAATAAAGGTTAGAACAGTCTGAGATAAATAGGTTGGTCCATTAGAATGCTGCAAAATGTGAATACCCAGCAGCTTCCTATGTGAAGAGATGACAGCTTTACAGGACAGGCACTAGCTGTAGTCTCAAGTCTTAATAGTGGTTAGGTCTCACAGATTGCTGTTAATTGTCCTCTTATCAGTTAGAAACCTCAAAACACACACACACACACACACACACACACACACACACACACACACACACACACAAATACCCAATAACAGACAGATGACCAGGATAAATACTTATTTGCCTAAGCATTTAGGATACAATGATTACATATAATCAGACTGAAAACAGCAAGGTATGTATGACATAATGGAGTTGCATTACCCACTTTATTGACCATTGCTCTGACCATAAAGATCAGTTACAGGAAGAAAAGTTGCAAGAACATAACTATAACATAACATAAGCAGTCAAAACTCAATCTTCAGCACATACAGGATAAAATAGCTTTAACCTAGTTTTATTCCAACCAATTGTCCCACTAATTGTCAGAGGGTGGAGCTTTAAAACTCCCAAATAGCATTAACTAAGTAACTATAAGCCCAAGAAATTCTATTCCAATAACAGATTCCATTAACCTTATAGTGATAACAGTAAAAAATCTATCCCAATAAGTTCACAACTTAAACAATTATCACATCGAAGTGAACATTATACATGCAAATCAGTTTGCTTTTTAAAGTACCCAAAATAGAGAGACATATTTCTAGAATGAGGATTTAAAAAGCAAACAGCAATTGAAAGGAGGAAAAATAGATATAAGAAAGGCTTTTAAATATTTTAAAAGTGTTTGTTTTTTTTTTTTTTTTAATACAGTAACAACCTCATCTTTGTAGGGCTGGGGGGTGAAGGGAAACTGCGAATACACTTGCCTTTTCCCTGCTCCCCAATTTTTCTCCCTTTTGTTTTCATGATTTATGTCAATGACACTCCACTCAGTTTTCCATATCATAAATCTCAGTTAAGATTATCTACCTTTTTAAATTTTCACTTCTGCCATTATCCTGGTTACCAAATCTTATTAGCTTTTCCTTATTTTTTTCCTCAGTGTTCTTAGTCATACAGACTGGAACCCTCAAAGCCTTCCTTCAATTCTCCTACATCAACATTCAGTTATTTTTTTAACTTTTGCCAATGCCAACATTTCTTTTTATATTCTAGAGTTTAGAACTACAAGACCATCACACTATCCTAGTAATAGGCAGCTCTGTATCACCAGCCATTCAGAGACTGAATATATTTTCCCATTTCCACTCACTGTTACCTCTAAACAAACTTTCACATTGTTGACAGATTATTCTTCCTTATTAGTAGATGTGGTCTTATTATTTCTCTGGTTAATAATAATCAGTAGAGCTCAAACTCCTTTTCTTGGCTTTTAAGGCTTTTTTCTACCTATTACCACCCTACCTTTCTACTCTTACTCTTTTATGTTCCCCATACCTCAGAATAATTTCTCTACTCCACTTTACTTTATCTACAATTCTTAACATCCTATAGTTAAAGTCCAATTTAAATGATACCTCCTACAGGATGCCCTCCATTGTTTATGACCTTCCCAAATCTGCTGGTGAATTTAGTTTAATATTGTTTTAAGATTATCTCTATATGTGTCATGCCTGAATCCTATAGTATTATGGTGTCAAGATATGCAATGTGGCCCATGTGGGAAAACCTTTCACCAAGATGATTTCCTGTTGTTGGCTTATTGTTGCTCTTTTTTTTCCCCTTTTTTTTAAGATGAGCCAAATTTCTTCTGTTTCTGTGAACTGCTCGTTATTATGGACTGCAAAAAAAGAAGTTTCCAGGTGAATTAAGTAGCTAACAGATGACTAAATAAGCCAAATGAATAAAAAGATTTCAGAAAATTATTTGGACCCAAAATTAGATCAATAAATTGTATCTGGAGTAATAAATTAGTCCTGGAAATCATTTTTTCAAAAGCTGATTATCTGAAGCTTCCAGAAATTTTTATTTCAGAAAGATACATACAGTGGGACTTCTTACCTAGGATTCTAAAACCAGTCTGAACCAATGACTTTGTAAGAATTTCCGAGTCAGTCTTAATTTTGACAGGCATGAAAGATTTAACAATGGCACCAGCTGAGGTGTGAATACTTCTCTATTGGCATTAGATGGTTTGGCTTAAATGACTATACTCTTAACCACACAGAAATGGATCTGCTCTTTCTTAAGTATATTATTCTTCCCTTAGCCAAGCTCTGAAAAACTGCTTTAAAGGAAAAACTTTCCTGTAAGTATAAAATGGCCAAGTTCCATTTACTTACAAATTAGCACAACAGGTTAAAAAGTTTAAAATCACAAGAAAATTTTCAAATAACCAGTTCCCAAATTCCTTAATCATTGTTCTTAAAACTTAACAAAGTTTTTAAATCAGCAAAACAGAGTAGGGGCTTTTTCCAGGACTCCCGCCCTGGGAGAGAAGTTTGTTTCACCTTGAACATTTTTCCCTCCCAGAATCCAAGGGGAGCTTCTCTAAACTTCCAAGCCCACTTAGTGCATTTTTCTGCCTTCCCAGAGAATGCCTAGATATTCCTTGCAAACTTCTTTTCTTTAAATGTTAGCACACAGCTCTTCTATTTTTTTAATTTTCCAAACTTTCAAATCCCTCTCAATCTATATTTTTATTTTTTTTCTTTTTCTCTCCCTTTTCTCCCTTTTCCCCACAAGACTACTGCAGTTAGCCAGAGACAGAGAAAGAGAGAGAAAGTTTTTTTTCCCCCAAACTTCTTTCCTTTTCTGAGCCACTCTTGAAAGAATTACTTCTCTGAATGAATTTCCACTTCAAACAATTCAGCCTGATATTTTTCTAAGTCTGCAACACAGAGGCTGAATTCTTATCTCTTACAAGCTTGCTAATTTTTAACACAGAACAAAATGCAAAGCAAACAAACATATACACAGATACATGCAGAGTTCTATTTTCACCTTTTACATTTTTTTAAAGTCTGTTGCTTTTGCTTATGAATTAGTGCAACAGATTAAAAATGGGCAATTTTATCTTAAATCTTTAACAGGGCTCTTCAACCAACAGACAATCATATAGGCCACACAGGCAAGAACCACAACCAACAGAACAGACAGAAAAATCACACAGAACACCCAGGACACAGACTGCAGACAATAGAACAGACAGAAAAATCACACACAGACAGAACACGGAACACATATTAGCAGGGAACCGGATTAGACCGGACCATCACACAGCATCCTGTGGAGGTCAACTGTAAGAGGCTCTGGACCTGAACCTCCTGGGGGAGAGTTGAGATGCCTTTGTGTCAGGACCCGCCCGAACCCGGATCTGTCACCATGGCAACTGACTCAGTAGGATCTGGGTGGGTGCAGGGGAGGCACAGTAAGGACTGGCTCCACCTTCGGGGAGGAATCAGGGAGGAGTCCAAACTCTAACAGGGAAATATGCAAAAAAGATAAATGGCCTATAAAAGAGCGAGCAAGGAAGGGCTTGGAAAGACACTGCTGACTTGCAACTCCAATAAACATCATTGTGTTCTACCCACCTCGGCTCTCTGTCTGGTGATTCCCTCCTCCTGTTTCCACAAGGAGGGCTGGAGATGTCCAAAGCCCTGTCGGGTCGGGGAAGCTGGAAGAGGCAGTCACTGTTGAGGTTTCCTGTGAACGGTCCCGGTCCCTAACAGTCAACAAAGGCTTTGATGTTGAGTCCAACTTAGCCACTTGTTTTAGGAGTACTCACCAGACCAGGAGGCTGCAGGATAGTCAGGCAGCTGCAGGGGCCCCTCTTATTAACCAGAACTGGATTTTAGGATGCTCTGTGCCAATTTTGAACTGAATTCAAAAATTTGGATCTCAATTGCCTGGTTGGCAGAAAGAGATTTCTGGAAACTGGGGTGGAGAAACATCTCTCAGTGGCCACCCCCTAGGATCCATAACCTCTTTCACCTTCCAGGGAGAGGGACTGGCTGTTAGACTGAGCCAAAGGCTTATCTCAGTGGGACCTCCAATGAAATGGACAGACATGATATAGACAGCTCTGACCAGATTATTCAATTTAAAGCATCATTTATTAGCTAGCCAGGGATTGACCTCACTAGACAGGTTAGTAGAGATCAGCCCCAAACCTTTAGTGAGGTACACTTTTAAGCCCTTTTACCACATCCTTGTACAGCCTTGAGTTTACAAATTTTAGGAATCACTGACACAGTTTCTCATTTACAATGGGGAAGTGTCTGGACAAGAGTGTTGGCATGTTTTGCAATATTGTGACTTTGTTAGACACCTACTTCTCGGAAAGTCTAGGGTCTCATGAACAAGGGGATGGGGCCCAGTCTGATCATAGCACTTCCCTTAATTGAGTTTAAGCAACATTTTAAGCCTGAGGCACCTTGGCCTAGCAGGTGAGGAGGCCAGCTTTTTGTCCATTTCAAGACCAAGTCTCTAAATTAAATAAATAAATAACCCTTCTGTAATTTCTATTGGCAATGAGCTAATACTCATTAGCAAACATAAATCTTTTTTTAAAATATACAATACATTTGACCCAATTGTAATAATATGTTTTGTCAATATATTATTGGTTGTGTTAATGTTGCTGTAATTATTATTATTATTATTATTATTATTATTAGTCCTTCAGGTATCTTTTTGGCCTCCCTTTTGTTGGTCTTTTTAAGGAGGCATTCTTTAATTTAAAAATGTGCTCTCTTTGAAACACAAATATCCATTTGTACTCTTTCACCAGCTGGCAGCATGTTAAGATAAAATCATTTAATCTCATTTAGCTTTATCTCTATAATGAAAATTATCTCAAAGTTTCTGTACAGTTCCCAAATTCTATGACATCAATCCTACTTTTAGTAAAAAGCTAATATGTTGAAATATGGCTTTATACAAAAGATAAATCTGGGAATGATCATTCACTTTAAATTATTAGAATAGCAAACTCCTCAGGTCAAATTTAATTTTAAAAATTAGTCTATGTATGTCTTTTTCCCAAGAAAAGCACAGCTTTGCAAAGCAAGGCAATTTTGTTTCATGATTCTTTTGCCTTACTTCAGAATCTTCTGATTTGTAAGTTATTTTAATGCTTATCCTCTATGTATATCATAAATTTCCCTATATTTAATATCTGGGGAATTATCTTACAATGCATATAGAAATTACTTAAGTATATATTCTACTATTTGAGTTTATTTTTAAATGGCTGAACAAATTCCTGATTTTCTAGAGATCATTATTGATCACAAAATAGAAGATTTTGATTACATCAAACTAAAAAGTTTCTGTACAAATAATACTAATCCAAACAAGATTAGAAGGGAAGTAACAAATTGGGAAAATATTTTTAAAAACAAAGGTTCTGACAAAGGTCTCATTTCCAAAATATATAGAGAACTGACCCTAATTTATAAGAAACCGAACCATTCTCCAATTGATAAATGGTCAAAGGATATGAACAGACAATTCTCAGAGGAAGAAATTGAAACTATATCCACTCCCATGAAAGAGTGTTCCAAATCACTACTGATCAGAAAAATGCAAATTAAGACCACTCTGAGATACCACTACACACCTGTCAGATTGGCTAAGATGACAGGAACAAATAATGATGAATGTTGGAGGGGCTGTGGGAAAACTGGGACACTGATACATTGCTGGTGGAGTTGCGAAAGAATCCAGCCATTCTGGAGAGCAATTTGGAATTATGCCCAAAAAGTTATCAAACTGTGCATACCCTTTGACCCAGCAGTGCTACTACTGGGATTATATCCCAAAGAAATACTAAAGAGCGGAAAGAGACATATATGTGCTAAAATGTTTGTGGCAGCTCTTTTTGTTGTGGCTAGAAACTGGAAGATGAATGGATGCCCATCAGTTGGAGAATGGTTGGGTAAATTGTGGTATATGAAGGTTATGGAATATTATTGCTCTGTAAGAAATGACCAGCAGGAGGAATACAGAGAGGCCTGGAGAGACTTAAATCAATTGATGCTGAGTGAAATGAGCAGAACCAGAAGATCACTGTACACTTCAACAACAATACTGTATGAGGATGTATTCTGATGGAAATGGAAATCTTCAACATAAAGAAAAACCAACTCACTTCCAGTTGATCAATGATGGACAGAGGTAGCTACACCCAGAGAAGAAACACTGGGAAGTGAATGTAAACTGTTAGCACTAATATCTGTCTGCCCAGGTTACATGTACCTTCGGAATCTAAAGTTTATTGTGCAACAAGAAAATGGTATTTACACACATATTTTGTACCTAGACTATATTGTAACACATGTAAAATGTATGGGATTGCCTGTCATCGGGGGGAGGGAATAGAGGGAGGGGGGGATAATTTGGAAAAATGAATACAAGGGATAATATTATAAAAAAAATATATATAATAAAAAATTTAAAAAAAAACAGGGGCAATGGCAATATAATAAAGTAGAAAAACTAAAAAAAAAAATTCCTGATTTTCTTTAATATTTAATTTCTATTTCCCTTTGATCTGCTTAATTAAAATTTCCAATAGTTAATCAATTCTCATTCTATGATCAATCAACAATTTTTCATTAAATATTTACCATTTGCCAGGCACTAAGTGATGAGGATGCAAAGAGCAGAAACAGATCCCATACTCAAAGAACTTTGGGGAAGACAAATCTAAATAAATCAGTTTATGCAAGAGATATACAGAGCAGATGGAAAGGTAACTCAAGAGGGAAAACATGAAAAGTTTTTTGAAACAATTTAAATTTGATTCAATTCAGTAAGCATTTACTAAATGCTTTCTATGTGTCAAACTGTGGTAAGAGCTCTGGATAGAAATGGACAAAAGACAGCCCCTGTCCTCAAGGAACTTATTATCTATTGGGAGGAGAGGAACAACCAGCAAACAAAACTATATAAAGCAAGCTAGATATAAACTAAATTGGAAATAATTAATAAAGAGAAAGCATCATAATTAAGAAAGGGGACAAGGCTTCCTGTAGGAGGTTGTGTTTTAGTTGGAATTTAAAGGAAATCAGAAAGATCAATAATCAATAATGAAATTGCTACTTTATTGTTCAGTTATGTCCAATTCTTCATGACCCCATTTGGAATTTTCTTGGCAGGGATACTGGAATGATTTGTCATTTCCTTATCCAGCTCATTTTATAGATAAAGAAATGGAGGCATACAGGATTAAGTGACTTGTCCAGAGCCATATAACTAATCTGATTATGAGCCAAATTTGAACTTAAGAAGATGAAACTTCCTGATTCCAAGTGAATGACTCTATTGACTATACCACCAAGCTGCCCAAGTGGATAGGGAAGGTAGAATAGGAGGTATTAGAGAATGCCAATTCAAAAGCACAAAGCCAAGAGAAAAAGTGTTATTTTGACAAATTTCAAGTACAGTAATTTATAACCATGTCACAATTCTAGAAAGAATTTAAGAGTAAAAGAACTGGAAAAACAGGGACAATTTTTTAAGAGTTTTAAAAAACAGAATTTATCTTTCATTTTGATAATAAAGGGAAACCACTAAAGTAGTAGTATATTCCCCCCTGAATATCCTTTTTAAAGAATCTTTTCTTACTATAGTTAAGTAAATTTCTTTTTGTTAATGATCAAATAGTCTTCATATGGTTCATTTTATCCCCCCAAGCAAAAAAACTTCTGCTCTGTCATTGTCTATTCATATTATTTTATATGGATTGGACTTGATTATCTTGATGCCCAAATTTTATGATTTTATGACTGAAGTTTGTGACAGAATTTCCCTAAGAGCGTTACTTGTTTTTGTATTCATATAGCCATCACCTAGCACATATAATATTTGTATATGGGAGGTCCTTAGCAAATTTCTTTTTATCTTTTTTCTGATGATTTATTTGTTTATAAAGCTTTTTATTTTCAAAACATATGCACAAATAATTTGACAACATTGACATTTGCACAGCCTTCTGTTTCAGATTTATTCCTCCTTGCCCCCACCTCTAGATGGCAGTCAATCCAGTATATGTTAAACATGTTAAAATATCTAATATGTATAAACATGTTTATACAATTCTCTTGCTGTACAAGAAAAACCAGATCATAAAAATAAATGAGTGAGAAAACAAAATATAAGAAAACAACAATAAAAAGAGTAAGAATGTCATGCTGTGATCCACATTCAGTTCCCACAGTTCTCTCTATAGTGGATAGATGACTCTCTTCATCACAAGATCATTGGAAGTGGTATCAATCATCTCATTGTTGAAAAGAGTCATGTTCATCAGAATTGATGGTCGTATAATATTGATGTTTTCATGTACAATGATCTATTGGTTCTGCTCATTTCACCTAGTATCAGTTCATGTAAGTATCTCCAGGCCAGTTTTCCCACATCCCCTCCAACATCTGTCCTTGTCTTTTCCTGTTATCTTAACCAATCTGAGAGGTGTGTAGTGGTATCTCAGAGTTTAATTAATTCACATTTCTTTGATTTCAGTGATTTAAAATACTTTTTTATATATTTCAAAATAATTATAATTTCTTCATCTGAAAAATATCCTTTCATATCCTTTGATCATTTGTCAATTAGACAATAGATTGCATTCTTATAAATTTGAGTAAATTCTCTATAAATTTTAGAAATGAAGCCCTTATCAGAACCCTTAAGTACAAAAATGATTTCTCAATTTATTGCTTCCCTTCAGATTTTGTGTGCATTTGTTTTGTTTGTACAAAAACTTTTTGACTTAATAAATCAAAATTAACTATCTGGTGTTCAATTATGTGTTCCAGTTATTCTAAAGACACAAATTCCTTCCTTCTCCACAGATCTGAGAAATAAACTATGCTACATTCTTCTAACTTGCTTATAATATCACTCTTTATGTCCAAACCATGAATCCATTTAGATCTTTTCTTGGTATGTGGTGTTAGATGTGTGTTGAGCCTTAATTTCTTCCTTACTAGTTTCCAATTTTCCCAACAGTTTTTGTCAAATATTGAGTTTTTATGCCAGAAGCTAGGGACTTTGGAATTGTCAAACACTATATTGTTATAGTTATTGATTATTTTGTCCTGTGATCCTAATCTATTTCATTGATTGACTACACCATTTCTTAGCCAGTGGTTTTGAAGACTTCTGCTTTATAATATAGTTTTTAAATCTGGCACAGCTAGGCCATCTTCATTAGTATTTTTTCATTAATTAATTAATTCAATAATTAATTAAAATTCTTGACCTTTTGTTCTTCTATATGAACTTTGTTACTAATTTGCAAAATAATTTCTTGGGAGTTTGATTGGTATGGCCCTAAATAAGGAGATTAAGTTAGGTAGTATTGTCATTTTAATTATATTAGCTTGGCTTGCCCATGGGCACCTGATATTTTCCATCTGATTAGATCTGACTTTCTTTGTGTGGAAAGTGCTTTATACTTGTGTTCATATAGTTCCTCACTTTCCCTTGGCAGACAGATTTGCAAAATATTTTATATCATTTACAGTTATTTTAATGGAATTTCTTTTTATATTTCTTGCTGCTGAACTTTGTTGGTAATATATAAAAATGCTGATGATTCATGTGGATTTATTTTGTATCCTACAATTTTGCTAAACTTTTTAATTGTTTCTAGTAGTAATTTAGTTAATTCTTTAGGGTTCTCTAAGTATACATCATATTATCTGCAAAGAGTGACAATTTGGTTTCCTCATGCCCTACCCTAATTCCTTCAATCTCTTTTTCTTCTCTTATTGCCAAAGCTAACATTTCTAATACAATACTGCATAGTAATGGTGATAGTGGGAAGCCTTTTTTTTTAACTTCTGATCTTATTGGGGATGATTCTAGTTTGTCCCCATTACATATGGTTTTAAATAGATGCTACTGAACATTTTAAGGAAAAAGTTCCTATAGTCTCTAGTGTTTTCAATAGGAATGGTTGTTGGATTTTACCAAATACTTTTTCTGCATCTTTTGAGATAACCATATGATTTTTGTTAATTTTGTTATTGATATAGTTGATTATACTAATAGTTTTCCTAATATTAAACCAGCCCTGCAATTACTGGTATAAATCCTACTTGGTTATGGTACATTATCTTGGGGATGACTTTCTGTAATATCACGGCTAATATTTTATTTAAGATTTTTGCATCAATAATCATTAGGAAAATTTGTCTATGAATTTCTTTCTGTTTTCACTCTAGCTGGTTTGGCTATCAACACCATATCTGTGCCATAAAAGGAATTTGGTAAGACTCCTTCTTTCCCTATTTAGGTTATAATATTTATTGGCAGAAAGTTGAGCAAAGTAACTTCTAATAATTTCTCTAATTTCCTTTTCATTGAAGGAAAGTTCTCCCTTTTCATTTTTGAGATTAACATTTTGATTTTCTTCTTTCCTTTTTCTAATCAAATTAACTAAAGATTTACCTATTTTGTTGTTTTGTCATAAAACCAACTACTAGTTTCCCTTATTTATTCCATTTTTTTTTATTTTCAATTTTATTAATATCTCCTTTTATTTTTACAATTCCAAGTTTGTGGCAGAGCCAAGATGGCAGGGAAGGCACACATGAGATTCTGAACTCCGCTCAAACCCTTGTTACCAATTTTTAAAATCAGCCTCAAAAAATAGCACTAGACTGGCAAAGTTCATGCAGATTGGAAGTCTAACAATTCACCAAGAGAAGATAATCTGGAATATCATCAGAAAAGGTTTGTCCTAAGTGAGGCATTAGACTGGCACAGGGCAGGGATAGAATTGGGAGCAGGGCAGTCTCTGTGGTTGGAAGGTTTACATAGAGCTCTCTGCCATAGCCTGACTACTTAGCTTTGGTGGCAGAGTAGTCGACCAGCAGGAAATTAGAGCCTAGGGTAGAGGGTACATTGAGGGATGCCAGAGCCTGAGAGGACCTAACTGCGCCCACCCAGGACCACAAGTGACTCAAAGCAGACCATAACACAGCTCTTCAAAGCATTCTGCAGCTAGGGGCTTTTGTTTTGGGGCAGTCACAAAGCTGCACAGCAGGGTACAGCCTGGGACAGCCTCTCATCTGCACAGTGCAGGGCTCGGCCTGGGGTAGTGGAAGTTCCCCAACTTGACTGCATTGCCCAGGCAGAGACACTTACAGTGAGGTGAGGGATACAGGGACTGCTAATACTCAAAGCTGGCATTTGGGGGGGGCAGTGATACTCTTGTTGCTTAACCTCTAGCCCCAAGGCAGTCACTAATATACTATATTTTTCTAATTTATTTATAATTTCATTCTTTCTAATTTATTTATAATCTCTTGGTGTACAGTGTTAAGTGTGGGTCAATGCCTAGTTCTGCTATACTAATTTCAAATTTTCCTAGCAATTTTTGTCAAACATTGAGTTCTTATCCCAAAAGTTGTGGTTTTTGGGTGTGTCAAACACCAAATTATTAAAGTTATTGATTATTTTGTCCATTGAACCTAACCTATTCCACTGATAAACTAGTCTATTTCTTAGGCAATAACAAATGGTTTTGGTAGCTGCAGCTTTATAATATAATTTTAGATCTGGTACAGCTAGGCCACCTTCATTTGATTTTTTTTTTCATTAATTCCCATGAGATTCTTGACCTTTTGTTTTTCCATATGAACTTTGTTGTTGTTGTTGTTGTTGTTTTCTAGGTCATTAAAGTAGTTTTTTGGGAGTCTAAATTGTATAGTGCTAAACAAATAGATTAGTTTAGGTAGTATTGTCATCTTTATTATATTTGCATGCCCTATCCAATAGCTTTTAATATTTTTTTTTTCCAATTGGTTAGATCACACTTAATTTGTGTGGAAAGTGTTTTGTAGTTTTGCTCATATAGTTTCTGACTTTCCCATGGCAGGTAGATTCTGAAATTTTTTATACTATTGGTAGTTACTTTAAATGGAATCTCTTTTTGTAGCTCTAACTATTGGATTTTGTTAGTGATATATAGGAATGCTGATGACTTATATGGGTCTATTTTGTATCCTGCAACTTTGCTAATTGTATGGATTATTTATAATAGCTTTTTAGTAGAATCTCTGTGGTTCTCTAAGTATACCATCATATAATCAGCAAAGAGTAATAATTTGGTTTCCTCATTACCTATTCTAATTCCTTTAATCTCTTTCTCAACTCTTATTGCCAAGGCTAGCATTTCTAATACAATATTGAATAGTAATGGTGATAGTGAGCAACCTTGTTTCACCCCTGATCTTAATGGGAATGGTTGCGGTTTATCTCCATTACATATGATATTTATTTTATTTTATTTTAAGGAAAAGTCTCAGTATTTTAATAGGAATGGGTGTTGGATTTTATCAAATGCTTTTTCTGCATCTATTGAGATGATCATATGGTTTTTGTTAATTTGGTTGTTAATATGGACAATTATACTTAATAGTTTTCCTAATATTGTCTTTTTTTTTCCTGAGGCTGGTGTAAAGTGACTTGCCCAGGGTCACACAGCTAGGAAGTGTTAAGTATCTGAGACCAGATTTGAACTCAGGTCCTCCTGAATTCAAGGCTGGTACTCTATCCACTGCACCACCTAGCTGCCCGTTTTCCTAATATTGAACCAGCCCTGCATTCCTGGTATAAATCCTACTTGATCATTGTGCATTGTCCTGTGGATGTTTTTTCTGTAGTCTTTTTGCTAATATCTTATTTAAGATTTTAGCATCAATATTCATTAGGGAGATTGGTCTATAATTTTCTTTCTCTGTTTTCAACTCTCTTACTTTAAGTATCAGTACCATGTCTGTGTCATAAAAAAGAATTTAGTAGGACCCTTTCATTCATTCCCTATTTTTTCAAATAGTTTATATAGCATTGGGGCTAATTGTTCTTTAAATGTTTGGTAGAATTCACATGTAAATCCATCTGTTCCTGGGGATTTTTTCTTAGAGAGTTGATTAATAGTTTGTTCTATTTCTTTTTCTGAAATGGGACTATTTAAGCAATTTACTTCCTCCTCTGTTAATATGGAAAGCCTATATTTTTGGAAGTAGTCATTCATTTCACTTAGTTTATCAAATTTATTGGCATAAAGTTGGGCAAAGTACCTCTTTATTATTGCTCTAATTTACTCTTTATTTGGTGGAAATTTCTCCCTTTTCAGTTTTAACACTAACAATGAACACCAAAATGTAATGTTTTTTAGAGAATCAAGAAGATGTGTACTCTACAGTTTTTAAAAGTTCAGTGATCTTCTCCAAAATTATAATCAATCCTTGGCTTTTCATAACCTTGACAATGCTCTCTAAACATTTTCCTTGAAGAGAAACAGAAGGCTGTGTTCTAAAAAAATTGTCCCATTTCACTGAAATTCTACTTTAGCTATTTAACAATGTTTTTCTTGTTTAATTTCTTTGTTTAATTTCTGGGTCAGAGAGATTTTTCCACTAGATCAGGATCAGAGAGTTTCTACTGAAATTGGGATCCTGTGTGCCCCATGTTGGGTACCAAAATGTGATGTTCTCTTCTCTAAATTGTTATCTTTTTCTGGGAGCAGGTTTCTTGGGGATCTTCTGGAGGCAGCGTTGGCTTCAGTTAAGTTTCAATAATCACCTCAAATGCAGCTAGGAGTCAAAGTCCAAATCCTTTATTGTCTCTTCCAAAATCTTATCTCCTTTACTTGGGACTCGGTTAGTTTTCTTCAGGCCTTCCTCTCTCTTTGGTTCACGAGAGCTCTTGTCTGAATGTCTCCAGACAGCACAAAGGTAGAAGTGGGAATGAATCTTGACTCTGAATCTCCTAGAGCTTCCAATTGGCTTTTCCTTTTATATGCTCTTTTAAAGAATGTGAAAGGTGTGAACTCTGACCTAGAGAATGGTTAAGTACCATACTAAATTAGACAACCCACTTAGCATCTTGTAAGAATCCAAACATCATACATAGGATAGTTTAACTCTCAGACTTGATTTCAGAAAAGCCTGGAGAGACTTACATGAACTGATGCTGAGTGAAATGAGCAGGATCAGAAAATCATTATATACTTCAACAACAATACTTTATGATGATCATTTCTTTCTGTGAAGCAAAATAATTGTATGGATACGTACACACATATTGTATTTTACATATGCTTTAACATATTTAACATGTATTAGTCTATTTGCCATCTGGGGGAGAGGAGGGGGGAAAGAGGGGAAATATTGGAACAGAAGGTTTTGCAAGGATCAATGCTGAAAAATTACCCAAGCATATATCTTGTTAATAAAAAAGCTATTAAAAAAAAGAAACCAGGATTTGTGAAATGGAAAAAAAAAATTCCATAGAACAAAACAACTCATTTAAAAATCCAATTAAAAATACAAAAAAAGAAGTAAAAAAAGGTAAATGAAGAAAATAAAATTCAGAACTAAACAAATGGAAATGAATGACTCCATGAAACATCAAGAATCAGTCAAGCAAAACCCCCACCCAAAAATATAGAAAAACAATGTAAAATAACTACTTGGGAAAACAACTGACGTCAAAAATAGATCTAGGAGAGACAATCTAAGGATTATTGGACTCCCTGAAAACCATGAAAAAAAAAAGAGCCTAGACACAATTTTTCATGAAATCATCAAAGAGAACTGCTTGGATGTCTTAGAATCAGAAGAAAAATAGCCATTGAAAGAACTAAATGAACACCTCCTGAAAGAGACCCCCAGATAAAAACTTCAAGTAATATCGTGGCTAAATTTTAGAACTTTCAGAGCAAGGGAAAATATTACAAAAACAGACAGAAAGAAACAATTGCAATACTGGAGAGCCACAATAGGGATTACTCAGAACTAGCAGCTTCCACTTTAAAGGATCGATAAGCCTAAAATCTGATATTCCAAAAGGCAAAAGAACTTGGAATGCAGCCAAGAATAAATTACCCCGCAAAACTAAGCATTTTCTTTAAGGGAAGAAGATGGACATTTAGTGAAACAGGTGATTTTTTATTTCTGATTAAAAGACTAGAGCTATACAAAAAAAAAAAATGAGTTCCAAATATAGAACTCAAGAGAAGAATAAAAAGGTAAAAAGAAAAGAATTCTTGAGAACTGTATTTCTGTTTTGAGTATATATAGAGAGTGCATATAATCTGATTTCGCTGTAAAAATATAAAAAGAAAGTGAAAGTGGAAAAAAGATTGTAACAGAAAAAGGGAAAAGTGGAGGTAAAATGAGGGGAATTACATCTCAGGAAGAGGCAAAGGAAAACAATTATAATTGAGGGAAAAAAGAAAGAATAATGAACATTGTGTGAATCTTACTTTCATCAGATTTGGCTCAAATAAAGAATATTAGATATATTTGGTTTCACCAAGAAACTGTTTTCATATTATAGAAAAGTGGAAGGAGATAAGGGTAAATGGAAGGAGTAGGCTAACTAGAAGGTAAAACAGAAATAGTAGGGGAAAAGTATAAAAAAAAAGAAAGGGTCTCTAAAGGGAGAGAAATGCTTGAGGCAAGTAGTGCTCATAAGTAAAATACTGGGCAGGAAGGAAAGGGAAAAGTATAATTTGGTGTTAATAAGATAGTAGTAAATGCAGAATTAATAGTTTTATCCATAAAGTGAATGGGGTGTACTCTTCCATAAAGGATAAGTGAACAGCAGACTGGATTAAAAGTCAGAAACCTACAATATGTTGTTTACAAGAAAAAAATTAAAACAGTACTACATACAGAGTAAATATAAAAGGCTGGAGCAGAATCTATTATGCTTTGGGTAAAGTAAAAAAAAAAAAAAAAAAGGAGGGGCAGCCATCCTGATCTCAGGTCAAGCAAAAACAAAAACTGATTTAATTAAAAAAGATAAGGAAAGAAACTATATCTTGATAAAGGGTACCATAGATAATGAAGCAATATGAATACTAAACATATATGCACCAAGTGATATAGCATCTAAATTCCTAAAGGAGAAGTTAAGAGAGTTGCAGAAGAAATAGGCAGCAAAACTATAATAGTGGGAGAATTCACACTTGTTCTCTCAGAACTATATAAATCAAACCACAAAATAAATAAGAAAGAAGCTAAAGAGGAAAATAGAATACAAGAAAAACTAGATATGATAAATCTTTGGAGAAAATTGAATGGATAAAGAAAGGTATACATTTTCTTCTTGGCAGTTCATAGAACCTATGCAAACATTGACCATATATTAGGACATAAAGACTTCAAAATCAAATGTAGACAGGCAAAAATAGTAAATGCATTTTTTCAATTACAATGCAATAAAAAATTACATTCAATAGAAGTCGAAGGGGAAATAGACAAAAAGTAATTGAAAACTAAATAATCTCATCCTAAAGAATGAATGGGTGAAATAGCAAATCATACACACAACCAATAATTTCATCCAAGAGAAGACAATAATTAAACAACATATCAAAATTTGTGGGATGGAACCAAAGTGATAATAATGGGAAATTTTATATCTCTAGAACTTTACTTGCATAAAATAGAGAAAGAGAAGATCAATGAATTGGTCTTGCAACTAAAAAAGCTAGCAAATGAACAAATTAAAAATCCCCAATCAAATAACAAATATGAAATTCTAAAAATAAAAGAGATTAATAAAATTGAAAATAAATAAAAGTATTTAATAAATAATTAAATATTAAAATTAAGAGTTTGTTTTATGACAAAACAACAAAATATATAAAACTTTAGTTAATTTGATTAGCAAAAACAAAGAAGAAAATCCAACTGTTAATCTCAAAAATGAAAAGGGAGAACTTTCCACCAATGAAAATGAAATTAGAGCAATAATTAGGAGTTGCTTTGCTCAACTTTCTGCCAATAAATTTGATAATCTACATAAAATAGACCAATACATTCAGAAATAAAGATTGCCCACAATAAGAGAAGAAGAAATAAATTACTTAAATAATTCCATTTTAGAAAAGGAAATAGAGCAAACTATTAATCAACTCCCTAATAAATAATCCCCAGGACCAGATGGATTTACAGGTGAATTCTATCAAATATTTAAAGAACAATTACATCCAATACTATATAAACTATTTTAGAAATAGAGAATGAAAGTCTCCTACCAAATTCCTTTTATGACATAGACATGGTATTGATAACTAAACCAGGTAGGATGAAAACAGAGGAAGAAAATTATAGGCCAATATCCCTAATGAATATTGATTCAAAAATATTAAATAAAATATTATCAAAGAATTACAGAAAACCATCCCCAGGATAAAACACCATGACCAAATAGGATTTACACAGGAATGCAGGGCTGATTCAATATTAGGAAAACTGTTAGCATAATTGACTTTATCAATATACAAATTAAGAAAACCATGTGATTATCTCAATAGGTTTGATAAAATCCAACACCCATTTCTATTAAAAACAGTATAGAATATAAGAATAAATGGACTTTTCTTTAAAATAGAGGCATCTATTTAAAATTATCAGCAAGCATCATATGTAATGGGGATAAACTGGAACCATTCCCAATAAGATCAGGGTGAAACAAAGTTTCCCACTATCACCATTGGTATTCAATATTATATTAGAAATGCTAGCTTTGGCAATAAGAGAAGAAAAAGAGATTAAAGGAATTAATTAGAGTTGGTCATGAGGAAACCAAATTATCACTCTTTGTATTATGGTATTCTTAGAGAACCCCTGAGAATCAACTAAAAAACTATTAGAAATAATCCACAACTCATAAAAGTTGCAGGATACAAAATAAATTTACATAATTCATCAGCATTTTCATACATTATTAACAAAACCCAAGAACAAGAGATACAAAGAAAAATTCCATTTAAAATAACTGTTGGTAGTGTAAAATATTTAGGAATCCATCTGCCAAGGGAAAGTCAAGAACTATGTGAGCAAAACTACAAAACACTTTCCACATAAATAAAATCAGATATAAAGAGTTGGAAAAATATAAAGGAAGGAAATTGTGGCCAAAGAAGAACTAGAGATCATTATTAATCACAAAAGGACGATTTTGATTATAGTAAGTTAAAAAGTTTTTGTACAAACAAAACTAATGCACCCAAGATTAGAACAGAAGCAATAAATAGGGAAAACATTTTTATATTCAAAGATTGTGATGAAGACCTTATTTCTCAAGTATAAAGAGAACTGACTTAACTTTATAAGAATTCTATCCATTCTGCAATTGGTAAATGGTGAAAAGGATATGAACAGACAATTTTCTGTTGAAATTGAAACTATTTATAGTTATATAAAAAAGGTTCTCCAAATCATTATTGATCAGAGAAATACAAATGAAGACAATTCTGAGATACCACTATATACCTCTCAGATTGGCTAAGATGAAAAAAGAGATAATGATGAATGTTAGAGGGGATCTGGGAAAACTGGGGCATTGATACATTGTTGGTGGAACTGTGAATGGATCCAACTATTCTGAAGAGCAATCTGGAACTATGCTCAAAAATTATCAAATTGTGTGTCCCCTTTAACCCAGCAGTGTTTCTACTAGGCCTATATCCCAAAGAGATCTTAAAGAGGGGAAAGAGACCCACATGTGCAAAAAGTTTGTGGCAGCTCTTTTTTTAGTGGCAAGAAAGTGGAAACTGAATAGATGCCCATCAATTGGAGAATGGCTGAATATGTTATGTGTAGTGTTCTGATTGGTTTTCTGGAAGTCTCTGGACCTTCCTTTGTTTTAGCAGAGAATAGTCAGGTGTTAAAGTCCAAATTCTTTATTGTCTCCTTCAGAATCTAGTTTCCTTGCATGGCGCTAGGGCTAGTTTTCTTGAGATCCTCTGGAATGTGTCTTGTTTTCTGTGGGAGAGGCAGGAGGACCACCAGCACAGTCTATGTCTTGAAGAGTGTCTCAATCTGAGGGCTTGTGCTCCAACCTCCAGCCACCACAAAGGTGGGAGATGAAATGAATCAGTCTGGCTGAGTTTGTCCCAGCTTATATGCCCTAATATAATTACATCATCATTGGTGTGAATCTTATAGAATAGGTGATAGTCTTGTAGAACTATAGTAAGTACTAGAAATGTACTAATTAACTAGAGAATTATTAATCAACATGCTGAACTAGTTTAACCATTGTCTTATCAATTCCACTTAGTTAACACCTTGTAAAATCTTTGTTCAAAATACAGAGTTCTAGCACATAGCAGTTATGGTATGTTAATGTTATGGAATATTATTAATGTCTAAAAAAAAACCAGCAGGATGATTTCAGAGATGTCTGGAGAGACTTACATGAACTGATGCTGAGTGAAATGAGTATAACTAGGAGATCATTGAACACAGCAACAAGACTATATGATGATGCACATGGCTCTCTTCAACAATAAGATGATTCAAACCAGTTCCAATTGTTCAGTGATGAAAAGAGTTATATATACCCAGAAAGCTCCATGGGAGCTGAGTGTGGACCAAAACAAAGCATTCTCACTCTTTCTGTTGTTGTTTGCTTGCTTTTTGTTTTCTCTTCCATTTTCCCTTCTTGATTCAATTTTTCTTGTGCAGCAAGATAACTGTATAAATATGTATATACATATATACATATATATATATACACACATATATATTAGATTTAACATATATTTCAACGTATTTAACATGCACTGGACTACCTGCTATCAGATAGTGAAGGAGGGGGTAATTTGGAACAGAAGGCTTTGCAAGGGTAAATGTTGAAAAATTACCCATGCCTATGTTTTATAAATAAAAAGATTTAATAAAAAATTTAAAAGAAAATTTGATTTGAAAATATAGGATTTTGAAAGATAATGATGCAGTTAGGAAAGTGATATCATAAGTGACCTAATTAGGTTTATTTGTTTACATTCCTACATGGGAGAGTGATATTTGTAATTTATTAGAATTTTCTTCTTTTTGTGTCAGTGAGGATTACATATAGAAAGAGGGCACAGATGTGAGTTGATTATGAAGAGATAATTTTTTTAATGATGGAATTAAGGGGTGAGAGAAAATTGCTCTGGTAGAAAGGGAAATGGAAAAGTGGAATAGTACAAATTATGTGCCATAAAAAGAAGCAAGAAAAAACTTTTACAATGGAGTGGAAGGGAAGGAGGAGAGAATGAGAGAATAAATCTTAGACTCATCAGAATTGGCTCAGAGATAACTGTAACTTGGTATAGAAATCTTTGTTACCCTGCAGAAAAGTTGGAGAAGAATAGGATATGGGATGGGGGCTAAAAAAGAGAGGGCATTTTTGGGGTAGTGGTCAGTGCCAAAACACTTTTAAGGAGAGACATAGTAAAATGAGAAAAAGAACAAATATGGGGAAAAGAGGCTAGCAATATTAATTTTAAAAGAATTTCAAAGCAAGTTTCTTTGATAAGACTTCATTTTTCAAACACAGAGCAAACTGTCTAATTTATAAAATACAAAAGCCATGTTCCAATTGATAAATGATAAAACAATATCATTTGTGCCCAGAAGAATATAAATTCATGCATATTATTGGATCTAAGAACATCAGTAGTTGATATGCATATCAAAAAAATTGGGGGGGGGAATAATCTATATGTGCAAAAATATTCACAACTCTCTTCTCAAGGCAACAAAATTAAAAATCAAAGCAATGACCATCAATTGGGGAATGACTCAATAAACTATGGTATGTATTTATGATGGAATATTATTGTTCTATGGAAAATGATGAGCCAGATGCTCTTTAAAAAAAACTTGAGAAGTCACCCTAAACTCAACCAAAGTGAAAAGTACTGTATAAAAAGTAATAGCAAAATTCTGGGATAACCAGCTATTAATGACTTTACTAGTCTCACTAGTACAATAATTTATGAGTATTCAGAAGGGCTTCTGTTGAAAATTCATAGCCAAATAAACTATTGATATCCAGAAAAGGAACTGATTGTGTCTGAATACATATTGAAGCATTCTCTCTCTATGTCTCATCTTTTTTAACCTAATTTTTCTTGAGAGTTTTTATTTTCATTAGAGTGGGAGATCTATGTTTTGTTTTGTTTTGTTTTCCCACAACTTTGCATTTATGGAAATGTTTTGCATAACTTTACAAGCAGTTTCTTAATTATGGGTAGGGATAAGGAAGAGAACTTAGAAGTCAAAAATTTTAAAACACTATAGCGGACTTCCAGCCAAGATGGTGGTGTGGAGGCAGAGAGCTCCTTGAGCTTTGTGTTTTCTCTCAGGACTTACTTCATGACAAGCCTCAGAGTTAATGCTTGACCAAAAAAGAAACCCACAAATAATCACCAACAGAAGACATCCTTGAAATTGGCCAGAAAAGGTCTGTGTTTGCTCAGGGAAGGGTCAAACACACTGGGTGCAGATTGAGGGCAGGCAAGCCAGATCGAGACAGACAGCTCACACAGCTCAAACCAGAGTGGGGAGGGGTATGATCTCTGTCCTTTCTGCGAAAAGACTTTTACCCCAGTGTGGTTATTCCATCTTGGCAGTAAGCCAGGAGCAGCAGACAGGGTGTAAACACTGGAGGTGAAGAATAAAACCCTGGAAAGCTAGCCTCTCTCAGAACCCGGCCACCCCCAAACCACACCCAGAGAGACTCAGTGCATTCTTAGAGCCTCAGAGCACAGACTCAGTACAGCCAACTCTGTCCTATTAGTGGCTCGCTGCTGCCCTCCCCACCCCCAGTCTGTAGAGGAAGTCCATTAACACCATCCAGCCCCATTTCCCCCCAAAACAGATTAATTGTTTCTCTTGTCAATTTGTTTTATTTGATTCCACTCTAGACAAAATGAACAAAAAATTCAAAAGGACTCTGACCATTGACAGCATCTGTATGGAGAGAGAGCAGACTTCAAATACTGAGGAGACTAAAAACAGATTGTTCGCAGAGGAATCCTCTAAGGGGGATATGATCTGCTCCTCAATACAAAAGAATCTCATAGAGGAAATCAAAAAGGCTCTCACAAGAGAGCTAGAAGAGAAATGGGAAAAGGAAAGGGAAGCTTGGCAAGACAGCCTGGAGAAGTCATTCCATGAATTTAAAGACAGGGTGGATAAAGAAAAAAAAATCATTGAGAAACAAAATTAGTGAACTAGAAAAAGTACACAACTCCAAGTAAAACAGGATTAGTGAGCTGGAAAAAGAAAACAGCTCTCTAAAAAATGAAATGGATAAAATGGAAAAAAAATTCCATAGAAGAAAAAAACTCACTTAAAAACACAATTGGACAATTACAAAAAGATATTTAAAAAAAAGTGAGTGAAGAAACTACATCATTGAAAATTAGACTCGAACAAGTAGAAATAAATGAATCAAGGAGAAACCAAGAAGTAGTCAAGCAAAACCAGAGAAATGAAACAATTGAAAAGAATGTCAAGTATCTTATTAGAAAGACAACAGACCTGGAAAACAGATCCAGGAGAGACACTTTGAGAATAATCGGACTCCCTGAAAAATGTGAGGAAAAAAATAGCTTGGACACTATTTTCGAGGAAATTATCAAAGAGAACTGCCCAGACGTTTTGGAAACAGAGGGTAAAATAGACATTGAAAAAATTCATCGATCACCTACTGAAAGGGACCCTAAAATCAAAATTCCAAGAAATATAGTGGCAAAGTTCAACAACCATTGGACAAAGGAAAAAATACTGGAAGCTGCTAGAAAAAAGCAATTCAGATATGGAGGAGCCACTATAAGGATAACCCAGGATCTAGCAGTGTCCACATTAAAAGAACAAAGGGCCTGGAACATGATATTCTGAAAGGCTAAGGAACTTGGTATGTAGCCAAGAATAACTTACCCAGCAAAATGAGCATTGTTTTCCAGGGAAGAAGATGGACATTTAATGAAATAAATGAATTCCATCTATTCTTGATGAAAAAACCAGACCTACATAAAATGTTTGATCTTCAAATAGATAACTCAAGAGATTTCTAAAAAGGTAAAAAGAAATCTTGAGAACTATACTTCTGCCATAAAAATATGTAAAAAACATATGTATAATTTGCCCTAGAAACTAGAGGTGGAAAGGAAATTATATCATAAAAAAGGGTAAAGGGGTGGTACTACATGTCATGAAAAGGCAAAGGTAACCTATTATATCTGAGAGAAAGAAAGGAGGGAGATGAACATAGTGTGTATCAATACACATATTCGATTTATGGTGAAACTTTTTCCACTTCATTGAAAAGTGAGAGAGAAGGAGTAAGTTAAGGGGAAGGGAATACAGAAATTCTCAGGACAAGGGGTAACATAAAGGGAGGAACTTTAAGATGGGGGAAGGATACTAAAAAGGGAGGCTGTGAAAAGCAAGTGGTGTTCACAAGTTTAATACTGGGAAGGGGGGTAAGAGGGAAGGAAAGGAGAAAAGCATAAGCAAGGGATAACAGGATGGCAAGCAATATAGAATTAGTCATTCTGACCATAAATGTGAATGGGGTAAATTCCCTCATAAAGAGGAAGCAGTTAGCAGACTGGATTAAAAGTCAGAATCCTACTATATGTTGTTTACAAGAAACACACCTGAAACAGGGTGATAAATTCAAACCAAAAGTAAAAGGGTGGAACAGAATCTACTATGCTTCAGGCCTTTTCATCCTTTTCAGACCACAATGCAATTAAAATTACATTTAATAAAAAGCCATGTGAAAATAGACCAAAAAAAATTGGAAACTAAATAGTCTTATACTAAAGAATGATTGGATAAAACAGCAAATGATAGAAATAATCAATAACTTCACCCAAAAAAATGACAATAATGAGACATCATACCAAAATGTGTGGGATATAGCCAAAGCAGTAATAAGGGGAAGCTTTATATCTCTACAAGCCTACTTGCATAAAATAGATAAAGAGAGGGCCAACGGATTGGGCTAACAACTAAAATTGCTAGAAAAGTAACAAATTAAAAACCCCCAGACAAACACAAAACTTGAAAGTCTAAAAATAAAAGGTGAGATTAATAAAATTGAAAGTAAAAAATTATTGAATTAATTAATAAAACTAAGAGTTGGTTCTATGAAAAAACAAAAAAATAGACAAAACCTTAGTAAACCTGATTAAAAAAAGGAAAGAGAAAAAGCAAATTGTTAGTCTTGAAAATGAAAAGAGAGAACTCACCACTAATGAAGAGGAAATTAGAACAATAGTTAGGAGATACTTTGCTCAACTTTATGCCAATAAATTCAATAACTTAAATGAAATGAAAGAATACCTTCAAAAATATAGCTTGCCCAGATTAACAGAGGAAGAAGTAAGTAGTCTAAATAGGCCCATCTCAGAAAAAGAAATAGAACAAGCTATTAACCAACTTCCTAAGAAAAAATCCCCAGGACCAGATGGATTTACATATGAATTCTACCAAACATTTAAAGAACAACTAACTCCAATGCTATATAAACTATTTTTAAAAATAGGGATTGAAGGAGTCCTACCAAATTACTTTTATGACACAGACATGGTGCTGATACCTAAACCAGGTAGATTGAAAACTGAGAAAGAAAACTATAGACCAATTTCCTTAATGAATATTGATGCTAAAATCTTAAATAAATAAGATATTAGCAAAAAGACTTCAGAAAATCAACCCCAGGATAATATAATATGATCAAGTAGGATTTATACTAGGAAAGCTGGGCTGGTTTAATATTAGGAAAACTATTAGTAAAATTGACCATATGAATAATCAAATTAATAAAAAACATATGATCATCTCAATAGATGCATAAAAAAGCATTTGATAAAATCCAACATCTATTCCTACTAAAAACGCTTGAGAGTATAGGAATAAATGGACTATTCCTTAGAATAATCAGGAGCATATATTGAAGACCGTCAGTAAGCATAATGTGCAATAGAAATAAACTGGAACATTTCCCAGTAAGATCAGGAGTGAAACAATGTTGCCCACTATCACTATTACTATTCAATATAGTACTAGAAACGCTAACCTTGGCAATAAGAGCCGAGAAAGAGATTCAAGGAATTAGAGTAGGAAATGAGGAAATCAAACTATCACTCTTTGCAGATGATATGATGGTATAATTAGAGAACCCCAAAGACTCTGCTAAAAAGCTATTAGAAATAAATCAGAATTTTAGCAAAGTTGCAGGATACAAAATGAATCCACATAAATGCTCAGCATTTTTATACATTACCAACACAATCCAACAGCAAGAGATACAAAGAGAAATTCCATTCAAAATAACGGTCGATAGTATAAAATATTTGGGAATATATCTACCAAAGGAAAGTCAGGAATTATATGAGCAAAACTACAAAACACTTGCCACAAAATAAAGTCAGATTTAAATAACTGGAAAGTCATTCAGTTCTCTTGGATAGGCCGAGTGAATATAATTAAGATGACAATAATCCCTAAACTAATCTATTATATATAACAATCAGAATCCCAAGAAACCATTTTAATGACCTAGAAAAAATAACAACAGAATTTATATAGAACAACAAAAATTCGAGAATTTCAAGGGAAGTAATGAAAAAAAAATTAAATGAAAGTGGTCTAGCTGTATCTGATCCAGAACTATATTATAAAGCAACAGTCACCAAAACCATCTGGTATTGGCTAAGATATAGACTTGTTGATCAGTGGAATAGGCTAGATTCTCAGGGCAAGATAGTGAATAAAAATAACAGTCTAGTGTTTGACAAACCCAAAGATCCCAACTTTTGGGATAAAAATTCATTATTTGACAAAAACTGCTGGGAAAACTGGAAATTAGGATGGCAGAAACTAGGCATAGACCCACATTTAACACCACATATTAACATTAGATCAAAATGGGTCCAAGATTTAGGCATAATCTAAATCATAAATTAATTGGAGGAACATGGGATTGTTTACCTCTAGAGCTTGTGGAGGAGGAAGGATTTTGTGTCCAAGGGAGAACTAAAGACCATTATTGATCACAAAATAGAAAATTTTGATTAAACAAATTAAAGAGTTTCTGCACAAACGAAACTAATGCAAACAAGATTAGAAGGGAAGTAACAAATTGGGAAAACATTTTTACAGTTAAAGGTTCTGATAAAGGCCTCATCTTCAAAATATACAGAGAATTGACTATAATTTATAAGAAATCAAGCCATTCTCCAATTGATAAATGGTCAAAGGATATGAACAGACAATTTTCAGATGATGAAATTAAAAGTATTTCCACTCATATGAAAGAGTGTTCCAAATCACTATTAATCAGAGAAATGCAAATTAAGACAACTCTGAGATACCACTACCTACTTGTCAGATTGGCTAAGATTACAGGAAAAGATAATGATGAATGTTGGAGGGGATGTGGGAAAACTGGGACACTAATACATTGTTGGTGGAGTTGTGAAAGAATCCAACTATTCTGGAGAGCAATCTGGACTTATGCCCAAAAAGTTATCAAAATGTGCATACCCTTTGACCCAGCCATACTACTACTGGACTTATATCCCAAGGAAATACTAAAGAAGGGAAAGAGACCTGTATGTGTCAAAATGTTTGTGGCAGCCCTTTTTGTAGTAGCTGGAAACTGGAAAATGATCAGATGCCCATCAATTAGAGAATGGTTGGATAAATTATGGTATATGAATATTATGGAATATTATTGTTCTATAAGAAATGACCAACAGGAGGAATACAGAGAGGCTTGGAGAGACTTACATCAACTGATGCTGGGTGAAACGAGCAGAACTAGATGATCATTATACACTTCAACAAGGATACTGTATGAGTATGTATTCTGATGGAAGTGGATATCTTCAACATGGAGAAGAGCTAATCCAATTCCAATTGATCAATGATGGACAGAATCAGCTACATCCAGAAAAGGAACACTGGGAAATGAGTGTAAACTGTGAGCATTGTTTTTTGTTTTGTTTTGTTTTGTTTTGTTTCTCTTCCCATATTATTTTTACCTTGTGAATACAATTCTTCCTTTGCAACAACAACAACAACAACAAAATTCGGTTCTGCACATATATATTGTACCTAGGATATACTTTAAGATATTTAATATGTATGGGAATGCCTGCCATCTAGGGGAGGGGGTGGAGGGAAGGAGGGGAAAAATTCGGGACAGAAGAGAGTACAAGGAATAATGTTGTAAAAAAAAAAATATTACTTATGCATATGTACTGTCAAAGAAAATGTTATAATTATAAAAATTAATTAAAAAAAAACAACAACAACACTATAGCACTATAAGAACCCTGTTGTAAGTATCCCTTTAAGTAGTACACAGGTAGTCATGCTCTCCTTTATTTCTTCAGAAAGGGAGGTGGGAACCAAAGGTTAATGGGGAGCCAAACCAGATATTGTCAACAGGTTTCCTCTGGGCTAAACGGTCTTATGCCTTACCCAGAGTTCCCCCACTATCTACGGTCCTCTACATTTCCTGATATTTTTTGTTTTAATTGAAACAGGTATAAATAAATCCATCAGCATGGGAGGTATTACACAAGCAAATAGTAACATAACACAGGCCAGAAGTGTTGTACCAAACAAAATGAATCAGTATATAAGTTTTAGAAGGAGGGTATATAAATAACATATATATACCTCCTTCAGCAGCCAAGAGGTAGTCCAAAACCATTCTATTGTCTATCATTTCATGTGTCAGGGAATCCAATTTGAAGTCCTGCATTAGACTTATCATGTCTCAGAGAATCCAATGACTCCTGCAGGTTTTGAAGTCCTTCAACAGTCTCGTCAACATTTTTTGATGTTCATGAGTCAATTTCCATACACATTGAGTTAACAGTCATGCTCTTTCAGTGGCACATGTAGTCAGAGATGGAACCATCTGATGGTTCTTGTGTCTTCAACTTTGTTTCAAAGGTCTTCTTTTTTCTTTTTTTTTAACTAATTTTATAATTATAATTTTTGACAGTACATATGCATGAATATTTTTTTACAATACTATCCCTTTTATTCATTTTTCCAAATTTTCCCCACCCTCCCTCTACTCCCTCCCCTAGATGATAGACAGTCTTATATATATATTAAATGTGTTACAGTTTAACCTAGATACAATATATGTGTGTAAATCCAATTTTCTTATTGCACGGTAAGAATTGGAATCCAAAGGTGTAAGCAACTTGGGTAAAAAGACAGTAGTGCAAACAGTTTACATTCAGTTCCCAGTGTTCCTTCTCTGGGTGTAGCTGTTTCTGTCCATCATTGATCAACTGGAAGTGAATTGGATCTTCTTTATGCTGAAGATATCCAATTCAATCAGAATATATCTTCATACAGTGTTGTTGTTGAAGTGTATAGTGATCTCCTGGTTCTGCTCATTCCACTCAGCATCAGTTCATGTAAGTCTCTCCAAATCTCTCTGTATTAATCCTGCTGGTCATTTCTTACAGAACAATAATATTCCATAACATTCATATACCATAATTTACCCAACCATTCTTCAATTAATGGGCAAGCATTCATTTTCCAATTTCTAGCCACTACAAAAAGAGCTACCACAAACATTTTGGCACATACTTTCCCATCTTAAATATTTCTTTGGGATATAAGTCAAGTAGTAGCACTGCTGGATCAAAGTGTAGGCACAGTTTGATAACTTTTTGGGCATAGTTCCAAATTGATCTCCAGAATGGCTAAATTCTTTCACAACTCCACCAACAATGCATCAGTGTCCCAGTTTTCCCACATCCCCTTCAACATTCATCACTATTAGTTCCTGTCATCTTAGCCAATCTGACACGTGTGTAGTGATATCTCAGAGTTGTCTTAATTTGCATTTCTCTGATCAATAGTAATTTGGAACACTCTTCCATATGAGTGTGGGTCCATATCTAATTTCTTCCATACTAATTTCCATTTTTCCCAACAGTTTTTCTTTTTTTTAATTTTATTTTGTTTTTTATTAATTTTATAATTATAACATTTTCTTTGCCAGTACATATGCATAGGTAATTTTTTTTACAACATTATCCCTTGTACTCCCTTCTGTTCTGAGTTTTTCCCCTCCTTCCCTCCACCCCTTCCCCTAGATGGCAGGCATTCCCATACATATTAAATATCTTATAGTATATCCTAGGTACAATATATATGTGCAGAACCGAATTTTGTTGTTCTTGTTACAAAGGAAGGATTGTACTCGGAAAGTAAAAATAATCTGGGAAGAGAAACAAAACAAAACAAAACAAAACAAAAAACAATGCTCACAGTTTACACTCATTTCCCAGTGTTCCTTTTCTAGATGTAGCTGATTCTGTCCATCATTGATCAATTGGAATTGGATTAGCTCTTCTCTATATTGAAGATATCCACTTCCATCAGAATACATCCTCATACAGTATCCTTGTTGAAGTGTATGATGGGATCATCTAGTTCTGCTCGTTTCACTCAGCTTCAGTTGATGTAAGTCTCTCCAAGCCTCTCTGTATTCCTCCTGTTGGCCATTTCTTATAGAACAATAATATTCCATAACATTCATATACCATAATTTATCCAACCATTCTCCAATTGATGGGCATCTGATCATTTTTTTTCATATAATGAATTCTTATTCCAAATGTTGGTATCTTTGGGTTTGTCAAATACTAGATTGCTATAGTTGTGCCCTATTTTGTCCTGTGTACCTAATCTGTTCCACTGATCGACTGGTCTATTTCTTAGCCAATACCAAATGGTTTTGGTGACTGCTGCTTTATAATATAGCTCTAGATCTGGTACACCTAGACTACCATCATCTGACTTTTTTTTTCATTAATTCCCTTGAAATCCTCAACCTTTTATTCTTCCATCTAAATTTTGTCATTTTTTTCCTAGGTCATTAAAATAGTTTCTTGGGAGTCTGATTCGTATAGCACTAAATAAATAGATTAGTTTGGGGAGTATTGTCATCTTTATTATATTCGCTTGGCCTATCCAAGAGCACTTAATGTCTTTCCAATTATTAAATCTGACTTTATTTTTGCATCAAGTGCTTTGTAATTTTGCTCATATACTTCCTAACATTTCTTTGGTAGATGGATTCCCAAATATTTTATACTCTTGATAGTTGTTTTGAATGAAATTTCACTTTATATCTCTTGCTGTTGCATTTTGTTGGTAATGTATAAAAATGCTGAGGATTTATGTGGATTTATTTTGTATCCTGCAAATTTGCTAAAGTTGTGAATTACTCCTAATAACTGTTTTATTAGAATCTCTGGGGTTCTCTAAGTATACCATCATATCATCTGCAAAGAGTGATATTTTGATTTTCTCATTATCTACTCTTATTCATTTAATCTCTTTCCTGACTCTTATTGCAGAGGCTAGCATTTCTAATACAATATTGAATAGTAATGGTGATAGTGGGCATCCTTGTTTCACTCTTGATCTTAGGGGAAAAGGTTCCACTATATCTCCAATACATATTATGTTTATTGATGATCGTAATTATATGCTCCTGACTATTTTAAGGAATAGTCCATTTATTCCTATACTCTCAAGTGTTTTTAGTAGGAATGGATGTTAGATTTTATCAAATGCTTTTTATGCATCTATTGAGATGATCATATAGTTTTTATTAATTTGATTATTCATATGGTCAATTATACTAATAGTTTTGCTAATATTATACCAGCCCTGTATTCCTGGTATAAATCCTACTTGATCATAGTGTATTATCCAGGGGATGATTTTCTGAAGTCTTTTTGCTAATATCTTATTTAAGATTTTAGCATCAATAGTCATTAAGGAGATTGGTCTATATTTTTCTTTCTCAGTTTTCGATCTACCTGGTTTAGGTATCAGTACCATGTGTGTGTCATAAAAGGAGTTTGGTAGGACTCCTTCATCCCATATTTTTTCAAATAGTTTATATAACATGGGGCTAATTGTTCTTTAAATGTTTGATAGAATTCACATGGAAATACATCTTGTCCTGTGGATTTTTTCCTGGGAAGTTGATTAATAGCTTCTTCTATTTCTTTTTTCTGAAATAAAAATATGTAAGCATTTTACCTCCTCCTCTGTTAATCTAGGAAGCCTATATTTTTGGAGGTAGTCATCCATTTCACTTAAGTTATCAAATTTATTGGCATAAAGTTGTGAAAAGTAACATCCTTATTATTTCTCTAATTTGCTCTACATTGGTGGAAAGATCCTTCTTTTTCATTTTTAAGACTAACAATTTGATTTTCCTCTTTCCTTTTTCTGATCAGATTTTCCAAAGATTTATCTATTTCATTGGCTTTTTAATAAAACCAACGCTTGCTTTTATTTATTAATCCAATAGTTTTTTTTTTTATTTTCAATATTATTGATTTCTCCTTTTAATTTTAGCATTTCAAGTTTAGTTTTTGGTTGGGGGTTTTTAATTTGGTCTTTTTCTAGCTTTTTAAGTTGCAGGCCCAATTCATTAATCTTTTCTTTCTTTATTTTATTCAAGTAAGCCTCTAAAGATATAAAATTTCCCTTATTGCCACTTTAGCTGCATCCCACAAATTTTGGTATGATGTCTCATCATTGTTATTATCTTGGGTGAAATTATTAATTGTTTCTATAATTTACTGTTTCACCCAGTCATTCTTTTTTTTTGTTAATTTTTTTTATTATATATATATATATATATATTTTTTTTTATAATATTATTCCTTGTATTCATTTTTCCAAATTACCCCCCCTCCCTCTATTCCCTCCCCCCGATGACAGGCAATCCCATACATTTTACATGTGTTACAATATAGTCTAGGTACAATACATGTGTGTGAATATCATTTTCTTGTTACACAATAAACATTAGAATCCGAAGGTACATGCAACCTGGGCAGACAGATATTAGTGCTAACAATTTACATTCACTTCCCAGTATTTCTTCCCTGGGTGTAGCTACCTCTGTCCATCATTGATCAACTGGAAGTGAGTTGGATCTTCTTTATGTTGAAGATTTCCACTTCCATCAGAATACATCCTCATACAGTATTGTTGTTGAAGTGTACAGTGATCTTCTGGTTCTGCTCATTTCACTCAGCATCAGTTGATTTAAGTCTCTCCAGGCCTCTCTGTATTCCTCCTGCTGGTCATTTCTTACAGAGCAATAATATTCCATAACCTTCATATACCACAATTTACCCAACCATTCTCCAACCGATGGATATCCATTCATCTTCCAGTTTCTAGCTACAACAAAAAGAGCTGCCACAACATTTTGGCACATATATGTCTCTTTCTGCTCTTTAGTATTTCTTTGGGATATAATCCCAGTAGTAGCGCTGCTGGGTCAAAGGGTATGCACAGTTTGATAACTTTTTGGGCATAATTCCAGAATGCTCTCCAGAATGGCTGGATTCTTTCGCAACTCCATCAGCAATGTATTAGTGTCCCAATTTCCCCACATCCCCTCCAACATTTATCATTATTTGTTCCTGTCATCTTAGCCAATCTGACAGGTGTGTAGTGGTATCTCAGAGTGGTCTTAATTTGCATTTCTCTGATCAGTAGTGATTTGGAACACTCTTTCATGTGAGTGGATATAGTTTCAATTTCTTCCTCTGAGAATTGTCTGTTCATATCCTTTGACCATTTATCAATTGGAGAATGGTTCGGTTTCTTATAAATTAGGGTCAGTTCTCTATATATTTTGGAAATGAGACCTTTGTCAGAACCTTTGTTTTTAAAAATATTTTCCCAATTTGTTACTTCCCTTCTAATCTTGTTTGCATTAGTATTATTTGTACAGAAACTTTTTTAGTTTGATGTAATCAAAATCTTCTATTTTGTGATCAATAATAATCTCTAGTTCTCCTCTGGTCATAAATTCCTTCCTCCTCCACAAGTCTGAGAGGTAGATTATCCTCTGTTCCTCTAATTTATTTATTATCTCCCTCTTTATGCCTAAATCATGGATCCATTTTGAGCTTATCTTGGTATATGGTGTTAAGTGTGGATCCATATCTAATTTCTGCCATATTAATTTCCAGTTTTCCCAACAGTTTTTTCCGAATAATGAATTTTTGTCTCTAATGTTGGAATCTTTGGGTTTGTCAAAGATTAGATTGCTATAGATGTACCGTTTTTTGTCCTTTGTATCTAATCTGTTCCACTGATCTACCGGTCTATTTCTTAGCCAATACCAAATGGTTTTGGTGACTGCTGCTATATAATATAGCTTTAGATCAGGTACACTTAGACCACCTTCCTCTGAGTTTTTTTTTCATTAGTTCATTTGCAATTCTCGACCTTTTATTCTTCCATATGAATTTTGTTGTTATTTTTTCTAGGTCATTGAAATAGTTTCTTGGGAGGCTGATTGGTATAGCACTAAATAAATAGATTAGTTTGGGGAGTATTGTCATCTTTATTATATTCACTCGGCCTATCCAAGAGAACTGAATGACTTTCCAATTATTTAAATCTGATTTTATTTTTGTGGCAAGTGTTTTGTAATTTTTCTCATATAATTCCTGACTTTTCTTTGGTAGATGGATTCCCAAATATTTTATACTCTCAACATTTGTTTGGAATGGAATTTCTCTTTGTATCTCTTGCTGTTGCATTTTGTTAGTGATATATAAAAATGCCGAGGATTTATGTGGATTTATTTTGTATCCTGCCACTTTGCTGAAATTTTGAATTATTTCTAGTAGCTTTTTAGCAGAGTCTTTGGGGTTCTCTAAGTATACCATCATGTCATCTGCAAAAAGTGATAGTTTAATTTCCTCATTTCCTACTCTAATTCCTTGAATCTCTTTCTCGGCTCTTATTGCCGAGGCTAGCGTTTCTAGTACTATATTGAATAGTAATGGTGATAGTGGGCAACCTTGTTTCACTCCTGATCTTACTGGGAAAGGTTGCAGTTTATTTCTATTGCATATTATGCTTACTGATGGTCTTAAATATATACTCCTGATTATTCTAAGGAATAATCCATTTATTCCTATACTCTCAAGAGTTTTTAGTAGGAATGGATGTTGGATTTTGTCAAATGCTTTTTCTGCATCTATTGAGATGATCATATGGTTCTTATTAATTTGATTATTAATATGGTCAATTATATTAATAGTTTTCCTAATATTAAACCAGCCGTGCATTCCTGGAATAAATCCTACTTGATCATAGTGTATTATCTTGGAGATGATTTTCTGAAGTCTTTTTGCTAATATCTTATTTAAGATTTTAGCATCAATATTCATTAAGGAGATTGGTCTATAATTTTCTTTCTCAGTTTTCGATCTACCTGGTTTAGGTATCAGTACCATGTCTGTGTCATAAAAGGAGTTTGGTAGGACTCCTTCATCCCCTATTTTTTCAAATAATTTATATAATATTGGGGCTAATTGTTCTTTAAATGTTTGGTAGAATTCACATGTGAATCCATCTGGCCCTGGGGATTTTTTCCTGGGGAGTTGATTAATAGCTTGTTCTATTTCTTTCTCTGAAATGGGACTATTTAAGCAATTTATCTCCTCCTCTGTTAATCTAGGGAGCCTATATTTTTGGAGGAAGTCATCCATTTCACTTAAGTTATCAAATTTATTGGCATAAAGTTGAGCAAAGTAACTCCTTATTATTTCTCTAATTTCCTCTTCATTGGTGGAAAGATCCCCCTTTTCATTTGTAAGACTATCAATTTGATTTTCCTCTTTCTTTTTTTTGATCAAATTTACCAAAGGTTTATCTATTTTATTGGCTTTTTCATAAAACCAACTCTTGGTTTTATTTATTAATTCAATAGTTTTTTTACTTTCAATTTTATTGATTTCTCCTTTTAATTTTTGTATTTCAAGTTTAATTTTTGGTTGGGGGTTTATAATTTGGTCTTTTTCTAGCCTTTTAAGTTGTAAGCCCAATTCGTTAATCTTCTCTTTCTCAATTTTCTTCAAATAAACCTCTAAAGATATAAAATTTCCCCTTATTACTGCTTTAGCTGCATCCCAAAGATTTTGATATGATGTCTCATCATTGTCATTATCTTGGGTGAAATTGTTAATTATTTCTATAATTTGCTCTTTCACCCAGTCATTCTTTAAGATGAGATTATTCAGTTTCCAATTACTTTTTGGTCTATTTACCCCTAACTTTTTACTGAATGTAGCTTTTATTGCATTGTGATCTGAGAAGAAGGCATTTATTATTTCTGCCTTCCTACATTTAATTTTGAGATCTTTATGTCCTAATATATGGTCAATTTTTGTATAGGATCCATGAACTGCTGAGAAGAAAGTATATTCCTTTCTATTGCCATTCAGTTTTCTCCAAAGGTCTATCATACCTAGTTTTTCTAATATTCTATTTACTTTTTTAATTTCTTTCTTGTTTGTTTTGTGGTTTGATTTGTCTAAATCTGAGAGTGCAAGGTTGAGATCTCCCACTATTATAGTTTTACTGTCTATTTCTTCTTGCAGTTCTCTTAACTTTTCCTTTAGAAAGTTAGATGCTATACCACTTGGTGCATATATGTTTAGTATTGATATGGCTTCATTATTTATGCTACCTTTCAGCAGGATATAGTTTCCTTCCTTATCTTTTTTAACGAGATCTACTTCTGCTTTTGCTTGATCTGGGTTACGGATAGCTACCCCTGCTTTTTTGGCTTTACCTGAAGCATAATAGGCTCTGTTCCAACCTTTTACCTTTATTCTGTATGTATCTCCCTGCTTTAAGTGTGTTTCCTGTAGGCAGCATATTGTAGGGTTCTGCTTTTTGATCCAATCTGCTATCCGTCTCCGTTTGATGGGATCGTTCATCCCATTTACATTTACAGTTAAAATTACTAATTCTGTATTTCCTGCCATCGTATTATCCCCAGATTATGCTTTTTTCCCTTGACCCCCCTGATCCCCCTCCCCGATATTTAATTTACAGACCCCCCTTGTGACACGCAACCCTCCCTCTTTTTTTTTTTTTAGGATCCCTCCCCCCTCCCTCCAAGTCCCTTCACTTATTCTCCTTTTCCTTTTCCCTTTTCCTCTCCCCCCTTTTAATGAGGTGAGAGAAAATTCTCTGAAAAACAAATATGTTAATTATTTACTCTTTGAGCCTTTCCTGATGAGAGTAAGATTCACACAATGATTCTCCCCCTCACTAAGTTCCCTCAGATATGGTGTATTTTCTATGCCTCTTCCTGGGATGTAGTTTCCCTCTTTTTATCACTCCTTCCCCTTTTTCTGAACCGACCTCCTTCCCTTTACTACACCCCCCTTTTTTTCTTTTATATCAGTAAAATCAAATTATCCTTGAGTATTTTTTTATATACCCACAACAGAGTTACAGTTCTCAAGGGTTCTGTGTACCTTTTTCTGTTTCTCTTCAGTCTTGTGGATGTAGATCAAATTTTTTGTTTAAGTCTGGTTTTTTTCTTAGAAACATATAGAATTCCTCTGTTTCATTGAATGACCATCTTCTTCCATGGAAAAAGATGCTAAACTTAGCTGGGTAGTTCATTCTTGGTTGCAGTCCTTGATCTTTTGCCTTACGGAATATCAGGTTCCAGGCCCTTCTATCTTTTAATGTGGAGGCAGCCAGATCTTGGGTGACCCTTATTGTGGCACCTTGGTATTTAAATTGTTTTTTTCTAGCTGCTTGCAGGATTTTCTCCTTTGTGTGGTAATTCTGCAGCTGAGCCACTATATTCCGTGGTGTTCTTTTTTTAGGGTCTATTTCAGAAGGAGTTCGATGAATTCTTTCCACATCTACTTTCCCTTCTGTTTCTATTATCTCTGGACAGTTCTCCTTGATAATTTCCTGTAAAATAGAATCTAGGCTCTTTTTTTGGTCATAGTTTTCTGGAAGTCCAATAATCCGCAGATTATCTCTCCTAGATCTATTTTCCAGGTCTATAGATTTTCCCAGTAAGTATTTGACGTTGTTCTCCAGCTTCTCATTTTTTTTGTTTTGTTTGACTGATTCTTGGGTTCTCTGTGAATCATTCATTTCTATTTGTTCCATCCTGACTTTTAAGGAGTTATTTTCTTCTTTCACAGTTTTTAGTTCTTTTTGTAAATGCCCAATTTCGTTTTTAAATGAATTATTTTGCTCTATTGAATTTTTTTCCATTTCCCTAATTTTTTTTTGAGAATTATTTTCTTTTTCCAATTCAGAAATTCTATTTTCTTGAGACTTTTTTATCTTTTCCAATTCAGAAATCCTACTTTCCTGTGTTTTTTTAACCTTTTCTAATTCATAAATTTTGTTTCCCTGCATCTCCTGTGAATTCTTTATTTTTTCCAACTCCAATTTCAGGACGTTGTTATTCTCTATCATAGCTTCCCTTTCCTTTCCCCATTTTTCTTCAAACTCCCTTAATTTTTTAAGAGTTTCTTCTAGGAGAGAGTTATGTGATGGGGGGCAGGAATCGTTCCCCTTTGGGTTGTTATCTGCTGACTCTCTGCTGTTAACTTCCTTGGGGTTGGATACCCGCTCTTTCTCTGTATAGAAGGAATCTCTGGTTTTTCTGGGCTTCTTACTCATACTTGAAAAATCTTTTGGGGTCTGTCCCTGGGGTAGGAAATTATTTACTTCTTTACCAGCTTCCTCCCAGACCGGATGGATGCAGAGGCTCCTGCGCCTGAGCTAAGATAGAGCTCTGGGAGAGAGTTCCCCACCCCCTCCCTGGAAGTGCCTCAGAGGTGATTAGCACTACTGTGCTTCTAGGGCGTAGAATAGTAAAGACAGCACAAAGCCCAGCCTATGTGTCCGGGTGGGGAGTGGATGTCTGCAGCAGTTGATGTGAAAAGCCCCTGTGCTCAAACTGGAAGTGTCTGCCAGAAACCGTGGTCACTAGTTCAAAGGTTCCACTTCTCTGGGACTTCCTGGAGCTGAGTTCCACTCCCTCCAGCTAAGCTAGGCAGTGTGTATTTCCTTGGGCCGTATCCACCCACTTGTCAATCTCTTAGCTATTCTCAGGAGGTAGCTGAGGCCACACCCCCTGGTCCCGAGATCTGCTGAGTCACCCCCAGGATCCGGGGAAAATCTAATCTGAGTTTTAAAATATTTTGGCTTTCTCTTCTGAACTGCTAAATAATTAGCAGAGAAGAGCTAACAGCCTGTGCCAGATTCCTTTACCTCAGTGGCTTCTCTGATCCCAGAGCCCCTCCCAGCGCAATGGGCGCAGTATGCAAGCACCCAGCCCTCTGTGCTGGTCTCTCTTCTTCCTCCCCTGGGAACTGACCTTTCCTGTTGAAACTCCAGATTCTCTTCAGCTGGTAAGTCGTGCTTCCAATCCTTATGGTATCTATCAGTCCTGAGCTAATTCTGAGACTTAATTTATCTAATTAGTTGTGAGGGAGTGAGGACGTTCACAGAGACGTGTGTTTCTTCTCCGCCATCTTGGCTCTGCCCTTCACCCAGTCATTCTTTAAGATGAGATTATTTAGTTTCCAATTACTTTTTAGTCTATTTACCCTTAACTTCTTGTTGAATGTAGTTTTTTGCATTGTGATGTGAGAAGAAGGCAGTTACTATTTCTGCCTTCCTGCATTTAATTTTGACATCTTTATGTCCCAATATATGGTCAATTTTTGTATAGGTTTCATGAACTGCTGAATAGAAAGTATACTCCTTCCTATCACCATTCAGTTTTCTCCAAAGATCTATCATACCTTGTTTTTCTAATGTTCTATTTACCCCTTTAATCTCTTTCTTATTTGTTTTGTGGTTTGATTTATGTAATTCTGAGAGTGCAAGGTAGAGATCTCCCACTATTATAGTTTTTCTGTCTATTTCATCTTGCAACTCTCTTAACTTCTCCTTTAGGAAGTTAGAAGTTAGATCTATACCACTTAGTGCATAGATGTTTAGTATTGATAAGGCTTCATTGTCTATACTACCTTTTAGCGGGATATAGTCTCCTTCTTTATCTCTTTTAATTAGATCAATTTCTGCTATTGCTTGATCTGAGATAAGGATGGCTACCCCTGATTTTTTGGCTTCACCTGGAGCTTAATAGATTCTGCTCCAATCTTTTACCTTTACTCTGTATGTATCTCCCTACTTTAAATGTGTTTCCTTCAAACAACATATTGTTGGGTTCTGACTTTTGATCCAGTCTGCTATCTGCCTCTGTTTAATGGGAGAGTTCATCCCATTCACATTTACAGTTAAAATTACTAATTCTGTGTTGCCTGCCATCATATTATCCCGATTATGCTTTTTTTCTCCTTGTCCCTCCCTGCACCCCTTCCCCAGTATTGAATTTATAGACCCCACTTGTGATGTGCAGCCCTCCCTTTTTAGTATTCCTCCTCCCTTTTAAGTCCTTTCCCCTTTCTTGTACCCTTCCCTTATTCCTCTTTTCCTTTTCCCTTTTCCTCTCCCCTTTTATAATGAGGTGAGAAAGAATTCTCTGATAAACAAATATGTCAATTATTTACTCTTTGATCCTACTCTGATGAGAGTAAGATTCATACAATGTTTCTCCCAATCTCTAAATTCCCTCTGATGTGGTAGATTTTCTATGCCTCTTCTTGGGATGTAGTTTCCTCTTTTTATCTCTCCTTTCCTGTTTTCTCATACTATCCCTTTCCCTTTACTACTTCCCTTTTTTATGTTATATCAGTAAAATCAAATTATCCATGTGGACTTTCTGTATATCCATACAGTTCTCAAGAGTTCTTTTTACCTTTTTCTGCTTCTCTTGATTCTTGTGGATGAACATCAATTTTTTTGTTTAAGTCTGTTTTTTTTTTTTTTTTTTTTTTTTTTTTTTTCCCCTTAGAAACAAAGGGAAATCCTCTGTTTCATTAAATGTCCATCTTCTTCCATGGAAGAAAATGCTAAACTTAGCTTGATAGTTTATTCTTGATTGTAATCCTAATTCTTTTGCCTATCATTCTCTTCAGTTTCTTACTCATTGTTAACACTCTGTGGGGGGGGGTCTGTCCTTGGGCCGGAAATTTGCCAACTTCCTCCCAGACCAGATAGATGCAGCATTCCTGTGACTGGGCTAAGAGAGAGCTCTGGGAGAGAGTTCCCTTCCCCCTTCCCGAAATGACTCAGAGGTGGTTAGCACGCCTGGGTTGGGAGGAGTGCCCAGTGAAGATCCCCTACTGTGTGGCCTAGCAGCTGCCCTGAGGCTAGGGGCTGAACAATAAAAGTGTCACAAACTCCAGCCAAAGCCTCCACTGAGACCGTGGATAATAGCAACTGACTTGAAAAGCCCTTGAGCTCAAACTGGAAGTTTCTGCCTGGAAAGCACAGGTGCTGTTGCAGTGGTTCTGCTGCTATGGGAGTTCCACTGCTGCTTGAGTTTTATTACTGGGAGAATTCCACTGCCTCAGGCTGAGCCCCACATTATGTGGGTTATAGGGTGCCCCAGGCTGTGTCCCCCACCATTTAAGTTCTTACTGCCCCAAGGAAGAGCCCCGGACAGCAGAAGGTGGCTTCACAGACATGCTGAGATAGGTGTTAGGTCACTTCCAGTTTGGGGTGGTTATATTTTATAGCTTTTTATTTTAAAGTGGCTTTGAGTTCTCTTCTGATCTGTTGTTTTATAAGCAGAGTAGAGCTATCAGCCTATGCCAGATTCCTCTGTCTCAGTGGCTTCTCTGATCCCAGAGCTCTCCCTAGCCTGTTGGGCACAATGTGCTAGCACTTAGTCCAACCCTGTCTTTGCCGGTCTTTTTTTTCCTCCCCTTGGAACCGACCTTTTCTGTTGAAATCCCAGATTCTCTTCAGCTGGTAAGTTGTGCTTCTAATTCTTGTGGTTTTTATTGTTCCAGCGTTATTTTTGAAGCTGATTTAACTAATTGGTATTAAGGGTAGAAGGGAGCTTAGAAATGTGTGTGCATCTTCTCCGCCATCCTGACTCAGCCCCCCAGAGTCCAGGTCTTCTTTTTTCTGTCTTTCTTCAATGGACAAGGCAGATATGACTTGTTGGGGCCAATCATTCCTTCTCCATCTGTAGAGATACAAGCAAACCCTCTCTCCAAGCAGTTAACCTATCTGGTCCCTTCCATTCACCACTTTCTGGCTCTCTCCTTATCACCTAGTTATTATCTAAAGATAGTGGAGCTGCTCAAACTGGACACTGCCCTTCCAGTGGGTTATAAAATCTGTCTGCCAGATTCAGTGTATCTTTATCGAAAATCAAAAATTTAATAGTATAAAGAGCTAAATTTAAAAGTTCCCTAGGATTACCTGTGGCTCCCCTTTCCTTTTGTTTTGTCTACTACAACATGGATAAAAGACAGACGACCAAAATTTTTTTAATGGGTCACATCCATTTGCCAGATTTCATTGGGTCTCAAACCACAAGGGTTCTTCCCTGGAGGGAAGGTAGGAGTGTGGAAAGGAAGGCAAGCTGGACAGGCTTGTACTACGCTCTTAGCTTCCTCTTTTGTTATCCCAAATTACAAATATAAAGCTGGAGCAGCCTGATGATATTTAGAATGAGATTCTTAGGCTGCCTGAAATAAAGGAGTATTGGCTAATATGGTTAGAAGGCTATCTGCTTTTGAATTTTCATAAAAAATAAGACCTGGAATTCTACTATGAGAGTCGGCATGCAAGATATAAATCTTAAGCAGAATCAGATATTGTCAGCAGGTTTCTTCTGGGGTATATGATCTTATACCTTACCCAGAGTTCCCCTACTATCTGTGACCCTGTACAGAATACAAATATATTATTTCCTACTCAAATGCTGTGTTGGTTTGATTTATTAATTATATTGGATTTCTTTTTTTCTTTTTTTTTTTTTTTGGTTTGTTTTAAAATCTTCACTGAAAGGAAGAATCTTTGAATAATGAAGGAAGGCAAAGCTTTAGAAATGAATGTGGCAAAAAAGAAGAAAGAAAGAAAGAAAGAAAGAAAGAAAGAAAGAAAGAAAGAAAGAAAGAAAGAAAGAAAGAAAGAAAGAAAGAAAGAAAGAAAGAAAGAAAGAAAGAAAGAAAGAAAGAAAGAAAGAAAGAAAGAAAGGAAAGAAAGAAAGAAAGAAAGAAAGAAAGAAAGAAAGAAAGAAAGAAAGAAAGAAAGAGAGAGAGAGAGAGAGAGAGAGAGAGAAAGAAAGAAAGAAAGAAAGAAAGAAAAAGAAAGAAAGAAAGAAAGAAAGAAAAGAAAGAAAGAAAAAGAAAGAAAGAAAGAAAAGAAAGGAAAAGAAAGAAAGAAAGAAAAGAAAGGAAAAAGGAAAAATAGAAGATACATTTAAAAACTACTGCACATTTTTCTAAATACAATCCATCCTCTAATCTTCTTATTCAATCTTGGGACCCAGTTTGATAACCATATTCAGAGCCTCTCCAAAATAAATGTATTGATAGAAAAGCCCAATGAATTGTCTACCCATCAATGTGCCATGTTCAATATAGGCAGCATACGTCTACTTTTTTTTTTTCTATGCAAATAATTGGGCAAAAATCTCTTTAATGATTACTTCAAAACTTGTATGGATCAATGATCTCTTCAGCATAGCTATTCCTAACAAATAAACAGATTAAAACTTACCTGTGCCTTAATATCTTCTATGACTTTTGTATATCCCCCCATAAATTCTTCAAAGAAATTATACTTACTGTCCAGAAGCTTGTGCTTAGATTTCTTGACATTGCACTGATACTAGTTAAAATAGAATGCCCATCAAAAGATACAGCTCTTGCTATATAAAAAGTCTGCCTCTTTCTCTGCTATTCCATCTCATTGAAACAACTTCTATTCCCTCATCCTTTTGTAATTTGTGCATAAAGTCTATAAGGTATAATTATTTCTATGGTGTTTAGTTTTTGTTGGGGGGGTTCTTTTGTTAACAAATCATTAGTATGAGTACTTTGGTACAACTTGTTCAGTGGTCACATGATCATTATGGATGATGAAACAAACTCTAAGCATCCTTCCAAACAATAAGAACAAACATTTACATAAATAATTAAGGTTTCATTGTGTTCTAATAATAACCCTAGAAGGTAGATTATAGTATTATTCCCATTTTATCATTGAGGAAAATGAATCAGATTACATGACTTGCCTAGATTCATATATCTATTATCTGAGGCTAACTTTCTAATTCCAGGTACTATACTCTATCTAGTTGGCTATATGCCTTATTCCAGAGGAGAGGGCCCTTTGAAAGGGAGATCAGGAACAGTGTCAGAATTTTTGTGGGTATGGTTCTTCCATGTTAAACAACCTCTTCAGTCTTACTTCATATTACTACCCTTATCACCCTCTTATGTTCCAACTAACTTAATTGTTCTACAATCAGTTCCTTTGACATCTGAATTGTATTTTGAACTATTTTCTTTGGGTGACACTATTCACTACTCTTAGGACATTATTCCCTCCTCCCTCTACCTACTGAGTTTCTATAAAATCTTTAGATTTCAATCCAAATACCAGTTGTTGTTGTTGTTGTTGTTGTTGTTGTTGTTGTTGTTTTCCAACAAACTGCCAGATTCCTCTGGACCGTAATGACTTTGCTTCTTGAACCTCTCTTAATTACTTGTAGTTACTTGAGTTCTGGCATAGAACTCATAGGCCTTATGTAAACAGAAGTACTTACTTAGTCAAAATTTGTTAAATAAATGAATGGATGAATGAATGTGAAAGCCTCAATAAAATACATGTGATCCTGTGTGAAACATAGCAAGTAAAAACAGAACTAAAGGATGGGAAATTACCCTGTTATGTAAAAGTTTTGATTATATAGAAAAAAAAAATTGCTTAATAGTGGATAAAACAAGTTCACCCAGAAAAAGTAAGAATTTTCAACTAGGTATCATGAACAAGAAGATTCCTTGTTTTTTTTTTTTTTTTATTTCTAGTCTTCTTTCATTCTTCTATATGTTTGACCAGAAAAGTTACAATTTCATTTTAATATTTCTATAATTTAAAATGGATAATTTTTGTATTAAATCAAAATTTATGTTAAAATATATAATTTTCATGAGACTATTCAGGGAACATATGCTAACTGCAGATAACTATACAAATGACCATAATATAACCTATGAGGGAATGGCTGAAATGATATATAAAGATATTTTAATCATTCAGCAGAAAGATACTATAGAAACAAAAGAATAATACAAAGATGTTTGAGACACTTAAAAATATATCGCATGTATGATTCATTTAGCAATGTGTTTAAAATGTCTTTACAGAAATTATTAGATCAATTGGAAAGTTTAAAAAGTGTTCAAAAATAAGCTTACAGAATATAATAGATATTTAAAAAGCACTGATGTTTATCCAAAAAACTAAATTTCCCTTTTTTACCAAAACAGTATTTCTAGATAGCAAAAAAATGATAAATTGATGGGGTTTGGCAGTTGAGGAGAAAATAACCAGAATAAGATGGTAAACACTAAGGGGAGTTTCCCTTTGGAAAAAGAAAAAAAAAAATTGAATACCAATTAATTACTTGGGAATTTCTGGCAGGATTCAATAAAATCTTATCCTGATGTCTGATTGTTGTGGAAGTGACAGTGGTTGTTGAAATCTAGGGCACTCTAATACAAGCCCTAGTAAATTCTCTCATGTTGGACTCACAGACCTGAAGTTAGCAATGTGATAGTGAAATAACAAGTTAGCAAGGGATTTAAGAGTAAAAATAGTGTAGAGTGGAAGTGAATTAAGTAAATGATTGAGATGAAAGATAGAGGAAAGAATAGATTTGATAGACTTATAAAAGAATGAAGGATAAAGAGATTAGACATCATAATGAAGATTATGTTTAAGAGGAATAAAGAGAAATAAAATAATAGGTTATAATTAGGTAAAATAAATTAGGAGACCTTGACCAAAGAAGTAGAATATTTATGGGTGATGACAAGATCAATGGTATTACCATTCTTCTATATAGCTCAGTTGTTATGGAATATTTGGTTATTAGAGTTAAGATTCTGGAACTAGAATGTCAGAATATTGAGGAAATACAAATATATTTCCTAAAGGCCCTTAATATAATGGCAGGAGTTGAGGGGAGAACAAAATTATATTCCAGGCACTGAACTCATTGAAAAGAAGGGAAAACTTTCTGGGAGGATAGTGGATATGAGTTACCAGCATCAGATTATAAAATAACTTTATATCTTTATTTATATATCAAATAAACATGAAGATAATGTAACTTGTATCCCAACCTTTTTTATTGTTTTTTTATTTTTTTTAAATTTTATTTATAAGGGTTTTTTTTTTTACAGTATATATGCATGAGTAATTTTTTATAACATTATCCATTGTATTCATTTTTCCAAATTATCCCCACCCTCCCTCTATTCCCTCCCCTAGATGACAGGCAATGCCATACTTTTTACATGTGTTACAATATAACCTAGATACAATATATGTGTGTAAATCCCATTTTCTTGTTGCATATTAAGTATTAGATTCCGAAGGTATAAGTAACCTGGGTAGATAGATAGTAGTGCTAACAATTTACATTCACTTCCCAGTGTTCCTTCTCTGGGTGTGGTTGTTTCTGCCCATCATTGATCAATTGGAAGTGAGCTGGATCCTCTTTATGTTGAAGATATCCACTTGCATCAGAATACATCTTCCTACAACACTGAAGTGTACAGCTATATTCTGGTTCTATTCATTTCAGTCAGCATCAGTTGATGTAAGTCTCTCCAAGCCTCTCTGTATTCCTCCTGCTGGTCATTTCTTACAGAGCAATAATATTGCATAACCTTCATATACCATAATTTACCCAACCATTCTTCAATTGATGGGCATCCATTCAACTTCCAGTTTCTAGCTACAAGAAAAGGAGCTGCCACAAACATTTTGGCACATAGAGGTCCCTTTCCGCTCTTTAATATTTCTTTGGGATATAATCCCAATAGCAGCAATGCTGGGTCAAAGGGTATGCACAGTTTGATAACTTTTTGGGCATAGTTCCAAATTGCTCTCCAGAATGGCTGGATTCTTTCACAACTACACCAACAATGTATCAGTGTCCCAGTTTTCCCACATCCCCTCCAACATTCATCATTATTTGTTCCTGTCATCTTAGCCAATCTGACAGGTGTATAGTGGTATCTCAGAGTTGTCTTAATTTGCATTTCTCTGATCAGTAGTGACTTGGAACACTCTTTCATATGAGTGGATATAATTTCAATTTCATCATCTGAGAATTGTCTGTTCATATCCTTATCAATTGGAGAATGGTTTGATTTCTTATAAATAAGGCTCAGTTCTCTATATATTTTGGAAATGAGACCTTTATCAGAACCTTTAACTGTAAAAATAATTTTCCCAATTTGTTACTTCCCTTCTAATCTTGTTTGCATTAGTATTGTTTGTACAGAGATTTTTTAGTTTGATGTAATCAAATTCTTATATTTTATGATCAATGATGATCTCTAGTTCTCCTCTGGTCATAAACTCCTTCTCCTCCACAGGTCTGAGAGGTAGACTATTCTCTGTTCCTCTGATCTATTTATGATCTCATTCTTTATGCCTAAATCATGGACCCATTTTGATCTTATCTTGGTGTATGGTTTTAAGTAATTTCTGCCATACTAATTTCCAGTTTTCCCAACAGTTTTTTCCAAATAATGATATTTTATCCCTAATGTTGGTGTCTTTGGGTTTGTCAAATACTAGATTGCAATAGATGTACCCTTTTTTGTCCTTTGTACCTAATTTGTTCCACTGATCGAACGGTCTATTTCTTAGTCAATACCAAATGGTTTTGGTGACTGCTGCTATATAATATAGCTTTAGATCAGGTACACCTAGACCACCTTTCATCTGACTTTTTTTCCATTAGTTCCCTTACAATTCTCAACCTTTTATTCTTCCATATAAATTTTGTTGTTATTTTTTCTAGGTCATTAAAATAGTTTCTTGTGAGTCTGATTGGTATAGCACTAAATAAATAGATTAGTTTGGGGAGTATTGTCATCTTTATTATATTTGCTCGGCCTATCCAAGAGAACTGAATGACTTTACAATTATTTAAATCTGACTTTATTTTTGTGGCAAGTGTTTTGTAGTTTTGCTCATATAATTCCTGACTTTCCTTTGGTAGATATATTCCCAAATATTTTATACTCTCAACATTTGTTTGGAATGGAATTTCTCTTTGTATCTCTTGCTGTTGCATTTTGTTGGTGATATATAAAAAAGCTGAGGATTTATGTGTATTTATTTTATATCCTGCAACTTTGCTAAAATTCTGAATTATTTCTAATAGCTTTTTCCAGAGTCTTTGGGGTGCTGTAAGTATACGATCATGTCATCTGCAAAGAGTGATAGTTTGATTTCCACATTTCCTACTCTAATTCCTGGAATCTCTTTCTTGGCTCTTATTCCCAAGACTAGTGTTTCTAGTACTACATTGAATAGTAATGGTGATAGTGGGAATCATTGTTTCACTCCTGATCTTACTGGGAAAGGTTCCAGTTTATTTCTATTGCAAATTATGCTTACTGACAGTCTTAAAGATATGCTCCTGATTATTCTAAGGAATAGTCCATTTATTCCTATACTCCCAAGCATTTTTAGTAGGAATGGATGTTGAATTTTATCAAATGCTTTTTCTGCATCTATTGAGGTGATTATATGATTTTTATTAATTTGATTATTAATATGGACACTTATACTAATAGTTTTCCTAATATTAAACCAGCCCTGCTTTCCTGGTGTAAATCCTACTTGATCATAGTGTATTATCCTGGGGATGATTTTCTGAATTCTTTTTGCTAATATCTTATTTAAAATTTTAGCATCAATATTCATTAAAGAAATTGGTCTATAGTTTTCTTTCTCAGTTTTTGATCTACCTGGTTTAGGTATTAGTAGCATGTCTGTGTCATAAAAGGAGTTTGGTAGGACTCCTTCATCCCCTATTTTTTCAAATAGTTTATATAACATTGGGGCTAATTGTTCTTTAAATGTTTGGTAGAATTCACATGGAAATCCATCTGGTCCTGGAGATTTTTTCCTGGGGAGTTGATTAATAGCTTCTTCTATTTCTTTTTCTGAAATGGGACTATTTAAGCAATTTATCTCCTCTGTTAATCTCAGAAGCCTATATTTTTGGAGGAAGTCATCCATTTCACTTAAGTTATTAAATTTATTGGCATAAATTTGGGCAAAGTAACATCCTTAATATTTCTCTACTTTCCTCTTCATTGGTGGAAAGATCCCCTTTTCATTTGTAAGATTAACAATTGATTTTCCCCTTTCCTTTTCCTGACCAGATTTACCAAAGGTTTCTCTATTTTATTGGCTTTTTCATAAAACCAACTCTTGGTTTTATTTATTAATTCAATAGTTTTTTTTTTTTTTACTTTCAATATTATTGATTTCTCCTTTTAATTTTAGTTTTTCAAGTTTGATTTTTGATTAGGGGTTTTTAATTTTGTCTGTTTCTAGCTTTTTAAGTTGCACGCTCAATTCATTAATCTTCTCTTTCTCTGTTTTGTTCAAATAAGCTCTAAAGATATAAAATTTTTCCTTATTGCTGCTGTAGCTGGATCCAACAGATTTTGGTATGATGTCTCAGCATTGTTATTATCTTGGGTGAAATTATTAATTGTTTCTATAATTTGCTGTTTTACCCAGCCATTCTTTAAGATGAGATTATTCAGTTTCCAATTACTTTTTGGTCTATTTACCCCTAACTTCTTACTGAATGTAGCTTTTATTGCATTGTGATGTGAGAAGAAGGCATTTATTATTTCTGCCTTCCTACATTTAATTTTGAGATCTTTATGTCCTAATATATGGTCTATTTTTGTATAGGATCCATGACCTGCTGAGAAGAATGTATATCCCTTTGTATTGCCATTCAGTTTTCTCCAATGGTCTATCATACCTAGTTTTTCTAATGTTCTATTTACTTTTTTAATTTCTTTCTTACTTGTTTTGTGGTTTGATTTGTCTAAATCTGAGAGTGCAAGGTTGAGATCTCCCACTTTGATAGTTTTACTGTCTATTTCTTCTTGCAACTCTCTTAACTTTTCCTTTAGAAAGTTAGATGCTATACCACTTGGTGCATATATGTTTAGTATTGATATGGCTTCATTATTTATGCTACCTTTCAGCAGGATATAGTTTCCTTCCTTATCTCTTTTAATTAGATCAACTTCTGCTTTTGCTTGATCTGAGATAAGGATAGCTACCCCTGCTTTTTTGCCTTTACCTGAAGCATAATAGATTCTGCTCCAACCTTTTACCTTTACTCCATATGTATCTCCCTACTTTAAGTGTGTTTCCTGTAAACAACATATTGTTGGGTTCTGATTTTTGATCTAGTCTGCTATACATCTCTGTTTGATGGTAGTGTTCATCCCATTCACATTTAAAGTTAAAATTACTAATTCTCTATTTCCTGCCATTATTTTATCCCCAGATTATGCTTTCTCCCTTCACCTCCCTGAACCTCTTCCCCAATATTTAATTTATAGACCCCACTTGTGATGTGCTTCCCTCCCTTTTTTTAGTATCCCTCCCCCCTCCTTCCAAGTCCCTTTCCTTATTCCCCTTTTCCTTTTCCCTTTTTCTCACCCCCCTTTTAATGAGGTGATAGAGAATTCTCTGAAAAACAAATATGTCAATTAATTACTCTTTGAGCCTATTCTGATGAGAGTAAGATTCACACAGTTTTTATCCCCCTCTCTAAATTCCCTCAGATATCGTATATTTTCTAGGCCTCTTCCTGGGATGTAGTTTCCCTTTTTTATCACTCCTTCCCCTTTTTCTGATACTACCCCCTTCCCTTTACTACTCCCCCCCCTTTTTTATTTCAGTAAAATCAAATTATCTATGCGGATTTTTTATATATCCACAACAGAGATAAAGTTCTCAAGAGTTCCTTTTACCTTTTTGTGTTTCTCTTCAGTCTTATGGATGTAGATCAATTTTTTTTGTTTAAGTCTTGTTTTTTTTTTTTTCTTAGAAACAAATGGAATTCCTCTGTTTCATTGAATGACCATCTTCTTCCATGGAAGAAAATGCTAAACTTAGCTGGATAGTTTATTCTTGGTTGCAATCCTTGATCTTTTGCCTTTTGGAATATCTGGTTCCAGGCTCTTCTATCTTTTAATGTGGAGGCAAACAGATCTTGAGTGACCCTTATTGTGGCCCCTTGATATTTGAATTGCTTTTTTCTAGCTGCTTGCAATATTTTTTTTCCTTTGTGTGGTAATTCTGCAGCTTAGCCACAATATTCCATGGAGTTCTTTTTTTAGGGTCTTTTTCAGAAGGTGTTCAATGAATTCTTTCAAAACCTATTTTCCTTTCTGTTTCTATTATCTCTGGACAGTTCTCTTTGATGATTTCCTGTAAAATAGTATCTAGCCTCTTTTTTTGGTCGTAGTTTTCAGGAAGTCCAATGATCCTCAGATTATCTCTCCTAGATCTATTTTCCAGGTCTATAGATTTTCCCAGTAAGTATTTGACATTATTCTCCAGATTTTCATTTTTTTTTTTGTTTTGTTTGACTGATTCTTGTGTTCTCAATGAATCCTTCATTTGTAATTGTTCCGTCCTGATTTTTAATGAGTTATTTTCTTCATTCACAGTTTTTAGTTCTTTTTGTATATGCCCAATTGATTTTTAAATGAATTATTTTACTCTATTGAATTTTTTTCCATTTCCCTAATTTATTTTTAGAGAATTATTTTTTTCCAGTTCAGAAATCCTACTTTCTTGAGACTTTTTTATCTTCTCCAATTCAGAAATCATATTTTCTTTAGAATTTTTTATCTTGTCCAATTCAGAAATCCTACTTTCCTGTGATTTTTTTAAACTTTCATAATTCACAAATTTTGTTTCCCTGCATCTCCTGTTAATTATTTATTTTTTCCAACTCAAATTTCAGAATGTTGTTATTCTCTATCATAGCTTATCTTTCCTTTCCCCAATTTTCTTCAAACTCTCTTAACTTTTTAATTGTTTCTTCTAGGAGAGAGTTATGTGATGGGGGCCAGGTATTGTTCCCCTTTAGGCTGTTATCTGCAGACTCTCTACTATTAATATCCTCAGGGGTTGATCCCCGCTCTTTCTCTGTGTAGAAGGAATCAGTGGTTCTTTTTTGGCTTTTTACTCCTCGTTAAAAAATCTTTTGGTATCTGTCCTTGGGGTAAGAAGTTTATTTATTTATTTCTTTACCATATTCCTCCCAGACTGGATGGATGCCATGGTCCCTGGGCCTGATCTAAGAGATAGCTATGGGAGAGAGTTCCCCTTCCCCTCCCTGGAAGTGCCTCAGAGGTGATTAGTACTGCTGTGCTGTGAGGGTTGCTCAGTGAAGGACTCCACTGTGTTTCCTAGAGACTTCCCTGAGGTTTAAGACTGAACAATAAAGGTGACACAAAGTCCAGCCAATGTGTCCCGTGGGGCATGGATGTCAGCAGCTGATGTGAAAAGCCCTGCGCTCAAACTGGAAGTGTCTGCCCAGAAACCGCAGTTCCTATTTCAAACTTTCTGCTTCTCTGGGACTTCCTGGGCTGAGTTCCACAGCCTCCAGCCTAGCCCAGCACTATGTGAATTAGATATTGCCTTGGGCTGTGTCCTCGATGTTCAAGCTCTTAACTACCCCAAGGTGAAGCCCCAGGCAGGAGAAAGTGGCTGCACAGCCTTGACGAGATCTGTTGGGTCACTTCTGGATTGGGGTGGTTCTAGTACCTGGCTTTATATTTTTAAGTGGCTTTAATTCTCTTCTGATCTGCTGTTATATTAGCAAAGAAGAGCTAACAGCCTGTGCTAGATTCTTCTATCTCAGTGGCTTCTCTGATCCCAGAGTTCTCCCCAGCCTGATCTGCTCAGTGTGCTAGCACCTAACCCTGTCTGTGCTGGCCTTTTTTCTTCCTCCCCTGGGAACCGACCTTTCCTGTTGAAACTCCAGATTCTCTTCAGCTGGTAAGTTGTGCTTTTAATCCTTGTGGTTTCTATTAGTCCAGCATTATTTTTGAGGCTGATTTAACTAATTGGTATTGAGGGAAGAAGGGAGCTTACAAAATCACGTGTATCTTCTCCGCCATCTTGGCTCTGCCCCCCCAACCTTTTGTAGATAAAGATATAAGAAATTCTATGAAGAATTTAATGAAACCATCAAAGTTTTGTCTGTATAATATACATATCATTGATCTCAATATTATCATAAATACAGAACAATGAAGATTATTTTGAAAAAAACATAATTTGACTGAACCCCAAAGTTTATAGATTCTTTGGAGCTTTATATTTGTATTTCATAAATATATTTTTAAAGAAGAGACCAAGATGATCTTAACAGAGTAAGAACCAAATCACATTATCCATCCCCATAAGAGAAAATGAAGTTGTCTACATTTGAAGAGACAGAAAATAAATGATTACCACTGTGGCAATATTTTGTCCAAATTACTTGTCAATATAGACAGCCAAAGACTTAGTGGAGTGAAATTCAAATTTCAGTACCAAAGCAGAACACAGTTAAATAATAATTTTTTCCATTGGTATACATAGAATGTTAAGGAACATTGAAGAAGGTCCCCACCAACCAAATAGTCAGGGCGCACAGCTTAAGAGATTTAATGGAGGACATTAACCTTTTACTTTAATAAGCCTCTTTATAAAACATGGGGATGAATATTTGCAACAGCTACCTCCAATACTTGATGGTATAGTAGATACAATATTAGACCTGGATTCAGGAGGACATCTTTCTGAGTTCAACTCCATCCTCAGATATTAGATTTAGGACACTATACAAATCTTACCTTAATTTCCTCTCCTATAAAAAGAGCTAGAAAAGAATCTTTGCCAAGAAAATCCCATATGGTGTCATGGAGAGTCACAACTGAAAAAATGACTAAACAATCTACCTCACAGCTCTACCAAATATTAAGGAACCAAATTAGAAGAGAAATCCTGGCCTTTATTGAATGAAACCAATGATGAGGATAAAATGTATGCTTAAATTCAGTGAAATGAATCTAGGAATGAGATGATTGATAATAACATCGATGGTACACTATGGTATTTGTGAAGTTTGCTCTTTGTTTTCTTTCCTTTGGGTCATTGTTCTAGTACCAGTGTTGGCACAGGGTCATGATTAATATATAATGTGTAGCAAAATGGGGAAGGTAGTTATATAAATTATGCTGAAAATACAAATATCCTTAGCATTGATAATCTGAATTGTATGCTTTAAGAAATCTTTCCATAGCAGATATTAGAAATAGTCTCAGATGAAATATACAAGGAAAATTAAATACATCCCAATGTTTTTCACCATTATCTGCTAATTCCTATATATTATTCTTTGATGAGATCATTTTTTCATAAAATTATATTTCAAGGAAGGAATTAAGTTTAATATTTCTTCAATATTCCTGAACTATCAATGTTTATATTAATCCCAATATCTGCTTATATGCAAAATCCTGACATGTACATTTTCATGCTATGAAACTTGGCTGAAATTCAATGAATTTCACATTCATCCCAAGATTGCTAAGAAAAGATAATGGCATCACTAATTATGCATTGTAGCTAACTTTGCTGGTAAAACTGCTGCTTGGTTTTGTTGTTTTAGAACAAGAGCACTTCAATATATAGCATGAATTCCCCTAAGCATGTTCTCTGCTATGAGATTCCTTCTTCAATACTCTCCTTTTTGTTCCAAGAAGATACTAAATAAATAAGGAAAAAGACTTTTCTTTTTTCCCACCAGTTTCTAAATCAATGTATAATTTGGCAAGGTGAATGAAATAGTTTTAGAGTGTTATCATTTACAACTCTCACAGATTTGCTTCCCTGATATGCCTTTTGCCTTTTGGACCTGTCATTCAGGCCTTTCAGAATATGGGATGGGAAGAGCAGTGTAGGGAAGGAACTTCAAGGAAGGTGTGGAAGAAGGAAAAAATAGAGGGGAAGAATATCAAAAAGAACATTAAATCATCTCTTTGCTAATCACCTTTCACAAGCAATGAATTTCCATAAGTTCAGAGCCAACTAGGTACATTTCAGAGGGAAGTGTTGGGGGCAGGGAGAGCACATGTCACTCAAGGCAGTTATTTATGAAAGATGACAGTTTGCAAATATCTCAATCTCAGACAAGACTGCTCCAGTGACACAGAGGAGTGTTGGAAAATTGGAAGAGTCAGCAGCCAACATTTATTTCATCAGGACCTGTCCAATCTTCACTGATCGCTTGACAGTCTGGGAATTGCTGGCACAAGTAGGGGCCCTTTCTATTGGTTATTTTCATTTAGTTTGCATGGATCAGTCTAAAGAGTTGTATTAAATATGTAAAGAAGGATAAAAGGACTAGTTTAGAAATGTTCTGTTCTTTGAAGAAGAGCACAGGGCTGCAGCAGCTCTTTTTAACTATGTCAAATAGGAGTAGTAGTAATTACCTGTCTATTGACTGATACTCTTAGCTGACAATGAAATAAAGGTTTTGTCTAACTACCATGACAGACTTTTTTTTAGCACAACATCCTGTAAGGCCAATGATGGCAACAAACTTGCTTTTCTACTAGGTTCCCCTTCACCCAAAACAATCACCCCATTTTTCTTGAAGCTGTGTATGCCTCATAGTGAGCCTCTTCAGAAAAAAAGAAGGCTACATTTCTGCCCACTGAAGGGTAAAAGGCCAAGTCACTGTCTGAAAAAATGATAAAATAAAGGCAGGGCAAAACATTTACAACATCTCTTCTGAAGTCCTTAGAGGGAGGTGGATATATTTTTTATTTTCAGAAATTAAGTGTGAATTCCTAATTTCCTGTAGACAAGTGTAACATAAGGAAAGCTTCCAGGCCAATGAGAATTTGTTCCAGTCTCTTTCCCAGACATTACAATGTTTCCTCAGAGAAGAAAATTCCATTTGAGTATTCTTAGGATTTCACCTTCCCTTTTTCTAATCTTCGTCAGAATAATAAAGTCAAGCTGTGCCTTTTCTGAAGAGCAGCTGAACTGGGTGAATTGAAATTTCTATGAATTAAGCTCTCACAAACAAACATCACAGTCAGAGTTTTCAGATTCTGCATTGAAAGGCAAAGGAAAGTAGAATTAGTGATAGCAATAGTCAGGAAGTATGTAGTATAGATAGGGCAATCAGAAATGCCAGGTTAAGGTCCTTTAAGAAAATATTAGTCATTCAATTTGTGATAATTATGTTATTTTAATATCTCAGTATTCACTGCTTCTCTTGCTATATGCTATATTCAGGAGAGGTTAGTGATTCATATAGCCATCACTGAAGATTATGTCTTTCCCTCTGACAGGCTAAAGATGCCAGCACTCAGTGGATATCATTCACTGACAAGTCTAATATAAATGGAGGTGGGTTATGCCAGCAGAATGCAAAAATACACTACTCTGTATTGGGCTGCTTATTTGTGTGTGTGTGTGTGTGTGTGTGTGTGTGTGTGTGTGTGTTTGTGTGTGTTTTAATTCTATTGAAATAGATGTTGAATTCAATTAAAGGCCTCATTCTTTCTTCATTTATACTTTGCATTTCTCAGAATCTTGAATAATTAAAAATAAATGTGGTGTAATGCAGTTCTCATTTCCATTATGCAAAGCTAGTCTTCTTGTTTTTTGAAAGAAAAAAAATCTGGGATATATCTCTGTATGCATGCCAATTAAAGGAGGAGTGGATTGTGGGTGTTCTCACCATGGGAGCAAGAACAAGAACATATAGCCTCTGTTTCTAGAAAGGTACACAAGACTAGATTCATAGTTCTTCTCAGAGACCTGGGAAGTGGGGACGGAAAAGGAGAAAAAAAAGTATGTATCACTAACCTTTCTGATAGAATTATAAAAATCATTCCAACAAGCATTTATTAAATGCATATTACTCTATGTGCAAATCATTCTATGACTCATGGTACAAAAACAATAGTAAAGGTGAAAGAATTGAAAATTAACCTAGTTCAATTCTTTAATTTTGCTAATGCCAAGTTAAATGACTTGTCCAAGATGAACTGGTCACTCACTGACATAGTTAGGATTATAACCAAATAATTCCTTCCTATTTTCAGGATTCTTTTTATGACTTTAGGCTTTGTTCCCCTCTTATAGAAGAGATTAAACTTAAATTTAAATTGCATACATTCAAATGTAGAAATATCTAAATATGTTTGTCTAAATATCTATACATATATATATACATATATGTGTATATATATATATAGATATAGATATAGATATAGATTTATATCTTTATAGTTTTAACTACATGGTGTCCAAATATCCAGTGAATTAAATATTTTGTCATGAGGAAGATTAGAAGCACTGTGGCAATACAGAGGCATTTCAGGGCTTGAATACAAGTTGAGGATGACCTAGACTTGGATGCCAAATTTGACACTTGGTTGCTGTGGCATCTTGATAAGTCATTTAACCTCTAAATACTTCAGGAAACTCCCTAGGGCTTTTTGGTTGATGGGCCATGATAGATCCTTATTCTAAAGAAAGCAAAGATACTAATTTAGTTATAAAGAAGATTATAAATGAGAAGGGAAAGATTCTTTGAGCCTCTTAAGACTAATATAAAATATTATTTTTTAATTTAGTGTGCTTGAATTTCAACAGAAGTGAAAATATTTCTAAAAAAAAGGCATCTTTTCCTACTCTAAACCTGAATTCAAGCATACTTGTTTTTCCTTATTTACACAATTGGCATTTGTTTTCACTAGACTTAAGATAGAAACATATATAAGGATGAGTTTAAATAGAAGATTTAATCTACTCCTTCAATCAAAAGAAAAACAAATCTTTGGTTTTACTTCCCATAAAAATCTTCAGCAAAGCAGCATACGAGCATACAGATTCACGACTTGACTCCTTTTTCACTCAGTATGATTTGGGGCAAATCCCATAACCTCTCTGAGCCTGTTTCCTTAAATATAAAATGGAGACTTTAGATCATGTTGATTGTCTATTTCTAAATCCTATAATCTGATGATGCAGTGAGCAAGAGAATCGCAATAAATCTTTCTTGGCCATCAGTTAGTTCTATGAATACCTAACAGGCAGTTTTTCCAGACTTAGGAGCTCCCACTCATTGAAGGGGAAAGAAATAAATATTTTATTATTAACAACTTATTTGAATAGATCAAAATGTGTTATTTTAATCATAACATGTATGTTGATTTTTGTATTTTTATTCTTCTGGTTTTAAAATAAAATTCTGTTTAAAAATATCATAGGTTCATAGATCTAGCACTAGAAGGGTCTACCTCTTCATCTAACAAATGTATCACTGAGGGAGGAGGAATAAATGCATTAGGGAGTACCCTAACCCCTTACCAAGTCCAGAAATCCATCAACATTCTCAGATTGACACCTTTTATTCACTATTCTTAGTAGAAATACCACATAAATGTTTTGTTTTCATATATCTTGGATTGTATGAACCATGTTCAGTTGATACAAGGAGGTGTCCTTCATAAAAGGCAAAGAAAAGAACCTGGTATTAAGAAAATATGTGGTTCAACATAAAGAGAATGTTTTAAATATAGAAAATTAAATGGCTTGTCAGGGTTCTGCTTTTAAAATAAGTAGTATTTTTTTTTTTTAAATATCTCTAGTTCTCTCTTACCACCAATTCCTAGCTTCCTGTTCTAACTGAAATTCAATTACTCCTCCCCTCCAAAAAAAAAAAAAAAAAAAAAAAACTACCATAAATAACTATTGTGACTAAAAATATGTATAACTTTGCCCTCTACTCTATTTCTGCATCTATGTTTATATCCCATAGTGAAAAAAATGCTTAGATGCACATAGATAGGATGTCTGCTGCATTCCATATCAGAGATGCTCCTCACTGCACTTTGCCTTGCTTCTTCTCTCATCCACATTCCTTTCTCTCCCCCACTCTTATCTCTCCCTGAATTTTGTTCTTTGTGTCTCAGACATCTTATGCTAATTAGTACAAGGCCAGACCTAGACATCCTCCAGCACTCAGCAATTCCACAAAGCTTCTGGATTCAGTGCTGTTAGCTTTGTGCCTCTTTTTAATTGTATCCCTCATGCCTCAGGACTGGAATTTCCCAGCACACAAAAATTGGTGCTTTGCTTCATGCCACTTACCTCTCATCCTGCACCTGTGTACACTTAATAAATACATAATCATCCCACTATGCTAATAGAGATGCTCCTTAAGTAGGTATGCAGTAAGGTCCTGTGCTTTTGGAGCAGAAAGATTGCAGTTCTCTTTCTGCATCGCAGCTATGAAGGCTCTATAGATGATTACCGGGGAGTCCTCTGTGGCCATAGCTCTTTTTAGTGCAGTATAGAAAGCTTTGTCTATCTGTCTCCCTGTGCCCATCTGTGTAAAAGCCCACCTGGTATAACTCACCCTTGTTCTGTCAATCTCTGTTCATCTCTATCTCCCTCTTCTTTTCAATGAAGTCTTTTTAGAATATCTCCTTTGTATTTGGAAATCCCTCCGAGCAGAAGAAAAAGTACGTGTCTTTATGTTGAATGAATAATAGATTAATCATTCCTATGTGTGCAATGCAGTAGCACGCTAATGTCACTGATTATTCTATATTGCATAAATAGTGTTACCAGGTTGATATGTCTAAAGCAAATGAGATGCTGATTGGTATCCATGAAGTCAGTTAACAAGGCCCATTTCCTGTATTGACTTCTACTCATGTGTTAATGAAGTTAAAAAAAAAAAAAAAAACTTTTTGCGTATATCAGATTAATTTGCCTATGTTATACCTGGGAAGCATGCAAATATTTATTGCATGTGTGTTTATATTTATGTGCAACAAAGCTAAATCTTCAAAAAGCAATAAATACCATATCCATTAATTCATTTAAAGTAGAAATTGTTTAACAACCAGTTGTAATTGTTACCATGGCAAATGTCCATAGGTACTGAATCATGCAGAGTTGAGCCACAAATTTCTGACTCAGAATTTCAGAAGTAGAGAACCTTGAAATCTATATCAATTCCCTCAGTTTCTGTATGGAAAAGCCAAGGCCCAAAGAAGTCAAAAGTTTAAAATGAGATTAGTCTCAAATGTATTAAGAGCTTGAGTCAGTATAATCTATATCCCATTTAAATACATCTATGCATATATTTTTTACATTTTAATGAATAGGATCTATTTTTGTTTTTCAACAAACATCAGTACATTTTAAGACTTCAATAAGCTGTGGACTTATGAAGAATAAGTGACACACTTCCCTATTGTATGTATAGAGAAGGAAAACTGCAAGAATATAATATTGCATCTCATATCACCAGTGTCTATATAGGTTGTTGTAATTTCATTGTTTTCTTTGTTTAAAAAAAAAAGAAGTTAGGGATGAGGGAGTAATATATCAGAACATCCTTCTTCTTCCAACTTTCCAAACAGGAATTTAGTGGTCTAGGAAAATTCCACTGCAGGGATTTCCTCTACCAATACAGATTGAAAATGACTCTATAACATTCCTTTAATAATGATCTAAACAAATTTTATAGCACCAGGACACCCAAAAAGGCAACCTAGAAGTTCAGCAGAAAAGGTGGGAGTCCAGCTTCAGCCCAGCCCAAGCCCAATCTCTGAATCAGTGACAGTACAGATGGCGTCCAGACCTCTCAGGTCACAGACATCAAATAGGAGCTAGAAGGTCAGCAGAAAAGGTCTGTGGAACCAGAGTATTAACCCAGAGCAACACCGGTCCCTGATCCCAGCTCTTGCCTGAGCCCAGCATCAGTGAGGCAGGACCTTTAAATCAGCAGCAGTACTGGAGGCTTCTGGACTCCTCATCACAGAGATACCAGGGAAGATTAGGAAGATCAATGGAAAGGTCTGTGACAATTGGTTGGGAGTCTGCTGGACAGTCCCAAAATAGCCCTTTAGCAGAGTCCCAGCCACAGTCAGCACACTAGATCTTATACCTACTATGGAGCATAGACAAACCTAACAACTCTGGGGCAGAAAAGAGGACTTGTGAGATCCTTAGAAGGATTTCTGAAAACAGCTGCACAAAACACAAAAGTTTGGGACAGTGCACCCTCCACCCTGGAAACAGAGCCCTACAAAAAGTTAAAGACAGAGTAATAGGCTAGGAAAATAAGCAGAAAACAGAAAATGTTTCTGACCATCGAAAGTTACTAAGGCAACAAAGTGAATCGAAACACATATTTAGAAGATGATAACAAAGTCAAAATTCCTACATCCATAGTCTGGGAGGAGGGAAGAATTGGGCTCAGAACATGGAAGAGCTCAAAAAAGACTTTCAAAAACAAATAAGAGTAACAGGGGGGCAATTAGAGAAATAATTAAAAGAGGTGCAAAAGGAAATACAAAAAGCTAGTGAGGAGAATAATGCCTTTAAAAGCAAAAATTGGCCAAGTGGGGAAAAAAGTTATAAAATCTCTCTAAGGGAAATAATTCTTTTTTAATTAAAACATTTTATTTTTAAAACATATGCATAGATAATTCTCAACATTCACCTTTGTAAAACCTTTTATTCCCTTTTTTCCTTCCCTTCCTTCTACCACCTCTCCTACTTAGCAAGTAATTCAACATGTTTAAGATGTGCAATTATTTTTATACATATTTCCCCAATTATCATGGTACACAAGAAAATCAGAAAAAAAGCAAAACAAATAAGAGAAAATAAAATGCAAGCAAACAACTCACTTCACTTAGCATCAATTCATCCAGGCCTCTCTGAAATCATCCTGTTGATTGTTTCTCATAGAACAACAATATTCCACAATATTCATATATCATGACATTCTGCCATTCTCCAAATGATGGGCATCCACTCAGTTTGCAGTTTCTTGACCCCAAAGAGCTGCCACAAATATTTTTCACACAAAGGTCCTTTTTTCCCCTTTTTTATGATCTCTTTAGGATACAGGCCCAGTAGAGACACTCCTGGATCAAATGATATGCACAGTTTGATAATCCTTTGAGCATAGTTCCAAACTGCTTTTTCCAAGTTTGGATCAGTTAACAACTTCACCAACAATGCATCAGTGTCCCAGTTTTCTCATATCCCCCTCCAATATTTATCATTATCTTTTCCTGTCATCTTAGCCAATCTGAATAGTGTGTACTGTTATCTCAGAGTTGTCCTAATTTTCATTTCTCTGATCAATAATGATTTAGAGTATTTTTCTATATGACTAGAAATGGTTTTAATTTCTTCATCTGAAAATTATCTGTTCATATCTTTTGACCATTTATCATTTGGAGAATGACAAATTCTTATATAGTTGCGTCAATTCTCTATATATTTTAGAAATGAGGCCTTTATCAGAACCCTTGGATGTAAATTTTTTCCCAGTTTATTACTTCCCTTCTAATGTTATCCACATTGGTTTTATTTGTACAAAAATTTTTAACTTGATCAAAAATATCCATTTTGCATTCCCTAATGTACTCTAGTTCTTCTTTGATCACAAATTCCTTCTTTCTCCACAAATCTGAGAGGTAGACTATCTTTTTGTTTATATCATTCTTTATGTCGAAATCATGAACCCATTTCAATTTTATCTTTGTATAATGTATTAGTATGGATCAATGCCTAGTTTCTGCCATACTACTTCCAATTAGGAAAAGAATTCCTTAAAAAATAGAATTAAGCTTTTTGTACAGCAAAATAACTATATGGACAAATATACATATATTGTATTTAACTTATACTTTAACATATTTAACATGTATTGGACAACCTGCCATCAGGGGGAAGGTGGGGGGGGGAAGGGGGAAAGTTGGAACAAAAGGTTTTGCAATTTTTAATACTGAAAAATTACCCATGCATATATCTTGTAAATAAAAAGGTATAATAGACTTCCGGCCAAGATGGCGGCGTGGAGGCAGACAGCTGCTTGAGCTCCTCATTTTCTCTCAGAACTTATTTCATGACAAGCCTCAGACTAAATGCTTGACCCAGAAAGAAATCCACAAATAATCACCAAGAGAAGACATCCTTGAAAGTCACCAGAAAAGGTCTGTGTTTGCTCAGGGGAGGGTCAATCAGACTGGGCGCAGACTGAGGGTAGGCAAGCCAGAGTGAGACAGGCAGCTCACACAGCTCAGACCTGAGGGGGAGGGATACGATCTCTGCTGTTTCTGCAAAAAGACTTTTTCCCCAGTGTGGATACTCCGTCTTGGCAGCAAGCCAGGAGCAGCAGAGAGGGTGTAAACACCAGAGGTGAAGATTAAAACCCCAAAAAGCCAGCGTCTCTCAGAACCTGGCCACCCCCAACCCCCACCTGGACTGACAGCTCATTCTCAGAGCCTCAGAGTGTAGACTCAGTACAGTCATTGCTGTTCTGTTAGTGGCTCTCTGCTGCCCTACCCCCAGTCTGTAGAGGAAGCCCATTAATACCATCCAGCCCCATCCCCCCAAAAACAGACCTATTGTTTCTCTTGTCAATTTGTTTTCTTTGATTCCTACTCTGACAAAATGAACAAAAAATTCAAAAGGGCCCTAACCATTGACAGCTTTTGTATGGAGAGAGAACAGACTTAAAACACTGAGAAGACTAAAAACAGACTCTCCCCAGAGGAATCCCCTAAGGGGGATATGAGCTGCTCCTCAATACAAAAGAATCTCATAGAGGAAATCAAAAAGACTCTCACAAGAGATCTGGAAGAGAAATGGGAAAAGGAAAGGGAAGCTTGGCAAGAGAGCCTGGAGAAGTCATCCCATGCATTCAAAGAGAGAGTAGATAAAGAAATCAAATCATTGAGAAACAAGATTAGTGAGCTGGAAATTTGTCTTAGAAACTAGAGGTGGAAAGGAAATTATATCATAAAAAAGTGTAAAGTGGTGGTACTACATCTCATGAAGAGGCAAAGGTAACCTATTGTATCTGAGAGAAAGAAAAGAGGGAGATGAATATAGTGTGTATCAATACACATATTCGATTTATGGTGAAACTTTTTCCACTTCATTGAAAAGTGTAAGGGACGGAGTAAACTAAGGGGAAGGGAATACAGAAATTCTCAGGAAAAGGGGTAAAATAAGGGGAGGAACTTTAAGGTGGGGGAGGGATCCTAAAAAGGGAGGGCTGTTCACAAGTTTAATACTGGGTAGGGGGGTAAGAGGGAAGGAAAGGGGAAAAGCATAAGCAGGGGTTAATAGGATGGCAAGCAATATAGAATTAGTCCTTCTAACCATAAATGTGAATGGGGCCAACTGCCTCATAAAGAGGAAGCAGTTAGCAGACTGGATTAAAAGTCAGAACCCTACTATATGTTGTTTACAGGAAACACACCTGAAACAGGGTGAGACATTCAAACTAAAAGTAAAAGGGTGGAGCAGAATCTATTATGCTTCAGGCAAAAAAGCAGGAGTAGCCATCCTCATCTCAGGTCAAGCAAAAACAAAATTTGATCTAATTAAAAGAGATAAGGAAGGGCATTATATCCTGCTAAAGGGCAGCATCAATAATGAAGTAGTATCAATATTAAACATATATGTACCAAGTGGTACAGCAGCTAAATTCTTAAAAGAGAAATTAAGAGAGCTGCAAGAGGAAATAGATAGCAAAACTATAATAGTGGGAGATCTCAACCTTGCACTCTCAGAATTAGATAAATCAAACCACAAAATAAATAAGAAAGAAGTCAAAGAGGTAAATAGAATACTAGAAAAGTTTGATATGATAGATCTTTGGCGAAAGCTAAATGGAGACAGAAAGGAGTATACTTTCTTCTCAGCAGTTCATGGAACCTATACAAAAATTGATCATATACTAGGCATAAAAACCTCAAAATCAAATGCAGTAAGGCAGAAATAGTAAATGCATCCTTTTCAGACCATAATGCAATCAAAATTCCATTTAATAAAAAGCCAGGGGAAAATAGACCAAAAAATAATTGGAAACTAAATAATCTTATACTAAAGAATGATTGGGTAAAACAGCAAATCATAGACATAATTAATAACTTCACCCAAGAAAATGACAATAATGAGACATCATACCAAAATGTGTGGGATACAGTCAAAGCAGTAATAAGGGGAAGTTTTATATCTCTGCAGGCCTACTTGCATAAAATAGAGAAAGAAAGGGCCAACGAATTGGGCTTACAACTCAAATTGCTAGAAAAGGAACAAATTAAAAACCCCCAGACAAACACAAAACTTGAAATTCAAAAAATAAAAGGTGAGATTAATAAAATTGAAAGTAAAAAAAACTATTGAATTAATTAATAAAACTAAGAGTTGGTTCTATGAAAAAAACCAACAAAATAGACAAACCATTAGTAAACCTGATTAAAAATAGGAAAGAGAAAAAGCAAATTGTTAGTCTTGAAAATGAAAAGGGTGAACTCACCACTAATGAAGAGGAAATTAGAACAATAGTTAGGAGCTACTTTGCTCAACTTTATGCCGATAAATTTGATAACTTAAATGAAATGGAAGAATACCTTCAAAAATATAGCTTGCCCAGATTAACAGAGGAAGAAGTAAGTAGTCTAAATAGTTCCATCTCAGAAAAAGAAATAGATCAAGCTATTAACCAACTTCCTAAGAAAAAGTCCACAGGACCAGATGGATTTACATGTGAATTCTACCAAACATTTAAAGAACAATTAACTCCAATGCTATGTAAATTGTTTGAAAAAATAGGGATTGAAGGAGTCCTACCAAATTCCTTCTATGACACAGACATGGTACTGATACCTAAACCAGGTAGACCGAAAACTGAGAAAGAAAACTATAGACCAATTTCCTTAATGAATATTGATGCTAAAGTCTTAAATAAGATATTAGCAAATAGACTTCAGAAAATCATCCCCAGGATAATACACTATGACCAAGTGGGATTTATACCAGGAATTCAGGGCTGGTTTAATATTAGGAAAATTATTAGTATAATTGACCATATTAATAATCAAATTAATAAAAACCATATGATCATCTCAATAGATGCAGAAAAAGCATTTGATAAAATCCAACATCCATTCCTACTAAAAACACTTGAGAGTATAGGAATAAATGGACTATTCCTTAAAATAATAAGGAGCATATATTTAAGACCTTCAGTAAACATCATATGTAATGGTGATAAACTAGAACCTTTCCCTGTAAGATCAGGAGTGAAACAAGGTTGCACACTATCACCATTACTTTTCAATATAGTACTAGAAACTCTAGCCTCAGCAATAAGAGCTGAGAAAGAGATTCAAGGAATTAGAGTAGGAAATGAGGAAATCAAATTATCACTTTTCGCAGATGACATGATGGTATACTTAGAGAACCCCAAAGACTCTGCTAAAAAGCTATTAGAAATAATTCAGAATTTTCACAAAGTTGCAGGATACAAAATAAATCCACATAAATCCTCAGCATTTTTATACATTACCAACACAATCCAACAGCAAGAGATACAAAGAGAAATTCCATTCAAAATAACAGTCGATAGTATAAAATATTTGGGAATATATCTACCAAAGGAGAGTCAGGAATTATATGAGCAAAATTACAAAACACTTGCCACAAAAATAAAGTCAGATTTAAATAATCAGAAAGACATTCAGTGCTCTTGGATAGGCCAAGTGAATATAATTAAGATGACATGACAATACTCCCTAAACTAATCTATTTAGTTAGTGCTATACCAATCAGACTTCCTAGAAACTATTTTAATGACCTAGAAAAAATAACAACAGAATTCATATGGAACAACAAAAGGTCGAGAATTTCAAGGGAAGTAATGCAAAAAAAATTAAGTTAAGGTGGTCTATCTGTACCTGATCTAGAACTGTATTATAAAGCAACAATCACCAAAACCATTTGGTATTGGCTAAGAAATAGACTTGTTGATCAGTGGCATAGGATAGGTTCACAGGGCAAGATAGTGAATAAAAATAGCAATCTAGTATTTGACAAACCCAAAGATCCCAAATTTTGGGATAAGAATTCATTATTTGACAAAAACTGCTGGGAAAACTGGAAATTAGTATGGCAGAAACTAGGCATAGACCCACATTTAACACCACAGACTAAGATTAGATCAAAATGGGTCCAAGATTTAGGCATAAAGGACGAAATCATAAATAAATTGGAGCAGCAGGGGATGGTTTACCTCTCAGACTTGTGGAGGAGGAAGGAGTTTGTGTCCAAGGAGAACTAGAGACCATTATTGATCACAAAATAGAAAATTTTGATTACACCAAATTAAAAAGTTTCTGCACAAACAAAACTAATGTAAACAAGATTAAAAGGGAAGTAACAAATTAGGAAAACATTTTTACAGTTAAAGGTTCTGATAAAGACCTCATCTCCAAAATATACAGAGAATTGACTTTAATTTATAAGATATCAAGCCATTCTCCAATTGATAAATGGTCAAAGGATATGAACAGACAATATTCAGATGATGAAATTAAAACTATTTTCACTCATATGAAAGAGTGTTCCAAATCACTATTGATCATAGAAATGCAATTTAAGACAACTCTGAGAAACCATTACACACCTGTCAGATTGGCTAAGATGACAGGAACAAATAATGATGAATGTTGGAGGGGCTGTGGGAAAACTGGGACACTGATGCATTGTTGGTGGAGTTGTGAAAGAATCCAAACATTCTGGAGAGCAATCTGGAATTATGCCCAAAAAGTTATTAAAATGTGCATACCCTTTGACCCAGCCATACTACTACTGGGCTTATATCCCAAGGAAATACTAAAGAAGGGAAAGGGACCTGTATGTGCCAAAATGTTTGTGGCAGCCGTTTTCATAGTGGCTAGAAGCTGGAAGATGAATGGATGTCCATCAATTGGGGAATGGTTGGATAAATTATGGTATATGAATGTTATGGAATATTATTGTTCTGTAAGAAATGACCAACAGGAGAAATACAGAGAGGCTTGGAGAGACTTACATCAACTGATGCTAAGTGAAACGAGCAGAACCAGAAGATCATTATACACTTCAACAATGATACTGTATGAAGATGTATTCTGATGGAAGTGGATATCTTCAACATAGAGAAGAGCTAATCCAATTCCAATTGATTAATGATGGACAGAATCAGCTACATCCAGAAAAGGAACACTGGGAAATGAGTGTAAACTGTTACTTTTACCTTCTGAATCCAATTCTTCCTGTGCAACAAGAAATTTGATTCTACACACATATATTTTATCTAGAATATATTGTAATATATTTAACATGTATAAGACTACCTGCCATCTGGGGGAGGGGGTTGGGGGAGGAAGGGAAAAAATCTGAATAAAAGTAAGCTCAAGGGATAATGTTGTAAAAAATTACCCATGCATATGTACTGTCAAAAATGTTATAATTATAAAATAAAATAAAAATTAAATTTAAAAAAAGCTATAATAAAAAAGATAGAAAATCACAGTGGACTCAGGATACCAAGTGGCTGTTTTTTCATCAAAAAATAAATAAATAAAATAAAGCAGCTTGTGGGGAAAAAATAGACTCAAGTAAGTAGACATCTAATGACTTTATGAGAAATCAAAATTTAAAAAAAGCAAAACAAAAAAATGAAAAAAAAATAGAAAAAATGTAAAATATTTCATTGGAAAAACAACTGACCTGGAAAAGAGATCCAGGAGAGATCATTTATAAATTATTTGTCTATCTGAACATTACTATCAAAAATGATCCTACATATCATTTTTCAAGAAATTATTAAGGAAAACTGTTCTGATATTCTAGAACCCCCTGGGTAAAATAGAAAATGAAAGAATCCACTGATCACCACTTGAAAGAGATCCCAAAATAAAAACTCCTGGGAATATGATAGCCAAATTCCAGAACTCCCTGTGTCAGGGGAAAAGATTGCATTATATCCAGAAAGAAATAATTCAAGTATGGTGGACCAGGAGCAGGATAACACAAGATCTAGTATTTTTCACATTCAAGGACTGGGAAATACTTCATCCAAATTTCCAAGGACAAAGGTAAACTCTCTAAGGTCTTCAAACCATGGAATTTTCTACTAGCAGTGAAAAAAGTAACTATAATATCTCTGTAGGATGGCTTAAAAGCAAAAGTTATATTATTAGTGGATCACAGATAAAAATGGCATCTTTAACCAAATGCCTTTTCCCATAGATAGCAGACTAAAAATAAGATTCAAGAGAGAAAGGAGAGTTCTAAAATCTTTAGCATCTGCTTAGGAAAGAATGAACAATTTCATTGAAGGATAGCATCTGAGAAGCATCATGCATAATTCTTTTTTCACTTCATCAAGAAGTTAAATTAGCATTTGAGACTATGACTTTTCTCCTTTCATTTCTTTGAATCCCTGTTTAATTCCTCATAATGTTGAACAGTAAAAGTCTTAAATTGTGTAAAAGGTACCTGAGTTTACATTTCAGACTAGAAGAAGAAAATCACTAATATAGTCAGAATCAAGTTTGTAGAGTAGTTGGAAGTAGACTAGTTAATCCCCTACACAAATTCCTCCAGAAGATCTATAAAATTCACCAAAATGAATCCTCTTCATAAAATAACAAAAATAGTATAATCTCTCCAGAGGGCAATGTAGAAAGGAAGAAAAACTTTATAAAGAACCTACCAGTTACTTGCTAAAAGAAATCTCATGAAAACACCAGGAATATCATAACCAAAGCCAGTACCTCTAGTCAAATAAAAATTCCTATAAACTGTCAGAAAGAAATAATCTGAATATCAGGAAGTCACAGAAGGGATAACATTTGATTTAGTATCCACCACTCTAAAAAAAGCAGAGAATATGGAAAATGATATTCTAGAAAGCAGAGAATATGGTTTATAGATGACAGTAAGTTACCCAATAAAGTTGAATATATATTACAGGAGGAAAGCCATTATTTTTGCTGAGACATAACATATGACTTTAAAATATGATTTGTTATTATCCTCCTTGAAACTTATTGAAAGTAATTTCCACAGGACATGGCCTAGCTACATTCCTATTTTGGGAATGGGATAGATTTAAACACCAGTCTTCATAAACTCCAGAGTGGCTCTTTTTATGTGCTGCTTTCTCAAATGAGGGGCTATGCTACAATTATACTGATTATCTCTAGACATAATGGCCAAATGGTATGAAAAAGATATAAACAATCCCCTTTGAAAAAAGAAAAAAGTTCAAAGAGTAGAAATTAATTTTAATATAAAGCCAAAGTTGCCCAATGAAGAGATAAAATTACATTTTTTTGGAGTAGAAGAACAGTTCCCATAAATGTAGAGAGAAACAAGAAGGGTGCTAGAGAAAATAAATAAATAAACAAACAAACAATCAAACAAACAAATAAATAAATAAATAAATAAATAAATAAATATGTGTATGCATATTGCCCATATATGGATGGATATATAAGTATGTTTAAGTGTATGTGTGTTTGTATGTGTAGCTTATGTATGTGTGTGTTTATGTATAGCAGGTATTCTAGCCATAGAGCAAACTTAGGAGTATGAGTTTTGTGGAAAGTATTTCTTCTTTCATTATTAGTCATGATCTATGAGATATTGTATATGGGAATACTTGCCATTGTTATTTTGTTTTTTCTTCTATCTTAAAAAGAGATTTATAATTTCTGGTCTTTTGTGATGGTTGAAAGCTTGATTTATTTACATAATTGTGATTGATTACACAATTCATCATACTTGTAGGATCAAAAAGCTCCAGAACTGTGTAAAACCTATGACACAACTAAAAACTCAAGATCTGTGTACATATTCCACAAGTATTAGGTACAAGAGAAATTAGAATATTGCATTGATTTCCTTATGCCATTTGAGAGAGAGAAATCCAGGAGGAAGGAAGCATAACAAAGATGTAGTTAGTCAAAAACTAGGACTTGAAGCTAGAAAACTAATAGGGCTTTGGTGAACAAGTAGCCTAATTCATACACTAAAGGAGAGCATTTTCAGTAAAGAATTGCAATCTCTCTGTGGTACCAAATTTCCCAATACCATCAAAAAATGAAGCATACTATTCTGAAACTTGAACACATTATAACAAGTGTCAATCATCACGAGGCAAAGGAAATGGGGCAAGAATGAGAGGTGCACAAGAGGGACATTTTCCCAATGAGCCCCACTAAATGAGGCATTAAATGCAGTACTAGAGTGCTGAGCTGGAAATCAGTATCACCTGTGTGTTATTTATGCAGAACTCTCCCAATGACTCTGGAATGCTACAGAAGTCAATGAATTTCTAAGTAGATGGTTGATGAGACTCCTTTGCTGAGACATAACATATGAGTTTAAAATGTGAAGCCAGTGCATCAGACTTAAGATAAGTTTGGAAGGGTTTTCACCTCATGAAAAAGGAGACTGATTGAGAAATAGGGTTCCTAGGCTCTGGCTATTTAAATGAGAACATATGGCTCCTTTTCAATCAAATTGGAGGAGGTTAGAGTGGAGGGAGGCATTACAAAGCAGGCAAAAATGTTCTGCAAATATCAAACTGTTCTTTTGAGGAGAAGCAAAAAGAGACAGAAAGACAGAGACAGATATATAGACAGGGAGACCAAGATAGAGAGACAGATAAAGTGTGCTTGGTACATTATGAATGCTTAATGAATGTTTATTGGATTGTATATATGTATTATGCACCCATATATGTATATATTCAGAGAACCTAAGAAAATCATAAAATCTTAAGAGTTGGAAGGGATATTGGATGCTGTTTTCATTTGACACAATATAAAATGCAACAGATATGAGGTCAGAAGACAAATACCCCAGTCCTGGCTTTGATTTTTACCAGCTCTGTATACTTTTTGAGCCCTAGGTGCCATCTTTATATAATGGGGGAAATAATACTTGCATTGCCTAGGCCATAGAACTGTTGTTACCAAATAAAATAAAGTATATAAAGTGTTTTGTGAACCAAAAAAGTCGTATGTAAATGACATGTTGTATGTCTATTATTTTTGTTGCTATTTTAGTTTAAGCAATCTAAGATTTGAGAAGTATGATAATTAGATAAAAATCATGCAAGTAATTAATTCTCCAATCAATTAATTAATTAACAAGGGTATTTTTTAAAAAAAATAAACAAGTTATGCTCTGAAGAATCTTACATTCTATAAAAACAGAGACTTCATATATATATATATATATATATATATAATATATATATATATATGTAAAATATAGAAAAATGCAAAACAAATATTAAATAGTTAAATCAAAGGTAGTTGGGAAGGATAGGGAAGAATGTTGGGAGGAATAGTAAAGGTTTTATTTGAAAGTGGTACTTAAGCAGTCTTAAATAAGGTGAGAGATTCTCAGAGGTAAGGTACAGAAAAGAGTCCATTACAATATGGGGGGACAATGTGTTCTACCTTATCTTGATTGTAGAGAGCCAAACCATCCCCCCACTCTCTCATTTTCACAATGAAAAGTCATCTTAGCTTCCACATTATCTTTATCTTCATCTTCAATGTTCTCGGCAAGGCCTATTGATTTTCACCATTACAAAAACTCTCAAATATGCTCACTTCTTTCACATGACACTGGCACTACCCTCGTGCAGGTCCTCATTACCTCATGCCTCTATTACTACAATAGCTTTCTAGTAAGTCTATCTGCCTCCTGTCTCTCCCCAATGCATTATTCATTTCTGTCACTAAAATTGATTTTCCTTGAACAAAAATCTGATCCTCTTGACCTACTCTCTCTCTCTCTCTCTCTCTCTCTCTCTCTCTCTCTCTCTCTCTCTCTCTCTCTCTCAACAACCATCAGAGGTTTCATATTGTCTCTAGAAATAAATACAAAATGCTCTGTTCGTCATTCAAAGCCCTTCATAATCTAACACTTTCCTACCTTTCCAGTCCTTATACACTTTTTCTTTTTTTTTCTTTATATACTTTTTCATGAAAGCATACTCTTTGGTCCAAGGACATTGGCCTTCAATCTAGTCACACTTACTATTGTTCCACAATTAAGAACTTCCATCTTTCAACTTCAGAAATTTTTCTTACTGTCCCCCTATACAACAAAACTTTCCCTCTTTGCCTTTGGCTACTAATATTCCTGGCTATCCTTATATTTGATATATCTTTGAGGAAACAAAATAAAGGATTTTTTTAAACCACCGTATAAATCGCACAGAGAGAAAATAGAATAAAGTATACCCTCGGTTGGGATAGGTGTGAAAGTAAAGACTAAATTGTCTTAAGAAATGTTGTTTCCATGTTGCTAAGTGATATAGAATGCTGAGTACCTTCAAAATTTGCCATTTGGTATCCTTGCTTCCATAACTTCCCAATTTCTTGAAGTTCTGAAATCCTATGACCTACCCATTGACCATATCTTAGTCACATACAAGGATGCTCATATCCTATATCCCTAATTAAACATGCTTTCTCCTCTCTTATCATAACTTTATAGTATACTATGCCTATGACATCCTTCTAAATCTATTTTTGACATTATATTTTTTATTTAATTTTAACACACATTCCTTTATGAATCATGTTGGGAGAGAAAAAAAAATGGGAGAGAGAAAAAAAAACAGAAAATAGAAGTGAATATAGCTTGTGTTGATTAACATTCAGTTTCCACAGTTCTTCTGAATGCAGATGGCATTTTTTGTCCAAAGTTTGCTGGAGAAGAATCAAGTCTTGTGTTGATCATTGCACATTCTTGCTGCTATTGTGTATAATGTATTTCTGCTTCTGCTTTTTTGCTCAGTATCCATTCATGTAAATTTCTCCAGGACTTTCTAAAATCAGCTTATTCATCATTTTTTTATTTTATTAATTTAATAATGATATATTTTTGACAGTATATATGCATGACTAATTTTTATAACATTATCCCTTGTATTCATTTTTCCATATTTTCCCCTACCTCCCTCCACTCCCTCCCCTAGATGACAGGCAATCTCATACATTTTACATATGTTACAGTATAACCTAGATATAGTATATGTGTGTAAATCCAATTTTCTTGTTGCACGTTAAATATTGGATTCCGAAGGTATAAGTAACCTGGGTAGATAGACAGTAGTGCTAATATTTTACATTCAATTCCCAGTATTCCTTCTCTGGGTATAGTTGTTTCTGTCCATCATTGATCAGCTGGAAGTGAGTTGGATCTTCTTTGTGTTGAAGATATCCACTTCCATCAGAATATATCCTCATACAGTATTGTTGTTGAAGTGTATAGTGATCTTCTGGTTCTGCTCATTTCACTCAGCTTCAGTCATGCAAGTCTCTCCAAGCCTTTTTGAATTCATACTGCTGGTCATTTATTGCAAAGCAATAATATTCCATAGCCTTCATATACCATAATTTACCCAACCACTCTCCAATTGATGGACATGCATTCATCTTCCAGTTTCTAGCCACTATGAAAAGAACGGTTACAAACATTTTGGCACACACAGATCCCTTTCCTCTTTCCTGGGCTTTTGCATATAAGCCCAGTAGTAGCACTGCTGGATCAAATGGTTTGCACAGTTTGATAACTTTTTGGGCATAGTTCCAGATTGCTCTCCAAAATGGTTGGATTCTTTCACAACTGCACTAACAATGTATTAGTGTCCCAGTTTTCCCACATCCCCTCCAACATTCAACCTTATTTGTTCCTGTCATCTTAGACAATCTGACAGGTGTGTAGTGATATCTCAGAGTTGTCTTAATTGGCATTTCTCTGATCAGTAGTGATTTGGAACACTTTTTCAATGTGAATATATATTCAATTTCATTATCTGAGAATTGTCTGTTCATATGCTTTGACCATTTATCAACTGGAGAATGGTTTGATTTCTTATAAATTAGGATCAATTCTCTATATATTTTGGAAATGAGACCGTTATCAGAATCTTTAACTATAAAAATATTTTCCCACTTTGTTATTTCCCTTCTAATCTTCTTTGAATTAGTATTGTTTGTACGAAACTTTTTAATTTGATGTAATTAAAATCTTCTATTTTGTGACCAATAATGATCTCTAGTTCTTCTCTAGTCATAAATTCCTCCCTCCTCCACAGGTCTGAGAGGTAGACTATTTTCTGTTCCTCTAATCAATTTATGATCTCATTCTTTATGCCTAAACCATGGACCCATTTTGATCTTATCTTGGTATATGGTGGTAAGTGTGGGTCCATATCTAATTTCTGGCACACTAATTTCCAGCTTTCCCAACAGTTTTTTCCAAATAATGAATTTTTATCCCTAATGTTGGTATCTTTGGGTTTATCAAACACTAGATTGCTATAGTTGTACCTTTTTTTGTCCTGTGTACCTAATCTGTTCCACTAATCTACCGGTTTATTTCTTAGCCAATACCAAATGGTTTTGGTGACTGCTGCTATATAATATAGTTTTAGATCAGGCATACCTAGACTACCTTCATCTGACTTTTTTTTTTCATTAATTCCCTTGAAATTCTCGACCTTTTATTTTTCCATATGAACTTTGTTGTTATTTTTTCTAGGTCATCAAAATAGTTTCTTGGGAGTCTGATTGGTATAGCACTAAATAAATAGATTAGTTTGGGGAGTATTGTCATCTTTATTATATTCGTTCGGCCTATCCATAAGCACTGGATGTCTTTCCAATTATTTAAATCTGATTTTATTTTTGTGGCAAGTATTTCAAAATTTTGCTCATATAATTCCTGACTTTTCTTTGGTAGCTGGATTCCCAAATATTTTGTACTCTCAACATTTGTTTGGAATGGAATTTCTTTTTGTATCTCCTGCTGTTGCATTTTGTTGGTGATGTATAAAAATCCTGAGGATTTATGTGTATCCAGCAACTTTGCTAAAGTTGGGAATTATTTCTAATACTTTTTATTAGAATCTCTGGGGTTTTCTAAGTATACCATCATATGATCTGCAAAGAGTGACAGTTTGCTTTCCTCATTACCAGGTCTTATTCCTTTAATCTCTTTCTTGATTCATTGCCTAGGAAAGCATTTCTAATACAATATTGAATCATGATGGTAATAGTGGGCCACCTTTTTTCACTCCTGATCCTACTGGGAAAGGTTCCAGTTTATCTCCATTGCATATTATGCTTACTGATGGTCATAAAAATATGCTCCTGATTATTCTAAGGAATAGTCCATTTATTCCTATCCTCTCAAGCTGTTTTAGTAGGAATGGATGTTGGATTTTATCAAATTCTTTTTCTGCATCTATTGAGATGATTATATGGTTTTTATTAATTTGATTATTAATATGGTTAATTATACTAAAAGTTTTCCTAATATTAAACCAGCCCTGCATTCCTGGTATAAATCCTACTTGATCATAGTACACTATCCTGGGGTTGATTTTCTGAAGTCTTTTTGCTAATATCTTATTTAAGATTTTAGCATCAATATCCATTAAGAAGATTGGTCTATAGTTTTCTTTCTCATTTTTCAATCTACCTAGTTTACGTATCAGTACCATGTCTGTGTCATAAAAGGAGTTTGATAGGACTCCTTCATGCCCTATTTTTTCAAATAGTTTATATAACATTGGGGCTAATTGTTCTTTAAAGGTTTGGTAGAATTCACATGGAAATCCATCTGGTCCTTGGGATTTTTTCCTGGCGAGTAGATTAATAGCTTGTTATATTTCTTTTTCTGAAATGGGACTATTTAAGCAGTTTACCTCCTCCTCTGTTAATCTAGGAAGCCTATATTTTTGGAGGTAGTCATCTATTTCACTTAAGTTATCAAATTTATTGTGATAAAATTGGGCAAAGTAACTCCTTATTACTTTACTAATTTCTTCTTCATTGGTGGAAAGATCCCCTTTTTCATTTGTAAGACTAACAATTTGATTTTCCTTTTTCCTTTTTCTGATCAGATTTACCAAAGTTTTATCTATTATATTGGCTTTTTCATAAATGCAACTTTTGGTTTTATTTATTAATTCAATAGTTTTTTTTTATTTTCAATATTATTGATTTCTCCTTTTAATTTTAGTATTTCAAGTTTGATTTTTGGTTGGGGGTTTTTAATTTGGTCTTTTCCTAGCTTTTTAAGTTTCAGGCTCAATTCATTAATCTTCTCTTTCTCTATTTTGTTCAAATAAGCCTCTAAAGATGTAAAATTTTCCCTCATTACCACTTTAGCTGCATCCCACAAATTTTGGTAAGATGTCTCATCATTGTCATTATCTTGGGTGAAATTATTGTTTCTATAATTTGCTGTTTCACCCAGTCATTCTTTAAGATGAGATTATTCAGTTTCCAATTACTTTTTTGTCTATTTACCCCTAACTTCTTATTGAATGTAGTTTTTATTGCATTGTGATCTGAGAAGAAGGCATTTATTATTTCTGCCTTCCTGCATTTAATTTTGAGATCTTTATGTCCTAATATATGGTCAATTTTTATATAGGATCCATGACCTGCTGAGAAGAAAGTATATTCCTTTCTATCACCATTCAGTTTTCTCCAAAGGTCTATCACACCTAGTTTTTCTAATGTTATATTTACTTTTTTAATGTCTTTCTTATTTATTTTGTGGTCTGATTTGTCTAAATCTAAGTGTGGAGTGCAAAGTTGAGATCTCCCACTATTATAGTTTTACTGTCGATTTCTTCTTGCAATTCTCTTAACTTTTCCTTTAGAAAGTTAGATGCTATACCAGTTGGTGCATATATGTATAGTATTGATATGGCTTCATTGTTTATGCTGCCTTTTAGCAGGATATAGTTTACTTCCTTATCTCTTTTAATTAGATCAACTTCTGCTTTTGCTTGATCTGAGATAAAGATGGCTACCCCTGCTTTTTTGGCTTTACCTGAAGCATAATAGATTCTGCTCCAACCTTTTACCTTTACTCTGTATGTATCTCCCTGCCTTAAGTGTGTTTCCTGTAAACAACATATTGTTGGGTTCTGACTTTTGATCAAGTCTGCTATCCGTCTCTGTTTGATGGGAGAGTTCATCCCATTACATTTACAGTTAAAATTACTAATTCTGTATTTCCTGCCATTATATTATCCCCAGATTATGCTTTTTTCCCTTGACTCCCCTGAACCCCTTCCCCAATATTTAATTTATAGACCCCACTTGTGATGTGCCACCCTCCTTTTTAGTATCCCTCCCCCTCCTTCCAAGTCCCTTCCCTTATTCTCCTTTTCCTTTTCCCTTTTCCTCTTCCCCCTTTTAATGAGGTGAGAGAGAATTCTCTGAAAAACAAATATGTCAATTATTTACTCTTTGAGCCTATTCTGATGAGAGTAAGATTCACACAATGTTTTTCCCCCTCTCTAAATTCCCTTAGATATGGTATATTTCCTATACCTCTTCCTGGGATGTAGTTTCCCTCTTTTTATCACTCCTTTCCCTTTTTCTGATACTACCCCCTTCCCTTTACTACTCCCTTTTTTATATCAGTAAAATCAAATTATCCATGTGGATTTTTTATATATCCACAACACAGATACAGTTCTCAAGAGTTCTTTTTACCTTTTTCTGTTTCTCTTCAGTCTTGTAGATGTAGATCAAATTTTTTGTTTATGTCTGATGTTTTTCTTAGAAGCAAATGGAATTCTTCTGTTTCATTAAATGACCATCTTCTTCCATGGAAGAAAATGCTAAACTTAGCTGGATAGTTTATTCTTGGTTGCAATCCTTGATCTTTTGCCTTTTGGAATATCAGGTTCCAGGCCCTTCGATCTTTTAATGTGGAGGCAGCCAGATCTTGAGTGACCCTTATTGTGGCCCCTTGATATTTGAATTTCTTTTTTCTAGCTGCTTGCAATATTTTTTTCCTTTGTTTGTTAGTTCTGCAACTTAGCCACAATGTTCTGTGGAGTTCTTTTTTTAGGGTCTTTTTTCAGAAGGTGTTCAATGAATTCTTTCAATGCCTATTTTCCCTTCTGTTTCTATGCTCTTTTTTTGATCATAGTTTTCAGGAAGTCCAATGATCCTCAGATTATCTCTCCTAGATCTATTTTCCAGTTCTATAGATTTTCCCAGTAAGTATTTGATGTTATTCTCCAGCTTTTCCTTTTTTTCTGTTTGACTGATTCTTGGATTCTCAATGAATCATTGATTTCTATTTGTTCCGTCCTGATTTTTCATGAGTTATTTTCTTCATTCACATTTTTAGCTCTTTTTGTATATGCCCAATTTATTTTTAAATGAATTATTTTGCTCTATTGATTTTTTTCCATTTCCCTAATTTTTTAGAGAGTTATTTTCTTTTTCCAATTCAGAAATCCTACTTTCCTGCGACTTTTTAATCATTTCTAATTCATAGATTTTGTTTCCCTGCATCTCCTATGAATTCTTTATTTTTTCCAACTCAAATTTCAGGACATTGTTATTCTCTATCAAAGTTTCTCTTTCCTTTTCCCATTTTTCTTCAAACTCTCTTAACTTTTTAATAGTTTTTTTCTAGGAGAGAGTTATGTGATGGGAGGCAGGTATCGTTCCCTTTTAGAGTGTTATCTGCTAACTCTCTGCTGTTAACTTCCTCAGGGTTGGATACCTGCTCTTTCTCTCTGTAGAAATCGTTTTCTTCAGCTTTTTACTCATTGTTAAAAATTTTCTGGGGTCTCCCCTTGGAGTAAGAAGTTTATTTATTTACTTATTTACCAGCTTCCTCCCAGACCAGATGGATGCAGAGGCTCCTGTATCTGAGCTAAGAGAGAGCTCTGGGAGAGTGTTTCCCTCTCCCCTCCCTAGAAATGCCTCAGAGGTGATTAGTATGACTGCACTGTGAGGGTTGCCCAGTGAATGACCCCACTGTGTGTACTAGGGACTTCCCTGAGGTTTAATATTGAACAGTAAAGGTGACATAAAGCCCAACCAATGCTTCCCGTGGGGCGTGGATATCAGCAGTTAATGTGAAAAGCCCCTCCGGGGCTCAAACTGAAAGTGTCTGTCTGGAAACCGCGGTCCCTACTTCAAAGGTTCTGCTTCTTTGGGAGTTATGTGGCTGCTAGAGTTCCCTAGCCTCAGGCCAAGCCTTGCCCTATGTGGATTAAATGTTGCCTCGGGCTGTGTCCCCGCTGTTCAAGGTCTTAACTACCCCAAGATGAACACCTGGACAGCAGAAGGCGGCTTCACAGACGTGCTGAGATCTGTTAGGTCACTTTCAGATTGGGGTGATTCTAGGATCTGGCTTTATATTTTAAAGTGGCTTGATTTCTCTTCTGAACTGCGGTTTTATAAGCAGAGAAGAGCTAACAGCCTGTGTCAAATTCCTCTATCTCAGTGGCTTCTCTGATCCCAGAGTTCTCGCCAGCCTGATCGGCACAGTGTGCTAGCACCTAACCATCTGTGCTGGCCTTTTTTCTTCCTCCCCTTGGAACTGACTTTTCTGTAGAGACTCCAGATTCTCTTCAGCTGGTAATTTGTGCTTGTAATCCTTGTGGTTTCTATCAGTCCAGTGTTATTTTAGAGGCTGATTTAACTAATTAGTAATGAGGGAAGAAGGGAGCTTACAAATCCGAGTGTATCTTCTCTGCCATCTTGGCTCTGCCCCCTTGTTCATCATTTTTAATAGGACAACAGTATTCCATTATCTTCATATACAACAACTTGTTCAGCCATTCCCCAATTGAAGGACATCAACTCATTTTCCACTTATGTGCTACCACAAAAAGAACTGCTATAAACATTTTTGCACATGTGGTTCTTTTCCCTCCTTTATAATTTCCTTAGGATACAGACCCAATAATGTCACTATTGGATCAAAGGCTATGCACAGTTTGATAACTTTTTGAACATAGTTCCAAATTTCTCTCCAGAATGACTAGATCTATTCACAGTTCCACCAACAATGTATGAGTGTCCCAGTTTTCCTATATCCCCTTCAACATTTATCATTCTCTGTTCCTGTCATTTTAGCCAATCTGAAAGGTATGAGGTACCACCTTAGAGTTTTTATTTGCATTTCCCTTAAACCTGTAATATTTTTTTTTACTCTTATCATAACCTATGCTGCCAAGTATTTTATTAGGCCATTATCAGTGCTCCAACTCTATTTTATCTTCCTAATCTTGTCCATATATCTAACTAATTAAACTCAAAATTGTTCTCTGTTCTCATATCCATTGTCCAATCATGGCTCTTTCCTTGCCAAATCCCAGCTTCTGCATTCTTCTCTGATCCTACTCACATGAACTGAAAAGTGATAGAAATCACCCAATTATGCTATCAGTATGTTATGCCATTTCAATTGGTTCCTCACTGAAACAAGAAAATATTTTTGTTATTCACTGATTCCCTATTTCACTTCCTACAGAAACTATTCTTCTTTTTCTCTCATCTCCTCATGTGTCTCATATCTCCCCTTCTCCTTTAATCTTAGTTGAGAACTTAGCCTCTTATTTTAATGAAAACATCCTCTTCCTTTCCCTTCACTTCAAAATACACAGATTTGGAAAGAACTTCAATAATCCATTTACAAAAAGAGCCTTCATTATACTGCATATCAAGTAACCATTTAGCCTCACTTTGAAATCCTTCAAAAATAGGGAATGTGTCACTTCTTAAGTCTACTTATTCCATTTTATAGTCAGTTTTAATTGTATCATTTAATTGTATCAGTCTATTTTTTCTGACTTCAAATCTTAATCAGCTTTTTGCCACTTCAACACATTATTGTGATTTCCCCCACAGGGGAGCCAGAGAGAAATTTAATCCTACCTCCCCATGATAGCATTTCAAATACTTGAAGTCAGTTAACATATCTAACCTGAGTATCCAGGCAAAACATTTCCAATTCCTTTGACTTATCCTCACTTTATCATTTATAGATTCAAGGTCATTTACTGTCTGGTTACTATACTCTACATATTCTCGAAATTATTAGTGTCCTTGTTAAACTGTGGTGTTTCAAACTGAACACAATACTACAGCTGAGGTGCAATGTGTATAGAATACAATGGGCCTCTCACCTCTCAATTCCCCGAAGGCATAATAAATAACAAATTAGATTATATATCTTCCACATCACACAACTGACTTTTGTTAAGTTTAATATCCACTAAAATGTAATTTTAAAGTTGTTTTTTTTTTTTTTTTCAAAACACCTGCTGCCTATCCATATTTTCCCCATTTCATATTTCTGGAGCTAATTTTTATACCCAACCATAAGACTTTTATCTCAATTGAATTGCATAATTTATTCATTTCAATGTTCTGACAAGCCACAATTCTTTTGGATTCAGACTGTGACATCAACTTTGTTAACTATCCACTCTCATCTTTCTTTCATCTACAAATATGATGTCATTCTCCTTTTCTTTTGGCTCAGATAATCATATGATCTTTTACTTTTCCAAAGAAAAAACCCATACTTGTGTCCCTGGTCCCATATCTTCTCATATTCTCTAGTTGATTGCCTCCTCAAACACCTCTTCACTATTCTTTATTGTCTTTGTATATATTATTTTTAGCAACTTCCTTCTAATGTGAGATTTCCCCCATTTTTAAATATTATTCAGATGTACTAGTCTCTTTTTTTTTCATAGTCAAACTCATAGAAAAAGCAACCTATAATCATTATTTCTATTTCTGCTTCTCTGACTTACTCTTCAACATGTTTAGTCTGGCTTCCAACTTCATCATCACTCATCTGAAGCTTTTTGTCCCAAAGCAAACAATCATTTAATGCCTATATCTCAGGCTTCATCCTTTCAACACTGTTGACTACCCTTCTTCTTGAGTAATCTCTCCTTTCTTGGTTTTCATTACATGACTCTCTCCTGATTCTTTTTTATCTTTATATTCCCCCTCAGTCTCCTTTGATGTCTCATCATCCATAATGATGAAGTTTAGCCAAATTATGAGGTCTAGATAAGGGATACCTAAATAAAATTAGGATTAATTGAGATCTAGTGGCAGGTTTGGGGTATAGGGAGTCAAATAGAGCTCCCCTGCCACCCCTTTGGATTCTGCACAAGGATACAAAGTTAAATGAATTCTAGTGGCAGCACGAGAGTCCCCTGTAAATGAATTTACAGGCCCGAAAACCTAGATTGATAAAAAAAAAAATGGTTTATTGTAGGGTTTGGAAGTAAGGTTAAAGTCTGGTTAGTAAAAGGTATTAGAGAAAGAAATACACCAAAAGTGGCGGACAGAGAGTCTGTGATGCAAAGCATAGTGCTTGCATGTTTCAACCCTCTGCCAAGAGATGATTCCAGCTTGGCTCTTTTATTTGCTTGAAGAGGCCCATGGGTGAAGTCCCAGGTTGATTCCTTGAGGGCCAGGTGGAGGTTGGAAAACCTGAGCAGATCATTACAATGGGGGCTGGATACAGCTCAAGTTAACTCAGATACAGATCTCCCCCCTTGGAATACAAAAGCTTGTTTTGACTAGATCTTGTAAATCAAAGGTCAATCCCAAAGGGGGTTGGGGATCAGAAAAAAAGGACCTTAAAGGGGCCACCACCTGTATCATTCCCCCCCCTCAAGCAGTTAAATCTTAAATTCTTTTAAGAAAAAAATTTTGGGCAGTGTCTCTTATTTGAGGCAGGGTTGAAGATTTTTTCCAAGGATCTTCAGAGTAGCATGAGTCCCCTCTTTAATAACAGATCCCTTGCATGTAAGTGTCTTGTGCTTTCTTCTCCTTCCATACTGTCTCTTGATGACCTCATTATATTCCATAAGTTTAATTATAATATTTATACATACAATTATATATATATATACACACACACACACATATATATATATATATATACACATACACACACAGATATATATATATATATATCTATATATATCTCTATATAGATATATATATCTGTGTGTATGTGTATATATATATAGATATATAGATATATATACATACACACACATGTATATATATATATATATATCTATTCTGACCCAGTCTCTCTCTAAGTTACAATCTTGCATTATCAGCTGCTGACTACATTTCAAATTGCTTGTACTGGAGATGGCTTAAGCTCAACATATCCGAACTGGAATTTATTATCATCCCACTAGATCCCATATGTCTTCTAAATATCCTAATTTCAATGAGAGTTATCATCACCATATTTAACTCCTCACATTTCTTCACCTCATATATCCAACCCATCAATGCATCTTGCTCTTTTTGCTTCCACAATATTTTTACATCCAGTCCTTCTCTCAGTTCACAAAGCCTTCATCAACTTTGTACAGGACATCATATCTTATCTAAATTATGCAACTGCCTGCTACTTTATCACCTTCCCTCAATCTTTCTGATACATACCATCTTCCACATATCAGCTAAAGTGATTTTTTAGTCAAAATTTATCTTAAAAAACAATTTAATGATACTCAAAGAGACAAGATTGGTGGCAAAATGTACAGAGAACTGGCACTGGAGTCAGAAAGACCCAAATCCAAATACATCTTCATATCCTTATTATCTATGTGACTTTAGGCAAGTTACTTAGCCTTTGTTTTATTCAGTTCCCTGAACTGCTAAATCATGATAAAATAGAACATATGAACTTGTTGTGAGGATCAAATGAGATAACATTTGATATTTGTTAACCACTTAGTGTAGTGTCTGACATAGTAGGGACTACATAAATACTTATTCTTCTTTCCTTTTCCATTACCTTTAGGATAAAATAGAATCTTCTCTATTTAATTTAGCTTTTTCTTCACAAACTGACCCCAACCTATCTTTCCAGACTCATTGAACATTCCTCAACCATATTGGCCTTTTTGTCTATTCCTCTCACCTGACATTTTATACCCCATTTTCTTGTCCTTTTAGTAGCTGTCCTCCTTGCCTTTTGTACTTGCAGTTACCCAGTCTTGTAATTTATTCCCTCTTCTCTTCCACCTTAAAGAATCCTTCCCTTCCTTTGGCCTTAAGCATCCTCTTCTCCCATCCATAAAATGCTAGGGCCTTTCCTTCCTTGCTCTTTTGTGTTTGTATGCTTTGAATATTTATTCTTCATATACTTTTGTGTTTATTTTCCATATACCTATGCATTTTATCAGTTAGAATAAAAATTTCTTTAGAGAAATATGTGTTGCATATAATATGCACTTAATAAATACTTGTTAATTGATTCACTGATTTATGTTGCCTATGGCTCTGGTTGGGAGTATGTGCTGGGAGTAATGAAAAGAAACATAGACATAACATGCACAGCAGCTTTTGCAAAAAGCAAGCATGAGACCTATGCCTTGTAAGTTTAAGAAAATACCACATGAAGCTTTCTAATCCAAAGAATTCAAAGCATACTGATCATAATCCAAATCCCTCTAGGCAAAATTCTTTAACATATAAAACTATATCTTCATTAAAAACGCAAATCCTTCCTTTTTAGGTACTTGCAGCTCCAAGATATTAATACTAAAACAAGAATTTTAGTTCCTATCAAATATCTCACGGAGTTGTAGATGAAAAGTAATAATTATTTCTTGTTCATAATGAAGGTTCTATTTCATCCATTGTGAGGTTCTCAAATTTTCATTTACCTACTCTCATCAACAACTTTTTAATAGTATAAATAGTTCCAATAAGATTTTTTTAAAAATTCCATAAAAAACCAAACCAAGATTATAGAATTTCCTCTAGGAAACCAGTATCTAGACAGATGAATTTAATCTGCCCCATAAGTCAATATCCTTCCCCCTAATTTTTTTTTCTTTCTTCTGATTTTCCAGTTTCTATTTGTCATTCACTGAGTTTACCATGAACTTTTTTTCTTAGGAATTGCTTAACTTAGTGGTATGTGTGTCTAGCACCTAGCCATGAACTTTTTAAAAAAAGACTATCAAATGCAAATTAAAGCAGTTCTTAAGTACCACCTCACACCTCTTAGATTAGCTAAATTAACAGGAAAAGATACTGATAAATGTTGGAGGGGATGTGGGAAAACTGGGACATTAATGCATTATTGGTGAAGTTTTGAAATAATCTAATCATTCTGGAGAGCAATTTGGAACTATATCGAAAGGGCTATGAAACTATGTATACTCTTTGATCCTGCAGTGTCACTACTGGGTCACAAGAAAAATCATAAAGGAGGGAAAATGACCCATGTAGGCAAAATGATTGTATCAGCTCTTTTTGTAGTAGCAAAGAATTGGAAAATGAGTAGATGCCCATCAATTAAATGGCTGAATAAGTTATAATATATGAAAGTAATGAAATATCATTGTTCTATAAAAACTATGAACAAGTTGATTTTAGAAAGGCTTGGAAAGATTTTTCACAAAGTGATGCTGAGTGAAACAAGGAGAATTAGGAATATATTGTACACAACAATAGAAAGATTGTATGATGATCAGCTATGAAAAGCTTGGTTCTTCCCAATGAATCAGTGATTCAAGACAATCTCAATAAACTTTGGATAAAAACCACCATCTGTATACAGAGAAGGAACTATGGAAACTAAATGTAAATCAACACATTCTATGTTCACTTTTTTTTCTTTTTCTTCTGTTTTTTTTTCCTCTTGTGCTTTTTTTCCCCTTTTATTCTGATTTTTCTCTCCCAACATGATTCATAAGAAATGTGTATTTAAAAAAATTAATGTACATATATAAAAATAAAAAATAAAATACATTAAAAAAACTATAATTGATTTTTCTCTTTCCTTCACTTCACATAACCTATCAATTGCCAAATCTGACAGAGTTCACATCTATAACATAATTTAAGTTTTCTCTCTCTTGACTGTCAGTGCTCAAGGGCAGACTTTCGTTATTACTTGTCTAGACTATGTTGCAGTAACATCCTAATGTCTTATTGTCTTCTCTTTCCAATATAGACTTCTTTAAATTAATATATATATATATATATATATACATATATATATATATATATATATATAAAATCTTCAATGACTCCCTATTAACTTTAGAATAAAATGGCTACTCATTTGCTGTTGTTTAAATTCCTCCAAAATCTAGGACAAGCCTTTTCAGCTTTAGATCACATCCTTTGTGAAATAATGTATTCAAAATGCCAACATTTTGTCTTTAGTAAATATACTGTCTATTTTTCCTTGTCTTTTCTTCATGCTGTGTTCTATAACTATGAAATATTTTATAGTGCTTAACCTGGTGCCTGGCACATAGTGAGTGAGTGCTTAATAAATTATTGTTCTCTTCCCATTCTATAATGACTTCCCTCTCTCTTTTCATTTATTGTATTACTACCTGTCCTTTTAAGTCTTATTCAAATATCCTCCCCCAGTATAATATTCTTGTTTCCCTTTGCTTGGCAACTATTTTCCCCTCTCATGCTTCACATCTGTCTTTGCACAGAAACTTCCTAATGTAATTTGTCAAGAAAATTTGTATATTTTAACAACCTGCATTGGAGTTTTATTCTCTTACTTACTGATTGCTCCATAATGGTAAGGAGAATGTATTATCTATATTGATATTTCCTCTAGCATCCAGTATATTTTTTGCATACACTTGATTTAAACAAAACATGTTGTATTGTATTTATCATAATAACTTTTTTTTTAATTTTGTTGACATATCTGAATTGAAAGATAAAATGTAAAAGTGAAAGGCCTAATAGAGAAGTCTTTATTGGGTCTATATGACAGAAACTCAGTTCAACTATTATTCTGGTGTGTGACCCTAAATGGCAAAGCATGACCTGCTTTGCAGAGTTTCTGTAAGGATGAACAAATTAAAAATAATTGCAATACACATATGTACACAAACATATTCACCTCCTTTTTGAACAGTGAAATTGTATTGCTAAGAGAAGTTTTGGACCTTCTTGAAGCTTGAAGAAGATCTCCCTGAAATTAGTTGAATAAAGCATGATGAGAGTCATAATTAACTTTAATGGCTCAATGACAAACTAATTTACAGAATTATACTTTGATGTTTCATTTAAATTGAAAATAATTTTAATAATAATCTAATTATATATTCTATTATGGGCTTACAGAAAAATATGATAGGCATAAGCAGCCTGAAATTCTACTCCCAGGTATTCCACAACTTTTCTTTAAAATCCTAGGAACAGAATGCTCAGAAAGACAAGAATGATACAAGTCAACTAAGTCATAAGAACATGCTCCTTCCCTCATAGAGTCTTCATACATCTGATTCCTAGTTTCCATCTTGAAATGATTTTAGGAAAAGAGATTTTCAAATGTTATGTCAAAATGCATTTGGCTATGTCCTAACCCCAGTGTAATATGACACAATGTAAATTTAAATTACACAGCATGCTTTATTTGTGATGACTGAAAGTGCTTTGGGTACCATTGAGTTATTAGCAGCTAATTACTTTAAAACATAAAGATAAAAGGTAAGTTATATTACTGATTGACTTCATCAAAATCATATGAAATAAATTGCATCTAATGACTGGTGTATAAAAGCACTCTGAGCCCTGAATTTGAATCATGTACTTAGAAAGGTTGAGTTTTCTTCTGCCATCTCCCTGTATTACTCCACTTGAGTCCAATGTGACTGCACAGATGAATAGAAGGGGGTGGGAGGGAAGGCAAGGCTGCCTAATTGAAAGCTGGGAACACTTTGCAAACACCATTACATGAAATGTGAGAAGTGTAACGTGGCAGAAACAAGGCAACACCTGGTGTCAGCAGCTAATTGTGTTGTACAGTGGCATGTAAGACCAGCACATTTTGTTACAACCTGATCCTCTGACACAGCCTCAACATTCTCTTTGGGGTTTGGATTACAGAACTGACCAGTTGGGTGATGGCATCCTCTGGGATTCAAGTTGCATTAGCATGAATATTTCCTCTTATGACATTCCTTTATCTCTCTTGTGCAGCTCAGTAATAGGAGTAATTTCTGCCACTGTACTATAATTCCTGGTTAAAAGGGAAAATAGTAATTCATGAAGTACATAGACTTTTGGAATTTAAAAAAAAAGTGACAGCAACAACCTGCTTTTGTCAAGAGGGAGATTTAAATGTGGGCTAATGTAAGTGTCAGGTTACTACAAGCAATACTGATGTCCAAGTTCATTTGTATATTTTCACTTAAGAATGAAGAAAAGACAAACTTCCTTGACAAATTTAATTAATTTTTAAGAAAAACTTGGCTCTTAGCCTTTCCTTATTGCTTTCTTCCTATTGCAATATTTGTAAGTGTAGTATTATATAGCATTACTTCGTAGGAAATTAGGGCTCAGTGGAAAAAATGAATTTTGAGGAACAATTAACTGATTCAAAAATAAAAGAGAAAAAAACTAAAGAACTTCAGCCTACACTTTCCCCAGCATACATCATGATCTATGACATTAGAGCTAAAGAAAAGTGGGCTGTCAAAGCCTAAAATCATTTACATGTGACATTTTACATGAAAACTAAGCCAGGCAGTGCTTCATGACTGGCCCCAGCTTCCTGTTGTCCAAAATTCTGAAAATGATGTACTGAAAAATAGTCAGTTCCTGGTGATGACTGTTAATTGTGGCTCTTAAATCTTGGAATTAAACTGACATGGAAAGAAATAGCACTGGCTATGGTGCTGAGAGGGAAATGATCCATTTTGTCTTCATGCAGAAGGGCCGGGGAATTTGAAAGGCCCACATAATACCAAAGGGGTTAATGGGCTGCTCTTCAGCTTAAAGAGCTAAGCATAAATGACAGATAGACCCTGTCAGTCACCCCAGAGATCATGTAAATTCTGTAAGCAGACATAAAGGAGACTTACCAAAAACTAGGTCTCTATCAAGTCTCTGTCCCCAGGGATAGACTGCATATGGAACTTGATTTGACTGTTAGTGCTGTAATTGAGAACTAGGAAATCCAGTATTTTAGAGCAACAACTCTGAAGCTTTAGGCAGTGTCAGTGAGGTAGCCTGGAATGACATTTCTAGCACACTGTTAACCAATTAGATATTAGAGACAGGTACACACTGCTCCGACCCACCTGTCTCTCAAGTGCTAGGGTTCCTGATGGGGAAGTGAGAGCATAGAAAGTAAGAATGAAAATGATGGAGTGTCAGGGCAGCAGCACTCAGTGTGAAAGTCCCTGCCAAGGTACTCAGAATGATTTTAACATCGAACAGGGGAAGAAGGTGTTTCGGCAAAGAGTATTGTTTTCTCGTTCTCCTTCCCTCCTGTCCTCCATTTTGTAGTAGATGACAGGCAGACTTGTCGCTGCCACTCAGGAAACTCAAGTGGGGCAGCCCATAAATCATCCATGATGCAACAATAAAGCACTATAACTGGCTCTTGCGATGTTGCCGACAAAAAAAATAAAGTATACGTTCTCCCTGTGTGGTTTTTCAAAAATGAATTATGCCATTAAGTGCCAAGAAGAAAATTAGCTATGAGCTTTTAAATTTAAAATGATTCCCTTTTTAATTGTAAAACAGTGGCACTTAACTGCTATTGATCCAGCAGAGACACATTAGGGAACAGGGTCACCATAACTGTTAATATTCACTGCTTAGTGAAAGAGCATCAAAGGACATTTTAATGTCACAGACTTTCTCGGGGAGTTTTTAAAGAAGGTTTAAATCGGCCAGCCTATGAATGAAAAGGACATGAGGTAGACAAATGTAGAAACAAATGTGATAGCAATTTTCTGCTAATCAAATCATAACTCAAGATTGATTTTTAGCAAAAGTTTATGTCATATAGATTTCCAAGGCCCGTCGACATTTAAAAGTCAGAGTATATATTTTCTATAGACTAGGACTTTTTAGAGGGTCATTCATGAGGGAATTACTGTTTACAATTTAGGACATGTCCAAGGGAGATAGTCTTCTGGTTTAGACTATTCATGGCTGGCCAGGTGGACAACTCTCCAAATATAGTCCTTTAGGAGAAGATTTAAATAGCAAACTCTAATGACATTTTAATATTACTGTCATTATGGTAAATGAAATGTTTCCTACTTTTTAGAAACTTTTATTCAATGAATGGTTAAGCCCCAGGTAAATGTTCCCATTTTTTAGAAACATGAAAATTATTATTTTATATCATTTACAGTCTTCTAAAGTCACAGAATAATTTTTTAAATTAGAATTTCTAACTTTGTCTGCTTCTACAGACCTGAATTCCTCAAAAGATGTTTAAAATACTTTAAATGAAAATTGTAGCAACTTAATTACAAAAAAGTAAATATATTTATTCTAAGATGAAATGTTACCATTTCAAAGGAAATAGTAAAACATGATATGCAAAAAATTCTTTTCATGTTGAGCAAAATCCAATTGTTAATATAAGTTTTATCATAAATTTAAATTAAACTCCATAATTCTTAGTTTTTTTTCTTATTTAGTAGTTGCCTTTTCCTTTTTAAAAAATCTCAACTGTTCTTTCAATTTTGTTTACTTTTGATTTTGTTCTGATAGCCCTTCTTCTACTTTTACATTGTCATGTTCTGATCTTTTTCAGTCTAAGCTATTGCTTCTCTTGAATGTCTTTTTCAGTTCTCTAGATTAGAAAAATCATTTAGCGACATAAAAGATCTTAGACATTACTTAGTCCCAATTCTCCATTTTAGAAAGAAGGCAGTAAAATGTAATTAACAAAAGATTTAAGTGACTTGTTCAAGGTTACAAATATTGCACATAACAAAATTGAACTGAAACTTAGATTTGCTGAGTTCAAATTCATGTTTACATGTTTCCACACTGTATCCAGGTTTACAATATTATCGTATGATTTATCCATATTATCAGAATTAATGTCTTCTTATAATAAACATACATATTTCTTAATGAAGTAACTAGGAAAGAACACATAAAATATAATACACAAAATAAAACAGATAACATGCAGCACACTTTTTCTTGCTAGTAGTATTTACTAGAATTCTGTGACCTCTTTGATAACATCTTAATCAAAACAAAATTAATTTCATAAAATATTCACTTTTAAAAATACATGAAATCTATATTGTATCTATATAATATATATTTACCATATTATATAGCAAATAAAATTTTTATACTTATTTTAATTTGAATCTTAATTTCTACTTTGCCAGATGGTGGTATGAAAATGTTATACTATATACTGTACTATTGTAAACCTCTACCTTGGCTATCTTCTGAAAATCAAGAGAGACCTGCTGAGACTATATTCATTGTTATCAGAAGATGCTGATACTGGGTCAGGGAGAAGCCACTGTGGTAGAAATAATTCACATACTTGCCTGTAGTCTCTGTTTCCCTTGAAAACAATGCAAATTAGGCTTCTAAAAGAATTCTCTAGTGACAAAAATCCACAAAAAAATGAGTGAAAATAATTTCCAGCCTAACATAATCCAGAAGGACTTCAATAAAGTTCTGTCTCACTTGCATAAAAGGGGACCAGAGCCCAGTGCAGGCAGCATCTGGGCAAGTTAGTGGAAGGCTCTTAGATGAGTACCTGAAACCTTATAATCCTAACTCAGCAGGCCAGCAGTACAGTAGGGCAGCCATGAGGCACCCAATCCCAAAGTAGCAGACAAATTGCCAGCCTCAGAACTCAGGGCACAACAGGAACATCTAGATATCTTTTTTATCTTTCTGATAGATAAGAGGAATAGGTTAGATATACAAGATAGTAAATGATTCTTGTAGTCTACTGTTTGATAAACTCAAATATTTTAGCTTCTGTGATAAGTTATCATTATTTGACAGAAATTGTTGGGAAAACTAGAAAATGTTTTGGCAGAAACAAGGTATAAACCACCATCACCCAATGGGTATTAAAATAAGGCCAAAATCAATACATGATCTAGACACAAAGGATGATACAGTAAGCAAATCAAGAGAGCAAAGAATAATTTACCTGTTAGATCTATGGAGATGGGAAGAATTTGTGAACAACAAAAATATTATGAACATTTTGAAGTCAAAAATGGATAATTTAATTTTGATTACATAAATGTGAAAATGTTTTTGCACAAACAAAACAAACATAAAAGATTTGAAAGAAAGCAGAAAAAAGGAAAATATTTTTACAGCTGTATTTCTGATAAAGGCTTCAATTCTAAAATATATAAAGAACTGAGTCAAGTTTATAAACTACATGCACTCTTTAATTGATAAATCATATAAAGATATTGAAAGGCAGTGTTAGTATTCACATAAAGAAATTAAAGCTTTCTATAAGCATTTGAAGAAATTATATAAACCATCTTTGATTAGAGAAATGCAAATTAAAACAACTCTGTAGTACCACTTCACATCTATAAGATTAGCTAATAAGACAGAAAAGGAAAATGATAAATGTTGGGAAAGATATGGGAAAATTAGGATAGTATGCAATGAAGTGAAGTTATAAACTGATCAAATCATTCTGGATAACAATTTGGAATTATCCTCAGAGGACCACCAAACTATGCATAACCTTTGATACAGCAATATCACTACAAGCTGTATATCTTAAAGATATAATTATGGGGGCAGCTAGGTGGTGCAGTGGATAGAGCACCAGCCCTGAATTCAGGAGGACCCGAGTTCAAATCTGGTCTCAGACACTTAACAATTCCTAGCTGTGTGACCCTGGGCAAGTCACTTAACCCCAGCCTCAAAAAAAAAAAAATAAAATAAAAAAAGATATAATTATTTAAATGGAAAAGTACCTAACTGTATATATTTCTTACTGTATATATTTATATCAGCTCTTTATTTGGTGACATTGAGGGAATATTCAGTAATTAGGAAATAATTGAAAAAATTGTGCTGTGGAATATAATGAAATACTATTGTGTTACAAGAAATGATGAGCAGCACATTTCAGAAATACCTGGTAACATTTACATGAACTGTTACTGAGTGAATTGAGAATCAGGAAAACATTGTATACAGTAACAGCAAAATTGCATGATTATCATATAACTAAATTAGTTCTCAGCAATAAAATGATCCAAAGCAATTCCAAAAGGCACATAATGAAAGATGTTATCTACTTCAGGAGAAAGTCTGGAGCAAAGAAAACTATTTTCATGGTTTTAGTTTGTTTTTTTGACTTTTCCTTTTGTTGTGTTTCTTCTTTTACAACTTGGACTAATTTGGAAATATGTTTAAATGATTGCACATGCATAACCTACAACAAATTTTTTTGTCAACTTGGAGGAGACTAAGAGGGAGGAAAGAAGAAAAAAAAATTGGAGCTCAAAATTTTATTTTAAAATGAATGTTAACAACTGTCTTTCCATGTGATTGGAAAAAACCTAAGACATTCCAAGAAGGAGGAGGAAAAGAAAAAAGGAGAAGGAGGAGAAGGAAGAACAAGAAGAAGAACAAGAGGAGGAGGAGGTAGAAGAGGAGAGGAGAAGGAGGAAGAAAAGGAGGAGTAGGGAGGAAGGAAGGAGGGAAAGAAAGAAAGAAACAAACAAACAAACAAAGAGAAAGAAAGAAAGAAAGAAAGAAAGAAAGAAAGAAAGAAAGAAAGAAAGAAAGAAAGAAAGAAAGAAAGAAAGAAAGAAAGAAAGAAAGAAAGAAAGAAAGAAAGAAAGAAAGAAAGAAAGAAAGAAAGATGTAGGGAGAGAGAGAGAGAAGGAAGGAACTAGCAAAAGAACAAGATACTAAGATTGGAGGTCTCCATATCAATTCAAAGTCCAAAGGACCTTAATTATACCTTTGGGAACATAATTGCAAAACAAAATTTATCTTTTAAAGGCAATTAAAAATGCATTAAATGCACAAGGAACTCTTTAGGATGAAAGTGGGAACAAGACCATTGAAATACCTAATAGGTTACAAGCCACTCCACAAACTTGCACAAATTTTCCTCATTCATTTTTTTCTCTACTATGCATAATTGTGAATGTGTGTGGTTGCCAATTTAAAAGTGAAAATAAGATTACTAATAAAGTCATTGGAATGCTTGAAATCATGAAAGCTAAAAATGTGAATGTTGAGGATTGACAGTACTAATTATTTTCATACTTAGAAACCTACTCTAATCTTACAACTTATTTAGAAGATATCAATACTCCAGTTTTAAATTTTAATGTTTTCTATAAGCAAACTCAATCAGTATGTTTTTTATTGAGATACTGTTGTGGACTGCTATGGATATACTTTGACTACAAGGAAAATGAAAAGAATCCACTCATTTGGTATATATTTGTGCACTCAGTCACAATAAAGATAGGTCCCTCTAACATGGAGCATTCTTTCCCTTCAAATTGAGGCTTTTGTTTTGCTATGGAAGTCATATAAATACACACATTTAGTTGACAGAAGTTCAATAATCACAAAGCTAATGTGAGAGTTTGTCATCTTACATATTTTTTTTTCTGAATTCAGGACTCTTTGCACTATACCATTTTGTCTTTATATATTATCATCAAAATATTTCCATTTCTTCTTCTAAAGAAGGTATCCTTTAAATTTAAAACATGATATAAATATGAAATATTAGTTTTGTCATTTTATATTCCTCTAAGAATATCTTCTTTAATATCAATTAAAGAATATTAAATATTAATATTAAATATTAAAATTAATATTTAATTAAATTAAAATTTTGTATTGGCAAGCATGTACTGAATATGCGTTAATAATATTAGAAAGCCACTTTTTTGTTAGCTCCTTTTAAGGGTACCAAAAAGAGTCTAGTCATTGTGGCAAAAAAATGAGTCTCTTTGAAAAAAGAATAGGAAAGTCCATACCATGGACTGCTATCCCACTAAGAGATTCTCTTAACGCCTATATATTGTTCAACATCTGTCTATGTCTCTTTAATAGTTGGGAGGCTTTTGATGTCTTTCCCTGGATTTTATCTCTTGACATGTTGGTCAGAGTATAAAAGTCCTTGGTCCCCATCCTCTATAATATAGAACTCAGGAACATGTATTTACCCTGATCTGGTACCTTTAAATATACTTAGGGATGGTTATTGACAATATCAAAGACTGAAGTGAGACCAAGAAAGATTGTGGTTTGAAAAACAACCATGAGATTTAGCAATTTTTAAAAATTGTGATAACTTTGAAGAAAGAACTTTTAGATAATGATAAATTGGTAATCAGCCTTCAGAGAATCAAGAGAATACAAGGAAAAGAAGTAAAAGCAGTAATTCTAAAGAATCTTCTTAAGTATTTAGACAAGAAAAAGAGAAGACAAATAAAAATAGCTAGAGATGAGTGGATCAAGTGAAGATCTTTGGTTTTTGTTGTTGGGTTTGGTTTTTTTTGTGGAGGAGGCTATTAGTTTTTGATGAAGTCCGAAGTAGAAAATAGAGTAGCAACCAGTAAATTGTGAGTGATTGAAAATGAATGCATGTCAATGATAGAAAAGAAAATCTGCTGAAGAAGATGATTACAGTGGTATTAGTTGGATATATAAAGGGCTGAAACTCTTGAATCAATTCACTGGGGTCGGACAATCAAGCATTTGAGACTAATTAGTGATTGGACAATACTCTAAGAATATGCTTGGAAAATGGCCCTTCCCACTATCCTGTGCTGGTCCAATTGTTTGGTGTATACAAAGAATTATGGGAGGGATTAGGAGGTACAGTGAGACTAGTCAGGGGCACTTCTGGGAGAGAGACAATGAAGTGAGGTCACAGAGATCCACAACCTCTCTCTTCACTTCTATTGCTAAAGACCCAGAATAAAGACTTTTGCTTATCCTGACTCTGGCTGATTCTAAGATACCCAGGGTCTTAATGCAATCACTACAGGATATATAGAGAGGAGTTCACAAGGAGAAAGACAAAATTTTAATATGAAATGATCAAAGACAAGAGGATAAGGGAGCAGTATTAAAGTGATATGAAATGGAGACAAATGCAGAAGATGGAATTCCTAGAGAATTGCTTCCATTAATTTGAGTGAAATATATTCTCAGATGAGTGAATGGAGAGAATCAGAAGAGTTGTTCAATATCCTTATTTTACAAATGGACAAACTGAGGTAAAGAAAAATAAAGCATCTTAGGACTCAAGTATTGGGACTTAAATCTGGTTCTCTTTATACTCACTATAATGTTATTTCCACTATACCTACTTGTCTATCCCTAGAGTCTATGAATCCATAAACTGACTGAAAAAATATGGACTTAATTTGTGCTGTATTATGTATTTACTTTGACCATTGTAGAGAGAGACAAAGCAATTAAGTGGTTCAGTAGATAGTTCTAGGACTGAAACCAGGAAGAGATGAGTTCAAATCCAGCCTCAGACACTTTCAAGGCACTTAACTCCTGTTTGCCTTAATCATGTTGTCTTCAGAAAGTGGCAAGCTACTCCAGTACCTTTGCCGAGAAAACCCCATGGACAATATGATTCTCAGGGATTTGACATAACTGAACAACAACTTATTACAAGGGCATCTGGACAGCTCCAGAGTGGACAGAGCATTAGGCCAGAAGTCAGAAATACTCATCTTCCTGTGTTCAAACCTGTTCTCAGACACCTTTTGGCTGTAAATTTCTGGGCAAGTCACTTAACCCTGTTTGCCTCAGTTTCCTTCTCTGTATAATTAGTTGGAGAAAAAAAGACAAAACATTCTAGCATCTTTGCCAAGAAAATCCTGAATAAAGTCACGAAGAGCAACACATGACTGAAAATGAATGAATAACAAAGATAGAGAGAGTATGGTGTAGCAGAATAATTACAGTATCTGCAATTAGAAATGTTCACTTTGAGTCTTGTGTCTCCCATATATTACCTCTACACATGTAAAAAGAAGTCACAATTTTCTTGGGACTCTGTTTCTTCAACTGAGATATATTGATAATAATACTTGAATCATATCAGAGATTTCTGAGAAAATTTCATTGTAAACCTTATATCAGAATAAAAATATTGACTACTTATATTACCTATAAGAATATTTCAAGCAAAAGTCTTCTTCAAAATATATTATTTAACAATAATATACACACATTATAATATATATATATTTATACTATTTTAAGATTTAAAATATTTTCTTTTCAACAAGCCTGGCATATTATGATGGAAAAATAAAAGGTTTATCCATAATCAGGCAGCTAGGCTCTAACCCAAGACTGACTGAAATATTACAATCCAGGTGTTCTAACTCCCAATTTGGTTGTAATCCTCCCTACCACTCTCCACTGCATGTATCAGACAGGTCACTGCTCAGTAATATGCAGATGTAACAATTGGACTTATCCTTTTCTAATGGGTCCAGTAAGAGAGGGTAGCACAGAAAAAATAAAGATACAGAATCAACCAATCACCAACAAGTATTTATTAAGCACCCAGGAAATTCTAGAGCCATAGAAGGAAACAAATGAGATAAACATTTTTATATATGGCTAATGCATTGTTTTGTTTAAATATATTTATTTATTACAAGGAAAGATTTCCAAGAAGTCAGATATTGAGAACTGATAGAGATGCAAAAATAAGAAAGAAAAGAGTAGCAATATAACATTTAAATAATAGAAGGAAAAAAAAAACAGAAGTTATTTATTCAATGTGATAATTTTTCAATAAACTATGTAACAATTAAGAGTTTTACACATAATCCTTTTTTCTTTTATATCTGAAATATCTGCAGTAGTTGATGATAAGTAGGTTATAATAAAACATAAAATAATCAAGATACATGAACTTAGGTTGGAGTGCTGCGACTGTTTTGTATTGGTGCATTGAGGTGAATCCATGGATCTCTTATTTTAATGATATAATTGATTCATGAACTAAAATATAAAGAATTACAAAGAAAACCAATTATTTTGAAATACAGTTATCAAAAGAAATAAAACACTATTACATTTAAATTGTTTTGCAAGATCAATAGGTAAAAATTTCAAAGGAAGAGATTTTACATCATTATACTTTTTAAAATAATTTTTATTATATATTTTTATAATATTATCCCTTGTATTCATTTTTCCAAATTATCCCCCCTCCCTCGACTCCCTCCCCCCGATGACAGGCAATCCCATACATTTTACATGTGTTACAATATAACCTAGATACAATACATGTGTGTAAATACCATTTTCTTGTTGCACAATAAGCATTAGATTCCGAAGGTACATGTAACCTGGGCAGACAGATATTAGTGCTAACAATTTACATTCACTTCCCAGTGTTTTTTCTCTGGGTGTAGCTACCTCTGTCCATCATTGATCAACTGGAAGTGAGTTGGCTCTCCTTTATGTTGAAGATTTCCACTACCATCAGAATACATCCTCATACAGTATTGTTGTTGAAGTGTACAGTGATCTTCTGGTTCTGCTCATTTCACTCAGCATCAGTTGATGTAAGTCTCTCCAGGCCTCTTTGTATTCCTCCTGCTGGTCATTTCTTACCGAGCAATAATATTCCATAACCTTCATATACCATAATTAACCCAACCATTCTCCAATTGATGTACATCCATTCATCTTCCAGTTTCTAGCCACTATGAAAAGAGCTGCCACAAACATTTTGGCACACACAGTCCCTTGCCCCTCTTCAGTATTTCTTTGGGATATAAGCCCAATAGCAGCAATGCTGGATCAAAGGGTATGCACAGTTTGATAACTTTTGGAGCCTAGTTCCAAATAGCTCTCCAGAATGGCTGGATTCTTTCACAACTCCACCAACAATGTATTAGGGTCCCAGTTTTCCCACATCCCCTCCAACATTCATCATTATTTGTTCCTTTCATCTTAGCCAATCTGATAGGTGTATAGTGGTATCTCAGAGTTGTCTTAATTTGCATTTCTCTAATCAGTAGTGATTTGGAACACTCTTTCATATGAGTGGAAATAGTTTCAATTTCATCATCTGAAAATTGTCTGTTTATATCCTTTGATCATTTATCAATTGGAGAATGGTTTGATTTCTTATAAATTAGAGTCAGTTCTCTATATATTTTGGAAATGAGGCCTTTATCAGAACCTTCAACTGTAAAAATATTTTTCCAATTTGTTACTTCCCTTCTAATCTTGTTTGCATTAGTTTTGCTTGTACAAAAGCATTTTAATTTGATGTAATCAAAATTTTCTATTTTGTGATCAATAATGATCTCTAGTTCTCTTTTCATCATAAATTCCTTCCAATGAGAAATATCTTATTGGAGAAATAACTTATCTGGAAAATAGATCAAAGCAAGATAATTTATGAGTAATTGGATTACCTGAAACCCCTGATTTCCCCCCCAGTTTCTAGCTACAACAAAAAGAGTTGCCACAAACATTTTGGCACATATATGTCTCTTTCCGCTCTTTAGTATTTCTTTGGGATATAAGCCCAGTAGTAGCACTGCTGGGTCAAAGGGTATGCACAGTTTGATAACTTTTTGGGCATAGTTCCAAATTACTCTCCAGAAGGGCTGGATTTTTTCACAACTCCACCAGCAGTGTATTAGTGTCCCAGTTTTCCCACATCCCCTCCAAAATTCATCATTATTTGTTCCTGTCATCTTAGCCAATCTGACAGGTGTGTAGTGGTATCTCAGAGTGGTCTTAATTTGCATTTCTCTGATCAGTAGTGATTTGGAACACTCTTTCATGTGAGTGGATATAGTTTCAATTTCTTCATCTGAGAATTGTCTGTTCATATACTTTGACCATTTATCAATTGGATAATGGTTTGATTTCTTATAAATTAGGGTCAGTTCTCTATATATTTTGGAAATGAGACCTTTGTCAGAACCTTTAACTTTAAAAATATTTTCCCAATTTGTTACTTTCCTTCTAATCTTGTTTGCATTAGTATTATTTGAACAGAAACTTTTTAGTTTGATGTAATCAAAATCTTCTATTTTGTGATCAATAATGATCTCTAGTTCTCCTCTGGTCATAAATTCCTTCTTCCTCCACAGGTCTGAGAGGTAGACTATCCTATGTTTCTCTAATCTGTTTATGATTTCATTCTTTATGCCTAAATCATGGAACCATTTTGATCTTATCTTGGTATATGGTGTTAAGTGTGGATTCATATCTAATTTCTGCCATATTAATTTCCAGTTTTCCCAACAGTTTTTTCCAAATAATGAATTTTTATCCCTAATGTTGGTATCTTTGGGTTTGTCAAAGATTAGATTGCTATAGATGTACCCTGTTTTTGTCCTTTGTATCTAATCGGTTCCACTGATCTACCGGTCTATTTCTTAGCCAATACCAAATGGTTTTGGTGACTGCTGCTATATAATATAGCTTTAGATCAGGTACACTTAGACCACCTTCCTCTGAGTTTTTTTTTTTTTTTTCATTAGTTCCCTTGCAATTCTCAACCTTTTATTCTTCCATATGAATTTTGTTGTTATTTTTTCTAGGTCATTGAAATAGTTTCTTGGGAGTCTGATTGGTATAGCACTAAATAAATAGATTAGTTTGGGGAGTATTGTCATCTTTATTATATTCGCTCGGCCTGTCCAAGAGCACTGAATGTCTTTCCAATTATTTAAATCTGACTTTATTTTTGTGGCAAGTGTTTTGTAATTTTTCTCATATAATTCCTGACTTTTCTTTGGTAGATGGATTCCCAAATACTTTATACTCTCAACATTTGTTTGGAATGGAATTTCTCTTTTTATCTCCTGCTGTTGCATTTTGTTGGTGATATATAAAAATGCTGAGGATTTATGTGCATTTATTTTGTATCCTGCCACTTTGCTGAAATTCTGAATTATTTCTAGTAGATTTTTAGCAGAGTCTTTGGGGTTCTCTAAGTATACCATCATGTCATCTGCAAAGAGTGATAGTTTGATTTCCTCATTTCCTACTCTAATTCCTTGAATCTCTTTCTCGGCTCTTATTGCCAAGGCTTGCATTTCTAGTAATATTTTGAATAGTAATGGTGATAGTGGGCAAACTTGTTTCACTCCTGATCTTACTAGGAAAGGTTGTAGTTTATTTCTATTGCATATTATGCTTACTGACGGTCTTAAATATATGCTCCTGATTATTCTAAGGAATAGTCCATTTATTCCTATACTCTCAAGAATTTTTAGTAGGAATCGATGTTGGATTTTATCAAATGCTTTTTCTGCATCTATTGATGTGATCATATGGTTTTTCTTACGTTGATTATTAATATGGTCAATTATACTAATAGTTTTCCTAATATTAAACCAGCCCTGCATTCCTGGTATAAATCCTACTTGATCATAGTGTATTATCCTGGGGATGCTTTTCTGAAGTCTTTTTGCTAATATCTTATTTAAGATTTTAGCATCAATATTCATTAAGGAGATTGGTCTATAATTTGCTTTCTCAGTTTTCGATCGACCTGGTTTAGGTATCAGTACCATGTCTGTGTCATAAAAGGAATTTGGTAGGACTCCTTCATCCCCTATTTTTTCAAATAATTTATATAACATTGGGGCTAATTGTTCTTTAAATGTTTGGTAGAATTCACATGTGAATCCATCTGTTCCTGGGGATTTTTTCCTAGGGAGTTGATTAATAGCTTGTTCTATTTCTTTTTCTGAAATGGGACTATTTAAGCAATTTATCTCCTCCTCTGTTAATCTAGGGAGCCTATATTTTTGGAGGAAGTCATCCATTTCACTTAAGTTATCAAATTTATTGGCATAAAGTTGGGCTAAGTAACTCCTTATTATTTCTCTAATTTCCTCCTCATTGGTGGAAAGATCCCCCTTTTCATTTGTAAGACTAACAATTTGATTTTCCTCTTTCTTTTTTCTGATCAAATTTACCAAAGGTTTATCTATTTTATTGGCTTTTTCATAAAACCAACTCTTGGTTTTATTTAATAATTCAATAGTTTTTTTACTTTCAATATTATTGATTTCTCCTTTTAATTTTTGTATTTCAAGTTTAATTTTTGGTTGGGGGTTTATTATTTGGTCTTTTTCTAGCCTTTTAAGTTGTAAGCCCAATTCGTTAAGCTTCTCTTTATCTATTTTCTTCAAATAAGTCTCTAAAGATATAAAATTTCCCCTTATTACTGCTTTAGCTGCATCCCAAAGATTTTGGTATGATGTCTCATCATTATCATTATCTTGGGTGAAATTATTAATTGTTTCTATAATTTGCTCTTTCACCCAGTCATTCTTTAAGAGGAGATTGTTCATTTTCCAATTACTTTTTGGTCTATTTACCCCTAACTTCTTACTGAATGTAGCTTTTATTGCATTGTGATCTGAGAAGAAGGCATTTATTATTTCTCCCTTCCTACATTTAAGTTTGAGATCTTTATGTCCTAATACATGGTCTATTTTTGTATAGGATCCATGACCTGCTGAGAAGAAAGTATATTCCTTTCTATAACCATTCAGTTTTCTCCAAAGATCTATCACACCTAGTTTTTCTAATGTTCTATTAACTTTTTAAATTTCTTTCTTATTTATTTTGTGGTCTGATTTGTCTAAATCTAAGTGTGGAGTGCAAAGTTGAGATCTCCCACTATTATAGTTTTACTGTCTATTTCTTCTTACAATTCTCTTAACTTTTCCTTTAGAAAGTTAGATGCTATACCACTTGGTGCATATATGTTTAGTATTGATATGGCTTCATTATTTATGCTACCTTTCAGCAGGATATAGTTTCCTTCCTTATCTTTTTTAACGAGATCTACTTCTGCTTTTGCTTGATCTGGGTTACGGATAGCTACCCCTGCTTTTTTGGCTTTACCTGAAGCATAATAGGCTCTGTTCCAACCTTTTACCTTTACTCTGTATGTATCTCCCTGCTTTAAGTGTGTTTCCTGCAGACAACATATTGTAGGGTTATGATTTTTGATCCAATCTGCTATCCGTCTCCATTTGATGGGAGCATTCATCCTATTCACATTTACAGTTAAAATTACTAATTCTGTATTTCCTGCCATCATATTATCCCTAGATTATGCTTTTTTCCTTGACCCCCCTGATCCCCCTCCCTGATATTTAATTTACAGACCACCCTTGTGATGCACAACTCTCCCTTTTTTTTAGTATCCCTCCCCCTCCCTCCACATCCCTTCCCTTATTCTCCTTTTCCTTTTCCCTTTTCCTCTCCCCTCTTTTAATGAGGCGAGAGAGAATTCTCTGAAAAACAAATATGTTAATTACTTACTCTTTGAGCCTCTCCTGATGAGAGTAAGATTCACACAATGATTCTCCCCCTCACTAAGTTCCCTCAGATATGGTGTATTTTCTATGCCTCTTTCTGGGATGTAGTTTCCCTCTTTTTATCATTCCTTCCCCTTTTTCTGAACTGACCTCCTTCCCTTTACTACACCCCCCTTTTTTTCTTTTATATCAGTAAAATCAAATTATCCTTGAGTACTTTTTATATACCCACAACAGAGTTACAGTTCTCAAGGGTTCTGTGTACCTTTTTCTGTTTCTCTTCATTCTTGTGGATGTAGATCAAATTTTTTGTTTAAGTCTGGTTTTTTTCTTAGAAACATATAGAATTCCCAAGGGTTCTGTGTACCTTTTTCTGTTTCTCTTCAGTCTTGTGGATGTAGATCAAATTTTTTGTTTAAGTCTGGTTTTTTTCTTAGAAACATATAGAATTCCTCTGTTTCATTGAATGACCATCTTCTTCCATGGAAAAAGATGCTAAACTTAGCTGGGTAGTTCATTCTTGGTTGCAGTCCTTGATCTTTTGCCTTACGGAATATCAGGTTCCAGGCCCTTCTATCTTTTAATGTGGAGGCAGCCAGATCTTGGGTGACCCTTATTGTGGCACCTTGGTATTTAAATTGTTTTTTTCTAGCTGCTTGCACAATTTTCTCCTTTGTGTGGTAATTCTGCAGCTTAGCCACAATATTCCGTGGTGTTCTTTTTTTAGGGTCTATTTCAGAAGGAGTTCGATGAATTCTTTCCACATCTACTTTCCCCTCTGTTTCTATTATCTCTGGACAGTTCTCTTTGATAATTTCCTGTAAAATAGAATCTAGGCTCTTTTTTTGGTCATAGTTTTCTGGAAGTCCAATGATCCGCAGATTATCTCTCCTAGATCTATTTTCCAGGTCTATAGATTTTCCCAGTAAGTATTTGACGTTGTTCTCCAGCTTCTCATTTTTTTTTTTTTGTTTTGTTTGACTGATTCTTGGGTTCTCTGTGAATCATTCATTTCTATTTGTTCCATCCTGACTTTTAAGGAGTTATTTTCTTCTTTCACAGTTTTTAGTTCTTTTTTTAAATGCCCAATTTCGTTTTTAAATGAATTATTTTGCTCTATTGAATTTTTTTCCATTTCCCTAATTTTTTTTTTGAGAATTATTTTCTTTTTCCAATTCAGAAATTCTATTTTCTTGAGACTTTTTTATCTTTTCCAATTCAGAAATCCTACTTTCCTGTGTTTTTTTAACCTTTTCTAATTCATAAATTTTGTTTCCCTGCATCTCCTGTGAATTCTTTATTTTTTCCAACTCCAATTTCAGGACGTTGTTATTCTCTATCATAGCTTCCCTTTCCTTTCCCCATTTTTCTTCAAACTCCCTTAATTTTTTAAGAGTTTCTTCTAGGAGAGAGTTATGTGATGGGGGGCAGGAATCGTTCCCCTTTAGGTTGTTATCTGCTGTCTCTCTGCTGTTAACTTCCTCAGGGTTGGATACCCGCTCTTTCTCTGTATAGAAGGAATCTATAGTTTTTCTGGCTTTTTTACTCATATTTAAAAAATCTTTTGGGGTCTGTCCTGGGGTAGGAAATTATTTATTTATTTCTTTACCAGATTCCTCCCAGACCGGATGGATGCAGAGGCCCCTGCGCCTGAGCTAAGATAGAGCTCTGGGAGAGAGTTCCCCACCCCCTACCTGGAAGTGCCTCAGAGGTGATCAGCACTGCTGTGCCCGAGGGCACTGTGTTTTAGAGGCTTCCCTGAGATTTGAGACTGAACAGTAAAGACAGCACAAAGCCCAGCCTATGTGTCTGGGTGGGGCGTGGATGTCTGCAGCTGGTGACGTGAAAAGCCCCTGTGCTCAAACTGGAAGTGTCTGCCAGAAACCGCGGTTCCTAGTTCAAAGGTCCTGCTTCTCTGGGACTTCCTGGAGCTGAGTTCCACTCCCTGCAGCTAAACTAGGCAGTGTGTGTTGCCTTGGGCCGTATCCACCCACTTGTCAATCTCTTAACTATTCTCAGGTGGTAGCTGAGGCCACACCCCCTGGTGCCGAGATCTGCTGAGTCACCTCCAGGGTCCGGGGAAAATCTAATATGAGTTTTATAATATTTTGGCTTTCTCTTCTGAACTGCTAAATATTTAGCAGAGAAGAGATAACAGCCTGTGCCAGATTCCTTTACCTCAGTGGCTTCTCTGATCCCAGAGCCCTCCCCAGCGCAACCAGCGCAGTGTGCCACTACCCCACCGTCTGTGCTGGCCTCTCTTCTTCCTCCCCTGGGGACTGACCTTATCTGTTGAAACTCCAGATTCTCTTCAGCTGGTAAGTCGTGCTTCCAGTCCTTGTGGTATCTATCAGTCCAGCGCTATTTCTGAGGCTGATTTATTTAACTGGTTGTGAGGGAGTAAGGACGTTCACAGAGTCGTGTGTTTCTTCTCCACCATCTTGGCTCCGCCCCCTTACATCATTATAGAAAGAAATTAAAAAAGTAAATAGAACATTAGAAAAACTAGGTATGATAGACCTTTGGAGAAAACTGAATGGCAATAGAAAGGAATATACTTTCTTCTCAACAGTTCATGAATCCTATACAAAAATTGACCATATATTAGGACACAAAGATCTCAAAATTAAATGTAGGAAGGCAGAAATAATAAATGCCTTCTTCTCACATCACAATGCAATAAAAGCTACATTCAGTAAGAAGTTAGGGGTAAATAGACCAAAAACTAATTGGAAACTGAATAATCTCATCTTAAAGAATGACTGAGTGAAACAGCAAATTATAGAAACAATAATTTCACCCAAGATAATGACAATGATGAGACATCATACCAAAATCTTTGGGATATAGCTAAAGCGGTAATAAGGGGAAATTTTATATCTTTAGAGACTTATTTGAAGAAAATAGAGAAAGAGAAGATTAATGAATAGGGCCTGCAACTTAAAAAGCTAGAAAAAGAGTAAATTAAAAAGCCCCAACCAAAAATTAAACTGGAAATACAAAAATTAAAAGGAGAAATCAATAATATTGAAAGTAAAAAAAAAAAAAAAACTATTGAATTAATAAATAAAATCAAGAGTTGGTTTTATGAAAAAGCCAATAAAATAGATAAACCTTTGGTTAATCTGATCAGAAAAAAGAAAGAGGAAAATCAAATTGTTAGTCTTACAAATGAAAAGGGGGATCTTTCCACCAATGAAGAGGAAATTAGAGAAATAATAAGGAGTTACTTTGTGCAACTTTATGCCAATAAATTTGATAACTTAAATGAAATGGATGGCTTCCTCCAAAAATATAGACTTCCTAGATTAAGAGAGGAGGAGATAAATTGCTTAAATAATCCCATTTCAGAAAAAGAAATAGAACAAGCTATTAATCAACTCCCCAGGAAAAAATCCCCAGGACCAGATGGATTCACATGTGAATTCTACCAAACATTTAAAGAACAATTAGCCCCAATGCTATATAAACTATTCGAAAAAATAGGGGATGAAGGAGTCCTACCAAACTCCTTTTATGACACAGACATGCTACTAATACCTAAACCAGGTCAATCAAAAACAGAGAAAGAAAATTATAGACCAATTTCCATAATGAATAATGATGCTAAAATCTTAAATAAGATATTAGCAAAAAGACTTCAGAAAAGCATCCCCAGGATAATACACTATGATCAAGTAGCATTTATTCCAGGAATGCAGGGCTGGTTTAATATTAGGAAAACTATTAGTATAATTGACCATATTAATAATCAACGTAAGAAAAACCATATGATCACATCAATAGATGCAGAAAAAGCATTTGACAAAATCCAACATCAATTCCTACTAAAAACTCTTGAGAGTATAGGAATAAATGGACTATTCCTTAGAATAATCAGCAGCATATATTTACGACCATCAGTAAGCATAATATGCAGTAGAAATAAACTGCAACCTTTCCCAGTAAGATCAGGAGTGAAACAAGGTTGCCCACTATCACCATTACTATTCAATATAGTACTAGAAATGCTAGCCTCGGCAATAAGAGCCGAGAAAGAGATTCAAGGAATTAGAGTAGGAAATGAGGAAATCAAACTATCACTCTTTGCAGATGACATGATGGTATACTTAGAGAACCCCAAAGACTCTGCTAAAAATCTACTAGAAATAATTCAGAATTTCAGCAAAGTGGCAGGATACAAAATAAATGCACATAAATCCTCAGCATTTTTATATATCACCAACAAAATGCAACAGCAAGAGATAAAAAGAGAAATTCCATTCCAAACAAATGTTGAGAGTATAAAGTATTTGGGAATCCATCTACCAAAGAAAAGTCAGGAATTATATGAGAAAAATTACAAAACACTTGCCACAAAAATAAAATCAGATTTAAATAATTGGAAAGACATTCAGTGCTCTTGGATAGGCCGAGCGAATATAATAAAGATGACAATACTCCCCAAACTAATCTATTTATTTAGTGCTATACCAATCAGACTCCCAAGAAACTATTTCAATGACCTAGAAAAAATAACAACAAAATTCATATGGAAGAATAAAAGGTTGAGAATTGCAAGGGAACTAATGAAAAAAAAAAAAAAACTCAGAGGAAGGTGGTCTAAGTGTACCTGATCTAAAGCTATATTATATAACAGCAGTCACTAAAACCATTTGGTACTGGCTAAGAAATAGACTGGTAGATCAGTGGAACCGATTAGATACAAAGGACAAAAAAGGGTACATCTATAGCAATCTAATCTTTGACAAATCCAAAGATAACAACATTAGGGAAAAAAAATTCATTATTTGGAAAAAACTGTTGGGAAAACTGGAAATTAGTATGGCAGAAATTAGATATGGATCCACACTTAACACCATATACCAAGATAAGATCAAAATGGGTCTATGACTTAGTCATAAAAAATGAGATAATAAATAGATTAGAGGAACAGAAAATAGTCTACCTCTCAGACCTCTGGAGGAGGAAGGAATTTATGACCAGAGGAGAACTAGAGATCATTATTGATCACAAAATAGAAGATTTGGATTACATCAAACTAAAAATTTTCTGTACAAACAATACTAATGCAAACAAGAGTAGAAGGGAAGTAACAAATTGGGAAAATATTTTTAAAGTTAAAGGTTCTGACAAAGGTCTCATTTCCAAAATATATAGAGAACTGACCCTAATTTATAAGAAATCAAACCATTCTCCAATTGATAAATGGTCAAAGCATATGAACAGACAATTCTCAGATGATGAAATTGAAACTATTTCCACTCATATGAAAGAGTGTTCCAAATCACTACTGATCAGAGAAATGCAAATTAAGATAACTCTGAGATACCACTATACAACTGTCGGATTGGCTAAGATGACAGGAACAAATAATGATGAATGTTGGAGGGGATGTGGGAAAACTGGGACACTGATACATTATTGGTGGAATTGTGAAAGAATCCAGCCATTCTGGAGAGCAATTTGGAGCTATTCCCAAAAAATTATCGGGCTGTGCATACCCTTTGACCCAGCATTGCTGCTATTAGGCTTATATCCCAAAGGAATACTAAAGAGCAGAGAGGGACCTGTATGTGCCAAAATGTTTGTGGCAGCTCTTTTTGTTGTAGCTAGAAACTGGAATGTGAATGGATGCTCATCAATTGGAGAATGGTTGGGTAAATTATGGTATATGAAGGTTATGGAATATTATTGCTCTGTAAGAAATGACTAGCAGGAGGAATATAGAGTGGCTTGGAGAGACTTGCATCAACTGATGCTGATTGAAATCAATAGAACCAGAAGATCTCTGTACACTTCAATGCTGTATGAAGATGTATTCTGATGGAAGTGGATATCTTCAACATAAAGAAGATCCAACTCACTTCCAGTTGATCAATGATGGACAGAAATAACTACACCCAGAGAAGGAACACTGGGAAGTGAATGTAAATTGTTAGCACTACTGTTTATCTACCCAGGTTACTTATACCTTCGGAAGCTAATACTTAATGTGCAACAAGAAAATAGTATTTACACATATATATTGTATCTAGGTTATATTGTAACACATGTAAAATATATGGGATTACCTGTCATCGGGGAGAGGGAGTGGAGGGAGGGAGGGGATAATTTGGAAAATGAATACAAGAGATAATATTATAAAAAATAAATAAAAAAATACTCCTGGGAACTGATATTGTATCTAGATTGCAAAGAGCTTTCAAAGCTACATTGAAGAGTTTGTGTTTTATGCTAACAATTGAGGGTCCTTGAAGATTCTTGAATAGAGAAATGATATGGGAAAACTTATGCTTCTGAATAATTATTTTGGCAGCTGTGTGAAAGATGGATTGGAGAGGGGAGAAACTGAAAAAGGAATCTGTCTTATCTAAACATTTTGTATTTACCACCAGACTTAGTCTTCTGCACACAGCAGGCACTTAATAAATGTTCTTTCAATAGTTTTATAAATGTGTTATGCTTTTCTTGACAATCATTAGAAATGAAATGCCAGACAATAAAAGACATCAATGAAAAAAAAAAAAAAGACCATTACTTGAACCTCTTAGAAATTGTAAAGAGTGATTACAAATACTGAGGATAGGCATAATTAGAATGTTCTTTATGTGAGTATCAGGAATTTTCAGTGTGATTTTTTTTACAATGAACTGGGGCCACAAATCTATATATGAAAATGTATCTTCAAAACTATAATGTAAATCAATGAGAAAATAGTACTTGAATATAATTTTTTTACTTTCTCTGTAACATTTCAGAGACAGATTTACTATGTGAAAAAATGAATATGTAATACTTTGAAAAGGTACTGTCAAGGACTATCATCAATTCTCTATTAAAAATTCTGATAACACTCCAATTGATAAATGGTCAAAGGATATGAACAGACAATTTTCAGTTGATGAAATTGAATCTATTTCCACTCATATGAAAGAGTGTTCCAAATCACTAATGATCAGAGAAATGCAAATTAAGACAACTCTGAGATACCTCTACACACCTGTAAGATTGGCTAAGATGACAGGAACAAATAATGATGAATGTTGGAGGGGATGTGGGAAAACTGGTTGTGTTGTTGGTGGAGTTATAAAAGAATCCAACCATTCTGGTGAGCAATTTGGAACTATGCCCAAAAAGTTATCAAACTGCATACCCTTTGATCCAGCAGTGCTACTACTGGGCTTATATCCCAAAGAAATACTAAAGAAGGGAAAGGGACCTGTATGTGCCAAAATGTCTGTGGCAGCTCTTTTTGTAGTGGAATATTATTATTGCTCTGTAAGAAATAACCAACAGGAAGAATACAGAGAGGCTTGGAGAAACTTACATGAACTGATGCTGAGTGAAATGAGCAGAACCTGGAAATCACTATACACTTCAACAACGATACTGTATGAAGATATATTATGATTATAGTGGATATCTTCAACATAAAGAAGATCTAATTCAGTTCCAGTTGATCAATGATGGACACTATCAGCTACACTCAGAGAAGGAATACTGGGAATTGAGTGTAAACTGTTTGCACTATTGTCTTTCTACCCAGGTTACTTTTACCATCTGAATCCAATTCTTACTGTGCAACAAGAAATTCAGTTTTACGCACATATATTGTACCTAGGTTATACTGTAACACATTTAACATGTATGGGATTGCCTGTCATCTAGGGGAGGGGGTAGAGGGAGGGAGGGGAAAATTTGGAAAAGAAGTGAGTACAAGGGATAATGTAAAAAAAAAAATTACCCATGCATATGTACTGTCAAAAATTATAATTATAAAATTGATAAAATAAAACAAAATAACAAAAAATACTGATAACAGTGGCATAATGCTAATTATGAATGCAAATATAATATGTAGGTAGCATTTAATAATTTAATAATAACACTTAACTTTTATGTACTGTCTTAAGGTCTAAAAAGTAATTTGCAAAAATAATCTCATAGATGAGCATGGTAAGCATTCAATTGAAGTTTATAGTAATAAATGACTTGTCCAAGACTGAAGTCATAAAATAAACTAGTATCAGGGTGGAGCCTCAAGTATAGGTCTTCAATTTCAAATCCACCCTAATTCAAGATATCTTTATTTGCATTTAGTTTTATGATTTAATTTAGGGAATGTCAGCTGCATGACAGGTCACAACATTTAAGAGTCTTTGTTCCCCATCTATATGAAATCACAGGGTCTGACTTTAAGATACCTAAAGTCTCTTCCTTCTTTGAAATTCTAAGAGTCTATGTTACATATGTGTGTGTATTAAATGACCTAAGCTTTAAATTAAAATATTATTTTTATTTTATTTATCCTAATGTTTTAGAAAAAATAAAGGGAACTTTGTTTAATTTGAAATATCCAAATATTAAACAGCCCTCTCATTTTGGTTTGCATAAAATAAACCTTAGAATCAAAGAAGGTCATGATTCCCTAAGATACATTCCCTATGTAGGAATTGCCTTAAAGCCAAATTAATAGAATTACACCCCACCCTGCTTTAAAAATAACTGCTCATTTATCTAAGGGTTTATTCCTTTTTTCATAAAAGTAATGGTAAAGCCTAATGGATACAAAACACAGCTGGGGGTTTGGAGACAGAAACATTATTGATTTTGTTCTGCAGAGGTCACATTGAGAAAATGGTATCAAGTCTGAACGGGAAAGGTGATGACTTCAAGCTGCATTTCAGTTGTATTTGTGACATGCAGTCAAAAAAATAAATCTCTCTCCTTTACTCCATTTCTTTTACCATCAACTTTCCTTTGGCAAACTGTCTAAACTCTTTTCTTCCTGCAGAGAAACATCAATTCTTTCTAGAAGCAGCTTTCTCTCCATTACTCTTTTTATCATTGCCTCCATTTTTCTTTCTGTGTCTGTCTCTCTTATCTAGAAACATAAATTTTTTTATCTCTGTCTCTCTTTATGTGTGTGTTTATTTGTGTGTGTGTGTGTGTGTAGTCTACATAGGATTCAAACTAAGTCATTATAATTATAAGAACAGCAGTTATTCTACTATATCTTGTTATTCAGTCATTTTAATTCCTATTTTACTCTTCAGGAAACTTTTGAGGCTTTTCTTGGCAAAGATACTGTAGTATTTTGCCATTTCCTTCTGCAGCTCATTTTACAGATGAGAAAACTGAAGCAAATAGGTTAAGTGACAAGGGTCACACAGTATCTGAGGCTACACACACACACATACATACACACACACACACATACACAAACACGGATGTGTACTTGTATGTATCTTATATATAGATATCTAGAGAGGAAGAGAGACACATATACTATGTGCTTATAGTGAACAATTTATACATGAACTTTCACTCACTGGATTTATTTTGGCTTTGCTAATGTTCCCAAAGAAGGTTGGATAGAATAAGAACAAAGGGATAGGTAGAGGGGTTGACCTTGTCAGAGAGAAGGGTCAGCTTTTCCTCAAAGACTGGAGCCTGGAAATAATGAATGACATAGCAGTTAAGGTTAATTTTGAGTTGTACAGCTGGGGGCAAGAGAGACTTTATTATCATTGTAATTTTGTTATTTTTTTTCTTCAAAGTAAAATTGAGAGAAAAAAATTATGGAGCTGTGCATACCCAGCATTGCTGTCATTGGGCTTATATCCCAAAGAAATACTAAAGAGCGGAAAGGGACCTGTACGTGCCAAAATGTTTGTGGCAGCTCTTTTTGTTGGCTAGAAACTGGAAGATGAAAGGATGTCCATCAATTGGAGAATGGTTGGTTAAATTATCGTACATGAAGGTTATGGAATATTATTGCTCTGTAAGAAATGACCAGCAGGAGGAATATAGAGTGGCTTGGAGAGACTTGCATCAACTGATGCTGATTGAAATCAATAGAACCAGAAGATCTCTGTATACTTCAATGCTGTATGAAGATGTATTCTGATGGAAGTGGATATCTTCAACATAAAGAAGATTTAACTCACTTCCAGTTGATCAATGATGGACAGAAATAACTACACCCAGAGAAGGAACACTGGGAAGTGAATGTAAATTGTTAGTACTACTGTCTATCTACTCAGGTTACTTATACCTTCAGAATCTAATACTTAATGTGCAACAAGAAAATGGGATTTACACACATATATTGTATCTAGGTTATATTGTAACATATGTAAAATGTATGGGATTACCTGTCATCGGGGGGAGGGAGTAAAGGGAGGGGGGATAATTTGGAAAAATGAATACAATGGATAGTATTATTAAAAAATTACTCATGCATATATACTGTGGAAAAAAATTCTAAATAAAAAAAAATGAAAATGGAAAATTTTCCACCATGAAGAGGAAATTGAAGCAATATTTAGGAATTATTTTTCCCAATTATATATCCAAAAATTTGATAGCTTATGGAAATGGAGGAATATCTACAAAAATATAGATTGTCCAGATTAACATAAGAGGTAATAAATTATTTAAATAGTCCTATTTTAGAAAAATAGATAAATAAAATAGAACAAGCGATTAATCAGCTCCATAAGAAGAAAAATCTCCAAGGCCAGGTGGCTTTACATGTGAATTCTACCAAACATTTAAAAACATTAATTCCAATATTAGATAAACAATTTCAAAAACTAGGGAAAGAAGGAGGCCTTGCAAATTCCCTTTATGATGCAAATATGGTACTGATAACTAAACCAGGTCAGATGAAAATAGAGAAAGAAAATTATAGACCAATTTCCCTAATGAATATTGATGCAAAAAATCTTAAATAAAATATTAGCAAAGAGATTACAGAGAGTCATTCCCCAGATAATACACTATCCCCAAGTAGGAATTATACCAGGAATGAAGAGCTGATTCAATAGTTAGGAAAACTATTTGCATAATTGACTATATCAATAACCGAACTAACAAAAATCATATGAGTATCTCAATAGATACCCAAAAAGCATGTGATAAAATCCAATCCTACATTCCTATTAAAAACACTAGAGAATATAGGAATAAATTGAATTTTCCTTATAGTGATCAGTAGCATCTATTTAAAATCATCAAAAAGCATCATATGTAACGGGGTAAAATGAGAACCATTCCCAATATGATCAGGGATGAAAAAAAGGTTGTCCACTATCACCATAGCTATTCAATATTGTAATAGAAATATTATCTTTGGCAAGAGAAGAAAAAGAGATTAAAGGATTTAATGTAAGTAATGAGGAAACCAAATTATAACTCTTTACACGTTATGATGGTATATTTAGATAATCTTGGAAAATCACCTAAAAAAACTACTAGAAACAATTCACAATTTTAGCAGTTTCAGATATAAAATAAATCCACATAATTCATCAGCATTTTTATATTTGCTGATATATATTTATTTTATATACTTCAAACAAAGTTCAACAGCCAGACATACAAAGAGAAATTTAATTTAAAGTAACTGTCAATAAAATAAAATATTTGTGTATCTATCTGCCAAGGGAGAGTCCAGAACTATATGAGCAAAACTATAAAACACTTCCTACACAAATAAAATCAGATCTAATAAACTGGAAAATATTAAATAGGCCAAATGAATATAATAAAAATAACAATACTACTTAAATTAATCTACTTATTTAGTGCCATACCAATCAAAAATTATTGTACATATCCAGAAAAAATAATAAAGTTCATCTGCAACAAGAAAAGTTCAAGAATTTTAAATGAATTAATGTAAAAATGCAAATGAAGGTGGCTTAGCTGTTCCAGACCATTTGGTTAAGAAATAAGGTAGTTGATCAGTGGAATAGGTTAGGTTCATAGGACAAAATAATCAATGGCCATATTAATTTAGTGTTTCACAAACCTAAAGACCCTAGCTTTTTGGATAAAAACTCATTATTTGGGGCAGCTAGATGGCACAGTGTATAGAGCACCAGCTTTGAAGTCAGGAGAACCTGAGTTCACATCTGGACTCAGACACTTAATATTTCCTAGCTGTGTTACCCTGGGCCACTTCAATTGTCTCAGAAAAAAAATTTAAAAAGAATTCACTACTTGACAAAAACTTCTTAGAAAACTGGAAACTACTATGACAGAAACCAGGCACTGGCCCAAATCTAACATAATATACCAAGATAAAGTCAAAATAGGTTCATGATTTAGACATAAAAAATGTTATTATAAACAAATTGGAAGAATATAGGATACTTTTCCTCTCAGATCTGTGAGGAAGAAAGGAATCTGTGATCAAAAAAGAACTGAAAATTATTATTTAACACAAAATAGATAATTTTAATTACATTAAGTTAAAAGGATTTTGTATAAACAAAATCAATGCAGGCAAAATTAGAAGGAAAGCAATATTTTGGGAAAATAGTTTACATTCAAGGGTTATAATAAAGGCCTCATTTCTGAAATATATAGAGAAATTACTCAAATTAAGAATTCAACCAATTCTCCAATTGATAAATGGTCAAAGGATATGAACAGACAATTCTCGTTTGAAGAAATTAACACCATCTCTAAGTCATATGAAAAGCTGCTCTAAATCACTATTGATCAAATAAATGCAAATTAAAACAACTCTGAGATGCCACTATGCACAGAAAAAGATAATGACTAATATTGTAGGGAATGTGGGAAAATTGGAACTAATAAGATTGTTGGTTGAATTGTGAAGTGTACCAATCATTGCGGAAAGCAATTTGAAACTATGTTCAAAGGGCTATCAAATATTGATCCAGTACTTTCTAATAGGCTCATATCCAAAAGAGATAATAAAGGTGGGAAAGGGACCCACATATGCAAAAATGTTTGTGGCAGCCCTTTTTGTAGTGGCAAGAAACTGGAAACTGAGCAAATGCCCACCAGTTGGAGAATGGATGAATAAGTTACAGTGTATGAAGGCTATGGAATATTATTGTTCTATAAGAAATAATCAGCAGGATAATTTCAGAGTAGCCTGGAGTGACTTACATGACCTGATGCTTAATGAAATGAAGAAGAGGAAAAGTGATGTAAAATGTGGTGAATTATATCATATGAAGAGACTAAAAAGACCTCTTACAGTCGAGAAAATGATGGAATGGAATTAGCATTGTTTGAAGTTTGATCGCATCAGATTTGGCTAAAAGAGAGTATATTATATATAATAAATTTAGTATAGAAATTTGTCTCACCTCATAATGTAGTAGGAGGAGAAAGGAGGAAAGGAAGGGAGAGGCTTACAGAAGATAGGGCATAAGTAAAATGAAAAAGGGATAAGAAAAGAGGAGCAGTTGAAGAAAGAAAGAATAGGTTAAGGGAGGTGGCAGTCAGAAGCAAAACACTGATGAGGTGGGAAAAGGAGAAAGGAAAGAGAACAGCATAAGGTGAAAAACAGGATAGCAGCAAATAGAGTTAGTAATTTTAAATGTGAATGGAATGAACTCTTCCATAAAAGAGAAGCAGATTGCCAATTCTAAGGGAATTAACAGGAAATAAAGTGCAAAGTAAGATGGTCTAGTTGTTCCAGATTTTAAAATATAATATAAAGTAGTGGTTATCAAAACCAATTGCTCTTTGCTAAGAAATAAGAGTAGTGGATCAGTGGAATAGATTAGGTTCACAAGACACAATAGTCAATGACTATAGTAATCTAATTTTGGGGAAATCAAAGACGCCACTCATATAAGAACTTACTATTTGATAAAACTTAATGGGAAAATAATAGTCAATGACCAATACCTACCTAAAAGCCTACAGAAGACAAAGTTGAAATGGGTTCATGTTTTATACATAAATGGCGATACTCTAAGCAAATTAGAACAACAAAAGATAGTCTACCTATCACATCTGTGGAAAAGAAGGAATTTATGGCCAAAGAAGATCTAAAGAACATTATGAAATACAGATAATTTTGGTTAATTTAAATTAAAAAAAGTTTTGTACAAACAACACCAATGCAGTCAAAATTAGAAGGGAAGTAGAAAACTTTGGGGAAAGTTTTACATTTCTAATAAAGGTTTCATTTCTAAAGTGCATTGACTCAAATTTGTAAGAACACAAGCCATTCTCTAATTAATAAATGGTCAAAGGATATAAATGGACACTTTTCAGGTAAAAAAAAATATAAAGCCATTTCTTCCTATATGGAAAAATGCTCTAAATCACTGTGGAGTAGAAAAATGAAAATTCAGACAATTCTGATGTATCATTTCAATCATTTTAGACTAGCTAAAATGACAGGAAAATATAATGACAAATGTTGGAAGGGATGTGGGAAAATTAGGACATTAACACATTGTTGGTAGACTTGTGAAACTGATCGAATCCATTCTGGAGAGCAATTTGGAACTATGCCCAAAGAGCTATCAAGTTGTGCATACCTTTTGATCCAGCAGTGTCTCTACTGGGCCTTATGATCCCAAAAAATCATAAAAAAAGGAAAAGGACCCACAAGTGCAAGAATGGTTATAGCAGCCCTTTTGTGTAGTGGCAAAAACTGGAATCTTAATAGATACCCATAAATTTGGAATAGCTGAACAAGTTATGGTATTTGAACATTATAGAATATTATTATTCTACAAGAAATAATCAGCAGACCAGTTTCAGAAAGGCCTGGAAACACTTGTGTTATCTGAATTTACAATAAGATTATATGATGATCAACTTGATAGAGTTGGTTGTTTTCAACAATGAGATGAGATGATTTAGGGCAATTCAAATAGTCTTGTAATGGAGAGAGCCATGTTTTGGAGAAACATGTTATGTGTATCACATAATGTGTATCACAACATAATATTTTTACCCTTTTTATTAATACTATTGTTTGCTTGTTTTTCTTTTTCTCATTTTTCCCTGTTGATCTGATTTTTTTCCTGTGCAGCATGATAAATGTCTAAATATGTTTTGAAGAATTGTACATTTTTAACCTATACCAGATTACTTACTGTCTAAAGGAAGTAAATGTGGAGTAAAGAGGAAGAAAAATTTGGAACACAAGGTTTTACAAGTGTGAATGTTTAAAACTATTGTTATATGTATTTTGAAAAATAATAAAAAAATTATTAAGGAAATAAACATTTCTTTTAAAAACAAAAAATAAAACTAATAATGTTAAAAAATGAAAAAAATATTCACAACAAATTAAAAAGAAATCATTAATTATTTTGTCCACTTATAAGCCAATTAAATTGATAACAAATGAAATGGTTTATATTTAATGTATAGTACCTAAATTGATAGAACAAGAAATAGAGAATTTATATCTCAAAAAATCAAATTGAAAAACAAAATTGAATAGAGGAAACTAGGTGGTACAGTGGATAGAGCACTAGCCCTGGACCTGAAAACAGAAGGATCTGAGTTCAAATCTGGTTTCGGACACATAATATGTCCTAGCTGTGGGACTCTGAGCAAGTCACTTAACCCCAATTGCTTCAGAAAAAAAAATGGAATAATTCTCAAAGGAAAAAAAAGTTGGACTTACAAGTGAACTTTCATTTAAATGAATTAAATTATTATCATTCAATTTTAGGATTACATAAAATGAAAACAATTAAATAATGTATTTTAGCAAATTATGTCTTCATGGCATAAGTAAATATAGTCCTGATACCTAATCTAAGTAGAGGTAAAAGAGAGAACTAAAATGACAGACTATTATCTTTTTTAAAGTATCAAGGCAAGCACAGTAAAGGAAATTTTATCAAAGAAAATATAATAGTTTATTTTAAAATATACCAGTATAACTAATTTGAGTTTAAACAAAGAATGCAAGTTTGAGCCAGTATTCAAATCTATAAACATATTTGTTATTAATAGCAAAAACAACTAAAATCACATTAACTATACAAATAGATGTAGAAAAAAGTTATGAAAAACAATATAGTCATAAAAACACAAAATAAAAGGAATAAATTCATTATTCATTAATATGGTAAAAGGAATCTTAAAAAGTCAAAGAAAAATTTATACCACAGCAATAGTAAGGCCTTTATAGGAGCAAATATTCCCTTTATTGCCACATATTTTTATAATTCAGGAAAAGCTATCAATATCACTTAGACACCTTCCCCACCAAAAAAGCAGAGAAAAACTCAGGAACATAAAGCCTCCCTAGAAGAGATAGAATCTATGTTGGAGTCTAACTATCAATATACTCAAAAATTATACAACTACAACTATAAAACATTCTTTACATAAACACAGATCTATATAATTGGAGTAAGTAATTAATTGCTCCCACAATATTATCTAAATTAATGCACAGATTGTCAATCAAACTACCCAAAGAGTTATTTTGTACACATAGAAAAATAATAAAATTTATCAGCAGGAACAAAGGTCAAGAACCTTAAGGGAAATAATAAGCAAAATTGGAGAAAATGGACTACTAATATCAGATCTCAAATTATACTACAAAGGTTTGTTGTGTGTGGAATGTTAGAATAGATGTGGGAAAACTGGGACACTGATGAATTGTTGGTGGAATTGTAAATACATCTAGCCATTCTGGAGAGTGATTTGGAACTATGCTCAAAACGTTATCAAACTGTGCATACCCTTTGATCCAGCAGTGTTACTACTGGGCTTATATCACAAAGAGATTTTAAAGAAGGGAAAGGGACCTGTATGTGCAAGAATGTTTGTGGCAGCCTTCTTTGTAGTGGCCAGAAACTGGAAACTGAGTGGATTCCCATCAGTTGGAGAATAGCTGAATAAATTGTGCTATATGAATATTATGGAATATTATTGTTCTGTAAGAAATGACCAGCGGGATGATTTCAGAAAGGCTGGAGAGATTTGCATGAACTGATGCTGAGTGAAATGAGCAGTTCCAGGAGATCCTTATATACCTCAACAACAATGCTATATGATGATCTATTCTGATGGACATAGTCCTCTTCAACAATGAGATGAACCAAATCAACTCCAATAGAGCAGTAATGAATTAAACTAGCTACACCCAGTGAAAGAACTCTGGGAGAAGACTATGAACCACTACATAGAATTCCCAGTCTCTCTATTTTTGTCCACCTGCATTTTTTATTTCTTTCACAGGCTAATTGTTCACTATTTCAAAGTCCGCTTCTATTTGTGTAGCAAAATAACTGTGTGAGCATGTATACATATATTGTATTTAACTTATACTTTAAGGTATTTTACATATATTGGTCAACATGCCATCTGGGGGAGGGGGTGGGGGAATAAGGGGAAAAACTAGAACAAAAGGTTTTGCAATTATCAATGCTGAAAAATTACACATGCATATAACTTGTAAATGAAAGGCTATAATAAAAAAAATAAAATTAAAATTAAAAAAAAGGTTTATAATTGCCATGATTTGGTACTGGCTAAAAAATCCTCACTGAGGCAAAAAAAATTCAAAATAACCAGTAACAAATCACCAGAAATTTGAATACACACATATTTTGCACTCTAAATACTCTAAATGGAATACACATTAAATAGATATAAATGGTAATATTATTTTTAGATAGAGGAAGAAAAAAGATATGTTTTTCACAATTGTGGATATTCATATAATTAATGAAAAAAAGCTAAAGGAGATAAAATAGATAATTTTAATTTTAAATAATCAAATTATTTTGCACAAAGAAAATCAATACAGATATAATTTTAAGGGTGTGTGAGAGTAAGGGGCAATCTTTGTATTAAGTTGTTCTAATAAAGGTCTTTTAATAAATGAAATGATGGAAATATGGAACAAGATATAGTATTACATTCTGAAAGTATAAGTAACCTGGGTAGATAGAAAGTAGTGCTAACAATTTACATTCGCTTCCCAGTGTTCCTTCTCTGGGTATAGTTATTTCTGTCCATCATTGATCAACTGGAAGTGAGTTGGATCTTCTTTATGTTGAAGATTTCCACTTCCATCAGAATACATCCTCATACAGTATTGTTGTTGAAGTGTATAGTGATCTTCTGGTTCTGCTCATTTCACTCAGCAACAGTTCATTTAAGTCTCTCCAAGCCTCTCTGTATTCCTCCTGCTGGTCATTTCTTAGAGAGCAATAATATTCCATAACTTTCATATACCACAATTTACCCAACCATTCTCCAATTGATGGACAACCATTCAACTTCCAGTTTCTAGCTACAACAAAAAGAGCTGCCACAAACATTTCCACTTTCCTTTCCACTCTTTAGTATTTCTTTGGGATATAATCCCAATAACAGCAATGCTGGGTCAAAGGGTATGCACAGTTTGACAACTTTTTGGGAATAGTTCCAAATTGCTCTCCAGAATGGCTGGATTCTTTCACAACTCCACCAACAATGTATCCATGTCCCAGTTTTCCCACATCCCCTCCAACATTCATCATTATTTGTTCCTGTCATCTTAGCCAATCTGACAGGTGTATAGTGGTATCTCAAAGTTGTCTTAATTTGCATTTATCTGATCAGTAGTGATTTGGAACACTCTTTCATATGATTTCATATGAGTGGAAATAGTTTCAATTTCATCATCTGAGAATTGTCTGTTCATATCCCTTGACCATTTATCAATTGGAGAATGGTTTGGTTTAATATAAATCAGGGTCAGTTCTCTATATATTTTGGAAATGAGACCTTTGTCAGAACCTTTCCTTTGAGGACTTCCAGCCAAGATGGCGGCGTGGAGGCAGACAGCTGCTTGAGCTCCTCATTTTCTCTCAGAACTTACTTCATGACAAGTTTCAGACTTAATGCTTGACCCAGAAAGAAATCCACAAATAATCACCAAGAGAAGGCATCCTTGAAAGTCACTAGAAAAGGTCTGTGTTTGCTCGGGGGAGGGTCAATCATACTGGGTGCAGACTGAGGGCAGGCAAGCCAGAGTGAGACAGGCAGCTCACACAGCTCAGACCAGAGGGGGAGGGGTATGATCTCTGCCATTTCTGGGAAAAGACTTTTTCCCCAGTGTGGATACTCAATCTTGGCAGCAAGCCAGGAGCATCACAGAGGTGTAAACACCGGAGGTGAAGATTAAAACCCCAGAAAGACAGCGTCTCTCAAAACCCGGCCACCCCCAACCCCAACCTGGACTGACTCAGTGCGTTCTCAGAGCCTCAGAGCGCAGACTCAGTACAGTCATTGCTGTTCTGTTAGTGGCTCTCTGCTGCCCTACCCCCAGTCTGTAGAGGAAGCCCATTAATACCATCCAGCCCCATCCCCCGCAAAACAGACCAATTGTTTCTCTTGTCAGTTTGTTTTCTTCGATTCCTACTCTGACAAAATGAACAAAAATTCAAAAGGGCTCTAACCATTGACAGCTTCTGTGTGGAGAGGGAGCAGACTTCGAATGCTGAGGAGACTAGGAACAGACTGTCCCCAGATGTATCCACTAAGAGGGATATGAGCTGCTCCTCAATACAAAAGAATCTCATAGAGGAAATCAAAAAGGCTCTCACAAGAGAGCTAGAAGAGAAATGGGAAAAGGAAAGGGAAGCTTGGCAAGAGAGCCTGGAGAAGTCATCCCATGCATTCAAAGACAGAGTGGATAAAGAAATCAAATCATTGAGAAACAAGATTAGTGAGCTGGAAAAGGTAAACAACTCCAAGGAAAACAGGATTATTGAGCTGGAAAAAGAAAACAGCTCCCTAAAAAATGAAATGGATAAAATGGAAAAAAATTCAATAGAAGATAAAAACTCAATTGGACAATTACAAAGAGATATAAAAAAATGAGTGAAGAAAATACATCATTGAAAATTAGACTGGAACAAGTAGAAATGAATGACTCAAGGAGAAAACAAGAGATAGTCAAGCTAAACCAGAGAAATGAAACAATTGAAAAGAATGTCAAGTACCTTACTAGAAAGACAACAGACCTGGAAAACAAATCCAGGAGAGACAATTTGAGAATAATCAGACTCCCTGAAAAATGTGAGGAAAAAAAGAGCTTGGACACCATTTTCGAGGAAATTATCAAAGAGAACTGCCCAGACATTCTGGAAACAGACGGTAAAATAGACATTGAAAAAATTCATTGATCACCTACTGAAAGGGACCTTAAAATCAAAACACCAAGAAATATAGTGGCTAAGTTCAAGAACAATCAGACAAAGGAAAAGATATTGGAAGCTGCTAGAAAAAAAGCAATTCAGATATGGAGGATCCACAATAAGAATAACCCAGGATCTAGCAGCATCCACATTAAAAGAACGCAGGGCCTGGAACATGATATTCTGAAAGGCTAAGGAACTTGGTATGCAGCCAAGAATAACTTACCCATGTATTTTTGATGAAAAAACCAGACCTACATAAAAGGTTTGATCTTCAAATACAGAACTCAAGAGATTTCTAAAAAGATAAAAAGAAATCTTGAGAACTATACTTCTGCCAAAAATTATGTAAAGAACATATGTACAATTTGTCTTAGAAACTAGAGATGGAAAGGAAATTATATCATAAAAAAGTGTAAAGTGGTGGTACTACATCTCATGAAGAGGCAAAGTTAACCTATTATATCTGAGAGAAAGAAAGGAGGGAGATGAACATAGTGTGTATCAATAGATATATTTGATTTATGGTGAAACTTCTTCCACTTCATTGAAAAGTGAAAGGGAAGGAGTAATCTAAGGGGAAGGGAATACAGAAATTTTGAGGAAAAGGGATAAAATAAGGGGAGGATCTTTAAGGTGGGGAAGGGATCCTAAAAAGGGAGGGCTGTGAAAAGCAAGTGGTGTTCAGCACTTTAATACTGGGTAGGGGGGTAAGAGGTCAGGAAAGGGGAAAAGCATAAGCAGGGGTTAATAGGATGGCAAGCAATATAGAATTAGTCCTTCTAACCATAAATGTGAATGGGGCAAACTGCCTCATAAAGAGGAAGCAGTTAGCAGACTGGATTAAAATTCAGAATCCTACTATATATTGTTTACAGGAAACACACCTGAAACAGGATGAGACATTCAAACTAAAAGTAAAAGGGTGGAACAGAATTTATTATGCTTCAGGAAAAACCAAAAAAGCAGGAGTAGCCATCCTCATCTCAGATCAAGCAAACACAAAAATTGATCTAATTAAAAGAGATAAGGAAGGGCATTATATCCTGCTAAAGGGCAGCATCAATAATGAAGCAGTATCAATATTAAACATATATGCACCAAGTGGTGCAGCATCTAAATTCTTAAAAGAGAAATTAAGAGAGCTGCAAGAGGAAATAGATAGCAAAACTATAATAGTGGGAGATCTCAACCTTGCACTCTCAGAATTAGATAAATCAAACCACAAAATAAATAAGAAAGAAGTCAAAGAGGTAAATAGAATACTAGAAAAGTTTGATATGATAGATCTTTGGCGAAAGCTAAATGGAGACAGAAAGGCATACACTTTCTTCTCAGCAGTTCATGGAACTTATACAAAAATTGATCATATACTAGGGCATAAAAACCTCAAAATCAAATGCAGTAAGGCAGAAATAGTAAATGCATCCTTTTCAAATCATAATGCAATCAAAATTCCATTTAATAAAAAGCCAGGGGAAAATAGACCAAAAAATAATTGGAAACTAAATAATCTTATACTAAAGAATGATTGGGTAAAACAGCAAATCATAGACATAATTAATAACTTCACCCAAGAAAATGACAATAATGAGACATCATAACAAAATGTGTGGAATACAGCCAAAGCAGTAATAAGGGGAAGTTTTATATCTCTACAGGCTTACTTGCATAAAATAGAGAAAGAAAGGGCCAACTAATTGGGCTTACAACTAAAAACCCCCAGACAAACATGAAACTTGAAATTCAAAAAATAAAAGGTGAGATAAATAAAATTGAAAGTAAAAAAACTATTGAATTAATTAATAAAACTAAGAGTTGGTTTTATGAAAAAACCAACAAAATAGACAAACCCTTAGTAAACCTGATTAAAAAAAGGAAAGAGAAAAAGCAAATTGTTAATCTTGAAAATGAAAAGGGTGAACTCACCACTAATGAAGAGGAAATTAGAACAATAGTAAGGAGTTACTTTGCTCAACTTTATGCCGATAAATTCGATAACTTAAATGAAATTGAAGAATACATAAAGAAATATAGCTTGCCCAGATTAACAGAGGAAGAAGTAAATAGTCTAAATAGTCCCATCTCAGAAAAAGAAATAGAACAAGCTATTAACCAACTTCCTAAGAAAAAGTCCCCAGGACCAGATGGATTTACAGGTGAATTCTACCAAACATTTAAAGAACAACTAAATCCAATACTATATAAACTATTTGAAAAAATAGGGATTGAAGGAGTCCTACCAAATTCCTTCTATGACACAGACATGGTACTGATACCTAAACCAGGTAGATCGAAAACTGAGAAAGAAAACTATAGACCAATTTCCTTAATGAATATTGATGCTAAAATCTTAAATAAGATATTAGCAAATAGACTTCAGAAAATCATCCCCAGGATAATACACTATGACCAAGTGGGATTTATACCAGGAATGCAGGGCTGGTTTAATATTAAGAAAACTATTAGTATAATTGACCATATTAATAATTAAATTAATAAAAAACATATGATCATCTCAATAGATGCAGAAAAAGCATTTGATAAAATCCAACATCCATTCCTACTAAAAACGCTTGAGAGTATAGGAATAAATGGACTATTCCTTAAAATAATAAGGAGCATATATTTAAAACCTTCAGTAAACATCATATGTAATGGTGATAAACTAGAACCTTTCCCTGTAAGATCAGGAGTGAAACAATTTTGCCCACTATCACAATTACTATACAATATAGTACTAGAAACGCTAGCATCAGCAATAAGAGCCGAGAAAGAGATTCAAGGAATTAGAGTAGGAAATGAGGAAATCAAATTATCACTTTTCGCAGATGACATGATGGTATACTTAGAGAACCCCAAAGACTATGCTAAAAAGCTGTTAGAAATAATTCAGAATTTTAGCAAAGTGGCAGGATACAAAATAAATGCACATAAATCCTCAGCATTTTTGTACATTACCAACACAATCCAACAGCAAGAGATACAAAGCGAAATTCCATTCAAAATAACGGTCGATAGTATAAAATATTTGGGAATCCATCTACCAAAGGAGAGTCAGGAATTATGTGAGAAAAATTACAAAACACTTGCCACAAAAATAAAGTCAGATTTAAATAATTGGAAAGACATTCAGTGCTCTTGGATAGGCCGAGCGAATATAATAAAGATGACAATACTCCCCAAACTAATCTATTTATTTAGTGCTATACCAATCAGACTCCCAAGAAACTATTTTAATGACCTAGAAAAAATAATAACAAAATTCATATGGAAGAATAAAAGGTCGAGAATTGCAATGAAAAAAAAAAAGTCAGAGGAAGGTGGTCTAAGTGTACCTGATTTAAAGCTATATTGAAAAGCAACAGTCACCAAAACCATTTGGTATTGGCTAAGAAATAGACTAGTTGATCAGTGGCATAGGATAGTTTCACAGGGCAAGATAGTGAATAAAAATAGCAATCTAGTGTTTGAGAAACCCAAAGATTCCAAATTTTGGGATAAGAATTCATTATTTGACAAAAACTGCTGGGAAAACTGGAAATTAGTATGGCAGAAACTAGGCATAGACCCACATTTAACACCACAGACTAAGATTAGATCAAAATGGGTCCAAGATTTAGGCATAAAGAATGACATCATAAATAAATTGGAGGAACATGGGGTGGTTTACCTCTCAGAATTGTGGAGGAGGAAGGAGTTTGTGTCCAAGGGAGAACTAGAGACCATTATTGATCACAAAATAGAATATTTTGATTACACCAAATTAAAAAGTTTCTGCACAAACAAAACTAATGCAAACAAGATTAGAAGGGAAGTAACAAATTGGGAAAACATTTTTACAGTTAAAGGTTCTGATAAAGGCCTCATCTCCAAAATATACAGAGAATTGACTTTAATTTATAAGAAATCAAGCCATTCTCCAATTGATAAATGGTCAAAGAATATGAACAGACAATTTTCAGATGACAAAATTAAAACTATTTCCAGTCATATGAAAGAGTGTTCCAAATCACTATTGATCAGAGAAATGCAAATTAAGACAACTCTGAGGTATCATTACACACCTGTCAGATTGGCTAAGATGACAGGAACAAATAACGATGAATGTTGGAGGGGCTGTGGGAAAACTGGGACACTGATGCATTGTTGGTGGAGTTGTGAAAGAATCCAACCATTCTGGAGAGTAATCTGGAATTATGCCCAAAAAGTTATCAAAATGTGCATACCCTTTGACCCAGCCATACTTCTACTAGGCTTATATCCCAAGGAAATACTAAAGAAGGGAAAGGGACCTGTATGTGCCAAAATGTTTGTGGCAGCCGTTTTCATAGTGGCTAGAAGCTGGAAGATGAATGGATGTCCATCAATTGGAGAATGGTTAGGTAAATTATGGTACATGAATGTTATGGAATATTATTGTTCTGTAAGTAATGACCAACAGGAGGAATACAGAGAGGCTTGGAGACACTTACATCAACTGATGCTAAGTGAAACGAGCAGAACCAGAAGATCATTATACACTTCAACAATGATACTATACGAGGATGTATGCTGATGGAAATGGATATCTTCAACATAGAGAAGAGCTAATCGAATTCCAATTGATTAATGATGGACAGAATCAGCTACATCCAGAAAAGGAACACTGGGAAATGAGTGTAAACTGTTATTTTTACCTTCTGAATCCAATTCTTCCTGTGCAACAAGAAATTTGATTCTACACACATATATTGTATCTAGAATATATTGTAATATATTTAACATGTATAAGACTGCCTGCCATCTGGGGGAGGGGGTTGGGGGAGGAAGGGAAAAAATCTGAATAAAAGTAAGCTCAAGGGATAATGTTGTAAAAAATTACCCATGCATATGTACTGTCAAAAAAAAGTTATAATTATAAAATAAAAATTAAATAAAAAAATAAAAATAAAAATAAATAAAGATAAGGAAACAAACATTCAATAACCTGCCTAATGGGACATATTTTTGTGTGTAGTAGTCAGGATTAAATTCACTGATTCATAAAAAAAAAAAAGAACCTTTCCTTTTAAAAATATTTTCCCAATTTGTAACTTCCCTTCTAATTTTGTTTGCATTACTATTATTTGTACAGAAACTTTTTAGTTTGATGTAATCAAAATCTTCTATTTTGTGATCAATAATGATCTCTAATTCTCCGGTCATAAATTCCTTCCTCCTCCACAGGTCTGATAGGTAGACTATTCTCTGTTCCTCTAATCTATTTATGATTTCATTCTTTTTTTTTAATTTTTTATTATATATATATATATATATTTTATAATATTATCCCTTGTATTCATTTTTCCAAATTATCCCCCCTCCCTCTATTCCCTCCCCCCGATGACAGGCAATCCCATACATTTTACATGTGTTACAATGTAGTCTAGGTACAATACATGTGTGCAAATATCATTTTCTTGTTGCACAATAAACATTAGAATCCGAAGGTACATGCAACTTGGGCAGACAAATATTAGTGCTAACAATTTACATTCACTTCCCAGTGTTTCTTCTCTGGGTGTAGCTACCTCTGTCCATCATTGATCAACTGGAAGTGAGTTGGATCTTCTTTATGTTGAAGATTTCCACTTCCATCAGAATACATCCTCATATAGTATTGTTGTTGAAGTGTACAGTGATCTTCTGGTTCTGCTCATTTCACTCAGCATCAGTTGGTTTAAGTCTCTCCAGGCCTCTCTGTATTCCTCCTGCTGGTCATTTCTTACAGAGCAATAATATTCCATAACCTTCATATACCACAATTTACCCAACCATTCTCCAACTGATGGACATCCATTCATCTTCCAGTTTCTAGCTACAATAAAAAGAGCTGCCACAAACATTTTGGCACATATATGTCTCTTTCTGCTCTTTAGTATTTCTTTGGGATATAATCCCAGTAGTAGCGCTGTTGGGTCAAAGGGTATGCACAGTTTGCTAACTTTTTGGGCATAGTTCCAAATTGCTCTCCAGAATGGCTGGATTCTTTCACAACTCCACCAGCAATGTATTAGTGTCCCAGTTTCCCCACATCCCCTCCAACATTCATCATTATTTGTTCCTGTCATCTTTACGATTTCATTCTTTATGCCTAAATCATGGACCCATTTTGATCTTATCTTGGTATATGGTGTTAAGTGTGGGTCCATATCTAATTTCTGCCAAACTAATTTCCAGTTTTCCCAACAGTTTCATCCGAATAATGAATTTTTGTCCCTAATGTTGGTATCTTTGGGTTTGTCAAACATTAGATTGCTATAGATGTACCCTTTTTTGTCCTTTGTATCTAATCTGTTCCACTGATCTACCGTTCTATTTCTTAGCCAGTACCAAATGGTTTTGGTGACTGCTGCTATATAATATAGCTTTAGATCAGGTACACTTAGACCACCTTCCTCTGACTTTTTTTTCATTAGTTCCCTTGCAATTCTCGACCTTTTATTCTTCCATATGAATTTTGTTGTTATTTTTTCTAGGTCAATAAAATAGTTTCTTGGGAGTCTGATTGGTATAGCACTAAATAAATAGATTAGTTTGGGGAGTATTGTCATCTTTATTATATTTGCTCGGCCTATCCAAGAACACTGAATGTCTTTCCAATTATTTAAATCTGACTTCATTTTTGTGGCAAGTGTTTTGTAATTTTTCTCATATAATTCCTGACTATTCTTTGGTAGATGGATTCCCAAATACTTTATACTCTCAACATTTGTTTGGAATGGAATTTCTCTTTTTATCTCTTGCTGTTGCATTTTGTTGGTGATATATAAAAAAGCTGAGGATTTATGTGTATTTATTTTGTATCCTGCCACTTCGCTAAAATTCTGAATTATTTTAAATAGCTTTTTAGCAGAGTCTTTGGGGTTCTCTAAGTATACCATCATGTCATCTGCAAAGAGTGATAGTTTGATTTCCTCATTTCCTACTCTAATTCATTGAATCTCTTTCTCGGCTCTTATTGCCGAGGCTAGCGTTGTTAGTACTATATTGAATAGTAATGGTGATAGTGGGCAACCTTGTTTCACTCCTGATCTTACTGGGAAAGGTTGCAGTTTATTTCTATTGCATATTATGCTTACTGAAGGTCATAAATATATGCTCCTGATTATTCTAAGGAATAATCCATTTATTCCTATACTCTCAAGAGTTTTTAGTAGGAATTGATGTTGGATTTTGTCAAATGCTTTTTCTGCATCTATTGATGTGATCATATGGTTTTTCTTACGTTGATTATTAATATGGTCAATTATACTAATAGTTTTCCTAATATTAAACCAGCCCTGCATTCCTGGAATAAATGCTACTTGATCATAGTGTATTATCCTGGGGATGCTTTTCTGAAGTCTTTTTGCTAATATCTTATTTAAGATTTTAGCATCATTATTCATTATGGAAATTGGTCTATAATTTTCTTTCTCTGTTTTTGATTGACCTGGTTTAGGTATTAGTAGCATGTCTGTGTCATAAAAGGAGTTTGGTAGGACTCCTTCATCCCCTATTTTTTCAAATAGTTTATATACCATTGGGGCTAATTGTTCTTTAAATGTCTGGTAGAATTCACAGGTAAATCCATCTGGTCCAGGGTATTTTTTCCTGGGGAGTTGATTAATAGCTTGTTCTATTTCTTTTTCTGAAATGGGACTATTTAAGCAATTTATTTCCTCTTCTGTTAATCTAGGAAGCCTATATTTTTGGAGAAAGTCATCCATTTCACTTAAGTTATCAAATTTACTGGCATAAAGTTGGGCAAAGTAACTCATTATTTCTTTAATTTCCTCTTCATTGGTGGAAAGATCCCCCTTTTCATTTGTAAGACTAACAATTTGATTTTCCTCTTTCTTTTTTCTGATCAGATTTACCAAAGGTTTATCTATTTTATTGGCTTTTTCATAAAACCAACTCTTGGATTTATTTATTAATTCCATAGGTTTTTTTTTACTTTCAATATTATTGATTTCTCCTTTTAATTTTTGTATTTCAAGTTTAATTTTTGGTTGGGGGTTTATAATTTGGTCTTTTTCTAGCCTTTTAAGTTGCAAGTCCAATTCGTTAATCTTCTCTTTCTCTATTTTCTTCAAATAAGCCTCTAAAGATATAAACTTTCCCCTTATTACTGCTTTAGCTGCATCCCACAGATTTTGGTATGATGTCTCATCATTGTCATTATCTTGGGTGAAATTATTAATTGTTTCTATAATTTGCTCTTTCACCCAGTCATTCTTTAAGATGAGATTATTCAGTTTCCAATTACTTTTTGGTCTATTTACCCCTAACTTTTTACTGAATGTAGCTTTTATGGCATTGTGATCTGAGAAGAAGGCATTTATTATTTCTGCCTTCCTACATTTAATTTTGAGATCTTTATGTCCTAATATATGGTCTATTTTTGTATAGGATCCATGAACTGCTGAAAAAAAGTATATTCCTTTCTATTGCCATTCAGTTTTCTCCAAAGGTCTATCATACCTAGTTTTTCTAATGTTCTATTTACTTTTTTAATTTCTTTCTTTTTTGTGTGGTTTGATTTGTCTAAATATGAGAGTGCAAGTTTGAGATCTCCCACTATTATAGTTTTACTGTCTATTTCTTCTTGCAACTCTCTTAACTTTTCCTTTAGAAAGTTAGATGCTATACCACTTGGTGCATATATGTTTAGTATCGATATGGCTTCATTATTTATGCTACCTTTCAGCAGGATATTGTTTCCTTCCTTATCTCTTTTAATTAGATCAACTGCTGCTTTTGCTTGATCTGAGATAAAGATAGCTACCCCTGCTTTTTTGGATTTACCTGAAGCATAATAGATTCTGCTCCAACCTTTTACCTTTACTCTATATGTATCTCCCTACTTTAAGTGTGTTTCCTGTAAACAACATATTGTAAGGTTCTGATTTTTGATCCAGTCTGCTATCTGTCTCCATTTGATGGGAGCATTCATCCCATTCACATTTACAGTTAAAATTACTAATTCTGTATTTCCTGCCATCTTATTATCCCCAGATTATGCTTTTTCCCTTGACTCCCCTGAACCCCTTCCCCAATATTCAACTTATAGACCCCCCTTGTGACACGCAGCCCTCCCTTTTTTTTTAGTATCCCGCCCCCCTCCCTCCACGTCCCTTCCCTTATTCTCCTTTTCCTTTTCCCTTTTCCTCTCCCCCCTTTTAATGAGGTGAGAGAGAATTCTCTGAAAAACAAATATGACAATTATTTACTCTTTGAGCCTCTTCTGATGAGAGTAAGATTTACACAATGATTCTCCCCCTCTCTAAATTCCCTCAGATATGTTGCATTTTCTATGCCTCTTCCTGGGATGTAGTTTCCAACTTTTTATCACTTCCTCCCCTTTTTTTGATACTACCCCCTTCCCTTTACTACAACCCTTCCTTTTTTTTCTTTTATATCAGTAAAATCAAATTATCCATGTGGACTTTCTATATATCCACAATAGAGATACAATTCTCTAGAGTTTTCTTTACCTTTTTCTGTTTCTCTTCCATCTTGTGGATGTAGATCAAATTTTTTGTTTAAGTCTGGGTTTTTTCTTAGAAACAAATGGAATTAATCTGTTTCATTGAATGACCATCTTCTTCCATGGAAGAAAATGCTAAACTTACCTGGATAGTTTATTCTTGGTTGCAATCCTTGATTTTTGCCTTTTGGAATATCAGGTTCCAGGACCTTTGATCTTTTAATGTTGAGGCAAACAGATCTTGAGTGACCCTTATTGTGGCCCTTTGATATTTGAGTTGCTTTTTTTCTAGGTGCTTGCAATATTTTTTTCCTTTGTTTGGTAATTCTGCAACTTAGCCACAATGTTTTGTGGAGTTCTTTTTTTAGGGTCTTTTTTCAGAAGGTGTTCAATGAATTCTTTCAAAGCCTATTTTCCTTTCTGTTTCTATTATCTCTGGACAGTTCTCTTTGATGATTTCCTGTAAAATAGAATCTAGGTTCTTTTTTAATCATAGTTTTCGGGAAGTCCTATGATCCTCAGATTACCTCTCCTAGATCTATTTTCCAGGTCTATAGATTTTCCCAGTAAGTATTTGATGTTATTCTCCAGCTTTGCATTTTTTTTGTTTTGTTTTGTTTGACTGACTCTTGGGTTCTCAATGAGTCATTCATTTCTATTTGTTCAGTCCTGATTTTTAATGAGTTATTTTCTTCATTCACTTTTAAAAATTCTTTTTGTATATGCCCAATTGAGTTTTTAAATGAATTATTTTGCTCTATTGAATTTTTTCCATTTCCCTAATTTTTTTAGAATGTTATTTTCTTTTTCTAATTTAGAAATCCTACTTTCTTGAGACTTTTTTATCTTTTCCAATTCAGAAATCCTACTTTCTTGAGAATTTTTTAATCTTTTCCAATTCAGAAATCCTACTTTCCTGTGATTTGTTAAACTTTTCTAATTCACAAATTTTGTTTCCTGCATCTCCTGTGAATTCTTTATTTTTTCCAAGTCCAATTATGAACGTTGTTATTCTCTATCATAGCTTCTCTTTCCTTTCCCCAGTTTTCTTCAAACTCTCTTAACTTTTTAATAGTCTCTTCTAGGAGAGCGTTATGTGATGGGGGCAGGTATCATTCCCCTTTAGAGTGTTATCTGCTGACTCTCTGCTATTAACTTCCTCGGGGTTGGATACCCACTCTTTCTCTGTGTAGAAGGAATCAATCGTTCTCTTCAGCTTTTTACTCATGGTTAAAAATCTTTTGGGGTCTGTCCTTGGGGTAAGAAGTTTATTTATTTAGTTCTTTACCAGCTTCCTCCCAGACTGGATGGATGAAGCAGCTCCTGTGTCTGAGCTAAGAGAGAGCTCTGGGAGAGAGTTCCCCTCCCCCTTCCTGGAAGTGCCTTAGAGGTGATTAGTATGCCTGCAGTGTGAGGGTTGCCCAGTAAAGGACCCCACTGTGTGTCCTAGCTACTTCCCTGAGGTTTAAGACTGAACAGTAAAGGTGACACAAAGCCCAGCCAATGAGTCCTGTGTGGTGTGGATATCAGCAGCTGATGTGAAAAACCCCTGCACTCAAACTGGAAGTTTCTGCCTTAAAACTGCGGTCCATATTTTAAAGGTTCCGCTTCTCTGGGACTTCTGCAGCTGAGTTCCACAGCCTCAGGCCAAGCCCGGTACTATGCGGATTAGATATTGCCTCAGGCTGTGTCCCCCACTGTTCATGCTCTTAACTACCCCAAGGTGAAGCCCAGACAGCAGAGCCATGCTGAGATCTGTTAGGTCACTTCCAGATTGGTGTGGTTCTAGTATCTGGCTTTATATTTTAAAGTGGCTTGATTTCTCTTCTGAACTGCTGTTTTATAAGCAGAGAAGAGCTGACGGCCTGTGCCAGATTCCTCTATCTCAGTGGTTTCTCTGATCCCAGAGTTCTCCTCAGCTTGATCGGCACAGTATGCTAGCACCTAACCATTTGTGCTGGCCTTTTTTCTTCCTCCCCTTGGAACTGGCCTTTTCTGTGGAAACTCCAGATTCTCTTCAGCTGGTACATTGTGCTTCCAATCCTGGTGGTTTCTATCAGTCCAGTGTTATTTTTGAGGCTGATTTAACTAATTGGTATTGAGGGAAGAAGGGAGCTTACAATTTCGTGTGTACCTTCTCTGCCATCTTGGCTCTGCCCCCCCCCCCAGATAATATTAATTAAAGTAATACTACAAAACCTATGTTATTGGTTTTACATGGTATATAAAATAGCTTCATATATCTTATAATTGCATGGAATATTTCAGCTATTGGAATTCAAATCCTTTTGGGAACTCAACAAAAAATGGTGTCATTCATTGGTTCTTTTTATTACATTTTGAAATTATTCCTTATTCCAACTCTCAAAACTACTCTTTCTTTTATTACTTTTATATCTTTATAACCTAGAGTAAAATTATTTTACTTTTTATATGACTGGTAATGGCCTTTGGCCAAAATCAATGATATTCTTCTGAGAAATATAAATCAGTGAAATTCTAGCAATTGTTTCAGTTCAAGAGAGTCAGCAATTTTTACATTATATATGAAATATTAATTCTCCTTTTATACCACTATCTCCCCCCAAAATTCAGAATGCATATAGTTGTACAGAAATGCCATTGCATCTCTTGCAGAAAAAAAAATAATCTAATTCAAAAGAATAAAAAAATTTGAAAAATATTTTAAATCCCTCATAAGAAAGAGATCCTAAAATAAAAATTCTAAGAAACATTGTAGTGAAATTATAGAACGGTTTCCTCAAGATAAAAATGCTAGAAATGTCCAAAAAGAAACAAGTAGAAAATTAGGAAATCATAATTGGGATTATACAGGATTTAGCAGTTGCAACATTAAAGGATCAAAGGTAATTGGAACATTATAAAAGAGTTAAGACTATAATCAAGATTAACCTTTCAAGCCAAATTGAACATACTATTACAAGGGGGAGAAAATGGCCATTCAACAAAATAGAAGGATTTCAAGTTTTTTAAGGAAAAAATCAGAAATGAATAAAAAATTTGACCTCCAACACCAAGATCCAAGAGAACGCTAAGAAGAGGAAAAGGAAAAGAAACATAAAAAGATTCAGTGTATGTGAACTGTTTACATACCTACATAGGAAGATGATACTTTTAATTATTAAAAATTGCACCATTAAGAACATATTCAGAAAGAATATACATAGACAGGAATGTGAATCTAAGGAAATGACAATAAAAATTAAGGGATAAGAAACAGAAGTACAGTGGATGCAGATGGGAAGGAGAGAGAGAATTGGGTAAGTTATTTCAAGTGAATAGGTATGAAAAACCTATTTAAGTAGAAGGAGAGATGGGGAATGATCAATTATATACAATTATATATACTATATAATTTACCAAACATATATAATAAAGACATATATATATATATATATGTATATATATAAAAAACATACATAGATGGATTATAAGGTACTAACTCAGGTTGTCTAAACAATTCTCTAGCTCAGAATTCACACCTTTAGTTCAAACCTTTAAAAGGAGTTTACACCTTTAGACTTCTGAAAAGGAGTTTATACATTTAAAGGAGTGTACACCTTTAAAAGGAGCAAGTTTATTGGCTGTAGGAGTTCTCACAAGCCCATTCTCTTTGAGGATAAAAGAAGGCAACATTGAGTCTGAAGAACAGTCTAGACTGGGACATTGAGTTTGGATGGCAGTCTGGACTGAGTCAAAGAGAAAACGTCCCATGGATTCACAAGTCCAGCAATCTCACACTTTTGGAGGGTAAGGCTCCAGAAGCCTCCTAAGAAACCTGCTCACAGAGGAAAAGATTCACAGAGAAAAGAATCCTCCTCCCAGAGAAGGCTTACAATTGAGAGACAATCAAGAACATTATAATTATACACACATACACACACACACACATACACACACACACACACACACACACACACACACATACAAAATAAACACAACAATGTATGTGTGTTTATACCAAATCATTTGAATATAGAAAACTGTCTAACCTAACATGGAAGTTGGAATGGAGGAGATTAAATAAAGGTGAATCAGTTAAACTGATAGAAAAAAGGACAAAGCAAGGAAGGTGGTAGACAAAAGCAAACCCTGTCAAGGAAAAAAAGGGTGAACAGAGAGAGGACAAAGAAGAAGAAAAATAAGATTAAGGGAAATACATAGTAATCATAGATGTTAATGCAAAATGAATTGTTTAATAAAACAGAAGCAGAAAGTGAGGCAATACCCATCATTTAGACAATGGCTGAACAGATTGTGAAATATGAATGTGATGGGATACTATTGTGCAATAAGAAATGAACATGCAGATTACAGAAAAATCTGGAGATTTGTCCAAATGGATGGAAAGTGAGATGAGCAGAACCAGGAAAACAGTGTGCACAGTATCAGCAACATTTGTGTGATGATCAATTATAAATGACTCTGCTCTTCTCAGCAAGTCAATGATTCAAAGCAGTACCAAAGTAAAGTGCTATACACATCTAGATTCAGAAGCGATGGGCTCTGAATACACATCAAAGAATATTTTTTCATCTTAATCTTTTTTTTGCATTTTTCCTTTTTATCTTCTTTCACAATTGTGTAAATAGAAATTTGGAAATATCTTTTCCAAAATAATACATGTAAAACTATGTCAATTTATTTACCATTTTCAAAAGAGTACAGGGACTAAAAGGAGGTAGAAAAAAAGAAGGTAGATTTAAAATTTTGCAAGAATGAATGCTAAAAATTGCCTCTATATGTAATTGGAAAAAATACTATTAGAAAAGAAAAAATGCAAAAATATTTTTGAAAATTGGTATTTTATATGCCACATAATTTTTTTTGTGATTTCAACAATTATCAATTAAATAATTGATCATGTTTAATAAAAGATGGAGCTAAACTGGAATGGCTTATAACTTTTTCAAAAATGTCTTTTTTTCCAATTCCACTATTTACTTATCAGCTTTCCAAAAAAAAATGGAATTTGCTAAGTCACACAGCACACATAGCTTCATAGCTGGATCTTATTATTTTGATGCAATTTTCCTCTTTTTAGGAGGAGAATTTTATAATTATCTTTCAGAATGTCCAAAATAAAAGAGAGATGTAATAACCAATACTTATATAAAGAAGTAGGAAGAAAACAATAACTGTGGTCTTTTTCTACCTTGAAATAATTCCTAATCTTACTTAGTAAAGACAACAAAGACACAAAGGGTATCAAAATATGAGTTTAACCTAAAAAATAAAGAAAACAAAAAAAAATCTAATTCATTTCCACATTTAAACTAGTGAGCTACTATCATTTCTTTGATTATTAAACTCAAATGAGAGGGAAAAACATTTTCCTTAAAGCGTCGCCTCCCATATTCACCTTCAAACTTCCCAAATGGCTGAAAATATTTTAATGTGATTGAGGAGGCTTCATCATTTGTTGGGAGTGGGGTGGGGGAGGAAAAACACCACAAAGCTAATTGTAATGCAATGGAGATGACTTCCTGCCATCCAGGAGTAGCTGGAAAAGATCTTTTATCCACAAAGACCTTAAATGAGAACTTTGAAAGGAGATGCTTTTATCCTACAGGATGGAATTTGATAACTAGATCTGTACCTCTTTCTCTTGTGGGTTATTAGGTCTTTCTCACTCTTGGGATCTGTATATTGTATGGTATGAAGAGGAATAGATAGTTCCTGTCTCTGTTGTGAAGACATGTGGTTGAAGAAGCTCTCTTGGGATACTTTTAATGATCTGTACAGAAAACTCAAGTCTATCCTGGAGCGGGAAAGTGCATCGTTTAATGAAAACGTTGTCTGTTATTAATAGAGTGATGGTGGAACTAAGGAAGAAATAAGCCTGGGGGTGAGGGGAGTCTTTGAAGATTCAGCTAAGTGTTCTTTCTTTTCTCCCTCTCCTTCTCCCTCTCTCTCTCTCTCTCTCTCTCTCTCTCTCTCTCTCTCTCTCTCTCTCTCTCTCTCTCTCTCCTCCCTCCCCCCTCTCTCTTTTTCTCCCTCCCCCCTCTCTCTCTCTCCCTCCTTCCTCCCCCCCTCTCTCTCTCCCCCTCCCCCCCTCGTTCTTTCTTCCTTATCTGCATTCTTTTATCCCTCTTTTTTTCTCATCTTCCTATCTCTAAAAATGAACACAGTAACCTAAAGGAAAACATAGAATCAAGAAAAAGCCTAGAGCAAAAGCAAAGGTCTATGCTGTTTTTCAGAGGGGTCACCCAGCAAGGTCAGACAAATGACACTGCTCCAGGCTCTACATAAAGTCACTATCACTAAAAGTTAAATTTTCTTTTGAGTTATACATGTCTCAGTGTATCACATAGGGACCTATGAGAATGTCTTATTATGGTGCATTCTGTCATTTTTTTTTTCTGTAATCAGCAAAATATTTCTTTGCCTTCCAAGATTGCAACTTGCTATGGATGTTCTAGAAAAACAAATAATGTTCACTATGAGAAAGGAAGAACAAATGAAGAGGCTTTAAGCTTAGAACAACATACAACAATCACCATTCTCCACCTGGAATGGTTAGCTTTCATTAATAGTTATAACACCGCTATCTAAGAGAAAGCCTTTCAGGGCAGAAATCATGCTTCTTACCCATCTGTATCAAAAGTACTTTGTGAAGCAAACTAAACATTGAAAACTCAGTTACTTTCTATAATGAAACCAATTATGATAAATTCATGGTAATCAAATAAAGAATGTTGAGGTATTTGTATATCCATAATTCAAAACAACTAGTTTTTTTAAATAATTAAAAAAAAAAAAACTTAAGTAGGCAAAAAATGTTAATCTGTGGATAGAAAACAGCTTATACAAAAATTGAGTTAATGATATTGTAAAATTTCCTTTTGAAAATATTGATTTACTCCATACAAATGAGCTACAGTTAGAAACTTAAAAATTATTTCTTCCAGTCCCCTCAGTTTAGCACTGCAAAAACTGAAGTCCAGAAAAAGAAAGTGATTGCTAAATGCTATATACTTAGTTAACAGCAGAGATGAAACTGGAATCTTAATCATTTAATTCCTTATTCACCAGACTTTTATTTGACTCACAGAAAAATCTCATGTAATATATTGTCTTTTTTAAAGAAAATTCTGTTTTTTTTAAATGAACTGTATTGTGTAATTATGATAAGCTTTGCTCCTCAGGAAAAAGACTAAAATAGGCAGCTCTATTCCTTCTTTGCAGAGGTAGGGGGCTATAGATATGAATCACTGTACATTATGAAATTTGATTGATTTATTGATTAGTTTTACTGCACAGCTTTTTTATTCTCTTTCTTTGTTATCCTTTGTTGGGATAGATGGATTTCTAGGGAAAGGAACATAAAGATGTATTCAGGAAAAAAAAATGAAATAAAAACAAAAGATAACCAAATATTACATGGTTGTATGGTCAATATGCTAGTCATAACTCTTCCTAAAGTGCTAGCATGGTACTCAAGAAATAGATGCAGGATCACAAGAGAGCTTGATGGATTCCTCCCTGCCTTTCTAACTTAAAATCCATTGGATAGCAATTGATAATGCACCATCACTAGCAAGACACACCAAAGCATCACAGTAGGACCTTTAATAATATTCATAGAACTTGAAAGAGTGTGGATGGGGAACTCTCCTAGTCACAAGGAAATAAATGAAATTTTTTAAAACATAAGATGTTCTTATTAATGAAACAAGAAATCAAATTTCAAAAATAGAAATTAAGAAAGCTGTTACTGAATTCTACTCCACCCTAAACCCCCACCTCAAAAAAAAGATTTAGATGGACTTGCAAGCAAACTCTATGAAATGTTTAAAGAGAGACATACACCTATTTTACATACATTGTCTACAAAAAATAAATATAGATGCCATTTTTATCTGACCTCTATAAGAAGAATATGATTTTGATGCTGTAATTAGGGAGAATTAAAGTAGAAGAAAATTATAAATGAATATCCCGAATGAATACTGATATACACAAAAATAAAGTAACTATGCAAACATATTTAAAATATATTTTATGGTATTGGATTTATTCCAGGAATGAGAGCACTATCATAGGGGAACAATAAGCATAACATTCATGTATTACAATGCATATGTAATTTCCTGCAATGCTTTTTCATCACAATTGAACTTTTCCTTCTCATCCCATATGACACTTATCCATGTTTTTCCTCAAGTACACGACAGAGGAGACACATAAAGTTCCAAGGTCCCATTTCATTTTCTCTTCATATGAAAGAGTGCCTACTAATTGACTTTTAATTCAACTTTTGTTATTAACACATGGCCAGCATACTTCCATTTTCAATCATATATTCAAACCTGTACAATTTGTTACTTGTAAGATGTTGCAATGTGCTTTTGCACTCCACAGATTTCTTTCATGTATTCTTTGGTAATTCTCAGCATCACTTCCTCAGAATTGTCCAGAGAATTGTAATTGTACTATATCAAGAGAAGACTGGCCCTATTAGTACATACAAATAACAAAGTAATAATAAAAATTGGTATAACACACAAATTGATATAACACACAAAAAAGCCTTTAACAAAATATAACATTCATTCTAAATACTAAAATGCATAGAAATGAGTCATTTTTTTCTTTAAATAAGCAAAAACAAACAAAAAGTTGGCATTATTTACAATGGAGACAGAAGCCCTTCCAAAATTATAAGGGATAAATCAAGAATATTCTTATTGGTGCTGTCATTAAGTAGAAAAACTGACTATACATGTAAGGCAAAAGTAAAGAATTTAGGTTATAAACAACAAAAAAGAGGTGACAAAATGCCTTTACTTTCAAATAATAAAAATTATTTATTTAGAGGCAGCTATAGTGGATAGAGTAATAGTTCTGGAGTTGGAAAAAAACCTAGTTTAAATTTGGTCCCAGACCTTAGTTGTGTGATCCTGAGCAAATTACTTAACTCCTGTGTTATTCAGTTTCTTGTAGAGCTGTTGCAAAGCTCAAATAAGAGAATACATATAAAAAAGTGTTTGGCATAGTATATGGCAATACTACTACTATATAAAGGTTTATTACCTTTATTTAGACAAAAGATTTAATGAAAATATTTTAAATGGCAATACTATTAGATTAGTTTACTGATATATTGTTATACCCAATCAAACTGTCAAATAATACTGAGACATCTAAATGATATATGGAGATCCTATACCTACACTTCATAAGACCTATGTTTGAATCCTGATTCAGGCACTTGATTATAAATAAATCATTTAACTCTTATCCTAATTTTCATCATCTATAAAATGAGGATAGTGTACGTATTTGAGCCTATTTGCGAATATCAAGCAAAATTTTATACACATATATATTTATATATACATACAAAATGTATAGAGAGAGTGTTTTGTAAAATTTGTGCTATATAAGTATTAGCTAGTATTTATTACTCATTCAACTAGAAAATAAAGATATTTCTACTGGAGAAGTAAGAGATTAAAATATCAAGAGAAATAATGAAAAACATACTAAAATCTAAAACAATAATCATAAAGATTATTTGGTACTTATTAAAAGGTAGAAAAGGTTATTATTGGAGGTAAATGATATACAGGGTCAATTAAACAAGACATTCTTGTACTCAATAGATTCAATAGCATAACAGGAAAAGGTGATACAATAAAAACCACTGAGAAACTTATAAAGCTATTTGGAAGAAAATACATTTAGACCAAATTATATCACATACCACAGCAAACTGCACATGAATATAATAAGCCTGAGAAAACCTAAGGCTACTGGACTTAGGAAACACCACAAACAAGGCTGGCTACCTGGCCTTTGGAATACCACAAACAATGATGGCCAATCTATTGGTCAGTTAGCTGTACAACTCAGTGATGGGAACTAACCCAGCTGTACCTTTAAACCATAATATTAGCAAATCAACCTAATCTTTGTATATCTTTCCCACAGAATCATCTTCTTGATTCTGATTTTTTGCCAGACTTTGGAACTTTATCCTGCTATGAAAAGAGTGCAATTTCTTATTGTTTCTAACTTTTTGCTAAATTTCCTTGGAACTTTTGCCTGCTTCAATTGGTGTCACAATTATGTCCTTGATGCAGACTTTGCTAAATTTCTCTGGATTTTTCCTGCTGTCAAGTGGCATAATAAAATTTTGCCCCTTAACTTGTAGGCAAACTGTGTGTGCGTGAATTCTTGACCCAACCCATGACACTGATGAGGTGGACTCTAATCTTATTAGGGTGTCTTTCTCTTCAATAGATACATGTAACTTTAATACAAAATATTGCAACAATTTTTTTTTGTTAATGGAAAATAGGAAGTCTTTCACAGTTATAGCTGGAATAATAATTTTAAAACAACCTAGTAATATAAGTGATTACAAAAGATAATACAGAGCATTTTGACTATAGAAGTATGAAAATGTTAGGAAATAACAAATATATTTGATAAAATTGTGATATCTGAAACCTATAATGATAAATATAAGTAATAAATTTAAAAAGAAATATATGCAAACTACTAGCCAATTGTATAAATATCCCAATATTTATATGATAATATAATAATAAAAAGATATGATGATAAATAATGATAAATGAAAAAATATAAATTAAAATATTTCTGAAATTTCACCTCTTATTCATTATATTGATAAATATAACAAACTTTTTAAAAATAATCTTTATTTTTAATTCTATTATGCTCCCCCTTTCACCATTCAATCTACTAAAAAGTGTTCCATACACACTAATTGTATGTAAACAATTGTGCACAGAAGATTCACATGAAGAAAAACTAATGAGTCCCTACAATTAAGAAATAATTTATATTTTAAAAAGGAGAAAGGAAAAAATAATCAAAAACCAAATCTGGAGTTCCTCTCCTATGAAAAAAGAGGGACATTCAATTCCTCAACTCTTCTGAAAGATTATGTTTAATTATTTTAATTATATAGAATTCTATTTTTGTTGATGCTACTCTATTTATATTGTTATAGTCCCTGTGAATTTTTTCTGCTTACTTTGCTTTACATGAGTTCTGTAACTCATCATTTTCATTATTTCTTATAACACACTAAAATTCCTTTACTTTCATGTGCTGCAATTTATGTAGCTATTTCTCAACTATTTCATTAATTCATTTCTAAGTCTTTGCTACAATAACAAATAAATAAATATGCTGTTGTATTTGGAGATCTTTTTTTTTTTTTTTTTAGCACTATCTTCCTTTGAATATCTGCCTACCAATGGGATCTCTGAGTGAAAAGTATGATCATATTAGTCATTTCTTGACAAAATTCCAAATTACTTAGTAGGCCTCATCATATGAATTAATTTTAGTTAGAATTGTCATCTTTCTTTTATAGGCTTAGCCTACCCATAAACAATTAATAGCTCTCTTATTCCTTAGTTCTGACTTTATTTATATGAAAAATGATTTGTAATTATCCACATATACTTCCAACATTTGCCTTGACCGATAGACTTCTAAGTATTTCAAATTGTTTGCGATTATTTTAAAACGTATTTTCTCTTTCTATCTCTTGCTGGACTTTTTTTTAGTAATAAATAGAAATTTTAATGAGTTATGTGGGTTTATTTTATATCCTGTAAATCTGCTGAAACTTAAACTATTTCAATTAGTTTTCTAAGTGATTCTTGAGGACTCTAAATATCCTATCATATTGTCTAAAAAAGTGATAATAGTTTATACATTTCATTGTCTATTCAGATTTCTTTAATTTTTTGTTACATTGCTGTAGCTAACATTTCAAAAATAATATAAAATAATAGTGATGATGATGATGATGATGATGATTATCCTTTCAACCTTGATCCATTTGAAAAAACTGCTTGTTCATCTCCATTATATATAAGGCTTGCCAATGGTTTTAGATAGTACTATTTATCATTTTAAAGAAAGTGCCATCATAAAGAATGAGATCATAAATAGATTAGAGGAACAGAAAATAGTCTACCTCTCAGACCTGTGGAGGAAGAAGGAATTTATGACCATAGAAGAACTAGAGATCATTATTGATCACAAAATAGAAGATTTTGATTACATCAAACTAAAAAGTTTCTGTACAAACAAAACTAATGCAAACAAGATTAGAAGGTAAGTAACAAATTGGGAAAATATTTTTACAGTTGAAGGTTCTGATAAAGGTCTCATTTCCAAAATATATAGAGAATTGACCCTAATTTATAAGAAATCAAACCATTCTCCAATTGATAAATGGTCAAAGGATATGAACAGACAATTCTCAGATGATGAAATTGAAATTATATCCACTCATATGAAAGAGTGTTCCAAATCACTACTGATCAGAGAAATGCAAATTAAGACAACTCTGAGATACCACTATACACCTGTCAGATTGGCTAAGATGATAGGAACAAATAATGATGAATGTTGGAGGGGATGTGGGAAAATTGGGACACTAATACATTGTTGGTGGACTTGTGAAAGAATCCAACCATTCTGGAGAGCAATTTTGAACTATGCCAAAAACGTTATGAAACTGCACATACCCTTTGATCCAGCATTGCTGCTATTGGGCTTATATCCCAAAGAAATACTAAAGAGGGGAAAGGCGCCTGTATCTGCCAAAATGTTTGTGGCAGCTCTTTTCGTAGTGGCTAGAAACTGGAAGATGAATGGATATCCATCAACTGGAGAATGCTTGGGTAAATTATGGTATATGAAGGTTATGGAATATTATTGCTCTCTAAGAAATGACCAGCAGGAGGAATACAGAGAGGCTTGGAGAGATTTACATCAATTGATGCTGAGTGAAATGAATAAACCAGAAGATCGCTGTACACTTCAATTCTGTATGAAGATGTATTCTGATGGAAGTGGATATCTTCAACATAAAGAAGATCCAACTCACTTCCAGTTGATCAATGATGGACAGAAACAGCTACACCCAGAGAAGGAACACTGGGAAGTGAATGTAAATTGTTAGCACTACTGTCTATCTACCCAGGTTACTTACACCTTCGGAATCTAATACTTAATGTGCAACAAGAAAAAGTTATTTACACACATATATTGTATCTAGGTTATATTGTAACACATGTAAAATTTATGGGATTGCCTGTCATCAAGGGGAGGGAGTAGAGGGAGGGAGGGGATAATTTGGAAAAATGAATACAAGGGATAATGTTATAAAAAATTACTCATGCATATATACTGTCAAAAAATTTTAAAAATAATAAAAAAAGAAAGTGCCATTTATTCTTATGCTCTTTAGTGGGTTTTAATAGGAATGATTGGTATTTTTTGCCAAAAGTTTTTGTTTTTACATCTATTGAGATAATTATATGATTTATCTTGGCCTGGCTATTGATATGATTGATTATGCTGACATCTTTATAAATATAGAACCAGCCTTCCATTCCTAGTATAAATCCGAACTAGCCAAAGTGTATTTACTTTGTGATATATTGCTGTAACTTCCTGGTAATTTCTGATTTAAAATTTTTGCATTGAACTGGGCTATCTACAGTTTATTTCTCTGTTTTTGATCTTCCTGGTTTGAATATAATTTTATTTATTTTATAAAAGGAATTTGCTAAAAAAAAATCTTCTTTGACTATTTTAGCAAAATAGAGTACTGAAATTAATTATTTTTTAAATGTTTGGATCCATCTGATCCTGGAGATATTTTCTTTACGATTTGTTCGTGGCTGATTCAACTTTTATCTAAGAGAAAGAATTTTTTAATAGTTTTTATTTACCAGATATATGCATGGGTAATTTTACAACATTGACAATTGCCAAACCTTTTGCTCTAATTTCCCCCTCCTTCCCCCCATGTCAGGTTGAACAATACATGTTAAATATGTTAAAGTATAAATTAAATACAATATATGTATATATGTCCAAACAGTTGTTTTGCTGTACAAAAAGAATCAGACTTTGAAATAGTGTACAATTAGCCTGTGGAGGAAATCCAAAAATGCAGGCAGACAAAATTAGCGGGATTCAGAATTCTATGTAGTGATTCATAATCATCTCCTAGAGTTGTTTTGCTAGGTGTAGCTGGTTCAGTTCATTACTGCTCTATTGGAACTGATTTGGCTCATCTCATTGTTGAAAATGGCCACACCCATCAGAATTGATCATCATATAGTACCCTTGTTGAAGTATACAACAATCTCCTGGTCCTGCTCATTTCACTCAGCATCAGTTCATGTAAGTCTAAGAGAAAGGACTTTTAAAAAGAATTCTATATTCTCGGGGCGGAGCCAAGATGGTGGAGAAGATACATGCCACTGTGTAAGCTCCTTTCTTCCCTCACAACCAACTAGATTTAATCAGCCTCAGAAATAGCGTTGGACTGATAGAATCCACAAGGATTGGAAGCACGTCTTACCAGCTGAAGAGAATCTGGAGTTTCAGCAGGAAAGGTCAGCTCCCAGGGGAGGAAGAAGAGAGGCCAGAGCAGACGGTGGGGTAGTGGCACACGGCACAGGTCGCACTGGGGAGGGCTCTGGGATCAGAGAATACACTGACATAAAAGAATCTGGCACAGGCTGTTAGCTCTTCTCTGCTTATAAAACAGCAGATCAGAGGAGAAATATAAGCCAGTTTAAAATTTGAAACTAGATTGGATCTTCCCGGATCCCAGGGGTGACTCAGCAGATCTCAGCACCAGGACATAGGCAATCCAGGCTTTTGCCTCGGGGTAGTTAAGAGATTGAAGAGTGGGCAGGGCAGTAATTCATAGTGCCTGGCTCAGCTGGAGGGGATGGAATGGAAGTCCCAGAGAAGCAGAACCTTTGAACTAGGGACCGTGGTTTCTGGCAGACACTTCCCAGTTTGAGCGAAGGGGCTTTTCAAGTCACTTGCTGCAGACATCCATGCCCCACCGGGACGCATAGGGTAGGCTTTGAGTCGCCTTTGCTGTTCAGTCTCAACCTCAGGGAAGCCGCTAAAACACAGAGCCCTCGGGGCACAGCAGTGCTGGTCACCTCTGAGGCATTTCCACGGAGGGGGTGGGGAACTCTTTCCCAGAGCTCTCTCTTAGCTCAGGAGTGGGGGCCGCTGCATCCATCCAGTCTGGGAGGAAGCTGGTAAATAAATAAATAAATAATCTCCTACCCAAGGGACAGACCCCAAAAGATTTTTTAAGTATGAGCAAGAAGCCCAAAAAAACCATAGATTCCTTCTACAAAGAGAAAGAGCAGGTATCCAACCCCGAGGAAGTTAACAGCAGAGAGTCAGCAGATAACAACCTAAAGGGGAACAATTCCTGCCCCCCATCACTTAACTCTCTCCATGAAGAGAATATTAAAAAGTTAAGAGAGTTTGAAGAAAAATGGGGAAAGGAAAGGGAAGCTATGATAGAGAATAACAACATCCTGAAATTGGAGTTGGAAAAAATAAAGAATTCACAGGAGATACAGGGAAACAAAATTAGTGAATTAGAAAAGGTAAAAAAAATCACAGGGAAATAGGATTTCTGAATTGGAGAAGATAAAAAAGTCGCAATTTGATTTTACTGATATAAAAGAAAAAAAAAGGAGGGGGTGTAGTAAAGGGAAGGGGGTAGTATCAGAAAAAGGGGAGGGAATGATAAAAACAGGGAAACTACATCCCAGGAAGAGGCATAGAAAATACACCATATTTGAGGGAATTTAGAGAGGGGGAGAATCATTGTGTACATCTTACTATCATCAGAAGAGGCTCAAAGAGTAAATAATTGTCATATTTGTTTTTCAGAGAATTCTCTCTCACCTCATTAAAAGGGGGGAGAGGAAAAGGGAAAAGGAAAAGGAGAATAAGGAAAGGGACGTGGAGGGAGGGGGGAGGGATACTAAAAAAAAAAAGGGAGGGCTGCGTGTCACAAGGGGGGTCTATAAGTTGAATATTGGGGAAGGGGTTCAGGGGGGTCAAGGGAAAAAGCATAATCTGGGGATAATATGATGGAAGGAAATACAGAATTAGTAATTTTAACTGTAAATGTGAATGGGATGAATGCTCCCATCAAATGGAGACAGATAGCAGACTGGATCAAAAGTCAAAAATCTATAATATGTTGTTTACAGGAAACACACTTAAAGTAGGGAGATACATATAGAGTAAAGGTAAAAGGTTGGAGCAGAATCTATTATGCTTCAGGTAAAGCCAAAAAAGCAGGGGTAGTTATCCTTATCTCAGATCAAGCAAAAGCAGCAGTTGATCTAATTAAAAGAGATAAGGAAGGAAACAATATCCTGCTGAAAGGTAGCATAAATAATGAAGCCATATCGATACTAAACATATATGCACCAAGTGGTATAGCATCTAACTTTCTAAAGGAAAAGTTAAGAGAGTTGCAAGAAGAAATAGACAGTAAAACTATAATAGTGGGAGATCTCAACCTTGCACTCTCAGATTTAGACAAATCAAACCACAAAACAAACAAGAAAGAAATTAAAAAAATAAATAGAACATTAGAAAAACTAGGTATGATAGACCTTTGGAGAAAAGTGAATGGCAATAGAAAGGAATATACTTTCTTCTCAGCAGTTGATGGATCCTATACAAAAATAGACCATATATTAGGACATAAAAATCTCAAAATTAAATGTAGGAAGGCAGAAATAATAAATGCCTTCTTCTCAGATCACAATGCCATAAAAGCTACATTCAGTAAAAAGTTAGGGGTAAATAGACCAAAAAGTAATTGGAAACTGAATATTCTCATCTTAAAGAATGACTGGGTGAAAGAGCAAATTATAGAAACAATTGATAATTTCACCCAAGATAATGACAATGATGAGACATCATACCAAAATCTGTGGGATGCAGGTAAAGCAGTAATAAGGGGAAATTTTATATCTTTAGAGGCTTATTTGAAAAAAATAGAGAAAGAGAAGATTAATGAATTGAGCCTGCAACTTAAAAAGCTAGGAAAAAACCAAATTAAAAACCCCCAACCAAAAATCGAACTTGAAGTACTAAAATTGAAAGGAGAAATCAATAATATTGAAAATAAAAAAAACAACTATTGAATTAATAAATAAAACCAAGAGTTGGTTTTATGAAAAAGCCAATAAAATAGATAAACCTTTGGTAAATCTGATCAGAAAAAAGAAAGAGGAAAATCAAATTGTTAGTCTTACAAATGAAAAGGGGGATCTTTCCACCAATGAAGAGGAAATTAGAGAAAGAATAAGGAGTTACTTTGCCCAACTTTATGCCAATAAATTTGATAACTTAAGTGAAATGGATGACTTCCTGCAAAAATATAGACTTCCTAGATTAACAGAGGAGGAAATAAATTGCTTAAATAGTCCCATTTCAGAAAAAGAAATAGAACAAGATATTAATCAACTCCCCAGGAAAAAATCCCCTGGACCAGATGGATTTACATGTGAATTCTACCAGACATTTAAAGAACAATTAGCCCCAATGCTATATAAACTATTTGAAAAAATAGGGAATGAAGGAGTCCTACCAAATTCCTTTTATGACACAGACATGGTACTGATACCTAAACCAGGACGATTGAAAACTGAGAAAGGAAATTATAGACCAATTTCCTTAATGAATATTGATGCTAAAATCTTAAATAAGATATTAGCAAAAAGACTTCAGAAAATCATCCCCAGGATAATACACTATGATCAAGTAGGATTCATACCAGGAATGCAGGGCTGGTTTAATATTAGGAAAACTATTAGTATAATTGACCATATTAATAATTAAATTAATAAAAACCACATGATCATCTCAATAGATGCAGAAAAAGTATTTGACAAAATCCAACATCCATTCCTACTAAAAACTCTTGAGAGTATAGGAATAAATGGACTATTCCTTAGAATAATCAGGAGCATATATTTAAGACCTTCAGTAAGCATAATATGCAATAGAAATAAACTGCAACGTTTCCCAGTAAGATCAGGAGTGAAACAAGGTTGCCCACTATCACCATTACTATTCAATATAGTACTAGAAATGCTAGCCTCGGCAATAAGAGCCGAAAAAGAGATTCAAGGAATAAGAGTAGGTAATTAGGAAATCAAACTATCACTCTTTGCAGATGACATGATGGTATACTTAGAGAACCCCAAAGACTATGGTAAAAAGCTATTAGAAATAATTCAGAATTTTAGCAAAGTGGCAGGATACAAAATAAATCCACATAAATCCTCAGCATTCTTATATATCACCAACAAAATGCAATAGCAAGAGAGACAAAGAGAAATTCCATTCCAAACAAATGTTGAGAGTATAAAGTATTTGGGAATCCATCTACCAAAGAATAGTCAGGAATTATATGAGAAAAATTACAAAACACTTGCCACAAAAATAAAGTCAGATTTAAATAATTGGAAAGACATTCAGTGCTTTTGGATAGGCCGAGCAAATATAATACAGATGACAATACTCCCCAAACTAATCTATTTATTTAATGCTATACCAACCAGACTCCCAAGAAACTATTTTAATGACCTAGAAAAATAACAACAAAATTCATATGGAAGAATAAAAGGTCGAGAATTGCAAGGGAACTAATGAAAAAAAAGTCAGAGTAAGGTGCTCTAAGTGTACCTGACCTAAACCTATATTATATAGCAGCAGTCACCAAAACCATTTGGTACTGGCTAAGAAATAGAACGGTAGATCAGTGGAACAGATTAGATACAAAGGACAAAAAAGGGTACATCTATAGCAATCTAATGTTTGACAAACCCAAAGATACCAACATTAGGGACAAAAATTCATTATTCGGAAGAAACTGTTGGGAAAACTGGAAATTAGTATGGTAGAAATTAGATATGGACCCACACTTAACACCATATACCAAGATAAGATCAAAATGAGTCCATGATTTAGGCATAAAGAATGAGATCATAAATAGATTAGAGGAACAGAGAATAGTCTACCTCTCAGACCTGTGGAGGAGGAAGGAATTTATGACCAGAGGAGATTTAGAGATCATTATTGATCACAAAATAGAAGAGTTTGATTACATCAAACTAAAAAGTTTCTGTACAAACAAAACTAATGCAAACATGATTAGAAGGGAAGTAACATATTGGGAAAATATTTTTAAAAGTAAAAGTTCTGACAAAGGTCTCATTTCCAAAATATATAGAGAACTGACCCTAATTTATCAGAAACCAAACCATTCTCCAATTGACAAATGGTCAAGGGATATGAACAGACAATTCTCAGATGATGAAATTGAAACTATTTCCACTCATATGAAAAAGTGTTCCAAATCACTACTGATCAGAGAAATGCAAATTAAGACAACTCTGAGATACCACTACACACCTGTCAGATTGGCTAAAATGACAGGAACAAATAATGATGAATGTTGGAGGGGATGTGGGAAAACTGGGACACTGATACATTGTTGGTGGAGTTGTGAAAGAATCCAGCCATTCTGGAGAGCAATTTGGAACTATGCCCAAAAAGTTGTCAAACTGTGCATACCCTTTGACCCAGCATTGCTGTTATTAGGATTATATCCCAAAGAAATACTAAAGAGTGGAAAGGGACCTGTATGTGCCAAAATGTTTGTGGCAGCTCTTTTTGTTGTAGCTAGAAACTGGAAGTTGAATGGATGTCCATCAATTGGAGAATGGTTGGGTAAATTGTGGTATATGAAGGTTATGCAATATTATTGCTCTGTAAGAAATGACCAGCAGGAGGAATACAGAGAGGCTTGGAGAGACTTAAATCAACTGTTGCTGAGTGAAATTAGCAGAACCAGAAGATCACTATACACTTCAACTACAATACTGTATGAGGATGTATTCTGATGGAAGTGGATATCTTCAACATAAAGAAGATCCAACTCATTTCCAGTTGATCAATGATGGACAGAAATAACTATACCCAGAGAAGGAACCCTGGGAAGCGAATGTAAATTGTTAGCACTACTGTCTATCTACCCAGGTTACTTATACCTTAGGAAGCTAATAATTAATGTGCAACAAGAAAAAGTTATTTACACACATATATTGTATCTAGGTTATATTGTAACACATGTAAAATGTATGGGATTACCTGCCATCGGGGGGAGGGAGTGGAGGGAGGGCAGGGATACTTTGGAAAAATGAATAAAAAAAAAAGAATTCTATATTCTCTTCTGTTATTCTTGACAGTCTTTTAGTAAATATTCATTCATTTAATTTACATTGTCAGATATGTAATTGAGCAAAATAATCCCTACTAATTGCTTTAATTTTAGCTTTGTGCTGATGAATTCATACTTTTTGACATTAATAATTTCATTTTTTTCTTTTTTCTTTTTTTCTAAATCAAATGAACCAATTGTCTCCTATTTTACTATCATTTCTTTCATAAAGCCAGTTTCTAGTTTTATTTACTAGTTCAATGATTTTCTTTCAGTTTTATGAATGTTGACTTTGATTTTCAACATTTCTAATTTGGTTTTTAGTTAGTGATTTTTAATTTGTTGTTTTTACTTTTTTAAGTTGCATTCTTAATTCATTTAACTTAATTTGTTGGTAGAAGCATTTTAGAGATATAAAATTTCCCCTAACATCTGCCTTGGCTGCATTCCATATATTTTGGCACATTGACTCATTGTGGTCACTCCCTTTAATGAAATAATTTTGCTCTTTGAATCATTCATTTTTAGAATTAGATTATTTAGTTTCAAATTAATTTTAAACTATGTTTCCACTGCCCTTTATTGAATATATTTTATTTTATTTTATCTTTGCTTTTGTGTAAAGATTTGGATGTGTGAAGATTTGTTCTTGTGTGATCTTTACTGTTACTCCATGAATTCTTCCTTTCTGACCTCTTTCAGACTGATATTTTCTCCTTGAAATGGGAAGTCTAGAATTTGACTAAAATATGCTGGCAGTTTTCACTTTGAGATCACTTTCAGAAGATAATAAGCAAATTCTTTCATTTTCTATTTTATATTCTGTATCTAAAAATCTGTGGCATTTTTCGTGACAATTTCTTGAAATATGATGTCAGCATTTTTTTTGGGGGGGAAATCAGGGGTTTCAGGTAATCCAATTACTCATAAATTATCTTGCTTTGATCTATTTTCCAGATAAGTTATTTCTCCAATAAGATATTTCTCATTGGAAGGAATTTATGATGAAAAGAGAACTAGAGATCATTATTAATCACAAAATAGAAAATTTTGATTACATCAAATTAAAAAGCTTTTGTACAAACAAAACTAATGCAAACAAGATTAGAAGGGAAGTAACAAATTGGGAAAATATTTTTACAGTTGAAGGTTCTGATAAAGGCCTCATTTCCAAAATATGTAGAGAACTGACTATAATTTATAAGAAATCAAACCATTGTCCAATTGATAAATGGTCAAAGGATATGAACAGACAATTCTCAGATGATGAAATTGAAACTATTTCCACTCATATGAAAGAGTGTTCCAAATCACTACTGATTAGAAAAATGCAAATTAAGACAACTCTGAGATACCACTATACACCTGTCAGATTGGCTAAGATGATAGGAACAAATAATGATGAATGTTGGAGGGGATGTGGGAAAACTGGGACACTAATACATTGTTGGTGGAGTTGTGAAAGAATCCAGCCATTCTGGAGAGCAATTTGGAACTAAGCCCCAAAAGTTATCGAACTGTGCATACCCTTTGATCCAGCATTGCTGCTATTGGGCTTATATCCCAAAGAAATACTGAAGAGGGGAAAGGGACTGTGTGTGCCAAAATGTTTGTGGCAGCTCTTTTCATAGTGGCTAGAAACTGGAAGATGAATGGATGTCCATCAATTGGAGAATGGTTGGGTTAATTAGGGTATATGAAGGTTATGGAATATTATTGCTCTGTAAGAAATGACCAGCAGGAGGAATACAGAGAGGCTTGGAGAGACTTACATCAACTGATGCTGAGTGAAATGAATAAACCAGAAGATCGCTGTACACTTCAATTCTGTATGAAGATGTATTCTGATGGAAGTGGATAAATTCAACATAAAGAAGATCCAACTCACTTCCAGTTGATCAATGATGGACAGAAACAGCTACACCCAGAGAAGGAACACTGGGAAGTGAATGTAAATTGTTAGCACTACTGTCTATCTACCCAGGTTACTTACACCTTCGGAATCTAATACTTAATGTGCAACAAGAAAATGGTATTTACACACATATATTGTATCTAGGTTATATTGTAACACATGTAAAATTTATGGGATTGCCTGTCATCAAGGGGAGGGAGTAGAGGGAGGGAGGGGATAATTTGGAAAAATGAATACAAGGGATAATGTTAAAAAAATTACTCATGAATATATACTGTCAAAAAATTATAAATAAATAAATAAATACATAAGATGACAGGGAATGATGAATGTTGGAGTGGATGTGGGAAAACTGGGACATTGATGCATTTTTGGTGGAGTTGTGAAAGAATTCAGCCATTCTGGGGAGCAATTTGGAACTATGCCCAAACAGTTATCAAACTGTGCATACCCTTTGACCCAGCAGTGTTACTACTGGGCTTATATCCCAAAGAAATACTAAAGAAGGGAAAAGGACCTGTATGTACCAAAATGTTGTTGCAGCTCTTTTTGTAGTGGCTACAAACTGGAAAATGAATGGATGCCCATCAATTGGAGAATGGTTGGGTAACTTATGGTATATGAGTGTTATGGAATATTATTGCTCTGTAAGAAATGACCAGCAGGAGGAATACAGAGAGGCTTGGAGAGACTTACATGAACTGATGCTGAGTGAAATGAGCAGAACCAGGAGATCACTATATACTTCAACAACGTTACTGTATGAAGATATATTCTGATTGACGTGGATATTTTCAACATAAAGAAGATCTAATTCACTTCCAGTTGATCAATGATGGACAGAAACAGCTACACCCAGAGAAGGAACACTGGGAATTGAAGGTAAACTGTTTGCACTACTGTCTTTCTTCCCAGGTTACTTATATCTTTGAAATACAATTCTTACCATGCAACAAGAAATTTGGTTTTAGACATATATTGTATCTAGGTTATACTGTAACACATTTAATATATCAGGGATTGCCTGTCATGTAGGGGAAGGAGTAGAGGGAGGGAGGGGAAATTTTGGAAAAATGAATATAAGTTATGGGGCAGCTAGGTGGCACATTGGATAGAGCACCAGCCCTGAAGTCAGGAGTACCTGGATTCAAATCTGGCCTCAGACACTTAGTGCTTCCTAGCTGTGTGACCCTAGGCAAGTCACTTAACCCCAAATGCCTCAGAAAAAAAAAAGAATACAAGGGATAATGTTGTAAAAAAATTACTCATGCATATGTACTGTCAAAAATTATAATTATAAAATCAATAAAAATATATTTCTTATTTTCTTCTATTTTATCATTTTTTTGATTTTGTTCCATTGTTTCTTAGTATCTCATGGAATCATTAGCTTCTACTTTCCAATTCCAATATTCACAAAATTATTTTTATTACATTTACTATTTTATTTTTCCCAATTATATGTAAAACAGCTGATCATCCTACAATGTTGCTGTCACTTTGTACACTATACATTCACTCTGCTTCGGCTCATGTGAAGTCCAGATTTTTTTAGAGCATCATGCTCATCATTTCCTACAACACAATAGTATTTGATCATAATCAAATCATAGGGCTGGGAGAAAGGAAAAGGGAGATGTAGAATGGGAGAAATTATTTTTCATAAAGGAGATAAGAGAAACTTTTCCAGTTGAGGGAAAGAAGAGCAAAAGAAGGGGAAGCAAGAGAACATTATTCTTATAAGAATTGTCTCAAAAAGGCAATAACATTCACTCAATTAAATATAGAAATCTATCTTACCCTACAGGAAAGTAGGAGGGGAAGGAAATAAGAGAAATGAAGTGGTAGTAAAAGGGAAAGCATATTGGGGAAGAGGCTAGTCAGAAGCAAAACACTTTTGAAGATAGGTTCAAAGCAAAGAGAGAATACAATAAACAGGTGAGAACATAAGATGGAAGGAAATACAGTTAGCAATAATAACTGTGAAAAAATGGAAGCAAATTTCTCTGATTAAAGGCCTCATTTCTCAAACATAAACAACTGAGTCATATTTATAAAAGAATCAATCCTCAACTTATAAATTATCAAAAGATATGAATAGTTTTCAGATGAAGTAATCAAAGTTATGAATAGCCATAAGAAAACATACTATAACTCATTATTGACTAAATAAATGTAAATTAAAACAATTTTGAGCTACTACCTTATGCCTGTTAGTTCGAGGCCCTTGGCTAGGCTGAGTATAGCTGAAGTTTCAGCAGGAACCACAAAAACTTTCCCCTCCTGGCCTACCTAAGGAGTTTGGGGTCTGATTCTGAGAAGACTGTGATAACTTTGGCTGATTAGGAATGCCAGACCCAGCAGCGCTGTAGAGAGGTAACTCTGGGGGTAGGTGAGGGGAAGGAACCAGCAAACCCGTGAGCACAGAAGCAGGAGGGAAGGGAGGCTGCTGGCCTCCTACTGGAGAGTGAAACACTTGGTTGGAGTTCCACATTAGAGAGGAGAGTTAACCTGAAGACAGAGGCAGCATCTCATTCTATCCCAGGATTGGAGTTGCTTACAATAATACTTTCTATTTAAAAAAAAATGGCAAAGAAGAAAGAACCCCACCATAGAAACTTATTATGGGAACAGGAAAACTAGGATTCATCTTCAGAGGAGGACACTGAAGAAAAAAAGCTTTTGCCCCAAAGAAAAATGTGGCATGGCCCCTTGCCCAGAGACAATTTATAGAAAAACCAAAAAAAGCATTTGAAAATCAAATGAGAGACATTGAAGAAAAACTAAAAAAATAAATAAATAAAAAGCATCCAAGAAAAAAGATTATGAAAAAAAGTTTACTGACTAGAAAGGAGATACAATATCTCAAAGATGAAAATAACTCTTAGAAAATTAGGAGTGGACAAGGGAAAACTAGGGAAGCCATGAAATATCAAGAATATATTATAGAGACAGATTATAAAGAAAAAAAAGTAGACCAGAATATGAAACATCCTCTAAGAAAAATAACAGATCAGAAGAATATATCAGGAAGAGAAAACATAAAAAATAATTGTACTGCCTGAAAGTAGTGACCAAAAAAATAACCTGGACACAATAATGCAAGAAAAATCTGAAAAAATTGTCCTGGAGCAATAGAACATGAGGGGAATAGAAATAGAAAAAAAAATCTACCAATTACCAACTCAATGAGACTCTGTGGAAAATACATATGAATATTATTGCCAAATTTTAAAACCCCCACATCAAAAAGAATATTTTACAAGAAACAGATTTTCAGGATTTTCTATCAACCAAACCCAAACTTAAATTTAACATATAAGAGCCAATATCAAAGATCATTTAGAAACTCAATATCGACAAATTGTTTTTGTACCTGAGAAATGTATACCATATGTTTAAGATTGATAACGATACAGTAGCTCAAAAGAAAGATTGGGATAGAGTTAAAGTAAAAAATACTATGATATACAAATGAGGTGCAGAGGAAGAGTAAACAGAGTCATTAGAGAGAGGAGGACAGCTCAGAGTTCTGAAAATTTATTCATATCAGGAAGTGTTATATATGCACATTACATATATAACATGAAGAGTATAATACCCTCCAAAATCTATAAAGAAATGAAGAAGAGATGGGTAGACTGGAATGCAAAGAGTGAGGGAAGAATAAAAGAGAGGTATCCATAGGTAAGGGGGCAAGTTAAATACCAATGAAGCAAATTAAGGAGCAGAATTACAGCAAAAAATCAGGATGGACGGGACATAATATATATATATATATGTGTGTGTGTGTGTGTGTGTGTGTGTGTGTGTGTGTGTGTGTGTGTGTCTATGTGCATCTACATATGTATCCCTAAATAAATCCTTTCTTAGCTATAGATTGCTTAGGAGTAGAGGAACCCATTAAAGAGAATTGCTTGTATATCTTAGAAGCAGAAGGTAAAATAACCATTGAAAGAATTCACCTAACACATCTTGTAAGAGACCCCAAAAGTCAAACTCCAAGGAATACTGTGGCTAAAGTTCAGAACTATAAGACCAAGGGAAAAAATAAATTATAAGCAGCCAGAAAGAAACAATGACAATACTGAAGAAACATAATAAGGAATACTCAGGATATAGCAGCTTCCACATTAAATTATTGCAGGGTCTGGAATCTGATATTCTGAAAGGCAAAGTAGTTGAGTGTGAACTATAACATAGCATCTTCACTCTTTCTGTTGTTGTTTGCTTGTATCTTGTTTTCTTTCCCAGTTCTTTTTCCTTGTTGATCTGATTTTTCTTGTGCAGCAAGATAACTATAAATATGTATACGTACATTGGATTTTTCATATATTTTAACACTAAAGAAGAATTGATCATCACATATTCTTGTTGTTGCTATGTACAATGTTCTCTTTGTTCTACTAATATCACTTAGCATCAGTTCATGCAAGCCTTGTAAGGTCTTTCTGAAATCATACTGCTGATCCTCTCTTAAAGAACAGAAATATTCCATTATATTCATAAACTGTAATATACATATACCATAATTTATTCTTCCATTATCTTACTGATATCAGGGCATCCATTTATTTTCCAATTCCTTCCCAATGCAAAAATGTGTTGTTACAAACAATGTTGCACATGTGGGTTCTTTTCTCTTTTGGATGATCTCTTTGAAATACAAACCCAGTAGACACACCACTGGATCAAAGGATTTGCAGTTGGGTATAGTTCCAAATTGCTCTCCAGAACATTTGGATCAGTTCACAACTGCATCAACAATATATTAGTGTCCCATTTTTCCTACCTCCTCTTCCAACATTTACCATTATCTTTTCCGGTCATTTTAGTCAATCTGAGAGATATGAAGTGGTAACTCACAGTCGTCTTAATTTGCATTTTTCTAATAAATACTGATTTAGAACATTTTATCTTATGAATAAAAATGGTTTCAATCTCTTCATCTGAAAATTGTCTGTGAATGGATTGTATTCTTATAAATTTGAGTCAATTTTCTGTATGTTTTTAAAATAAGGCCTTTATCAGAACTCTTGGATGTAAAACTTTCTCCTCACTTTCTGCTTCCTTTCTAATATTGTCTGCATCATTTTTATTTGTACAAAAATTTTTAACTCATTATAATGTACTTATTTTGGGGGGGGCACAAATTTCTTCCTTCACATATCTGAGAGGCAAACTGTCTTTAGTTCTTCTAATTTCCTTATAGTATCATTCTTTATGTCTAAATCATGAACCCATTTCAACTTTATCTTGGTATAGGGTGTTAGATGTGGGTCAATGCCTAGTTTCTGCCATACTATTTTCCAAATTTCCTAGCAATTTTTGTCAAATAGTGAGTTTTATTCCAGAAGCTGGAGTTTTTGAGTTTATCAAATGCTAGATTGCTATTGCCATTGACTATTATGTTTTGTGAACCTAACTTATTCATTGTTCAACTACTATTTCTTAGCCATTACCAAATATTTATGACTATCACTGCTTTATAATATCAAGGCCTAGTACAGTTAGGCCACTTTTATATGCATTTTTTTTCATTAATTACCTTGAAATTCTTAACTTTTTTATTCTTTCAGATGAATTTTGTTATTATGTTTTCTAGCTCTGTAAAATAATTTCTTGATAGTTTGATTGTTAAGTAGATTAACTTAGATAGAATTCTCATTTTTATCATATTACCTTGGCCTACCCATAAGCAGTTGATATTCTTTCAGTTTTTTAGATATGACATTTTTGTGTTGAAATTGTTTTGTAATTGTGTTTATATACTTCCTGACTTTGTGTTGGTAGATAGACTCCCAAATATTTAATGTTATCAACAGGTATTTTAAATGGAATTTCTCTTAGCATTTGTTGCTGCTTGACTTTGTTGGTAACATGTAGAAATGCTGATTATTTATGGGAATTTATTTTGTATCCTGCAACTTTGTTGAAGTTATTAACTGTTTCTAGTAGATTTTTAGGATTCTCTCAGTATACCAAAATATTATCTGTAAAGACTGATAACTTGTTTTTCTCATTGCCAATTCTAATTTCTTTAATGTTTTCCTTCTCTTATTGCTAAAGCTAACATTTCTAATGCAATATTGAATAGCAATGGTGGTAGTCAGCAACCTTGTTTCACTCCTAATTTAATTGGAAATGGTTCTAGTTTATCTCCATTATGCAGGATGCTTATTGATGATTTTAAATAGGTGCTACTGATCATCTTAAGAAAACTCCATGTATTGCTATGCCCTCCACTGTTTTTAATGGGAATGGGTGTTGGATTTTGTCAAATGCTTTTTTTTTCTACATCTATTGAGATAATTACAAGAGTTTTGTTTATTAGTTCAACAGTTTTCTTACTATTTTCATAATTTCATATTAAATATTTACTTGGGGATTGAGATCCCCCACTAGTATAGATTTGCTATTTATTTTATTTTGTAGTTATTTTAACTTCTCCTCCAGGAATTTGGAAGTTATACCACTTGCTGCATATAAGATTAATGTTGATATTATTTAATTATCTGTTATGGGCCAGAACTCTTGTACTTAAAACAAGGGTTCTTACAAGGTACTTATTCAGTGGAATTGATGAGAAAATCTTTATCTAGTTTAGCATGGTGATTAATCATTCTCTAAATTCAGTATGATTGATTTAATCTTACAACAAATAATGGTTTCCTAGTGATATAATGATTGGTTTATACTCAGTGTAGAGCATATAAGCTGGAGCCAGCCAGATTTAAGGAGCTAGGGAAGACAAGCATACTGGGGGCTGAAGCACAAACCCTTAAACTCAGATTCATTCATCCCATCTTACACTCTGTGGTGGCAGGCCTGTCCTCCTGCATTTTCTCCACCGAAACCAAGATTCCAGAAGGCCTTTAAGAAAGCTAACTGGGCCCCAGGAAAGGAGACAAGACTTCCAAAGAGATAATAAAGGATTAGGACTTTAATACCTGGCTACTCTTGTGGTAATTAATCTGATGAAAAGAAGCCTGCCCCAGAGACCTCAAGAAAACAAAAATAAGAACATTACAATTATCTATGATACTCTTTAGCAAAATGGAATTTCCTTCCTTATCTATTTTAATCAGAACTAATTTTGCATTTGCTTTATTTGAGGTCAGTATTAATATTTCCTGCTTTTTTTAAATTTTTACTTCAGCTGAAGCATGATAGATTCTGCTCCAGACGATTTCCTTTACTCTTTATGTATCAGTCTGTTTTAAATGTGTTTCTTATAAACAAAATATTGTAAGATTCTGGTTTTTAATCCACTTTGCTATCTGCTTCTGTTTTATAGGAGAGTTCATCCCATTCACATTCACAGTTGAAATTCCTAACTTTATATTTCCCCACATCTTATTTTCCCATCTATTAGCCCTCCCCTTTAACAGCCCCTCCACACTTTTTTATTCCTTTCCTCTTCTGCTTCTGTTCTCCCTTTTATTAGCTTTCTTCTTTCTCCTCCTACTCCCCTATAAAGTGAGACAAGTTACTTTATCAAACTAAATTTGTCTGATATTCTCTCTTTGAGCCAAATTCAATAAGATTAAAGTTCACACAATATCCATCTTCTTCCGTTCTTTCCCTTATATGTAAATAGATATTTGTGTCTCTTCATCCAATAAAATTTACCCCATTTTATTTTCCCTTTCCTCTTCTTCCAATACAACCCTTTTTCCACCCATTGTTTCTTTTTATATCATCACAATAAAGTCAAATTACATCTACACCCTCTAAGCATATCCCCAACAAAGACACTGTTGTCAAAAATTAAACATGCCATCTTCCCATAAAAGGATTTAAAATTTTAACCTTTAAAAAAACATGGGTTACTTTCCTTCCTTTTTACCTTTTAGCTCTTCTCTTGAGTTCTATATTAGAGATCAAATTTTCTGTTTAGTTCTGTTCTTTCATCAAAAATAATAAAATCCTTCCCATTTTATTGAATGTACACCTTTTTCCCCGAAAGATAATGCTTAATATAGCTGGATAGTTGATTCTTGATTTCAGTGCAAGCATCTTTTCATATCAGACTATCATATCCCAGGTCATCTTATCATTTAAAGTGGAACCTTCTAGGTAATTCCAATTGTGGCTCCTCAATATTTGAATTGTTGTTTTCTGGCTGTTTGAAATATTTTCTATTTGATCTAAAATTTTTGACATTTAGCCATGATATTCCTTGAAGTTTTTATTTTAAGGTCTCTTTCAGGAGGTGATGGATGGATTCTTTCAATGACTATTTTAGTCTGTGATTCTAGGACATCAGGGTAGTTTCCCTTGATGATTTCCTTAAAGATTTTATCTGAACACTTTTTTCGTCATGAATTTCAGGTAGCTTAATAATCCTTAGTTTGTGAGTAGATGCCCATCAGTTGGAGAATGGCTGAATAAATTATTGTATATTAATGCTATGGAATATTATTTTTCCAAAAGAAACAAGCCCTGGAGAGACTTACATGAACTGATGGTAAGTTAAATGAGCAGAATCAGGAGATCATTGTACATGGTAACAAGAAGATTATATGATGATCAATTCTGATGAACATGTTTTGTTTTTTTTGTTGTTGTTGTTTTTGTTTTTGTTTTTTTGTTTTGTTTTGTTTTGTTTTGTTTTCCCAACAATGAGATGATTCAGATCAGTTCCAATAATATTGTGATTAAGGGAGTCATCTCAGGGACTTCTGGCCAAGATGGTGGTGGGAGGCAGACAGCTGCTTAAGCTCTGTGTTTTCTCTCAGGACTTACTTCATGACAAGACTCAGAATTAATGCTTGACTGGAAAAGAAACCCACAAATAATCACCAACAATAGACATTCTTAAAATTCGCCAGAGAAGGTCTGTGTTTGCTTGGGGGAGGGTCTAACAGACTGGGCACAGACTGAGGGCAGGCAGCTAGAGCTAGACAGGCAGCTAATACAGCTCAGACTGGAGGGGGGAGGGGTGCAATCTCTTCTGTTTCTGGGAAAAGACTTTTGCCCCAGTGTGGACGTTCCACCTTGGAAGCAAGCCATGAGCAGCAGAGAGGATGTAAACACCAGAGGTGAAGAATAAAACCTCAGAAAGTTAGCATCTCTCCAATCTCCGGACCGGGCCACCCCCACCCAGAGTGACTCAGCACATTCTTAGAACCTCAGAGCACAAACACAGAGCAGCCATTGCTGTCCTGTTAGTGCCTCACTGCTGTCTCCCGCAGTCTGTAGAGGATGCCCAGTAAAATGATCCAGCCCCATCCCCCCCCCCCAAAAAAAAAAACAAAAAAAAAAAAAAAACAGACCAATTGTTTCTCTTGTCAAGTTGTTTTGTTCAATTTCTGCTCTGAAAAAATGAACAAAAAATTTAAAAGGGCTCTAACCATTGATAGCTTCTGTATGGAGAAAGAGCAGACTTCAAACACTGAGGAGACTAAAAGCAGACTGTCTCCAGAGAGATCCCCTAAGGGGGGATATGATTTGTTACTCAATACATAAGACTCTCATAGAGGAAATCAAAAAGACTCTCACAAGAGAGCTAGAAGAAAAATGGGAAAAGGAAAGGGAAGCTTGGCAAGAGAGTCTGGAGAAGTTGTCCCATGCATTTAAAGACAGAGTGGATAAAGAAATCAAATCATTGAAAAACAAAATTAGTGAATTAGAAAATGTAAACAACTCCAAGGAAAACAGGATTAGTGAATTGGAAAAGGTAAACAACTCCAAGGAAAACAGGGTTAGTGAGCTGGAAAAAGAAAACAGCTCTCTAAAAAATAAAATGGATAAATTGGAAAAAAATTCCATAGAAGAAAAAAACTCACTTAAAAACCCAATTGGCCAATGACAAAAATATATTTAAAAAGTGAGTGAAGAAAATACATCATTAAAAATTAGACTCAAATAGTAGAAATGAATGACTCAAGAAGAAACCAAGAAGTAGTCAAGCAAAAACAGAAAAATGAGACAATTGAAAAGAATGTCAAGTACCTTATTGGAAAGACAACAGACCTGGAAAACAAATCCAGGAGAGCCAATCCGAGAATAATAGGACTTCCTGAAAAATGTGAGGAAAAAAGGAGCCTGCACACTATTTTCCAGGAAATTATCAAAGAGAACTGCCCAGACGTTTTGGAAACAGACATTGAAAAAATTCATGGATCACCTGCTGAAAGGGACCCTAAAATCAAAACACCAAGAAATATAGTGGCCAAGTTCAAGAACCATCGGACAAAGGAAAAAGTATTGGAAGCTGCTAGAAAAAAGCAATTCAGATATGAAGGAGCCACTATAAGGATAACCCAGGATCTAGCAGCGTCCACATTAAAAGAACAAAGGGCCTGGAACATGATATTCCGAAAGGCTAAGGAACTTGGTATGTAGCCAAGAATAACTTACCCAGCAAGAATGAGCATCGTTTTCTAGGGAAGAAGATGGACATTTAACGAAATAAATGTATTCCATTTGTTATGGATGAAAAAAAACAGACCTACACAAAATGTTTGATCTTCAAATACAGAACTCCAAAGATTTCTAAAAAAGAAATCTTGAGAACTATATTTCTGCCATAAAGATATGTAAAGAACATATGTATAGTTTGTCCTAGAAACTAGAGGTGGAAAGGAAAGTATATCATAAAAAAGGGTAAAGTGGTGGTACTACATCTCATGAAGAGGCAAAGGTAACCTATTATATCTGAGAGAAAGAAAGGAGGGGGATGAACATAGTGTGTATCAATAGACATATTTGATTTATGGTGAAACTTCTTCCACTTCATTGAAAAGTGAGAGGGAAGGAGTAAGCTAAGGGGAAGGGAATACAGAAATTGTGAGAAAAAGGAGTAAAATAGGAAGAGGAACTTTAAGGTGGGGGATACTAAAAAGGAAGGGCTGTGAAAAGCTAGTGGTATTCACAAGTTAAATACTGGGTAGGGGGGTAAGAGGGAAAGAAAGGAGAAAAGCATAAGCAGGGGTTAACAGGATGTTAGTCATTCTAACCATAAATGTGAATGGGGTAAACTCCCTCATAAAGAGAAAGCAGTTACCAGACTGGATTAAAAGCCAGAATCCTACTATTTGTTGTTTACAGGAAACACAGCTGAAACAGGGTGATACATGCAAAATAAAAGTAAAAGGGTAGAGCAGAATCTACTATGCTTCAGGTGAAGCCAAAAAAGCAGGTGTAGCCATCTTCATCTCAGATCAAGCAAAAACAAAAATTTATCTAATTAAAAGAGATAAAGAAGGGCATTGTATCCTGCTAAAGGGTAGTAGCATCAATAATGAAGCAGTATCAATATTAAACATATATGCACCAAGTGGTGCAGCATCTAAATTCTTAAAAGAGAAATTAAGAAAGCTGCAAAAAGAAATAGACAACAAAACTATAATAGTGGGCGATCTCAACCTTGTACTCTCAGAATTGGATAAATCAAACCACAAAATAAATAAAAAAGAAGTCAAAGAGGTAAATAAAATACTAGAAAAGTTTGATATGATAGATCTTTGGTGAAAGCTCAATGGAGACAGAAAGGAGTGCACTTTTTTCTCAGCAATTCATGGAACCTATGTAAAAATTGATCTTATACTGGGACATAAAAACATCAAAATCAAATGCAGTAAGGCAGAAATAGTAAAGGCATCCTTTTCAGATCACAATGCAATTAAAATTCCATTTAATAAAAAGCCAGGGGAAAATAGACCAAAAAATATTTGGAAAATAAATAATCTTATACTAAAGAATGATTGGGTAAAACAGCAAATCATAGACATAATTAATAACTTCACCCAAGAAAATGACAATAATGAGACATCATACCAAAATGTGTGGGATACAGCCAAAGCAGTAATAAGGGGAAGTTTTATATCTCTACAGGCCTACTTGCATAAAATAGAGAAAGAGAGGGCCAACGAATTGGGCTTACAACTCAAATTGCTAGAAAAGGAACAAATTAAAAACCCCCAGACAAACATAAAACTTGAAATTCTAAAAATAAAAGGTGAGATTAATAAAATTGAAAGTAAATAAACTATTGATTTAATTAATAAAACTAAGAGTTGGTTCTATGAAAAAACCAACAAAATAGACAAACCCTTAGTAAATCTGATTAAAAAAAGGAAAGAGGAAAAGCAAATTATTAGTCTTAAAAATGAAAAGGGAAAACTCACCACTAATGAAGAGGAAATTAGAACAATAATTAGGAGCTACTTTGCTCAACTTTATGCTAATAAATTCGATAACTTAAATGAAATGAAAGAATACCTTCAAAAATATAGCTTGCCCAGATTAACAGAGGAAGAAGTAAATAGTCTAAATAGCCCCATTTCAGAAAAAGAAATAGAACAAGCTATTAACCATCTCCCTAAGAAAAAATTCCTAGTACCAGATGGATTTATATGTGAATTCTACCAAACATTTAAAGAACAAGTAACTACAATGCTATATAAACTATTTGAAAAAATAGGGATTGAAGGAGTCCTACCAAATTCTTTTTATGACATAGACATGGTACTGATACCTAAACCAGGTAGGCTGAAAACAGAGAAAGAAAATTATAGACCAATCTCCCTAATGAATATTGATGCTAAAATCTTAAATAAAATATTAGCAAAAAGACTACAGAAAATCATCCCCAGGATAATACACGATGACTAAGTGGGATTTATACCAGGAAAGCAGGGCTGGTTCAATATTAGGAAAACTATTAGCATAATTGACTATATCAATAACCAAATTAACAAAAACCATATGATCATCTCAATAGATGCAAAAAAAGCATTTGATAAAATCCAACATCCATTCCTACTAAAAACATTTGAGAGTATAGGAATAAATGGACTATTCCTTAAATAATAAGGAGCATTTATTGATGATATGATGGTATATTTAGAGAACCCCAAAGACTCTGCTACAAAGCTATTAGAAATAATTCAGAACTTTAGCAAAGTTGTAGGATACAAAACAAATCCACATGAATCCTCAGCATTTTTATACATTACCAACACAATCCAACAGCAAGAGATCTAAAGAGAAATTTTATTCAAAATAACGGTCGATAGTATAAAATATTTGGGAATATATCTACCAAAGGAAAGTCAGGAATTATATGAGCAAAATTACAAAACTCTTGCCACAAAAATAAAGTCAGATTTAAATGATGGGACAGACATTAAGTGCTCTTGGATAGGCCGAGCAAATATAATTAAGATGACAATACTCCCTAAGCTAATCTATTTATTTAGTGCTATATCAATCAGAATCCCAAGAAACTATTTTTATGACCTAGAAAAAATAACAACAAAGTTCATATGGAAGAACAAAAGGTCGAGAATTTCAAGGGAAGTAATGAAAAAAAAATCAAATGAAGGTGGTCTAGCTATACCTGATCTAGAACTATATTACAAAGCAGCACTCACCAAAATCATTTGGTATTGGCTAAGAAATAGACTAGTTCATCAGTGGAATAGGTTAGCTTCACAGGACAAGATAGTGAATAAAAATAGCAATCTAGTGTTTGACAAACCCAATGATCCCAATTTCTGGGATAAAAATTCATTATTTGACAAAAACGGCTGGGAATATTAGAAATTAGTATGGCAGAAAATAGGCATGGGCTCACATTTAACACCACATACTAAGATAAGATCAAAATGGGTCCAAGATTTAGGCATAAAGAACGAGATCATAAATAAATTAGAAGAACATAGGGTAGTTTATCTCTCAGACTTGTGGAGGAGGAAGGAATTTGTGACCAAAGGATAACTCGAGATCATTATTGATCACAAAATAGAAAATTTTGATTACATCAAATTAAAAAGCTTTTGCATAAACAAAACTAATGCAAACAAGATTAGAAGGGAAGTAACAAATTGGGAAACCATTTTTACAGTTAAAGGTTCTGATAAAGGCCTCATCTCCAAAATATACAGAAAATTGACTTTAATTTATAAGAAATCACGCCATTCTCCAATTGATAAATGATCAAAGGATATAAACAGACAATTTTCAGATGATGAAATTGAAATTATTTCCACTCATATGAAAGAGTGTTCCAAATCACTATTGATCAGAGAAATGCAAATTAAGACAACTCTGAGATACCACTTCATACCCGTCAGATTGGCTAAGATCACAGGAACAAATAACGATGAATGTTGGAGGGCTGTGGGAAAACTGGGACCCTGATGCATTGTTGGTGGAGTTGTGAAAGAATCCAACTATTCTGGAGAGCAATCTGGAAGTATTCTCAAAAAGTCATCAAAATGTGCATACCCTTTGATCCAGCAGTGCTACTACTGAGCTTATATCCCAAGGAAATACTAAAGAAGGGAAAGGGATCTTTATGTGCCAAAATGTGTGTGGCAGCCCTTTTTGTAGTGGCTAGAAACTGGAAAATGAATAGATGCCCATCAATTGAAGAATGGTTGGGTAAATTATGGTATATGAATGTTATGGAATATTATTGTTCTGTAAGAAAATGACCAACAGGATGAATACAGAGAGGCTTGGAGAGACTTACATCAACTGATGCTGAGTGAAACAAGCAGAACTAGGAAATATTTATACACTTCAACAATGATACTGTATGACGAAGTGGATATCTTCAACATAGAGAAGAGCTAATCCAATTCCAATTGATCAATGATGGACAGAATGAGCTACACCCAGAAAAGGTTCACTGGGAAATGATTGTAAATTGTTCGCATTTTTTGTTTTTCTCTTCAGATTATTTTTACCTTCCGAATAAAATTCTTCCTTTGCCACAACAACAACAACAAAATTCGGTTCTGCACATATATATTATACCTAAGATATACTATAAGATATTTAATATATATGAGAATGCCTGTCATCTAGGGTAGGGTTGGAAGGAAGGAGGGGAAAAATTCAGAACAGAAGGGAATATAAGAGATAATGTTGTAAAAAATTACCTATGCATATTTACTCTCAAAAAATGTTATAATTATAAAATTAATTTTAAAAAAATAATAAAAGAAAAAGTAAAAACCAAAAAATCACAAAAAAGAAATAAATGGGCATTTGGTTTCCACAATTATGAAAATTATATTGGAGAAATGAAACTTAAATTAGAAAACATCAAAAGAATATAAGTCCCTTTGGGGCAGGAATTGACTTTTGCAATCAAGGGAGATGACCTGAGATTTTAAAAGAAACTGTAGTTCTTTGCCTTTTGCCCTCCTCTCTTATCTTCCCCCTTTGTGGGGGGACTCCTTTGTGTTATGGACTGGCTATGTAAAGAGGAGTGGAGATTCATGTCAAGTAATTTCTGTAACTTCCAATTAATGGAGTATCAGGGGAGGATTTGTGCTTCAGGATAGGATATAAAATGCTGCCTTTGGAGTTTCAAAGGTGTGTCTACTCATTAAGGCACCCATTCTTGCAAGAATATAAAATAAATCTTGCCCAAATTAAAAAAAAAAAAAGGTAGTCATCTACATCCAGAGAGAGGACTGTGGTAACTGAGTGTAGACTACAACATAGCATTTTCACTGTTTCTGTTTTTGTTTTCTTTCTCAGTTTTTTTTTTTTTGATTGGATTTTTCTTGTGCATCAAGATAACTATAAATATATGCACATATGGTGCATTTAACTTATATTTAACATATGTCATCTAGGAGATGAAGTGGGGGGAAGGAGGGGACAATTTGGAAAATAAAGTTTTGCAAGTGTTAATGTTGAAAAATTACCCATACATATGTTTTGTAAATAAAAAACTTTAATAAAAAATAATTTCCCTTCATTAAAATCTCTTTGGGATATAAACTCAGTAGTAATGCTGCTAGATCAAAAGGTGTACACAGTTTGATATGGGTTGATGATTCTTGCTCTCTGGAATATTATATTCCAACTCCCCTTATTCTTTACTGTAGAAGCTGCTAAATCTTGTGTTATCCCGACTGTAACTCAACTAAACTTGAATGGTTTCTTTCTGCATGCTTGCAATATTTTCTTCTTGACTTAGGGGTTTGGGAATGTGGCTACAATATTCCTCACAGTTTTCATCTTGGGACTTTATAGAAAGTGATCAGTAGATTCTTTCAATTTATATTTTAACCTCTTGTTCTAGAATATCAGGGCACTTTTCCTTGATAATTTCTTGAAAGATGATGTCAAGGCTTTTTTTTTTTAATCATAACTTTCAGATAATCCAATAATTTTTAAATTATCCCTCTGGTATCCATTTCCAAGTAAGTTATTCTTGCAATGAAATAGTTGACATTTTCTTGATTTTTTTTCATTCTTTTGGTTTTGTTTCATTATTTTTTAGTCTCTCCTAAAGTCATTAGCTTCACTTTGCCCAATTCTAATTTTTAAGCAATTATTTTTTCAGTCAGTATTTTTACTTTCCCATGGCCAATTCTACTTTTTAAGTTATTCTAACTGTTTTTTGTGCTTCTTTTGCCATTTGACCTAGTCTGTTTCTTTAAAAAGTATTTTTGTGTCTCCTTTTCCAAGCTGTTGGCTTATTTTTCATGATTTTCTTGCATCACTCATTTCTCATTCTGATTTTGCCTCTATCTTTCTTATTTGATTTTCAAAACTCTTTTTGAGCACTTTTATGGTTTGAGAACAACTCATATTTTTGAGGTCTTACATGTCGTTATTCAGAATTTATTGTCTTCTGAATTTGTGCCTCGATCTGCCTTGATACCAGAGTAACTTTCTATTGTTGTTCACTCATTTTTTCAGGCTATTTCTTGGCTTTTAGCTTAATGTTAAAGTCTGGCTCTGCTCCTGGGTTGGAGGGAGCATTGTACCAAGTTTCAGACCTTTCTTGCTGCTGTTTTCAGCATTTTCTGGGGGTCCCTAAGTTTTCAATGCTTCTAAAATATGTTTGTGGAAGAGCCATGATCACTGCTCTCCTGACCTAGAATTTGGTTTTTATCTTAAAAGAGACCTTTTTCTTCTGTAGTCAGCAGTGGTAACACTCCTTGGTCTATGAACAGGTTCCCCACTCCCCTGCAGTCATGAAGGTTAGTTATCCCCTCTGACTTGTAATTGAGACCAGGATGCTTACTTCCCCACGAGACACAAAAACTCTCCTCTCCATCTTGTCATAGTAATTGTTATCACTCCTTTTGGTCCTGGTATTGTAACCAAAAACTATAACTAGGCAATAAGACTGTGTCTTAAACCCACTGATAGTATAGGGTTTCCTATAATTTTCTTCTGACCAGTTGTCCTCCCTCTCCCCCACTTTCTTTAGAACTGAGATCTCTCAAATTTGCTGCCTTTGCCAATTCTGCCACTCCCAAGGCCTGTTACTGATTTTCCCAGTTGCCCTGAGCTGTGCAATCTATATTGTGCTCCAGGATCAACCACCACCCTGGTAAGACAAGCCCTCCCTGCCAATTGTCTTGGCTAGGCAATTTATTTTCATCAGATCTTTGTTTGTTATGCTGATCCAGAGTTTATTTAAGGTATTATTCTAGAGTTGTTTGGAGAAAATTTTGGAGAGTCTGCTGAATGCTTCTGTACTCTACCCTTTTGGCTCTGCCTATGTCATTTTCACTACTACTATTACTATTAATAAATAATAATAATAATAAATCTTCAGTAGTACTGCTTATAGCAGACTTAGTAGGTCATGTCCCCAGAGGATATCATAAAAAAATTTGACAACAATTGAAGGTATCAAATATTCCACCAAGAATTAATTATTTATGTAAAATTAAACAAGCACATCATCTCATTATTATGTAAATTTGCTGTTTTAAATAAATGGTAAAATTATATGTATATCAAAGAATTATTTTAAAATAAATTTCTTTATGATTTATTATCAATAAATGTTTGATTTGTATACCTAATTTATATACCTAAACACCTAGAGTCATATAAAAATTTCTTGAGCACAAAGGGGTTATAAGTAGAAAAAGTTTAAGGAGGATAAACTAGTTATTTTCCTGTGATTCCACCTTCATAAGGTGGTCCCAGTAAGTAGCTTCTTTTATAAATGCAGATGTGTTGATTATAGTCTAATTTATGGTTAATCCTAGAGAATTTCTCAATCAATTAAAATATTAAGTGACCTCCCTAGAGTGATATAACCAGTGGGCTACAGCTCTGGAAAAGTACTAAGAGGCCAGCTTCCTAGGTACTATGATACGTTTCTTCTCATAAACCTTTATTTAATCTTATTATTTAATGCTCCACCCCATTTACAATTCTGTCATTCCTGTCTAATTTTGAGTAAACCAACTTCATGTTTTCTACATTCCAACCACACTGAAATAATGTCCAAATGTTTCCTCTATTCTTCTGGTTTAGGTATATTGCACATTCCTTAAATATATATCCTGTACATCTCTACCTGCTGAGATCTTTTCTTTTAAAGGTTAGCTTGGGTACTATATTCTCTACGAAGCTTTCATGACTCCTTTTCTAATTTAACATTTTCTCTCCCCCTGCAAATTTTCCAAGAGTATTTTGTATATGTCCCTTTACCACAGATTAGCTTGAAATGTATATATGTGTGCATATTTTCTTCTCTTCACTGACCTCCAATAAATATAAGTTCATTGAGTCTAGGAAGCTTATCATCCTCCTTTGTATTAATAGAATTTAATCTACTGTTTTAAACATACTAAACACAACAATTATTTCTTAAATTGAACTGGATTACCTGTTATTAAAAAAAAAAAGTTAGTCTTTCTCTGTGTGCCAGGCACAGTGTTGGCTTCTTGGGACATAAAAAATCAATTAAGGTATTCTTATTCACAAGGAGTTGACAGTAAAATGGAGAGAAAAAGTCACTGATGTATGTATATGTATATTTATATACAAAAGAAATATAAACAGAAGAAATATACAAGTAGTAAAACTGCTCTACTCTAGGATATAGCTGATAGTTATATTCATTGTTTGACAAAATTTGAGAAGGGAAAAAAAAGAAAAATAATTTGTGAATTTTAAATTCTGTATGGAGGCCACTTAGAACTGCTCTCACTCATTCAACTGTTACTCATTTTCATTATTTAATACATGCTGGCATCCTCACAAGGCAATCCATTTATTTGTTCAACAAGGATTTATTATGTGCTCAGTGCTTGCTACTCTCAAGGAACTTATATTCACCAGGAAATCAATATCTACATATTTAAAGAAACTAAGTATAAGATTTAAAAAGCTATTTCCAGAGAGAGGATAATAGCAGCTAGAAGATTCAAGATAGCCTTTTTATAAGAGAAAGTACTTGATTTTGAAGGAAGCTATGGTTTATATGACTTAAAACTAACATATATATAAAATGCTTTCAGGTTTAAAAATACTTCATATACAAATACTACCTATGTACATATTCACATGTGTATTACTGACATATACAAATGATATGTATGTAAATGTATGTATATTGCATATTATATGAAATAAAATTATATGATAATAATTTATATAAAACACAATCACAAAAAAGCAATGTTCTAAGTCAGTGAAAATTTACATCTATGTGCATATGCATTGAACATATAAACATGCATTATATATAAATACATATTATATGTATATATGAATATAGTGTGCATTTACAAATGTATTTATTTACATATATTTACATGTGAAATTACGGATTACATATTGGGTAATTGCACAAAATAGCAGGACAACTTTCTGAAAGTAAAGTGTCATACAGGAATGTTTCTCTCTCTATGTATATGCATTGTGTGTGTGTATGATTTGATATTCACAACAGCCTTGTGAAATATGTGCTATTATTATTTCCATTTCACAGGTAAGGGTAGTGAGGTTCACAGAGTTTAATCATTTTCCTTCAGGTCTCTTGATTAGTAACATCTGAAGCAGTGTTTATACTGAGTCATCATGATTCCAAGTCTACTATTCTTTCTACACTATGATATTGTCTTTTCCTTGAGTTCATTGTTTGTTTAATTTTTATTTTTTCTATCTTCTGGGTATAGCCCAGTAGCATGAACATAGTAGGTGCTTACTGTGTTGAGTAGAATTGAATTAGATTGGATTGTTTAGGCAATAGTATGTTCTACATATTTAATATAACTTTCTATTCCAGCACTGTATGGTATTATGTAAAGAACTCTATAGATAGAATTCTATATGGAATTAACTTAGCTTTCTTAAATAAGTTATTAATCATCAAATAACCATTAAAAATGAGGACAGATTTAATTGTCAAGACCGCTAATAATGCATACTTTCTTAAATCAAATCTTGACTAGAATAAACATTTCTTTTCCCCAAATCCCTTCTGTTTAAAAGTGAGAATAGCTGACCTCTGAAACTAAAGTCTTTCTCTAGTGGCCTTAGATCTTAAAGCAGTTTATATAAAAGGAAAGACACATTCTACCTATTACACTGAAGTTGTGAAGGCTAAAACTGAATGGCTTTCTTGATTATAAACTCACTTCTCCAACTCCCTTCCCAGATGCACAAAGCTCCTTAGCTAGCTCATAAGGATCTTGTGAGAAATAATGAGAAAGCATTTGAATAGTGACATCAATTGTAGGGTGTAAATGAGATTGCTTGTCTTCACATCCCAAAATGGATGTGGCTAGTCAATAAAACCTGTTTAAGAGGCTATCTCAACTAGATAGGAGAGTGTTTTCCCTCACCTACCAGATGGCAACTGACCTTCCTTATACTATACTGGACATCATGTAGCAATGAACTCTCTCTTGCAAAGTTAAAGGGTCCAAATTCTACATCAAAATCACACTTGAAGTCCATCAAAGCAATAACCAATCATTCTAGCATAGTTTAAAAAGTCCAAACAACAACAGAAGACAAACTCTAGAGAGCCAGATGCTCCCCACACTCATTGCTGTTTTACTCTTATGGTGTCTATTCTCAGAGCAAAGTGTTGTGTTACAGTATTTTCCCTGGTTTCAGTGCTACATCCACTGAGATGCAAAAATACTCCAGGTTCTCACTTTACACGTAGCTATTTATAATCCTGCATGATGCCAGACATGTGCATACATCAGGGTGACACTTTCAGAAAGTTGCCCTGCTATTTTCGTAATCGCCTAATGAACAGCACCAGCAGAGAGAGGCGGTCTTAATCAAGCAGGTTGAGAAAGAGTATGCAGGAGGAGGGGGACTAGAAGTTTTAACTTGGATGCCATTTAGAAATCTTAAAAGCGCCCCTCTCCTCAGTCTCCCTTCACACACCCACCCCCTTCCCCAGATGTCTTGATTAGTGGCTCTGAGTATGCTGGTCAGATTCTGGGATTAATGATGGCTAATTTGCCTGAGGTTGGTGCAGCCCAGGCAGCAGGCTCTCTACCACCAGCTTTTGCTGCCATATGGGCAGAAGCAGCTGTTTCAATTACTTTCTGTGCCCAGATGTGTCAGACGAGACACCAGTGCTCTGCGGGGTACATTCAGCCGCTCGGCAGCTAATTACTTCAATCGTGTGTCGAAGCATGGTGCTGTATACTGTAAAAGGGTTTTTTGAAAACAGCCGACTGCCAGCTGTCACTATGCCTCACAATGATGTGAAACTGATAGGCTGTGACTACATTTCAGCTTCAACTTGCTGGGCATCGAGATAGTTATCATATACATTTCTTTGTCAGATATAGAAAAGAAACCTATAGTCTTGCAGAGTTGTGCATCCTTCTCCATTCGCCTTAGATTCCTAGCATATCTCTATAGTGCTCTGTCTGTCTGTCACTCTCTCTATACACACACACACACACACACACACACACACACACACACACACACACACACACTGTATATAGTTGGCTTTTTTTTAATTTGATCTCTATGGCAAATTTTGTAAGTGAACCATTTGGGCATCCTGCCATTTGAATACCAAACAAATCAAAATTTTTCTGGCTTCAGAGAAAATCCAGTCCCAGTTGATCAATGGAATATGAAATTCCAAGTCATATTTTTAAAGGTGAAAAGCACAGTACCCCTAATTAACAGATATGTCCCCACATTGGTTTTTTATTTATTTATTGTATTGGGAGAAGGGACAAATAAAAAGAAAATGTCAAGAAATGTCCATCACCCCATTTCCTTTTTGAAAAAAAAAATATTCAGCTCTAAAATGTCCAAACTCGGAAAATGTTTTGCCATTGGTTTAGGGGCAACTGGTGTGTAATCTGGGATGGATATGAAGCTGTTATCATCTTCATAATACATCTATTTAGGAAAAGAATAAACATTTGTTTTGTGCTAATTCTATGGTAATCAGGGTGATTGTACTGTACTTAGCCACTGTTTGTTGCCATGGCAATTTCAAGCAGCTCTTGGTTATTAATGTCCTGGAAGATTCAACAATGCTAGGTTTAAGACCCTTCATCGGAAATATAAGTAATCAATCTCACTCTTATTTCACAATATTTCTATAGAAAAAAATAACTTTGCTTGTCATCAGATTATTATTATATGTTCATTTAATTTATAGTACTAAATGCTTCAACCATTCAGTCACAGCCTTACTGTTCTTACTCATCTATTTACAAGTGTTCTACAGTAAAATTAGCAAAATCTGGAGGTTCTTAACCTACCAAATTTTGAAGTGCCTATAATTGTGTCATAGAAATCAAAAATATCATCAGAAGAAAGTCATATGGGATGTGTAGGAAATAGGATATGTAGTTCTTTCTTTTTTTAATAGTATAAGGTGCAAGGTTGTCTACAAACATTTCATTTTCATATTTAAAGAGTCTGTATTTCCATCACAACTGCTCTCTGACAGTTTGCTATATACTTGATGTAGCAATGTTACAGAGGAAATTTAGAGCTCATCTTAGTTTAGTTAAACTACCATAGAAAATATTCTAAACAGAGCTATCTTTCACAATCAAAAACCAGAGTGTCAAAAACAATTAATTACATTTGTAATAATATCTGGGTTTATTATATCTTTTTAAGATGACTAATTATTTATTAGCTTGTATTATAATATTTGCATTTTTATTATAATGTTCCTTTGGAAACATTGATAAAAATCTGAAATTGAATGTTAGAAATGAGAATTATTCAAAAGTACGACTTTGGCCAATGGGATTAGAATCTACTTTTTCCCACCTGAAATCTTCATGATAATTCAAGGAAATTATAGTTGTTGGAGAAATTGCATATATGTTTATCTGCTGTTTTGGTTCCTGTGAGTAGACTAAATCATTCTGGAAAGCAATTTGGAATTATACATACTAAGTAACACAGTTATTACTATGACTAAGACTAGAGACACAAAAAATACATCAAAAAATAGGAAAAGATTTTATATTTACATGAATATTTATAGCAGATAATTTTTGTAGTGGTGAAATTAAAGGGAAGTACACCAATTATGGAATGGCTGAATAAGTTGCTAGTTTATGGATATTATAGTACACTATGTATTATAAAAAATTAAGAAATAGGTAATTTCAAAATCATGTGGAAAGTCTTACATGAACTGACACAAAGTAAAGTGAGCAGAACTACAACCACTATATGCTATTACATCAATATAATATGAACAGTTTTGAAAACTTTTATAAATTGATGAAGAATAAAATGAAGAGAACCAAGAGAATAATTTATATAACAACACTGTGAAGATGAATGACTTTGAAAATTGTGACAACTATGATCAATAGAATGACCATCCATAATTCCAATGGACCAATGATATAACAATTTATCCTTCCTTTTCTGGAGAAGAGATAGACTAAAATGTGGAAAGAGATATCTATGTAATTTTTGTATACAGCCAGTGTCCAATTTTGTTCTGCTGGGCTGTGCATATTTATTACTAGAAATTTGTTTTTTCCTTTTTTTCCTTTTAATTGTTTGGAAGATGTGAGGGAGAATAAATAGATTTTTGTTAAATGAAAAAAATAAAATAGAATAGAAAAGTGGGGGTGTTACAGATGTGAGATTGTTATATGTATTTTCAGATAAGATCACTAATATCATTAGTTTTATGTAATTGTTTTATTTGGTTATATAAGATATCTCTCAAAGTGTAGATATTCACTAAATATTTGTAATGTAAAAACAAACCAAGTAAAATTTAAAAAGAAATTGCTGTCCCTTTTGGAAGGAGCAGAAGCAAAGACAAAAATCAACAAATTTTACTTCAGAATAAATTACAAGATGCCTTACATTTTTCTCATGCAAAAAAATTCAGTATTCTTCCAAAAAAATAATGAGGCCAAATGGGCAGCAAAACATAATAATCCATTTTAATCTTATAATACTGCTGCTATTTTTATAGAACACATCAAAAATTTAGAGGCAAAACTCAGGGTTTTTTTTTAAGTCTTCTTCCCTTGGAAATTGCAGAAGTATTGATTAGAAGGTTTTTCTTGGCTTTTGTCTAGCTTTGAATTATCTGTATGGAAAAGCATAATTAGCTCCATAAGAAAGAGCAGCAATGGTCATTCATAGCAGTTTTTTCTAAGAAATTCTCCTTGAAATGTTCTAATTTATTCACTTTCTGTGCTGTAGCAAAGCAGAATTTGGGCTATGATGTTTCTGTGGCTGTTTATACAGTGTGACAAGCCAAAGTTCTCCTGGGAATGTGTTGCTCCTTTTCTCATAGTATCATCAGAAAGCAATGCCATGTGCTGAGCTGGAGCCCATTGTATTGTGGATCACTTCATTATCATCTAAGCATCCTAGAATGGGGCACTACAATGATTTTGATGTCTTTGGTCATTTCAAATCTTAGAAACTGAGTTTTGATTAGCATCCAGAAAAATGAAACTAAACAAAATGGATTTTTTCTTACTTTTTTGCATACAAAGGTCTATAGACGACATAAAAATGTGTAATTTCATGAGATCTCTTTTAATCTAAACAGGATGCCAGTAAGTGTATAACATTTTCAAACATTCTGCATTGAGAAGCTTCCAGGACTGGAGAAGTGATCATTTTCCTCACATTGGTTCTATGATAGCTTGTTATCCCTTAAATTTAACAAATGTCTCTTCTTATATATAATAATATTTTTTAAACTCAGAGGGATTTGAATCTAAAGGACAGGTGACTGGAATGTAATTATTATCCTACCACAATTAAAACATACTTATATTTTCTCATCACATGCTAAATAACATGAAGAATTTAAATTGTCACTAAATCATAGTCTTATCAACAAGATAATGGCAACTATTTTTGCTAAAATGCAGATAAAAGAATCAACATGGATTGTGACCTATCCATATTCAACTGCAGAGAATGGGATAGTGTTGCCATTACTACCAGCAACAGTGTTGCAACACCAGCAGCAGCAGTAATGATGCAGTAATGAATAGTAGCAGAAGTAGGAAATATAGGAATGGGAGTAGTGGTATGGTAGTGGTAGTGGTAGTGGAAGTGATAGTTGTGGTAGTAGAAGTAGTAGCAGAAATAATAGTAGTAATAAGAAAATACATCTATTTGAATTTGCATATTTAAAGTTTAATAATTTAAGATATGGATATGCTAATCAGTTATAATTCAAAGACAATATGCAATATTAATCCCAAAAAGCAATTAATTTTAAAAATCCAACATTTGCATTAATCAGGACCTAGTTTTAACAATAATCATTGTTATTCTAATTAATAACAAGAGAAGTAGTAGTACTATTGGTTATAATAATAGCTATGATTCTACAAAGTTTACAAAGTCCTTTACACATTTGTTTCTCACAACAAAAAGACAAGGCTTAAGTGTATTGCCCAAGTCCCACTGTTTGAGACAGGACACAGATTTTTTGACAACAGGTCTACTCTTCTGTCCACAATGCTAAACTGACAGCCATAGGGAAAAGTACTTAGCATTACCCCTGTCACATATTTCACACTTCTTTTTGAGCATGTGCTCTTACTACTAACAAAATGTAAGTTTCTGAAAGGTAAGAACGATTAACTTTCATTTCTTATCCCCAAAATAAAGCATAATGCTTTGTCTAAAGTAGATGTTTAATAAACATTCATTGCTGAATCGAACTGCTGAGCTCTGAAGAATAGAATATCCTAAACTATACCAAATAAAGCAACTTTTCTATTCCTTTCTATTCCCAATGAATCAGTAACCACTGAATTTCTCATGTAGTCGTTCCAATCTAAAATTTCTATTATGCTACTCTGGGAATTTAATGCAGCTCATCTTTGAGATAAGCTAAATCATATACTGGTCAACCAAGTCAAGAGGCAAATAAAAGAAAATTACTTCCTGTGGTAGTATGCCCATAAAAGTACAATTTATTGATTTTGATTTAGTGATCCCTGAAAAATGATCCAGGTTATACCAGATACCTATCATTCTCTATATCATCTGTATAAGAATCACATTTTTTTTCCAAAAAAAACATTTAGGGGTGGAGTGGAGAAAGTACAGAAATCTATGATTCTATTGCTATAAGGAACTTCTGGAACTTTCACCAAATGCAGAATGATAACTCACTAAAGTTGCTCAAGAAAGTTGCTAGGGAAATTTAAAGGTTAAATGACTTGTATGAAGTGATAAAGTTAGTTTATGTTAGAGGCAGGATCTTGAACTGAATTAGTTCTTCCTAAAGCAATTGACACAAAAGATAGTGGAGTGAGCATGGAATAAAAAAACAAAAAACAAAACAAAACAAAACAAAACAAAACAAAACAAAAACAAAACAAAACAAAAAAAAAAAAAAAAAAAAACCTGAGTTCAAATTTGACATCAGATGCTTATTAGCTATGTAAACTGAAGCAAGTATCTTGATCTGTTTGTCTTGGCTTTTTAACTGTAAAAATGGGGATGACAAATGAAATAAGTGTAAAAAGGATTTAGCATGGTTTCAGACACATAGTAGACTTTATATAAATACACACTCCTTAAACCTTCTCCTTCTCCTTCCCTAATCTAATGCTAGGTTTCTATCTTTACCATGCTATTCCACATATGAATATACATAAAAGAAAATAATTATTTCATTAATAGAAGTTGTAATTGTTGTTCACTAGATTTTAGTTATGTCCAATTCTTTGTGGCCTCATTTAGGATTTTATTGGCAAAAATATTTTAATATTTTTATGGTTTGCCATTGCCTTCTCCATCTCCTTTTATAGATGAGGAAACTGGAGGCAAACAAGATTAAGTGATTTTCAAAGGATCACACAGATAGTAAGCCTGAGGCTAGATTTGAACTCAAAAAAATGAGGATTCATCACTTAAGGCCTATTTATTGTACTGCCTAGCATATAGAGCTTTTCTCACAGCAGTCTTCTGAGAGATAGAAAGTGTATACCTCTTTAATGTTCCAATTTTTGTAGAAGAAACTGAAAGAACTAAGATTCTGGCACATGGTCCAATTGACTCATGTCAACTGGCAAATGGCAGGATTTGAACCCAAACTTTCAAACTCTAGTACTCTTTCTAATATTTTACATTGTATTTCCAAACATACACACACACACACACACACACACACACACACACACACACACACACATATATATATATATTCAAACAATAAAATACTATTATTTATTGTATTCACACACATCACCCCCATAAACCCAAAATAGAAAAGAATATGATCAAATCAATTATCATTTACTCAATTGCAAATTTCCTTTACTGCAGTACTATTTGGAATAGCTTTTAGAGGGAATACTTTTATTAGAAACCAGACTAAAATACCTCAGGAAATCAGGTGAATCTTGAATTCAAACTAAAAATATAGTTTAGCCAATAGTGTCCCAGATCACAGGTAAGAATGTACAGAAGCTTCCAAAGCTGATTAGATTTAGCAAAAAGACAGCTTTATCCTTTAATCTCTCCCCTTGTTTCAAGGCTAAAATGGCAGTTATGGATTGGGAAGAGAGATTATAAGCACACCACTTTATATATCACAGCCTTTTGATCCTTGCCACATGTTGATTAATGTGAGAATCTATTATAGGTTCCGGAGTACCTAAAATTACTGGATAATCCAAATGAAAAGCAGATATATTCTGCAAACTTTTTGTTTTACTTTGCTTTACTTTTTTCCCATCCCTTGGAAAGAATCCTTCTAAGTTAATTTTATTCAATAAAGATATATTCGACAAAGTTGCTTTGCAAACAAGATATGATATGTCTTATTAATTATGTGTTAAACATGATCAGATGACTTGGATTTAGAAGAATCAGGTCACATGGCAAGATACATACAGCATGTTTTCAGTTCCCAAAGTGAAATTAGAAATAAGAAATTTGCTCTAAGTATTTATGGCCACCACTCATCACAAAGATCTATAGAAAATATATTTCACCTTTTTCATAATTTTAAAAAGTCCAAAAATTGCCAAGATCACCTCCAAATATTGATGGAACTTTGGTCTCAACAATGTGGATATTTTTTCCATATATATAGATACTCAACCAACCTTCCCTTTCTCCTACTGCTATACAATACTTAACTATATTGGTGTGTAAAAGGTGCTCAGAGAATGCATTCACAATTTATTAAGGGAGGGATTAAGGTTCCTCTAGATTTTTCAGCATCTCATGGGTATTAGTGGAGCCTGTGTAATATCTATCATTTATTCTTTGCTCTTTCTTGATCAGCCTTCCCTCTTCCCCAGGCATGTATCTATCTGAAAATGTTTTATGCAACTTCTTCTTTCTCCATAATGAATATAGATAAATAGGTTAGAATGATGTCTGAGTTTTGTATCTTGATATATTTGGGACTGACAGTTAGAAAAAGAAAAATGGCCCTGAGGAGAAACTTATTTCAAGGGCAAAATGTCAACTAGGAAGAAAGGGGGAACTAAGACTTAGGCATATGATTTGACAATGAAATCTGTCAAGCTCACTGAAAATACCCTTGAAAAAAGAAACTTGGAGAGGAACAATTCCAATAAAAGGATTCAAATTATAGAATAATCTTTTTTTTTTTTACTGAGATGGAGAAGGCAATAGATGTTTATGAACTTTCTGCTTTGAAGTGGAAGAGACAATCTATGCATGGATAGGGGCATATCTAAAAATATACGAATGCCTCTTTACTATTTTATTATAACTCCATCATATAATTTGATTGTATTTGCATTATAACCAAATGAATAATTTAGTGATATATGTTATAATAATGTTTCCAGAATTTGAGTACAATTAACAAATTTATTTGAAGACAAGTTGTTATGTGGGATCACCATTGAGATTGGATCAAAAAGGTAATTATAGTGGAGTATTTGTAGTATGGCATACCTACTATAATAGAATTCCAAAGCTATAAATTCATTATCAAATCATTCCTGTTAAGAAGAACTGAATTTTCTAGTTTCATTTCTCTAGTAAATAAATATGGATGAAATTACTTTGCAGGTAACACATTACACATTATTTTACATAATTTTTATGATTAAGTTAAACACTACTATTGTGTCTTCACTGGTTAGTCTTACCACACTGATTTGTACAAAGTAGAGATTTAAGAACTCTCCTTCAATCTTTAATGTCTAATTGCCTATTGAACATCTCAAACCAAGTGTGCTATATTTAAACTCAATAGAACAAAGGTCAATTCATTAGCTCTTCTAAAAACTTCTCTTCCTAAGTTCCCATTTGTTTTTGAGAGCATCCCCTGTCACACAAGCCCACAACCTAAATGTCATCCTTGAGAGCATTATTTCCGATACCCCTTCCTGATTATCAAATCTTGTCAATTCTGTCTTCACAATATCTCTTATACATGTCTTCTTCTCTACTCTGACATTGTTACCACTCTATTTTTAACATTTTATGCCTGGATAATTGTGATAGCCTCAAGGTTGATTTTCCTGACTCCAGTAACTACTAACTTTAGCCCATCTTTCGTTTGACTGTCAAATTTATCTTCCTAAAATATAGAGTTGACCATCCCTTATTCCTTTCCTCCCTCCCTTCTTCTCTTTTCCTTTCCCTCCTCCCCCTCCTTCCCCTTTCCCTCCTTCCTCTTATTCTTCCTCTTCTTCCTCTTCTTCTTTTTCCTTCTTCTTCTTCTTCTTCTTCTTCTTCTTCTTCTTCTTCTTCTTCTTCTTCTTCTTCTTCTTTCTTCTTCTTCTTTCTTCTTCTTCTTCTTCCTCTTCCTTCTTCCTTCTTCTTCTTCTTCTTCCTCTTCCTTCTTCCTTCTTCTTCTTCCTTCTTCTTCCGCCTTCCTTCTTCTTCTTCTACTTCTTCTTCTTCCTCTTCCTCCTTCTTCTTCTTCTTCTTCTTCTTCTTCTTCTTCTTCTTCTTCTTCTTCTTCTTCTTCTTCTTCTTCTTCTTCTTCTTCTTCCTCTCTCATTCTCTGTCTCTCTCTATTTCTCTCTGTTTCTCTATGTTTCTCTAGGTCTCTCTCTCTCTCTCTCTCTCTCTCTCTCTCTCTCTCTCTCTCTATCTCTCTCTCTTTCTCTCAACACACACACACACACACACACACACACACACACACACACACACACACTCAAATTCAACAAACTTCAATGGCCCCCATATTACCTCAGGATCAAATATAAAATCTTCTGTTAGACTTTCAAAGCCTTTGATAATCTACATACTTACTACTTTTCCTATCAAGGAAGAATTTTTTTTAAAAGATAAAGGGGATTTATTTATTAAGAGGCTGACTGAGTTTTATTAGAGAAAACTGAATAACATCAAAAAATCGATTATATTTTTAAGAGAGGAAAACTTAAACCATTGTATACCATTAAAAATAATAAAAAATTTTGTCAAGCTAGACAAAAGAGCAAAAATGAGGGGAAAAGGTATGAAATATAATTAATTTTAAGGAGCCTCAAGCATGACAAGCTGAAGCAAGTTAATTGCTAGTAAGAAATAAAGAACAGAATAAAAGAAACAAATATTTTGTTCATTTATTCCCTACTCTTTGTAATCTTGTGGACTAGATTACTATATCCTAAAGTCATCCCAAGCTCATGTTCATTCTCTCCATGATACTATTTATCTACTTCATCCTCAGTCATTCCCTTTTTCTTTTGCTTTCAATCTTTCCACAACATAATGAGTCCTATCTTCTCATTATTTAACTAAAGCATTTAAGTTTTGCTTCAATATTTGACTTTCCAATGAATAATCTATATTAATTTATTTTAAGTATTAACTTCTTTGATACCTTTGCTGTCTAAGAGCCTCTCAGAAATCATCTCTAGCATCACAATTTGAAACCATCAATGATGAGAAACTCTGCTTTCTTTTCAGTTCAAATTTCACAGCCATACATTGCAACTTAAAAAAAAATACCTACCTTTGACTATACAAACCTTTCTCAGCAAGATAAAACCTCTGATTTTAGAAAACTGTCCTGATTTGCTTTCCAAAAGCAACTGCTTTTTAAAATTTCATTGTTCCAAGTCACTATCTGTAGTGAACTTTGAGCTCAAGAATATAAAATTCAATACTGTTTCCATTTATTGTCCCTTTATTTGCCAGGAAGTAATGGGATTACTTGCCAAAATATTCAACATTAATCTTTATCACATCAGATTTTCTTTTCATTATGAGACATATCCACAGCTAAACTTCCTTTCAGTTTTGACCCAGTTTTTTTTTGTTTGTTTTTTGTTTTTTTAATACTAAACCTACTGGTAGTTGTCTTCTGCTTCTCAGCAGTAGTTTGCTAGATGCCTTCTGACCTGAGGGTCTCATCCTCAAATGTCATATATTTTATTATTTTAATATACCCCATGGTGTTTACTTGGCAAAGACACTGGAACATTTTGACATTTTCTTCTCCATTGGATCATCTTTTGTCAGAACTCTCTACTATGACCCGTCCATCTTTGGTAACCCTGTTTGGCATAGTTCATAGTTTTATCAATTATGCAACCTGTTCTGCCATGACAAGGATTATGATAAAAGCCTAAAGAGCTTGAAAAAATCCTTAGCAAAAAATTGGATTTCTTTGCCAAGGAGAGAATTTTGATAATCAAAAACAATACCAGTTCACATATAAACTTATTTGTATAAGCTTACTGTGAAGTTAATGAAACATTTTGAGAAGTACCTCTTAATTAAAAAAAAAAAAAAAGGACAGACAGCAGTGCAATACAAAAACCTGTTTAAACATATGGAGAGGATTCCGGGAAGATGGCAGAGTAGGTCAGAACATTACAAGCTATCCGGATTTCACTCACACAAAAAAATGCTCTTTGGGCCATAAATAGAATAGTAAAAAACAAATAAGACTAGAGGCAGAACAGAAGTCTTCCTGGGGCAATTGGAGGATACTTCAGGGGAGATCCTACTATAGAGGTTTGGCCAGCATGAGGTGTAAATACCTCCAGGATAACTCTGTACAAACAGAAAGTGGATAGCTCTGGGGCTAGCTGGATTTACAGATAGTCTCTACCTAAACATGGGAACTTTGACTTCCCAGATAGCATGGGGAGTCAGGGCTCTGAGTTTGGGAAGATTGAGAGAACCCTAGCTGATTAAGAATACCAAACCCAGATGTCCTGTTGGGAAAGAAGAAACAAGCACACCTGATAAATGCAGAAACAGTGGAGCAGGAATGATGGTGACTGTGGGCACACACAGAAGTGTGGACTCCTTGATTTGGGATTCCAGGACAGAGAAGAAAAGTGAAGTGAAGTCAGAGGCACCCCCCCAACCAAGGATTAGAAGATTAGAAATGGTTATACTTATAAGTTCTCATTATTAATAAAATTAGCAGGCAAAGGAGAAGAACCCAATTGTAGAAACTTACTATGGGAATAGGAAAGACCAAGGTTCATCTTCAGAGTAGGATACTGAAGTAAAAAAAAAAAAAAAAAAAAAAAAAAAAAAAAAAAACGCTCACCTCAAGGAGTAATGTTCAATGACTGCCTGCCCAGAAATAAGTTATAGAAGAACTCAAAAAAGACTTTTAAAATCACATAAGAGAGATTGAGGAAAAATCTTAGGAAAAAAAAAAAGTAAATGAGAACCAAGAAAACTGTGAGTTAGCCTGGAAGCCTGGTAGGGTGTGGTACATTCAATAGCAATAGGAAAGTTTGGAAGAAGGATGGGTTTAGAAAGGAAAGATAATGTTTTATTATCTAAAATGTTTCTGTGTTGCATTTTAAATTGTGCCCTTTGGTAACTTCTCCTTTTTTGGCCATATCACAGCGATTTTGAACAGAATTTGAGTCAATGAATGAAAAATCCATTTAAGTTTATACTGTATATTAGATGCTATGCTAAGTGGTGGAGATGCAAGACAGTCTCGTAATATAATTTTTTCCCTTAAATTACTGATATCATCATGGAAAATAACATAGTGGAGTAGTGGCTGTGGAAAGAGTGTTTTGGACAGGATGTCAAAAGATTGGGGATTAGAGTCAGAGCAAGTATTTGATATTTATTTTCAGGAATAACTTAATTTTATCATTTTTTCTCAGAGATTGAATTGGAAGTTGAGAGAGAATGAGGATAAACATACATGAATGGTGTGTAAATAGTTGGGAAATAACAATGTATAAACAATTGGAGGGATATTCAGTGTTTATGGGAAAACTACTCCATTAAAGCATAGATTTAGCAGTATATCAGTAAAACAACTAGTTAGTAGAACTCAACAAAATATTTTAAAATAATTTGAAGAAATAAAAGTTCAATACTTTCAGGGAAAGTGGTGAAAAGAAATAAGAATTAAAAGAAATTGAGATGACCAGATATTAAATTGTATTTTAAGGCAGCAATTATCTAAATTATTTTACAATCTATAAATAGAGAATTAGAAAGCAAGACCCGTTTAATCAAGAAATGGGTCGTGTTAAAATTCAAAGTATCCAATTGATAGTTTAGAGAGTTGGACAGAATAATAGCCAAATTCAATTGGAGGAGCAAAATATGTAGAATACCAATAGAAATAATTAATTTCTTTTAAAAAGAATAAAATGGCATTAGAAATTTTATATCAAATTACATTAAAATTAGTAATTGTTAGGGTCCTTACTAGGTGCTTAGTTGGTACTTAACAATTCTCTAGCTCAGAGTTAACATCTTTAGTTCAAACCTTTAAAGGAGTTTACACCTTTAGATTTCTGAAAGGAGTTTATACCTTTGAAGGAATTAACACCTTTAAAGAAGCATTGGTTCTATAAGGAGTTCTCACAAGCCCATTCTCTGGGAGGATAAAAGGAGCCAAGATTCAGGAAGAAGAGGATTCAAGATTCCACTATGGTGTTGACTGGGGACACTTGGACAAGAGCAGATTCACAAGATCTAAAGGAAAAGCCGGCTCATGGAGATTCACAACTAGGATTGACTTCTGGGAAACCCACAATCCCACACTCTTGGAGGCAGAGTCTGATTCATTCCCATGTCTACCTGGCTGGAAGCTCTAGAAGCCTCCCAAGAAAACTTCACTTAGAGAAAAGAATTTACAGAAAAGAAACCTCCTCCCAAAGAAGGATTACAATTGAGAGACAACAGAACATTACAAGTAATCACAGTGAAAACTAATATAAAATGAAGAATCAGGGGAAAATATTCTAAATAAGTTAATATAAAATAAATTACTCAAAACAAAGCATGAGGCAATAATTTCTTATTTAACAATAATTCCTGTGAGAACTGAAAATCAATCTGGAAGAAAATAGATTTATAGCAGTTATGGCACAATGAATTCAAAATAAAAATGTAAACTGAATAGTAAAGTTCATGTCCTCATGTCCTAAATGTGTAGGAGTAAAATCTTAATCAAAAATCAATAACTCCATCTCCATGAAATTGAAAAAGCTTTTTCACAAGCAAAAGGGGTAAAAGTTAAAAATTATCTATATAAAATATTTATTAAAATGTAACATGTAAGATACATGAAAATCAATCAAGACAAATAATCAAAGGATTATAAATAAATAGTTCTCAAAGTAATTGCCAACTAACAATCATTTCAAACAATAGATGATGTAATAAGAGAAGTTACAGACTTGGGGGGCGGAGCCAAGATGTTGGAGAAGATACATGTGAATTTCTAATCTCCTTTCTACCCTCAATACCAACTACTTAAATCAGCCTCAAAAATAACGCTGGACTGATAAAAACCACCAGGATTAGAAGCACAACTTACCAGTCAAAGAGACTCTGGAATTTCAACAGAAAAGGTCGGTTCCAAGGGGAGGAAAAAAAAAAAAAGATCAGCACAGACAATGTTGGATTGGGGCTAGCACACTGTGCCAAACAGGCTGGGGAGAACTCTGGGATCAGAGAAGCCATTGAGATAGAAGAATCTGGCATAGGCTGATAGCTCTACTTTGCTTTTTTGAAATAGCAGATCAGAAGAGAAATCAAAGCCATGATAAAAGCAATAGCCAGATAATAAAATCACCTCAAACTGGAAGTGACCTAACAGATCTCAGCAAGGCTGTGCAGCCACCTGCTGCTGTCCAGGGCTTTTCTTTGGGGCAGTTAAGAACAGAAGGGGATACAGCTCGGGGAAGCCTCTAATTCACATAGTGCGGGGCTCAGCGTGAGGCAGTGGAATTCTCCCTGTAGAGAAAACCAGCAACAGCAGAACTCCCATAATAGCGGGACCTTCAAAGCAGGAACAGTGCTCTCTGGGCAGACACTTCCAGTTTGAGTGCAGGGGCTTTTTGCATCAGCTGCTAATATCCCCAGCCCCACAGGAGGCTTTGGCTGGGGTTTGTGATGCTTTTACTGTTCAGCCTCTAGTCTCAGGGCAGTTGCTAGGCCACACAGCAAGGGTCCTTCACTGGGCACTCCTCACAACGCATCCATGCTAAATATCTCTAAATCACTTCTGGGGGAAGGGGAACTCTATCCCAGAGCTCTCTCTTAGTCCAGACACAGGAACCAACCTATCCCCATCTGGGAGGAAGCTAATAAATAAATTTTTTACCCTAAGGGCAGACCCCACACAGATTTTTAACAATGAGTAAGAAGCTGAAGAGAAAAATTGACACCTTCTATACAGAGAAAGAGCAGGTATCCAACCCCAAGGAGGCTAACAGCAGAGAGTCTCCAGATAGCACCCTAAAGGGGAATGATACCTGCCCCCCATCACATAACTCTCTCCTAGAAGAGACTATTAAAAAGTTAAGAGAGTTTGAAGAAAAATGGGGAAAGGAAAGAGAAGCCATGATAGAGAATAATAACATCCTGAAACTTGAGTTGGAAAAAATAAAGAATTCACAGGAGGTGCAGCGAAATAAAATTTGTGAATTAGAAAAGGTTAAAAATTCACAGGAAAGTAGGATTTGTGAATTGGAAAAAGAAAATAACTCACTAAAAAAATTAGTGAAATGGAAAAAAATTCAACGGAGCAAAAGAAGTCATTTAAAAACTCAATTGGGAATATACAAAAAGAAAGAAAAAATGTGAATGAAGAAAATAACATTAAAAATCAGGACTGAACAAATAGAAATGAATGATTCATTGAGAAACCAAGAATCAGTCAAACAAAACAAAAAAATAAATAAATAAATAAATAAAAATCTGGGGAATAACGTCAAATACTTACTGGAAAAATATATAGACCTGAAAAATAGATCTAGGAGAGATATCTGAGGATCATTGGACTTCCCGAAAACTATGATCAAAAAAGAGCCTAGATTCTATTTTACAGGAAATCATCAAAGAGAACAGTCCAGAGATAATAGAAACAGAAGGGAAAATAGGCGTTGAAAGAATTCATTGAACACCTTCTGAAAAAAAACCTTAAAAAAAACTCCATGAAATATTGTGGCTAAGCTGCAGAACTATGAAACAAAGGAAATAATACTGCAAGCATCTAGGAAAAAACCAGTTCAAATATCAAGGTGCCACAATAAGGGTCACTCAAGATCTGGCTGCCTCCACGTTAAAAGATCAAAGGGCCTGGAACCTGATATTCCAAAAGGCAAAAGAACAAGGATTGCAAGCAAGAATAAACTATCCAGCTAAGTTTAGCATTTTCTTCCATGGAAGAAGATGGTCATTTAATGAGACAGTGGAATTCCATTTGAAGGAAAACAAAACAAAACAAAACAAAAACAAAAAACAAACAAACAAACAAAAAAACAGACTTAACACAGACTTTAAAAAAAAAAGAAAAAAAACAGACTTAACCAAAAAATTTGATCTACATCCACAAAAATGAAGAGAAGAAGAAAAAGGTAAAAATAACTCTGGAGAACTGTATCTCTGTTGTGGATATAGAGCAAGACCACATGGATAATTTGATTTTACTGATATAAAATAAAAAAGGGAAGTAGTAAAGGGAAGGGGATAGTATCAGAAAGAGGGGAAGGAGAGATAAAAAGAGGGAAACTACATCCCAGGAAGAGGCATAGAAAATCTACCACATCTGAGGGAATTTAGAGAGGGGGAGAAATATTGTGTGAAGCTTACTCTCATCAGAGTATGCTCAAAGAGTAAATAACTGACGTATTTGTTTTTCAGAGAATTCTCCATCACCTCATTAAAAGCAGGGAGAAGAAAAGGAAAAAGGAAAAGGGGAATAAGGGAAGGGAACAAGAAAGGGGAAGGGACTTAAAAGGAGGGGGGAGGGATACTAAAAAGGGAGGGCTGCGTGTCACAAGTGGGGTCTATAAATTAAATACTGGGGAAGGGGTTAAGGGGGATCAAGGAGAAAAAGCATAATCAGGGGATAATATGATGGCAGGAAATACAGAATTAGTAATTTTAACTGTAAATGTGAATGGGATGAACTCTCCCATCAAATGGAGACAGATAGCAGACTGGATCAAAAGTCAAAAATCTATAATATGTTTTTTACAGGGAACACACTTGAAGCAGGGAGATACATACAGAGTAAAGGTAAAAGGTTGGAGTAGAATCTATTGTGCTTCAGATAAAGCCAAAAAAGCAGGGGTTGCCATTCTTATCTCAGATCAAGCAAAAGCAGAAATTGATTAAATTAAAAGAGATAAGGAAGGAAACTATATCCTGCTAAAAGGTAGCATAAACAATGAAGCCATATCAATACTAAACATATACCAAGAGGTATAGAATGTAACTTCCTAAAGGAGAAGTTAAGAGAGTTGCAAGAAGAAATAGACAGGAAAACTATAATAGTGGGAGATCTCAACCTTGCACTCTCAGAATTAGATAAATCAAACCACAAAACAAATAAGAAAGAAATTAAAGAGGTAAATAGAACATTAGAAAAACTAGGTGTGATAGACCTTTGGAGAAAACTGAATGGTGATAGAAAGGAGTATACTTTCATCTCAGCAGTTCATGGAACCTATACAAAAATTGACCATATATTAGGACATAAAGATATCAAAATTAAATGCAGGAAGGCAGAAATAGTAAATGCCTTCTTCTCAGATCACAATGCAATAAAAACTACATTAAATAAGAAGTTAGTGGTAAATAGACCAAAAAGTAATTGGAAACTGAATAATCTCATCTTAAAGAACAACTGGGTGAAACAGCAAATTATAGAAACAATTAATAATTTCACCCAAGATAATGACAATGATGAGACATCATACCAAAATTGGTGGGATGCAGCTAAAGTGGTAATGAGGGGAAATTTTATATCTTTAGAGGCTTATTTGAAAAAAATAGAGAAAGAGAAGATTAATGAATTGAGCCTGCAACTTAAAAAGCTAGGAAAAGACCAAATTAAAAACCCCCAACCAAAAATCAAACTTGAAGTACTAAAATTAAAAGGAGAAATCAATAATTTTGAAAATAAAAAAAAAACTATTGAATTAATAAATAAAACCAAAAGTTGGTTTTATGAAGAAGCCAATAAAATAGATAAAACTTTGGTAAATCTGATCAGAAAAAGGAAAAAGGAAAATCAAATTGTTAGTCTTAAAAATGAAAAGGGGGATCATTCCAGCAATGAAGAGGAAATTAGTAAAATAATAAGGAGTTACTTTGCCCAACTTTATGACAATAAATTTGATAACTTAAGTGAAATAGATGACTACCTCCAAAAATATAGGCTTGCTAGATTAACAGAGGAGGAGGTAAACTGCTTAAATAGTCCCATTTCAGAAAAAAGGAATAGAACAAGCTATTAATCAACTCCCCAGGAAAAAATCCCCAGGACCAGATGGATTTACATGTGAATTCTACCAAACATTTAAAGAACAATTAGCCCCAATGCTATATAAACTATTTGAAAAAATAGAGGATGAAGGAGTCCTACCAAACTCCTTTTATGACACAGACATGGTACTGATACGTAAACTAGGTAGATTGAAAACTGAGAAAGAAAACTATAGACCAATCTCCTTAATGGATATTGATGCTAAAATGTTAAATAAGATATTAGCAAAAAGACTTCAGAAAATCATCCCCAGGATAGTACACTATGATCAAGTAGGATTTATACCAGGAATTCAGGGCTGGTTTAATATTAGGAAATCGATTAGTATCATTAACCTTATTAATAATCATATTAATAAAAACCATATGATCATCTCAATAGATGCAGAAAAAGCATTTGATAAAATCCAACATCCATTCCTACTAAAAACGCTTGAGAGTATAGGAATAAATGGACTATTCCTTAAAATAATCAGGAGCATATATTTAAGATCGTCAGTAACCATAATATGAGATTAACTGGAACCATTCACAGTAGGATCAGGAGTGAAACAAGGTTGCCCACTATCGCCATTACTATTCAATATTGTATTATAAATGCTAAGCTCAGCAATAAGAGTCGAGAAAGAGATTAAAGGAATAAGAGTAGGTAATGAGGAAATCAAACTGTCACTCTTTGCAGATGACATGATGGTATACTTAGAGAACCCCAGAGATTCTAATAAAAAGTTATTAGAAATAATTCATAACTTTAGCAAAGTTGCTGGAAACAAAATAAATCCTCAGCATTTTTATACATCACCAACAAAATGCAATAGCAAGAGATACAAAGAGAAATTCCAAACAAATGTTGACAGTATAAAATATTTGGGAATCCATCTACCAAAGAAAAGTCAGGAATTATATGAGAAAAATTACAAAACACTTGCCACAAAAATAAAGTCAGATTTAAATAATTGGAAAGATATTCAGTGCTTGTGGATAGGCCGAGAGAATATAATAAAGATGGCAATACTCCCCAAACTAATCTATTTATTTAGTGCTATATCAATCAGAATCCCAAGAAACTATTTTAATGACCTAGAAAAAATAACAACAAAATTCATATGGAAGAATAAAAGGTCAAGAATTACAAGGGAATTAATGAAAAAAAAGTCAGATAAAGGTGGTCTAGCTGTACCTGATCTAAAGCTATATTATAAAGCAGCAGTCACCAAAACCATTTGGTATTGGCTAAGTAATAGAACAGTTGATCAGCGGAACAGATTAGGTACAAAGGACAAAAAAGGGTACATCTATAGCAATCTAATCTTTGACAAACCCAAAGATGCCAACATTAGGGAAAAAATTCATTATTTGAAAAAAAAAACTGTTGGGAAAACTGGAAATTAGTATGGCAGAAATTAGATATGGATCCACACTTAGCACCATATACCAAGATAAGATCAAAATGGAGCCATGATTTAGGCATAAAGAATGAGATCATAAATAGATTAGAGGAAGAGAGGATAGTCTACCTCTCAGACCTGTGGTGTAGGAAGGAATTTATGACCAGAGGAGAACTAGAGATCATGATTGATCACAAAATAGAAGATTTTGATTACATCAAACTAAAAAGTTTCTGTACAAACAAAACTAATGCAAACAAGATTAGAAGGGAAGCAACAAATTGGGAAAATATTTTTACAGTTAAAGGTTCTGACAAAAGTCTCATTTCCAAAATATATAGAGAACTCACCCTAATTTATAGGAAACCAAACCATTCTCCAATTGATAAATGGTCAAGGGATATGAACAGACAATTCTCAGATGATGAAATTGAAACTATATCCATTCATATGAAAGAGTGTTTCAAATTACTATTGATCAGAGAAATGCAAATTAAGACAACTCTGAGATACCACTACACACCTGTCAGATTGGCTAAGATGACAGGAACAAATAATGATGAATGTTGGAGGGGATGTGGGAAAACTGGGACACTAATGCATTGTTGGTGGAGTTGTGAAAGAATCTGGCCATTCTGGAGAGCAATTTGGAACTATGCCCAAAAAGTTATCAAACTGTGCATACTCTTTGATCCAGCAGTGCTACTACTGAGCTTATATCCCAAAGAAATACTAAGGAAGGGAAAGGGACCTGTATGTGCCAAAATGTTTGTGGCAGCTCTTTTCGTAGTGGCTAGAAACTGGAAAATGAATGGATGTCCATCAATTGGAGAATGGTTGGGTAAATTATGGTATATGAATGTTATGGAATATTATTGCTCTATAAGAAATGACCAGCATGATGAATATAGAAACATTTGGAGAGACTTACATGAACTGATGCTGAGTTAAATGAGCAGAACCAGAAGATCACTCTACACTTCAACAACAATGCTGTATGAAGATATATTCTGATGGAGGTCGATATCTTCAACACAAAGAAGATCCAACTCACTTCCAGTTGATCAATGATGGACAGAAACAACTAAAACCAGAGGGAACACTGGGAATTGAATGTAAACTGTTAGCACTACTATCTTTCTACCCAGGTTACTTATACCTTCAGAATCCAATTCTTTTTTTTTATTTTTTATTCATTTTTCCAAATTATCCCCTCCCTCCCTCCACTCCATCCCCCCGATGGCAGGTAATCCCATACATTTTACATGTGTTACAATATAACCTAGATACAATATATGTGTGTAAATGCCATTTTCTTGTTGCACATTAATTATTAGCTTCTGAAGATATAAGTAACCTGGGTAGATAGACAGTAGTGCTAACAATTTACATTCGCTTCCCAGTGTTCCTTCTCTGGGTATAGTTATTTCTGTCCATCATTGATCAACTGGAAGGAAGTGAGTTGGATCTTCTTTATGTTGAAGATTTCCACTTCCATCAGAATACATCCTCATACAGTATTGTTGTTGAAGTGTATAGTGATCTTCTGGTTCTGCTCATTTCACTCAGCAACAGTTGATTTAAGTCTCTCCAAGCCTCTTTGTATTCCTCCTGCTGGTCATTTCTTACAGAGCAATATTTCAGAATCCAATTCTTAACGCGCAACAAGAAAATCTGAATTACACACATATACTGTGTCTAGGTTATATTGTAACACATGTAATATGTATGGGATTGCCTGTCATCTAAGGGAGAGAGTATAGGGAGGGAGGGGTAAATTTGGAAAAATGAATACAAGGGATGTTATAAAAAAAATTACTCATGCATATGTACTGTCAAAAATGTTTTATAATTATAAAATTAATAAAAAAGAGAAGTTACAGATTTAAATATTATTCCAGAGTTGTACCTCATATAAATAAATTGGAAGAGATGAGAGAAAGAGAAATGGGCAGGGTGGAGGGAAAGAGAAATTGTCACTTTTAGATAAATTATAAATTGATCTAACCAATCTGGAAAGCAAATTTTAATTATGTGAAAAAAGTGAATAAATATCTATACTCTTTTACTCAAAGAATTTCTTTAGTAGAGAAGACTCTTACATATTAGAGAGGGAATTCTGCCAAAAATGATAAGCATTTCTCTTTAATTTATGAAATTTGAATGTTTTCTAAATAATTGAAAATTCAGGTTATTTGTCTACATATGTCAGACAAAGCGATCTCTTTCTGGCTTCAATAATAATTTCCAAAGTATTTAAACAATGCTGCTTCATAAATGTCATCTAAATATAATTAATAATTATTTTGCCATAAAAAATAAAAATTTGAGGAATTGAAAGAAAAATGAGATTTCCATGAAGTTAAGTAGAACAAAGTAGCACTATTTATAAATGTCTTCAACATTATAACAAACAAAATAAGAATTACTAATACAAAATAATTACATGTTAATAACAAATACTGTCACAAATATTGAATCCAGAAGTCAAATCTTCTAGCTTTTGCATGAGCAAGTAAGGGCAGAGAATTGTTTTAATTGGTTTTGCTGAACTGTTTTTCATTTAAAAGATAGGGTTCCAGGGAATAGGAAAAAGGCATGTAGATAAATTATTTCTATATTTTTGTATATTGCTTTCATTTTTCAAATTCATCCTTTTACCTTTTTAATATAAAAAATGCTGCTCTGAATACTGTGCTATGAATCTGGAATGTTTCTTTCTATCTTTGCTCTCTTCTGTAACTCAAGCATCATTAATTTCTGTGTCAAAAATTCAAATATTATGTCTAAATTAAGTGCAACTAGGCTATGATAAAAGACTTGAAGCTCTGTTTTATTAGTTAAAAACAGGAATTTTTGTGAATGAGTTTTCTATGTTGGCTGCTGGCTGAGTTCTAAAAAGTTGAGATTTCAGGATAAATGAACTATTGGTAACAAACAAAAGGTTATTGAAGGAATAATACACAAATCTACTCAGTAAAGATATGGTCATTACTTGCAATACCATTTCTTTTTTAAATTAATTAATTTATTTTTAATAATTTTTATTTACCAGGTATATGCATGGGTAATTTTACAACATTGACTATTGCTAAATCTTTTGTTCTAAATTAATTTATTTTAATACACATTTATTTATGAATCATGTTTGGGGAGAAAAAATCAGAGCAAAAGAGAAAAACCATGAGAGAAAAAAAGAAGTGAACATAACATGTGTTGATTTACATTTAATCTCCATAGTTTAGTTTAGTTTTGTTTTCTGGATGTAGATGGCATTTTCTGTCCAAAGTCTATAAAGATTGCTTTGGATCAATGAACAACTGAGAAGAACCAAATCTTTCATAGTTGATCATTACACCTTCTTGCTATTATTGTGTAGAATGTATTCATGGTTCTTGTTTTGCTCAGCATCAGTTCATGTAAATCTTTCCAAGTCTTTCTAAAATCAGCTTGTTCATATTTAAAAAAAAATAATATTCTATTTTCTTCATATACTACAACTTCTTCAGACATTTCCCAATTGATGGCCATCCACTGCTTTTCCAATCAGTTCATGTAAATCTTTCCAGGTCTTTCTAAAATCAGGTTGTTCATATTTTTTAAAGAATAATAATATTCTATTATCTTCATATACTACAACTTCTTCAGCCATTTCCCAAATGATGACCATCCACTGCTTTTCCAATTCTTTGCTACCACCAAAAGACCTACTACAAACATTTTTATATATGTGGGTAAATTTCCCTTCTTAAGATTTCGTTAGGATACAGACCCAGTAATAGCATCTCTAGGTTGAAGGGTGTGCACAGTTTTTTAGTTCTTTGGGCATAATTCCAAATTGCTCTCCAGAATGGTTGATCATTTCACAACTTCACTAACAATGCATTGATGTCCCAGTTTTCCCTCTAACATTTATCATTATCTTTTCCTGTCATTTTATTCAATCTGAGAGGTATGAGGTGGTATCTCAGAGTTGTTTTAATGTGCATTTCTTTAATCATTAGTAATTTAGAACATTTTTTCTTATAGATGGCTTTAATTTCATCATCTGTAAATTGTTTATTACCTTTGACCATTTATCAATTAGGGAATGTTTTGTATTCTTATAAATTTGACACATGTCTTTATATTTTAGAAATAAGACCATTATCAGAAACATTGGCTGTAAAAATGTTTTCCTACCTTTGTACTTCTTTTTTAATCTTATTTTTGTTGGTTTTGTTTCTTCAAAACCTTTTTAATTTAATGTAATCAAATTTGTCCATTTTGCCTTTCATAATGTTCTCCAGTTGTTTTTCAGTCATAAATTCCTCTCTTCTCTAAAGAGCTGAAAGGTTAATTTTCCCTTGCTATCCTAAGTCATTTATAGTATCATCCTTTATGTTTAAATCATGTATTCATTTTGACTTTACTTTGGTATGGGGTGTAAGAAGTAGATCTATGCCAAGTTTCTGACATATTATTTTCCAATTTTCCCAGCAATTTTTGTCAAATAATAAGTTCTTATTCTAGAAGTTGGAGTTTGGGGGTTTATTAAAATTAGAATATTATAGGCATGATTGTTATGCCGTATGTATCTAATCCATACCACTAAGCTACCACTCTATTTCTTAGCCAGTACTAAATGGTTTTGATGACTCCTGCTTTATGATATAGTTTAGGTTTGGTATTGGTTATGCATCATCCTTTGTATTTTTAAAATTAATCCCCTTGATATATTTTTTTTACCTTTTGTCCTATTTTTTATAATCCTGTACAATAATTTGTGGCATTTTGATTTGTATGGCACTGAAGAAGTAGACCAATTTAGGCAGAAGTGTTATTTTTATTATATTAGCTCAGCCTACCCATGATCTATTGATATTTTTCCAATTGTTTAGTTCTGACTTTATTTGTGTGAGAAGTGTTTTATAATTTTGCTCATACAATCCTTGGGTTTGTCTTGTCAGGTAGACACCCAAGTATTTTATTTTTTCTACAGTTATTTAAAATGTAATTTCTCTTTTTATGTCTTGGTAATCGTCATTGTCAATAATATGTAGAAATGCTAATGGTTTGTATGGGTTTGTTTTATATCCTACAACTGTGCTAAAGCCATGAATTGTTTGAAGTAGGTTTTTGGATGATTTTCTAGTATTCTGTAAGTATATCATCATGTCATCTGCAAAGAGTAATAGTTTTATTTCTTCATTGACTACTCTAATTACTTTACTTTCTTCTTAGTGCTAAAGCCAACATTTCTAGGACAATATTGAAAAATAGTAGGCATCCTTTTTTCATCCCTCATTGTACTGGGAATACATGCAGCTTCTCTCCATTACAAAAAAACAAAAACAAAAACAAAAACAAAAAACAAACAAACAAAAACAAAATACTTGCTGTTGCTTTTAGATACATACTGCTTATTAGTTTAAGGAAAGTTCCTTTTATCTGTATGCTCTCTATTTTTTTTTTTTTTTGGTATTTTGTTAAAAGCTTTTTCTACATCTATTGATATTATCATATGATTTCTCTTGGTTTTGCTATTGATATGGTCAGTTATGGTAAAAGTTTTCCTGATATTGAACTAGCCAGGCATTTATAGTATAAATTTCATTTGGTAATAGTATATTATCTTGATGATAAGTTGCTGTAATCTTTTTGTTAATATTTTATTTAAAATTTTCGCATCAATATTCATGAGGGATATTGTTCTGTAATTTTATTTTTCTGTTTTGGTTCTTTATATTTTAGGTATAAGTATCTTATTTGTGTCATAAAGGGAAGTTGGCAGGATTCCTTCTTTAGTCTATCTCTCCCTCACTCCTTTTATTTTCTTTCTTCTCTCCCTTCCTTCCTCCCTTCCTTCCTTCCTTCCTTCCTTCCTTCCTTCCTTCCTTCCTTCCTTCCTTCCTTCCTTCCTTCCTCCTTCCTCTCCCAATAGTTTACACAGTATTGAAATTAACAGTTCTTTAAATGTTTAGTAGAATTCCCTTGTGAGTCCATCTGGCCCTGAAGATTTTTTCTTAAGGAGTTCATTAATGGCTTATTCAATTTCTTTTTTAAAAATGAAACTATTTAAGTAATTTATTTCTTCTTCTCTTAACCTAGGCAATTTATATTTTTATACATTCATGCATTTTGGATTAGACTGCCAGATTTGCTGCCATACAGTCAGGGTAAAATAGTTCCTTCTTATTGCGTTAATTTCTATTCCATTGATGGTAAGTTCACCCTTTTCACTTTTGATATTGGGGATTTGCTTTTTTTTCTTTCATTTTTCTAATCAAATTAACCAAAGATTTATCTATTTTGTTTTTTCATAAAGCTCACAATCTTATTTACTAGTTCTAGTTGAATAGTTTTCCTGTTTCAATTTTATTAATCTCTCCCTTGAGTTTCTGAATTTCTAATGTGTTACTTAATGTTCTGTTTTTTTGTATTTTTTAATTTGCTCTATGTCTACCTTTTTAGTTGCCTGGCCAATGCATTGATCTCTTTCTCTATTTTATTCATGTAGCTACTTAGAGATATAAAATTTCACCTAGTATCACAGGTTTTGGTATGTTGTCTCATTATTGTTATTCACTTGGATGAAATATGTATTGTTTCTGTGATCTGTTTGACCAATTCATTCTTTACAATCATATTATTTTATTTTATTTCCAATTGGTTTGTTTTTAGTCCAACATTTTTAGTCTTTCCCTTAGCCCTTTATCGAATGTAATTTTATCGTATTATGGTTGGAAAAGTGTTTATTATTTTTCCCTTTGCATTTGATTATGAGGTTATCATGTTCTAATACATGGTCAATTTTTGTGCAGGTGCCATGCACTGCCAAGAAAAAGGTATATTCTTTTCTGTCTCATTTCAAAGTTCTCAGAGGTCTATTGAATCCAGGTTTTCTAGGATTATATTAGTTCCTCCTTAATTTCTTTCTTGTTTATTTTGTAGTTATATTTGAATGATTTGGAGAGGGAATATATATATATATGTATATATATATATATATCCCCTCTAGCTTAAATTTGCATAAATCTAATAAATGCTAATCAATTTTCTATAGCAAAGAGAGAGTATTGACAAATACATATAAAATAAGAATTTTAAACTTGAGGTTTTTGAGTATTTTTACATTTTGATAACTATTTACATATAATTACTTTCTTTTATAATCCTGTGTATTTTATTTTATACATTTAAAAGAATTATTTGTAGAAAAGTATCCATAGTTTCACCAATTTGCCAAAACAGTATAGGACATGCACAAAGATTAAGAATCTCCTAATTAGATGATATCTAAAGTTCATTTCATTCAAAAATTATATGGTGCTGTATATCTTGTACTAGATTTGATGGTGAAACTTAAGAAATAGTACTGCCTTTGAGTCACTAGATGTGCTTCTGGTGTGTAATGGAATGGAAAACCAATGGCATATGCTGCAGCATGTGGAGAAATCTGTATGTTCACTCAGGGAAAATAAAAATACCAAGGCTAAAGATAAGTGAAGTATAAACTCATTAGAAAAATGATCTTAAAATCCGTCATCAGTTCAAAAAAAAATGGACTACAATGAATCAGATAGATTTTTTTTATTATTGCTTTTAATCATGCTTAAAAATCTTTATGTGATAACTTTCTTTTAAATGATAGTTAGATGGAAGAGTGAATAAAGCTTAGACTTGAGCCAGCAAAACTTAAATTCAAACTGTTTCAGATTTTTACAAGCTATGAGATGGTGTATGCTAATTTTTCCTCTTTGTAACTCAGTTTTCTTATCTATAAAGTGGGGACAGCACCTATCTCCCAGGGATCCAGTGAAATAGCATGTATAAAACATTTTTTATACTTTAACATGTGGTAAGGGTAGAAGCAGAATTAGAAGGTGAAATAGTAACAAGAGGAGGAAGAAGGAAGGAGGAAGAGAAATGGGAAGGAAAAAGAGAAGGAAGAAGAGGAGTATTATTGATTTACATAAGAATGTAATTTCTATCTAATTAGCCACCAATAAGTTCTAGATCAAGCCCCATATGGTCATTGTTATAGACCTGATTAACTCAGACTGAATGTCAATAGAAGTCGTTTCTTCTTTGGCCAGAAATCCTGAGGGTCTTTCCTTCCCAAATTCATCCATTCATTCATTAATTTATCCATTTAATTTTTTTGGACTAGGGGAAAGAGGAGATTCTTTGCCTCAGTTGCTATCTAGTCTTTATCACTTAATTGGAAAGGGGCAGCTCAGTCAAATTGAAACCTGATCCTTAGTTTAAATAGCCCAAGGTCTCCCATTTCATCCAGGACTATATCGAGTTATTTTCATCTATATCTGACCACTGGACCAGATGCCTCTAGAAAGGAAAGTGAGATAGGTGACCTTGCAGAGTCCTCCCTCACTTAAATCTAATTAACTTGCATATCATGACATCACTTCCCTGATGCTCTCTTTGAAAATGAAGGATGAACAAGAAGTATACTAATGAACTACAGGCTAACATCTATTTGAAATTTTGAGTTGAAATAAACTATTTGTTGCTAAAATCCCTGAGTCAAAAAATTTCACAAGGTGGAAAGCCTTTGTATGAAGGAGCTTTTCCAGTTTTCTAGCTTGCTAAACATTTTGACATCCAGATAATCGAAACTTTTACTTATTGAGTTCACTCAATATGTTGTCAACTGATAAAGAGAATTTTTAAGTGCTTAAAAAAATCCAGGAGCTGTGCTGGTTGGAAGGCATGCAAAGACAAAAATGAAACAGTCTCTCCACTCAGTAAGTTTACATTCTTAGTAGGAAGACAATAAATAAATGCAAAGAAAACTTAGGGAATGTAGCCACTAGTAGTTCTAGAAGCATGAGAGAGTTTTTATAAAAGGTGTCACTTAAGCAATGTTTTGAAGGACACAAGGAATTCTAATAAGCAAAATGAGATTAGCTTCTCTTTATAAGCACAATTTTAATATAAAGGTATATAATAAGATATAAGGAATAAAAAAGGATTATTTATAAATCAATGAGAACAGAAAATGAAATCTGGATCAGTGAACAGAGTAGATATACAATGCACTGTAGTAAATTATAGTAACCTATTGTTTGACAAAGTTAAAGATTTAAGCTTTTTTGGATAAATCAGATGGCAACTCCTATATGACATCTTACAATTTTTACCAAGATAAGGTCAAAATAGATGTATGATTTAGCTATAAATGGAGATATCATAAGAAAAGTAGAAGAGCATAGAACACATTACCAATCAAACTTATGGATAGAAAAATAATTTAAGAATCAATAATTATAATATAATATAATAAATAATTTTGATTATATTAAATTAAAAATGAGTTGTGGAAATAGAATCAATGTAGCCAAGGTTGAAGGAAATCAGAAATTTGGGTGAGAATTATGGCAATATATTGATCATTCTGGTATCTTGACTCCTGGAACTTCATCATCATAGGTACTTAATAACTCATTGAGTAACATGGAATTCAATAGTTGGATCCAATCTAATTAACCAATAAGCCATAAATGTAACATAAATAAAAGTACTCCAAATCATTAGGGGGAAATTAAGATAATAATTAATATTATAGATTTATTAACAATTAAAATTTAGTTCTCTTCATGAAAGATAATGTATCAGGAAAAATGGGATTCAAGAGCAACAAGTATATCGATCGCGCATATGTTTATTTTTCTCCAATGTCTCTAATGAACATTTAACTATTACAATGCAAATTTGTGACATTATTAAATCAGAGACTCACAGGATTTGAGATGTAAAACAAGAAATATCCTTTTTTAAAAATAATTATAGCTTTTTATTGACAAAACATATTTATGGGTAATTTTTCAACATTGACCCTTTCAAAAACTTCTGTTCCAAACTCCTTCCCTCCACCCCCTCCCCTAGATGGCAGGTAGTCCCATTCATGTTAAATATGTTAAAGTTTATGTTAAATACAATATATGTATACATATTTATACAGTTATCTTGTTACACAAGAAAAATCGGATTTAGAAGGAAGGTAAAAATAACCTGGGAAGAAAAGCAAAAATCAAGCAAACAATAACAGAAAGAGTGTAAATGCTATGTTGTGTTCCACACTCATTTCCCAGTGTTCTTTTACTGGGTGTAGCTGATTCTGTTCATTACTGATCAATTGGAACTGAATTGGATCCTCTCATTATTGAAGATAGCTACTTCCATCAGAATCGATCCTCATATAGTATTGTTGTTGAAGTGTATAATGATTTCCTGCTTCTGCTCATTTCACTTAGCATCAGTTCATGTAAGTCTCTCCAAGATTTTCTGAAATACTCCTGCTGGTCATTTCTTACAGAACAATAATATTCTAAAACATTCATATACCACAATTTACCCATCCATTCTCCAATTGATGGGCAATCATTCAATTTACAGTTTCTAGCCACTATGAAAAGACTGCCACAAACATTTTTGCCTATACAGGTCCCTTAATCTTCTTTAATATCTCTTTGGGATATAAATCCAGTAGTAACACTTCTGGATCAAAGGGTATGCATAGTTTGATAACCCTTTGAGCATAGTTCTGAATTGTTCTCCAGAATGGTTTTTATCTGCTCACAATTCCACCAACAATGCATCAGTGTTCCAGTTTTCCCACATCCTCTCCAACATTTGTCATTATCATTTGCTGTCATCCAATAGAAATAATTTCAATTTCATCATCTGAAAATTGTCGTTTCATATCCTTTGGCCATTTGTCAATTGGAGAATGGCTTAATTTCTTATAAATTAGAGTAAATTCTCTATATAGTTTGGAAATGAGACCTTTATTAGAACCTTTAACTGTAAAAATGTCTATTCAACAAGAAATATTCTTAAAGATTATTCAATTCATCCACTTCATTTCACATATGAGGAAACTGAGGCCTCCCAAATAGAAGTGATTTGGCCATATTCATACAGATTGTAAATGGTCAAATGGTATCATAACCAGTTCTTCAGACTTCAAGTTCAACATCTTCTTACTTTTCCACTGCTCAGTCCAAAAGAACTTTTTCAGTACTTCTGGTGAAAGATGCAAACTTCCATCACTAAAGGAAATCTAGATGAAAATATGTTTTTTCTTCTCTTCTAAAATAATATTGGTTCCTGTATTTCATCATGATTCTGTTGGTCTTTAATGCCATCTTTATTTCCATCAACACAGGAGACAGGCAGGTGGTACAGTGGATATAGCCCTGAGTCTGGAGTGTGTAAGATCTGAGTTCAAATTCAATTTTACACACATTACTAGTGGTGTTACCATGGATGAATCATCTAATCTATTGGGGTTTTTTTTTGCTTTTTTTCAGTTTCTTCAACTATTAGATGGAGATAATAATATCACCTACCCGTGGGGTTGCTGTGAAGAATAAGTGAGATAATATTTTAAGTGCTTAGCACAGGGTCTAATATGTAACAGAAATTATAAAAATGCTTTGCTTTAGTTTCCTTCCAGTACTTATTGGGTATAAAGTCATTATTATAGGGGGGTAAGGGTATTTTATCTAGGCCATCAAAATTTGGGGATACAAACATTAAAAATATTTTGTTACATTCATATTATGATGGTACTTATACTTTTTATATTGTACTCAGGAACAATTGAGCTTAACACCTAGTTAGCAAGAATGATTCATTTAAATAGAAAACTCAAATGTCAAGCTTTTTCCTTTCATATTAATTACATGTGTGCTACTAGTTATTATTAGTCATTACTAATAATTAAAATTGTTATAATACCCTACAATTATATAGCCTATTTATTCATTTAAAATCATTGCATATATATGCATTTATTTAATGAACTCTAGCTTACAGAAAGCAGTTATCTGCATCATGGCTTTAGTGTATCTAACTACTATGCTTAGACTTGTCAAAGTCCTTCATTTTATTAGATCCATAAAGTGTTAGCACTATAGGAAATGTTAAAGTTCATATAGTTCAACTTCCACATATAAAAGATGAGGAAATTGAAGCCCAAAAAGACAGCCCAAATAATTTGCCCAAGTTCACACAGTTAGTTAGTATTAAAACCAAGGGATTGGGAATTGCAGTCCAGATATTTTTCTAATAATTGATTAAATTATTCTTTTAATTAAGTAGTCAAAATCTGGACATCTTTGTATACAATATAATTGCACCTTAGTTCCCAAATACATTTTACTGATCTTTACTCTGAAGGTTTCTCACTTATGCTCCTTACATTGATGAGAAGCAAAATATTTTTTCAACTTATTGGAAGCAAAGTGAAATTATTCCTTTCTTGCACAACAAAAAAACTAAGGACATCTATAAAATATATTTTCCTTCTGGGTTCTTTACAGACTAGCTATAAATTACAATGATTGGGAAGAAATAAAAAGCATAGGGCACTCTGAAAAATAAATTTCATCATATATGTCTGACAATGGTGTGTTCTCTCATATGTTTAGGTGTCCTTTCCCCCAGAAAAAATAAGGAAATAACTGTGCTTTTAAACAATCAAAGGTTAAAGGCACTGCAGTCATTCATGTGGTTTCATTCTTTTATGTAGGTTGCAATATCCCAGGGAGATTTATAACCTTAGTTCTGTAAACTTGGAGTTCCAGTAAATGAGTCCCTTTTTTGAAGGCTAAATATTGATGTTCTTATTTCCTACCTGTTATAGTCTGCAAGAGAAAACATGCATGGGGACAGACTAGATGAGAAGCATTAAAAATAAAAATAAATGATAGGGCACTGGAGTGAACCTTCTGATTGCTACAGTACCCTGTATTCTGCTCTAAACTGATCACCTTGCATATTCACTAATAAAACATTTTCAGATGGCTAGTTATGGATGACAGAAGCTAGAAGTACTTGAAATCATGCTGGAAGATATCACTTAAGTCTCTATAGATGCCCTGACTGAGGACAGATATTCTGAAGATAGAAACTTCCGCTGCTGGGAAAGTAATATAACTTCCTTAAGATAAGCCAAGTTGGGGTTTTATGATTATGGAAATTTTCTACCCTTTGCAAAATTCAAAATATGTGTTTCATCTTCATGATAGTACCATTCATTGTATGTAATATAATCATGAGAGGTACATCTTCAATTCTTTAGATAACTTTAAATGACCACAAAGTCATAATGGAAATTCTCTACACTCATTAGATGTTAAAATGTAAATATTCACTGCTACTTATCACTTCAAAGGAACTTTTGATTTAAATTATTTTTTGTACAAATACAAGAAAGTATTCAACCAGGAATGGTTGAATGGTTGTATGGTACTCATGAAAAAGCTCTTAAAACTAAAATGGACATCGCTGAAGCCCCTTGAGGTTTTCTCCTCTTGCTACATTCAATTGACAGAATCCTGCAGTTTATTCTTGGAATTGTCAAAGGATAAATCCCATATGTCACATTACAAAACATAAGTCCATGACCTTGTCCTCACCATGATAATATGCAAGAAAATAGGTTTAAGATTTAAATTTACTTTAGAAGATCATGTTATTTTGTTTTCTTGAGTCATTTCAGTCATGTATGACACTTTGTGATACAATTTGGGATTTTTTTGGCAAAGATCCAGATGTTGTTTAACATTCCCTTCCCCAACTCATTTTACAGATGAGGAAATTAAGGCAAAAAAGATTAAGAGATTTGCTTAGGCTCACACAGCAAGTGTGTGAGGCAGGATTTGAATTAAGATCTTTTTGACACTTAAATGGGATCTCTAACTGCTGTACCAGAAGAAATCTGGGAAGGCTTCATGGAGGGTATTAAATAGGGTTTGAAGAATGGTATCAGCAAGTGAAGAAAAGAAAAAATAAGACATTATAAGTGATAAGAAAATGAGCAAAAGCACAAAAGGACAGTGAGTAATCTAATTTGACCAGGGCATGGAGTGTGAAAAGATGAGCAATGATCACACCTTGAGATCACTGGGGCTGATTCAACTGTGTGGTATTACTTATTTTGAGTTCATGCATAGCACATAGTCATGAACAACCAGAACAGGAAAAAACTAAAGGACATTGGAGGGAATCTCATAAAAGGGTAACAAGAAGGGAAATATTTGATAAAACAGCTACTTGTGTATAGACAAAGTTTGTGGATCTGATGATTCCTTCTTAGGGGAAACTGGGGTGCTATTCATTTATTTCCTTGCTGAATATTTTATTACATTTAGTGAGGTTTTTTTTTTTTTAATCTTCATTAATCTAGTCTCTCCAGATAACGAAGTTGAATTTGAAGTTAGCATATAAATAGTTCACCACAGGATCCTTAAATTTTAGGCAAAAATGTTTTAACTATAACAGGAGTCAGAAGCTATTGACAATTTTGAATAAATGATAGGAAAGCACTCTATGCATAAATCAGATTTCTCTGGTAGTAGTTTGAAAGTTTAATTAGAATGGAGAAGAGTAAAGGCAGGGATATGAGTATAGAAAAATCATGGAGATGGGAATAAGGGGATGTATTAAGTTGCAGACAAATAGATTTTATGTGAAGACAATCAAGACTAGAGTGAAGAACCCTGAAATTGGCCCATTCTGTTCAAATTCCATTAGCCTTATGCATAACCCACAGTACTAAAGTCTTGTATGCTGTAGGTAGAACTCTAGGTCCATTTCCAAGTCCATAAAGTACTAGTGCACTAAAATAACAGTAAAATGCCCAAGAATCCAGTTTTGGCCACGTGAATATATTACCTGTAAATAGTTGATTTTCAATTAAGTGTAAGGATTAAAAGGACTTTCAATTGCAATTATTCATTACAAAAAAAGAAAGATTCACTACAATATTTAAATGTAGTCCCAAAGTTCTTCGATGCTAAAGATGAAGTAGATTGTTGTTTTATCATGGTTCCCAAAAAATGTTGAGCACAACTCATTCTGGCCCCATTAGTGGCAGAGAATATTGGCATAGCATAGAAACTAAATCATCCTTCTAAACTGCATCCTGATTTTGTGGTTATTATCATAAACAAAATATTGGACAAGCAAAGGATGCCTCTGTTCAAATTACATGGTTCCAAAGATCAATAGAAGTCTTCCCTTTGTAAAGTAATAAATCTAGTGCTATTAAAAAGTCCAAAGTACATTTGCAATGAGTAAAAGACAGTCAAATAGCAGTACTTTTGTTATAAATATGCTTATTTCTTCTTAATGTTTTAAAAACATTTTATTTTAATTACAAAATATGTATTTCACTCCGTTCCAACCCTACATTAGAGAAGACCAACATTTGTCACAGATATGTACAGAAAACTGTACAAGTCATAGTTCCATATAACAGTTCTTTCTCTGAAGGTGGATAATGTCTTTTTTCATAGGTCCTTAGAATAGCTTGCTTATTCACATTTACTCTTTGAACAATATTGCTGTTATTGTATATAATCTTCTTTTGGTTCTGCTCATTTCATTCTTCATTATTTTATGTAAGTCTTTTTCATGATTTTCTCAAATAAACCTGTTCATTTCTTACAGAACAATAGTATTCCATCTTATTTAGACATTTCCCCTTGATTCCCTTCAATTTCCATTTCCTTGCCACCACAACTTAATTGGCTTGATGTCAAAGTTCAACCCAGGTTCAAATCATGGCTCAGACACTCTGTATCTGTATGACCCTGCTTAAGTGCAGAAATTGTGCTAAGCATTAGGGAAACAAATAAAAACAAGAATATCCATATGCTCAAAAAGTTTTCATTTAAAAATTCAATTGATCAAATGCAAAAGAAGATAGAAAACTGACAGAAAAATTAACTAGAAATTAGAATTGAAGAAATGAAAGCAAATGACTTAATGAAACATCAATAATCAGTCAAACAAAACCCAAAAAATGAAAAAAAAATAGTAGAAAATGTAAAACACCTCATCAGAAAAGCAGCTGAATTGGAAAATAGATCCAGAAGAGACAACTAAAAATTTGAACTATCTAAAAATCATGACAAAAAATATTTTAGACAACATCTTTCAATAAATCATTAAGGAAAACTGCCCTGATGTCCTAGAACCAGAGGGCAAAATAGCAATTGAAAGAATGTGTGTTTCACAATATGCAATTATCAAAGATTATAATAATCTAGCATTTAATAAATACCAAAACTCCAGCTTCTGGGACAAGAATTCACTATTTTGAGGAAAATTTCTTGGAAAAATGAAAAATAGTATGGTAGTAACTAGACATTGACCAACACCTAACACCCTATAACAAGATAAGTTTGAAATGGATTCATGATTGAGACAAAAAGAATGATATTATAAGCAAAATTAGCATTACAAAGATACTCTATCTCTCAGGTCTGTGGAGAAGGAAGAATTTGTGATCAAAGAAGAACTAGAGTATAGTAAGAAATACAAAATGAATAATTTTATTACATTAAAAAGGTTTTGTGCAAACAAAGCCATGCAGACAAGATTAGAAGGGAAGCAGAAAACTAGGGGAAAATCTTTACCAACAAAAGTTTTGATAAAAGCATCATTTCTAAAATAAATAAAACATTTACTCAATTTTTTAAAGAAAAAGATATAAACAGACACTTTTCAGACAAAGAAATTAAAGTAATTTTTTTAGTCATGAAAAAAATGCTCTAAATTACTATTGATAACATAAATGCAAATTAAGACAACTCTGAGGCTCCATTGCATATTTCTCAGATTGACTAAAATGACATAAAAAGATAATGTTAAACATTGGAGAGGATGTGAGAAAATTGGGACATTAATACATTGTTAGAGGAGTTGTGCACTGAAACAACAATTCTAGAGAACAATTTGAAACTGTGCCCAAAGCACTATCAAACTATGTATCAATACCTTTTGATCCAACAGTGTCTCTATGGAGCCTGTTGCCCAAAGAGATAATGAAAAAGGAAAAGGACCCACATGTGCAAAAATGTTTGTAGCAGCCCCTTTTGTGGTGGCAAGAAACTGGAAATTGAATGAATGCCCATCAGTTGGGGAACGGCTAAAGAAGTTTTATGGTTATGAATGTTATTGAATTTTATTCTTCTCTAAGAAATGATCAGCAGGATGATTTCAGAAAGGTCTAGAGAGACTTGCATAACCTGTTGCTAAGTGAAATGAGAAGAACCAAGAAAACAGTGTACACAGCAGCAACAAGATTATGTGATAATCAATTCTTATGATCATGGCTCTTTTCAACAATGAGGTAATTCAGGACAATTCCAATAGGCTTGGCTTGGAGAGAGCCATTATAAAACAGAAAAAGGACTATTAGATCTAAATGTGGCCTTTTGTTCTTCCAGATGAATTTTGTTATTATTTTTTCTAGTTCTAAAAAGTAATGTTCTAGCTGTTTAATTGACATTGCACTGATGAAGTAGATCAATTTAGGAAGAATTGTCATTTTTATTGTATTAGTTTGGCTCAGCCATGAAGAATTGATATTTTTTCAATTGTTTAGATCTGATTTTATTTTTGTGAAAAGTGTTTTTTGATTGTGTTCATGTAGCTCTTGGGTTTGTCTTGGCAGGTAAACCCCCAAGTATTTTATTTTGTCTACAGTTATTTTAAATGTAATTTTCTTTCTAGCTCTTCATAATGGGCTTTGTCAGTAATATATAGAAATGCTGATATTTTTGTAGGTTTATTTTGTATCCTGAAACTTTGCTAAAGCTGGGAATTGTTTGAAGTATATTTTTGGATGATTTTCTAGTTTTCTCTGAGTAAATCATCATATCATCTGCAAAGAATTATAATTTTATTTCTTCATTAACTATTCTAATTACTTTAATTTCTTCTTATTACTAAAGCCAACATTTCTAGGACAATGTTGAAACATCTTTATTTCACCCCTGATCTTATTGGGAATGCATGCAGCTTTTCTCCATTACAAATAAGGTTTGCTGTAGTTTTTAGATAGATACTGTTTATTTTTTCAAAGAAATCTTTATCTCTATGCTCTATAATGTTTTAATAGGAATGAGTGCTGTATTATGTCAAGAGCTTTTTCTGCATGTATTTATAATATCATATGATTACTTTTGATTTTGTTATTAATATGGATGATTATGATAATAGTTTTCCTTATCCTGAACCATCCTTGCATTCCTGGCACAAATTTAATTTGGTCATAGTGTATTATTCTTCTGATAAATTGCTGTAATATCGTTGCTGATGTTTTTATCCAGCATTTTTGCATCAATATTCATTAGAGAGATTGGTCTATGATTTTCTTTCTCTGTTTTGACCCTTCCTGGTTTGAGTATCAGTGCCATATTTGTGTCATAGAAGGAAGTTAACAGTACTTCTTCTTTCCCTATTTTTCCAAATAGTTTACATAATAATAGAGCTAATAGTTCTTTAAATATATGGTAAAATTCACTTGTGAATCCATCTGGCCCTGGGGATTTTTTCTTATGGAGTTCATAAATGACGTCTTCAATTTCTTTTTCTAAAATGGGACTATTTACGCATTGTATTTCCTTTCTTCTGTTAATCTGGGTAATTTATATTTCTGTAAATACTCATTTATTTTATTTAGATTGTCAGACTTGCTTCCATGGAACTGGGCAAAATAGCGAATTATTGCTTTAATTTCCTGTTAATTGGTGATAAATTTACCACTTTGATTTTTGATGCTGGTGATTTTTTTTCATTTTTTTCCTATTCTGATCATATTAACCAAAGATGTATCTATTTTGTTAATTTTTTTTATAAAACTAGCTCACAGTTTTTTTATTAGTTCAATAGTTCTTATTCTCTATTAATCTCTCCTATAAATTTCAAATTTTCTAATATTTACTTGCAGGGTTAATTTGTTCTTTTTCCAGCTTTTTTGTTGCATGCTTAAATTCATTGATCTTCTCTTTCTCTATTTTACCTATGTAGCTATTTAGAGATATACAATTTCTCCTGAGAGCTGCTTTAGCCTCATTCCATAGGTTTTGATATGTTGTTTTATTATTAGCATTTTTGGAGGAAATTCTGGATTGTTTCTGTGATTTGTTTTTTTGATGCACTGATTCTTTAGAATTAGATTATTTAATTTCCAATTGTTTTTAGATTATCTTTCCATGGCACTTCTTTGAATATAATTTTATTGCACTGTGGTCTAAAAAGGAAGCATTTACTATTTCTTTTTGTATTTGACTGTGAGGTTTTTATTCCATGACACATGGTGAATTTTTGTGTAGGTACCATGTACTACAGAGACAAAGGTGTATTCTTTTTTTGTCCCATTCAATTTTCTCCAGAGGTCTTTCATAGCAGGTTTTCTAGGATTTTGTTAACCTTCCTAGTTTCTTTCTTGTTCATTTGGGGGTAGATTTGTCTTATTCAGAGAAAAAAAGGTTATGATCCCCCACAAATATAGTTTGGCTATCTATTTCTTCCTGCAATTGGCTTAAAATCTTCTCTAGGTATTAGCCTGTTTTACCACTTGGTACATACACATTTAGTATTGTTAGTACTTCATTATTTATACTGCCCTTTATCAAGATGTCAGATCTGAAATGTGGATCACAAGATAATATTGTCACTTTTTGTTGTTGTTTTCTTATTTTTTTTCTCATTTTTCTCCTTTGTAATCTGATTTTTCTTTTGCAGCATGATAAATGTGGAAATATATATAGAAGTGTAAATGTTTAACAAGTTTGAAGCACATCATTTTGCAAGGTTTAATATTGAAAATTATCGTTTCGTATATTTTGAAAATAAAAAGCAATTTAAAAAAAAATCCATTGACTGCTACATGGTGCCAGATAGAGCACTAGTCCTAAAGTCAGGAGGATCTGATTTCAAATACAGCTTCAGATACTTAATACTTCCTAACTGGGAGATCCTGGGTAAATTGCTTAACCCTAATTGCTTCATAATTTTTTTTTTAATGAACTATTGAAAACCATTAATTTGGAGCTCTAGCTAAAGCACTATAAAACGGTCTGGTTTGACAGTTTTTGACCCAGCAGTGCCATTACTGAGTCCATATCCCAAGAAATCATAAAGGAAGGAAAAGAACCCACATGTACAAAAATGTTTGTAGCAGCTCTTTTTGTGATAACAAAGAATTGGAAAATAAGTAGATATCCATTGCTTGGGGAATGACTGAATAAGTTGTGATATATGCAGGTACTGGAATATTATTGTTCTATAAAAATTATGAACAAGCTGATTTTTAAAAGGCCTGGAAAGATTTACATGATGCTGAGTGAAACAAGTAAAATCAGGAATACATTGTACATGGTAACATGATCAGTTATGAAAGACTTCATTCTTACCAGTAGTTTAGTGATCCAAGGCAATCTCAACAGACTTTGGGCAGAAAATGTCATCTGCATCCAGAAAAAGAACTATAGAGACTCAATGTGAATCAGTACATGATATGTTCATTTCTTTTTTCCATTTTTTATTCTCCCATAGTTTTTTCCCTTTTTACTGATTTTTTCTCTTCCAATATGATTCATAAAGCAATGTGTGTCAAAATAAATGAATCAATCAATTAAAAAAAAAGAAGTCCAACAAATGAATTGAGCTGGGAATGGACTATATTTATAAATATTAATTATTATTATATATAAAATTATACATTTGGCTTAACAGCAATATATGCTACATTTTTTTATTTTATGCTGAAAAAATAATATCCATTCTCTAGTTTATATGTCCAAATGAAAACTTACATGCATTTGTGAAATAACTAGCAGTCAGTGCTGGTAGGAAAATATACTATTTTTCATGGAAAACAAATTTCTGATATCAACATTGCTATCATGACTTTCAACTTAATAGCAATAATTCATCTAATTATACATAGCTGAATTCTACTTAAGCTACAATTTTATAAAACACTCAAGCCCTCACTGAAAGAAGAGAAAGCCCCAAATGTAAATCTATTCCCCATCACTAAAATGCAAAAGAGTACTTATGTCAGAGTTGAAGACAAATTTTTAAATAGGCAGAAGGAAGCTTTGATTTCACTCATATTTTGAGTGTCCATAATGCTAGAGAACCATAGCTCCAGGTTGGGGGTGGGGTATAGAGACAGAAACATCAGTACATCAGTCCAGGGAGCTTTAATTTTATTAGGGTGGGGAACTTTTTCTACCCATAAAGATTATAACCCACCCATAATTTGCCTATATATTTTAATGGCTTAAGACTCAAAGAAACTGAGGGACTGTATCACTGATCACATACATAATGAGTTCAGAGGTAACCAGCTCCCTAATCATTATATCATGCTGTCTCTCCAAGATATTCTAATGCTAAGATATTGTAATACTCATTCTTAATCTGTAAGGTAAAATTGGAACCCAAGAACTTGGCCGTAATTCACAAATTCTTTTTGGAGGCAGATGATTAGTGTTCAGATCTTCTCCTGAGTATGCTCAGGCAATATAAAATTTCTTTGGATTCATCTGCAAATAAAGCAGTACTACCAGTTAAAAGGGATATGTAATGAGCCCAAGAGAAAATAACTGGAAAGGAAGTAAAAGTAAAGATATGTGACAGCAACTTGCCATCACAGAATAGATCTAAAATTCGTCTTCCAGGTCATATTGTCTAATCACTTCATTTTGAAGTTGAATAAATAAAACCTTTAAGAAATTAAGTGGCTTGTCCAAAAAGTCACCTAGGAGTTGATGGAATAACTGGGATCTGAACTCGTGCTTTAATTCTAAATTCATTATTATTTCACTGTGACACACATTGCCTTATTCAATCTCAGCTGCCATTCAAATCTGCTTTACTCCCTAGATGGGCCAACTCAAGCCTTAAAAACAAAAATTTCCCACAATTAAAAATCGATCTATAAGGAATTGGGAATTAGTTGTGGAAAAAAGCAAAATTATTATGTATGAACAATTATTTCAAGAAATTTGGCACTACAAAAGATATGATAGTATTTGAGTGGAAAAGAAGGATCAAGAAATGGTGTTTATTTATGGATTAGAAAAATTATTAGGCTACAGATATTGTAAAATATAAGAGATACCACTTACTTTTCTGCAGCAAGGAGAAGGGTATAAATATAAAGAGCTCACGTAGAAAGAGTTGCCTAAGTTAGGAGTAAGGATCCTTTTTTTATGGGACTACAGAGAAGGAGAGATTAAGTTATGAAATGGAGAAAATTTGAGTTCCTCAAACCATTAAACAATAAGAAGTTTTTAAATGACTATTGCACTGCATAATGTTTCAGGAACACAAATAACAATGAAACAATTTTCACCTACAAAAAGCTTATTTCTTGATAGTGATGATAATTCATCCATATCCAGCATTCCCAAAAAGTCTTAATACACTTTTAAGTTATCTAAATTACCTAAGCATATATCATGCTATAAGGTAGCATAGACAGACAATGAAGCAATATCAATACTAAACATAAATGCACCAAGTGGTATAGCATCTAACTTCCTAAAGGAGAAGTAAAGAAAGTTGCAAGAAGAAATAGACAGCAAAACTATAATAGTGGGAGATCTCAACATTGCACTCTCAGAATTAGATAAATCAAACCACAAAACAAAGAAGAAAGAAATTAAAAAGGTAAATAGAATATTAGAAAAATTAGGTATGGTAGATCTTTGGAGAAAACTGAATGGTGATAGAAAGGAGTATATATAATTTCTTCTCAGCAGCTCATGGACCTTATCCAAAAATTGACCATATATATTAAAACAGAGAGACCTCCAAATTAAATGCAGGAAGGCAGAAATAGAAAATGCTTTGTTTTCAGATTACAATGAAATAAAAACTACATTCAACAAAAAGAGGCAAATAGACTAAAAAGTAATTGGAAATTAAATAATCTCATCTTAAAGAATGATTGGATGAAACAGCAAATTATAGACACAATTAACAATTTCACTCAAAGATAATGACAATGATAAGACATCATACCAAATTCTGTGGGAAGCAGCCAAATAAGTAATAAGGGGAAATTGTATATCTTTAGAGGCTTACTTGAATAAAACAGAGAAAGAGAAGATCAATGAATTGGGCTTACAAATTAAAAAGCTAGAAAAAGACCAAATTAAACCCCCCCAATCAAATACTAAACTTGAAATTCTAAAATAAAAAGGGGAAATTAATAATATTGAAAGTAAAAAAAATCTATTGAGTTAATAAATAAAACTAAGAGTTGGTTTTATGAAAAAGCCAATAAAATAGATTAAAATTTGGTAAATCTGATCAGAAAAAGGAAAGAGGAAAATCAAATTGATAGTCTTAAAAATGAAGAAGAAATTAGAGCAAAAATAAGCAGTTATTTTGCCCAACTTTATGCAAAAAAAAATTGATAACCTAAGTGAAATGGATGACTACCTCCAAAAATACAGGCTTTCCAGATTAATAGAGGAGGAAGTAAATTGCTTAAATAGTCCCATTTCAGAAAAAGAAGTAGAACAAGCTATTATCAACTCCATAAGAAAAAAATCCCATCAGTAGTGAAATAAGGTTGCCCACTATCACCATTACTAATCAATATAGTACTAGAAACGCTAGCCTCAGCAATAAGAACCGGGAAAGAGATTCAAGGAATTAGAGTAGGAAATGAGGAAATCAAACTATCACTCTTTGCAGATGACATGATGGTATACTTAGAGAACCCCAAAGACTCTGCTAAAAAGTTATTAGAAATAATTCAGAATTTTAGCAAAGTGGCAGGATACAAAATAAATCCACATAAATCCTCAGCATTTTTATATATCACTAACAAAATGCAACAGCAAGAGATACAAAGAGAAATTCCATTCCAAACAAATGTTGAGAGTATAAAGTATTTGGGAATCCATCTACCAAATAAAAGTCAGGAATTATATGAGAAAAATTACAAAACACTTGCCACAAAAATAAAGTCAGATTTAAATAATTAGAAAGACATTCAGTGCTCTTGGATAGGCCGAGCGAATATAATAAAGATGACAATACTCCCCAAACTAATCTATTTATTTAGTGCTATACCAATCAGACTCCCAAGAAACTATTTTAATGACCAAGAAAAATAACAAAATTCATATGGAAGAATAAAAGGTCGAGAATTGCAAGGGAACTAATGAAAAAAAAAGTCAGAGGAAGGTGGTCTAAGTGTACCTGATCTAAAGCTATATTATATAACAGCAGTCACCAAAACCATTTGGTATTGGCTAAGAAATAGACTGGTAGATCAGTGGAACAGATTAGATTCAAAGGACAAAAAATAATACATCTATAGCAATCTAATCTTTGACAAACCCAAAGATGCCAACATTAGGGAAAAAAACTAATTATTTGGAAAAAACTGTTGGGAAAACTGGAAATTAGTATGGCAGAAATTAGATATGTATCCACACTTAACACCATATACCAAGATAAGATCAAATTGGGTCCATGATTTAGGCATAAAGAATGAGATAATAAATAGAATAGAGAAACAGAAAATAGTCTACCTCTCAGACCTGTGGAGGAGGAATGATTTTATGACCAGAGGAGAACTAGAGATCATTATCGACCACAAAATAGAAGATTTTGATTACATCAAACTAAAAAGTTTCTGTACAAACAAAACTAATGCAAACAAGATTAGAAGGGAAGTAACAAATTGGGAAAATATTTTTAAAGTTAAAGGTTCTGACAAAGGTCTCATTTACAAAATATATAGAGAACTGAGCCTTATTTATAAGAAATCAAACCATTCTCCAATTGATAAATGGTCAAAGGATATGAACAGACAATTCTCAGATGATGAAATTGAAACTATATCCACCCATATGAAAGAGTGTTCCAAATCACTACTGATCAGAGAAATGCAAATTAAGACAACTGAGATACAACTACACACCTGTCAGATTGGCTAAGATGACAGGAACAAATAATGATGAATGTTGGAGGGGATGTGGGAAAACTGGGACACTGATGCATTGTTGGTGTAGTTGTGAAAGAATCCAACCATTCTAGATGGCAATCTGGAATTATGCCCAAAAAGCTATCAATCTGTGCATACCCTTTGATCCAGCAGTGCTACTACTGGGCTTATATCCCAAAGAAATACTAAAGAAGGAAAGGGACCTGTATGTGCCAAAATGTTTGTGGCAGCCTCTTTTTGTGGTGGCTAGAAACTGGAAGGTGAATGGATGCCCATCAATTGGAGAATGGTTTGGTAAATTATGGTATATGAACGTTATGGAATATTATTGCTCTGTAAGAAATGACCAGCAGGAGGAATACAGAGAGGCTTGGAGAGACTTGTATCAACTGATGCTGAGTGAAATGAATAGAACCAGAAGATCTCTGTACACTTCAATGTTGTATGAAGATGTATTCTGATGGAAGTGGATATCTTCAACATAAAGAAGATCCAACTCACTTCCAGTTGATCAATGATGGACAGAAATAACTACACCCAGAGAAGGAACACTGGGAAGTGAATGTAAATTGTTAGCTCTACTGTCTATCTACCCGGTTACTTATACCTTCGGAAGCTAATATTTAATGTGCAATAAGAAAATGGTATTTACACACATATATTGTATCTAGGTTATATTGTAACATATGTAAAATATATGGGATTGCATGTAATCAAGGGGAGGGAGTAGAGGGAGGGTGAGGTAATTTGGAAAAATGAATACAAGGGATAATATTATAAAAAAATTACTCATGCATATATACTGTGGGAAAAAATTCTAAAGAAAAGAAAAGAAAAAAAGAAAAAGAAAAAGAAAAAAATCCCCAGGACCAGATGGATTTACATGTGAATTCCACCAAATATTTATATAAAAATTAGCCCCAGTGTTATATAAACTATTTGAAAAAATAGGGAATGAAAAAGTCCTAACAAATTCCTTTTATGACACAGACATGGTACTGATACCCAAATCAGGTAGGTTGAAAATGGAGGAAAAAAACTATAGACCAATCTCCTTAATGAATATTGATGCTAAAATCTTAAATGAGATATTAGCAAAAAGACTACAGAAAAATCATCCCCAGGATAATACATCATGATCAAGTAGGATTTATACCAGGAATGCAGGGCTGGTTCAATATTACAGAAACTATCAGTATAATTGGCCATATTAATAATCACATTAACAAAAACCATATGCTCATCTCAATAGATGCAGAAAAAGCATTTGATAAAACCCAACAACCATTCCTATTAAAAATATTTGGGAGTATAGGAATAAATGGACTTTTCTTTAAAATAATCAGTAAACATCATATGTAATGGGGATAAACTACAACATTCCCCATAAGATCAGGAGTGAAAGAAGGTTGCCCACTATCACGATTACTATTCAATATTGTATTAGAAATGCTAGCTTTGGCAATAAGAGTTGAAAAAGAAATTAAAGGAATTAGAATAGGTAATGAGGAAACCAAACTATCACTCTTTGCTGATGATATGATGGTATACTTAGAGAACCCCAGAGATTTTACTACAAAGCTATTAGAAACAATCCACACCTTAGCAAAGTTGCAGGATACAAAATAAACCCAAATAAATCATCAGCATTCTTATATATCACTAACAAAATCCAATAGTCAAAGTTACAAAGAGAAATTCCATTTAAAGTAACTACTGATAGTATAAAATATTTAGGAATCTATCTGCCAAGGGAAAATCAGAAACTATATGAGCAAAACTACAAAACACTTTCCATACAAATTAAGTCTGATCTAACCAACTGGAAAAATATTAAATGCTCTTGGATTGACAATACTACCTAAACCAATCTATTCATTTAGTATTATATCAATCAGACTCCCAAAAAACTATTTTAATTAGCTAGAAAAATAACAACAAAGTTCATATGGAAAAACAAAAGGGCAAGAATTTCAAGGGAATTGATGAAAAAAAAATCAAATGAAGGTGGCCTAGCTGTACCATATCTAAAATTATATTATAAAGCAGCAGTTATGAAAACCATTTGGTATTGGCTAAGTTGATCAGTGGAACAGGTTAGGTCCAAAGGACAAAATAATCAATAATTTTAATAATCTAAAGTTTGACAAACCCAAGGACCCCAGCTTTTGGGATAAGAACTCAATGTGTGACAAAAATTGCTGGGAAAATTAGAAATTAATATGGCAGAAACTAGGCATTGAACCACACTTGACACTGTACACCAAAATTAAGTCAAAATGTGTTCATGACCTAGGCATAAAGAATGAGATTATAAATAAATTAGAGGAACATAGGATAGTTTACCTCTCATACCTGTAGAAAAGGAAGGAATTTATGCCTAAATTTAAAGAACTAGAGGTCAATATTGATCACAAAATAGAAAAATTTGATTATATCAAATTGAAAAGTTTTTCTAAAAACAAAACAAATGCAGACAAGATTAGAAGGGAAGTAATACACTGAAAAACATTTTTACAGTCAAAGGTTCTGATAAAGGACTCATTTCCAAAATATATAGAGAACTGATTTTAATTTATAAGAAATCAAGCCATTCTCCAATTGATAAATTGTCAAAGGATATGAACAGACAATTTTCAGATGATGAAATTGAAACTATTTCTAACCATATGAAAAGATGCTCCAAGTCATTATTATTATTAGAGAAATGCAAATTAAGGCAACTCTGAGATACCACTACACACCTATCAGATTAACTAGAATGACAGGGAAAGATAATGTGGAATGTTGGAGAGAATGTGGGAAAACTGGGACACTGATACATTGTTGGTAGAATTGTGAATATATCCTGCTATACTAGAGAATGAGTTGGAACTGTGCTCAAAAAGATATCAAACTGTGTATACCGTTTGATCCAGCACTGGGCTTATATCCCAAGAGATTTTAAAGAAGGGAAAGGGACCTGTATATGCAAGAATGTTTGTGGCAGCCCTCTTTGTAGTGGCCAAAACTGGAAACTGAGTGGATGCCCATCAATTGGAGAATGGCCAAATAAATTGTGGTATATGAATATTATGGAATGTTATTATTCTGTAAGAAATGACCAACAGGATGATTTCAGAAAGGCCTGGAGAGACTTACATGAACTGATACTAAGTGAAATGAGCAGGACCAGGAGATCTTTATATATATACTTCAACAATAATACTATATGATAATCAATTCTGATGGACTAGGTCCTCTCCAAAAATAAGATGAATCAATGGAGCAGTAATGAACTGAACCAGCTACACCCAGCAAAAGAACTCTAGGAGTTGACTGTGAACCATTACATAGAATTCCAAATCCTTACATTTTTCTCTACTACATTTTTGATTTCCTTCACAGGCTAATTTTATACTGTTTCAAAGTCCAATTCTTTTTGTACAGCAAAATAACTGTTTGGACATATATGCATATGTTGTATTTAACTTATGCTTTAACATATTTAACATGTATTGGTCAACCCGCCATCTGGGGGAGGGAGTGGGGGGAAAGAAGGGAAAAGTTGGAACAAAAGGTTTTGTAATTATCAATGCTGGAAAATTACCTATGCATAAATCTTTTGTAAAAAATAAACAAATAAATATTTTTTAAAAATACCTAAGTATAAAACTTTTGGAGATTCTGTTCAAATAATAATAAAATTAATATGCTAGCAAAGTTGCAGGATGCAAAATAAATCCACATAAATTCAGCATTTTTATACATTACCAACACAATCCAACAGCAAGAGATACAAAGAGAAATTCCATTCAAAATAATGTTCGATAGTATAAAATATTTGTAAATATATCTACCAAAGGAAAGTCAGGAATTATATGAGCAAAATTACAAAACACTTGCCACAAAATAAAGTCAGATTTAAATAATTGGAAAGACATTCAGTGCTCTTGGATAGGACGAGTGAATATAATCAAGATGACAATACTCCCTAAACTACTTTATTTATTTAGTACTATACCAATCAGACTCGCAAGAAACTATTTTAATGACCTAGAAAAAATAACAACAAAATTCATATGGAAGAATAAAAGGTTGAGAATTTCAAGGGAAGTAATGAAAAAAAAAATCAAATGAAGGTGGCCTAGCTGTACCTGATCTAGAACTATATTATAAAGCAGCAGTCACCAAAACCATTTGGTATTGGCTAAGATATAGATTAGTTGATCAGTGGAATAAATTAGGTTCACAGGGCAAGATAGAAAATAAAAATAGCAATCTAGTGTTTGACAAACCCAAGGATCCCAACTTTTGGGATAAGAATTCATTATTTGACAAAAACTGCTGAGAAAACTAGAAATTAGTATGGCTGAAACTAGGCATGGACCCACACTTAATACCACATACTTAGATAAGATCAAAATGGGCCCATGATTTAGGCATAAATAATAAGATCATAAATAAATTAGAGGAACATAGGACAGTTTACCTCTCAGACTTGTGGAGGAGGAAGGAATTTGTGACCAAAGGAGAACTAGAGACCATTATTGATCACAAAATAGAAAATTTTGATTACATCAAACTAAAAAGTTTCTGTACAAACAAAACTAATGCAAACAAGATTAGAAGGGAAGTAACAAATTGGGAAAACATTTTTACAGTTAAAGGTTCTAATAAAGGCCTCATCTCCAAAATATACAGAGAACTTACCCTAATTTATAAGAAATTAAGCCATTCTCCAATTGATAAATGGTCAAAGGATATGAACAGACAATTTTCAGATGATGAAATTGAAACTATTTCCACTCATATGAAAGAATGTTCCAAATCACTATTGATCAGAGAAATACAAATTAAGACAACTCTGGGATACCACTACACTCCTGTCAGATTGGCTAAGATGGCAGGAAAAGATAATGATGAATGTTGGATGTGGATGTGGGAAAAGTGGGACACTGATGCGTTGTTGGTGGAGTTGTGAAAGAATACAACTATTCTGGAGAGCAATCTGGAATTATACCTAAAAAGTTACCAACTGTGCATACCCTTTGATCCAGCAGTGCTACTACTTGGCTTATATCCCAAGGAAATACTAAAGAAGGTAAAGGGACCTGTATGTGCCAAAATGTTTGTGGCAGTCCTTTTTGTAGTGGCTAGAAACTGGAAAATGAACGGATGCCCATCAATTGGAGAATGGTTGGGTAAATTATGGTATATGAATGTTATGGAATATTATTGTTCTGTAAGAAATGACCTACAGGATGAATACAGAGAGGCTTGGAGAGACTTGCATCAACTGATGATGAGTAAAATGAGCAGAACTAGGAGATCATTATACACTTCAACAATGATACTGTATGAGGATGTTTTCTGATGGAAGTGGATGTCTTCAACATAGAGAAGAACTAATCCAATTCCAAATGATCAATGATGGACAGAATCAGCTACACCCAGAAAAGGAACACTGGGAAATGAGTGTAAACTATTAGCATTTTTTGTTTTTCGCCCCAGATTATTTTTCCCTTCTAAATTCAATTCTTCCTTTGCAACAACAACAACAACAAAATTCGATTCTGCACATATATATTGTACCTAGGATATACTATAACACATTTAATATATATGGGAGTGCCTGCCATCTAGGGGAGGGGGTGGAGGGAAGAAGGGGAAAAATTCGGAACAGAAGGGAGTGCAAGGGATAATGTGAAAAATTACCTATGCATATGTACTGTCAAAAAATGTTATAAGTATAAAATTAATAAAAAATAAAATAAATATGCATTATGAGTTTAGCAAGACTCTCCCTATTCTCTAGGCTTTATGGGGTTAACAGATTATGGAGAAGGTATATAAACAGTACTCATAACTGCAACTTGTGAGCCTTCAGTCTTTAATCAGTCAAAATGAAATCACTAACTTAATCATGAAAAATTTACCAAATAAAATACAAGTGTAAATTAATCATGATGTAGAAATATATCTATAAACATGGTTTATATTCTTCTACAATATACATAGTGTCTATGATAAAGAATGGATACAGATTAACAGAAACCTAGCAGAGGCACATAAGTAGAAAACATATACTTCCAGGGCAACTCATGACTTTTTTGTGGACTTTAATGCTTTTGGTGTCCTTAAGGTATGATTTTTTTGTCAAAATTCATCTGCTTTCCAGGACTTTCCTTTCTCCCTGTCCCAAGGTGGTAGTAAAACAAAAGACAAAACAACTTTCCTTTCTCACAACAAGCTATGTTAAGCAACATTAGATGCTTTTTCTATTTAACTCCCAAAAGCAATAATTTCCTCCAATTTGCTCAGTTCCCAAAAGCCATGCCAAACCTGTTTTCCTCCAGCCTGGTTGGGGGGAAGAAGAGAAATTTGGCCTTTAAGTAATTCTCCTACCTCTTAGTTAACTACTTTTCTCTTTTGCTCAGCTGGAACTTTTCTGACTCTGTCTCTCTCAAAAAGCAGAGGGACACTCTCAATTTTGTTTTTTCAGCTCTTCCCCCTTCTTCAATTTCCCTGACTGATTCTACTTTCTTTCTGTTCTAATTCTGATTTCTTGGTTTCTATTTAACTTCTTCCTTAAAGTAATATCTCCCTTTTGGAAGTAGCTCACCATTATCTTAGAGTTTTAAAACATAATTCCTGTCAGACACAGCAAAGATAAACAGAATACAATCATCCCAAATTCACCAAAAGTTCTAGTTATCAAAGTTTTTCAGCTACCAACTTCAAAGTCCTCAAAAAAGAGATGTGTCCTTTGATAGACATAATAGGCAAATTTTCTGCTAGTAAACAAGATATTTTGGGCATCTTTCTCATTTGAGAGCTCTATCCTCTCAGATTCCCCTAGAACTCTCTGTTTCTCCCCATTTTTTTTTTCCTGTGCGCATGTTGTTTCTCAGAGATTCTGTTAAAACTGTCCCTGTTTTTTATCAATCAGTCAATAAACATTTAAGTAACTATTATGTGCTAAACAATGTGCTAAACATGGAAGACATAAAAAGAGGCAAAAGACAAGTCATATCCTCAAGGAAATTATAATCCTATTGGAAGGAGAACATGCAAACAAATATATAAAAAGAATGTTGTATACTTGATAATTAGAAGAAAAAAAAAATAAAAGGGTAAAAACAATAAGATTAAGAGACATTGAGGAAACATAAAGCAGGTAAGTGTTGGACTGAGATAATGTAAATAAAACAGATTGTATGAATTCAGATATAAATATACCTATCTTTGGCTAAAGTATGGTACAGGGAACAAGGTTTGAAAGATACAAGTTTGAAGAATGGTGTGTTTATATTTTTAGAGTAATTATTAACAAAAATGTCCAAGTCACTAAAGATGCTAGCAAGATGTAGAATAGAGGAATGAAAAATCTATCAACAAATAAGCATTCAGCACTTGGTATTTGTCAGACTCTGTAAAGCACTAAGAATACAAAGAAAAAATGATAAAAATCTTACCCTGCACTAGTATAAATTCTAATGAGGAAAACAATATGCTTTTTAAAAGATTTATGTAAGATACATAGAGAGTGAGTAAAAGATAACCCCAGTATGGAAGACACTAGAATGCAGCATGGGATTGGGAGAGACCAGAAAAACCATTCTAAAGAAAGTGACATTTGAGATTAATCTTAAAGGCATACAAAAATTCTAAGAAATGGTTCTACAGAATAAGATAATTTTTGATAAAATAAAAAAGGAGGTATCTGTACAAATATATTTATTGTAGTACTTTTTGTTGTAGCAAAGAATTGGAAATTGGTGATATTATAATTTGGAGAATAGTACACAAGTCATGGTATATGATTGCTATCTAATTCCTATTATACTGTAAGAAATAATAAATAAAATTGTTTCAGAAGAACCACAGAAGATTTTTATTAACTGATATAAAGTGAAGTGAACAGAAGGAAGAGAATATTCTACATAGTAGCAGCAATATTGTAAGCATGATAAACTGTGAAAGACTCAGCTACTCTAATCAAAACGTTATAAATGCTATCAATATTCAGAGAAAAATTGATAAATTCAGATTGAAGCATATTTTTAAACATTACTTTTATTAGGTTTTTATTTGTTTTTCCTTTTGCAGTTTGAATAGTATTCATAATTATTTGACTGTTCAAGGACAGGGAAGGCATCTGAGAGAAGAAAAGATGGTGTAACTCAATTTTTAAATAATGGTAAAAAATTTACATATGATTAGGAAATGTTTAACAAATTAGATGAAAATATTTTTAAACACATGGATGTGGAAAACAGTGTCATATTTGATGAACAACAATTAAGCCAGTTTTAATACAATTACTAGATGACTGAGTTGTGGAAGGAATAATGTGTAAGAAGAATAAAAAAATTCAAGAAGGGTCACATCATAAGGAGTTTATATTTGTTCCCAAAAGTAATAGGGTATCACTAAGTTTATTGAATGCACAGTAGGATGGAATACTCAGTCCTAAGCTCAAGGAAAATGTGCTTGAAAGCTAGTGTAGGACAAAAAGGTTTAAGGAAGAGAGACCAATTGAAAAGCTATTGAATCAGGTCCTAAAATCATTGGGAAACTTGGTTGAGTGTAGACTTCTACATGATATCATCAAATATGGGTGAAATGTAATATAGATAGATTGAATGGATTTTTTTTAAAAAGTTTTTGAGGGAAATGGAATGCTGCCAAAGTCATATGTAAAATAAGGAGATAAAGTATCTCTAACTTCCAAACTGTACAATTCTTTGAAGGGAAGATAAAAGCTTACGCATAATTAGGACATTTTTTCCCCAAACTTCTGACACTGCCTGAAATAAAAGTCTTATAACTGAATTAAGAGCAGGAAACTTAGTGAGTGGTTGGAATCAACATGTAGTTGCATCTATTTTCAGTGAAGTTGTATCACTCAAAAGAAAGGAATGGAAACACTACTTCAGAGCTCTTATTTCCTCAGTCTAAGGCTAGATTTGAACACAAGTTTTCCTGACTCCAAGTCAGATGCTTTATCCACTGCATCACCAAACTGCTTAAGTAATGAAACAAAGCTATTTGATATCACTTAAACTGATATGCAAATTTATTCCCCTTCTGTGAAAAAAAAATTATATATATATATATATATATATATATATATATATATATATATATATATATATATATATTTCCCCCTTACAGGCCATCTTCTCTAAGAAAAACCCTGCAAAATAGCATTCCTTTTTTTTTTTGTTTTCTTTTGGAAATAAAAGTGAAAAAGCTTCTTTGGCAATATCTTAAATCTTCAGAAAACACCAAAGTGGAATGTATACATCAAAAAACAATGAGACAATTTGCAATAACTGACACTATTCTTCAAGAGAACAGTACAATATTTAAATGTTTGTTCAATAGTAGTCATGCTGGGACTCTCCTTTATTATTAATAACTTTTGTTGACAAGAAAATATCATTTTCTTACTAAATTTTTGGTTTTCTGTACCTTTTTCTCAACATTTGCTCCTTTTATGACCTCATGTTTCTAATCATTGCAATTGCTTTATATGAAAGATTCTTAATGACTTATAGTGGTCTGGTTGTAGACTGCTTGTCTGATTCTACTAATCTAAGATGTCATGGATTATTGACATCTATTAATACAAATGGATCAACAGGATCATTATAAAACTGAAAATAAGGCAACCTAGTTTTACATCAAAGATAACATGTGCCCAGTTCTAAGCTAATTCCATGATAACTTCTTCCCAGTTGTATAGTTAGTGATCTTGAATTCAATGTTCTCGTAGGGCAATAATTTTGCACATCTAATTCAATTTTATTAATAAAACATTAATTAATTCTATTAGGATGAAGCACTCAAGTATTTCGGGATGATAATCAGCAATAAATTGCACCAATTTCTGGATCTATATGACATCTAACATCAGATAAATAAGTAAGCAGTACTCTCCTATGCTCCAGCAATGGGTCATATCACTCTATAAGAGCATTAAGACATCAAATTAATATAAAAAGTTGTGCTTTGGAAATGGGTTGTCATTGTTTAAAGTAATCAAGTGAGCTATGGAACTGTGAGATCAGGATTAAATCTCCTAAAATAGTATAAAACTGATATAATTTAAGCTCACTATCTGTCTTGCATTCCCTCATTTTATTTCAACTCTATTTTCTCACAATATCTAATTTACAGAATTCTAGAATCATTGATATAAGAAAACAGTCCCAGAAATTTTGAATGATTTGTCCAAGATCAAGAATAATAGGTAGCAAAGTAAGAACTTAAAGCCCAACCCCCTGACTCTAAACCTCAAATTCCATCTCTTACACTAAGCCACCAGCTGTTCAATATGTTCAAAATATTTTCTACCTCCAAATGGTTCTCTTTCTTTGTTTTCTCAACAATTTCAACAATTCTCCTTGTTTTCCTTGTCACCAAAGATCAAAATTATTTTTCTTATGTCTAATCAATATCTAAGTCCTGTGACTCAAACAGGCTGCTCTACTCTTGTCACTTCTTTACCATCTCCACTGTCAGAAAGAATCATTGGATTTAGAGCTAAAATAAAAGAGTCCTAAGAAATTATGCAGTCTAAGTCCTTCATTTTTCGAATGAAACTTGATCAAAAGATGATATGACTTGTCCAAGCTCATACATGTCACAAGTAGCAGAGCTCAAATTTTAATCCAATTTTTAGAACATAGCACCTCATATTTTGAATTATTACTTTCTGTTAAGTACTGACCCTAAATCAAATCTCTCTCCATTACAATTCACCTTATAAATCAATGCCAAATTAATATTTCTAATCTTTTCTTCATTACTCCCAGTGGTTACTCATTAGAAAAGCCCCACCTGCCCCTAGTCAGGGGCAGAGTCAACTGTCTGTCTGGTCCTTATATTCAGGGTAAGTTTTGGGTTGTCTGAAGGAGGAGTAAAAATTTGATGACAGTTACAGCAAGGCAAAAATCTGAAGTTTGTGAATTTAGAATAATGGGTCAAAAGTACAAGAAAGCAAACAAAACTCTTAGGAGAATGAAAGACTAGTCCAATTGCTCAGCAGAATTTGTTCATCACTATTTTACAGGAAGATGTAAGCTAAATCTAAGTCAAATAGCAAAAATAGCCATTAATAGAAACACATGAAGAATTGTATCAAAAAGATAGGTTTACTGAATCTGGAAATCTTTGGCACTTCATTTCATTTACTTTAGCAGACTAAAGAGCAGGCATAATCTATTTAAACATGAATCTTTATTGTCTGTGTTCTTTCCCAATCTGTAGCTTTGCCCATCCCATTAATCCTCTCTAATATGTGTTTATATAATTCTATCCTTTGTCTATTCCATTAATCCTCTCTAGAATCTTTCATCTCCTTCTATCTTTCAAGGTATAACTTAAGTCTTCCCATGAAGCTTCTCCTATTCATTTCAATTCAACATGATGGCTCCCTTACCCATGTTTATCTCTATTACTCAATTTACCATTATATCACAATATTATTAAATGTTTTGTGTCTGTCAATCCTATCTTTGCAAGGAGATGTTAAAGTTCTAGAAGTCAACAAAATGTGCTTTTCTTATATCCCCAATGATATCTAGGTTTGTTTTTTTTTGTGGTTTTGGTTTTGGTTTTGGTTTTGGTTTTTTGTTTTGTTTGTTTTTTTTTTTTTTTGTTTGGTTTGGGTTGGGTTGGGTTATTTTTAATTCCCTTTACTGCTTCATCTCTAAGATTAAAACATTAAAGACAAATAGAATTGTTACAGAGACACTGTATTACTGAATCCCTTAACAGCAAAACTTCATACAGTACAATTATATCTCCAAAATCCCTGTGTATATTTCACTGAAATCTACTGAAAATAATAGGAAAGTACATCCTTTGAACAGTATTATCAGTTGTCATATTGTCCCAATGATGTAGATTGATTTTTACTTTAACAAAATATGAACATAAAGTACTATGACTGATTTTGTTTTAAAAAATCAAAGTACATATCTTTAAATAATGGGTGTTCTTTAAAATAATTTGCTGAAAAGGTTATTCATAATCCTGCCATTATTTAAGATACTGATGGGGCTCTTTCTTTGGAATGTCTTCAAAATGTAAGGTACACCCTTCTGATTATAGACTAGGATATCAAATTTCCATTTTCATGGTGGATTTGATATTTGTACAGAGTCAAAAGTTATTATAAGTCAAGTCCAATAACGTTAATAATTAAGTTTTGTAATCAAATTGAGGTAAATTGTACCAATTAGAATTGATTATTTTGTGTAACTTGTATACCAACTAAATTTTGACTCCAAACAATCATATTTTGTTACACCATGGTCTTAACTGAACTTTAGGAAAATAATTTTGGCAGCTGACTTTGAATGGAGAATAGATTGGAATGAAAAGACTTGGTAAGGAAGTCTAAATAGGACACTATTGACAAAGTGCTGGTGATGAGCATCTGAAACCGGATTGTGATTGTGTGAGGTAAGTGAAATCATATTTGAAGAGGAAATGTCATATTTGAGAAATGTTGTAGAAACAATATGGTAAATGATTGGGTTTAGGGAGGTGAATGGGAGTGGAAGTGAGAGACTAGAGAAATGCAACAAGGTTGAAAAGCTAGTTAATTTAAAGGATGACAGGACTCTCAGCAGTAATAGATAAAATTAGAAAACACAAAGATACATGTTTTGATCATGTTGAGAAGCATATGTCTGTAGAACATGCAGCTGAAAATGCTTTATAGGAAATAACAAAATATGAGAGAGGCTAGCACTAGATATAAAAAATTTATAGTCATCTCCATAGGTTTAATTGAATCAGACTGGATCTGGCTAGATCACCAAATAATAGAGTGGAGTAGATGAGAGGAGAAAAGAACCCAGGATAGAATGTTGGAGTTACAGACACATTAAGAGGGCATAATAGGAATTATTCTAGAAATAGAAACTGACGTATAATCAAAGTGTATGGGAAGAAACCAAAAGATAATAATGTAAAGAAATCTCAGAAAGGAAAAATATTCAAATGGAGAAATTGACAATAGTGTCCAGTTCTGAATAGGATTCTGTTAGGTTCTTACTAAGTGCTAATGAGATAATGAGATATTAGGTTCTTACTAAGTGCTAAGTCAGTACTTGACAATTCTCTAGTTCCGGCCTTTACTGGGAGTTTTACTTCTGTGAACTCTTGGGGAGGAGCTTAACATGCTTAGGAGGAGCAAGTTCATTGGTTGAAGCATTTCTTCCCAGAAGCCCTTGCGTTATCCCATATCCATTCTCTGGGAGGATAAAAGAGGGCAGCACTGGAGAGATAGAGAAGAGTCTGTTCTAGGTCAGAGTTGGAGTGGCTCTCTGGAGGAGAAAGAGTCTTGTCTGGGCCAGACTTGAGGCAGCTCTCCAGAGGAAGAAGAAGTCACTATTCTGGACCAGAGTTGCCCACAACTAAAGACAAGGGCTCTCTACAGGAAGAAGAATCTGTCTGAGAGATTTTAGTTGAGACAGCAGATCTCCTCCTAGAGAGCAATCGGCAGTCTCTGGAGACAACAGAACATTACAGGAATCAAGAAGGATGAGGAATTCAGAAAAAGATCTTTAGAACTGGCAATAAAGACCTGAATCAAAAGCCAAATTGCACAGTATTAATTGAATTGGAGAAAATGAAAGTACTGCTTGCTGATGACTTCTTAAGGAGTTAAGCTAAAAAATGAGAGATGTAAAATGATAAGTAGCAGGGATAGTAGAATGTAGTAAAAGTAATTGTTTTTAATCAAGGAAGGGACTTGGGCTTACTTGTAAGCAGCAATCAAAGAGTCAGTAGAGTTGGAAAAATGTGAAAATTAAAGAAGAAATATTATGGGGGCAAGAAAATTAAGAATTTATTATGGGGGCAAGAAAATTAAGAATTTATTATTATTGGGAATAAAGTATACCTATAGAGAATTGGACCTTGTTAAAGAGAAGAGTTACTCTTTCATCAGAGAATGGCCTAAAGCATGAAATATTTGGAGACAATGTCAAAAGGCTGTCAGATGAATAGGCAAAAAGAACTAGATCTTATGATTAATGGGCTCATTTTTTATAAACTATGAGACAAGATACTTAGCTATGATGATGAAGAAAATGTCTTGTCAGTTTACAAAAGATAAGCCTTCCAATCTTGATTCACTTGAATACATAACCAAGAAACAGGGCATTTTTTGAATATGTAAAGTGTACAAGGGAGGATCCTTTAAAAGATCTGATTCTTAGATATATGTTAGAAACCTCTTTCAGACATACACATGAAAAGTAAACATTACTAGGTCACAGTTTACTTAGTTAAAAAAATGAAGTCTTCTCATGGTAACTTTGAAACTAAACCTTACCGTAATTCATATGGTTAGAAATAAAGCCTATCTGCCCTTGTCAATATAAATAAGAGGTTGTTATAATAGTTGCTATTATTATTAGAAAGCCATAAATATAGTGAAGCATTCTAGCTTCTGAAAGACAATCAAGCATTATCTCTATGAACCTTTTTTAAACCAAAGAATAACAACTGAGTAAAATAATTCATTAAAGATTAGAAATTAATCCTTGAAACTCATGAAATATAGAAAGAATATTGAGGCAATCATGTTTACTACCTCAAGATGAGGGAAGTATGGAACTAGGATCACCTAAGGTGGTTGAACGTGCTTACTATTGGACAGGGGGCAGAGCCAAGATGGTGGAGAAGATACACGCGATTCTTTAAGCTCCTTTCTTCCCTCACTACCAACTAGATAAAATCAGCCTCAGAAATAGCACTGGACTGATAGAATCCACAAGGACTGGAAGCACGACTTACCAGCTGAAGAGAATCTGGAGTTTCAACAGGAAAGGTCAGCTCCCAGGGGAGGAAGAAGAGAGGCCAGCACAGATGGCTGGTTGCTGACACGCTGCGCCGATCGTGCTGGGGAGGGCTCTGGGATCAGAGAAGCCACTGAGATAGAGGAATCTGGCACAGGCTGTTAGCTCTTCTCTGCTTATAATACAGCAGTTCAGAAGAGAAATCAAAGCCACTTTAAAATTTAAAACCAGATTGGATCTTTCCGGATCCTGGGTGAGACTCAGCAGATCTTGGAACTGTGGGTGTGGCTGACATAGGCAATCCAGGCTTTCACCTGGGAGTAGTTAAGAGATTGAAAAGTGGGCGGGACAGTAACTCATAGTGCCTGGCTCGCCTGGAGGCTGTGAAACTCAGCCATGGGAAGTCCCAGAGAAACAGAACCTTTGAACTAGGGACTGTGGTTTCTGGCAGACACTTTCAGTTTCTGTTGTGGGTGTATAGAAAGTACGCATGGATAATTTGATTTTACTGATATAAAAAAAAAAAAAAGGAGGGGGTGTAGTAAAGGGAAGGGGGTAGTATCAGAAAAAGGGGAGGGAATGATAAAAAGAGAGAAACTACATCCCAGGAAGAGGCATAGAAAATACACCATATCTGAGGGAATTTAGAGAGGGGGAGATTCATTGTGTAAATCTTACTCTCATCAGAAGAGGCTCAAAGAGTAAATAATTGACATATTTGTTTTTCAGATAATTCTCTATCACCTCATTAAAAGGGGGAGAGGAAAAGGGAAAAGGAAAAGGAGAATAAGGGAAGGGACGTGGAGGGAGGGGGGAGGGAAACTAAAAAAAAAAAAGGGAGGGCTGTGAGTCACAAGGGGGGTCTATAAATTAAATATTGGGGAAGGGGTTCAGGGGGGTCAAGGGAAAAAGCATAATCTGGGGATAATATGATGGAAGGAAATACAGAATTAGTAATTTTAACTGTAAATGTGAATGGGATGAACGCTCCCATCAAATGGAGACGGATAGCAGACTGGATCAAAAATCAGAACCCTAAAATATGTTGTTTACAGGAAACACACTTAAAGCAGGGAGATACATATAGAGTAAAGGTAAAAGGTTGGAGCAGAATCTATTTTGTTTCAGGTAAAGCCAAAAAACCAGGGGTAGCTATCCTTTAGATCAAGCAAAAGCAGAAGTTGATCTAGTTAAAAGAGTTAGGGAAGGAAACTATATCCTGCTGAAAGGTAGCATAAATAATGAAGCCATATCAATACTAAACATATATGCACCAAGTGGTATAGCATCTAACTTTCTAAAGGAAAAGTTAAGAGAGTTGCAAGAAGAAATAGACAGTAAAACTATAATAGTGGGAGATCTCAACCTTGCACTCTCAGATTTAGACAAATCAAACCACAAAACAAATAAGAAAGAAATTTTAAAAGTAAATAGAACATTAGAAAAACTAGGTGTGATATACCTTTGGAGAAAACTGAATGGCAATAGAAAGGAATATACTTTCTTCTCAGCAGTTGATGGATCCTATACAAAAATAGACCATATATTAGGACATAAAGATCTCAAAATTAAATGTAGGAAGGCAGAAATAATAAATGCCTTCTTCTCAGATCACAATGCAATAAAAGCTACATTCAGTAAAAAGTTAGGGGTAAATAGACCAAAAAGTAATTGGAAACTGAATAATCTCATCTTAAAGAACGACTGGGTGAAACAGCAAATTATAGAAACAATTAATAATTTCAACCCAGATAATGACAATGATGAGACATCATACCAAAATCTGTGGGATGCAGCTAAAGCAGTAATAAGGGGAAATTTTATATCTTTAGAGGCTTATTTGAAGAAAATAGAGAAAGAGAAGATTAACGAATTGGGCTTGCAACTTAAAAGGCTAGAAAAAGACCAAATTAAAAACCCCCAAACAAAAATTAAACTTGAAATACAAAAATTAAAAGGAGAAATCAATAATATTGAAAGTAAAAAAACTATTGAATTAATAAATAAAACCAAGAGTTGGTTTTATGAAAAAGCCAATAAAATAGATAAACCTTTGGTAAATCTGATCAGAAAAAGGAAAGAGGAAAATCAAATTATTAGTCTTACAAATGAAAAGGGGGATCTTTCCACCAATGAAGAGGAAATTAGAGAAATAATAAGGAGTTACTTTGCCCAACTTTATGCCAATAAATTTGATAACTTAAGTGAAATGGATGACTTCCTCCAAAAATATAGACTTCCTAGATTAACAGAGGAGGAAATAAATTGCTTAAATAGTCCCATTTCAGAAAAAAGAAATAGAACAAGCTATTAATCAACTCCCCAGGAAAAAATCCCCAGGACCAGATGGATTTACATGTGAATTCTACCAAACATTTAAAGAACAATTAGCCCCAATGTTATATAAACTATTTGAAAAAATAGGGGATGAAGGAGTCCTACCAAACTCCTTTTATGACACAGACATGGTACTGATACCTAAACCAGGACGATTGAAAACTGAGAAAGGAAATTATAGACCAATTTCCTTAATGAATATCGATGCTAAAATCTTAAATAAGATATTAGCAAAAAGATTTCAGAAAATCATCCCCAGGATAATACACTATGATCAAGTAGGATTCATACCAGGAATGCAAGGCTGGTTTAATATTAGGAAAACTATTAGTATAATTGACCATATTAATAATCAAATTAATAAAAACGATATGATCATCTCAATAAGATGCAGAAAAGCATTTGACAAAATCCAACATCCATTCCTACTAAAAACTCTTGAGAGTATAGGAATAAATGGATTATTCCTTAGAATAATCAGGAGCATATATTTAAGAAATAAACTGCAACCTTTCCCAGTAAGATCATGAGTGAAACAAGGTTGCCCACTATCACCATTACTATTCAATATAGTACTAGAAATGCTAGCCTTGGCAATAAGAGCTGAGAAAGAGATTCAAGGAATTAGAGTAGGAAATGAGGAAATCAAACTATCACTCTTTGCAGATGACATGATGGTATACTTAGAGAACCCCAAAGACTCTGCTAAAAAGCTATTAGAAATAATTCAGAATTTTAGCAAAGTGGCAGGATACAATATAAATCCACATAACTCCTCAGCATTTTTATATATCACCAACAAAATGCAACAGCAAGAGATACAAAGAGAAATTCCATTCCAAACAAATGTTGAGAGTATAAAGTATTTGGGAATCTATCTACCAAAGAATAGTCAGGAATTATATGAGAAAAATTACAAAACACTTGCCACAAAATAAAGTCAGATTTAAATAATTGGAAAGACATTCAGTGCTCTTGGATAGGCCGAGCGAATATAATAAAGATGACAATACTCCCAAAACTAATCTATTTATTTAGTGCTATACCAATCAGACTCCCAAGAAACTATTTTAATGACCTAGAAAAAATAACAACAAAATTCATATGGAAGAATAAAAGGTCGAGAATTGCAAGGGAACTAATGAAAAAAAAGTCAGAGGAAGGTGGTCTAAGTGTACCTGACCTAAAGCTATATTATATAGCAGCTGTCACCAAATCCATTTGGTACTGGCTAAGAAATAGACCGGTAGATCAGTGGAACAGATTAGATACAAAGGACAAAAAAGGGTACATCTATAGCAATCTAGTCTTTGACAAACCCAAAGATACCAACATTAGGGATAAAAATTCATTATTCGGAAAAAACTGTTGGGAAAAGTGGAAATTAGTATGGCAGAAATTAGATATGGATCCACACTTAACACCATATACCAAGATAAGATCAAAATGGGTCCATGATTTAGGCATAAAGAATGAGATCATAAATAGATTAGAGGAACAGAGGAACAGTCTACCTCTCAGATCTGTGGAGGAGGAAGGAATTTATGACCAGAGGAGATTTAGAGATCATTATTGATCACAAAATAGAAGAGTTTGATTACATCAAACTAAAAAGTTTCTGTACAAACAAAACTAATGCAAACAAGATTAGAAGGGAAGTAACAAATTGGGAAAATATTTTTAAAAGTAAAGGTTCTGACAAAGGTCTCATTTCCAAAATATATAGAGAACTGACCCTAATTTATCAGAAACCAAACCATTCTCCAATTGACAAATGGTCAAGGGATATGAACAGACAATTCTCAGATGATGAAATTGAAACTATTTCCACTCATATGAAAGAGTGTTCCAAATCACTACTGATCAGAGAAATGCAAATTAAGACAACTCTGAGATACCACTACACACCTGTCAGATTGGCTAAGATGACAGGAACAAATAATGATGAATGTTGGAGGGGATGTGGGAAAACTGGGACACTGATACATTGTTGGTGGAGTTGTGAAAGGATCCTGCCATTCTGGAGAGCAATTTGGAACTATGCCCAAAATTTATCAAACTGTGCATACCCATTGACCTAGCATTGCTGTTATTGGGCTTATATCCCAAAGAAATACTAAAGAAGGAAAGGGACCTGTATGTGCCAAAATGTTTGTGGCAGCCTCTTTTTGTTGTAGCTAGAAACTGGAAGTTGAATGGATGCCCATCAATTGGAGAATGGTTGGGTAAATTATGCTATATGAAGTTTATGGAATATTATTGCTTTGTAAGAAATGACCAGCAGGAGGAATACAGAGAGGCTTGGAGAGACTTATATCAACTGATGCTGAGTGAAAAGAACAGACCCAGAAGATCGCTGTACACTTCAATGCTGTATGAAGAGGTATTCTGATGGAAGTGGATATCTTCAACAAAAAGAAGATCCAACTCAATTCCAGTTGATCAATGATGGACAGAAATAACTACACCCAGAGAAGGAACACTGGGAAGTGAATGTAAATTGTTAGCACTACTGTCTATCTACCCAGGTTACTAATACCTTTGGAAGCTAATACTTAATGTGCAACAAGAAAATGGTATTTACACACATATATTTTATCTAGGTTATATTGTAACACATATAAAATGTATGGGATTACCTGTCATTGGGGGGAGGGAGTGGAGGGAGGGAGGTGATAATTTGGAAAAATGAATTAAAAAAAAAACAAAAACAAGCAAATGAGAGATGAGGAGTTCAGTATAGTTCAGTGGAAAAGGAATTTGATTTGGAATTAGAACATTTGGATTCATATCTACTATGTTGTGGTGAATAGAACATTGAACATTCAGGAAGACCTATTCAAATCTTTCCTCAAATACCTAATCACCATATCTCTGGGACATTACTTAGTTTTACTTTGTGTAGTTATCTAAGTATAAATTACTTATAATATCACTGGCATTGTTGGGGAATTGCATTATTTATATCAAATATGGCATGTTGTGTACATATTTATTAGTTACAATGAACCCATTTTAAGATAAAAATAAAAGATTGAAAGATGGAAATTAAAAAAAAAAAAAAAAGAGAGAAAGTGCTTACTATTTTCATGGAACTCTTAAATGGGATTCCATAGTCTCAGTAATCTCAGTAGTAATGACTTTCATTGTTAGAATATTTCCTGGAATTCAGAAGAAAAAATGCTAAGTAAGAGCAGTTGGACAGAAGGCTTAAATAATACAAATTAAATTCTAAGATTTACCTATTTTCCTTAATATGACATTCTTATCTAATTGTCATACGATCCCCTTTTCTTAAATTATAGAACACAGAACTTGAAATCATAAAATCCTGACTTCAAATCCTGTCTCAGACATTTTTTAGCTGGGAAAACTTGGGCAAATTATGTAACTTTTTAGTTTCTATTTTCTTGTTGTAAAATTGTTGTTGTAAGGATCAAATGAGATAATATATGAAAAATAATATAGCATTTTAGTAATCATCACTAGTAACCAGACAATGCAATGGATAAAGTATTGTGCCTTTAGCCAAAAAAAAAAAAAAAAAAAACTTGAGTTCAAATCTTTTCTCAAACATATAGTCTGAGCAAGTCACTTATTTTTCCTCAGTTTTAATTTCTCATAAATGGTGATAAAAATAGCATATACTTCACTGAGTTATTGCAAGTTAGATAATTTATATGAAGTCATTTTCAAACCTTAAAGCCACATGTATGTGTTAACTTTTATTATTGTTATTGTTATGACAGGAGATATTCATGTATCAGAAATCTTTATTTCTGCAATCTTTATTTTCTTCATTCTGCACTTTTCTCTTCCTTCATTACTGGATAGCTATTATGCTCAAACAGTAGAGAAAATGTCCAGAAGAATTTGATCACTCCACCACCTTACATCATTTGTCTCTAAGGTACCTCCCATGTCCTCCAAACCTCTCTGTAAAACTGTTTCCTGTAAAAAAGAGACCTACCTTCCATGAATTGTCGAAAGAAACCAGATTCATTTGAAACAAAAGAAAAAGTCAATCTCAACTAAGACCCTTTGCCCTCTTTGGGAATTTTAATGTATTTCAAGTAACTATGTGATAGCCACTGTCTATCATCTACTACAAGAGGCCTTTCCAGCCCTGCTGTAAATAACAGTTAAAGAGGAAGAATATTTTATCACATACCAAGAATATTCACTGCATTGTGAGAGCACAAATCAGTTAGGCATAGTAAAAATAAGATATGCTTCATATTTTTCATTGCCCGGATAAATAGCCAACCCTTTATAAATATATATGTGCATATTACATGTACATACATTGTGTATATATGTAGTTGGAAATTATAGATGAATAATGATCTCCCAATTGCCCTTCACAACCATGATATAGATTGTAAAGTTAATAAGCCAACTCAATAGCTCCATCTCTGTGCAGACATTTTTTTTCCACATGAGTAAACACAAAGAAATAATCAGATAGGAGATTTTTCTTCTAAATTAGGCCTCTTGTTTGTAAACTGAAAGAGTACTAATGCAGTTTAAATTCAGCTGTGCACCACATATGCACGCTCAGCCCAGGAGTATTCTAAAGAGTGGGAGAATAGAAGGTTTTGTTCTATTCTTTGGTCTCTTTCTATATGAGAGGGCCATTCATTTGATTTCTGTGCTTCTCCCTCTCCCTCTCCCTCTCTCCTTCACTGTTCCTCCGTCTCTCTCACTCTCCACTTCTCTCTATAATGCCAGCATTAGAGGCAAGCTGCTAGATGCAAAGTACTTTGATGTCGACCTCTCACTGGCACTGAGAGACCTTCATTGGTGGGTGAGTAGCAGAGCAATAAGGGCATGCGTGGGAGAGAAGAGGATGAAAGCATGGACAGCAAGGAACTGATAATATGAGCAGATTAATGCCTGTTCACTTAGATTCTTTCTCTTAGAAAACTGTAGCTTCTGATGACAGAGGTTATGAACCACTAAAACTTCAGAATGACCATGAACAGCCTGCCAAACACAAAGAATCAGATTATTGTTCAGGCTTTTGGCCCCAAATGAAATAAGCCACAGTCTAGGCAAAAGTGATATAAAGACATTGAAAATTCGTTCCTAACAGGGAAGTTAAATCCTAGTGAAGGGTGGAGTGAGCAAAACCTCAATATAGATTCTGAGAGATGGAAGAAGTCACGTTTTCCAACTTTCAACTTTGGATAGTATTAGTTTGCTGATTTGCACCAGGTGTCAAGAATAAATCTGTTGTCATTATGGTAGTGCCACAGTGGTAACACAAACAGGCAACATATGAGAACTTTGGCTTAACAGTGTTTTCAGTTCTTCCCCAAACAATGCTCTGGGGTGGGGTGGGGTGGGGAGCCATAAAGGCATAAGCTGAGATAGACAACTTTATTCCCTGCTTTGAATTCCCTGAATACAGAAACTACAACTGCTTAAAGAATGATGATTTCTTGTCTCCATTTGGCTTAAAAGATTATTTTTTCATTGCCAAGTTGTTGGAATAAAACTGGCCTCCTCCAGTTGCAAGTGACAGTTATTGACCCCTCTCTCCCCAAGTATTTGTTGATCTTTTTGAAAAGAAGATCTCTTCACAGAATCCCCTTACCACTTGTGCTAACTGCCCCCATATGTAGTCTCAGTAAAGAAAATGACACTGGTAAACTAAGGTACTATTGAGATAATAGGAGAAGAGGAAACCCAGGAACATCATAAATTTAGATCGGGACTGCATTGAATGGTTTATTTAGTTCAACATTTTCATTTAACAGATAAAGAAACCAAGGCTCAAAAGGGAGAATTGATTTACAATCACACAAGTTGTAAATGACAAGACTAGGATTCGAACCCAGGATATACGATTCAAAATCCACTCTTCTTTACACTATACCCTTTTCCCAGACTGTTCTATTCCATAAAAGGTTAGCAAACCAGCAAAATTAATTGAGATAACCAATTATCCTATATCCTGTCTCTAGTGTTTTTAAATGCACCTGGAACTCATTGCTTACTTGATGGACAGAAGAATCCTATTCTGACATTTGTGATATCTTTACCAGAAAGGAAACCAATTTATTAAAAAAAAAAAATGCCAGAAATATTATGAATGGAAAGGATAAGAGGGAAACCCTAAATTTTTCATTTCAAGTGCATTATAATTCTGTTCCTGAAATTATGCCATCTGTTCTTTCATCTCATTTTTGTTGCCCGAAGTGTGAACTTCCTTGAGAGATTAGGATAGTTGGCTTGTATTTACCTATTAGTCCTAAGTGCTCTTAGGATCTGTTTGTCAGTTCTAGCTAGAAGCTAAACAAACTGCCCCTTGCCTAACTGAATACCTGCCAACAAGAGGCCTTTCTCTTTTGAATGACACCACTATGCTCCTAATTGATCCTTATTTAACTTGGTCTTTAATGTTTCCCCTTCCTCCCACCCCTCCACACTGACAATTTGTTGCTAAGCATCCTTAGAAAATTTAGGAAGGTTACCCTGTGTACTTATCACTGGGAGAAAGCATGGAAAAATAAGATTGAATTGTACTTTGTGCCTACTGAGGAAGGGAGGTCTTCAGAGCAAAGGAACTGTTCAGAGACATTCCTTTGCTGAGTGAAAAAGATATTTGAATCTGGAAGATGCTCTTCAAGGGCTGATTCACAGCAGCCTGGGGTGTTTCTGCACTATCAATTGGGCCCATAATTGTATAAAATGTTCTTTCTGTAGAATTTTCAATTAACCACACCTTAGGGGAGCTGGATAGCCAGTCAGGATTTCTTTTAAAAGAATAAAAAAGAAAAAAAAAATCCCCAGTGATACAGTATTTGTTTGGGTAAGTATGGCTTATTCTGTGTGTCTAAGAGCTCTTGTTAGTCTTACTGTTCCCTGATGTGTCATTTCACTCTTTTGGAAATAATAAAAGAAAACAGAGAGGCTGGAAAATTACAGGAGTCACATCCGACCCCCTCAGAATGGCAGAAATCATGGAGGGTTCTCTTTGGTAACTTCCCCTCTTTTCACTCCACACACCTCAATTATGAAATCAGTAAAACCCTCAGGGGAAGAGGACCCGAAAAGAGCAAGTATGGCAGCAATAGATAGACAAATCAATACCTTCAGATTCTGAGTTTGTAATGGGCCATGTGGGTCTGTTAATTATCAAACAAAAATTCTGTTTCTCAAAGTGGGGGAATAATGCCTTTTAAAAACAACTCTATAATTAACTACATTTCTTTGTGCTTCCTTGGTTATTTTTATGTTTGTCTGTTTTCACCTTGATTTCCTTTAACAATATTCATATAAACTGGTTTGGAATTTTCTCTGCCTCTAATTATTTACTGTAACACCTTACAAGCTGAGAGAAAGATGACAAAGGAGAAGGATTTTTGTACAGAATGCCTTGACTCACCACATTATTTTCTTCGCTACATTTTTGTTTCACTTGCCTATAATTAAAATGTGCATGTAAAAATAATTTTCTGACTTTCATTTTAGAGTTATGATTAAACTTTGGTCAGCTAGCTTTTAAGTATAAATGTGTGTATAAATATATACCATATATACAATCTTTGTAACAACCTCAAGTCAAATGCAATAAAGTTTGAACCTCATGAAATGGATAAAAATAATGCTACATTTTTGTTTACTCACAAATCTGTTTTTCTTTTATTTTGTTTTTGCCTGTTATTTTCTCACCAATCATTTTCTTTTACCCTTTCCCTCCCCTTGCAGGAAAACAAAGACAAAATTTAAGCAAAATCATCCCAAAGAGTGCTCATATGTGACAGAATATAGCATATTTAATATCTGTAGCCCCCCCTCCCCAATCTTTCTACTAAGGAAATAAGTATGTTTCACTATCTATGTCCTGGGAGTAAGATGATGTATCACAATGATCACAGTTCTCCTGCCTTTCAGCAATGTTATCCATTTTCATAAACAGGCAGAAAAAAACCCAAACATGAGCCAGGAAAATGATCTGTTTCTTACATTTACTTGCTTTGTGACTGAACAAGTAACTTAGTCTCTGTACCTAAAGCAACTATCTGGGGATTTCTTACTGAAATATCTTTATATCAATAAATCACAAATTTGGTTTTAAAAATTTCCATTACTGTACTTTTTATATGATCATACTTGTTTCTTATTTACCCACAAAGCATCATTTTCAAACAAGACTTTCTGTTTCCTTCAATTGCTCTGGTTTTTAATTTCTTATAGCTCAATACAACATCCCATTATAGTCATAAGCCACAATTTTTTAGTTATTCTCTAAATGATGAGCACCCATTTTATTCCCAACTTACTTCTAATGCAAAGAAATACTACACATTAAAAGAAGACTATTTTAAGAGATAGAGCCTTGACCTAGAACGCAATCACATGTTTAATACTATTCCCAGGTTTAACATTCACTTATTTTTTTCTGAATCAATTTCTCCATTTGTTCAATAAATAGTAAATGAGGAATAATGAGTCAAATATATCAGCTTCCAAAAACAGAAGGCCAAACACAGATAGAACTACTAGTATTTTTATTGGCAAGACCAATATCACTAAAGGTTTCTTCTTGTTCAAATGAATCAGCACAGGGATCTTATTAACTTACTTACATCTTACTAAAATGCTTCTCTGTACAAATTAGCCACTTGGGAGGAAATGCATTTGTTCACCTTTTGCATGCAATTTTAACATTATATTTGTAATGATTCTTTCCAAAAGTTCTGTGAATGGCAAACAATATATACCTTGGACTCAAAGCCACCAAGCATTGAAAAAGAAGTAAACAAAAAAACTACATAATTATGAGGAAAATTATGTTGCTGGACATTGTAAACAACTGTTCTATGGATTAAGAAGACTGTCACAGTATTTGTCATTAAGTGGTTTGTTGTTCAGATACAAGGGGCAATTGGAATGAGCTAAGTATTGAGTTCATTATCAAGTGGGAAGACTATTAAAGACTATGCTAGTGAGGTGGAATTTGGAGAAAGGAGACAGTGCTGAAAATAAAACAGTAGTGATATAAAAACCCCACTGCTTCTAGCATAGTATATATCCATTCAGAAATAGCATATGATTTCTGGGCATTACTGGGATTATGGAACAAATTATCTGCTCCACAAAAAAGTAGTGCACAATCATTCTCTCAATATAGGGCTAAAGAACCATAATTATGTTTCTACTCATTTCACTTCTAAATGTTATTTATTGATGTTTCCTTTCAGTACAAAACCAAAAATGTCCACATCATGGCCTTTGGAAGACACCAAGTTTCTTTTTTAGAGTTTACTATGACAAAAGTGACATTATAGATTATATAGTTTACACAATTTTCCCAATGATTTTTTTCTAGAATTCTCACTCTGGAAAGGTTTCCATCCTCCTTGTACTTAACTCCATAATCTTCAACCTTATATGGGGAGAATTCAAAGAACCTTCAAAACAAAAAATAAAATGGCTCTGTCCTCTGCAGTGGACCAAGTAATGGTTCTCAGTAATAGCTTCTTCCTATGGTTTATTGACTCATCTTATAGTTTATTAGAGTGAAGCTTGTGTCAGGACTTTATTATAAACCCATATTTTTGGATTGAGATATAAGTAATAAAATTGGGACAGCCAGGGGGCTTAATCTCAGCTTTAAAAACAGAGTCAAGGAGCTAAGGAGAATGTACATATATTATAGTCACAACAAATGCCTTATAATTATAATAATTAAGTATATATATACATATATATATATATTTAAGAATCAGTATGTATGAGTTATACAAGTATGTATTTATGCATATATGGACATGTATATAAATATGACATCATGAAAACATAGAGATGAATGAGTACTTAGACATTATCTGGTCCAACCGCTTTATAGAGCTGAAAAAATGGGACCAAGGCACTTGCTTAAGTTTGCACAGTTAATAAATAGCATCTCTCTCTCTCTCTCTCTCTCTCTCTCTCTCTCTCTCTCTCTCTCTCTCTCTCTCTCTCTCTCTCTCTCTCTCTCTCTCTCTCTTCTCTCTCTCTCTCTCTCTCTCTCTCTCTCTCTCTCTCTCTCTCTCTCTCTCTGTTTCTCTCTTTCTTTCTCTCTCTCCTCTCTCACTTTCTCTTTCTCTCTATCTCTTCCTCTTTCTCTCTCTCTTTGTCTCTCTTTCTCTCTCTCTCACTCTCTCTCATTCTCTCTCTCTCTCTCTCTCTCTCTCTCTCTCTCTCTCTCTCTCTCTCTCTCTCTCTCTCTCTCTGTATGCATTTGTGTATGTGTGTGTCTCCCATTAGTTTTCTTAATATAATCCTAGCAATAATGTTAGTTTTAATAAGTCTGCAATGGTCAAGGTTAGATCAGATTTCATTCTCCTTCATTTGAATGGTCCATTTCTATAACTTAAAACTATGGCCATGCCCCAGTCATTAACTTTCTATTTAAATAACACATTAAAATTGATGTTTGACTTTATGTGAAGATCAAGAGAGAAAAAAAAAGTATTAGGGTTCTAAATTGTATAGATTTTCAAGGTTCTTTTTTGCATAACAATGTGATGGATTGGCCATGTTAAAGTTGAAATGTTCAATGTGATCTCATTTTGGGTCCCACTATTGAATATATCAAAATTTTGTATTTGTTTGTATAATAAGCAGCCAAACTACTGAAAATTGTCCAGAACAATATCTAGCAAGAGCAGTATCTAGCAAGCCACAATAGTTATTTGTAAGGGACCATTCAAAATGTATATTCTCTCTACAGTACACACAATAGAGAAGGGTCTTAGCTTAAATCATACCACAGATTTTTTAAATGGATTTTTTAAATTTATCTACCTTTGCAATGCATTGTGAATGTTTCAGGGAAATTATCTCAAGATAATGCCTACAAATTGCTGCCGACTCTAGGTTTATAATTGCTCATGTTCATTTAAAGTTCCCAGCAGACCAGATCAGGAAATTCATTGCCAGGCAAGCCAAGGTTGATAATATACCGTAAGCGTCTTTTTCTTATTAAATGAGCACCCAAATCAGCTTTCATTTGGAGCAATAATTCTAATTAATAGAACAAAGATTTGGTTCAAATTCTTTACATTTTGACAATGAGATCTGAGTATTGAAGTTTTAGCCACAGGGCAAAAAAATTTTCTTTAAACTGACCTAGTATAGCAATAATGATTTTCCCTCTTTATACATCAATTCTTCAATCATGACTCTACCCACATCATCTGCCCTTCCACCTCCACAATGTTACTTTACTGTCTTCTGGGCAGGTTTATCAATATGTCATAAATTGTAAATGTTGAATGATTGAATATATCTATATAATGGCATGTGAAAGAAATAGAATGTTACCATTGTATAGTAAGAAATATTGAATATAAAAAATTCAGAGAACCATGGGAAAATTTGTATGAGTTTATTATAGAATGAATTAAGGAAAATATACACAATGCTGAAAGTATACACTTAAAGATCACTTAAATAACTTAAAGGAAGACAAATCTTAGTTAAATAGTGAGTCATAACTTGCTCCTCTGAGCTGAAAGGTGGATCACTACAAAGACAAAATGGTATATCTACTTTGTCCGTTGTCTTTACTTAAATCTATTTCTTTAGTATGAGTAAAAATTCAATTTCAGTCTAATAGTGATTGGGCAGTAAGATTCATACTAATAAGTATTTATATTTGACTTTCTATGTGGTATTTTATTTCATAAAAAGAGAAATTAAAATTATGTAAATGCAAAAGATTCTCAATAAAGCATATTTAAATAAGTCAGTGTTATGCCCGTATATATACAGATAATAAATGTCAATTACAAAAAAATTAATAAACGTATATACCAATCTCAGAATAGCTGAAGCTCCATTCCCACCAAAAATATCTCTGAAATGTTTAAATGAAGTCAGCTTTTGTTAATCTTCTCTAGGCAGACATTCTTCTTGTCCTTAGCAAGGGCAGAATGATGTCATAAAAAGAACACTATATTTGGAGTCAGAACACTTGGGAGACCTTGAACAAGTTGTCTAACTTGCCTGAACCTTAACTTCTTCCTGTGTAATTCAAGGCAATTGGATTAGATGATTTCTAATTCTTTTCCTACATCTCATAGCTCAGAAAGAAAATAAGGACAGCATCTCCTGATGTACTCAGAGAGTGAAGAATGAAAAAGTTTTCCAGGAATGACAAAGAGCTGTTTGGTTACAGGCAAAAAGTAATTTATTGTAATCACTCCTATAACAAATTCTTAATCTCAGAATCCTGATCTATTCTTGAATTTTTCTCCTGGATTTGTTAACTTCAAACATCCCTATTATCTGCCATCTTATGATTTCATCTCTTTGCTAACAGATTTCACCCAGAACAGGAAAACAATGTGTTTAAAGATATTGTTTCCTGTGATCTTCTGATCACCATCTCTCAAGAATTATCTTATGATTCCAGTTAAGCTTTTTAATGTCCAAGATTGCTTTGAGATTTAAGTATAAATGTGTTTATACCAACAGTTCATTAAATTATTCCCCTCAGGTATTCCCATATAATCATTTTATAAGTAGGACCACTTTATTATAAGAGTATCTCAATACACTTGTATGTCATGTGACCCAGGACTTAAAGCTCAGGATTTATACATATTAGGTGCCATCCCCAAATAACTTTTTGGGAGATTCATTTGTTTTCATTCAGTGTTTCAAATGGAATCTCAGAATCTACTTCATATGCACAAATTTAGGGATCTGGCATATAAGGGGAGAAAGATCCTCAGTTTCCATACCAGAAACCATGTAACAACATAATTCAGATATAGGACAGTCTTTATTTCATTATTTTAAAAAAAAATATAAAAGCAAACCAACAAAAAAGACACAAGAGATTCACAATTGCTCAGTAACAATCAAAACAAATCATCCCTTTTTACTGATTTGCAATGTCCTTCCACTCCCACCGAAGATTTATGTTGCCCTTTAGACTCATAAGAGTAGCTAGGTTGCTTAGAGGTTAGGGTAATAGACCTGAAGTCAACTCTTTCTTGGACATTTAGTATGTCAATGACGCTGAGCAAGTCACTTAGCTCTGTTTATCTCGGTTCCTCATCTATATGTGATCTGAAGAAGAAAATGGAAAAGCACTCTGATATTAAGAAAACCCCCAATGGGATCACAAAGAGTTGGGAATGACTGACAAGAACAATAATTAGACTCACAGGCCTGTTTTATACCCCTCAAAGTGGAAAGAAATTTGAAGTTGAGATTCAATTATTCACTTCCACTTCTGTAGGTTTCATTATGGTCCTCTAAATTCATATTAGCATACTAACTACTTAGCATTTCCAGAGAGGGCAAACATTTTTTTTTTTCTATTAGGCCACTGTATCTGAAAAACTCATAGTTACAGAAAGGACCAAATTTGTCCTTGCCATCTCTGCAACATCAATCCCTTACATCTCTTCTACCTGCTGATTCTCATCACTACTACCCAAGGACACATCCAGGGGGTCTTATCATTCCAATACTTTACTAAAAGGTACTCACCCTTCAAGCCATGTAGCTCCTACACCAGGAGCTACTTTGTTCATTTGCCAGTGGCTATCATCTTTGGATCTGAGGGTTTTTGTCTTTGCTCAACTACATCTAACAGCTTGAGATTCCCTGGCTACTGTTCTTCTCAGTTTAAGGGGCTCTGCCAATACTTCACCACAATTACCATCTCTGGGGTTGGGAGTAAAAGGATGGTTCCCGGAGAAGGGAGGAAATGTCAATACACAAGCTTCACTCCTTAAAGACCAAATTTAGAACTAGAAGACATCTTAGAGATCATGGGGTCCAATCAGGGGTGTGCTGGAGCCAGCTTTAACCAACTACAAAGAGCTAATCGTTAAATTTTCATCATGAGCATTTATACCTTGGAAATTTGCTATCACTCTGAGTCAGGGCTTGATTTATTGTTTTATTGATTGTTTCTTCTTTAAAAAGTGACAGAGAAAATGTTATTAGTGCACCCACTGTCTGTATCCCAACTTTACAATCAAGCTTTGTTCTGCACTAGATAACTAACTGATCTGATATATGATTTAAGTGGTATTGGGTTAATATATTACCCCTCTCAAGTAATGTAACTACATTTTAACAAGAGCTTCCTGGAGGAATAATGCCTTAATCCAAAGGAATGAGAATAATGATGAAAATTTCATTCAATGTGACAGGCTGGCAAGTGAGGTATTTTGAGACAGGTGGGGCCTTATGACACCCATCAAATCACAGCATGTAGTCAGCTGCTGACTTGCCCATAGGCAGAACCAACCCTGTTATGGAGATATTGATAACACCTAAAAGTTTAAACATATATAGGAAAGCATTATGAACTGGAATTTCCTAGCATTTTACTACATACACATGCACACTGTGATCTCAAATGCAATTACATGAAAGAAATTAGTTCCAGATTTCCATCCTATGTAGTTTAATGGTAATGGGATAGGGATCAGATCCATATGTATACACAGATGAAGTAAGTCATTTTGTTCAAACTCTATTGAGAGCCAGGATGAATAAAATATCCTCTTGTAATAAAGATCTAGTTCATACAAGTTCGGATTCTCTTTCTAAATCGACAATTAATAGTATCCTAAAAAAACAGGTTGCCTAGAGGTAGAGTCTAACTTACAAGTTATAAATAGTTCATATAATCCAGTGTTTAGGTAACTAGACATAAAAAAGAGATGCTTTGTAGAGGATTTAAACTAACTATAGTGCACAGAACAATAGATAAGACATCATTAGAAGTGGGAAGGGCCCTAGTGATTACCTTGTTCAAAACTTTCTCTTTTCCAGGGAAGGAGATTCAGAGGAGTGAAGGGTCACACAGCAAAGGAGGTCATATGTATTTGTGTATTTAGAAAGAAAGCTTACGGAGAGAACATATTGGATAATCAACGCAATTACACTCTTAGAAGCAAAATACCACATTCCTCCCCCAAAATTTATCCTTGGAGCTAATTGTGGTACCAGAAATCATAGGGTTTCAGCTTGTTTTATTTATAAAAGCAACAAATGATATTTGAGAGTTATAAGCAAGTGTGTTTTTTCCTTACTCCTCATGTTTAATGGGTACACATATACCCACATATGTTAAATATGTAGGCATATATGCATAGACATGCTTATACATACATGACTGTACAAATATGCATATCGTAGAATAATTGAGATATATGTTTCTAAATGCATCGATAAATCATCTATATTTATAATATGCTTGTACTTACACACATGGTTATACATGCAGAGACATATCTTCAAGGTAACATATGGAGCATTATATATGTATATATGTGTGTGTGTATATATATATATATATATGTATGTATTCAGAGATAAAAAAAATATATATAGATTTGAACAAATCAGCAAAGGATTTGTGATTTGACAGAATGGAGGAAATCCCAGAGTGGAAAGTTCCTCCATAGGACACTGAGCAGATTATAATTCATTTATGCTTTAGTTGAAAAGTCCTAAGGACTGCCTTGAGTACAGAGATTTTCCCAGTCACAAAGTTAATGAATGTCAGAGATAGAACCTACACCCAGGTATACTAGCCTCTAAGACCAGCACTCTGTTATACCATATGGCTTTTAGATCTTCCAAATTTGTGTGAAAATATATGTGACAACAAGTAGGAAAAAATACTATGTCCCTCCATATTACTGCCAGAAAGCTATGTCTTAACATAGGCTATTCCTTTATAATTTACTGGCATCAGGAGATATGACTGTACCCATATTATAGGTTATGTTGTTTGAGGCTTTTACTGTATATAGTTGGTTTTTCAGGGGATATGTTCTGATTCCTATTCTTTTCAGTAATCATATTATAAGGGCAATTTTACTAGACCTATAAAATCTTACAAGTTAAAATTTCTAGGAATTATTCTTCCTCTTACAAATTAACAAAGTTTTATTATGATCCTACCACAAATCTTTGAAATTGACCTGCTTCAAAATAGTGATATTTTGTGGCATTTATTTGAAATACAAAGCCCAAAACATCAAATTCCTTTAAAGTGCAGCCTTTGAAGTCACATAATAGCCTTGGAGTAAATCACCCTCTCCAAAGAACTTCAAGATCCCTCAGGTAAGAGCCTACATCTCATTCAGGGCTTTGATACTTGCAGGGTATACTCATTCATATCACTACTTATTCAATATCGTCTTCTATCTAGTCAGCACTTACTAAATGTTGTTGATGGATTCCAGTCTAATGAGATGTTCATTATGAGTGCCATTCTGATGAGGTTTAAAATGGCCTTGAGCTCAGTCAAGTCAACTAGCATCAGCATGAAATGGGGTAATCAAAAACCATTAGAGAGGGGACAGGAAAAAAAAAAAGTTCAGGTTACATGCCATTTTAAAGAACAACATGCTCTTCAATAGCTCTTTAGGTTAGATACAGTTACAACTGACAGCTCTGGGGCTATGTACTCTGAGACGGGATAGTCCTAAAAATGAAAGGGGTACCCTAGTTAGAAGGTAGACAAAGTACCACTCCTTCCCACCTCTGTTTATTGCCCTGAGAAGAAATAAAAGTTAATACGGTAGCTTACCATAATTCTAATGTAGCCAATATGTTTTCTAAACCTGTTCCCTTTTAAGTGGTAAAATTAGGTAGGAGCATATAAAAGTAATCAAAACCATCAGTGGCAATAGCACATTATAACATATACCCTAGCAAGCAAGCCTCTATAAAAGTTCCCTTACTGCTTGGTTTAGCCTGGGGGAAGGGAATCATTGCTTTCAAGCTTCACTATCTGTAATTCCCACAGGCCATTACCCAAAAATGGTCAACCTGGATAAACATTTGAGAGCAATGTTTTCCGGTTTGTTTGCTTCTCCTCCCCTGTCCCCCCACATCGTTTCTACTGATATTTTCTTCTGTTCTTGGTGGCTGACCTTTCGCAAATGTTGGTTTTGCTGCAGAAATGTCCTGTTGTAAATAAGAGGGCAGAAGTCATGAAACAAAGGTCAGCAGAGCAAGAAGACTCTATGTGAGTAGAATGGGCTTGTTTCATGCATTCCATATCCACTGTGGCAGAATGAACCAGTCAGCTACAACCATCTCAGACTCAAGAATGAGGGCATCTGCCTGCTTTCCAGTCATGCACTAAGATCAAGTTGTTCCAAATGCAATTTTTCTATGTCTTCCATAGATCTCTCATGAGAAAATAAAGGAAAATTTTCAAAGAGAAAATAAGTAAGGGTTAGGGGCATGTTAGTGTGAACTATTCTGCTAGAACTCAGTCAAGCTCTAAAAGGCGTTGTAGGGTTTTCTTTTATTGTTTTGTCAAAATATCCCCCCTTTGGCCAGACCTATGGAGAGTGGTCCCAATATGGAAATTACCTTAACTTGATTTAGATTGACTCTTAATTAGTAATTTATAATCATTGGAATTTCCCTGTGCACTACAAGGTTAAAATGATCCACCTCTGATGAAGCAGGTGAGAAAGAGTTTGAATCCAACTCTTCTTAAATGTTTACATTTAGGTCAAGCTTGTATCATATTATGATACATATCATATGACAATATGTCTCATAATATGGTATGGTTTTATATAAATAGATGAATGCGCATTTGGGTGTATATAGGCACATATATATATACAGATTATAACATGTTTATGTACGTATATATAAAATATACATATTTATTTGTATGTATAAATGTATGTGGCATTTACCTGGAAATATATAACATAAGATATAGGTAATATATATATGCATATATATATATATATATAAAATAAATTAAGGCATACATTCTGTGAATACTGAAAATTTTGTATGAAGAACAATGGGTAGTATTTTATTGAGTATCAACATGAATGATTTTTGATATAATACTGGCATTATTTCTGCTAGTGGACAGACATGTTTATGAATTATATATTTTCCACACTTCACAAAAGAAGATAAACAAATGTAATGATTGAATTATTCTAGTTTGCAAATATCTGGGAGGAAATAGTTTCCAATAAAAGAAAAAGACAAGGAAAGTTTCAAAGAAGTGTAATGTTTCTCTTGTTCTGTGTGCCTGACACCCTGATTGTTTCATCACAATATGTGATGCATTGTTAAGTTAACAGAACTAAAAGTTCCTAAGGTGAGGTTATTTTCTATTTTTCTGAGGGATGTAATTTATATATAACAAGACAGAAGTTTAAAGAAAGGGATTGTTACATGCTTGGGAAGGAAAATTAAAGCAATAGCAGTGGCAACATTAATGTTTTTTTTCCTTCTCTGAACCATACCTCTAACACTGTTCAATATCCAGGACAGTGAAGGTATAGATGAGCATGGGATGTGAAATTAGAATTGTTTCCTGGGACAATATATAGATGACTATAACCAGCAACCATTTCAATACCATCAAGTATCAACGATTTGAACATAAAGGAATGGAATTTCTCTTTACATTTTTAAAACTTCTATCTCAAGCCCTTGGAGTTTAGCTGAGTTCAGACTATTTCTTGAAACAAAAATAAGGAAGGGAGGGAAGAACAAAATATATTCCATAATAATTAAACATTAATGATGACTACTAGTGTAAGAATGGTTGGCATAATAATATGATTAATGTTATAAAGAGTGACTTCTATTTAATTGTGTATATTTTGTGAAGGTTATCTATAAAAGTAGAGGGTCCTTTTTTACACCAAAATAAAAACTTTCTTCCTGAGTGACTGTTTTGTTTTTGTTTTGTGTTTTTTTTTTTCTTGCAACTAAAGGTTCCATAAAGGTTAGGGCTCAGAGTAGCTGTCCCAATTAATTCAGTTCTGGTATTTAGTATGCCTTTATCTAAGTACTCAGCTCCATATAGTTAGACATTCTTTAAGTATCAACTCTGTTGATTTAATTTAAATATTCTTCATGTAACCATTCTTGCCCAAAGAAATGCTATACAGTAAATGTATGAAATATTCTATTGACAGCTAATAATTTCAAAATTTGCATTCCTGTAGGATAATACAAGCACTGGAAACTGTAACTCTCATAACCATGAATATTGGAGATAGATACATATATACACATATGTGTGTGTATATATATATACATACACATACATGCAAATATATAAAATATTTTTGCAGCAATCTGAAAAGGAAACCAGAAGCAATATAAGAAAATTATGTACATAATATTTCACTAAAAAGTAATGTACTGACTTTTAAATTACTTTTGTTTCTTACTTTGGGATCATAGTTACTTACATACTTACTTATAGACTGCCACTACCTGAGCCTTCCCTTGTAAAAAAAAAAAAAAGAAAAAAGAAAGGAAGGAAGAAAAGAAGTTAAATAACATCTATCAAATTAGAAACTACAATTGACAATATATGTAATTATCTAGACCTTTATTCTTCTTCCCATCTCTCTCTCACCTTGATACTCCCTAGAAAAAATAAGATTGTTATGCTTCCTTAGTTTTTATCTAGGGTAAAAAATATATCGTTATTCTTGCATAGTGATCAGTTTCATTTAATTGGGAGTATTTTTCCACCTTTATTATTATTGTCACCACACATGTTGTTTCGCTGATTCTATTTATGCCCCCCCACATCAATCTTTATAATTCTTCGAGTGTTTATCTGAATTCCTCAAATTTATCTATCACTTATTATCGATCAAATGACATCTAATTAACTCCAAATACCATGATGTGATTAGCCATCAGTTACTGATAGTCATTTTGCTGTCATGTTTTTGCTCTCCAAAATTTGCTAATTTCAGATTGGGGTGTCAAGAAGTATTCTATTTTATGATTTCTTTCATCCAGGAACACACAGTTGAGAAATATCCTGTAATTCAGACCAACAATTATACAACTTGAACTGATTCAGAGACTAGTTTAGTGTTCTAAGTCAAGACATACTCAGGGACATACATGTACTATATGCTTTATATCCAAACTTGAACTAAATTCTTCCTTACTCTGAAGCTGGCTCTTTATAATTAATATGTAATGATAATTTTCATTATATAAATATTTTTATTATATTCTGTATCTTTGTTTCTTTTTAAAATATCTTGGGGGTATAACATTAGAATCACTGAATATGAAGTTATGAAGTTTTGACATGACTTTTTATCTAATATCTTAGAATGCATATATTTTCCTCCTGAAAAGTCACCATAGAAGTCTAAACTTATTTTGATAGTGCAGCAACTCAACATGTGTTTTGAAATCATTTTTCAGAATACCTTAGATATCAGTTTCATTGCTTTATCATTGGCTTTATTTTGGACTTTATTTCTCAGATAAAATTCCCACTTTATTCATCAGTTTTGGTTCTAAATGATTGAGGTTAGTTTCCAAAATATACTAAATTCTCAAAGGAGAAAGATTCACCAATACTGAAGGTATCTAAAAGCATGAGTTATAAACTATGAAAGCAATTTCAAAAGCAAAGTTTGCAAAAAAAAAAAATTGAGCAATGGCAATACCTACAGAATGGGTATTCATCATTTCAAAGAGTAATTAAAAGAAGACAGAATTCAGTGAGATATATCCCTTCTGGTAATTTAGCTAAGAAATCAGTCATATTACTTTGTAGTAACATCACCTGAAGTCACATACAAGAGGCATTTTTTCACTTCAAAAATTTCTAGGAAGTTCTCATAGTCAAGGAGAATTTGCTGTAATGTTGTTTCCTATGTTATAATTCCATTTTCCATGAATTGTCCCTGGAAAACAAATTAGATTCAATTGTACTCGTCTTTTTTAGGAGCAAGATCTGTCCTACACAAGGTAAGGTAATTTTCCCTTCTGAAAAATATTGGAACTATCCTCAGGACTTAATTGGTGAAGTGAATTAGAACTCTACAACTGATATGGCTTCCTGGGTAGGCTAAAAACAAAAATAAATGATGTATGAGGAATCAGAGTCTCAAACTTCAGACTTGACATACATTTCTGACCTGAGAACCAGCCAACCCAGAGGCAAGGAAGATGAACCCAAATGAATCAATGATATATCTCCACAAAAAATTCATTCCATTGTAGCTAAATTAACTTCCTTTTGCTAATTTCCAAAAACGCCTACTAGTGTCTCATTTCATTTTAATGATAAAATACTAAATTAACCTGAATTAGGCCTGAATCAGAACAATTTTGGTGAAGTTAGCAAGATGCCCTGCTTTACAATAATAATGGACAATTTCATTTATGAGGTAATGAGAGTAGTAGAGTAGCTGTTCTTAAAGATAAAAGGTAAGTATCCAAAACATGACATATTTAGAATTTACAGAGGCCATTTAGTTAAGCAAGGATTTAAAAAAAATTAAATGGACCGTAAATCTAGGGCTAGAAGTTACCTTAGAGTCCACATAATAAAATCCTACTACTTTACAGCAGGGAAAATAACTGAGACCCATAGACTTGACCAAAGTCACAAAAGTAATATTATTAATAGTAGAGTTTTAATCCATTCTTCTGATTCCAAAACCATTGTTTCCCCCCCTATACTTCTTGTCCAGGGTCATAACTAAGTGAATTCCATTATTCTTTATTTTATTTTTAAATGAATCAAGATTGTCTTACTCTAGAACTGTAAGACACAAGTATATAGCAGAGCTATTGAACGATGTAGCATAAACCTTTGCTAGTCTCATACTGATAACTCAATCTTGATAGAAAAGAAATGGGATTGAGTCACTCCTCTAGTGAGGGAGAAAAGAAAAGAAAGAAATTTTAGATTTAAAAATATGCCACACATTTAACTCTTAAGTCACATAAGACTGAAAAAGAACATAATAGTTTCTTTAAGGAGCCAGTGTTGCCAATTCAAAAGAAAAACCCAAGCTTCATTCAATCAGACCCTTTACCTCTGAGGTATGGCAGAAACAATTGTAATGTACCTATAATTCCCACTAAATTATCAGGGCACTATTTGGCATGTCAAGAGGCTTATACAAGAACAAATTAAGAGAGGATGGCATTCCTAGCATCCTAAGTTCTAGTCTGAAAAGAAAAGCGAGCCCTCTGCAGACAAAACCTTCTCCAGTAAAAAGACATAACAGGATGGAACATCTGAAAGTATTTGTCACAGTACAGATATTTCTCATTTGAGGAAAACCCATTTTCTTTATTTTTTCAGTGTTTACTGATGGAAGTTGAGAAGGGTAAAGAAAAATTATTTTCCTGAGGCTTTAATAGAATTCTGGATGAGAGAGCAGGAAATGTGCAGGACGTGATGTTGTGATCTAAAGGACTTTAGATTGTAGTAAGATACTGACATCATTATGAAAGAGTCATAGTTTCATCCTCACTCTACTCCTCCATCTCCTGTATGATGTTCATGTAAAATTGTGCTTTCAGAGATCGAACATGATTTCCATGTGGAAATTGTGACTCTGAGAATCTAGTACTAAGTAAGCAAAGGAGCATGTGTCACTTTTTGATCGCCCTATTCAAGCAATTATCTAAGAAAATACCTTAAATAGGAAAAAACTAGGGAAACAACACGGCTTAGGACCAGTCCTTTATCTCCTTTACTGCCAGCTTACCTTTCAGATCCCCTTTTTTATCCCCCATCTATGGCATACTAAGGCTAATATGCCATAAGCTTTGCAGAAATGCCACTTTAAGATGAAGAACTATTCTTTCCATTTAAAATTTATTATACATTTATTCACTGCCAACTAGGAACATTTATTTATGGAAATTAAATACTTGGCAATACCATATTCAACTACAGAGAGCAATGGCTATTTGGTATTTTACAAGATTCTATAATCAGAAAATGAAATGTGAAAGATGTGTTCTGAGAGTTCAACCGGCTGCATTTATATATTCTGTAGTCACATGTCTATATACTATTTAATAGGTAATAGTTCACCAAATGTTCAAATAGTGCAAGAGTTATTAATATGATAGTTATCAGGATATATTAACCCTTTGACAAACAGTGCTGCACAGTGACTGGAAAGATAACTTTAGAATCTAGAAGACCTGAGACCATGTTCAGCCTCTGGCACATACTAGGAATGTGACTTTTAGTAAATCACTCAATCTTCCAACATTTTGGACAGGTCCTAAGTACTATAAATTACAACAAAATTATTGATATCAATAAACAGAGTTTTGTCTCAATCTATATATTCCCTATATAATATTGATTAAATCATAGTTCCAGATTCTCCCACTCATTTCCTCTCCCTCAACAAAATAATCTTTTAAGATTCTCAAGTTGCATATAATAGTTGAAAAAAACCATTATTATTGAAGCGTGATTTCATAAAGTTCATAAAATATCTAATTTCTACTCAGGAAATACCTAATCCCAAAATTTCCTAAATAAAAAAAATATTTATTCCAAAGTTCAGAGATCAAAGATAAGTTTTCAGCCTAAGAAATGAGTAACTCATATTTGTCAAAAATGAAATGTTACCCAGATAATACAAGGAATAATAGATATGCAAGTAAATCTGGAAGTATTATTTTTGGTTTCCCATCCATAGAGCATATGACCATTTGTTATGTGAATCATTTCTGTATCCCAAATTATACATCATGTTTATGAATACTTATTCTGTGTGTGTGTGTGTGTGTGTGTGTGTGTGTGTGTGTGTGTCTTTCTGTGTGTCTATCTCTGAGTCTTTATCACGGTCTAGGTTCTCTCTGTCTCTTTCTCCCTCCATCTTTCCTTTCCTCTTCTTCTCCTTCTCCTGGAGATATTGGTGGGGATGTCAGTGAATGTTAAGTTGTTAATCAATTGGAAAACATGTCTTGTCATTCACTATACAAAATTTTCTATAATCTCCTTTTTGTCTTGTTGGAGCTAGGTAAATTGGCCAAGTGAGTGATGACTAAGTTGAAAGTAAAGATTTATAACATAATAATAATGGCAAGGAATGGCATTCCAAACACCAGTAATCCAAGTATTGTTATTTGACTATTTGGATAGTCAAATACACTAAATTTCACCTGCAAAATTGCTATTAGCTGAAATTTATCTATACAGTTTTTATAGTTTACAAAGCATTTTTCCACAACTACTCAATGAGTTACTTACTAAAAGTATTATTAAATCTATTTTACATATGAAGAAACTGAGTTAAAATTAAGTATTCAGAGTCACATTGCTAGCAAGTGATAGGGCCAGGTTTGAACCTAGCTCTCTCAGATACTAATACTAGATTCTTAACACTCTGCTACTGTATATTTCTAAATGAGAACTGATGGGAATAACAGATAAGGCCAGGTATCTGTTTACACAATTATGTAATTGGGTGAATTAGTTGAAAATAGCCTAAGAAATGTTCTTGTAGTTTTTTTTTTTGTTTTTTTTTTTTTTGTTTTTTTTTGTTTGTTTGTTTGTTTGGTTTTTTTTGGCAGCACCTTGCACTTTGTTGGTGCTGATACTATTCCTTGCTGTTATTATTATGCTGCAAATCTCCACTTTCAACTTAGTCATCACTCACTAGGCCAGTTTACCCAACTCCAACAAAACAAAGAGGAGTTCCATAGGAAGTTTTGTATGCTGAATGAGGAGACATATTGTCAAATTGATTTATAACTTAGCATTCACTGGTATCCCCACCAGTACCTCCAGCAAGTTACGTAGAGCGGTGTAGAATCTCCAACTGTTGGAAGTTTATAATAATATAGGGGGATGATAGGCCACCAAAAAAATTACAGAAATATACAAATGATACAATCCCAGACTTACACAAACTAATCACTGCTAAAATATTAATGATGCATGCTTAATAAACACATACATATATGTATAGAAATATGTATGTGCATTTTTATATGCATGCATGGGACTATGAATAAAGAGCCAGACTTAGAATCAGGAAGAAATGAATTCAAATTCAGTCTCAGATACTTACTAGACTGTTTGCCTCAGTTCTTTCATCTGTTAAATGATCTGGAGAAGGAAATAGCAAACCATTCTAGTATTTTTGCCAAGAAAACGCTAAATAGGGTCATGAAGAGTTGGGCATGACTGAACAATACCAAATACATGCATTTATATGTTTAATGTGGCTATATAAGCATCTCTGTGTTTCTATATTCATACATATATATATATATATATATATATATATATATATATATATATATATATATATATATATATGATGTGTCTTTGTAAGTATATGTCTATACATATTCACAGGTATATATGATTAAGTACCTATATATGTGCATTCATATATTCAAATATATATTATATACATACATATGCACATATATAAAGTACTACATCCATGCCTACAATGCTCTCCCTCCTCAACTCCGGGCTTCCCTGGTTTCCTTTAAGTTTCACATAAAATCCCATCTTTTACATGAGTTTTTTCCCAACCCCTCAGTTGTAACGTCTTCTCTTTGCTAATTATTCATCCTTGCATCTAGGGCCTTCTCCATTCATACTGAGCTATATCTTGCCATTGGATTCAGATGGCACTGGAGGAAAAAGATAACCTTGCGTAGATAGCCTTCCCTCCCTTAAAGCCAATTCACTGGCACATTATGGCATCACCTTCCTGATGTCATGGATCCCTTCAATAACAAATGAAAAACACCAACAACAGTACTGTATACAGTTCATTTTTTTATTATATTTGTTTGTGTGTTGTCTCCTTCATTAGATTATAAGTTTTCTGAAAGAAGAAATTGTCTTTTACTTCCTTTTGTATTCTCAGTGTTTATCACAGTACCTTGCACATGTAGTTGCTTCAAAATGTGATCAATTTATTTATCTAAAAAATACTTAATAAATGTTACTGTTGTTACTATATTATGCTAACTGCCAATATCCATAGGCACCATTTAGTGTTCTCATTTCTTTTTGTCTGACATCACTGACTTAAAAAAAGGCTAGAAAGCCTGATGTCTTGAATATCTTTTGATTGCTATGATAGGACCTTGAAAAATCTTTTATTTCTGAGTATAAAGTCTTGTTAGTCGTATTATTAATATAAATGGTGAGTGTTGGGGTAAGTGATAGTACCATGAATATAGACTCACTGAGTCAAAGCAGTTATCAATGAAGGTGCAATGGTTTAATGAAGTAATGAGTACAGAAATGGTCAGTAAGACAATATGAATAGTTTGAAATTATAATATAACTAACTGGAGGCATAAACAAAAGTTATAAATGAGTAATTTTTAAAATGCATGATTCTGGAAACAGATAGCAGCAGGTAATGAAGATGCAGAAGTAAGATCATAATACCATAAATTTTTAGAACTACAAGAAATCCTGGAAGCAAAATCCATAGACTAAGAGCAATAAAGGAGCCTAGAGGTCATCTCTCTGAACCTTTCATTTTCCAGATAATCAAATTAGGTTTCAGAGAAATTAAGAGATTCCTCAACCTAGCAAGAAGCAGAGGCAAGATTTAAATCCAGGTCCTTCTCCTTCCTGTATGATTCTTAATACATTAAGGTCTGAAACTCCTTGATAGAAATTATAATATTTTATTTGTAGCAGCAAGGATTCTGCAAATGAATAAGAAAATGTGAGTAAATCAACTTGTCATGTTATACATAAATTGTTTTTCTATGTTGCATTAAAACAGATATTCAAAGGCTTCATAAGGAAAATTAAAAACACTGCAAACCACCTTTGAGAAGCAGTTTGACTAGAATAAGAAGCCAAACTGACTCAATGCTAATTAAACTATTAGAATGGAAGGGATAGCAGGAATGAGTAAGTCTAACTTTCAAGTTATATACAAGAATAAGACAAGAACATGCTGGGATAAGCTTGGTCAGTCCTCCTTAAATCGTAGTAGAAAAAGGAGAAAGACATTTACCTGAGGGTCTAAGTTATTATGCTAGAAGTTTCAAGGGAAGCTCCTGACTCAGAAATAAAACATTCCATCATCATATCATCCCAAAAGAGATTCAATACACTAAGCTTTCTAACATCCATCTTTTAAGCCAAAGTTGTCTCTGCCTTCAAGAAGCATACAATCTAATGGAGAAGACAAGACACAATCAAATATATAAAAAGTGAACTACCTACAAGAGTGTAGTTGGTTTGTTGAACGAGAGGTAATGCTATGACATAAAAGTGAATTGGGTTTAAGGGAGGGAGCGATGCACACAGTCACCAGCCTATTTCTCCTCTAGAGCCATCTGGGTCCAGTGGTAACATATACATCATCATAATTGAAGATGGCCTTGGATACAAGATAAAGAGGAAATAATTAACAAAGAAAAGGCACTAGAATTAAGAGAGTTTGGAAAAAGTTTCCTATAAACTATGGGATTTTAGGTGAGACTTAAAGGAAGCCAGCAAAGCCAAGAGTTGAGGAGATAGAATATTGAAGGTATGGGTATAGCATTTTTCATATGTTCACATGTATGTGCATAATATACACTTGTATATATTAATATATGTATATATGTACTTAATTATATACATATATGGATACACACATGTACATGTATGTATATCAAGACCCATAATACATATGCATGTATGTAATGGTTGTTGTTCAGGCATGGCCAACTTTTCATGGACCCATTTGGATTTTTTGCCAAAGATACTGCAGTGATTTGCTATTTCCTTCTCTGGCTCATTTTATGGATGAAAAACTGAGGCAAATAGGATTAATTTATTTATCCAGGGTCTCATAGGGAGGAAGTATCAGATGGCAATTTCAATTCAAGAAAATGAGTCTTCCTGACTCCAGGCCTAGCATGCTATTCACCAAGACATCTAGCTACACACATTAAAATTAGCTATGTTCTATCGTATTTATTTTGTGAAACATTTCCCAATTACAATTCTATTAGGTTCTTACTAAGTGCTAAGTTGGTACTTGACAATTCTCTAGTTCCGGCCTTTACTGGGAGTTTTGCTTGTGAATTCCTGGGGAAGAGCTTGCATGCTTGGGAGGAACAAGTTCATTGGTTGAAGTAATTCTTCCCAGAAGCCCTTGCATTATCCCATGCCCAGTCTCTGGGAGGATAAAAGAGGGCAGCTCTGGAGGAAAAGAGAGTTTTGTCTGGACGAGACTTGAGGCTGCTCTCTGCAGGAAGGGAAGTTGGCTCTCTATAGGAACAAGGATCTGTCTGAGAGATTTGAGTTGACACAGCAGGTCTCCTCCTAGAGATCGATCAGCAGCTTCTGGAGACAACAGCATGTTACAAATTGGCACCCAACGTAGGGCAAGGACTTTTGCTTATCCTAACAAGGACTTATTCTGAGCCCTTCAGAGGAGCTAGTCTGGACCATCGCAATTTGGCACCTGAACAGGGACAGACACGGTCCTGATTCCAGTGGAAAAGCCTCTGATCCAGATCTCAGTCTTTCTGACCCAGAACCGTGAGTAACAAGGAAACTTTGTTAAAGATTAAGTGAGCATTCTAATATATAAATAAGGAACTTAACTTGTTAAGGGCTAAACCAGCAATCTCTTATAGTGAAATGGGGCAAACGCCTTCTGTTCAAGGAAAATGTATGGAGAGCATTTTCGAGGTTATGAAAAGCCAAGGATTGATTATAATTTTGGAGGAGATTACTGAATTTTTAAAAACTGTGAAGGTCATATGTCCTTGTTTTTCTTTGGAAAAAGAATTGGATCTAGATGAACGGGAATTAGTAGGAAAGCAATTAGGTGAACACTACAATTGCCCTTGTGAGATTTTGCTCTTTGGTTTCAGACCAAACTCCATTTCCAAAGATACACTTCATACCTACAATTTAATCCAAATGGCTTTTTAAAAATGTTATTCTAAAGTAAGAGAAGAAGGAGTAAATTGGGGAGGTGTCAACTAAACTAGTTGAAAAGGATGAACCAGATAACAATGAAGTTAAGTACAATTCTGAGCAACAGGAGCATTTCCCATCTCCTCCCTCAATTAACACTTCAGGGGTGGAGCAAAAAGGAGGAGGGGAAGAGGCAGAAACACAAACAGAATTGCCTGTGAAGCAGCCTAAGCCTATGACAAGATTGGAAAAAGCATTGGTTAAAGCTAAGAGAGAAGGACAGGATACAAGTGATTTTATACATGCATATCCTGTGATTGAAGATATTGACTCTGTAGGTCAAAAAAGGAGAAGATATGCACCTTTAGATTTGAATAAAATTAAAGATTTGAAAAAAGGTTGTACCCTTTATGAGGCTACATCAGCTTATGTTAAAATGTTACTAGATGGTTTGTCTTATGAAGTCCTAACCCCGAATGATTGGAAATCCATAGCAAGGACATGCCTAGAACCTGGAGAAAATTTGTTATGGCTTGCGGAATTTCATGAGTTATGTAAAATCCAAGTCAGATGTAATTTGGAAATAGAAGTTAACACACAATTCACTTTTGAACACTTAGCTGGTGAAGGTCGGTATTGAGAGAATTCAGAACAACTTAATTATAACATGACAATATATGAGCAAATTGCTAAGACTGCAATAAAAGCTTGGGGTGTCCTCCCTGGACAAAAAGATCGTGGAGAGGCTTTCATTAAAATAGAGCAAGATCCCAATGAATCTATTGCAGATTTTGTGGGATGTTTGCAAACTGCTGTCAAAAGAACTATTGGAGAAAATGCAGCTACAGAAATAATGACCAGACATCTGGCTAAGGAAAATGTTAATGAGATTTGCAAAAGAATTATATGGGGATTAGACAAAGATGCTCCTTTAGAAGAGATCATAAGACACTGTGCTACAGTGGGAACAAATGCTTTTTACACCCGGGCAATGATGAATGTGGAAAGACAGGGTCCCTCCTGGCAAGGGACTTCTAGAGAAACTCGGCGATGTTTTCAATGTGGAAAAATTGGACATTTAAGAGCTAAGTGTAGGTATAGAGATACAGTGAGAAGACAGGGTGAGAGAAGACCTAAAACTCCATGTCCAAAATGTCACAAGGGTCTCCACTGGGGCTCCGAATGTAGATTGACCCAGGGAAATAAGAGGCAGGACCCAGCTTCAGCCCCCCTAGTGGGGCATGATGGCAGCTGAGGTTACATCCAGAGAATTTTAAAACATGATCAATCAGCTAAAAGGCAATCAGATGGAAGAAAGGGATTGAAATTAGGAAAAATAGAGTTGTGTGCAGTAGAGACTAGTGAGATACTCCCTGGAGAAGTGAAATCTGTTCCTATTGAGCCTATGGATCCTTTGCCTCCAGGCACAGTAGGCTTAACCATCTCACCTTCTGAGAGTGCCTATAAAACAGTGTCCATCCATACCCTGATGTGGGAAACTGGAGAACGTGTAGCTAATATCCCAGTCACTAACACAGGTAGACAATGTATAATTTACCAACCAGGAGAAGTAGTAGCATCAGGTTTATTGTTATGTACCCCTAATAAGCAACCTGGTGATAGTCACCTAGATTCTAACTCCAATGAACAAAATCCAGGAATATATTGGACAGCAGCTGTGACAGCTGACCGACCTATGCTTACTTTTTATATAAATGGAATACCATTTGAAGGATTGGTAGACTCGGGTGCAGATTGTACAGTTATTAGAGATGCCAATTGGCCCAGTCACTGGCCAAAGATTAAGGCAGACACCTACATGTCTGGGGTAGGAGGATCAATAGCAGCAGAAGTTAGTGCTAGGCCTTTGAGATGGATATTTGAAGGTGAAACAGGAGTTTTTACTCCTTTTGTGGTTGAAAAAATCCCCATCAATCTGTGGGGAAGAGACATTTTACAGCAGATAGGATTACAAATAAGCACTTTGGCTTTTTAGGCAGGGCTCCTGTTGAAGGCCTAGCTGCACTTTCACCAGTTCCTATTCAGTGGAAGACTGATTCACCAGTGTGGGCAGAACAGTGGCCCTTAAGAAGTGATAAAATTCAGGCCTTATTAGACATAGTGAATGAACAACTTGACCAAGGACACCTGCGGCCTTCTCTAAGTCCTTGGAATTCCCCAATATTTGTGGTGAAAAAGAAATCTGGAAAATGGAGGATGTTAACTGATCTAAGAAGAGTAAATGAACAGACGGAAACTATGGGAACTCTTCAGCCTGGACTTCTATCTCCTACTCAGTTGCCAAGAGAATGGCCTCTATGGGTTATAGACATTAAGGATTGTTTCTATTCTATCCCTCTAGATAAGGAAAATATGAAAAGATTTTGCTTTTTCAGTACCTAGTGTTAATTTGGCTGAGCCTCATAAAAGATATGAATGGACAGTTTTGCCACAGGGAATGAAAAACAGCCCTACTATGTGCCAAATGTATGTTGCTGCTGCTCTTGCTCCAGTAAGAAAAGTCTTTCCAAAAGTAATATTGTTACATTATATGGATGATATTTTGGGATGTGCACCTGAGGAACAAATGTTAGAATCATGTCTACAAAAGACCATGGAAACACTGAAGTACTACAAACTGCATATAGCTACAGAAAAAATTCAAAGACATGCTCCTTTTCAATATTTAGGATATGAAGTATATCCTAAGACAAAAGCTTTCTTTAAGAACAGAGAATGAAGCTGCTCACACTGGACACTGCCCTTCTGGTGATAAAAATGACTTTCAAAAATTAATAGGAGATATCCAATGGATGCATCCAGTGTTAGGCTTAATTATCAATCAACTACAACCTCTATGTGACATTTTAAGGAGAGACAGTGCTTTAAATTCACCACACCAGCTTACAAAAGAAGCACAAGAGGCTTTGAGAGAAGTTGAACTGGCTTTATCCAATGTGGTTGAAAGAGTCACTCAAAAACCCTTGGAAATATCAGTTTTTGCTACAAAAGAGGCACCCACAGCAGTCTTTCATCAAGGAGACAGTGTGATTGAGTGGGTGAACCTCTCAGCACAACCAGAACAAAGCCTTACTCCTTACCCAGTGCTTGTGGCTAGAATTTTATTAAGGGCAATTAAGAGAGTAATACAATTATCTGGAATAAGTTCTGAAAAAATATACAAATTCTATACTAACACACAAATTAATGTATGATGTGAGACCATCCCAGAATGGCAAATTTTATTGGTCACCACTCTAAATTTTGCACATAGATCTCCATTAAAGATAACCCGGCTACTACATAATTGGCGATGGATTTTCGAAGAAAAGGTTTCTAAGGTTCCTCTTAAAGGACCAACAATCTTTACAGATGCCTCCAAAGAAAATATTTGTGCTGTATACTCTCATGATTTAACCATAAAGAGAGTAGTCAGGACTCCTTTTCAGTCCACTCAACAGAATGAATTATTTGCTATCATGCTAGCATTTATTTATTACCCAGGAGACATAAATATAATTACTGATTCAGCCTATTCAGTAGGTGTAGTACAAAGAATTGCCACAGCTCAAATAAAATTTGCAGCCTCTAATATTTATCAGCTCTTTAAGGAACTTCAAGAGCAAGTAAGAAAACATACATACAAGATTTATATCTTGCATGTCCACTCACATAGTAAACTTCCAGGTCCTATTTTTGATGGAAATTCAAAGGCAGATAGCCTTCTAACCATGTTAGTCAGTAGTCCTTTATTTCAGGAAGCACAAGAATCTCATTCTAAATATCATCAGGCTGCTTGAGCTTTATGTTTACAATTTGGAATAACAAGAGAGGAAGCTAGGAGCATAGTAAAAAGCTGCACAGCTTGCCTTCCTTTCCATGCTCCTACACTCCCTCCAGGGAAGAATCCTAGTGATTTGAGACCCAATGAAATCTGACAAATGGATGTGACGCATTATAAATCTTTTGGTCGTCTGTCTTTCATCCACGTGGTAATAGATACCTTTTCAGGATTAAATTTTGCAGTGCCAACAGCAAAAGAGACAGCCCGAGTAGTCACTGAATTCCTTATCCAAGCATTTGCAATTATGGGTGTGCCACAAGAAATAAAAACAGACAATGGACCTGCCTGTTCTTCTAAGCATTTTGCACACTTTTGTGCGCAGTATAAGATTTTACACATCACTGGAATACCTTTTAATCCGCAAGGTCAGGCAATAGTAGAGAGAAGAAACAGATATATTAAAGACACTCCTCCAAAAACAAAAGAAAGGGGGAGCCACAGGTAACCCTAGAGAACTTCTAAATTTAGTTCTCCATACCATTAATTTTCTAATTTTTGACAAAGATGCACTGGCTCCGGCAGACAGGTTTTATAACCCACCAGAAGGGCAGTGTCCAGTGTGAGCAGCTCCATTGTCCTTAGATAATCGCCAGGTGATGTGGAGAGACCCAGAAAGTGGTGAATGGAATGGACCATATAGGTTAACTGCTTGGGGGAGAGGGTTTGCTTATATTTCTTCAGATGGAGAAGGAATCAGATGGGTGCCAACGAGTCGTATTCGCCTTGTCCATCAGAGAGAGACAAAAAAAGAGAAAGACCTCAAAACAAAGGATAAAATCTAAGAAACATCTGACACTGAAAGAGCATGGCTAATAAGAAGACTGTTAAAGAACTTTAAAACCAGCAGGAATCATTGGACTTCCTAACACAAGATGAGAATAATGGACAATGGACTTATGGACATTTATAAATTCTCAATTTATGATTATTTGATCATGTTATTTGTTACAAACTTCTAGCATGTGTTATGTTACTATGTTACTATGTTACTATATGTTTATCTATGTAATTATGTGTAATGCCTCCCATTTTGATGGATTTATTTTTCAAGGTCATGACCACCCTATGTTCTAAATCAAAAGAAAGGGGGAGATGTTAGGTTCTTACTAAGTGCTAATGAGATAATGAGATATTAGGTTCTTACTAAGTCGGTACTTGACAATTCTCTAGTTCCGGCCTTTACTGGGAGTTTTGCTTGTGAATATCTGGGGAAGAGCTTGCATGCTTAGGAGGAGCAAGTTCATTGGTTGAAGTAATTCTTCCCAGAAGCCCTTGCTTTATCCCACACCCATTCTCTGGGAGGATAAAAGAGGGCAGGTCTGGAGGAAAAGAGAGTTTTGTCTGGATGAGACTTAAGGCTGCTCTCTGCAGGAAGGGAAGTCAGCTCTCTACAGGAAGAAGAATCTGTCTGAGAGATTTGAGTTGACACAGCAGACCTTGTCCCAGAGAGCAATAGGCAGCTTCTGGAGACAACAGCACGTTACACAATTCAGTCTCAGATTGTACTTGCGCGTTTTGTAGGATTGCAGTGTGACCAATAGCCAATGTTTGACCCCCTTGTTAAACTGTTAGCTTTACTCTCTTGATCCTTACAAAGCAATCACATCCTTTTGAGACTGAGGATTATTATTCATCCCACTGCTACCCTATATTAAAAAATTCCTACTACTTAATCATTCTTTTTTATACTATTCTATAAACAGCCACATAGTAGCAACTTATCTCCAGTTCTGTTCCTTCATTCTCTTACCCCTATAATCCTCAAAGCTATTCCATCTGCATCTTATTCAAACCTGCCTACACCTTCTTCTTATGCGCTTTGGAATATCCATTACAAAGTGAATACATTCCCTTCATCTGAATTCTATATTCTATGTTAAATTTATATGATAGTATATAGTATATATATATATATATATATATATATATAATATATATGTGTATTTCTACACATAAGTTTCCTATTTTTAAATTTTCTCAAAGCCCTTTAACTTCATCTATCACTTTTTCCTAGTTTCTGATGCTGAGATGACTCTTCTTGTCAAAGACAGTCTACTCTTCTGAGTACTTGTTCAATCTGCTACTATCATCTCAAAAAGATTGTCTTTTCAATCATTCCTTCATCTCTCTAAACTAAATAAAGTTGGACTCTTTGTCTTATGGTCCCTCTCTGCTGCCTTCAGACATGCACAGTTATGTCCTATTCTTCACATTCTTCACTAGAGTCTGACACCATTTCAGGCCAACACCCTGTATCTCTCCATTTCTCAGCCAAATTCCTCAGACATATAATCTCCCCATTTCTTCTGTTCCTTAATCCGACTTTCTCCTCAATCCTTGACAGCCTGGTTTATGACATTATCACTCAACTGAAACTTCTTTCTCCCATGTCACTAATTATCCCTTAATGGCTAATTATGATTGGCTTTTTTTCCTCAGTCTCCATCTGTGCTCTCTCTGCTACTTGAGAAATTTTTGACCAAAATCTTCACTTGGATTCTTGATGCTAAGAGTAGAGCTTTCTTACTGGCTGTGTGACTTTGGGCAAGTCACTTTGCAAGGAATTATATCATTCAGTGATAAAAACAATTCTGTATATTTTTTAAAGCAATACAAGTACTAATCTACATTGATTCCATATATTGCAATCTCCTATATCAGTGAAATTATAGATTCAGTCCCTATCCTTTCCCTACTCTTTGCTGCATGATTCTTCTACACCTTTTCTCTTATTAATGACATCAACATTCTTTGTCTCCTTTCTTGGCTCATTATTCATATCATCTCCCCTAAATACATGTTACTCAAAGGCTTTGTCAAGGGGAGAGGTCCTCTTTTCTCTATGTACTCTCTTTTAGTGACCTCATCGGCTCCCAGAGCCTGAATTATCATATTTATAAGTTAAGTTATACATCAGAATTATTGAATCTTAATTTTCCCCTGAATTTCAGCCACATAGTAGCAACTTATCTCCAGTTCTGTTCCTTCATTCTCTTACCCCTATAATCCTCAAAGCTATTCCATCTGCATCTTATTCAAACCTGCCTACACCTTCTTCTACACCTTCTTCTATGCACTTTAGAATATCCATTACAAAGTGAATACATTCCCTTCCTTCCATATTCGGTGATACAAATTAACTGGCCTTCTTTCTTTTCCTCCCAAGTAACACTCAATCTCTCATCTCTTTTCATGGGGTCTTTCAATGCTTGGAATGTATTCCTTATTTACTTTTGTCCCACAAATTCCCTGTTTTCCATTGTTCAAGTACCATCTTCTACACAACACTTTCCTTAATCCTCCAAGTCCTTTCCTTCCCTTCCTATTTTGAATTTGTATTGATTTTCATTTATTCTCTTTATCTTTAGTCTCCAAACACCTTGATGGTTTGTCTCCCCTCTTAGAATGGAATTTTCCTGGGAGTAGGGATGTTTCAATCTATTTTTATCTTCACTATTTTCAACAGTATCTGACATACAGGAGGCATTTAATAAATGTTTGTTTGCTTAATTGATTAACTTATCCTTTGTCTAATTATATCCTTGTCCTCTGACAAGGAATACTATTTAAAGTATTATTGAGGAGTTTAAAAGATAACATAAATGACCCAGTGACTTGGAACATAGTCTAACTCATTATTGCTATCAAACTTTGAGGATAGGTAGGGGTGTTTGGTTAATATACACAGAGGCTTTGTGAACTTAATCTTAATTCTGAGAGAGAAAAAAAGTGGAATAACTCAGAAAATTAAGCATAACTGTTCTTACTTTAAATGAAATTTCTACTATTATTACTTCCTGGGTGTTTACCATAATATTATTTGAGCTGTATTACACTTTTAAGTCATTTAGTGATCTAATATTGAGAACATTTCCTATAGAACAATTTAGTGGCTCAACTTTTCTGACTAGCCTAAAAGCTGAACACAAATAAGGTATTATGAAAAAAAATTGAGTTAATAAGTCATTATGAAATTTTACACCTAATACCAAACCATTTTCATGCCAAATTCAAATGAAGTTCAATAGCCTTCAAAAGCCAAATAAAACAGATTCAACTGTCTAAGAAAATGTTTTTTTTTTAAAGCTTTTCAAATATTAGTGAAATTTTTAGTTAGCATTGATAGGTGGAATATAAAATTTGATTGCATCCAGTAAATATTTATGAAGAGCCCTATACAAGGCTGAGAATGCAAAGACAAAAAACAAAAATAGTTTTTATCCTCAAGGAATTCACATTCTTTTGGGCGTAACATTTATGTAAATAAGAAAATACAATATAATTAGAGCATTTAGAAAGTACCAGAATCAACAGGGAGCAAGAAATATTCTACTAGAGGTGATACATCAAATTAATGTTGAAAGAAATGTAAAAAATGAGAAATTAGAAGTATATCATCACAAGCTTGCATTGTATAAGGAAATGAAATACCAATTTTGTGAAAGAGTAAATGACCACTTTATAGTCAGAAGAAGCAAAGGGTATGTAATAGCAACAAATATTAAAGAAATCTAGACATAGACTATAAAATTAAGTACAAAAACTTTTTTGTGAGGAATAAAAATGTTAACCCAGAATGTCATTTAGGTATGTCTAGGTGGTTTGATTCCTTTTTATCTTGCTCCAAATGCAATTATTTAATTTGGTGTTCAATAAAAGATTTGTAATTAAAAATGATTCAATATTTACCCTACTACTTTAGTTGTCATGTTTTCATAGAGAAAAAAAAAATAAGCAAGAAAGAAAATCTGTATGTTTATGCCTGAGATGATAGTGATCTAATTCACAAATGATAAACACACAGAGTATAAATATTAGAAACTTAGTATCAATTAGAAAGAAAATATTATGAACCTAAAATATCCTGATTGGTGTCAATACCATCTAGTGGCAACTATCTTAATCACAGACCTATTGGATTAATAATGGGAATCTTCTGTAAGAAGTCATTAGATAACCATTTTTAAGAAGAGATTGAATTAACACTTTTCAGTGATATTATAGTGAGGAGTCATGATTTGTATTATGGTACAACTAGATGAACTCTAAGAAAGATCCTATTTAATTTGGAAATTCTATTCTACTGTACTACACCCTGATTGTCATTACAATCTCTATCTATCATAGCTCTCAGAGAAAATATAAATAATAAAAGCTGATATCTATGTATAGGGAATAAAGTTTGCATTATCTCATTTTGCCTTTCAATCCTCCTTTGAAGTATATAAAATCATCATTGATAATTCACTTACATTTATGTAGTGTTTACAGTTACTAAGCATTTTGTCAAATGCTATTTCACTTGATTCTTTCAACAGTTTAGTAAGGTGACTTGCGCAAGCATTATTATTCCTATTTTATATTTGAGGAAAGTGAGGCAGAAAGAAAGTAATTTGCTCATTGTGGCAGAGGTAGAATTGAATCACAGTTCTTCTGATTTCAAGTCCATTCACAATACCATGCCAAATTTTAATCTCATTCTAGGAGTATATCTTATAAATTCAACCAATATTGAAGATGGTAAATGTTATTGCATAGAAGGGAAATGATTGTTTATAATACAACACTGGTAGAATCTAGTATATCCTGACTAATGCAGAACTGTACAATCCTGTAGATGATGAAAGACAAAGAAGGTAGTCACTGAGTTGAAAGGATAATAAGCAAAAACTAAAAAATAAGTTTAGTTGGTAACAGAAGGTATGAGCAACAAAATCCAAAGAACTGAGACAAGTACAATAAAAGTTCCAAAGAATGCTGATTTAAACATCTATCTATCTCTACCTTACTGGTATGGTCATAAATCAAAGTCTATTTCAGTGCTCTATTGATACATTAAATTCATGGAACAATAAAGAAATGGACTCCTGTTATTATACATAAAACAATTCTTATCTCTTTATACTTAAACTCCAAATAAACATTCTTTTACTTTAAAGCAAATACTACAATGCTGAGAGTAAATCAATCATTTCACTTAGTTAGATAACAAAAAGCCACAGATTACCTCAGATGTGAATTAGGAATCATCAGTGATAAACTTGCTCATCATATTCATTCATTCATTCAATGACCATATTTTAAGCACCTATTATGTGCTTGGAATTGTACTAAGCAGTGAGGATACAAAATACAAAATAAAAAATACAAATAGACCCTTACCTCAAGGAACTTATATTCTATTGGAGGAAAACAATAAGAATGAAAATAAGGAAATACAAAGATAGATAGATAGATAGATAGATAGATAGATAGATAGATAGATAGATAGAGATAGAGAAATCTATCTATATGTAATCTCATAGAAGGGGATCTTTAAGTTGAACTTTGAAGGAATCCAAGAACCTGAAGAAGTAATGGCTTCAGGAAGCAATGTATTTATAGGCATGGAAGACAGTGTAAAAGCATGGAGTTGAGAGATAAGGGCATACCCAGGGAATAGTCATGTGACCAATAATAGTCTTTTTATTACTTGTGGTCCTCAAAGCATGTTTAAAAATACAATATGATTAGTGATGCATAGGAAAATTATAAACCATATGAAAATTCACAAAATAGAAATGATTCTTATCAAATTATGGTAGCATCAACTTTTAAACTGCATTCAGAAATGATTTTTTCTCTACCTTTTAAGAGGAATTTTTTTTACACTAAACTTTCTGTAAGATGAGATGAAGGAAAGGTTAGGAAGAAGGTGAAAGCACAGTTAGAGATTGGCTTAGAAAACTTACATCTGTTCTTCCTAGCAAAACTAGGGACCAAATCATAAATGTAAAAATCAATCTTTTCACTTTATCCTGTTACACTTGGTCATGAATGAAAACTGACAACTCTTGGACTACACATAATATTCCTAAAATCAATGGTTTTTTATATTTGTATCCATTGGTGGGCCTCAAGTACTAACATACCTCTCTGTTGATTTCCCCCTGTGCCAAAAGATGAAATAGATAACAGGACTTGTGCTATTGAGGAAAGTATAGATGTCAAACATACCTCTATGGCCTGCAGTGCTCCAGACTATGGCCTGAACGAGATTAAAATGTAATTGTGAAATGTTTAACAAAATAAATGATTATATAATATGGCATAGATAATGTTAATATGTTGTTTTCTAAGTCAATATGTAGCCCACAGGCATCCTTCTATGGTTTAGTGGCTCCTATTTCTATCTGTTTGACAATACTAAAGAAGATCATCATTGTAACCCCCAAATTAGGTATTTCTGTCATTTCACAAAGGTGCAGGCTCTTGTCTGAGTTATGATCTGAACTCGTCATCATTTTCAAAAGCCAACATTGATCAATTCTACTTAAAAATACAAAACTTTCTTTCATGAAATGCCTTTTATCTAGGAATAAACACTGAGAGGTGACAAGATAAAGGGTGTAAAAATCCATATGGGGACAATTGAACAAACATGGATAGACATGAGCAAGAAAATTATCCCCTGCATCCCCTAAAATATTCACACACACACTCATGTGTGTGTATATGTATATATATATATATATATATATATATATATATATATATATATATATATATATATACATACACTTACACACACATACCTTCTCATGTTCTAGTAAAGGAAGTTCTAGATAGATTTGTTGTTGCTGGTGCTGTTGTCATTTTTAAGAGTATTTCATACCTGATTTATAACAGGGGAGATCAAAAGTAAGTAGTCCAGGAAAGAAGTGCCACCCAAAAACGTAGGTTGAAATGAAATACTAAGAGAATATAAGTCTTAATAAGGGAAAAGAGGGCAAAGATAATAGTATGAAAAGACCTTATTGGCAAGATTACATTGAAAAAGTTATGTTGAATAACAAATATCATTAGGCAGCTCTTTGAAGCCCAGCATCTCTAGTGAGAGCTACTCAAATCCAGTTTAGGAAATACTCATCTAATTAAAAAAACCGATTTGGCTTTCTCAGTTTGAAAAATGGAGAGAGTGAAATGAATTTTATTTATAGGAACAGTTAATCATGATAATAATCTAGGTCCACTTCAGTACATAAGAAAAATATCACAGGGAATAGCAGTCTCAGGTTCAAGGTGAGCTGTTGGTCTCTATCTTCTAAAGCTCATGAGGTCATAGGCCTCCATCATTGTAGTTATTTTCAGTGGTAAGTCAGAGAATACAGTCTAATAATAAAAGTAGAAATAAAATATTTCCCATAATCCTAGGATATTCTTTATCACAACTACATACATAAATGGGAAGAATGGATACATGTGGGGAATACATACAAGAAATATGTAGAGCTAAGATATATATAGGAGGCCAGGACACCTATGTGAATGGGTAAGTTATGCCTCTAATAATTCAAGACCATCAATATATCTACCAAAGTCATTACATTGATCACATCAAACCTGATATTGATATCCAAATTTCCACCTGGTGCTACTTCGCCGGATGTTACTGTGCTATATACTACTTATATAGTATAATCTCTATCAGAGGTTGCTCAGCTAACTGCTATTTTGCTGCCTTACAATTTCTGACTTTGCTGAAAAGTTTGGCCATTTCATTCACAAAAGGAAAAATGGATATGACAATATTCTCTTAACTAAAAACCTATGGATTTGTTTTTGTTTTCTATTACAGCTCACCCAAAAATGCAAAATTGATTGCCTGCAAATGGAAAAAAAAATAGATAAATTTAAAATTTAAAAATCCTAACCCTCAGTTTCCTTCATTTACTTTCCTCAGAGTTTTGGGAACAAAGTTTGTATCTCCTCAGAAAAAAAGATTCTCAATCCCAGGCACTGAGCTCTTTTAAAGAGATAGCCAGGTTCTCCCAACTAGTGAATGTCCTCAGGCTTAATCTTTTCTTTTCTTAAACTTCTTACTAGCTAGAATTGTGATCTACTAGGACAACCACATTGTAGTTTATGGTGAGCCTTTATATATTTTATAACCAAAGCTATAAACTAGATAATGGTAATTTGCCCAGTAACTACCAAAAAGCTTTGGACATTAACCCTATGCTACTCTAAATTCTCCCATGTAGATGAGCAGACGGAGAAAAAGGAAGAAGGGCAAGCTGAAATCTAGCAATAAGGTCATCATCTTTTCTGCTCACTTAGCTAAATTCCTGGCAATTTTAAATGCAATACAGCCAGCCAAATAAACTTAAAAGGGGTTTCAAGGCATGCTCTCACATCAATAAAGTACTTTAAAATATTTTTTCACTGGTATAAGGAATCCCTGATGAGGAATATCCCACATCCAATACAGGTCAGCAACTATTCTTCAATCTATGGACTTAGAGATTTAAGAAGCACTGAGAGGTTAAAGTTATTTGCCCAGGACCAGAAGTGGTGCTTCCTGACAGGAAGACTGACTTCCTCCAAGTCTTCCTGAATCTGTAGCCAGCACTTTATCTTCTTGTTGCCTTTTTAAAGATTATTTATTTATCCTCTCTGTGCATTAATACACAATCATATACATATGCATATGTATATATTAGATATATTAGATATACATATGTATATGTAAAATGCATTTAGACATTTCTAAAACTAGATAGATAGATTAACATTTTCTCCTTATTGTGTTAGAAACCTAACAGAAAATTCACTTGAAAACCTGCATCTCCTACAGTATGAGTTAATTTATTCAGTATACTTAGATCCTCTAAATATCTATAGCAGTATCTTTGCTTTTTCCTGAATACTGTAAAGGAATCTCAAAACTGGAAATGTTGAAAAATGCCTCTGCTGTGTAGAGTTCATCCAAGACATAATGGATAACAAACTTTTAAATGTAATTGACAGGCTGGAGAATGAACACAGAATTCACACTAAGGTGCTGTGCGTTTGCCACAGAGAAGGCAATAAGAAACCTTTCTCAAGGTTCTCCACCCCAGAATCTGACATCACCATACCAAGCCACTTTTTTGTACCAAGTACTTCAACACTGGAGTCTGAACAAACTACTTCAAAACAATGAAAACTATAAGCTAAACTTTCAGAGGGTCTGTAAAACTAACCCTCCATGAACTCAGAATCATCATATTTAGATAGTACTGGCTTTGAAAATACCAAAATATTTGGAAGCAAGCTGTTGTTAGGGAATTTTCAACCTAGTTAAAAAAAAAAAAAAAAAAGAAGCTGCAGGAATCATAAAGAGACTCATTTTACCTCTATAACCAGTGAAGTTGTTCAAATGACTTTATTTTAGCATATGATATGCTTTGTCTGGGGTCATGCCTTCAAAACAGAGCAGGAAATATGTGCATGTTGAGAAATAAAATGAAAATACATACATGAATGAATGAATAAAAAAGTATAGAGTTGGAAAACGGGTCCCTTTACTCTTTTTTTTTTTTCTGAAAAGAACAAGTTGGTTTTTAAAGCTCTCTCACATACACACACACACATACACTTACAAGAAATAACAAAGCTTTGTTCTCAGTTACAATACTATTGGGCTTTGGAATGACCTGTGTTATACAGTGACACTGTGTGGCTTGAATTTTTACATACAGCTGCATAAAGCAATTTTCATGTAAATTTCTAGGTAAATCAGTCAGCATTTGGCCTATTACATGCACACATACCCAGAAATCATCAAGTTTGATAGAAGATTAGAACTTGCCCTTGATCATCCTTATTTTTTCTCATTCCTATTTCATTCCAATAGACTGCAATTCTTTATGGATCTCTCTCTCTGTGTCTCTGTCTCTGTCTCTGTGTCTCTGTCACTCTCTTTCTCTTTTTTTTTCTCTGACTTTGTCTCTGTCTGTATCTCTCCCCTCTCTTTTCAGTCTCCCCCTATTCGAACTAGAAATTTGAGAAGAAAAAACAAAGATATGTTAACATCACATGTTTAAATTCCCTTCTCTACTTGCATCCACTCTAATATAAGGGTCTGCAAATTTAAAAAAAAAAATCTCAATGGATCAGAAACTGCAAAACTTGATAGTATATCAACTCTCAAGTGAGCAGAGAGTGCCAGTTCATTCTCCTCCCTTGATGGGATGGACTTGGCCATTGACTGTTCTCCTTCCAGCTCTCTGATATCTGGGATGTAAATAAACAGCCACCCTGGTGGCCCCACTTCTCCCATTTGCTCAATGGGGGAGCTCAATTAGCTCGCAGCAGGTGGGGAGACTTTGAAGGTCAGAGGAGCAGATCCATCCTTCAGAGGCACCTTTCTCTGGGACACTCTCAGGATTGTCTATGGGATTTCACAGCCAGCCCTCCCTGACCAGCCAACAAGAGGAGTTATGAAGCAGACACTGGCCATCTGGCATCAGCCTATCTGCACTCGACATCTAAATGTGTTCCTATCCAAAGGGATGCACATTTCTCCAACATGTTCTTTTAAAGCGATAGCTGCATAAAGCACAAAGGAAGAAATATAACCAAAACCTGGCCTAGGATGTTTGTTTATGCAATCTTTAAATAATTCATTTTTATCCCTATTGAGCCCATCACAGCATGTCAAAAATAAATGTGTCTTCTTGGCCTATTGTTTGGAGCTCAGGATTGTCAAGCGGGAGGGAAATATTACAGAGACCGAGGGAGATACACGGAGGAGTGTGACCTTTAACTGCACTACCTATAACCAATCTCATCAAATTAAAGCACTGTATATTTTCCTTAATAATCTCTGATTAGGCTGGGGGTATGAGTGGACACGAACATCCGCCATTGCTATGCAGCGGGATGCCTGCTTAGCACCAGCAAAGCGTTTGGGAATAAGTGAGCAAAATGCTTTAATTTGATAGGGTTAGAATCCTGCAGGCTCTGAGGTGAAAGGTCTCCAACAGCTCCGCTCACACTGAATATGCAGAAATAAAAAAGTAAATTGCTTACATCTGCTGCAGGCAGCAGGGAAAATGATCTGATTGGACAGTCTGAGGACTCTCCATCTCTTTTGGGTTAGAGAGAGGGTTTTGGAGCATCAAAAGCTCGTAATTGGAGTAATTCTGAATTAATGGACACATATACATTCTCTCTCTCTCACTTTCTCATACTCACACACACATACACACATAAATAAATAAATAAATAAATACACAAATTATAGCATTATGTTTTGAGGCAGCTGGTTACAGGATGCTGAATGTTGAGGAATGCTCATGAATTACAACGAATTGGTTTAAAATATTCCCTTCTTATGAAATGAACCCACCTATTGGTTTGATTTTACAACAGGTAACAAACACACAAGTATCATAATCATATATGGTCTTTCTATTTATCACCCATTTGAGGAGTCTGTCTGAATTATATAGCTATTTATCTACTTTATAAATTTACCTGGAAAGAATATATATGTATTCCAACTCTCACTCATGCATAAAAAGATGATCTGGAGAGAGCTTCACTGGAATAGCTAGAAGCTGACATAGAATTTGTGGATTTCACCTTGCTGTGTGATGTGGGATTTAATCTACGTATTTGATCAATAAGAATCAAAGGCAGGCCTCAAGGTCTTTTGGGCACAAGCTGGTTCAGTCTCACACATGATGTCAGAAGGCAGGCAGTCTGCAGTGTCACCTTGATGAGCCTACACTAATCGGTAACCTGCTTCACTGATCGCATCAGGCTTCATTTGGTTTGGTACTTTGTCTTTTTTTCTTTCTTTCTTTCTTTCTCTTGGGTGGGGAGACATCGTCATTTTTGGGGGGGAAGGGGACTGCTTCACAGAATTAACTGACATAGCTTCTGACCCTATCATCAGTAAATTATACACACATACAGAAAGAGAGAGAGAGAAAGAGACAGAGAGAGACAGAGACACACAGAGAGAAACAGAGAGACAGAGAGAGAGACAGAGAGAGAGAGACAGAGAAAGAGAGACAGAGAGAGAGAGAGAGAAAGAGAGACAGAGAGAGAGAGACAAAGAGAGAGAGAGAGAGAGAGAGAGAGAGAGAGAGAGAGAAAGTTGATTTCACTGATGCAAGATCCCAGAGGGAAAGTATTATTTAAAACTAAACTGACCAAGGAAATGTACCCTACAAGGCAAACTATCAAGAACTATTCTCAGTCTAGCAATATCTAGAGAGGCAGGCTGCTCAGACTCTGACTGAAGGCTAGACATCATCTGGAAAAGCTATTCTATAGGGGAAGCTTAGGGCTCTTAAGGCATTGTGGGCAACAGACAAGACCATTCATATTCATGCGATCTAGAAATGTGAACAATTCTCATTGCTGCTGAAGTCCTTAACCTTTCTGAATGTCACCAGCCTATTTTTTTGAGAGCCTAACTCTCTAAGTACTATGTTCTGAATATCCTAAAATCTGCCCATATATGTAATTTTCCAGATAAGGTTAAAAAAAAAAAAAAAAACCCTTTTACATGAGCAAATCATTGAGTTTTAGGACCAACTTGAATAACCAGAGGCTAAATTTTCACACATATCCCCTGTAACATTTATGATTCTTAGAGATAATGAGGTGTTTGGTAGTAGTATTTTCTATTTTGTTTTGTTGGGGGGACAGAGATGGAGTACATACAGAGTATTTGGGGTTTTTTCTTCAAATATCTAAACTTAAAGAGGTCGTATACCAGTTGGCATTCATAAGGTATTTAATTGGTTTCACTTAGAAGGATTCTTTATAGAGAAAGCTGTTTTCTATTTAAGGTACTGCATCTCTTGAATAGCTCAGCTCTGGTCTCTATCATACTGAAATCTCCTTTGTCTGCCTGGGTATGCCTGCGACAGTCTATTGGAAGGTATTTGTCAACAATTATATGTCTATTAAGGACTAGTCAATCAGTGCATGTGCAAATAGCCAGGCCTCTAGGGTCTAGCTATTGATAGAAACTTGTCAATACCCAATCCAGACCTTTTTCTACAAAACACAAAGTCATACTCACCCAAATCATTGCATGTCGAAATCTCCAAGGCCTGCTTTAGTTCCTGTATATTGGTCTTTCTCCAGTTCTTTGGTTAACATTCGGTTTGAAGGAACAAAAGACATTTAATAAAAGAAAGCTGACAAAAAGGTCTTTAACAAAATGCTATTTAAACAGGGGATGGAGGAATGGGTAGTATTTAATGTAATTAAGAATATTACAAAATGATTGTTCATGTAGGTGGTTGCAATTAATCCTGAAAATTGTGAAACTAGAAGAAAATTAATAATGGAAACTTTAAATTAGTGTGACTATAATTAATATCTATAAATATCTACTCTTCCACCAACACAAAGTTTAGACTTATTTACACAATTTGTGATGGAAGGTTGTGATATTATCTAATATATTTTCATGCATATTCAATTTCTAAATCCCACAGTTGATTTTGTAATTATGATCATAAGTGACTTGTCTTTTTTTGAGAGACAAACAGGCAGGGACAGAGACACAGAGAGAGTTTATATGTCTATTTTAAGAGAAGCCTTAAGCAAAAGCCACAACTTGAAAACAATTTGTACATAAGGCCAGACCCACTGCACTTGCAGCCTGTCTGTATCAGAAAATACAGTGGTGAAGTACAACAAAAGAAGACATCAAACATTTTCCACCACAACTATTTAAAGCAGATGTAATATTTAGAGCAAAGGTATTGTGTGATACACACATCTGAAATATGAGTCAGACTTTCTTAAAATTACAAAAACAATTTTGCATTCTAATGTGAATATTTTCCTGACTTACTCCTCATTCCTCTCATTCATTCAGTAGAAATAAACCTAATCTAGGCAATCATGGTCCAATATCATAGTGACATGTAAATAAATTGGGAGATAATAGGTGATTAGTCATTTTCCTGATTATCTTTTATTCAATTTTAGTCTTTTTGATTGGGTATGCCAAAATCACCTATATCCTGAAAAACAGACCAAAATTCATCTGAAAGCTGTCTCTGATAGCATAAATAAGACCTATCCATCTGCATAGGAGACATTGTATATGGTATAAAAAAAAGTATTGTCCATCTAATAGAATTTTATTGGAAGAAAGATGGAATTAATTTTACTTTCCTTTGCTTAAGTAGAAAGGGGGAAGCAAAACAGAAGACACACAGAAAAATAAATAAATAAATAAAGCCTAACAGATCACAAAGCTATCATCTAAAAGTATCCAAACAAGCCCTACATGCTTAATATCATTTGATAGCTTACAGAAAAAGGTAGTTGGGGGAAAGGCTGTTTTGAATGAGTATTGTCTGTCTTAGTACCTTTGCTGTACACCAATAGATATTCAAATCCAATTTTTCACATCAATTTAAAGTAGGCCCATGTAGGCATTTTTAGATTTTTCACATAGGAAAAGTGTAACGAGACTTCATGTCTAAACTTAGCATACAATCTCTAACAGTACAAATGGACAAAGTGGTCTGTGTCAATGACCCATGGCATAAAGCATCCCTGAGTAATCATTTATATAACAGATAGAGTCAACGTTTCAAGGGGTTTTTGATATGCTCTTTGCAAAGTTTCATTATCTGTATTTACAAAATAAACCATGTAAGCTTCTTCATAAATACCCTCATTACTAACATGCATCATGACAAGTCCCTAAATATATGATTGATAGAAGCCTGTCAGATTCAGCCTCATGTTCAACCATACACAATGAATTTCTTTTGAAAAATCATTTTGCACTTGCTTCACAAGTAAAGAGCAACAACAATAATGAAGTGCTATTCAAAAAGAAAAAGAAAAAATTCCCCAGTGTTGAAATGCTTGGTTTTTAAATTAGATAAGTCAGAAAGTTGAGAATTGGAGTGAGGAAATACAGTTTCATGTTCACCCCTGCCTTTATTCAGATAATGTAAGGGTTTGTCCATAACAGAGTAAATAAGTCTGCCCAAGCTTCAATCCGTAAATGCCATAGGAGTAACAAAAACAAAAACAAAAACAAAAAAACCAGAATGATCTTACCAACAAATGAATTACTGTTCTTCTGTAGTTCATCGAATCACTATTTTAACTGAGTTGTTTGGTAGAAAATGTCTGCATATAATAACCTCCTGAAGATTTTTTTTTCTTTATAAGAAGAGTCTTTGCTCCATGAAAAATTCTTGTACAAATTAGCCATATTAAAAGAAGACATATCAAATGTTATAGATCCATAAAGGCTCCCACATTAAAATGCTCATATGACTAATATATAGTACCAGGTGAGCCTATAGTAATTTTTCTCTATTACTATTCTGTTGCACTAAATACCTAATTTAAGAAAGAGATCGAGAGAGAAAGAAACCCCACTACAGGCCAACAAAAGGACATGCTGTAACATTTCAAACTCCCACTGAGTAACATCCAGTGGAATATAGTTGAAAAATTTGGTGATGAATAATACATTAATAAAGATAAATCCTGCTCTTCATACTATGCACAGGCATTAATTGAAATTTACACATACTTACAAATTATCAAATTTACTTTATTTGGTATATATGTACAAACATATACACACAAACCGTATTATATATCTATATCTACATCTATATCTGTATCTATATCAATATATCATTATGTACATGCTCACATCCCCTAGTATATATCTATTTATGGAATACAGAAAGTAGAGAAAAGCATTTCTATGTGTCATTGGCAGAAATACCGGAGAAGAGGCTATTTCTACTAAACATTTTCTTCCAGTGACTTTAAAGGGGAACAAAAAAGAATTCCCCCTTCCCTATACCACCCCCATAGATGAGTCACTAATTGTGATGATTGGTAGTGACCAAAGACAATCACCCTGACACTTCAGTTTATTACTTTCTGTGGACACAGTACCTTTTCTTAAGGCTCTAAAATAACTTTTCAGACATTGTTTCGTAAATTGGCCCAGCCCTATAAGCAGCGGGGAAGGGGATGAGCAAGTAATTTGCTCTGCAAGTTGAGGCATGAGGAGGTTACGGTTGCCGGGTAAGCCTGTGAGAGAGCTGAAACACTACAGCTGCAGCTCCGTGTTCGCAGCCCACTCCACTTATAGAGAAAGTAAAAGGATCCTATAAAGGAAAACATCTTATCCCCCGAGCAAGCAAACAAAACATATGCCGCGGAAATGTATCTCCAACCGTTTATTGTCTCAGAGTCATTTTATAAACCAATCTGCTTAATATATTCTCAGGGACCTCTCCCCCCTGAGGGATTAAGGTTCTTGGGCTTGGAGAGCTGTAAATGGTAGCAATCGGAAGCTGTAATTTACCTCTTCTCTTAGTAGCAGTGTATTTCTCACTCCAGAGAGCCGGTAAGAAGGAGGAAGAAATCCAGTGTTAAGCGTCCTTTTGCCGCGCTGAAACTGTTTGGGGATCGCAACTTTTTGATCAGCAAAGTACATGCCCAGAATATTTCAAATTTAAGACATTAAAGGCCCTGCTAATGAGAGACACTTTCCTACTTGTATCACCATCATGAGGTACTGATACGTTTATATTAGACTTAACTTTGTTCCCGTATCTAAGTCGCATTAGCTGATGTGGACAGCACATTTTTCTCCCTCTTTACAAATTAAAGGACCGCATATAGGCTAACTAAAGTACTTATATTTGGCAATTGGATGTGGTGATTCCTTTTCTAAAGGTATGGGTATGGGTAGGGCCTTGTCTCACCCGTCTCAATTTATGATAAATTCAGACCTATAATGCAGAATATTTTTCCCCCTTGGAGGGGGTAGGGAGTGAGAAGAAGGGTATTGGAATCCTGGACTGAAGAAAATCTCCTAAAATGAGCATTCTCTGACAAAATTTCCTCCTTGAGCAAGCTGCTATCAATTATGTTTGAAGAGAACCTACCTGCCTAAAGCAAAGCATAAAATAACACATGTAGAAAGGAAGAAAACAGAACGTCTCAATAAACTGAATTTGAGAAGTATTTCATCAATGTTTTGGTAATTTTAATATTCAGAGTAACTTACATTGTACATACATACATATCCACGCTCTTATGCATCTTTAGGTTTTTTTGTTAATTTTAGAATGTTTTCAACACATCAGATTTTTTGTTTTATCTGCATAAATACCTCTACATGCACAAACACATACACACGCAAAAATAAACTCCCAGACAGCATTAAAAGCAGATAGCAATTCAGTAATGGTATTAATCCAGGAGGAAAAAAAAAAAAGGATTTGTTAATTACCCATATCCATTTAATAACAACCAAAAAAAAATTACTATCACTTTCTAAATTTTGAATCAGTGTCTCTTCTCTGAGTAAGATATTATGAGATATATCTTCAAATAATGATTAAAAAGAAATCAGGTAGTTCTATAATACAAGAAAGGAGGAAATCCAGAAGGTATTGAGCCCTTACCTAAATATATGGTATCCTAGCGCCATCTACTGCTGAGTATTCGAATGCTGATATGAAATATTAAACTTAGTTTTATAAAATCATATTTTCCCAGCTTTCAGAAGCTTAAAGTGAAACTTCTCTGGGAGAAGTAACGCTATAAATTACATTCTCTCTGAGGTATAAATGACTGATAAGTGGTCTTTTCTGAGAGCAGATTTTGATAGGGGAAGGAAAGCACTGGGCTTCTGAAAAGGAGTTTGGAATATTCTGGAGGAAGAAATAGAAAAAAAGAGATGAATATCCATATTAATGAATTGGCCTAAAGCTGGCCTGGTATGGTTTGAGGGGGTATCAACTAGCCAAATGGCCAATTATATCTTTTCCTTGTCATGTTATACTATTACAAGTCAATTCCTGGAATTTTCATGATTCTGATTATTTTTAAATAATATGTATGCATTTAAATTATTTTTGTACATTCTATTACCTGAGAAAATCACATTGACTGCCTTATTTGATAGAGTGTTTTCTAATGGGCAATGGATAGAGTAACAGGCATGGAGTCAGGAAGATTCATCTTCCTGAATTCATATTTGGTCTCAGACATTCAGCTGCATGACACTGGGAAAGTCCCTTGACCCTGTTTGATTCTATTTCTGTATAGGTGGTGCAGTGGATAGAGTGCTAGGCCTGGAGTCAGGAAAATATCTCACCGAGTTAAAATCTGTGTATCTGGGCAATCTATCCCCTGAGTCTAGACTTCCCAACTGAACATGCTGAGAATAGATGAAATGATTTAAAAGGTTTCATGAAAATGTTAAGCCATTATTTTCATATGAACATATGCTGATTCTAAACCTTTCTTAGGATTGTAGAATATTGGAGTGGTTTCTTTTACCAGTTTAACCTCCATTTTCCCTCTTCCACTGATTCAAAAAAATTATATCTTTTCCTCCATTTTACAAGAAAAAAATCATTAAGATTCAACAATTTGATGTATTCAGTAGGTAACAAACTTCTCAATTTGGTACTTTACAATCTGGATCCAACTAATCTTTGAAAAACATTCCATATTATAACCTAGACTATCACCTTATAGTGGTATTATGAGAAGATTCAAAGTGATAGATTGGGCTTCTGACATTATTCCAAGTTTGAAATTTTCTGATTCTAGTATTGAGTCTTATTAAGACTGAAATGACTTCCTCCAAGGAAGACTAATTCACTAAAAATTCTCTCTTTGAGCATATTTCAGAATCAAGAGTGAAATCCAGACGTTTTATTACATGAAGAGCTTGAAAAATCTCTCTGGAGAGAGACAGGAGAGATTTAAAGAGAGAGCACAGTGGCAATTGGACAACTCTTCCCAGGAGACTTAAAAAGTTCTTAGAGTCTACAGCTTTTTCCTTCCTCTGGCTGACAACTTGGTTGTTTAAAAGAAACTAGCACATGAAGATTGAACTCTGATTCCTAGGAGAAATCTCTGGAACTTTGATGAACCTAGTCTACTCTGTGCCTTTCTTATATTTTATTTTCCAGAACAAATGAGGCAAGGCAAATTACCAAATACTTCTTTAATATTTTAACAAGTTGCTTATTGATGGTTCAATAAAGAGGTAATAGCATTCCAAAGGTATACTGAGCTTAGGTTTTTCTATAGAAAGTGAAAAAGAGAAGAAAAACCTCCAGATACTTGATTCTTAAATTCAACTGACTGGAACATCCTCATCCTCTCTTGGCAATCAACAGATAGCCTCAGGCTAGGTGAATTTTATGTGCCACAGTGACCTCTGCTGGATATCATTAAGATTGTATCTACCTGCCCACTATCTCCGGAAGATGGAGAGCTAAAATGATACCCTTTTAAAAAATAGGGTACATAAGGGTGGGTCATGAGAAACCAAAAATCACCCAACTATTAAAAAATAACCACATCTAAAATCTATACATCCTTATGGTCATTCCAAACCTCTTTGGGAGTACTGTCCTCCTCAAAAATGAAATAAATTTTGATAGATGCCTAACAGGGCAGGAGTGAGAGTAGATACAATATATAAAGAAATGTCAGAGGTTAATGGAGCAATTGGAGAAATACTCAAAGAAAAGAGTTTCCAAGTTCATTTTTCAGATAGTTATTTATTTCTCTCACATGATATGATGGGAGCAAATTAAGGCTAAAGAAGTCAATTCATCTCCCTCTTCTCAGGTTTTATTTCAAGAGAATTGTATCTATTTGCCCTCTCTTCTCTCTCCTGTAGGCAAAGGTTGTCCACAAGTGACCTATGAGTAATTAAAATGTGGCCTGTAGACAAACTTCTCCATTTTGATAAATAAATGTTGAAGTAAAGTGAGTGAATGAAGGAGGGTTTCCAGTGAAACTGCTTTTTCTTAAAATATGTTTCTGTATAACTCCATCTTTATGATTGATATTTATATCACTAATATAATTCTGATTAAGAACAAATATTTACAGCCTATCACTTCTACTTAAAAAACTGATCTAGCCCCAGAGACCATTGTGACAGGGCATTTTGGCCTTTGTCTTAACGTAATTAGATATATTTTTTTCTCTAGATGAAGAAATGTAGGAATTATCTAGAGAATGATGAAAAAATCATTTTAAAAACCATCTTTTTTTTCCAGTTCCTACATATGAGTCAGTATTCTAATCCATGTGTTCTCTGTGAAATTTCCACCCCCAGATTCTAAAGTGGAAGAGATATTTAATTTAGTCAATATATTTATTGGTCTCAAACTGAGTCTATGTTCTGAATATATACAGAAAATCATTTGATCTCTATCAGCCTCACTTTTCTCACCTGTAAAGTAATTGTGATAAAAACTCAAACTACCCCCCATATAAGATGATTGGACCAAGAGAGTTGTATTTAAAGTGTTTCACACTATTTAATCACTATTTAAATTGTAAGCTAACATCATAGATTATAAATGTTTTAGACATTTGGACAAAGGAAATAGATAAGTAAGACTCAATCAATCAATAAACATCTATTAAGTGTTTGCTCTGAGTTGTGAACTGATTCATTCTGGAGAACAATTTGGAACTCTGTCCAAAGGGCCATAAAATTGTCCATACCCTTTGATCCAGCAGCAGTTTTACCGAGTCTATATCCCAAAGAGATCAGATAAAAAGGAAAAGGATCACATGTGAAAAATTATTTGTAGCAGCTCTTTTTACAATGGCAAATAACTGGAAAATAGTGGATGTCTATCAATTGGGAAATGACTGAATAAGTTATGGTATATGAAAGTAGTAGAAGATTGTTGTCCTATAAGAAATTATGAACAGACTGATTTTAGAAAGTCCTGAAAAGATTCACACACATGGACTCATGGTGAGTGAATCAAACAGTACTAGGAAAACATTGTACACAGCTATAGCAAGATTGTGTGATGATTTAGTGATCATAATTCAGTGATCCAAAGACATTGCAATAGACTTTGGCTGGAAATGACTTCCACATCTAGAGAGAAAACTATGTAGACTCAATGAAGATTAAAGTATACTATTTTCATCTTTTTTGTCATACCTTTTCCCTTTTGTTTTAATCTTTCTCTCCCAACATGATTCATATGGAAATATGTAAAAAGTGAATGTACATTTATAATCTAAAAAAATTAAAAATAGTTTGCTCTGAGTCAGGTTCTGTGCAAAGTAAATGTGAAGTGCTAGAGATACAAATGAAGGCTAAATATTATATATACACACATCCAGTTTCTATTTTCAATAAGGTCATAATCTTATAAAAATTGAGCTACATACAAAAATGTATATATGTGTATGTATATATATCTATACATATTTATATATGTATACACACACACACGGTGTCAACCTGAAATAATCTCAGAGGAAAGGCACTAATAATTGGAGGACCAGGAAATGTCTCCTGCAAAAGGTAGAATATGAGTTGAGACTTGAAAGTTAAGAAAACTAACAGGAAGGGATGAGGATGGAGAGAATTTCAGCAATGTAAGGAGAAGGAAAAGAATGGAAATATTTGGTACAGATGGAAGATGGAGTGTTGAATGCAGGTAACAGCAAGTATGCAATGTAACTAAATCATAGAATGTATGAGGAAGAGTGTGAACTGTAAGATTTGAAAGATATCATTAGTGAACTTGAATACTAAATAGATAATTTTATATTTTATCCTAGAAGTAAAGGGAGGCCACTGGAATTCATTCTATATTCAGATCTGCTCTTTAGGGAATTTACTTCAGCAATTGAGCAGAGAATCAATCATAATGGAAAGAGAACAATTAGAAGTCTGTCTCAGGAACCAAGATTAGAGTTAATGACTTGATGAAGAGTGATAAAAAGTGATAATGACAGTTGATGAACTAAGGTGGATCTCCAAACATAAGAAGAGTTGAGTAAAAGTTCTATAAAGTTGATTAACTCAATTTAGGCTATGATGGATAGATAATATTTGGATAAGGAGATAGGAAAATGATAGATATTTCAAGTTTTAGAAGATTGAGTAAAGACATGAAGGCATAGAGAATAATATTAGGGGTACTTATGGTTGGACTAGATCTATATATTAAAGAGCATTGACTTCTACAGTAACAAGATCAGAAAGATAGAACTAGAAAACATCTCAAAGGCCATTTAATCTTGCTAGATGGGGGATCTACTGCCCTCAGTTTATAGGGACTTGACCAAGGTTACACATGAAGTATATAATGGTGTCAGAATTTAAACAGGTTCAAATGAAGCTAGGCGTCTTCTGACTTTTGAGCAAGTCTTAATTCTACCTTGTTATATTAACTCCCAATCATACAACTTTTTGGTCTGATTTTCCTTAAGAGTATAGAGATCATGAATATTCTACATTTTTGTTAATTCCATGATTGGCAAGTATGAAGTGATGAGAGTGATTATGGAAAATTAATGTTTTTAATTAATTGAAACTGGTACATATTACTTAGTCTTGTAAAGATAGCTTCTATTGCCTTGCTTTGTTTAGTGCAAAGAATCAGGGGACTGATATGATGTTAGATTCTCTAGTTCACACCTTTGGTTCTGGCCTTTAAGGGGAGTTTACCCCTTTGAACTTCTGAGGAGGAGTTTACATATGAAAAGGAGTTTGCATAACCTTTAAAAGGAGCAAGTTCATTGATGAAGTAATTTTCCCCTTGAGCTCTCACACACCCCTTCTCTGGGAGGATAAAAAAGACAACATTGGGCCTGGAGAAGTGAGTCTACTCTAGGTCAGAGTTGGGATAGCTCTCTACAGGAAGAAGAGTCTGGCCAGGAGATTGAGTTGAGACAGCAGATCTCCTCCCAGAGAGCGATCAGCAGTTTCTGGAGACAACAGAACATTATAATATATAAATATATTCATACTTCAAATGATTAACTCCATGTTACCTATTTATTGAGATCTCCCTTAGTGTGTTGCATATAGTAAAAACCTGGTACAATCTTTGTTGAATGATCAAATGAGTTGCCTATATTCTCTTTATCATTATTAAATGTACTGAATTGAGCCTAATGAATTTTATGATAAAGTGGCATCAGAGGTATTCCAATTCTGTCTTCATAATATTCTTCCTGAGTAATTTTGGCCAAATTACTCTAACGCCTTTGTTTTCAATTTCCTCATTTGAAAAATAAAAGGGGGTACCTGAGATGGATTCTGAGGTACTTTTCAGCTCTAGCTGGCAAACTCTCTACAATACTCTAAGGTAAATTAGAACAAATTATTTAAGATATTCTGATGTACTAAACTAAAGGATGGCTTTTGAATACATTAATACATTTATTTGTGTGTATGCTAAAAAAAAGTGGTAAAGAACAGTAAATAAAGCTTTGGAGTTTGAAGTAATTGAGTTTATCCATGCATTCTTACAGCCTTGATCCTATTCTTAGAAACTAGAATGGATGGAACAGTCTTGACTCACTGTGAAAATTCAATGTTTTCTTCTTTTTTATTATCCTGAAATTAAAGGTAGAGAAATGTATGTTATAATAAGCAGAATAACTTCTAAAGGAACTATATGATGTGATCATACAAGTGCTGTGTTTTGAATTAAATGACCTCGGTTCAGGAGGATGCTGAGAAATATTTAACAACTAGATTGAGGAGGGAAATTACATAACCATTTTCTCCATCCCACTCTTATGCCTAGAAAATAAATCAACAATAACTAAAGTCCTCATTTGTACCCTTTGTTGATTTCTGTGATATAAATGCTCACACTTGAAGATTTAACTGTCAGCTTTTGCAAACTGGTTAAAACTGGATCCAGCACATCTCTGCTGTGGTTCTAGCCTGGGTCTACTATAATTTACTGTGTGAATTTGGACAAATCACTTAAATCCTGTCACCCCTACTTTCTTTATTTGTAAAAAAGCATAGTTGAAATTATCTCCAAGATTCCCCCAGTTCTATGAATCTATGTGGCAGAGCTACAAAGAAAGCTAAGCTCTTAGAACCCACAATTCAAAAAATAATCAATGCTTAGCCAGCAAACATATATGCATTTTCAGTACTTAAATATCTAATGCCAACACAAAAAATTTGTGGAAGTCTGAAAAGCTTGAGTTTAAGCAATGAAGAGAGATTTCCCTACAAGTTCATAGAGTTCTTTTAATGCATTAAGCATAAGCTTCTGTTGTTGTCAAATTTGGTAGGATTCTCCTGAATTGGACCAAGAAATCCCATAGAATTAGGTAAAAGAAATGTAAGCATTTTGTTTTAAATGACTATAAGAACAGTTGAGTCTAATGGGGAGACATAATCTTAAAGGAAGAGAGAGAGAGAGATTTCATATAATAGATCAGTTTTACATTATTAAACTAGTTCACACTTCTATAGTACTTTACAGTTGTTTCAGGTCATTAACTCTTTTCTGATACTGAAAATCATGAACAGACTTACCTTTGAATTCTAAAAGCATTTATCAGGGACTTGAAAACATACATACACACACCAACACAGTAGAACACAAACTTCCTGAGATCATGGATTACCTCATTTCACATATCTTTATATTCTCATTCTCAATGCCTATCACAGTGTGTTGGGAATATGAATTATAACAGGCACTTAATGTGTTTAATATACATAGATGTTATATAATATATATAAATATATAAATATATATATAAATATATAAATATATATATATATACACACACACACACACACACACACACACACACACATAGAGATACACACACATATATATAGAAAGAATTGAAGTTCAGTTGTTGGAAAGTAATCACTACTACAAGCACTGGCTTAAAATTAAACAAGGATATTACCCATATGGCACCACTCATATTGCAGAAGGTAGATGTTCTCTTCTCTAGCCGGAAAGTCTCTTATATAATCCTGATCTAGGAATTCTTGCATACAAGCCCTAGATTGAGGTTCACCTGATCCTAGAAATGTCATCAACTTTCAACTGGTCAGACTGCAAGATCAAATGTTCAATGATGTGCACTCATTTCTTTAGTCCTCCTGAAAGATATTATAGAAACCAGTTTTTCCTTCTATTTTCAGTTGTTAGCATTGGTTAGAATAAATTTCTTTGTTAGTGCAATGCAGGCCAGATATCTGGGTAACTGTCTGGTAATAGGTAGACCACAATCAATTCTGATTGGGTAGTAGAAAAAGAGAAGATCTTTGGTTGGAATTATCCCAAAGACAAAATTGAGTATCTGAATGCCTCAAATGTAAAAGGAATAGAATGTGCATGATGCATACAACAAGGGAAAAATGTCTATTATGTCAATTTTACAAATCTTTAAGAACTGCATAGCTATTTATAAGGATTGATCATATTAAAACCTACAATTTTGCTTACCTGATGCAACAGCTTAAAAGTACTTCTTTCACAACTATCTTGTGAAGTTGGTAGGACAAGCATTATTATTTCCAATTTATAATTGGGGACATTGAGGCTTAGAAAGATAAAATGATTTGTCCAATACTAGACTGATAGGAACCAAGGAAATTGAGATAAGAACCCAGGTTTTCTGATGTCAAGTCCAGCACTCTTTCTGTCACTCTATTGCTTTTTATAGTTTTGTCCTCCAGAAAATTTTCCTCCCCAAATTATTATTCCTGTTTATTATTACTCCTATTTCTGTCCCCTTTAATTCCGAGATGATAAAAAGGAAGGATATGAGTTAACAAATACCCCCAATGCTATAAATCACATTACTGCTGCTGATAAACGGACTGTGGCTTCATGTGACCATAGTATGGTGTTTGTATGACTTAAATCAACAATGATACAGAGAGTTCCATTAATTTGTCTACCCTTTTTGCTGGTGATGAAAGCCTTAAAGCAGAAAATAAAATCAATTGCTCATAGTTACAGAAACCTCTCCCTGGACTGCTGGAATAAGGGTCATTCAGCATCTCCATTACCAAAGATCCCTCCCTTTCTCTGGTTATATAACTCTCTCATAAAATTAATATGTGGCTGAAGCATGAAATGCATGTGTGATCTAAGCCTGGGAGAAAATGTGTTTCTTGCTGTACCTTTGGATATAAGCTCTACTGATAGTTTATCTACTCAAAGGGAACAAAGTTTTCCTGCTTCAATTATTTCCTTTTATTTGTTCTTAAACAATTACCATTACTGGAAAATTAGCACTGAGCTATTTGTTTGTGGGGATATTTATAAATATCACATCAGCTTCTAATCATAAAAAATAGACCTTTAGAAATGTGCTATTTTCATCATGAATATAAAAAATGTTGCATAAGACAGTGAGAAAGCATCCATTTAATGAAAAAATCATTTTAAGCATATATTATATCTAAAAGAAAGAGGCAAAATGGTAAACTGGATAGAGAGCCAGTCTTAGAGTAGGTAAGATCCGGCTTCAAGTCTTTACTGTCACACATATTAACTATGTTACAGCTTTTTAATGTTTCCTCTAGGCTTATGGCTAAAAGTTTAAACTAGTGATCAAGCTGAAGAGTGGTATTAAGGTCTCATTTTTTTTTACCTCTACACAGAAGTCCCAGCTCTGAACCAAATGGAAAGGGGGATGTAGAGTAGGGAGGGAATAAAGATAAGATGAAGCTGTACATTTTTTACAAGGTCTGCATCAGGCTTCATGGAAACAGTACTCCTGAAAAAAATATTGTTTTGTGTGTATTCTCAGCATTATGGAGCTACAATAAGCAATAATTTCTTTGTAAATATGTGTGTTATAATGAGGGGTAAAGTGATAGCTCTTGTGTATAATATAAATCTGTATTAAAAATAATACACAGCTGGCCACTGATTCTATATGAAATTAGCACTGTCCCATATGATATGGTTTATACTGTATTTGGAGCTTTGAATGTAAACTGAGTTCTAGTTTTCTCATGATGACAAATCCTCTCTCTCTCTCTCTCTCTCTCTCTCTCTCTCTCTCTCTCTCTCTCTCTCTCTCTCTCTCTCTCTTTTTCTGTTCACATACACAGAGGGGGATTTTTACAAATTATTTAGGGAAGAATTTTTGGGGAAAGGACAAACCTTTGTTTTTAACAGAAATATAGATAAATCAACGTAAATTTTAATTGGCTTCCCCCAGGAAATCTTAGATTAGAGGAAGCATCTGGTATTTAGTGAAGTTTCTGTTTTTACCCAATTTTCCAGCTGGATTGATTGAAACACAAGAGGTCAACTGAAATACCCAAGGTCACTTAACAAGTGAGTGTTTAAGCTTGGACCCTGTGGTCCTTTAATTCCAGGACCTACCACCAGAGACCTACTCTACATTTCAATTAAAACTCCATTATATAATATATTTCATTTTAAACTTGTAATCTCTTGACTCAACTCAAAAGTAAACTACTGCACAGTAGCCATCTTTAAGGTGGGAGCACTGCTGATATTTATAAGGAGAAAACAACATTTGATAGTTAAGCAAGAAGCTTATGTCAAAATACTTCAAAAAAAGAGAGGAAATTCTAATGTTTTTATTATTGGATGGGTTATTTTAGATAAAATATGTTCTTCCTTTCCTAAATTTTCCATTCTGGTCAAACTGGCCTGCTAGTTAGTCCCTATAAATAACATTACATCTCCCACCTCCATGAATTTGTACATATGGAGTATGTACACCTCCACCACCACATCATTTCCTATATGAAGACAGTTCTAGAAACTATGCTACTACTGCTTCTCTCTCTTTCTGTCTCTGTCTTTCTGTCTCCCCCTCTCCTGTGTCTTTGTGTTTATGTCTCTGTCTCTATCTCTCTGCCTCTTTGTCTCTGTCTTACTTAATCTCTGTCTCTCTGTGTATCTGATTCTCTCTTCTTCTCTCCTCTTTCTCCCACTGGCCCTCTCTATAGTTCTTTTCTTCACTTCCTCCTTTTCCTTCACTTCTTCCTCTCTCCCCATCACTATAGGGACACACAGAATTCAGCACAATCTAGGGCCCTGAACAACAGATACGTTTAAAAAAAATCTACACACTTAAGAAACTCAGAGAACACCTCCTGCTTTAAGACTTCCTGCATACCCACTCTCACTACTCTGGAACCAACCTCTCTTTTCTTGAAACTATCACAACATTATTTTGTGCCTTTTGTTATTCACTTAATGTTTTTTTTTTATTTTCTATTATGATTATTGGAGTACATTTCTGACTTATACAAGGTACTATACAACTCTCCAGGACTATAAGTTTTAGAATAATGGCCATTCTACAATGATATTTTGAGTTTTCACACTCTACACAGAAATCATAGATATTAAATGAAAATAAATGATTTTGGGGTAATGAAATTCTAAATGTTTTTTTCATTTCTCCTTACAAAGTACTAAACTGGGTAGAAATGCTGGTCATGAAGATTTTCTATTATGAGCATATTCATTACTATTGATCCATAATAACTGATCCACAATGATTTCTTTGTAAATATAAAGTATTATAATGAGGGGATGAGGCAACAACATGGTTCTAATTTTGTCACTCTCCTGCTCAAAAAATTTCCCACTACTTACAGAATAAAATATAAACTCCTTAGCCAGGCAGCTTGGTGATATAGTAACCTGATTCCTCAACTTAAAACTAGAAAATTCAAATCCTTCCTCAGTACTAAATGAGTGATCCTGGGCAAAACATTTAACCTCTCCCACACTCAGTTTCTTCAGTTGTACAATGAGAAAGTTGGGTGTGATGCCTTCTAAGGTCTTTTTTGAATAGTAAATTTAATCCTATGATCCAAGAACATCAAACACTGGTCTCCAATATATCTTTCTAACTTTTTCACATCATTTCTATGTTCTAATGAAACTACAGATTTTTCAAAACTCCTTTGCTTCACAATGTATTTGTTCAGACTTCCCTGTACAGATTCTCTCCATATTTCTGCATATTGAAATTCTCTTCCATTCTGGCCCAACTCTAGTCCTAGCTCTTTCCCAAGCACTTCTGTAAGAAGCTATTCCTTCTGCAAATCCCATAGCCTTCTAATATTTCCTTTTCAATGAGCACTTTTTTAAAAAGTTTTAATCCTCTTGTCCTTCTTAATGACAATCCCCTCCAGGTAGTAGCTGTGTTGATTTCCATTTCTGAATCCTCTATGTCTAGTACAATGTTTGGTTTTGAGAGAGATACTGGGGCAATTTAACTTCTGAATATTAGTCATTTCCTGGCCAATAAATAAAGCCTACTAGCAGCCTTTACAATAACTATATAAGAAAGGTTTGTTAAATTAAATTGAAAACTATTTGGGTATTGGAACCTCATTTTTTTTTCTCTCCAGCTGATTCCTATTTTGACATTAAACTGATTAAATAGTATAGTATCTAGTCATGGTTTCATCCTATCAGGTCTTGCTTCATTGATGCCTATTGCAATCCCTCCAATAACTTTTCATCCTGTGTAATGATTCTTTGTGGCAATTATATTTGTAGCTTACTTTAATAGTGAAGATGCATCTTTCAGTTTACAAAATATTCCTGGAAAATGGTACTTTATCTTCCCACTAATCATTTCCCAACTAAGAAGGATTAAAATAAGAGATACAGCTTCCCCCAAAAAATAAAAAAAACAGTTTAAAAGTTTAAATTCTACTTCTAATTCCATTTGAAAGCAGATAAGCAGGAACTTTTTTATCTGTACTTCTTTAACTATACTAACTTCACTTGTTTTTCAACACTGGGTAACGACAGCATGAATAACTTTGGAAGAAAATTTGAAAACACACTTACATCTTTCTTTATATGATTTATAAAATGATGTCCTTTATTGTAAAAAAAAAAAAAAAACCTGGAGGCCTTACATACACATTGCAAAACATAAAATTTCCATTTATGATATTGGCAATAATCCAGTCATTGCATTTGAGAGATCCACAAACAAATTCACAGATAACAGATCTAACATAGAAATTCCCTGAAATGTAACTTCTCCCTAGTTCTACATCAAATTATCTTTCCATTAGATTTGTGCAGATGCCTAAGGTGGAAAAAAAGAATGCAGCAAAAACTGAAGTGGGGGAAAAAAACTCATGTTTTTATAAAAGCATGGATATTGTATTATATAAAAGAAGGAAACATGAAAAATATTATAGTGGCTAACACAGCTTGCATTGTTATTTTCAAAATAAGCAAAAGTTAGATGAGATTTTCCTCTTGTCTTTGTCTATAAAGAATATGTAGAAATAGGTTACTGAAAAAATTGTTTTGTCCAGGATAAATTAGACATAGCATACGTTACTATTCTTACTATTTCACTCACTATATGTGAGTGAAAGTATCATATAACTCATACACAATAATATAATTCTCTGAAATATTAGGATGTGTGTGATAGAACAGCTAAAGAACAGAAAGTCAGGATATCTGAGATTAAGTTTCTGTTACATCATTTATTCCCTATGTGACCTTAAAAATGTCTTTCAACCTCTATGTGTCGTTCACCTCTCTTCCCTGCCCCCAATTCTAAAAAAATCTAATGATAATTCTCTTTTAGCTCTGATACTATGAGATTTTATAAAATGACAGTTAATAAAATCATACATTGAAAGGTACTTGAAAAAATTCCAAATGTGAATGCAAATCACATTTAGGAGAATGGCACGACAAACAAACAAAAAAGATGTATGGGTATAAACCAAGAAATATTTCCTAAAATAATGGCATAACAAGTTTTCTGTCCTATTAATATTTCATCTATTATCAATGGAATGGAGGAAGTAGGGAAGAAAGAAATCCAAAACTTGGAGGTCTTTGTCCAATTGTTAAATGTTTTTGCCCTTTGTTTTTTGTTTTTTTTTTTTTAAACACACTTGAATGAAATCCTTTATTGTGGCAATGCAGGTACCCCTTAGTCAACTCTACGAACTAGTGTCAGATCATAAACTCCAACTCATTCCAATCGATGGTCATCCATCACCAAGCTTTGGGGACCAGGAAGGAAACACAAGCTGACTAACAATTTGCCAGAATGATTTAAGGCCTGGCATTCAGGAGTTCCTGTTTCAATTGCTCTTTTGATGTGGCTCTTGGACCTTTCTCCAGCTAGAGAAAGCCTTCCTATGTTAACTCTCAAATGGCTTGCATCTGGAAATGTAGTAAAAATAAAGATATTCTATCCAAGAGAAATATTGCTTTCAGATGAAGTGGACAACACTGTGTAATGATATGATATTCTAAACCACCAATAGACAAAAAGCAACTTAATTTCATCCAAATTGGATATATGATCATCAATCATGTCTCTGTGATGTTAAATAGCTGATTGAAAAGTAAAATCTAGTCAAATGGCTAAATACTTTGCCTTTACCATTATCTAAACCATCCATGCAATAGATTTTAGCTATACATATTTTCAGCATCAAGTAAACAGAGACTGAAAATTAATTAAATTGATTAGAAACAATTTTATGGTACAAACTAGGGACTAGTTAAACAACCTTATTTCTTTGATTCCTCCTACACCATGACCTCTTCAGGCTTCAAGTTGTTTTGACTATATTTTGGTCAACCACTAGGGAAATTCTGAAGAAGCCACCTACACATATTCTATTTTTTCTAATGTTGCTTTCTGGACCTTTCATCAAACTATTTCCTCTGCTCATATAATCATAGCAGAAATGTTGGAATCAGAGTTCTGGCAAAACAATATTTGAGAAATCAAGAGAGATATCTGGCCCTCAAGACAACTGAATTCATGGAGAAAAGAAAAATATAGTTCATTTGGAGTTTTCCTGAGCAACAAGGTACTATAGAAAAAGCACTGAACAAGGAGATAAAATACCTCCACTTGAGTCTTTCCTTACCTCTTCAAATATGGAAGATGGATGAATCTACATATTAAAGACTAGGAATTCTCCTGACCTAGGGGAGAGAGAGAGAGAGAGACTATATTCTTGTATCTTTGGATACTGTGTTGTGTCTCTTTGCTTTTTTCTATCCACTCATCTACATGAACTTTAACATCCCCCCGAAGCTAAATAATTTATTTTTGTTTTATTAATTAAATAATTATTACCTGGTTTCTATCCAAACTTCTAAAGATTGAAAATTAGAAGTAGTTGAAATAATCTCTGAGACTGTAATTTCCAGAGAATGCATCATCCTGAACTGGTGGCAAAATCTTCCTTTCCAAGAGTTCCCTACACTAAGAAAAATATAAATCTCTATCCCTAGACTACAAAATAATCATCATAAAATACAGTGAGCTCTTTGACTAAAGGCTCTAATCCCTGGATGAGAAGGAGATGTATAAAGAAAAAACTAGATCTAGGGGCATTGGTATTTAGAGCCAAAAAGTTTCTATCAAAGAAGATGAAAGGTTTATCTATGTAGCCAGAAGTTTGAAGGAACAAGATCAAGTTTTTCTGATGGTCTTAGTTAAGATCTGGGGTAAAAAATCTACCCCTATGTTTCAAGCTAAGAAAGTATTACAGCACCTGCTCTTAGTTGAGGATTTCAGCTGGGCCAAAACTGAGATGATAGGAATATAGGTGTCCAAAGCAGACCATTTTTCTCGCAAGAGTTTAGAGGCACTCACACTTCCTATCATGGTAGTAAGAGTACTGAACTGGACGTCAAAGTATTTGATTTCTAGAGATGGCTAGACCATTCAGTAGCCCAAGTCAGATGGCTTCATCTCTTTGAGCCTGTTAGCTATTTTGTAAAATAAGGAGATAAAGCTGAGTGCTGTAAATTCCCTTGTGACTCTGAAATTCTAGGATGAAAATCTAGTTACAGTCTTCCAATTCTACTAAAATGTAGATACAATTCTCTAATTCAAAACAATTAACCAGTATGACTTGGATTCAATGGACATATCAGAATCTCTTGAAACAGTGTTTGTATCAATGCCTTCTATTTCATAAAAATAAAAATTAGAGTTATGAAAAACTAATAAATACATGGATCTTCCATTTAAACAAAAGAAAATTGCATTCGTCACTGTAGCTCACTATTTGTTTGAAAGGATATTGAAAGCAATATATCACAGGTCATATTTTGGAATTGGCATTAGGTTTCAGTTCTGATTCTGACATTTTTTTGCTGTTGTGACATTGGGCAGACACAAAAGCTTCAGTGTCCTCATCTGTAAAATGTGAGTAATCATGCTTACATGTAGTGTAACTGAAAGAAAGCACAGCAAAGGAAATAGAGGATTATCCTGAGAACCAGGAACATCAACACTAAGATTCTTCTTCCAATATATATTGGCTGAAAGCCTATGGCAAGTTCATATTATCTCTCAATAGTCTGGGCAGCTTTCTATAAATATAATTTGCAACTAAGATGACAATCTACACTGGTAAATAAAGCTTCCTCATCTAATAATCCCCTTGATAAATGAAAACAGATTTTTTCTCTATTTCTCAATATATCATAAACTCTTCTTTCAAAAAACTCTATAGTTCTATTTATGTAAAAGTATAATTCATAAATAACTATATGAATCATATATTATATGAATTATATGGACTGTTTGGGGGAAATTTTAGAAAGAAGATATTAAAGAGTTAGACATTTGTGAATTTGCCTTTTTGTATACTAAGCCACACCTTTAGTCATAACTAGAATTTTAATAGATAATTGAGTTTTATTTTGGTTTGGTTTTGTTTCACTTTTGTTTTTCTTTTTTTGGCACCCCAAAGCAAGCTGATTTGGCAAAGAGATGAAATAAGAAAAAAAAGAAGTTTCAGTTATAGCTTGTTTTTCTCCAAAAATGGATCAGAAATATATTACATTTCCCATTAATAGATCTTGCTCTTTTTTTAACCACACTAGTTCTATGGTCCACAAATGTATTTTACACCTACAAAGACTACATTTTATGTGCCCCAAATCAGATTACTTTATCTGACAAAAGAATGCAATATCCTGCATAAAGTATTTACAAGTCTCTCTTGTAATTAATTTGACTCCTTCTGCCCCACTTAGTACTTTGTTATATAGTTGTTTAAAGTACCAGTATCAGACCACAAAAAGAGGTGCCCCAATAATTTCACAAAAGTAAGAAATGATAGGTAAACCAAATTCCCCATGTTATCAATGACACTTTAAAAGAAATCTCTGCTGGAATGCTATAAAAAATGCTTTACTTAGAGTCCAATATATATTGGAAAAAGAATCTTAGTGTTGATGTTCCTGGTTCCCAGGATAATCCTCTATTTCCTTTGCTGTGCCTTCTTTCAGTTATACTACAAGTCTAACTTCCATATTTCATATTGATAATGCATGTGATTTTACATAGGTCACATCTCTCGGGGACTCAGTTTATCTGTAAAAAGAGATTCTCAGCTTCCTTTTGGCTCCAAATTTGTGACCCTGTAATCCTACAAATAAAAGACTGTGTATGCTCAAATATGCTAGATAGAGCCTGTGTTGAGAATGTTGAAAAGACATATTAAAGAATCATATGGAAAAATGTTTGTAGTAGTCCTTTTCCTAGTGGCAAGGAACTGGTAAGTGAGTGGATGCCCATTAGTTGGAAAATAGCTGAATAAGTTATAGAATATGAATGATATGGAATATTATTGTTCTATAAGAAACTATCAGCAGGATAATTTCAGAAAGGCCGGGAGAGACTCATGTGAACTGATCCTAAATGAAGTGAGTAGAACCAAGAAAGCATTGTATACAGCAACAAGATTACATGATGATCAATTCTGAGGGATATGGCTCTTTTCAACAGTAAGGTGACTCAGGCCAGGTCCAATTGTCTTGTGATGGAGAGAGTAATCTACACCCAGGGAGAGGACTGTGGGGACTGAGTATGGATGACAATATAGTATTTCCATTTTTGTTGGTTTTTTTTTTTTGGTTTTTTCACCTTTTTTTTTTCTTTTTTGATCTAATTTTTCTTGTGTAGCATGATACATGTGAAAATATGTATAGAAGAATTGCACATGTTGAACATATATTGGATTACCTGCCATCTAGAGGAAGGGGTGGGAATAAGGGAGGGAGAAAAAAATTGGAATATAAGGGTGTATTTGCAAGGGTAAATGTTGAAAACCATCTATGCATGTGTTTTGAAAATAAAAAGCTTTTAAAAAATTAAAAATCTCACAGGGTGGGAATGTGTGGAAAGACTAATCTGTACCAGTGAAAGGATTGTTTGTATCAAAGAGATCACAGACACATATTTGAGGTAATCACTATGTATTTTACACCCTTAGAAACAGAAATCACAAAGTGCCAAATTAACATGGTCATCTTAATAATCACCTAATATAGCTTTATATATTAGGAAACTGAGCATTAGAAAAGTTGAATTACTCATAAAGGTCATACAGATCATAAGAGACAGACCTGGGATTCAGACACAGGTCTTCTATTTGAAAATCCAGTATCCTTTCCACTAACTCAGAAAATTTTTTATTGGTGAATATTACCTAGTGATTGTAATCATTCAGTTCTGAAATCAGGGTTACTAAGGAAAAATCATGTAATAGAATGGCTCTTCTATATGGTGAAAGGATGTTTTTAGTTAAATGCAGACTCTGACAGAGTTCCCACATGTCCTTGTAGTCTTCTACCCAATGAACTTCATTCCACTTTGAGCCAGAGTTTCTGCATTTGTTTTCTTCCTTTATTCAGAAATGGCATCTAATTCTCAGTACCTGGAACAGAAAAGTGTGGACCAAAATTAGCAGCTATAGTGCATCTCTGGGATGAATCTAAGCTGTGCCCACCCTTGAAACAGTTAACCTCCCTCTACACTTGAGACTTGGCATGGTGTTTTTCCTTGAGAACAGAATTAGGACAAGACATTTTTTAACAGTACACAAGGTATGAAAAAATTTGCCCACCCTGCCCTTGAAGATCATAATAACAACAACAAAAAATAAACAGTATGTAGTTATAGATAGATCCGTGGCCTCAGAGTCAGGAATTCAAATACAGCTTCTCACATACACAGGTCTCTTAGCCTCTCAATAACTCAGGGAATTTAAGAAAATTATAAGTAGCAGAGAGAGTACAGATCTTCATAGATCTGGTCAAAAGAATAATAAGTAATAATAATAAGCTCATGTTATGTAAAAGCTTAGACCTTTCCAAATGCTTTATATACATTGTCTTATTTGTTCCTGATAATATCCCTGTAAGGTTAGATATTATAGATATTATATTCATTTTATGGGTGAAAAAATATGGTTCAGAGAGGCTAAATAATTTTCCCATGCACACACAGCTAATAAGAATTAAAACCAGGATTCAAACCCAGGTTTCCAATGCCAACTCCAGCATTCACTGTAATGTATAATTTTGCCATGTTTGATATGTCAAGTATTCCATTGGTTATATATAGCCCAGAGAAATTGGGCTTCACTTTAATGCATGTAAATTAGGTAACTGAGAATAAAGCTGGGGGCATTGGACAGGAACCTCAGAGACCATCTAGCCCAGCTCTAATCTACCCCATAAATGTATAAGCAGAAATGCACTCAGTTCAGTTCCAATCAGTTTGGAATACCAACTTTAAATTTTCAGTATGAACATTTACATCTCAGGAAGGCAAATGTTGCTACAAATAAAAGGTTGATTTATTATTTTGTTGATTTTCAAGATTCAGGAAAAGGATGGCAAAAGTGATAATGCAGATTAAACTTAAAAATGTATCATAGGTACATTTTTCTTCTCCCAGAGTCAATTGTTAATCAATCATTGGCACATCATCACACGGATTTTGGAATTGGCATATAAGAATGCATTTAAAATGGAATATTTAGTTTTGAGAAAGAGAGATTTGGGTAGGACTTTGCTGATATTTGTCTTGTGTTATTTGAATGTCACACACAAGAATCAAATGATTCTGCTTTTCTTAGGGCAAAATTAGTTGTTGTTGGAGAGGTTGGAGTGGGTTGGAGATTGCAAAGGGGCAGACTTTAGCTCAATATAAGGAAAACTTTTCAAACTGTCCACATGTTAAGTTAGCTATCTCACAAAAAAGCAGCTTTCTTCTTATTAGGCATTTTCAAAAAAGGTAAAATGAAGCTTATTCTGTTGTATAGGGGTCTATTTTTCAGTTTATAGTGAACCAAATGTCCTATAAAATTTCCTGATTCTAAAAGTGTGTGATTGTGTGATTCTTCCTGGCAATCTAAATCTTCTGCATTGATAAAAAAATCACCTTAAAAAAAGGTCTCACTGGATGACTTGCCCTAGATAGTTGACTGCCTTGCTTATCCAGGATCCAATGAGTAATAACAACAACAACAACAGTAACAATGTTTTAAGCTTTGAAAATAATTTTGCCATTTTATCCTCAAAATATCCCTGAGTGATCAGTATTGTTACCTCCATTTTGTAATTGAGTAAAAGAAGCAAACTATGGTTCAGTAACTTTCCCAGAGTTGCACAACCAATAAGTGTCTGAAGCTAGATTTGAACTTATCTTCCTGACTCCAGCTGTCTAGCGTTCTATCCACCATGCCATCTTACTGCATTGGGAGCAAAAATCTGGGTCCCAAATGATAACAAACAATAAACTATGCACATTGCTTACTAGAAAATTCAGTTTTCCTCTTTGGAATTAACAAGTCTAAAAAAAATTGAGTCCCCCCCCCCCCTAATTGTTATGGACTATCTCTACTAGTAAATTAGACTTTCCCTCTATTTTGCTTCTGAGCACATAAGAAATGGAATCCCTCACAAGATTTTTCCTGGAAAGCATCAGTAACAACCCCATAGTAAAAGTTTATGCAACTGAATGAAGGTAATACTAACTTGCCAGAAAGAAGAGGGAAAAAAAAAAAAAGAAAGAAAAAAGAAAAAGCAGGCACCAAATGAATTGTGGTGTGAGTCAAGAAATGTCATTCCTGAAAAGTGCATGTGATATTATTGGAGGAAGGAATGCAAAAAACAGCAGTGGCCAGGTCTTGACCCAGGGGAGAGAAAAGAGTCCTTAAATCAAAAAGACATTCTGATGAGACAGCGTAAGCAAAGCACCATGGACAACAGTATCAGGCTGAGACAGCTGGTTGGGAAAGACACAGAAGCAGTTTGTCCAAGATAATAGCAGGGGGAATACTCAAACTGAGAACAAGAGAAATAATAGAGAACAGCTTTTCTGTGCACTCAAGAAAGACTCTAAACTCGTGTCCAAGAAGCATTGCCATCAAGAGAACAATATTGAAGGAACCCAAAGGAAATTCACAGGGGAATGCAATTTCTTGACCCTCCAATTCCAGGGAAATCTATTCTTTTAACATCAAAGACTATGCTACAGATAGATATATTTACAGAAACTGCACTGGGTCTAGATATTGAATAAAGCACAAGCAACTGATTATAAAGCATATCTTGGTGTGCCTGAATTAAAAAAAACAAATTCATAATAAATATTCAACCAAATTTAATGAGCACATTTAGTTGCATTAATCCACATGTCTAAGAGCAAGAGAATTATAAGTGGATAAAATGGAGAAAAAGATGAAAATGAATGAATCCACATCAAGCGAAGGGATGGAGAAAGAACTTAGTGGTAAGCAGCATATCTTCAGAATGATAGTGTTTTAACATTGGTATAATTTTATTTTTCTGAATGTTTAAGTACAAGATTCCCTGATATAATTATTTTCAAAATAAACCTATTGGCATTTCTTCCGTGTTCTGAAGGTCAGTAGGGAAAGGCCTGTTTTCATGAATCTTGAAGCTTCGGGGGCCTTAGGTTTTCCAGGTCCCAAAGAACCTTTAAAATCCTGACTATTTTTTTAATTCATGCCTTTTGTTTATTTGGTACCCCCACACACACTTCAGAGATTCTTTTTAGGCTTTAGGAAGTATCACCTCTGAAGAAATTTTGAATATTTGAAAACTTGGCATGAAGAATAATTAATAGAAATCTGGGAGGACATCACTCACAAGAGTTAGTACTTTCCTTAAGAGCCCGAGTGAATTAATGCCCAGCATGGGGCTTTGGAAATACACACTGTGCTTTTTCCTTTTGATTCAAATGCTCTCTCTCCCCTTTCAGTTGGGATGCAAACCCAAGGTCCTGAACCCTGATAGTCATTAACAATCCCTCAGCACTTTTTACAAAAGCAGAGAATTTCACCCCAATGTCTTGGCTATATTTCAATGCAGGTAATTGTACTTTGCCTACCTAGATCATTTCTTACAAATACAGTCATTATAGAATCAAAGACACTTTTCAGAGGAAAAAAAAAAGAATAGATGTGTTAAGTTAACCCTGGTGGCTTGGCCAAATGCCAGTTTAGGTCACTTTATTCTACCTAGCTGGAACAAAAGCTGGTGGAGATGATGGGGCAGTGTACACTGGCTTCATATTTCAAAGGTCACAGGTTCAAATTCTATTGGAGTTCGACTTTCAATAAACCTTCTATTAACTTTCAGGGAGATGAGTAATGGAAACTAAGAGCACTTCTTTCTCCCCTTTCTGTGATTCCACAATGATTTCCCCCAGAAACATTAGCTGGTAAGATTACCCTTCATTTCCCTTTCTAACATGTGCCTGTTGGGTGGTACCAAGATTACCTTCCCTACCCCCTCCCTTCACTTCTGACCAGATGGTGATTCCATTTCAGGGTCAAGGGGTTCAAAGGGATCATTCTGTAGTCTTCATTGAAAAAAAAAGGGAGACCAGTGTAAAACACCTAATTGACTTTCACTTCTCTCACTGCCTTACCCTGCAGACTGTCGTATTGTGCTGGACTCGGAAGCAGAATGGTCTGGATTCAAACCTCGCATATTCCCAAGTTGGGCAACACTGGGAAAGTCATTGACTCTCCCTCAGACTCAGTTTCCTCAATTAAATACAGAGAGATCTCGTGGCATATCTAATAACAAATAACCAACATTTATGGAGCACTTCAAAGTTTCCAATGTATTTTATTTGTTATCTCATTTGATCCTCACAGCAACCCTAGGAAGTGGGTGTTATCATTATCCCCATTTTACAGATGAGGAAATGAAGGTTTTGAGACTTGCCCAGAATCAACTAGCTAAGTGTCTGATCTTGAACTGGTCTGTCCAGCTCTTAAGTGTGGCTTCCATTGCATCATCTAGTGGCTCATAAAATGCAGAGAAGGAAGGCAGTGTGAAGAAGGCTTGGTCTAGAGTCCATCTCTGATACATTTTGCTGCAGCCCGTGAACAAATCCCTTAAAGTCATAGGAATTCCAGATAACTCTCTCGGATGGTAAATTACAGAGGAATTAGTAATATATGTGTGTGTGAGCATATAAATGTATATTACATATGTGAGTGTATATATGTATATACATGTGCATGTAGATAGATAGATAGATAGATATCAGTGGTGGACAACAATAAGAGATGTCCAAGTCAAAAAATAAATATTTATAAGATGGGAATAAGGATGGAAATAATATCTTTAGCACTTTTTTCATAAAGACCCAAAGAGATTATGTATATAAAGCACTGTATAAATGCCAGTCTTTAACAAGGTGATAAGCATTGTCAAATCAGGCTTTAAAAAAAAAAAAAATATATATATATATATATATATATATATATATATATATATATATATATATATATATATATTTGACCATGTAAATTACTACTCTTCAAAAATATACAGGAATTTGTGAATTAAATTCAATCTTTTGAAATCCTCTAATGTGAATTCCTTGCTAGTGTAAGCCATTTCTCAGTCTAGATTCTTCTGCATGCTTAATGTCTTTTTGGATGATCTTCTCTAAGTTTTTAATGATATTACTATGTCCTGTTTCTCCTCTCTGATCCATCCCAACCACTCCTTTTCAGTCCCCTTTGCAAATTCTTCACCTGTGTTACTTTCATAATCATGGGTATCCCCTAAGGAGATCCTAGAGACCCACCTTTTTTTTTTGATCTGTATTATCTCACTTGGTGAACTCATCAACTCTCTTATCTCCCAGTAGCTCTAGGAAAAGTCAAACTGGATGTCCAGGAGGCAGCTCAGACGCAACGTTTAAAACAGAGCTCATTATCTCCTTGCCCAAACCTTCTTGCTACTAAATGCCCCTATTACTATGAAACATGCTATCCTTTTAATAACCCAAGTTACAACCTTAGTGTCATCCTTAACTGCCTGATCTTATTGACCTCTCATATCCAATTCATTGCAAAATCTTCTTAATTCTACCTCAAAATCTCTCCAGTTTTCTCAATTAGTATTCCATTTTAAATAATTTACTATTCCAATACATCCTCCAGAGATGTACCAAGTGGACTTTTCCATAGCATAAGTAAGACAATGTGATGCCCCCTTCAACGACCTCTTCATTCCCATTGAAAGAATTCCAATGGCTCCCTATTACCTCGAGGATCATATAAAAATTTCTTTGTTTGACATTTAAATCTCTTCATAAAGAATCCCATTCCAACTTTGCTAGTTATCCATGATCTCTACCATTCAGCTATACTGCCCTACTTATAGTTCCTTGAGCATTATGTTCCATGTCTCATCTCTGTGCATTCATAAAAGCTGCATCTTGTGGCTAAATTATATTGCCTCAGTTTCTAGGGCTCTCTTTAAGATAACTCAATTTTCACTTTCTACAGGAACATCTCACTCTTTACCCCATCTGCAAAAGACTTCTCTTTTCAGATTGCCTTCATATTCATATATATAGTTAGTTAGCTAGTTAGTTAGTTCCATGTTGTCTCCCTCATTTGAATGTGCGTATCTTGAGAAAAAGGATAGGTTTTTTGTTTGTTTGTTTGTTTGTTTTAAAGGCCAATTCCTGGTCTATAGTAAGTGCTTAACAAATGCATATTGACTAACTGATTAAAAATTCCCCTCAATATCCCTGCCTCAGTAGTCATTCAGCAAACAAATAGAAACTAACTGGCAATACTACCAACTATTTAAACCTCCCCTTGTTTTTTATGCTTGGCACAATAATCAAATAAATATTGCCATTGCTTACAAAAAACAAACATGACTACTGGCTTATTCCATTCAAAATCCCTATTAATGACTAGCAAGAGCTTCTTAATTTTTGGTTCAAGGAACCCTTTGGTAATTTGTTGAAGCCCACATAGCCATTCTAAAAATAATGTTTTAAATAATTGAATGAAAGGGAATTTTCAGGTAGAGGTTAATAAAGATGTAATATTATCCCATCTAACTTTACTGACCACTAAAATCAATCCACAGACCTTTATAGAATGGATTCAGAAGCCTCAGTTTAAGAATAATTTGCCTCAACAAAAACTACTTTTTCTCGTCACCAGTGCTCTAAATAACTTCTATCTTTCTACTGAAATTTAGGTGCCTGGGACTGTCTCACTTTGGTCTTTGTATTTCCAATGTTTAGTTTACTGCCTGAGTCAGAGTAGAAGCTGAATAAATGCTAATTGACTGACCGATTCCTATGAAATAACACAACAACCAATGTCATCAGTATTATTTATAAATATGGCAAATGATACTTTGGAGTGGGAAATTATCCCTTTTCCCACAAAGTATAAAGTCACTATCCAGATGTATCTTTTGGATAGGGTTTTCTTTGGAGCCTTGAGGGTTACTGCCAGTGATAAGTGTTACAATGCAGCAATTGTGGGGAACTTATCCAGAATAGCAAAAAGTCCCTGGAATGTGATCTTTTAAAAACCTTTTCTTGAATGCTACACAAACTAAAAGCCACTACACAATGGTACCTCTTGACCGAAGAAATTAAAGGACAGAAGTTGTTCACAAGGGCTCCATTCCACCTTCCTCAGTGGGGCTTAAACCTATGCCTAGGGACAATAGGATGGGATAAAGAGAATGAGTCACTAAGGCTAGACAGTGTTTCTAATAACTCAAGATAATTTTCCATCTTAGTATTAAGACATATGGAGTCACTAAAGGGGGCCTAAGGACCAATAAAGGGATGAATTAGTAGTAGACAGAGATCAAATAGTATGGAGAAAAAATGATTCATTTCTTAGAAGGGCTAAGATCTTCAACAATTTATTGAGAAGTGGATGAGACCAAGAACCAGAGCTAGAAGGAATACTTTAATTTAATCTATAAGTAGGCTTGTCACAGAAGCAAAAGCACTTGAATTCAATTGAAATTTTCTTTTTCAACTGTTATTACAATCTGCAGTCTGTATAATTTCAGAGATCTGTTTTTGAAATGAAAGTTAGAGGCTCCTGCAAAAAATGAAATTTTGAGTTCAGAGAATGTCAATTAATCTAAGCAAAAATTACTTAAGGTAATGAGGTTGAGAACCACACCTCATGACATCTTTTTTGGTTTGAAATAGGCTTATTGATGTTATTTCTTACTGACATTCAACTTTCTTGCCTATACATCTTCCTTTCTGCAGAGAAAGTCTGTTTGTTCATCAAAGATGCGGCATCCTTTTCCTTAGGTGTTAGAGTTATAAACGAATGTGGATTGCCTTAATATGGAAAGTGACAGCCCTTGGCATCTGTCTGAATATTAATGCTGAAAAGGATGGAGAAGTCATTATAGTTCATGTATTTTTCTATTAAGTTTGAACTGGAAAAGGTTTAAATTTGAGCCTTGGTGACACTGGGCAACATTTTTGTAAATAAAAATTGATTTTAAAATGGTTTTTAGCAGGTCTTGCAAATAAATTCCCCACTAAATAAGCGTTTGGATGTATGCACAGAAGAGAAAAGACAAGTTCATAATGGCAAGCTCTTTACATTCAGTACTTACTCTTGCTGCATTGAAATGTCTATAGCACAGAGATTTGGAGAAGTTCTCAAGGTTTTAGATTATAGATTTAAGAAATAGAGAAACTAAGTCCTGGCTATAGAGGAATATGAAAGTGAACATTTTGAACTGGTGTCTTGCAAATAAATGCCTGTAATACTCACTAACTACAAAAAGAACCCTTAATCTATTTTGATGTAAAACTTTGCAAACACATGACTGAAAAATCTGCACAGTAGAATGGGTCACAAGAAAAAGTAAAAAGGAGAGCTTTGGGGTTTGAAAGAAAATAAAAAATGGCACTGGCAGACTGGCTAGAAAAAATGATTAAGGATGCATCCCCAAACTCCATGACTAAAAGGGGGTTGAAACTAACCAAATAGAACACAAAAAAGAAAAAGAAAAGCAACTTCAAATGATACACTTAAGAAATAACTGAAAATAGTCAAATTTCACTGTGAATTTGGCACCATGTATAGGGAAAGAATGCACAATGAGATATGTTCCATAGCCTATTAGAACCTAGTTCAAAAAAATCAACAAACATTTATCAAGGGTCTATACAATGTGTAAGGTACTTCTGATAAGCATTAGGGATACAAAAAATGGCAGAAATAGCCCCTACTTTTGAAGAGCTTACAATCTAACAAGAGAGACAGCCTGCAAAGAATTATGTACAAATAAGATATAGAAATATAGAAAGATCCATATCTACATATAAATCTATCTCCAGATCTATCTATCTATAGATATAGATAAATACATGTAATTTGTAAAAAGGAAGGAAGACACGGATACTTGTTTTAAGTCAAAATGACATAAATCTTAACATTTGTCAACTTAGTTGACTTTGAATTCTATGTTGGCAGTATATTGGTTTCAGATGACCAATGATGAAATAAACATTTTTTCCTCTCAACAGTAAGGTGGAAAATTGTGGATACAGAGCATTACATACACTGACAGATATGGTTACTATATCTATTGGTTTTGCTGTTTTTCCTAGATATAAAAGAACATCTTTTGGGCCAAAACTATTAGGTAGTAACTGGTCTGAAAAATGGCATGAAAAGCATTTTTAAAATAAATAAAATATATTGACTAATATGAAAATTCCTTTTCTCAATTAAATAAAGCTCAGAGAATGTGATATTTTGATTCACTATGATTACTGGCTAACTCACTAAATTTGTGTGTGTGTGTGCCAAAATTTGTACAAAAATGAGTCTTTGGGAATTCTTGTTTAGACAGTGATGAGTTGAAGACAATAAACCCATTTTTGTTACCTGAGGATTTTGAAAAGTATTTTGATCCCAATTTTGAATATCAGTTCTCATCACCAAATTCTAAGAAATGGAAGGCATATGGAAATTTGGTTGAATGTTTCCTGATTGTTGAGATTTTTCTTTTCTCCCTACATCTCAGAACTTCTATTTTCTCTTTATAATTGCTCTCATTTAATCAAAAATACTGTAAATTCTGTTTAATTGGGGATCTGATCTTTGGTATCTCTAGATAATTTTTATATTTAATAATGTCAGTCTTATGCTAGTCTCACCTGCTTCTAAAACTTGACAATACATTTACTTTGTAAATAATGGGGGAAGAAATAAGCTTGCATAGATTTTATTTTCAAAATACCTATAAATAATAAGTTAAGGAAAACTTGCCTTTCTTTTTTAAAGGTCTAATTCAGATTCTATATCAAAATGATTTAAACTGCCTCTCTCACTAGGAAACCATATTTCAAAGTCTTTATTTATTAGACCTCTTGAAAGTGTATTTTTAATGCATATCCTGACTTTTTGCCAAACCTTTCTCCTCTGAAACACTAAAACTGGAGCAGTTCCTTTTTAAAGAGTTATATTTATTAGATTTTTACATATTGATACAGAACAATTTATCAAAATAAATCTTACAGAGAATTGGTACATAAATCTTCCAATCTTCCAACATTCTTTATATCTCCAATGTCTACTATAATTTTCCCCTGATAAACGTTCAGGGAAGTCACATCGTGAAAACATTCTTTTCAAGAAAATCAAAATTGTAGCCTCAAGTGAGACTTTTCTGTGGCCCACTTTTAGCTGTCTTCATTCCCAGGGCATATGTGTATGTATTTCATCTGCAAGAGGAAATTAAACCTAATTGCATTTTGAATGTAAATAACTCCAAAAAATTTTCAAGACCATTATGCCAAGTCCTAAAACAATGTGGAATCAGTGGACTAAGTGATGGAAGAATTTAACCAATTCGTCCTCTTTACATGTTAATGCTTAAATTGTTTGGGATGGTTGTTCCAAAGTTACTTGATATTGGCACAGTGACAAAAGCCCCTACTCCAGCACCAGAAAACAAGTTCAAATTTTGCTGATGTTAAGCAAATAAGAGGCAGCAAAGGGGCACAATAATAAAGTGCTGGATTTGTAGGCAAGAAAAATTGAAAGCGAACCCTGTCTCACCCACTTAATAGTTGTGTGATTCTGACATTTAATCTCTCTAAGCCTCAGTTTCCTCATATATGAAATGGGGATAATAATAGTTCCTACATCTCAGGGATGTTTTGAAAATAAAAATTGAGAAAAAAAAAATTAGTTTTGTGTGTGTGTGTGTGTGTGTGTGTTTTTTTACCAACTTTAAAACATTATATAAATGTTAGCTGTTATTAATCTCTCTAAGTCTGTCCTCAAATGAAAAATGAAGGGGATGGACTTGGTTCCCTCTGAGATTTCTTCTAGTTACAGATCTATGATCCTAAATTTCAAAAACATGAATCTGTTCAAGGCTAGATATCGCAGAACTTTTAAGTTCAGAAATCCAGCAAAGAAGTCAGGGGAACCAAATGGCAAAGGGGTTTGAGCTATGGGCTCTACCTTAGAAAGTAGTAGCTAAGAGCATTTCTAATGAATAATAAAGAATCTTAGAGTCATAGGAATTTTAGAGCTAGAAGGAACCTCAAAGATCAGAAGACTCAAGTTGTCTTTTCATGCCTACTGATATTTCTTATCCTGCTGGGATTTCTTTTCTTTTCTTCTTCTTTTTTTTTTTTTTTTTTGGCTTTAAAATGTGGATTATTACAAAGATGTGTTTCAGAATTTTAAAGCAGTTAGGTCAGTCTCTTCTACTCAACTGTATTTTTATAAGAGATCCACTTCAATTAATCTGTTCTCTTACTAATAAGAATATTCCTTCCAATTCCTTTCACTATTGGAAGTGAAAATTGGACAATATACCTAAATTTTCTCTCTTAGTGAAATTTTTTGATATATCTATCTATAAGTACCCCATAAATGTTCTATTCAAGATAGAGAAAAGTTTCTCTAGATTTTTATAAATGGATAAATTTACTGCAATAAGACTTTTAGAACACCACATTATTATAAATATATAATATATAATGTAAATATATACATTTCATATATAAATAATATATGTAATATATGAATGTATGTATATAAGTGTATAAATAATGGTATATATACATGTGTGGAAACATATTTATGCTTTCAATTACACTAAAACTCCTGGGACCTGTGTAAGGATGCAGTTCCTGCAAAACAAGAGAAGGGAATTGTAAGGGTCCTTTAAATGGGAGGCCACAGCGCAACAGGAGATTGAGTGGTCCAGAAGTAATCTCTGTGGATATAGGACTGCCCTGTGGGTGGGATCCTGGCCATATTGAGATAGCTTCGTAATGGGTGACGGCTCTCTCGCTGGTTGGCTGTGTGTGTGACCTCACAGGCCCTTTATAAGTCCACTGCAGACAGCAAGTCACTCTCTTTAACCTGGCTCCCTAGCGTGGGGTAGCCGAGCCAAGCTGATGGATAGCCGAGAGAGGTAAGGAGTTTGGTAGTGAACATGTGGGTCTTCAGAACAGGTGTTCACTAAGGAGTTAACAAGTCAGGCATTAAGTCAGGGTATTATGTGAGTCAGTATAATAAAGGCTTTTAGGATTACATGTGGCTATTCTTGAGTGCACTATCAGTTATTAAACTACTAATCAAGAAATTGTGGCCAGAGACCTTTGAAGGCCTCAGAGGAGGCGAGCCAGGTAGAGTTAACACTGCAAAGGTCAATGGTCAAAGGTACTCTGTTGGGCCTAGGGCAGACTGGTAATAGTAACTGCTAGGAGGGCATGTTACAGACATGTATCTATACTTCTTAGATATATTCTATGTATCACTTGAGTTTTCTCAATTTGTCTTCTTTCTTTTTCACTACATAAATGTCCCTCGTTTCTCAGTTACACACAGATTATAGAATCATGGATTTATAATTGGAAGTCACCTTAGAATTTATTTGAAAGTGAGCTAAATCTCATGGTAATTCAATGTTTTACCAAAATCAATCAGCCAATAAGTGGCAAAGTCAGGATTTCTGGAGTAATGTCATATTCAGAGAATCTCAAATATCTTAAAACAGTGTTTATCTTTTAAAAGTTAAAACTGCACTAAGACTTCTGTACTGCTTCTTGCAATACAAGGAAGAATATGATGGTAAATGGCCTTCTTACCTTGGAACCTATAGTCACATATAAAGATACTATTTATTCTTGCTGAATCAAAAACAAGCACCTTAAACACTCCAGCTCTAAATCTATGTTCTCTCAACAATCATTGTGTCTAAATATTAGGTCTCTTGCTAATAGGGCAAGGAACACTTGGCCCAAACAATAACTGAATATATTCTTCATTCATCATATATCAAGATAAGGCAAATGGATTGGGACCTTGTGAAAACTGAATTGGACTATGGAGCATTTATTCATTAGTCCTTTACTTACTATTAGATTTGATCTCCCCGCTGCTTCACAGCCATGTTATGTAACCAAATCCCCATGCCCTATATATATATATATTCATTTGTTTGCTACGGATGCTACTTCCAATTTTTCCATGAACTTCTCAACCTCTTCCAAACTGGCTTGCAATGCAACCTTTAAAGTGAAATTCCTCTTTCTTAGGTTTTTAACAATTATTTTATTGATAAATCAGATGTTCTTTTCTTAATAAGATGAAGATATTGTACTTTTTTTAGCATTTGACACTGTATAACCTTTCCTTTTGGACCACAGGTGGAACTGAAACTAGAAATACAAGAATTCAAGTTTGGTTCACTGACAGCTAAGTGGCACAATGGATAGAGTGCTGAGCTTGGGGACAGGAAAATAAAGTTCAAATCTATTCTCACATGTTACTAGTTGGTGACCATCAGGTTCAGCTGAAAAATGGTTTTAATAATTTTGTGATACCTATTTCCCAGGGTTATTTTGAGAATAAAAATGAGAACATTTTGAAGCACTTAACCCAGTGCCTCACACAGAGTGGGTACTTCATAAAAGCTTATGCCTTCCTCCCAAACCTTTGCCTGAATGCCTAAGATATCCAGCATTCTGGATACCTTAGAATCAGCCGGAGTCAGAATAAGCAAAAGACCTTGTCTTTATTCTTGGTCTTTAGGGGTAAAAGTGAATTTTATGGATGCAGGATCTAGATAACCTCTCCTCTTAGTCTATCACCCAAAAGTGACTCTGGCTAGTCTTACTCCACCCCCTAGTCCCTCCTACAATTCTCTGTATACACCAATTATGGAGCCAGCACAGAATAGTGAGAAAGGGCCATTTTCCAAGCCTATGTTAATAGAGTATTGTTCAATTGGTAATTAGCCTTGAGGACTCTGTTGTCTGACCTCAGTGCTTCAACTCAGCCCTTCCTCCCCTCTCCCAAATCATGAGTACTTTCTCTCCTCAAAGCACTTTATATTTATCCATACTTACTATGTCCCTCATTAAATAAATTTCATAAAGGCAAGAAATGTTTTGTTTTTCTCTTTGTTGTCACAGGATTGTTCACAGTGCCTTTATTTTTTTTAATATTAACATAGCAAAATTTATATACAAATATTATTAACATTCCTATATTATTCAATATAACAAATGCTGGATGCTATACTAGGCACAAAGATTTGAGATTTGGTTTCTGACTTAAGTATCTTTTTTTAATAGTTTTTATTTACCAGATATATGTGTGGGTAATTTTACAACATTGACAATTGCCAAACCTTTTATTCTAATTTCCCCCCCTCCCCCCCACATGGCAGGTTGACCAATACATGTTAAATATGTTAAAGTATAAATTAAATATAATATATGTATACATGTCCAAACAGTTGTTTTGCTGTACAAAAAGAATTGTACTTTGAAATAGTGTACAATTAGCTTGTGAAGGAAATCCAAAATGCAGGTGGTCAAAATTAGCAGGATTGGGAATTCTATGTAGTGGTTCATAATCATCTCCTAGAGTTCTTTTGCTGGATGTGGCTGGTTCAGTTCATTACTGCTCTATTGGAACTGATTTGGTTTATGTCATTGTTGACAATGGCCACATCCATCAGAACTGATCATCATATAGTATTGTTGTTAAAGTATACAACAATCTCCTTGTCCTGCTCATTTCACAGTGCCTTTATTCACAAAATAATTTTTGTTATTGTTGAATTGAATTAAATGTGATCCATAAAGAAAAACATCTTGAAAGTTCTGTCTAAACTTAGCATCCTGGTATCTTCCAAAATACTAATAAGAATCATTGGTCAAATATGTCTTACCAAAGTGAGCTAAAATCAATTACTTGATTTATCAGTACTGATGTTGAATTTTGCATATGTTAAAATGTATATAAAATTATTTCATGTTCATTATTTCATCTGACCCATTTTACAAATGAAAAAAGTGAGCTTCAGGCAAGTGATGACTTTGTAGAGCAAAGATAGCACAGTCTCTACTCTGACATAATTTTTCAAATATCATTCAATCCAATTTTCCTTAGGAATCTTCTGAATTTTCCTGAAGAATATAGTCAGTTCTATATATGCTTTTATTGGGGAGGGTTTCAAAGAGCATTAAAGATTAGAAGAGATGATTTTGAATTCCAACTCCTCTACTTATTCAATAAATGATCTTAAGTATTTTACCTTTAAGGCCTTAGCTTTCTCAGTCATAAAATTATGGGATTATTTCTAAAATTAGTGTAATTTCTAAGATCATTCACTTCCAACTCTACAAACTATGATGCTACAGTTCTTACAGACTAGAAATATTGAACATGACTTTTTCCTCTGAAATCTCCATAATTAGAATTGCCTCCTTAAGTCAAAAAATTTAAAACAAGACATTGTTTCCAGAAGGCCAGTTTTTTAAGAATATATAATATAATGTTTTTTATTGTTTTGTTTTGTTATTTAGAAAATAACACAAATAATCTGAAGGACTCCCAGAAATGAAAAGTTGGAGATTATGACAGTGTTTCCCTGGATAGGAAGGACAGGCTACAGAAAATAGCCTGAGAGAAATTTGTGTATACTGTACTAATTTTAGTATGTGTTGCTCTACCTCCATAGTGTCATCTTCTTGAAGACAAAGATAATGTGATTTTATATCTCTAGAGCTTAGCACAGTGCTTGGCACATAGTACATGCTTAGTCCATGTTTGTTACAGTGAGTTGACTTGGAAAAACTACCCATAACAGCACATTCATTGTTGCTTTTGCCTTTTGATATTGTACTAGTCTTCCATCATATAGCAGTCATATCCTCACAAGAGGATAAAAAGGCAAAAGGGAAAAACAAGGAAAAATAAGAGAGATGAGCAGTAGTGAGTAGGACAAAGTCTAATGAAGGAAAGAGAAACCCAAGGATATAGCCAGGGATTAGAATATATCATTAAAAATAAAGAATGAAAAATTTATTCCCTAATAGATGGGCATCTTTTTATTTTCCATTTTTTTGCCACCATAAAAGAGTTTCTACACACATTTTACACAGGTTGATCTTTTCTCTTCTTTTATGATTTCTTTGGGATACAGACCCAATAGAGACATTGATGAATCTAAGGGTATATACAATTTCATAGTCCTTTGAACACAATTCAAATTGCTCTCCAGAATGGTTAAATCAGTTCACAACTCCACCAATAATGCATTGTATTCTATCTAATTTTCTCACCTCCTCTCCAATATACATCATTAACATTTCCTGTCATTTTAGCTAATCTAAGAGATGTGAGGTGGTAACTCAGAGCTGTTTTAATTTGCATTTCTCTAATCAATAGTGCTTTAGAAGATGTTTTTTCATATGATCAAAGATGTCTTTTAGTTTTTCATCTGAAAATTGTTCATTTCCTTTGACTTTGTCAATTGGGGAATGAATTATAGTGTTATAAATTTGAGTTCTCTATATATTTTAGAAATTAGGCCTTTATCAGAAACACACATTGTCAATAATTTTCCTAGTTTTCTGCTTCCCTTTTAATCTTTACTGTAACCAAATGTTCTGCCTGTTTCTCATCATCTTCATCCCTTCATCCTTACTATTGCCCACATTAAGCTAAAGGTCCATGAATAGACCTCCATCTGGATTTTACAGCATGAAAATTAACACCTAGGATAGAAGAATCATAGATTTATGCCTGAAAGAGACATAGATTATCTAGTGTAACTGACATTTTATAGAGGAGAGTCCAAGATCCAGAAGGGTTAAGTCATTTGTCTAAAGTCACACAAATAATGAGTGACAGAACTTGGATTCAAAATCTAAGTTCAAATAGTAAAATATTAAATCAGATATTTATGAATTGTGTGACCCTGTCATGTTACTCAACCTCTCTTTATCTTTATTTTCCCCATCTGTAAAATGGGGATAATAACACTACTGAGTTCCCAGGGATGGTCTAAGGATCAAATAAATGTGATATTTTGAAATTTTGTTGGTGAGAACAGAGTGAAGACTGTAATATAATAAGAGCCTTTGAAAATTCAGTAGACGAATTTTACATTTGGAAAAAGAGGAGAAGTTACAATTAGTATCAGGTCTATTAAAAAACATTACAACAGGATATTAATTGCATGAAAGTATTAACTGCATTTGCTAAACAGGTCATTGAAAGAGAACGTGTTCTCACGAAAATATATAGTTCCATTCCTATCTTGGGCCTTCTCTTAGCAATGTGAATATGGCTAAGTTTTCTTTTGTGTATTAGCCCAGTTATTGGTACTTCAATTTCTCCACTGACAAAAATTCAGTGATATTATGCTATGAGATCTCAGAAAAAAAAATAGAAATTGAAATCTGGCTAGCATTTTTAAATTTAATTCATTTTTTCTATTAACATTTTCCTTTTCCTTTCATCCACTCTAATTTTAATCCTTCTATATACACCTTGAGGTCATATGCATCCTCTCCTTCAAAGTGGTTGTTCTTTCTATTTACTGTACTATATTGCTTTCCTCCAAAAACTATTATATTTTATATAATATTGTAGTCTTAGCATTGTTATTGGACTAGGGAGATAATAGCTCTTCTCATAGGTTACATTGCAAGCAGTTTTGTTTTTGTTTTTATTTTTTTATCACATTGAAATCTATTTTACATCCCTTAGTGCCCTGATATATGAACAGTATTCTCTCATTTATAACAGCTGATGCAATAGAGTAGCTGAATCAAAGATCCTATTCAGATAGAATCTTGTAATAATAAAGTGACATATATAATGTATATTTATATATATGTACACATAAATATATGCATACATATACAAATTTATGGATATATAATAAAGGTACATGTATCTGTACATAGAAAGCTATTTATAGATGTATATACCTAAATATATTCACATATACATTATGTTTATAACATATAAATACATATTGTACAATGCATCAAAAGTTCCTCTGTTGAGACCCTGGATATCTTAGAATCAGCTGGAGGTCACTGTCAGAGGATCAAATATAGGAATCTCCACACCTCCTTCCTCTTTCTCCACCTCCAAAGAATGATCCTCCTCCTACTCCATTGGCTGATTTCTCCTCCCTTCTCTCACCACACCCACAGATCAAGCCAGCTTAGAGTTGAATGGGGTCATCCTCCAAACATGTTAATAAAGAATTGTCTAATTGGTAATTAGCCCTAAATGCTAGGTTACCTTGCATCTAGATTAAGTACATCTGCTCAGTTCTAGCCCTTTACATTTCTCACTTTACCATGGTCAGATATCACCTTCCCTTTCCTGATCCTTAATTAAGTCTATGAACATGCTTTAATATATCCCAAGTTCATGTTTCATAACTCCTACTGTCAGAGTATCTATTGTTTATAGAAGCTTTTAGGAAACTATTTCTACATTCCCATTAGTTTTGGAGAACCATATTACTCTCTAGAGCAAGGGTCTCTGATCAAAACAATAATGTTAAAGTTTGTTTGTACTAAATCTTCAATACCCAATTAGTCCTCAAAAAAGTAAATTTTAAATATATGTATATATATGTATATATATATATATATATATATATGTATATATATACACACACATATATATTTCAAATTGTTTAAGTTAATATGTATCAGAAGATATACATTAAAGATAAAATACACATTAAAGATAAAAATCTTTCTCATGTGATTTTTGTTTAACTTTGCAATCTTTGACATATAAAATTCTGTGGTACTTCCTTAGGGATAGGTAAAAATGAATGGGGCTATTACTTTATACTACTGATTGAATTGGTGTAGTAAAATATATAAACAGTTAGTGTGATAAAAATTGAGAGATGAATAGCATATTAATATACTGGAGATAGAGAAATGAATTAATCCATCCCGTTCTGGAAACCATTTTTGATTAAGCTAGAAAATTTACTAAATTATTTGTGTAAACTTTAATTCATTGATTTTACTAGTAAGACTGAGAATTTAGAGTTGAAACTTAAAATCCAATATATACCGAAGTACTCATAGTAGCATTTTTTTTTGTCAGGGTGGGAAACAAAATAGCTGTCCATCAGTTGGAAATGGTTGAACAGATTGTGGTATATAGGTGTTACACTAAATTGCTGTGCTATTAAAAAAAAATAATGACTATGAAGAAATTACAGAGAAATGTGAAGTCTAAGTTGATAGAAAACAAAAAAGCAAAGACAGGATTAAAATACACAAGTGGCTACAATAATGTAAGTTAAGATAGCACCAAAATATAAAAGAATTCAAATCAAATGCAGTGAGTAAAACTGATTGTGGAGTAATGATCTAGAAACATCCTTTCTCTCAGAAGAGAAGTAGGAAACTATAGATATAAAAAGTCCTTGTCTATCACTTGAAGTTGCTGTATCATATGGGTTTACTTATCTCAGGGTTTCTTAACTTTTTTGTACATCATGATCACCTTTGGTAGTCTGGTAAAGCCTATGGAGGCCTTCCTAGAATGATGTTTTTAAATTCATAAAATATGTAGGATGACAAAGAAAACCAATCATATTGAAATCGTTCACACAATATTTTTCCTATACAAGGTTATGAGAAATAGTGATCCATGGATCCTTAATTAAGAAACTTCAGTTTAACTAGTCATTGTGGTTGTCATTGTTATAAGACAGGGCAATATTAGGAAGTTATTAATGCATAAAATGAAATTCTATTAATAAAGTTTTCTTAAATAAATGAGGGCAATTTTTTCTTCTCTTAAAATGATTATATAGATTTTTTTTAAAAAAAGAGAAATTTGAGTTTCAGTCAAATTTGTATTGGCCTGCTTAAGTTCAATCAAAATTAGAAAATTAAATTGAAAGCTTAGCATTGCCTGGATAACTAGGGCTGACCATATTTGTTAAAAAAAAAAAAAAAAAAAAAAAAAAAAAAGGATGCAACAAAAATTTTCATTTCAAATTTCTGAAGTTTTTTATGCACATAACAAAGTAAAATTTCTATACTTCTTACTTTATATTTAAGAAGTGTATATAGAAACATAGTATTCCAACAAGCTTAGAAGTTTGATTATTTGTTTGTTTGTTTGTTTATTACATATAGACTATGTATTGTGATAGGAAGAAATAATAGTAGCATAATATAGAGAGAAAAGAGTTCTTAGTAAATCTAATGACCTTGACTCATATTTACTACCTCAATGAACCTGCTGTTTTTACCTTTCTATAACTCAGCTTCTTCATTTGTAAAATGAAGGGGTTGGACTTTTGAGGTCCCTTCCAGGTCAAAATTTATGATTTCAATATACTACAAATCTTACTGTAATATGGGCTTAAATATCATAAACTAGTCATTTTTTATTTTGATAATATAAAATTCATGCCTTATGATAACACAATTCTTGACAAGTGAGTGCAATGCTAGGCAGTAAAAGTCACCATGATATCACTGGATTTGGTGTCAGGAAAGCCCAAGTTCAAATCCTACTTCAGATACATAATAGTTGTGTGACTTTGAGTGAGACACATCCTCTCTTTGCCTTAATTTTCCCATTCATAAAATGAAGGCTCAATGTCCTCAAATGTTCCTTACAATTTGAAATCTATACTCTTATGAGAATATTCATATAATAATCTTTATTTTAATATACTTTATTCTCAATCCACTAAAGCATATAAGAGAGACAGAGATAGAGACACAGAGAGAGAGAGAAAGAGAGGCAGACAGACAAATAGAGATTAGCAAGCAGCTAACAATATAAAAAAAAAAAAGAATTTTTGAATACTTTAGTGTAAGTAATGCATTACTAGGTGCTTTAAAGAATAATTGAAGCATATGTATTAGAAATGTACTTGGTACTTTATTTCATAATGGGGTGGCCTGTATTGCCCATTATATGAGGATAAAAGCGCTTCTCCACATCAAGTGATAGTTCAAAGGAAGGGAAGCCGAGTTGTCTCCATGCACAAACCACACCCCCCAGATTCTAAGAAGAAGAATGTGAGGTCTGCATCTTAACTACTTCTCCTTGACATGAAACAATATTTCTGCATCTCCTACTGAGGGAAAGTCAGGTAGTCGGAGCTACAAAGATTTCCTTTAGGTTTCCATCCTCCACTTGCCTCCTCCCATTTCCGTTCTCTCTCAAGAATAACATGTCACTGACTAGTCCCAGGTCAGCCTAATTTAAAAACTAAATTCATCTGAGTTCCTTCTACTATTCTACTAATATGAACTTCTGTAGTTCACTCCCCACTCCACCCTCCCCCCAAAAAATCCTGAAGAATGTAGATTTCCCAGTAGATTTCTCAGCACATTTCCAATTTCAAAAGCAGTAAGTTTGAATACAGTTTGTTCATTCCTGTAACTTCTGCAGCTGCCCTGAACATTTGTATTGACACCATTGGAAATAATCACATTGAAGAGCCAATTGTATTTGAAGCAAATTTCTCACTCTCTGGATGGCTCCTTTATTCTTCTTCTATTTTCAAGATTTGTTTGCTGTTATTAAAACATTAGTTATTAAAACGTTATCTATAAGTGCACTGGTAAATTCTATTAAATTCATGTTTCAACTTCAACTGATAGGAATAATAACAAGAGGAGAGAGGGGAGAGAGAAAGGGAGAGGGAGGAAGGAAAGAAAGAAGGAAGGAAGGGAGGAAGAGAGGGAGGGAGGGAGGGAAAGGAGAGAAAAGGAAGGGGAAGAGGGTTAGGGAGAAAGAGGAGGGAGGAAGAAGGAATATATATGTATATACACACATATACAACATATGTGATATATATATATATATATGTATATACATATATGTTGTATATGTGTGTGTGTGTATTAGAGGAGACAGAGAGACAGAGACAAAGATAGAGTCATGAGTCAAATATAATATCAAGTCAAGCTACGCTTGTATGGTCAAGTTTTGTCATATCAAACTACCAATCTCACATGAAGTTCTTCTACATACATGTACACATATACATGTATATAAATAAATAGTGATAATTATTGCAAATGAATTCATCATTTTTGAAATAATATGCATTTTATTTAAAAATATTACCCTGAGAATGGGTACCAAAGACATTACCAGACTGCTAGTAGTGTTCATGACACACACAAAATATTTAAAAATTTTGGTTTAATGCTTGTATACAAATATCCCTATTTTCTGTTCCCAGTGAGAAATGACAAATATTCCCCAGATGCTTTTACATTTAAGACCTCCTAAAGGATAAATATGTATTTGGAATATAGAACTCAAACATGTAGACCAATTCCTTCTCTGGATATTTTTCCTTACTTCTTATTTTGCTTAAAGGCTAAAACCTACAGTCTTGCCCTTTTGCTTTCAAGTATGATTTAATATCCATTGTACTTACTGTAAAAGGTTCAAAGTCCACATGACTTGTTCATCACAAATGGCTGAGCAGAGTGAAAGGAGGTTTAATATTAGAGACTGACTTCTCCAGTTGCTATTCCTTTCTGTCCTAAAATTATCAATTCCCCAATTTCCATTTTTGGTAGATTTTCTTTTCAACTTTTTCTGTAGTGTTTTAGCTTTATGGCTAAAACCAACCTATGATATATAGCCAAGAGCTAGTTGGCTGAGAAATAGATATAACCTTAATTACATACATAAATATGACTATATATGTATGTGCAATGTATATTTACAATTTTACAAACATAATTTTAATCACTAAGTTAATTTTTAAATTTTATGACAACAGATTTTAAAAATTAACTTAGTTATTAAGAATTATGCTTGTAAAATTGCAAATATACATTGCACATACATGCAAGGTAGTATTAGATTTCATATGGTAGATGACCTTAAAGTTTTGTATTTTCAATTATCTCAGATTTGGTGATAGCTCAACCACATACAAACATTAATTTCATCTCTTCAAAAAATATTTGGTACCCTTCACTGTAGTAAGTAGGTATGTAAGATAGAAAATAAGTATAAAATGGTTCTTGCCCTCTGGTAGTTTATTCTTTTTTAAAGGAAATAAGATAGACATACATGATAATTCATGATTAGATTAAAAAAAAAGGAATTATAAGGATAATAGATATTCTAACAGTTTAGGAAAGAATGGTGAATGTGAACTTTCATTCATAAGACAATTTGAACCAAAGTTGGTCCTTGAAGTATATAATAAAACATGTAAATATAGAGAGATAAAAATGAACATGGTGCATTCAGACAAGAGTAAGACAGGCCATTGGCTTGTTTAAAGCTATCTATTTGCATTGGTGAAATAACATTATTCTGCTTTACTGTTACTATGCTAATTTTTCTGGGACTTTGTGTATCTGTCTGACTATGTATATGTGTACATACATACACACATATGCATACATAGATATATATGTATATGTATGTATGTATGTATATTTTGGTGACTTTATCCAGCATGTTGTCAAGGGGTAATATCCTGGATGAGGGTGGAAATTGCTGTCAATTGTTGTCAATTATCAGACCCTAGAAAAGAGAGGTATTTATCCTCAAGCTGCTGCTGGAGTCATTGGTTCCTCCTACTCCTTTCTTTTTTACCCTTAAATTCTTGATCTCCCTTATCATTATTACTAAGGGCCTTGTTTGGCCCTCAGGAATTAGTCAGGAATTAATTCTTGTGACATAAGTTGGATTGGTCCTTTAAGGGAACAAGGAGGCCAGACAATAAGTTAGGTCAATCCAGTAATTCAGACTGAAGAGTTAAAATGAAATGAGTCATTCATGCTCAAAAAAAAAATTCAACAAAACCAACTTTATTTAACAAAGGATTAAAAATAGGCTTCAAAGATTAAAAGATACTGTCAAAATAAAATATTACTCTTTTTCTCTCTCAAAATCACCACAGACACCAATTACATAGATCATGAAGGTATTCCCCAGAAGGCAATAGAAACTCAGGTGAAAATTATGACCCTAATTTTCATTTCTTTGTCTTTTGCTTGATTGACCTAACTCATGTCTCGCTTAGATTAATTGGAAAGTTTAGGAAGAGTAGAGTTGAGGATCATTTTAAATGTTTAGAAACTGGAACTGGATCCTTAGAAAAAGGGAAAATTTGAGACGAATCTTTAAGAAAATTAAGGACAGCAGGAGAGAGGGCATCCCAGGCCTGGGGAACAATGTTTCAGAAAGAATTACTTTCTTTCAAAAAGAATCAAATGTATTTCTAATACAAGAAGCAGGAAGAAAATAAGGGAACTATTGCAATAATTTGAGTATAAATGAGGATCTAGAAAGGAAGGGTTATACGAAGAGGACATTTTGAATAAAGAATCAGCACAATTAATGGATTGTAGAGGATAAAATAAAGAAAGATTCCCAGATTTTGAGCACAATTATCTGGAGAACAGTAGAACCAATAGAAGTAAGGAAAGGGAACTGTTTCTGGGTTAGAAAAGAGGATCAGTTTTGGGCATAATGAGTTTGAACTGTATGGCATCTAATAAAAAGAAATGCATAGTAAGCAATTAAATTAAAAAGATTTTCCAATAGATTCTTGTGGTGTTTTTTTAATTAATGTGAATATTTGATGGGGTTTAGGTTCATGTCTGTGGATATATGCATATGATTTAAAGTGTGAGACAAGCTTCCTCTGTGTCAGAAAAAAAAAAATTTATAATTCCTCCTAGTGAACTAAACAGTTGATAGATTAAATTATTCTCTTCTAGAAAATGGCAGGATGCCAATATAGGAAACTGCTTCCAGCAGTGAAAGTGAAAAAGTAATAAAAGTTAGAGTGGTATTAGGTGCCTCATAAAGAAGGGAGGGGATAATACAGAGAAAATACATATTTAAAATGTTTTAAATCAATTGCGGTTCAGGACAAAATAAATCCTGAGAAATTGATATTGACACCAAGAAGGCCAAGTGACTGGATTTATAAAAGGCCACAGAAAAGTTTAGAGGTCAGACTGTGAGTGAAATATATATTAGCTGAAGGTCAGATTAACAAGAAGAACAGTCAAAACCCATTGACTTGTTGCTTTGTTAAAGCTTTATTTGAAATTGGAAGTGAAATATAATTTTATTTAATTTCTATAGACCTAAAATCACTGATGTTACATTTATTTAAAAAAGCAGTAATAGAATATTTTTAGTAGTAGGATATTTATGGAGAGCATCATTACCTCTTTCTCTCATATACAAAAAAGAATAGAAGTTACCTTAGAATTTCTGCCTGAATTAAATGGCAACTTGAGAACAATGCCCAATATAAATTCAGAGTTATAATACTGGCAACTTATTGGTGCTACATTATTGACAAGAAGAAAGTTAGTTCTCTTTACCATTAAAATACTATATGATATTTGTCTACATGATTTTTTTCTTTCTCATCCTTGTCTCTTTTTTGGGTTTTTTCAGAGTCCCTATTAAATATATACTAAGGAGAGTTCTTTCTTTCCACAATTTTCCTTTTATCTCAAAACACTGTCATGTACTTAACTCTTTTCAGAGGAACAAAACCTGGTCAATCAATAGTTTCCAATAACAGCATTAATATTTCAGGAGTACAGTTAATTTATCCACTTATTCTTAGAGGTATAAAATTCCTTTACGAATTTAGATGCTACACCACTTGGTATATATATGTTTAATATTAATATTTAATTAATTAATAAAATTTAATCATAATTGATAATTAATTAATATTAATAAGATATAGTTTCCTTCCTTATCTCTTTTAATTAGATCTATTTTTGCTTTTTCTTGATCTGAGATCAAGATGGCTACTCCTGCTCTTTTTACTTCGCCTGAAGCATAATAGATTCTGTTCCAGCCTTTTACCTATATTCTGTTTGTATTGCTCTGCTTTAAATGTGTTTCTTGTAAACAATATATTGTAGGATTCTAGTTTTTATTCCAGTATGCTATCTGTTTATGTTTTGTGAGAGAGTTCACACCATTTACATTTTTAGTTAAAACTACTAATTCTGTGTTTCCTGCCATCTTATTAACCCCACATTATGCTTTTCAGAATCTTCCATTAAAGGATCATAGAAGGTCAGGTCTTGAAAGAAACCACAGGAGACTTCCAGCAGTAGAGATAAGATGGCAGAGACAACATACATTTCTTTCTAACCTTCTCTACAACCTTCAGACTAATTATGAAATTCAGTCTCTGAATTAGCACTGAACCAGCAGAACCCACAAATATTGGGAGTGCAACAAATTATCAGCAGAAGATAATTTTGAAGATTGTCATAAAAGGTCTGTTTCAATGGAAATGGAAGGGAGGCAGGCTAGCATAAACAGCTGACCTCAAATGCCAGTGCAGACAGCAAAGAGTCCTGAGGTGATACAGACTCTGGATGGCAGAGAATCTACAGGGAATAATCTACAGGAATGTACAGCAGTGTTGGCCACTCTGCCCTTGTTGTAAGCTAGTAGATCAGCAGAGAAGTTATAAAATATCCAACACAAACACAAAAGATCAATAATTATAATTGAGGGAAAGAAGGGAGGATGACAAAAACCCCAATCAAATACTAAACTTGAAATTTTAAAAATAAAAGGAGAGACCTATACAATTGAAACTAAAAAAATACAAAAAAACTATTGAATTCATAAATAAAACTAAGAGTTGGTTTTATGAAAAAAAAAAGATAAATCTTCAATTAATTTGATTAGTAAAAGGAAAGAGGAAAATCAAATTGTTTGTGTCAAAAATGAAAAGGGAGACCTATCCATCAATGAAGAGGAAACTAAAGCAATTATCAAGAGTTACTTTGCCCAATTTTATGCCAATAAATTTGACAACCTAAGTGAAATGGAGAAATACCTACAAAAATATAGATTGCCCAGATTAATAGAAGAGGAAATAAATTACTTAAAGACCCATTTTAGAAAAAAAGAATTAGAACAAGCTATTGATAAGCTCCTTACAAAAAAAGCCCCAGGACCAGATTTGATTATATTAAGTTAAAAGTTTTGTACAAACAAAACTAATGCAGATATTAGAAGGGAAGCAATAAACTGGGAAAACATTTTTACAGTCAAAAGTTCTGATAAAGGTCTCATTTCCAAAATACATAGAGAATTGGCTCTAATTTATAAGAAATCAAGCCATTCTCCACTTGATAAATGGTCAAACGACAGGAACAGCAATTTTCACATGAAGAAATTGAAATTATTTCTAATCATATGAAAAGGTGCTCCAAATCGTTTTTGATTAGAGAAATGCAAATTAAGACAACTCTGAGATACCACTACACATACCTGTCAGATTGGCTAAGATGACAAAAAAAGATAATGACGAATGTTGGAGGGGAAGTAGGAAAACTTAGATCACTGATGCATTGGAACTGGAAATGGCTCCAACCATTCTGGAGAAAAATTTGGAATTATGCTCAAAAAGCTATCAAACTGTGCATTCCCTTTGATCCAGCAGTATTACTACTGGGCTTATATACCAAAGAGATATTAAAGAAGGGAAAGGGACCTATATGTGCCAAAATGTTTTGTGGCAACCCTTTTTGTAGTGGCAAGAAACTATAAACTGAGTGGATACCCATCATTTGGAGAATGACTTAATAAATTATGGTACATGAATGCTGTTAAATACTATTGTTCTTTAAGAAAAAAAAACACATGGTGATTTCAGAGAGGCTTGGAGAGACTTACATTAACTGATGCTGAGTGAAATGAGCAGAACTAGGAGATCATTATACAGGGTCACAACAAAACTATAAGAGGATCAATTCTGAGGAAGTGGCTCTCTTCAATATTGAGATAATTCAAACCAATTCTACCTGTGTAGTGATAAAGAGAGCCATCTACCCCCAGAGAAAGAACCATGGGAACAGAGTGTGAAACACAACATAGAATTCTCATTCTCTCTGTTGTTATTTGCTTGCATTTTGGTTTTTTTGGTTTTTTTCTCAGTTTTTCTTTTTCTTCCTTCTTTATCTGATTTTTCTTGTGCAGCAAGATAACTATATAAATAAATAAATAAATAAATAAATAAATATATATATATATATATATATATGTGTGTGTGTGTGTGTGTGTGTGTGTGTGTGTGTGTGTGTGTGTGTGTGTCTGTATTGGACTACCTGCCAGCTAGGGAAGGGAATGGGAGAAAAGGTCAAATCATCTATACAATAGGTATAAAAATAGGATGTACCTCCCAGGATAATTGTGAAGATCAAAAGAGATAATAATTGTAAAACTTTTAGTAGAGTACCTGGTATATAGTAAATATTATATAAATGTTTGCTATTATGTACAGCAACTGAGTGGTATAGTGTGCTAGATCTAGAGTCAGAAAGACCTGAGTTCAAGTCTGACCCAAACACTTACTAGCTGTGCAACCCTGGACAAGTTACTTAAAACTGTGTGCTTTGGTTTCATTTGTATGAGTTAGAAAAGAAAATGGCAAACCACTCCAGTATCTTTGCTAAGAAAACTGCAAATGGGAGTTTTCATGAAAAGTAAGATATGACTGGATAAACAATATTATTCATAGATTATCAATATTTCATGAAAAGTCTGATTTTTTGATTTGTTGAGAATCTAGATCACTAAGTTCCAATCCACAGTTCTTTAACTTTTAGCCTTGTATTTTTCAAGATCAAAGGGCTAAAAATTGAATAACATGTCCTGTAGCAACACTGATATCATAGACAACTTCATCATTACTGAAAATAATTTTGTAAACTTTGTACATTAGTACATACCAATTAACTCCTCTCAATGCTTTTAAGTTTGTTTGAAAATCCCTTCTCTCAAATTAAAGATTCAATATTTTTAAGTTTTTTAAAAGTATCACAATTCTATGAACTGAAGGATTTTTATCTTTTGCACTAACAAATTATGAGAACAGAAACTTAAAATGAGCAAAAATAAATAAATAAATAAAGACATATCTGAAAATGGTAAAGCATCTATCAAGTAAGCCTTCAAATTTAAATGATAGCCCAAGGCACAGTAGATGAAGAAGGGGCTGGAGAAGGGAAATAGGAGATGGGAAAGGAGAGAAAGCACCCAATAAATGTGATCCTTGAGTTTTAAAATAACTGAATTCTAAACTTTATTTGAAAATACGTGTAGAGGCAACAAAACAGAACTTTGAGGTCAATATAAGGAATGTTGGCACTAAGTTAATAAGTTTTGCTAGAAAATGTAGCTTAGAAGTTTAACTTAGTATGAATTAAGGAAATACCAAGGAATGAGAATACAAAGCAAAATATTTCCCATTTAGGTCATGGGGTTAACAGGTTGGTATCCAACATCTGGGGATAATTAAGTATATTTTAGGTGGCAGGTGGCTTTAAGAAATGGAACCCTTGTAGAAAGTTTAAAATATTTCCCTCAGCAAAGTATAGGTATTTGATTCTTTGTTGATTGTCCTTCTGTGGGCTGTTTAAAATGTGTAACTTATCTTCAGATGCATCAAAGTTATTTCATATGTAGCAATAGCAAAAATTCTCAACTCAGATAAATAGCCAACTCTTTTTTTGTTCACAAAAGTTTCATTTCCAGCATTTTATAAGCTGAAATGTGCACAACTGTAAAAAATATGTTACTCAATTTTATTGTCATTTTTATAAAAAAAATTATTATGTATTGGTATTCTTTCTAAAGCTTAGTTTGATCAATGTCAATACCTTTACAATCCAATTAGTTTCTCAGATATGACACTGATGTTAAGCCAGAGAAAATGATCTCAGTTTTGACAGTGAAAATAGCATGTTTAAAACTAAGGACTTTACTTTTTTATATATATTTTATTTTATTTGTTTAAATAATAGCTTTTTTTCTCAAAATACATGTAAAATTTTCAGCATTCACTCTTGCAAAGCCTTGTGTTCCAATTTTTTTCTCCCTCCCTTCTCCCCACCCCCTCCCTTAGACAGCAAGTAATCCAATATATGTTAAACATGTGCATTCTTCTAAACATGTTTCCATCATGATCATGCTGCATAAGAAAAATCAGAACAAACAGTGGGAAAAAATGAGAAAGAAAACAACAACATGAAAAAGTGAAAATACAATGTTGTGATCCATATTCAGCACCCAAAGTTCTCTCTGGGTGTAGATGGTTTTCTCCATCACAAATCTTTTGGAATTGGCCTAAATCATCTCACAGTTGAAAAAAAGTCATGTCCATCAGAACTGATCATTATATAATCTTGTTGACATGTACAATGTTCTCTTGGTTCTACTCACTTCATGCAAGAGTCTCCAAGCCTTTCAGAAATAATCCTTCTGATCACTTTTTATAGATCAATCATATTCCATAACATTCATACACCATAATTTATTCAATCGTTCTCCAAATGATGGGCATCCACTCAATTTCCAGTTCCTTGTCACTACAAAAAAGGTCTGCCACAAATATTTTTGTACATGTGGAGCCTTTTCCTTTTTAAATGGTCTCTTTGGGATACAGGCCCGGTAGAGACACTGCTGAATTAAAGGATATGCAGAGTTTGATAACCCTTTAGGCATAGTTCCAAGTTGCTCTCCAGAATTGTTGGATCAGTTCACAACTCCACAATTATATTAGTGTCCCAGTTTTCCCACATCCCCTCCAACATTTATCATTATATTTTCCTGTCATTTTTACCAATCTGAGAAATGGATAATAACACCTCAAAGTAGTCTTTCTTTGCATTTCTCTGATCAATAGTGATTTAGTTTTCATATGATTATAAATAGTTTTAATTTCTTCATCAAAAATTGTCTATTCATGTTCTTTGATTTATCATTTGAAGAATAGGTTGTATTCTTATTAATTTGAGTTGATTCTCTATATATATTAGAGTGAAATGTAGATTAAGACAAGTCTGAGATACCACAACACACCTGTCATATTGGCTAAGATGACAGGAAAAAATAACGATGAATGTTGGAGGGGATGTGGGAAAACTAGCATCAGTTCATGTAAGTCTCTCCACGTCTATCTGTATTCATCCTGCTGGTCATTTCTTACAGAACAATAATATTCCATAACATTCATATACCATAATTTACCCAACCATTCTCCAATTGATGGGCATCCATTCATTTTCCATTTTCTAGCCACTACAAAAAGGGCTGCCACAAACATTGTGGCACATACAGGTCCCTTTCCCTTCTTTAGTATTTCTTTAGGATATAAGCCTAGTAGTAGCACTGCTGGATCAAAGGGTATGCACAGTTTGATAACTTTTTGGGCCAGATTCTCTCTAGAATGGTTGGATTCTTTCACAACTCCACCAACAATGCATCAGTGTCCCAGTTTTCCCACATCCCCTCCAACATTCATCATTATTTTTTCCTGTCATCTTAGCCAATATGACAGGTGTGTTGTGGTATCTCAGACTTGTCTTAATCAACATTTCTCTGATCAATAGTGATTTGGAACACTCTTTCATATGAGTGTCAATAGTTTCAATTTCATCATATGAAAATCATCTGTTCATATCCTCAGACTATTTATCAATTGGAGAATGGCTTGATTTCTTATAAATTAGAGTCAGTTCTCTATATATTTTGGAAATGAGGCCTTTATCAGAACCTTTAACTGTAAACAGTTTGTTGCTTCCCTTCTAATCTTGTTTGCATTAGTTTTGTTTGTACAAAGCTTTTTAATTTGATGTAATCCAAATTTTCTATTTTGTGATCAATAATGATCTCTTGTTCTCTTTTGGTCACAAATTTCTTCCTCCCAAGATGGCGGTGTGGAGGCAGACAGTGGCTTGAGCTCCTCATTTCCTCTCAGAACTTACTTCATGACAAGCCTCAGACTTAATGCTTGACCCAGAAAGAAAACCACAAATAATCACCAAGAGAAGACATCCTTGAAAGTCGCCAGAAAAGGTCTGTGTTTGCTTGGGGGAGGGTCAATCAGACTGGGCGCAGACTGAGGGCAGGCAAGCTAGAGCAAGACAGGCAGCTCACACAGCTCAGACCAGAGGGGGAAGGGTACGATCTCTGCCGTTTCTGTGAAAAGGCTTTTACCCCAGTGTGGATACTCTGTCTTGGCAGCAAGCCGGGAACAATGGAGAGGGTGTAAACACCGGAGGTGAAGATTAAAACCCCAGAAAGCCAGCGTCTCTCAGAACCCGGCCACCCCCAACCCCCACCTGGAGTGACTCAGTACGTTCTCAGAGCCTCAGAGCTCAGACTCAGTACAGTCATTGCTGTTCTGTTAGTGGCTCTCTGCTGCCCTACCCCCAGTCTGTAGAGGAAGCCCATTAATACCATCCAGCCCCATCCCCCACAAAACAGACCAATTGTTTCTCTTGTCAGTTTGTTTTCTTTGATTCCTACTCTGACAAAATGAACAAAAAATTCAAAAGGGCTCTAACCATTGACAGCTTCTGTGTGGAGAGGGAGCAGACTTCAAATGCTGAGGAGACTAGGAACGGACTGTCCCCAGATGTATCCCCTGGGAGGGATATAAGCTGCTCCTCAATACAAAAGAACCTCATAGAGGAAATCAAAAAGGCTCTCACAAGAGAGCTGGAAGAGAAATGGGAAAAGGAAAGGGAAGCTTGGCAAGAGAGCCTGGAGAAGTCATCCCATGCATTCAAAGACAGAGTGGATAAAGAAATCAAATCATTGAGAAACAAGATTAGTGAGCTGGAAAAGGTAAACAACTCCAAGGAAAATAGGATTAGTGAGCTGGAAAAAGAAAACAGCTCTCTAAAAAATAAAATGGATAAAATGGAAAAAAATTCCATAGAAGATAAAAACTCAATTGGACAATTACAAAGAGATATAAAAAAAGTGAGTGAAGAAAATACATCATTGAAAATTATACTGGAACAAGTAGAAATGAATGACTCAAGGAGAAACCAAGAGGTAGTCAAGCAAAACCAGAGAAATGAAACAATTGAAAAGAATGTCAAGTACTTTATCAGAAAGACAACAGACCTGGAAAACAGATCCAGGAGAGACAATTTGAGAATAATGGGACTCCCTGAAAAATGTGAGGAAAAAAAGAGCTTGGACACTATTTTCGAGGAAATTATCAAAGAGAACTGCCCAGACGTTCTGAAAACAGAGGGTAAAATAGACATTGAAAAAATTCATCAATCACCTACTGAAAGGGACCCTAAAATCAAAACGCCAAGAAATATAGTGGCCAAGTTCAAGAACCATCAGACAAAGGAAAAGATATTGGAAGCTGCTAGAAAAAAGCAATTCAGATATGGAGGATCCACAATAAGGATAACCCAGGATCTAGCAGCGTCCACATTAAAAGAACGCAGGGCCTGGAACATGATATTCCGAAAGGCTAAGGAACTTGGTATGCAGCCAAGAATAATGTACCCAGCAAGAATGAGCATCATTTTCCAGGGAAGAAGATGAACATTTAATGAAATAAATGAATTCCATCTATTTTTGATGAAAAAACCAGACCTACCTAAAAGGTTTGATCTTCAAATACAGAACTCAAGAAATTTCTAAAAAGGTAAAAAGAAATCTTGAGAACTATACTTCTGCCAAAAAAAATATGTAAAGAACATATGTACAATTTGTCTTAGAAACTAGAGGTGGAAAGGAAATTATATCATAAAAAAGTGTAAAGTGGTGGTACTACATCTCATGAAGAGGCAAAGGTAACCTATTATATCTGAGAGAAAGAAAGGAGGGAGATGAACATAGTGTGTAACAATAGACATATTCGATTTATGGTGAAACTTCTTCCACTTCATTGAAAAGTGAAAGGGAAGGAGTAAGCTAAGGGGAAGGGAATACAGAAATTTCGAGGAAAAGGGGTAAAATAAAGAGAGGATCTTTAAGGTAGGGGAGGGATCCTAAAAAGGGAGGGCTGTGAAAAGCAAGTGGTGTTCACCAGTTTAATACTGGGTAGGGGGGTAAAAGGGAAGGAAAGGGGAAAAGCATAAGCAGGGGTTAATAGGATGGCAAGCAATATAGAATTAGTCCTTCTAACCATAAACGTGAATGGGGCAAACTGCCTCATAAAGAGGAAGCAGTTAGTAGACTTGATTAAAAGTCAGAATCCTACTATATGTTGTTTACAGGAAACACACCTGAAACAGGGTGAGACATTCAAACTAAAAGTAAAAGGGTGGAGCAGAATCTATTATGCTTCAGGCAAAACCAAAAAAGCAGGAGTAGCCATCCTCATCTCAGATGAAGCAAAAACAAAAATTGATCTAATTAAAAGAGATAAGGAAGGGCATTATATCCTGCTAAAGGGCAGAATCAATAATGAAGCAGTATCAATATTAAACATATATGCACCAAGTGGTGCAGCATCTAAATTCTTAAAAGAGAAATTAAGAGAGCTGCAAGAGGAAATAGATAGCAAAACTATAATAGTGGGAGATCTCAACCTTGCACTCTAAGAATTAGATAAATCAAACCACAAAATAAATAAGAAAGAAGTCAAAGAGGTAAATAGAATACTAGAAAAGTTTGATATGATAGATCTTTGGCGAAAGCTAAATGGAGACAGAAAGGAATCTACTTTCTTCTCAGCAGTTCATGGAACCTATACAAAAATTGATCATATACTAGGGCATAAAAACCTCAAAATCAAATGCAGTAAGGCAGAAATAGTAAATGCATCCTTTTCAGACCATAATGCAATCAAAATTACATTTAATAAAAAGCCAGGGGAAAATAGACCAAAAAATAATTGGAAACTAAATAATCTTATACTAAAGAATGATTGGGTAAAACAGCAAATCATAGACATAATTAATAACTTCACCCAAGAAAATGACAATAATGAGACATCATACCAAAATGTGTGGGATACAGCCAAAGCAGTAATAAGGGGAAGTTTTATATCTCTACAGGCCTACTTGCATAAAATAGAGAAAGAGAGGGCCAACGAATTGGGCTTACAACTAAAATTGCTAGAAAAGGAGTAAATTAAAAACCCCCAGACAAACACAAAACTTGAAATTCAAAAAATAAAAGGTGAGATTAATAAAATTAAAAGTAAAAAAACTATTGAATTAATTAACAAAGCTAAGAGTTGGTTTTATGAAAAAACCAACAAAATAGACAAACCCTTAGTAAACCTGATTTAAAAAAGGAAAGAGAAAAAGCAAATTGTTAGTTTTGAAAATCAAAAGGGTGAACTCACCACTAATGAAGAGGAAATTAGAACAATAGTTAGGAGCTACTTTGCTCAACTTTATGCCGATAAATTCGATAACTTAAATGAAATGGAAGAATACCTTCAAAAACATAGCTTGCCCAGATTAACAGAGGAAGAAGTAAGTAGTCTAAATAGTCCCATCTCAGAAAAAGAAATAGACCAAGCTATTAACCAACTTCCTAAGAAAAAGTCCCCAGGACCAGATGGATTTACAGGTGAATTCTACCAAACATTAAAAGAACAACTAACTCCAATGCTATGTAAACTATTTGAAAAAATAGGGATTGAAGGAGTCCTACCAAATTCCTTCTATGACACAGACATGGTACTGATACCTAAACCAGGTAGATTGAAAACTGAGAAAGAAAACTATAGACCAATTTCCTTAATGAATATTGATACTAAAATCTTAAATAAGATATTAGCAAGAGATTTCATAAACTCATCCCCAGGATAATACACTATGACCAAATGGGATTTATACCAGGAATGCAGGGCTGGTTTAATATTAGGAAAACTATTAGTATAATTGACCATATTAATAATCAAATTAATAAAAACCATATGATCATCTCAATAGATGCAGAAAAAGCATTTGATAAAATCCAACATCCATTCCTACTAAAAACGCTTGAGAGTATAGGAATAAATGGATTATTCCTTAAAATAATAAGGAGCATATATTTAAAACCTTCAGTAAACATCATATGTAATGGTGATAAACTAGAACCTTTCCCTGTAAGATCAGGAGTGAAACAAGGTTGCCTACTACCACCATTACTATTCAATATAGTACTAGAAACTCTAGCCTCGGCAATAAGAGCCGAGAAAGAGATTCAAGGAATTAGAGTAGGAAATGAGGAAATCAAATTATCACTTTTCACAGATGACATGATGGTATACTTAGAGAACCCCAAAGACTCTGCTAAAAAGCTATTAGAAATAATTCAGAATTTTAGCAAAGTTGCAGGGTACAAAATAAATCCGCATAAATCCTCAGCATTTTTATACATTACCAACACAATCCAACAGCAAGAGATACAAAGAGAAATTCCATTCAAAATAACGGTCGATAGTATAAAATATTTGGGAATATATCTACCAAAGGAGAGTCAGGAATTATGTGAGAAAAATTACAAAACACTTGCCACAAAAATAAAGTCAGATTTAAATAATTGGAAAGACATTCAGTGCTCTTGGATAGGCCGAGTGAATATAATAAAGATGACAATACTCCCCAAACTAATCTATTTATTTAGTGCTATACCAATCACACTCCCAAGAAACTATTTTAATGACCTAGAAAAAATAACAACAAAATTCATATGGAAGAATAAAAGGTCGAGAATTGCAAGGGAACTAATGAAAAAAAAGTCAGAGGAAGGTGATCTAAGTGTACTTGATTTAAAGCTATATTATAAAGCAACAGTCACCAAAACCATTTGGTATTGGCTAAGAAATAGACTAGTTGATCAGTGGCATAGGTTAGGTTGACAGGGCAAGATAGTGAATAAAAATAGCAATCTAATCTTTGACAAACCCAAAGATCCCAAATTTTGGGATAAGAATTCATTATTTGACAAAAACTGCTGGGAAAACTGGAAATTAGTATGGCAGAAACTAGGCATGGACCCACATTTAACGCCACATACTAAGATTAGATCAAAATGGGTCCAAGATTTAGGCATAAAGAACGAAATCATAAATAAATTGGAGGAACAGGGGATGGTTTACCTCTCAGACTTGTGGAGGAGGAAGGAGTTTGTGTCCAAGGGAGAACTAGAGACCATTATTGAGCACAAAATAGAACATTTTGATTACACCAAATTAAAAAGTTTCTGCACAAACAAAACTAATGCAAACAAGATTAGAAGGGAAGTAACAAATTGGGAAAAAATTTTACAGTTAAAGGTTCTGATAAAGGCCTCATCTCCAAAATATACAGAGAATTGACTTTAATTTATAAGAAATCAAGCCATTCTCCAATTGATAAATGGTAAAAGGATATGAACAGACAATTTTCAGATGATGAAATTAAAACTATTTCCACTCATATGAAAGAGTGTTCCAAATCACTATTGATCAGAGAAATGCAAATTAAGACAACTCTGAGATACCACTACACACCTGTCAGATTGGCTAAGATGACAGGAACAAATAACGATGAATGTTGGAGGGGCTGTGGAAAAACTGGGACACTGATGCATTGTTGGTGGAGTTGTGAAAGAATCCAACCATTCTGGAGAGTAATCTGGAATTATGCCCAAAAAGTTATCAAAATGTGCATACCCTTTGACCCAGCCATAATACTTCTGGGCTTATATCCCAAGGAAATACTAAAGAAGGGAAAGGGACCTGTATGTGCCAAAATGTTTGTGGCAGCCCTTTTCATAGTGGCTAGAAGCTGGAAGATGAATGGATGTCCATCAATTGGAGAATGGTTGGGTAAATTATGGTATATGAATGTTATGGAATATTATTGTTCTATAAGAATTGACCAACAGGAGAAATACAGAGAGGCTTGGAGAGACTTACATCAACTGATGCTCAGTGAAACGAGCAGAACCAGAAGATCATTATACACTTCAACAATGATACTGTATGAGGATGTATGCTGATGGAAGTGGATATCTTCAACATAGAGAAGAGCTAATCCAATTCCAATTGATTAATGATGGACAGAATCAGCTACATCCAGAACACTTATATTATTATAGAACTGTTATTTTTACCTTCTGAATCCAATTCTTCCTGTGCAACAAAAAAATTCGGTTCTACACACATATATTGTATCTAGAATATACTGTAATATATTTAACATGTATGAGACTGCCTGCCATCTGGGGGAGGGGGTTGGGGGAGGAAGGGAAAAAATCTGAATAGAAGTAAGTGCAAGGGATAATGTTGTAAAAAATTACCCATGCATATGTACTGTCCAAAAAAAAGTTATAATTATAAAATAAAATAAAAATTAAATTAAAAAAAAAAACAAACAAATTTCTTCCTCCTCCACAAGCCTGAGAGGTAAACTATCTTATGTTCCTCTAAGTTATTTATGATTTTGTTCTTTATGCCTAAATTATGGAGCCATTTAAATCTAATCTTTAATCTGTGGTATTAAATGTATCCATGTCAGGCTTTGTTTAGTCTAATTTTATGTATTTCAAAATACAACTATAATTTCAAACAATTCCTTCATGGAGACTAGTCTACCATTTAAAAGAAATATGGATTAGGAAGCTTTTGTAGTTAATTGACTCATTTTATTTTGCCTTGTTTTGTTACCATTCATCTGCGTATTCCCACTTATTTTTAAGTCTACATTTTCTACATATTTTCTTCAATAATAAAATTAATTATTTAACCCATAGGAGTAGTCATTTAATCACTCTAGGCTTTATTTTCTTCATTTGTTAAATAAAGGCATTAGACAAGATGACCTCTATGGTCCCCTCCAGATTTAAATGAAGGATCCTATGATACTAATACATAAATACCATCATTAGTTTTCAAAAAGCAAGCAGGGAAGTCCCCTTCATCTATCTGAACCCATGTCCAGTCTTCTTTGGAGGCAATAGCAAGGTTGGAGTAATCATTATAAAGAAATGAGGATAATTCAAGTCATATCTCCTGAGATGTCTGCTACTTTTCTTTGTCCTCTGCTTTAAGCTTAAGAATCTGTATTTGATTTTTTCCCTTTCTCCATAAAGCACTTCAAGTGAATGAACTTCCTAAGCCCAATTTATGAGAGGAAAAGAAAGGAAAAGTCATGCCTTTCTAAAGTTTTGGAAGATATATTCTTGTATGCCTTAGAATTATAAAGGAAAGAATCACTAGAACAAAAAGCTGAGGTTACCCATTGATTACTATCCTCAGGTCTTCCTAAAAAAAAGTTCTAAATTCATTGGATATTTGTGGTCTGAACTGATGAAAATAAGTCAATTTTCATTCTTTTTCACCCCTCTCTTTAAAAAAAAAACTGGTTTACTGAATTCCTTTTAAAACTGGTTGTCTCCTAAGCATTATTACATTATACTGACAGAAAAACACATACTGATAAAATCAAGGATACTTTAAGTATTGAACAATTATCATTCCTACTCAAAGAGGACGGTGAAAAAAAATTTGAATATTCAGTTGGAGTTTTTAATCAATTTGACATGGATAGTTAACAGTCTTCACAATTATTTCAGATCAGTTTCCCGATGCCTAACTCATATATCTTTCTTCCTTCAGAAAATGCATATAGAAATGTAGTCTTTAAAATCCTGAAAATTACTACAATTAAAAGAATCCTATGCTACAACTACTTTATATCAATCTTTCTTCTGACTAGTTTCTTTCCACTTTCTGCTTTTTCACAATAACAACCTTTTATTAGAATTTTGTCAACAGTAAATAAAAAATAAAATTTAAAATGACTAAAATAAATTTAATTTAGCCTAAATGACACATTTAGTAAAAAAAAAATTCTAAATGATTAAATATATATCTATATAAGTTCTAGTATTTATCTTCACATTTTTCCCAACAATGGAAATTCTCTTTTCAAGCAAAAAGATAATAGCACTTTCTTTAGGAAATGGGATTTCAGAGAATTTCAAAACTATCAAAAAGACCTTGGTTTGTACCTTAAAATCAAAAATTAAAAACTGCTGTTTGATTTAATATTTGTTTCTCTCTTTTCCAATTGTTTTTTCTTTATCTTTTCATTCTAATTTAGGTAGTATTCACAAAGCAGTACACAGTTCCATTGAGGTTATTTTGAGTCTTGTTATTCTTCCTAAAAGAAATTACAAATCTTCTCATAGTAATGCAGGGGAGAAAGCTCTGTTGTAGTTACAAGATTTTTTAGAGGGAAAAGAAAGATCATAACTTGAACTATTTAGCTGTCTTTGTGTTTTCTACCCAGTCATTAACAACATAGACCTACAGAATCAGTGTTTCATGAGCTAGGAACATTTACCCAAGGTGAATATTTTCCACCACTAAACACCAGTATTTTTAAGTGGATACTCTATGTCTTTAAGTAATGGAACTCAAAAATCTCTGAAGATTGAAAGTTTCAGTTGACTCAAAAGCCAATAAGACAAGATATGAATAAATAGATTGCAATTAAAAAACTGGCATAAAATATTATCCATGGTAGAACAAAGAGATGAGATGTTAGCACTGCACAAGTAAGTAATAACTGATGGTCAGTACAGGTTCTATTCTGATACCCAAGAGAATGTCCAAAGATATAGGATGCTTCCAGTAAGTTTAATTAGATCATCTATTAAGGGTTAATAGACAGAGTTACACGGGATCAGAAGGTATGGATTGGCCTATCATCTATATTTCTTAAGAGAACAGACATATTGATAATAGGTTTTGATATTACATTTTTGTCAAAGGATTTTCCTGTATCTACTGATATAACTTTTACTGCTCTGTTGTTAATGTGATCAATTATATTGTTAGTTTCCCTAATATTGAATCCATCTTGAATTTCTGATATAAATCCATCCAGTCAGAATATATTATGTTCTTGATATATTGCTTTAATCTCCTTGTCAGTATTTTATTTGGAATTTTTGCATCAATATTCATTAAGGAAATTGGCCTATAAGTTTATTTTAATGTTTTTGCCTTTCCTAGTTTAGGTTTCAAAATCATATTTGTGTGATAAAAGAAATTTGGTAGGACTCCTTTTTTATCTATAATTTCAAATGCTTTATTTGAAAATTTGATATATTGAAAATTTGAAGATTTGATATAATTCACTTGTAAATCCATCTGTTAGGGATTTTTTTCCCTTTAAGAACATATTCAATTTATTTTTCTAAGATAGGATTATATAAGTACTGCATTTTTTCCTGTGTTTATATGGACAATTTATACTTATCTAAATATCTATCCATTTCACTTAGTTTTACTGACATATAACTAAGCAAAATAATTCCTAATAATTATTTATTTTCATCTTCATTGGTAATGCATTTGTCCTTTTTAGTTTGGGTACTGGTAGCTTCTTTTTAATAATCAAATTAACCAATGGTTTGTCTACTGTAAAACTAGCTCCTAGTTTTAATTTTTTAGTTCAATCATCTTTTTCCTCTCCTTTGATGTTAAGGAATTCTATTTTGGCATTTACTTGGGAAAGGGAGTTAATATGTTCTTTTTTATATTTTTAAATTTAATAAACAAATTATTGATCTGTTTTTTTCTCCTATTGGATATGCATTTTGTCATACTTTATTTTATTGTTTCTATGATTTATTCTTTGACCTGCCAATTCTTTAAGATTATATTATTTATATAATTTAAAAGAATGTTGGAGAGGATGTGGGAAAACTGGGACACAGATGCATTGTTGGTGGAGTTGTGAACAGATCAAACAATTCTGGAGAGCAATCTTGAATTATGCCTAACAAGTTATCAAACTGTGCATACCTTTTGATCCAGCAGTGTTACTACTGGGCTTATATACCAGAGATATTAAAGAAGGGAAAGGGACCTGTGCAAGGATGTTTGTGGCAGCCCTTTGTGTCGTGGCTAGAAACTGGAAAATGAATGTATATCCATCAATTGGAGAATGGCGGAGTAAATTGTGGCATATGAATGTTGTGGAATTTTATTGTTCTATAAGAAATGATCAGCAGGATGAATACAGAGGGGCTTGGAGAGACTTACATAAACTCTTGCTAAGTGAAATGTACAGATCCTGGAGATCATTATACACTTCAACAACAATACTACATGATGATTAATTCTGATGGAAGTGGCTCTCTTTGACAATGAGAAGATCCAAATCAGTTCCAATTGATCAGTAATGAACAGAACCAGCTAAACACAGCAAAAGAACACTGGGAAAGGAGTGTGGACCACAACATAGCATTTACATTCTGTTATTGTTTGCTTGCATTTTTGTTTTTCTTCCCTCTGTAATTCGTTTAAATTTTCCTTTTAAAATGTAGGTATTATGCAATTTGGTGTATGCACATTTAGCTCATAAATTACTTCCTTGTCTACAGTACCTTTTAATAAAACCATATATTACTTCATTGTCTAAAGTATATTTTAACAAAATATACTTATATTGCTTGTTTCTTTTAACCTATTTTTGCTTTTGATTTTTCTGAGATCATGATTATCACTACTATCTTTTTTACTTCAGCGGAATCATAATATATTCTGCTCTAGCCCCTTATTTTAACTCTGTTTCTTTGTCTCACCTATATTTCTCATAATCCACATACTACTGAATTTTTATTTCTAATCTATTCTTCAATTCAGTTTTCTTTTATGAACGAATTCATCCCATTCACATTAGTCATGATCATTAATGATACATTTCCCTGCATCTTATTTTCTTCTGTTTATTCTTCTCTTTATCTTTTTATCATTTTTCCCTCTAAAGTATGTTTTGCTTCTCATTACTGCCTTCTTTTATCTGCCCAACCTTTTGGCTATCCATTTTATTTACATCATCTCAACATAATCGAAGTTACATGTATCATCTTCCCATGTTGAAATGAAATGTAATGAAGACCCTATCAGGATTACACAGCATTTATTTATTTATTTTAATAGTGTTTCACTTTTTCAAATACATGCAAAAATAGTTTTCAACATTCCCCTTTACAAAACCTTGTGTTCAAAATGTTTATTCCTTCCTTCCCTCCTCTGCCCTACCCTAAGTAGGAAACAATCTGATATTGGTTAAACATGGGTTACACAACATTACACAACATTTAACCTTATTTAGTGAGTCCCTGATGACTTCTCAAAGTTTACCTTCTAATCCTTGTCTTGACATTTTTATTTGAAAGTCAATTTTTTTAATTCAGTTCTTGTCTTTTCATCAAGGATGCTTGATTCTCAGTAAATATCCATATTTTCACTGGAAGATTATACTCAGTTTTCATGGGTAGGTTATTTTTTGGTTGAAATCATAATTTTTGTCTTCTGAAATATCATATTCTAAGCCCTTCACTTCTTTAATATGGTAGCTGTTAAATATTGTGTAATCCATGTTTAACCTATATCAGATTGCTTCCAATCTAGGGAAGGGGGAAGAGAGACAGAAGGGACATAAATTTGGAACACAAGGTTCCACAAAGGTGGATGTTTAAAATTTATCTTTGGGGAAAAAAAAAAAAAAAAAAGACAGACTGGGCTGTATGGCTGGGGGCTACCAGACTACTTGTGGGTTCAGAGAAAGCCATGAAGAATCATTAAAAACACAGCCTGACTCACATGGCAAAAAAAAAAAAAAAAAAAAAGACAACCAAAGGGTCATGCCCTTTGATCCAGGAACACTACTATTAGTTCTGTATCCCAAAGAGCTCAATTAAAAGGGGGAAAAGACCTACATGATCAAAGTTACTTTTATAGCAGCTCTTTTCATTGTGGCAAAATATTAAAAATTGAGGGGATATCTATCAATTAGGGAATGGTTAAACAAGTCAAAGTATATGAATGGAATGGAATGCTATTGTGCAATACGAAATAATAAACAGACAGACTTTAAAAAAAAAAAAAAAGAAAGAAAGAAAATTTATCTTTGCCTGTATTTGGCAAAATAAAAGGCTATTAAAAAATAAATAAATACTTGTGTTATCCTGATTGGGGCTTCATTTGTAAAAGATCTGAAATTTGGTTGTATTATTCCTACAAATTTTCATTTTGAGATCTTTCTGGGTGGAAGTCAGTGTATTCTTTCAATTTGTATTTACCCTCTTGTTATAGTATATTAGAACAGTTTTTCTTTTCTTCTTTTTAAATACACATTTCTTTATAAATCATGTGGGGAGAGAAAAATGAAAACAAAAGGAAAATGTATGCTGTGAAACCATCCCAGAGTGGCAAATTTTATTGGTCATGGCTCCAAATTTTACACACGAGTCTCCATTAAAGATAACCAGACTATTACATAATTGGCAATGTAATCTTGAAGAAAAGGTTTCTAATGTTCCTCTTAAAGTACCAACTATCTTTATAGATGCATCCAAACATAACATTTGTATTGCACACTCTTGTGACTTAACTATAAAGAGAGTAGTCGAAACCCCTTTTCAGTCCATTCAGCAGTATGAATTGAATGCAATCATTCTAGCTCTTACTTATTATCCAGGAGATATAAATATAATATCTAATTTGGCCTATTCAGTAGGTGTGGTACCACAGCCCAAATAAAATTTGTAGTCTTTAATATATATCAGCTCTTTAAGGAACTTCAAGAGCAAGTGAGAAAACATCCAGGTAAGATTTATATCTTGCATGTCCACTCTCATAGTGGACTTCCAGGTCCTATTTTTCATGGTAATTCAAAGGCAGATAGCCTTCTAGCCATGTTGGCCAATATTCCTTTATTTCAAGAAGCCCAAGAATCTCATTTTAACTATCATCAGGCTACTCGAGCTTTACATTTACAATTTGGGATAACAAGAGAGGAAGCTAGGAGCATAATAAAAGCCTGTCCAGCTTGTATTCCTCTCTACACTCCTACACTCCCTCCAGGAATGAACCCTCATGGTTTGAGACCTAATTTATTAGGTCTATTTGGCAAATAGATTATCAAAGAGAACTGTCCAGAGATAATAGAAACAGAGGGGAAAGTAGATGTGGAAAGAATTCATCGAACTCCTTCTGAAATAGACCCTAAAAAAAGAACACCATGGAATATTGTGGCTAAGCTACAGAATTACCACACAAAGGAGAAAATCCTGCAAGCAGCTAGAAAAAACAATTTAAATATCAAGGTGCCACAATAAGGGTCACCCAAGATCTGGCTGCCTCCACATTAAAAGATAGAAGGGCCTGGAACCTGATATTCCGTAAGGCAAAAGATCAAGGACTGCAACCAAGAATGAACTACCCAGCTAAGTTTAGCATCTTTTTCCATGGAAGAAGATGGTCATTCAATGAAACAGAGGAATTCTATATGTTTCTAAGAAAAAAACCAGACTTAAACAAAAAATTTGATCTACATCCACAAGACTGAAGAGAAACAGAAAAAGGTACACAGAACCCTTGAGAACTGTAACTCTGTTGTGGGTATATAAAAAATACTCAAGGATAATTTGATTTTACTGATATAAAAGAAAAAAAGGGGGGTGTAGTAAAGGGAAGGAGGTCGGTTCAGAAAAAGGGGAAGGAATGATAAAAAGAGGGAAACTACATCCCAGGAAGAGGCATAGAAAATACACCATATCTGAGGGAACTTAGTGAGGGGGAGAATCATTGTGTGAATCTTACTCTCATCAGGAGAGGCTCAAAGAGTAAATAATTAACATATTTGTTTTTCAGAGAATTTTCTCTCACCTCATTAAAAGGGGGGAGAGGAAAAGGGAAAAGGAAAAGGAGAATAAGTGAAGGGACTTGGAGGGAGGGGGGAGGGATACTAAAAAAAAAAAAGGGAGGGTTGCGCGTCACAAGGGGGGTCTGTAAATTAAATATCAGGGAGGGGGATCAGGGGGGTCAAGGAAAAAGGCAAATAGATGTGACCCATTATAAATCTTTTGGTTGTCTGTCTTTTATCCATGTTGCAGTAGACACTTTTTTCAAGATTCATTTTTGCAATACCAGCAGCAAAAGAGACAGCCCGAGTGGTTATTTAATTACTTAAGCATTTGTAATTATGGGTGTGCCACAAGCAATAAAAACAAACAATGGACCTGCATATACTTCTAAACATTGTGTACACTTTTGTGCACAATATAAGATTTTACACACCACTGGCTTACCTTTTAGTCCTCAAGGACAGGCAATAGTAGAGAGGAGAAACAAAGACATTAAGACACTCCCCCCAAAACAAAAAGAAATTGGGAGCCATAGGTAACCGTAGAGAACTTCTAAATCTAGCTCTTTATACTACTGACTTCTTGATTTTTGACAAAGATTCACTGGCTCCGGCAGACAGGTTTTATATCCATTGGAAGGGCAGTATCCAGTGCTAGCAGCTCCACTATCTTTAGATAATTGCCAGTGATGTGGAGAGACCCAGAAAGTGGTGAATGGAAGGGACAAGATAGGTTAACTGCTTGGGAGAGAGGGTTTGCTTGTATCTCTACAGATGGAGAAGGAATCAGATGGGTGCCTGTTAGGTTCTTACTAAGTGCTAATGAGATAATGAGATATTAGTTTCTTACTAGGTGCTAAGCCGGTACTTAACAATTCTCTAGTTCCATCCTTGGGGGGAGTTTTACCCCTTTGAACTTCTGGGGAGGAACTTACATGCTTAGGAGGAGCAAGTTTATTGGTTGAAGTATTTTTTCCCAGAAGCCCCTGAGTTATTCCACGCCCATTCTCTGGGAGGATAAAAGAAGCAACATTGAGCAAGTTGGGAAGAGTCTCTGCTCTAGGTCAGAGTTGGTGGCCAAGAGATTGAGTTGAGACAGCAGATCTCCTCCCAGAGAGCGATCGGCTGTCTCTGGAGACAACAGAACATTGCAGGTGCCAACGAGACATATTTGCCTTGTCCATTGGAGAGAGATGGAACAGACCCTTGAAATGAAGGAGAAGACCCAAGAAACATTGGGTGGTTCTGTTGCTGACTGTGCCCACCACTGAAAAAGCATGGAAGTTATGGCAATTGACTCTTAGACATCAAAAATTGTTGGACTTCAAAATCCTTAGGAATCATTGGATTCTCTGAGAAATGATAAGACTTTTTCAGGACTTCAAAATCTGAAGGAATCATTGTATTCCCTAACACATAAAAAGACTGTGGCAGGACTTCAAAAACTTTTGGGGATCATTGGATTCCCTGACAGGTGAAGCACTGGACAATAGATTGGTTTTGGACTATCTCTTGGCTGCTGAAGGAGATGTGTGTGATTGTTATTTACATACCCTCCTTCTAGGACTTCTGTAAATCTTTTACAACATCATGTTGATTCACATTGTTTGTTATATCACTACTTGCATGTACAATTCCTGTTTGTTACACCACATTGAGCCTGCACTGGCTGGGGAAGAGTCATCACTGCTAGCCTGTGCTTTATTGCTATGTGCTTGTGTAATACCTCCTATGCTGATGGGTTTGCGCATACCTTTTCTAGTAAGACCCTTCAGCCCAGAAACCCACTAACAATATCTGGCCTGACTCCCCACTCCCCTTTGGTGTTTTTCATCTCCCTTTCTGAGATGTCAGGGAGGGCGTTATCATCTCCTTTTTAGTGCTTTCACCTCCCTTCCTGAGATGTCAGGGAGGCATGATCACCTCCTTTTTGGGGTTCTCACCTCCTTGAGAAGTCAGGGATAGTGTGACCACCTGTGTTCTAAAACAAAAGAAAGCAGGAGATGTAAAGAGCTGAAACTCTGAATAGGTGCACTGGAATTAGACAACCAATTATTTAAGGCTAATTACCTATTAGGCAATACTCTATTAGCATATCCTTGGAAAAATGGCCCTTATCACTATTCCATGCTGGCTCAATCTTTTGGTATATACAGGTAGTCATAGGAGGGATTAGAAGATGGAGTGAGACAAGCCAGAGTCACTTAGGAGGAGGACGAGGAGAAAGGAGGTTGGTGGAGAGCTTGTGGCAGTTTTGTCAGTCCCTTTCACTTCTCCCCCTAAAGACCAAGGACTTTTACTTATCCTGACTCCAGCTGATTCTAAGGCTCCAGGGAGCTAGCCCAGAACTTATAGGACCAGAAGTAATTTTATTGCTCAAAGTCCATGATCTCTTGAGACCAAAATTGTTACTGCCCTTCCAAGCAATATTTCTCTCGAGGAATTCTACTCCTTCTTGAACAAAAATGGTACTTTCTGCCTTTGAACTATGACCCAGAAATGGCTATAGATAATAAAGTTTCCAAACTATCTAGACTAGCATCTAGTAGCACAAATATATCTTGTCATCTCTTTCTGACCAGTTGCCAAGTCCCCTACCTGGCTTGTTAATTCCTGAGGCTGCTGCTACTTCTATTACCACTCCTAAATAGTGGTATATAATTCACATGGGCTCTAGACCATCCTATATCCCTATATCATAAATCTCTTTTTCTCACCTCCTAGGTTATCTTGAACTAGAAGAATTGTTGCCTTTGTCAATTCAGAATTCAATTTGAGGAATTATGTAAAGTTGTTTGGAGGGGAATATTAGCATAGTTTGGCTAAGCACTTACTCTATTCTGTCTTCTTAGCTTCAATCCTATAGTATTCCAGATTATCTTTTGAAAGAAAGTATCCATTACATATAAGCATATTGTAAAACTTCTGAGGAGTCTACAAGTCTTTGTCTTTTTTTTTTGTTTCTCAAGGCTTCAACATGTTTTTAGTCATATTCCTTCTTTCACCTTACTCACTCTTACAATGATGTTATTGTATCAAAGGATAGCTTAACTTAATTTAAAGGACTTTCTTCATAAAATTTCCCTGCCTTTTCTTTCTCTACAACAGATGTTGGTATATAAGCTGCAATTGTATTCATGGTGGTGATTTTTTTTTTCTTATCTTGTTATGAATACAGCAGGCTGAGATAACCAAGTATTCTCTGAAATGATGTTTTCTATTGCCTTTGGGAACAGGATAAAAACTACCCTTGCCAAGTCTTTTATTTGCCTTTCTGAGGAGAATCTGTAAGTAATTTCTTCTATTTAGCAGAACTTTTCTTTCCCTTTCTTAATAGAGAGATTTTTCCATATTATGTTAATGTCAATTCAGTTTTTCAAACACTATGTTAATTGGTTGGTCATTAGGCAGAGATGTCACACTTCTGGCATTAAGCATAGTGTCTTACATATAGAAGATGCTAAACAGTTGTTTGACCATGTTACAGTATCTACAATTAAGTTAATGGTTTTAAAATGGCAGAACCCTCTCCCCCACTTTTAGTTACTCCCCCACTTTAAGTTATCATCATCATATTAATCATAAAATTCTCTGAATTTTTAGCCCCAGGACAAACTTAGTAGAGACACTCATGCCCAGGAGAGATTACACCTAAAATGATGAATTCTTTGGCCAAAGCAACCCAAGAAACAAAGCAAAAAAATATATATATATATATTACAAACTTTTAAAGAGTATTTTATGAAAATTTGCAGTTTTTCTCTTAAAACTGTATGCATATTATTGTCATTTCCATTATACTGATAGATATGTCTCTTCTAGATAGTATTATTTTATTATTGAAGCAGCATATGGAGACCATGTTTCTGGAGGTTGCTATGAAAAATATGTTGTTTGTGTTTAATAGCAGATTAAATAGTCATGTAAAACCTACATGCTTGTTTATAGTATAGATGTGAGTTAGATCTCTCTTGGTACCTTAGCACAATGTTTATAGAAAGGATTCTAATTATTTCTTTAACTCTTTCATCTATCCACTATTTATGAAGCTATTATTTCCCACTCCAGTTCCCTTTTATTGTGATTTAGGAAAGAGTAAGGGGGAAAGGAAAAAAGGAAAGGAAGGAAAGAAATCTGGTTATAGTTGTGACAAGTTTTTTATGGATTAAAGACATTATAAAGCAGCTCTGAGTTACCTTCTTCGCATCAAGAAGAATTTCATTCTACCTATGCTCACCAAAGAATAATAAGCTGAAATATGTTCTAAGAAAAGAATCATAGTAATGTATCCTCAGAACACACAAGAAATGCAACAAAAAATGATCCCTCTTATCCAAGCATATCAGAGGACTGACAGCAACTATCCAGGTAAAATCACGTGAGGTCATGGAAAGGAAATTTATGTTAACTCAAGTTACTTGAAAAATGTAAGTGGTTTTTCTGTTACTTCTTTTTGTCTAAAGATTAGATATTAATAGAATATAAATCATAGAACCAAGGAGTTTTAGTGGCAACAGAGCTTGTCTTAGAATAATGAAGCACTGGATTCAAACCTTACTTTTGGTGCATATTGTCTATTTAATCATGGTCAAGTAACTTTGCCTCTTAGTGCCTCAAATTAACCCTCTGAGACTAAGTTAAAGTTCTTCATTATTAATGAATAATTGATAATCATCATTAATGAAGTCCTTCATATTAATGAAATTGCCAATATGGACACTATACCAATAGTCCTCCGAAAATTGTTTTTAATAAATGTAATCATTCCATTTTTCTGTTACGTACATAGAATCAAAAGGCTAGAAGAAATCTTAGAGATCATCTGATCTAACTGAAAACCACTAGATCAATATCATGTATAAACTTCCTTACCAATGATAATCTAATTTTTGTTTGAACACCATTAACAAGAAATTCAATAATTCCAATAATTCATAAGAGAGTAAGGTAATATAGTCAATAGAATACTGAGGCTAGAGTAGGGAAGATATGGGCTCAAATTCAGTCATATAATTAGTAGTTGTGTGTTTTTTCATCTGTAAAAAGGGCACAATAGCACCTGACTTGCAAGGTTGTTTGAAGATCAGATGAGATAGTATTTGTAAAGTAGTATATAAATGCTATCCATTTTTATTTATTTTTGAACAGTTTTAATTATTAGGAAACTTAGATATGTTGAACCAATTTACAGCCAAAAGAAGTATTAAAAATGCTCCACTAGTCAGGTAGTCAGAGTAAGAAAGTCAATCAAACATTTATTAAGCACTTATGTTCCAGGCACTGTGCTAAATGCTAAGAATATAAAAAAAATCAAAATACTGCCCTCAAGTAACTCACAATCTAATGGCAGACATAAGCAAACAAATATGTACAAGCTAAAACCAGATAAATATGAAATAATTAATAGATGAACATAGAAGAATAAATAAGGATTGAAAAAAGGCTTCTTGTACACATTGTAATTTTATTTGCAATTTGAAGGAAGCCAGGAAAGCCAGGAGTTAGTACTCACAAAGGAGAACATTCCAGGCATGGGGGAAAGTGAAAGAAAATGCCTAGAGCCAAGAAATTAAGTGTCTTGTTCCTAGAACAGAGGGTAGCCAGTGTCTCTAGCAGAGGTGGAAAGGGGGAAGTGTAAGGTGTAAGAAGACTGGCAATATGGAGTAGGGCTTAAGTAGCAAGTATTTTGAATTATGAACAGAAAAATTTGTGTTTAAGATGAGAGAGAGCTCCTGGAGTTTATTAAGTATGAAGCTGACTTGGTCAGGGCAGTGCTAGGAAAATTACTTAGTGACTGAAGTGAAATGGGGAAAAATTAGTGGCAAACAGTGCAAAGAGAAGGGTTTTGCCATAGTCCAATCATGAGATAATGAGAGTCTGCAGTAGGGTGCAGACATTACCAGAAAGAGGGACATGTGGGGGTATTATATCTCATGAAGAGACAAAGGAAACCTATTATATATGACAGAAAGAATGGATGGGGATGAACATAATGTGTGTCTTACTCTCATCAGAATTGGCTTAAAGAGAAAAATATTAGACATATTCGATTTATGGTGAAACTTCTCCCACATCATTTAAAAGTGGGAGGAGAAAAGTGAAAAGGCAAGGAGTATGCTGAGCGGAAGGGAATACAGAAATTGTGAGGAAAAGGAATAAGGAAGGGGGAGGAAGTCTTAAGGTAGAGGAAGGGATCCTGAAAAGGGAGGGCTGTGAGAAGCAAGTGGTGCTCACAAGTTTAATACAGGGGAGCGAGGGGAAGGGGAAAAGAAAGGAGAAAAGCATAAACAGGGGTTAACAAGATGGCAAGTAATACAGAATTGGTAATTTTAACCATAAAGGTGAATGGGGTAAATCCTCCCATAAAAAGGAAGTGGTTAGCAGACTGTATTAGAAGCCAAAATCCTACAATATGTTGTTTACAGGAAACACACCTGAAGCAGGATGATACATATAGAGTAAAGGTAAAAGGTTGGAGCAGAATCTACTATGCTTCAGGTGAAGTCAAAAAAGCAGGGGTAGCCATCTTCATCTCAGATCAAGCAAAAGCAAAAATTGATCTAATTAAAAGAGATAAGGAAGGGAACTATATATTGCTAAAGGGTAGCATAGATAATGAAGCAATATCAATATTAAACATATATGCCAAGTGGTGTAGCAGCTAGATTTTTTTTTAATTTATAGTTTTTATTTACCAGATATATGCATGGGTAATTTTACAACATTGATAATTGCCAAACCTTTTGTTCTAATTTTCCCCTCCTCACCCCCCCCCAGATGGCAGGTTGACCAATACTTGTTAAACATGTTAAAGTATAAATTAAATACAATATATGTATATATGTCCAAACAGTTGTTTTGCTATACAAAAAGAATCGGACTTTGAAATAGTGTACAATTAGCCTGTGAAGGAAATCCAAAATGCAGGCATACAAAAATAGAGGGATTGGGAATTCTATGTAATGGTTCATAGTCATCTCCCAGAGTTCTTTTGCTGGGTGTAGTGGTTCAGTTAATTACTGCTCCATTGGAACTGATTTGGTTGATCTCATTGTTGAAAATGGCCACATCCATCAGAATTGATCATCATAGTATTGTTGTTGAAGTATATAACGATCTCCTGGTCTTGCTCATTTCACTCAGCATCAGTTCATGTAAGTCTCTTCAGGCTTTTCTGAAATCATCCTGTTGGTCATTTCTTACAGAACACTAATATTCCATAATATTCATATGCCACAAAGCATCTAAATTCTTAAAGGACAAATTAAGAGAGCTGCAAGAAGAAATAGACAGAAAAACTATAATAGTGGGAGATCTCAACCTTGCACTCTCAGAATTAGATAAATAAAACAACAAAATAAATAAGAAAGAAGTCAAAGAGGTAAATGGAATACTAGAAAAGTTAGATATTATGGATCTTAGGAGAAAACTAAATGGAGACAGAAAGGAGTACGCTTTCTTATCAGCAGTTCATGGAACCTATACAAAAATTGACCATATATTAGGACATAAAAACCTCAAAATAAAATGCAGTAAGGCAGAAATAGTACATGCATCCTTTTTAGACCATGATGCAATGAAAATTGCATTCAATGAAAAGCCAGGGGAAAACAGACCAAAAAACAATTGAAAAATAAATAATCTCATCCTAAAGAATGATTGAATGAAACAGCAAATCATAGACATAATTAATAACTTCACCCAAGAAAATGTGTGGGATGCAGCTAAGGAGGTAATAAGGGGAAATTTCATATCTCTAGAGGCCTAGTTGCATAAAATAGAGAAAGAGAAGGTCAATGAATTGGACTTGCAACTAAAAATGCTAGAAAAGGAACAAATTAAAAACCCAAGTCAAACACTAAACTTGAAATTCTAAAAATAAAAGAAGAGATCAATAAAATTGAAAGCAAAAAAAAAAATATATATATATATAAAACTATTGAATTAATAAAACTAAGAGTTGGTTCTATGAAAATGCCAACAAAATTGACAAACCCTTAGTAAATCTGATTTAAAAAAGGAAAGAGGAAAATTAAATTGTTAGTCTTAAAAATGAAAAGGGAGAATTCACCACTAATGAAGAGGAAATTAGAGCAATAATTAGGAGTTACTTTTCCCAACTTTATGGCAATAAATTTGACAACTTAAATGAAATGGAGAATACCTTCAAAAATACAGCTTGCCCAGATTAACAGAGGAAGAAGTAAATTGGCTAAACAGTCCCATTTTAGAAAAAGAAATAGAACAAGCTATTAATCAACTCCCTAAGAAAAAATCCCCAGGACCAGATGGATTTACATGTGAATTCTACCAAACATTTAAAGAACAATTAACTCCAATGCTATATAAACTATTTGAAAAAAATAGGGATTGAAGGAGTCCTACCAAATTCCTTTTATGACACAGATATGGTACTGATATCTAAACCAGAGAAAGAAAATTATAGACCAATCTCCCTAATGAATATTGATGCTAAAATCTTGAATAAAATATTAACAAAAAGATTACAGAAAAGCATCCCCAGGATAATACACTATGACCAAATGGGATTTATACCAGGAATGCAGGGCTGCTTCAATATTAGGAAAACTATTAGCATAATTGACTATATCAATAACCAAATTAACAAAAACCATATGATCATGTCAATAGATGCAGAAAAAGCATTTGATAAAATCCAACATCCATTCCTAATAACAACACTTGAGAGGATAGGGATAAATGGACTTTTCCTTAAAATAGTCGGGAGCATATATTTAAAACAGTTAGTAAGCTTCATTTGTAATGGGAAAAAACTGGAACCCTTCCCAGTAAGGTCAGGAGTGAAACAAGGTTGCCTACTATCACCATTATTATTCAATATTGTATTAGAAACTCTAACCTTGGCAATAAAAGTCGAAAAAGAGATTAAAGGAATTAGATTAGGTAATGAGGAAACCAAATTATCACTCTTTGCAGATGATATTATGGTATATTTAGAGAATCCCAGAGATTCTACTAAAAAATTTATTAGAAATAATCCACACCTTTAGCAAAATTGCAGGATAAAAATAAATCCACATAAATCCTCAACATTTTTATATAAAATTCAACAGCAAGAGATACTAAGAGAAATTCCATTCAAAATAACTGTAGATAGCATAAAATATTTTGGAATCTATCTACCAAAGGAAAGTCAGGAATTATATGAGCAAAATTACAAAACACTTTCCACACAAATAAAATCAAATTTAAATAATTAGAAAAATATTAAGTGCTCTTGGATAGGCTTAGTGAATATAATAAAGATGACAATACTCCCTAAACTAATATATTTATTTATTGCTATACCAATCAGACTCCCAAAAAATTATTTTAAGGACCTAGAAAAAATAACAACAAAATTCAAATGGAAGAACAAAAGGTTGAGAATTAAAAGGGAATTAATGAAAAAAAAAAAAAAAAAAAAAACATCAAATGAAGGTGGCCTAGCTGTACCTGATCTAAAACTATATTATAAAGCAGCAGTCACCAAAACCATTTGCTATTGGCTAAGAAATAGATTGGTTGATCGGTGGAATAGGTTAGGTTCACAAGACAAAATAGTGAATAACTATAGCTATCTAGTGTTTGACAAACCCAAAGATCCCAACTTTTGGGATAAGAATTAATTATTTGACAAAAAGTGCTGGAAAAACTGGAAATTAGTGTGGCAGAAATTAGGCATGGACCCACACTTAACACCACATACAAGATAAGATCAAAATGGGTCCATGATTTAGGCATAAAAAACGAGATCATAAATAAATTAGAGGAACATAGGATAGTTTACCTCTCAGAATTGTGGAGGAAGAAGGAATTTGTGACCAAAGAAGAACTAGAGATCATTATTGATCATAAAATAGAAAAAATTTTATTACATCAAATTAATAAGGCTTTGTACAAACAAAACTAATGCAAACAAGATTAAAAGGGAAGCAACAAACTGTTTACAGTTAAAGGTTCTGATAAAGGCCTAATTTTCAAAATATATAGAGAATTGACTCTAATTTCTAAGAATCAAGCCATTCTCCAATGGATAAATGATCCAAGGATATGAACAAACAATTTTCAGATGATGAAATTGAAATTATTTCCACTCATATAAAAGAGTGTTCCAAATCACTATTGATCAGAGAAATGCAAATTAAGACAACTCTGAGATACCATTTCACACCTGTCAGATTGGCTAAGATGACAGGAAAAAATAATGATGAATGTTTGAGGGGATGTGGGAAAACTGGGACACTGATGCATTGTTGGTGGAGTTGTGAAAGAATCCAACCATTCTAGATGGCAATCTGGAATTATGCCCAAAAAGCTCTCAATCTGTGCATACCCTTTGATCCAGCAGTGCTACTACTGGGATTATATCCCAAAGAAATACTAAAGAAGGAAAGGGACCTGTATGTGCCAAAATATTTGTGGCAGCCCTTTTTATAGTGGCTAGAAATTCGAAAATGAATGGATGCTCATCAATTGGAGAATGGTTGGGTAAATTGTGGTATATGAATGTTATGGAATATTATTGTTCTGTAAGAAATGACCAACAGAATGAATACAGAGAAGCTTGAAGAGACTTACATGCTGAGTGAAATGAGCAGAACCAAGAGATCATTATCTACTTCAACAACAATACTGTATGAGGATGTATTCTGATGGAAATAGATATCTTCGACAAAGAGATTTAATTCAGTTCCAATTGATCAATGATGGACAGAAGCAGCTACACCCAAAGAAGGAACACTGGGAAATGAGTTCAAACTGTTTGCATTTTTTTCCTCAAGTTATTTTTATCTTCTGAATCCAATTCTTCCTGTGCAACAAGATAACCTACATTTCTGCATACATGTATTGTATTTAACATAAACTTTAACATTTTTAACATGTATAAGACTGCCTGTTATCTAAGGGAGGGGGTGAGGGGAAGGAAGAGAAAAATCAGAACAGAAGTGAGTGCAAGGGATAATGTTGTAAAAAATTATCCATGTATATGTACTTCAATAAAAAGTTATAATTATTTAAAAAAAAAAGAAAATACAATACCTCTTAGTTCTAACATTTTCTTTAAATTCCCACTATCCTAGTCAAGATTTTCTTTACTGTTCACCTGGATTGTTGAAATGGCTTCCTAATTGGCATTCCTGTTCAAACCAGTAGAAAACATTCAATAAGTATTTGTTGAATGGAAATTAATTGAACACTTATCTTAGCAATTTTTTTTAAGAAATCTGAATATATAGCAAGAATTATTCCGAGCACAATTTTATATTCTTTGATCCATCAAGCACTTTAGGATCTTGTATTGTCTCAAGGTCTTTCCACTTTAAAGCTCAAGTCTATTTAATCAAATCTATACATAGCTGCCAGACTATGACAATATAATGGAAAGAGTTATGGCTTTGGATTTGGATGTCCTGGTTAAAATTCTGATTCTACCCATAAATACCTGAGTGACTAGACATATCACAAATTCTCTGGGCCTGTAATAGGAAGAAATTGGACTATCAAACATGCAACTGGCAATATTCCAAAGTATAGCCTAAATCAGATGAAAATGAAATTGGGAGAAACTGATCAAGGTAAACAAAAATACAATATAACAAAGATAATGTTGATATGTAGTTTTCTAATTGATTATGCAACCCACAAGGGCCCTTATGTGTGATTTAGTAGCTTTCATTTCTTTCTGAGTGTGACAATAGTGCAAAGATGAAATCTATGCTCTATTATCTTAATGCTTCAAAGTCATAATCTGTATCTTTTCTGCTATCTTTCATCAATCTCCTTCATGCCTATTGTCTATCAAATAAAACCCAACTTAATGAATAGTGATGGCAATATTTCAAATCAAGTACATTTTTTCATGTATTCCCAGTTTATTATTCACAATCTCTAATTTTATATAAATGGGGTTTCTTACCATATCTAAAAACTGTGCCATATTTTCCAACCTCTCTGTCTTAGTTTGGATTATATACCTCCTGGAATTCCTCCTCCTCATTCCTGCATATTAACTAAATAACCATCTTTCAAGACCTGGTTCAAAGTCTCTTCCAAGAATCTTTCCTTGGCTTCCAGCTAGAATTAACTTTTTCTCACTCATTATAATGCCATTTTATTCTTCTTTATACATATATCATTCTAATGAATTATATATATATATATATATATATATATATATATGTATATATATATATATATATATATATATATATATATATATATATATATATATATATATTTAGCTTTGTCAACTAATCAATAAACATGTATTAAGCACCTCCTATCTAACTATCTATTTTCTGGTAGACTGAGATTTTCTTGAGAATAGAGACTTTTTATTAATCTTTTCTATATCTTCCTGCACTTTGTTACAATACACTGTACACAGTAGACACTTTATAAATATCCATTGAATGAATAATCAGTTTCATCATTTTTTACTCCACCAGAAAAGAATATAAATGCCAGTTAATAGATTTCAGATGGAAACAATTCTGGATAAAATAACTTGTTATTTCTCAACATAAATATGAATAAAGATTAGCCTCCCTATTCAGGATCACATAGGATCAAGTCTTGTCTGACATATGATGCATGTTTGACTTTGAGCCAGTAACTTACACTCACTCTCCATGCCTTAAACAGATCACTGGAACTCTAAAGTTCAGAATGATCACTGATCTGCATGAGGAAGGGAGTCAATATAATCCATAGCCTTAACCAAAATTAATTAATTAATTAAAACAGAATAGGACAGAACAAAAACCTATTATAAGTATCAGACAAGAAGCAAATTTAATGGAATATTTCAAATATGACATTCTATATGACTGCGAATCAACATTATATCACCTCTTTTATATTAATGGCAAAAAATAAATTTTGCAGTTGAGTCATTTTCAGCAAATCCATACAATGATTCTGCAACCTAGTCATTCAAATGTTCAATTAACATTCATAGATATATCCTAGAGGATTCCAAAAAGCCTTACATTGTCATGTCATTACTAGCATAAAAATCTTAACCTCCCCCCAGTCTTTCTATCATCTATTGCTATAAAAACAGTCCTCAGTTGCTTTCTGAAATACTCTACCTTCCACATTCATCTAGGTATATATCTAAAGTCACTTTTATGCTTCCCTGAGTTTCTTTTAAAATCACTTTTCCCAGCACTGCTCCTCATTCTGATTTATATGCTTTGGTTGAGCCCCAGGTATTTTTTTTTTTCGTCACTAACTGTGTTATACTACTTTGTATTTTTATTAAAGAAATAGATTGTATCGGGCAAATCTACATGTAGCTGCATAATGCTTGTCTTGTGGGTTTCATATTAATCTATTTTGACACATTTCTTTTCTTTAGAAACTATGCAGATACTTGGAATGAAATGTGGAACCTTGAAATGAATTTTTATAATAATCACCGCTAAGTTTTCCCCCAATATCTGTTGCAAAAGACAAAAAACAATCAATTGCAAAGCACAGGGAAATAATGTATATTTGGATATGGATAATAGATATTTAGGTTGGGGATTTGCAAGGGCAGTAATATAACAATAACAGTAAAATAGTGAATTTATCTATTATAGTAAATGAAATGATCTTTTTAGGAGTGTTGAAATGAATTTAAAAAGAAAAAAGTTCCAAAAATCATGTGTGCATACACATCTATTCATGACCTTACATATTCGTATAAGAGTCTCCATAAGCAGAAAGCCATATCTAGCTAGCTTGATTGTTTTCCTTCTTCAAGATTTCATTTGCTTTGTAAATACCAATGTAATAGGCATTTAAGGGGATATTTTTAAATTGCCATCTCCTCCTGCCCCTTTCTCTTAGCATGAGTAATCTAATTTTTCTGCATAGCATGTTGCAGTTTGATAGACAGGTCTCTGAGGGGTGTCTTGTGTGTCAGCATCAGTGAAAATGAGTTCTGAAGCAAACTCACACCCCCATGTGCGTGTGGAATCCCAATCACCCCCGAGTTATAGATCTGTTTGCCCCATGCTTCACTGATGGATAATGTATTCATTTGCCTCTGGCTAAAAAAAAAAAATGAGAAACCACCATCGCATATTGATGTCATCCCTAAGAAGCTGTCATTGGAAATAGTGAAACATCGGCATGGCACAGGCCAGGAAGCTACAAGCTGCTTCTTACTTCTCTCACTCAACACTCAACTGAAGGAGAAGAAGGGGAGGGGGAGAGGCAATCCAAAATGTCAGTTGAGCTCGAAGCTATCTCTTGCTTTAAGGAGAAAATTAAAGTCTATTTCCTCCACAAAAGATGAATGCAGTTCCAAACACTACTAAATATTATAGCTGAAACTAAGTACCATCCTATTAAGATAACACCCCGAGGGGGAAATTCTTAGATTCAGTGTCTACTTATATTATGTTTATGTAATATGCAATATGGGTATATTCTCCTACATTTGAACACTGCATATAGACTCATAAAGAGCAAAATAACTCAGTGACTGAGATGTTTAAAGCATGGGACTCAATCCATTGAAAGAAAATTTAGCAATAAGCAATCTTTGAATTTCAGTTTATGGAACTGAATGGAGCTCTTTGCAGAATTTTGTACTAATGGCATCCCAGAAATAGTTGCGGAGACATAAAAATATGAGTGACTTGATAAAGAGTGGAGAGGCTTCCATTGAGGATCCAGATGTGCCCAATTCATCTTTCTCTAGTGTGCCTTAGAAGAGAGTTAAAAGAAACATCACTAAGTTCACGAATCACTAATCTCCCATTATATAATTTTGCTAAGGCTATCTAATGCTCCAAGTGCTTCAGAAATTACATCCCCTGATTTTTGATCATACATTTTCCATTTTATGTGCCCAGGGCTAAAAATTTAATATAACCTTTTTGTTTAAAAAAAAAAAAAAAAAAAAAAAACTTCCAGCATTTCTATCTAGCAACATTAATCACATGTATTAAATGTTTTCACTCAGATTCAATGATTTTGTTTTCTACTAATAAATACAGTTGTCCCTATTATTAGAAGAGCCAATTTCAAAGATTTCATTATTTCTGTTGAATAATTCTGGATGATTTAGAATTGACATGATTAATCAGAATTGTTTCATGTCATGTTGTTTTGTTTTAAAGATAAAGAAACAAACCCATGTTAGTATCAATTGATGTGCTTCTGAACGGGGGATTAGAAATTTTAGAGAAATCTTAAGATTAGCCCATTTTGTACCAAATATGAATGACACACAATTATGTTATGAACTCATTGGCCATGGTCACTAAAATCTACTTGAGAAGCTAAACTCACAATTTAGATTCTGATCTCAAAGTACAGAGAAAATTCTTAATGAGAGCCAATTGCTACCAAAGTAGAAATATTCAATAAAGACCTTAATTGGCTTTCTTAGGCAGTATGCTTCATTTCCTCCTTCTAAGCCCAGTGGTCACTAACCTCCATGCAATCTATAGAAATCATTAGATTAGAAATATTGTCCTTCATTGGGCCCTTATTCAAATGTATTTCATGATGAGACAATTCAGTACAGCTTATGCCCTGCTAGGAGAACCCTCAAGAATCCAGCAGCATCATATTAGAAAAGGAATTTAATGGATATTGTCATTGGACAGTACTATATAAATGTTATTAGAAATGGTGCCAAATAACCAATAAAATTGAATCAATAATATTGACAGATCAAACAAAAATGGCTATTTCTATTGGATTATATTCATATTTTATTCATATTCTAAAAATAAAAGACAATTATAATATTATACATTTGGGGCTTTCAAAATACTTTGTAAAATGTAAGGCCTAGAATATCTTTATTAGCATATTACTTAGCAGTACCTTCTTATAAGAAGAAAATGTGAGTGTGAGAGGGTCAATGTTTTAGATATGATAATTGACATGCAAAAGAACCATATGAAGCCAAAGCTTAATCTATAAGACTGAGTAACACTAATTGTAAGTACTAAGTACAATCTTTTGCTTATATGATATTAAGACAATTTCTGACAAATAAGATTATCTAGATATCTTGATCATTACAAAATTTCCCATTGAAGACTCTATGTAACACAATTTATATGCTTATTTCAATCCACAAATTCTTCAGGATACAAGGATATTTTGTAGTTATATATTTCTTTCCCTCAATTACTTGAAAAAAGAAAGCATTGAGAAAAGAAATAATAATAATTAGTGCTAGGTTTTTCACAGTAATTCAGTCTTTTAAATGAAGACACAGAGGATGGAAGTACAGTTTCTGATATTAAAAAACTCTCTTTTTTTTTTTTTTAAAGAAAAAGCCTTTTCTTTAAGGAAAATAAGAAATGTTCCACTTCTTTTGAATCTTCTTTTTCTTTTCTCAAATCGTCAAATTTTTAGGTAAAGGATACTAAGAAGACAAATTCCCATCTCTTGAGAAGTTGAAAATTTCCTTAGAGAAGCAAGACATACACATACAAAATAATCAACAGGGGGAGGCCCTAACAATTAAAGACAGGATTTACCCTCCTTGAGGGCAAAGACTTGCTTAATTTCCCCCCAGAAAGAGATACAAAAATCAGAAGGACCTGAGTTCAAATCTGACTTCAGACACTTAACACTTTCAAGATGTGTGACCCTGGGCAAGTCACTTAACCCAATTGTCTCAGCAAATAAAAAGAAATAAAGGAAAGAAAGAAAGAAAGAAAAGAAAGAAAAGAAAGAAAAGAAAGAAAGAAAGAAAGAAAGAAAGAAAGAAAGAAAGAAAGAAAGAAAGAGAAAGAAAAGAAAGAAAGAAAGAAAGAAAGAAAGAAAGAAAGAAAGAAAGAAAGAAAGAAAGAAAGAAAGAAAGAAAGAAAGAAAGAAAGAAGAAAGAAGGAAAGAAGGAAGGAAGGAAGGAAGGAAGGAAGGAAGGAAGGAAGGAAGGAAGGAAGGAAGGAAGGAAGGAAGGAAGGAAGGAAGGAAGGAAGGAAGGAAGGAAGGAAGGAAGGAAGGAAGGAAGGAAGGAAGGAAGGAAGGAAGGAAGAAGGAGAAAGGAAGAAAGAAAGAAAGAAAGAAAGAAAGAAAGAAAGAAAGAAAGAAAGAAAGAAAGAAAGAAAGAAAGAAAGAAAGAAAGAAAGAAAGAAAGAAAGAAAGAAAGAAAGAAAGAAAGAAAGAAAGAAAGAAAAAAAAGAAAAAAAGAAAGAAAAGAAAGAAAAGAAAGATTAAGACTCTAAATCAATTTCAGAGTATCAGAACACCCAAAAACACAGAAAAGAACGTTTTCCACCTGAAGGCAACTTAGAAGGTCAGCATAAAAGGTCTATGACAGCAAGGTGACAGTGTAGTGTGCAGTCCTGGTGCTACAAGGACCTGGCCCCAGGCCCAGCCTGGTCCTGCTGTCACCTAAGTAGGACCTCCATACTGGTGACTTTCTGACCTCTCCACCCAGAGACAGCCAAGAGATCTGGGAGGTGGTAACAGGGCTCAGCACGCAATGCCAACACAGGCCTCACCAGTGCAGCCCTAGCCCTATCCAGAAATCAGCAAAGCAGTACTCTTGCTTCAGCATACTAGATCTTACAGCTACAGTTGGGTGGGGACACTCCAACAGCTCCAGGGCAAGAGTTTTTGTGGCCATTTCCTAGAAGGATCTCTGAAGACAACTGCATAAAACCTCTGAAGCTTAGGACAGTGCACTCTGCACCCTGGAAAAAGACAAGGAAGATCAAAAACACACTCAGAAAATGATACCAAAGTTAAAGCTCCTATATTCAAAGCCTCCAAGAAAAATCAGAATTAAGCTCAGGCCATGGAAGAATTCAAAATGGAATTTGAAAATCAAGCTAGAGAGACAGGAAAAATTAGGAAAAGAATTGACAGAGATGTAAAAGGAAATGCAAAAAGCTAATGAGGAGAAGAATGCCTTAAAAGCAAAATTGGTCAAATGGAAAAGGAGGTACAAAAAGCTCACTGAGAAAACTATTAAAAAATTAGAATTGAGCAAATGGAAGCTAATAACTTTATGAGAAATAAAGAAAATATAAAGTAAAACCAAAAAATGAAAAAATAGGGGAAGGGGATGTGAAATATCTCTTTGGAAAAACAACTGAACTGGAAAATAGATCCAGGAGAGATAATTTAAAAATTATTGGCCTACCTGAAAGTCATGATCGAAAAAGAACTTGAACTTCTTTTTCAAGAAATTATTAAGGAAAACTGACTTATATTCTAGAACCAGAGGGTGAAATAGAAATTGAAAGAATCCACCAATCACCTGCTGAGAAAGATACCAAAATAAAAACTCCAGGATTATTATAGCCAAATTCAGGAACTCTCAGATCAAGGAAAAAAATATTGCAAGCATACAGAAAGAAACAATTCAAGTATAATGGAGCCAAAGGTTTAGCAGCTTTTACATTACAGAACTGAAGGGCTTAGAATATGATATTCCAAAAGCAATGAAGCTAGAATTACACCAAGAATCACTTATTCAGCAAAACTGAGTATAATCATTCAAAGGAAAAGATGGTTATTAAATGAAACAGGATTTTCAAGCATTCCTGATGAAAAGACCAGAGCTTAGTGGAAAATTTGATTTTTATATACAGGATGCTGGATAAGCATAAGGAGATCATTAAGAAAGTGATATTATAAAGGACTTAATAAGGTTTATGTTTACATTCCTACATGGAAGGATGATACTTGTAACTCGTTAGAACTTTTTCATTATTATGGCAGTTAGGAATATATGTAGTCAGAAGGCACAGATGTGAGTTGAATATGAAGGGATAGTATCTTAAAAAAAAAGAAGGTAAATTAAAAGATGAGAGAGGAATATACTGAGAAAAAGGAAAAAGGAGAAGTGGAATGGTGCAAATTATCTTCCACAAAAAAGAAGCAAGAAAAAGTTTTTATAGTGAAGGGCAAGAAGGGAAGGAAAGAGAGAGGGGGTGAACTTTACTCTCATTAGAATTAGTTCAAAGAGGAAATAACATATTCAATATGAGTTTAGAATCTATCTTACCCTGCAGGAAAATAGGAGAGAAATGGGATATGGAAAGGGGCCAGGGTGATAAAAGATATTGGAGGAGGGAGTGGTCAGTACCAAAACACTTTTGAGGAAAGACAAGGTGAAAAGAGATAAAGAATAAATGAGGGGAAATGCAGTTAATACTAGTAATTGTAAAAAGAATTTCAAAGTAAATTTCTCTGATAAGGCCTCATTTCTTAAACAGAGGGAATTGAGTCAAATTTACTTTAAAAAAAGAGCCATGTCTCAATTGATAAATGATCAAAAGATATGATCTGTGCCCAAAGGGCTATAAATTCAAACATATCTTTGACCTAATAACACCACCACTTAGTATCAAAAGATACTAAATAAAAAAGAAATTGAATTTTTGATAAAAAAAAATATTCATAGTAATTCTCTTGTCAGGGCAAAAAAAAAAAGAAAAAGAAATTGAGAGGATGCCCATCAATTGAGGAATAGTTCAATAAACTGTGGTATGTGTTTGAGATGGGATATTATTGTTCTATTGGAAATGATGAGCAGAATGCTCTTAGAAAAAAATCTGCAAAGTCCTCCATGAACTCAAGCAAAGTAAAAAGTACTCTAAACAAAGTAATAGCAATATTTTGGGATGATCAGCTGTAAATGACTTTGCTATTCTCAGTAGTACAATCATTCACAACTACTTTCAAGGACTAATGAGGAAAAATCTATCCATACCCAGAAAAGATACTGATTGTGTTTGAATACAGTTTAAAATTTTTTTCTCATTCTCTCTTCTCTCTGTTTTTTTTTTTTTTTTTTTTTTTTTTTTTTTTTTTTTTTTTTATTAGCATGAGAGATCTGTTTTCTTTCACAATTTGACTTTCATGGAAATGTTTTTCCTACCTTCACATGTGATTTTTTAAATTTTGAGTGGGAATGAGGGAGAGAACCTAGGATTCAAAAATCTTAAAAACAGATGTAAAAAAATTGTTTTGAACATAATAGGGGAATAATAACAACTATATAATTTAAAATACAAAAAAATATACTTAAATAATGCAAATGACTGCTCTTAAAATACATTAAATATTAAATTAAAATAAATCAAACCAAATTTATTCAGCAGCTATTATGTTCCAGGCATAGTGTCAAAGACAAATGCAATGAATGGACAACCCCTATCCTTATGACCTTACTTTCTAAAAGGGAAAAGAACACAATATACAAGTGTATATAGAATAAATTCAAGGAGGTTAAAAATGAAGTAGATACTATTATTATCCTTCAGATGAAGAACCTGAAGCTGGGAGGTTGTCAGTCACATGGCTAATATTTCCCTGAGGCAGTATTTGAATTTGGAGCTTCCTGACTCTAAACCCCTCAGCTGACTCACTGTGCTGGAAAAGGTTTTTGTATTCTTTTGTTATTTCTGATGGAAATAAGTTTTTTTGTGAAGCAAAGGAGGTACCAGGGAAAGGAAGAAGAATGCATTTTAGGTACATTGCAGAGTGAATGAAAGACTAGAATGTATAATAAGATTGGAAAGATAGATTAGAAGCCAGTTTTGAAAGGTTTTGATATTGAAAGAGAAGGAAATACTTTGAACTTCTTAACAAAAGTAGCTTAAACACTCAAATGTCAAAGATTAAAAATAATCAACCCAAATCTATAAATCATAGAAGCTTAAATTACAAAAGGTCCCCAATCTTCCATCCTTCCTTTGGAATAGTTTCCATGGGAATCTATGATACTTGCTATGCTCACCACCATGAGAAGTAGTAGGAGATAACTGAATTGACAGATAATTGTAGGGAAAATAATGTAAAAATTCAGAGAGAGAAATTTCATTGGCTGATTTCAAATGTTGCAGAGCTCTTAATGATTTTTAGTGCCTTAGATATCTATCCTTTTAAAGAACTAACAGCATTTTTAATGTCTAACTCTATTATTTATAAATATATAAGTAAAGTCACTGAGGTGGTGCAATTGAGACAATGGTGGACCATCTGAAATTAATCCTGTCTTACATACATACTAGCCATGTGGACTTCTGCCTAGAATGTATTCATCTATAAAATGGGAATAAGACTATCTACCTTTTAAGATTGTTATGAGGATAACATGGAATAATATTTATAAAGTTTTGCAAGCCTTAAAATGTTATATGAATGCTATTATTATTAACTAATGTTATTATTATTACCTATTATCAATCATTTTCATTATTGCCACCATAACAACTTTGTAAGATAGTTAGGCACAGGGATTATTATTGCCCAATTAATAAACTTTTGTTTATTGTTTCCACAACAGAGATGCTTAAATACAACACAAAACTTGTGGCTTTGGGGGAAGAGATATTTTTCCTACTATCCATAGTAGTAAACATAGAAAATGTATCTTTCTACAGCCCCAGTACTCAGTGAATATTCATACCAGTGTTTATATCTTCAATGTATATGTGTTAGGTTGAACTTGGTGTATTTGTCCTTTACCTTGATAGGGCTGAAACCCCCTTGCCAAGAAATATCTAATATTGTACATCTCTACTGTCTCAATGAAATGAGATTGCCACTTTTACAAGGAAAGTTCCAAGTTGTATGTCAACATTGATATTTGTTCACATGCCAAAAGGCAGGCAAGATTGTTTTGCTTTCACACAGTTGATTCTATTCTCATTTTTCACACATTGGGAAATATTGTTTTCACAAAAGAACAAGTGTTTTTGAATCGGGTCAGAATCAATGAAGAAAGTTGTGACTTTGAAAGAGATTGTCTATAATCTTCTGAAGCCATATTCCGTAGATGGCATTATGGCCCACTAGGTGAACACTAGGTGAGCACTTGTGAACTATATGTATATAACCTATAGAAGTCAGAGGAATGGAAATAGGCTGTATTTTATGTGGCAAACATATCACATTCATTCAAAACTTGTCCTTTCTCCTCCCCCCTCTATATTATCAGAATCCTTTGTAACCAGCTGGAAATTTTCTTTGAGGGGTTGTTTTCTTGCCAGTTGACAAAATGAGCCGTTTTCTCTCCACCCCCTGAGCCTGCCAGGGAACAATGTCAGCATGGTTTCCTGGCATCCAAGAGATATGTGTTGGAGCAATCTGACAATTTAAACAGCTTGATTTGTCACGTAAAAGTAGAAGTTATTAGCAGAAATGTTGTTTTGTTAGGAAAAGGCAGGAGGATGTTGCCTCAGATTGCAAAAGGATGCACTACCCCAAGTGCCTTCAGAAGAATGTTTCTTTAGCAACCCCTCCCTACCCACCCCTATAAATCTGCAATCTCCTAATTTGAGATAGTTTATTTTTCCCTTTTCTCTTCAAAAGAGTTGTTAATAATTTTCAATAGTCAAACAGACATTGTATGAATACTACACAACTGATCTCTATCGATCTCATTTATAACACAAAATTTTTCCTATTAAATATTTTCATTATGTAATTCAACAGTTCTCACATTTTTGGTCCTAGCACTCCTTTACACTTTTAAAATTATTGAGGACCCCAAAAAGCTATTGTTATGTATATTAAACCAATCAACATTTATTGTGTCAAATATTAAGATTAATAAAATGTAAGATATTTATTAACACTTAACAATATTTAACAATAATAATTAACAATAAAATGTAAGATATTTATTAACACTTAACAATCACATTAAACAAATTGCATGTTAAAATAAAATATTTTAGGAAAATCACTAAATTCTCCTAAACAAAAAATAGTGAGAAGAGAGGCAGTTTCACATATTCTATTCACATATTATATTTACATAACTAGCTTCACATAAAATAGTTGGCTTCCCATATCTATTTCTGCCTTCAATCTATTGTGATATATTGTTTTGGTTATAATATGTTAAAAAATATAATAAACCATAATTACAATAATTCTGATTCTGCCAGTAACCATCTATATGATCTAGGCTGTAACTAAGTTCCTTATTCTGTAAAATGAAAGAATCAGAGGAGGTGTTCTCACCAGCTCTACACTCTTTGATCCTGTGAGCAGTGGTCTGTATTGCAAAACTTCTATAGTCTTGTCCTTAATAGACTGAGAAGTGAATATTTGCTCCAGTATATTGTTCATCAGAATCTTTAAAAAATTCAATTTCAAATCTCCTTAGGAGTACCCCACAATTAAGCATAAATGGTTAAGACTTCATAGATACCAGTACATATATATGTATGTATGTATGTATGTATGTGTATATATATATATGTTTGTATGTGTGTGTGTATATATATATACATATATATATATGTTTGTATGTGTGTGTATATATATAATATGTATATATACACACATGCAAAATATGCAAGTAAAAAGGAGTCAAACTGAACACAAAACAATATATAGATCATAATCATAATATCAAAGGTATTTCCATTGCCCAGTGTATTCACCTGTGATTTATTTTCACTAAAGCTTTTAAAGCAATAATACTAGTAAGTCCCATTTCTATATTTTAAGGTTTTCAAAATACTTTTCTCACAACTATATGAAGTGGGAAGTACATTCTCACTAGATGGATGAAGAAATTGAGATTTAGAGAATTAAAAGTTATTTTTCTAGTCTTATAGTTTACTAGGTATCAAAGCCAGGATTCAAACCCTAATCACCTGATACCACATTCAACATTCTTTCCACTGTGCCATACTCTTCTAAATAAACAAAAATGATGACATTTAAAATGATAACATAATTAATCAGCTATAAACTTGTAAACAAAGTTTCTTGGAGAAGTACTGCAAGCTAAAAGTATTTCCCAATTTTTATAGTTTTTGAAAACCTTTATTATCATTTTTCATCTAATTTTGTTCATACTCAAAACCCAGTCTCAGCATCACCTGATATTATTTTAGTTTTCTGATTTCCCTAATAATATAATGTCTTCCTGTGACTTATTCAAATGACCTTAAAATGCATTATTAAAAAGTATAATTAGCTAAAAGTTTAGAGATAGTGGTACACACAAATATTTTTAAAAGAAAGGGAGGAGTGCTAAGTGCTACAATTCACAGTTTATTCAAATTATTTAAATAATTTTATAAAACATAGCAGAAAACTCAAATTGTAAAAAATGTGCCTGATGAGATGTTGCATAGAAATACACAGATCAATGAAATATACATCTTCAAAAATAGCCACAAAAATTTTTTTTACTACATTGTCTATTGGAATGAATCAAATTTAAGACTACCAGGTCTCATTCTGATTTCATTTTATAGAGTGTAAAAGGACTCACCTCACAGTAATTATAAATGTAATAGTATATGTTATGTACATATACATATATGTATTTTATACATATATATATATATGTGTGATATGCATTGTCCATATATCATAATAAATGCTTATATCATATTGTGTTTATGAATACTATATGCACATGGATAAGATATATGTATTGTGTACTTATACATATATTATTGCTGAGATTCTGAGTATTTGCATTTGTGAAAAATGTATGTATGTGTGTATATAGGTATGTATGCATACACAGAATATATACTTATATATGTATGTATATATACAGAGACATATATATGCAAACACATATATGTATTTGTATATATATATACATACAAATAGTATATATTTACATATACACAAACATACATATATGTTATATGTACACATACAAATAGTATATATATTACTATTTATTTATATTATTATATAGTATATGTTATATTACATATTATATAATATTAATATTATTTATATATTTACATATATACACAAACATGCATATATGTTTGTGTATATATATATATATATATATATATATATATATATATATACATATATATATACAGAGAGAAAGAGAAAAAGATAAATACACATATATGTGGCTGTATCAAGTTTGAAATGCTTATGAATGAAATCAAAATGTGTGTTAACACCTAGGCATGAAACTAAGTCTTTGGAAAAAATGGGAGGTTGTCTTAACATGTATCCAATTATTGTCGCCATTGCCTGTCTATCACAAGTGAGGTCCATGCTGTTCTCTCTTCAATCTTGAGTTTTGAAAGTATTTTGTCTCTTTTCTTTGAACAGCACATTCTTTTTTCTTGGCTACTTCTTTTGAGACTATTCCAAAATCCTTTTATTGGGGTTAATGGACAATGAATGCTCCAATATTAGACACATTCAATGAATTTTGAGTATTACCTCACCACTGGCTTAAGCATTACTTAAACAAATGAATGTTTGATGAAACAAAAAATAAAGTTTAATTCAGAGATAATAATACTTATATTGTTTATGTCAGAGTTTTTGTAAGAAAAAGTCATTGTAACCTTAAATTGAAATAAAAATACCAACTACTTATATAACCAGTAAGAATATTTCAAACAAAAATCTTATTTCATGTTATATTATTTAATAATTCATATCTATATAATATGTTAGGATTTATAAAATAATTTCCTCTCAATAGTGTTGACATATTAGTGATGCAAAAAAAATATATATATATATTTATCCATAATCAAGAAGCTAGGTTCTAAGCCCAAGACTGATTCAAAAATTACAATTGAAGTATTTTTTGCATAATTTTTTCCTTAACTACATATAAAATAATGTTTTGCATTTGTTTTTAAAGATATGAATTGCAGAGGACAGCTAGCTGGTGCAGTAGATAGAGCACCAGCCTTGAAGTCAGGAGGACCTGAGTTCAAATTTGACCTCAGAACCTTAAGACTTCCTAGCTGGGTGACTCTGGGCAAGTCACTTAATCCTAATTACCTCAGGGGAAAAAAAGTTTTGAGTTCCAGATTCTCTCTCTTCCTCCCTCTCCACTCTATCCCCATTAAGAAGGTGCATATGAAGTTATGTAAAATATGTCCATAAAAGTCATGTTGTAAAAGAAAACATAGATTCCCTTGCCCAACCCTCACAAAAAACCTCAATAAAATAAGTTTTTAAAAGTATGTTTCATGTTTAACATGTATGAGACTGCCTACCATCTAGGGGAGGAGGTGGAGGGAAGGAAGGGAAAAGTTGGAACAAGTGTTTGCAAGGGTCAATGTTGAAAAATTACCCATGCATATGTTCTTTCAATAAAAAACTATAATAAAAAAAATAAATAAATAAAAAGTCTGTTTGAATCTGTATTCAGAAACAATGAGTCCTTTCTCTGGATATGAATAGTATTTTTTAATTATAAGTCCTTCAGAGAAGCCTTGAGTCACTGTATTGCTGAGAATAGCAAAGTCATTCACAGCTGATCATCCAACACCATTGTTATTAATTTGTACACAGTACATTTTCCTTTGCATGAGCTCAAGTAGTACTTTCCAGGATTTTTTGAGAGTATCCTACTCATCATTTCTTATAGAAGAATGTATGCCATCATAATCACACACCACAATTAATTCAGTCATTCCCCAATTGATGGGGGTAATTTCCAATTATTTGCCCTGAGAAAAGAGCGGCTATAAATATTCACACACACACACACACACACACACACACACACACACACACACACACATATATAAATTCTTTTCCTTTTTGGGATACATGTTCAGTAGTAGTATTGTTAGGTCAAGGGATATACATGATTTTATAATCATTTGGTAATAGCTCCAAATTGCTCAACAAAATAGTTGAATCATTTCATAATTCCACTAACAATGCATTAATGTCTCATTTCCCCACAATCCCTCCAATATTTGTCATTTTTCTTTTCTATCCCATTAGCCAATTTAATAGGTATAAAGTAGTTGGAATTGTTTTATTTTGCATTTCTCCAATCAATAAGAGTTCAAGTATCTTTTTTTAATGGGTATAAATAACATGATAATCCAAGTATTCTGATTCCCATCCTACTTTTAATCCTCCCTGCTACTCTCCTCAACCATGTATTACTTAGGTTGCTCACTGCTTGATAATATGCAAATAATAACAGTTGCACCCATTATTTTCTGGTGGATCCAATAGGAGAGTAACACACACACACCCCACCACCACCACCACCACCACCAACAACAACAACAATAACAACAAAGAAAAATATTGAAATTTGGTCAAAGTAAGTGAGGCTCAGGTATTTAAAAAAAAAAACACAAATGAAGTGGCATGTAGGTAGCTAGTCATATGAAGTCAGTCAGTATATCCTAGTCTTGTTCAGATGCTTGTAGTTTTCACCCATCATTACATAAATATGAGAGTCAGGATTTAAACTCAAGTCTTGCCAATTCCAAATTCATCATTCTTTCTATTAAATACCACACTATCTCCCTTCTGTTTGTTTTTCTCTGATTCTTGCATATATTTGTTGTTGCTTAATATGAACCTTTCTTAGCAAAAATACTGGAGTGATTTGCCATTTCTTTCCCCAGTGATTAAGGCAACTAAGAGATTAAGTGACTTTAGCAGGGTCACACAGCTTGTCAAATTTGAACTTGGGTTTTCCTGAGTCCAGACCCACCCAGAATTCTATCCATTGAACCACCTAGCTGCCTCTTGAGCATACAGATTCCATTTAATTGAGCTTTAAATTTCTAGAGTACAGGCAGTATGTCTTATTTTCTCATATGTCCCTTAGTACCTAACACAGGTTGACTTACACAGAAAGCACTAATAAAATACTGATATTTTCCCCTCATATAAATCAAATTTACTTTAATTTGTGACTTTATTCATAAGTTTATGCCATGCTTCTTGTTTACAAGCAGCTAGGATATCCATAAAAACTACTTTAGTTCCATCTTCTTAGGGCACGACAAAAACTTCCTGGCAACCTAAGAAATCAGCTCATCCAACACCCTCATTATCAAAGTTCATGTTTGTGATGTCAAACTCATGGGTATTATAGATATGAATAATAATTCAAAATAACTAGTTGCAAAATAAGCTGCCTTCACTCTAATACCCACTGAAACTAGTCATGAATCAGATATTTGAAAATCCAAGTTTTCTTTGGGATTCTTCCAAGAGACAAGGACTGAAGGTCACAACTGACCTGAAAAAAACAAGACATTTGGATAATTAGGGGAAGGAAAAAGAAACAAATTTGTACTATACTTTAGAATATGACCAGCACAATCTGTTCTGACTTCTAAAGGTCATTTATTGGTATTTTCTATTATAAAAGATACACTATTTCTCTGCTCCTGTCTAGAAAAATAGTGCTGTTAAGAACTCAAAGTATATTTTGGTCAACTGACTTAATATAACCATGTCACCCAAAGCAATCTGGAAACACTGGTCACAGCACATTGTTGTCATTAAGATGTCTATCTTAATAGATAATAATAATAATAATCTTAGGGGGGGGGCAGCTAGGTGGCGCAGTGGATAGAGCACCAGCCTTGAATCCAGGAGGACCCGAGTTCATATCTGGTCTCAGACACTTTACACTTCCTAGCTGTGTGACCCTGGGCAAGTCACTTAACCCCAGCCTCAGGGGGGGGAAAAAAAAAAAGATAGACCTTAGGGAGTCAAAAGAGCCTAAGTACATAGTTACAAGTACTAAGTACATGACCTCTTACACAGTTACTATATGAAGGAATTCATTAACATTTTATTGGAAGAGAGATATACAAAAAAGACTCTTCAGATATGATTTAGCCTCAATTCCATAACTTATTCCTATTGTTCTCTCAAATTTTGTAAATAATTATAAATCTCTTTTCATTGGATTTTTCGTTTTCCTATTAGTGGCATTTTCTCTTTCACTGAGAACTCATTAGACTTATTTAATCTTTAGGGAATACTTTCCACAAATTCCATAACATAGAAGAAAGTTTTTGTTTGCAATTTATCTCTGAGAAGGGGTTATCCTCCATAATCTTATTTTGTTTGACACTTAACTCTCTTCCTGGATGCAACCACTCTTGAATGTATCATTGTGTACTCAGATGTTTGTATTTTATTTTCTGGTTTTCTGGTAAGAGGAAAACTTTGCCTTTTGTAAAATATCTTAGAAGGACCTTTCATGTATCATTTATTCTCATTCCTTTTCCTTCTGCATGTTTCCCCATGATCTTTCATAATTTTTCTCTTTAAGTAAACAAAATTTACTTAAAGAGAACAAACTCTATTTCCTACCCCCACCTTTCTCCACATCCCTACCCTTCACTCCCAAATTCTATTCCACCATTCAGTGGCTCTGGGCTATCTGTTACTAGAGACAGACAGCTGTTTTTTCTTCTATTTTCCCATTGTTAATGTTTATTTTTTAGGTGAACTTTAATCCATTTAATTCAAAAAAGAATTGAGCATCAATAAAAATGAGGCTACATCTGAAAATCATTTTTTTTTCTTTACAAGGTAAAGTTAAAGATACCACTCAAAGAAATATAAACCTTCCTAATAAGGAAATTACTTTTTTCATGGATGAACGAAGGTCTTCTGACATATTTTAAATATCTAGTATACTGTTTCACTATCGTTTTTTAAGTGACAGACTAAAGACTGAAGGAGACTCCTTCTCTTTTATATTGGCTCCAAGAAAGGGGCATCAATATTTATTACAAACTTTACATCCCTCTTTTGAGTAGAGGAAAATAGCTCTATTTCCCTTTTACAACTGTAGAAGCAGAAGAGCACAGAGCTTCAATCAGATGTGATTTAAAGAAATAAAGCTGGGACTGTTCTGGCATACTCTATTGTGGAGTACTAATGAGGCACAACAATGGATTAGACAGTGTAGAAAAAAGAGATACAAATGACTAAGGTTAACATACCCAATTCATTTGTTAGCTTAATGATCAGTGTATAATACTGTAACATTACTGTAGCCTCCCACCATGTGGAAGGCCAGATAAGTTACATTTCACTCTAAGCCCAGGGTTCTCCAGGTCCCTTAAGTAGGTTGGGGTCATCTAGGTTCTCTACTAATGACCCAACTATTGGTGTCTCGCCCAAGTTTAGGAAGTGGTCCCATTTACCCCAGGTCAATTTAGCCACTAACCATTCAATTCACCTTTAGAAAGAAAAACTAAAATCACCAAAAAAAATTTATATATATATATATATATATATATATATATATATATATATATATATATGTATATGTATATGTATATGTATATGTATATGTATATATACTTCCCCAATTCATGGGATACATAATTGTCTTCCCTTTTATACCATCTTAGTCTCAGGAAAGGAGGGCAATACTGGATTCATGGTTTTAACTTGGTTCCTACAGAGCATGGTCCTACTTCTAAGTCCCAAACTCCCAGCAGGGTATGAGTACCAGGTATGAGAACCAGGGAAGTACCAGAACCAGCTTCCCCTAACTTCCAGGCTGGCGGATTGCACCATTCCTCCTGATATTCTGGCTTCACAATGGTCAGCATCTGGAACTAAGGAGATCAAAAAATCCACACAACATGGAAATAAATATTGATGCCCCTTTCTTGGAGCCAATATAAAAGAGAAGGAGTCTCCTTCAGCCATCCAAATCATGGTCTCCTGGCAATGGATAAACTGGGATTTTCACCCTCAGCATTGTAAATAGGGAACAGCAGAGAAAGGCACAAAAGAGTGATCGGCTTGGTCTTTACAGTTTTAAAGACTCAAGGAACACATTAAGGAGGCTCACCCACACTGGCATTCTAGAAGATACAAAGGACTCCCAAGAGGCAAAGTGGTCCACGCTTTAAAGTCCTAAAGTCCCTCCAAGAGTGTCTCTATACAGAAGATCCAGGCGTGCCCAAAGAAGTTATACTATGGTTATCATTTTGTCTGCCATGCTTTATTGAAATGCTTGAGACATTTAAAAGGACCAGGTAGTCGTGCCATTGGTGAGTTTGTTTACCTATGAACACAGACTACAGTAAAATTACAAATGTAAATCAGAGCATTGTGTGTTACAGTTTAAAAAAAAAAATACACAGATCTTGGGGATATCAGCCCAGATTCTAGTTGCAGCTTTGCTCCTTTCTATCCAGTTGTCCTTGAATAAGTTATTTGGCTTCGATGGGCATCACTTCTTTTATCTGCAATGCAAGGACACTGGATTTTGTTACTTTCATTTCCCAAAGCCTAAAATTCCATTAAATATTTTGAAAGCATGAATTTAGAGTGATTCAATAAGGTTCTTGATGAGAATGGCTAATGAGATAAGTGGAGGGGAAGAACCCCCAATACTCTGGCCTCCTCAGTAAAACAGGTTTGTCTACCAAAATTCCTTTCTAGTACGTGTCTAGGGATATTAGACTCAGGGTCTCTTTTTTCTCAGAAGTTTCTCTCCAAAGAAAGTCCAGTAGAAAAATTTTGATATAATTATGATAGATGGCTCAAAATTTTCCATGACAGGAAAATCTGGGTTCATAGCACAGAGGGGAAGTGCTTAATGACCCTATAGGTAGAATACTAGAGGACTCAGAAGCAATTAACAAAAAGGTGGTATATATTCCACCACCTCCCAAGAATTCTTAATTTTTTAAACTAAGTTACACCAGAAAGGAAATGAAGACCTGACTAAATAAAAGCACTGGGAGAGGGCTAGAAATGGGGTATTGCATGAAATCCTAAATGATGTTCCCTTTCTGCCCCATTATCCCTACAAACAGTAATAGGAGTACTCGGGGGGAGGGTTTTGGGGGCAGAGACAAGATGGCAAAACCAGGAAACTACTTGAGTAGTTTTCCTTGAAAATCATGTGAAACCAAGTCTCTGAACAGAGTCTGATGGAATGAAACCTCTCTCCAGCTCAAGACAGATTGGAAAACTTCAAGAAAGATCAGTGTCACTGGAGTAAAAGGGGTGTTCAGTCCAGCTTTTCCCAGCTCACTGGGAAAGCCAGTGAGAGTGTCTTAGTCACAGCAAATCAGCAACTAAGACCCTCAGTCCTGGCTCAGTAGAGGTGCAGATCAGGGAGAAAGCCTTGAGTCTCAGCTAAAAGGACAAACTCAGGAAAACCAGGCTGTGCCCTGAATAGAGAAGGCAAAGCTACCCCCTACAAAAATAAGGGGCTCCTACATTCAAAGCCTAGGCTCAGAGTTGCTCAGGAAGTTTTGCACACCTTTATACCAGGAGCAAAGCTCCACCGTAAAAATTAAAAAAAAAAAAAAAAAAAAAAAAGAAGAAGAAAAAGAAGAAGAAGAAAGAAAGAAAAAGAAAAGAACCTTGACCTATAGAAAGTTACTCTGGTGACAGAGTAGACCAAAACATAAACTCAGAAGAGGACAGAATATTCACAGAAGAAATCTCAAATCTCAAAGAGTGAGATAAATTGGTCTCAGGACTAAAGAGGTTTCTTGGAAGTGTACATAAAAAAAAAAAAAAAAAAAAAAAAAAAAAAGAAACAAAACATTAAAAGAAAATAAAAGAGGTAGAAGAAAAATGAGATTGGAAATGAGAGGTATGCAGAAGAGAGTCAACAATTTGCAAAAGGAAGTAAAAAAAATTATCTGAAGAAAACTTAAATGGCAGAAAAAACCAAATGGAAAAAGAAATACAAAAGATACCTAAAGAAAAGCACACATTAAAAATTAGAACGTGGCAAATGGATGCTAGTGACTTTGTGAGACAGAAAGAATCTATCAAACAAACTAAAGAAGAATGAAAAAAATGGATAAAATGTGAAACACTTCACTGGCAAAACAGTTGGCCTGAAGAGCCAGAAGAAACAATTTTAAAATTATTGGCTTACCTGAAGGCCATAACCAAAAAAGAGCCTAGATAGCATTCTACAAGAGGTCATTAAGAAAAACTGCCCCAGTATTCTGGAAACAGAGGGGCAAATACTAGAATCTACCAATCATCTCTGGAAAGGTATCCACAAGGAAAACCCCAAGAAACATTGTTGTGACATTCTAAAACTATAAAGGAAAAATGCTAGAACTCTATCTTCCCAGAAATCAGCAGGAGTCAGGATCACTAAATGTCTTTATTCTAGATCTTTACCGTCGCCTCCAACGCCAGGTCACGAGTGCAAGTGAGCGTGAGTTCCACCACCCAAGTTTTTTCTTACTCCTCCCACACAAGTCACTTCCCCCTCTTTGTCCCACCAATCAAGTCAGCACAGAACCACTGGGGAGGGTCAACTTTCAAACAATAGGGAACTGTCCAATTGGCAATTAGCCTCAGGTGCTTCATTATCCAAGTGCATTGCTCAGTTCTAGCCCTTTACATCTCCTGCTTTCTTTTGTTTTAGACCACAGGAGGTCGCGCCATCCCTGACTTTTCAGGGAGATGAGAACCCCAAAAAGGAGGTGATCACGCCCCCCCCCTGACTTCTCAGGAGGGGAGATGAAAGCACTAAAAAGGAGATAATCACACCCTCTCTGACATCTCAGGAAGGGAGATGAGAAGCACCAAAGAGAAGTGGGGATTTGCTAGCGAGTTTCTGGATTGAAGGGCCTTATTAGAGACAAGTATGCACAAACCCATCAGCATGGGAGTTATTACACAAGCACATAGCAATCAATAACACAGAGGCTATTAGTGGTGACTCTCCCCACAGTCAGTGCAGACTCGATGTGGTGTAACAAACAGGAATTGCACAGGCAAGTAGTGATATAACAAACAATATAAATCAACATGGTATTGTAAGAGATTTCCAGAAGTCCTAGAAGGAGGGTATGTAAACACCAGACACACATACCCCTTCTTCAGCAACCAAGAGATAGTCCAAAACCAATCTATTGTCCATTGCTTCACTGTTAGGGAATCCAATGATCCCCACAAGGTTTTGAAGTCCAGCAACAGTCTTATGATGCCTCAGAGAATCCAATGATTCCTGAGGATTTTCAAGTCCTACAATAGTCTTATGATGCCTCAGAGAATCCAATGATTCCTGAGGATTTCAGTCCTACAATAGTCTTATGATGTCTCAGAGAATCCAATGATTCCTGAGGACTTTCAGTCCTACAATAGTCTTATCACATCTCAGAGAATCCAATGATTCCTGAGGATTTTCAAGTCCAACAGTTTTTGATGTCCATGGGTCAAACGCCATAACTGCCAGGTTCTTTCAGTGATGGGCATAGTCAGCAACGGAACCACCCGATGTTTCTTGGGTCTTCTCCTTCGTTTCAAGGGTCTGCTCTGTCTCTCTCCAATGGACAAGGCAAATACGGCTCGTTGGCACCCATCTGATTCCTTCTCCATCTGTAGAGATACAAGCAAACCCTCTCCCCCAAGCAGTTAACCTATCTGGTCCCTTCCATTCACCACTTTCTGGGTCTCTCCACATCACTTGGCAATTATCTAAAGACAGTGGAGCTGCTCACACTGGACACTGCCCTTCCAGTGGGTTGATTGTGGCCAGAGACCTTTGAAGGCCTCAGAGGAGGCAAGCCGGGTAGAGTTCACACTGCTAAGCACAGTGGTCAAAGGTACTCTGGTGGGTCTAGGACAGACTAGTAATTGTAACTGCCAGGAGAGCACGTTAAAAATGGCGCTCAACGTGGACGCATCAGGAATTATCAGGTTTTGAAAATATTTAATATTCAGAATTAAGATTCTGAAAGATCCGGTAGAAACGCTGCTGGGGCCCCATGCTGAAGCCCTATACCCTAAACAAACATCCTGCTTACTCAACAAAGCATGGGAACATCCTACCTCGGTCATAAAGACCCAGATACTAACAATAAATCATTCTTTCTTAAATATCCTGCCATAGGATAATACAAGATCCGCCACAGATGTTTCCTAACTAGCAAAAACTCCCCTAGTCACGTAGTCACAGAATTGTTTTTTCAAACCTATACTCTGGAAACACATAAATACCTTGTATTTCCCTCTAATAAACGAGCGTTTCTGCATAACACAGAATCATCTCCGCTTCTTTCTTTTCTTCACCCATTCCCAGGTTGTAGCCTTACCTAGCATTTTGCTTACAGGTTGGCACGGGGCTTCAGACCCCCCTAGTTCTAGACCCGCAGGTCGGGTCAAAACGCCACTTAAGAGGGAAGACAGAGAAGTAATATGGACCCAGGTAACTCTGGGATCAGGCTCAAGGACACAGCTGAACATAATGCTTATATAAAAAGCTTAAAGAGCCAGATGGAAGATCTTTTAACAGAGATCACCACTGAAGAACAGCAGGAAGCTTGTAATCAAGCTCCCAGAAGGCTATCCCCACACCCATTAAATATAGCTCTGAGAGGGAGCAACCTAGAGCTAATGGGTATGTATGACAGTATAGAGTATAAAATGCCACAGCAAGAGTTGCTGGAATTGCAGGTTAAACTACAGATTGAGATAGAGAAAGAAGAAAAAGCTAGGTTACTACAGATACAGGAACAGGAAGAGTTCAAACCAGTAGCTGAAACTAAGGAAGGAAATAAAAGAACCACATGGACTAAAGTTGTAGAAATTCTTCTTAGCATTTTGTTGGTTCACCTTGTGTATTGTTGTTTTAAGGAATTTATCAATTACTCTTCTATTGAGAAGAAGTTTAGTTCTTTTTATGTGCAAAGCTCAGGTTTGATTTTAAATCAGCCTTTGGGGAATTTTCCAATTCTTCCCTCTGCCTCACCTTCTTGGGCCAAGGGAGAAGGGGGAGGAGGAAAAGGAAGGGCGATAATATCATCAGCACTGCCCATTAATCCATTTAAAACTCCTGTGTTTTTATTTCAAAGGACAGGAGTAGGCTTTATGGCCAAAGATGAAAAGGAATTGTGGGGTATTGACTATAATCAGAAAAGTTTTAAAAATACAGTTCAGTTAATTTCTAAGAAACCTTACAGGAGTAAGACTTTGCAGTTAGAGAGAGTGGAGTTTTATCCTTGTAAAACTGCTAGGATCGTCTTTGGAGAGTTGGAACTCCTCTTTTCTTACCTCGTGGATTTTCCACTTCCACAGGTGGGCTTGATTGCCCAACCCCCTACAAGTACTTATAAAACAGTGTTTATGTCTAGAATGGTTTGGAAAATTGCTGTTTTAATCACTAGAATAAATACACAGTGTGTGATCTTTGACCCAAGAGGAAAAGTAATATCAGATTTATTGATTCACACTCCTGAAGTACAATTCAGTATCAGAAACTCAAACTTTGATTTTTAGGCAAAAGAATTCAGGTATATAGCCGAGTGTCCTTTTTTCATTAACTGTATGAGTGGATGTTTTAAGACCAATGGACATTATGGCTTCATTCCAATCTGGAGAAGCAGCTAGACATGTGATCAACCATTTTTCTATTGTAGAAATTTCACATGCATTTAAGACAGTTTATGGATTGGCTTACAAATACTTGCCTTTAGGTGTTTTTGCATTGAATTTGACTTTGTCCATTCCACTGGCATTTCTTATCCTATTAGTAAAGTCATTACTGCACAGACTATATCCCCAAGATCTTCTCTTCTAAACAAGAGAAGGGAATTTTGGGATATGTACAAGATGTGGCAATACATATATGTGATTGCTTGCAATTTTTAAATTTTGATTTTACATTTTTAAACATTTTTGATTTTACATCTTCAAAGTATTTTGATCTTGCTAAGTTATTTTGATTTTACATTTTAAAGTTATTTTGGTTTTATATTTTTAATCTATTTTGGTTTTACACTTTTAAATTATTTTGGTTTTACATTTTTAAATTCTTTGCCTTTTACCTTAGCAATGCACTTCGGGCATACACAGAAAGTGCAGCTAAGTGACAGACTGACTAACTTTTGTCTGACTTTTGTTAATCTTTTTGACAACAACTTTGTTTCCACTGTGATGTGGAAAGGCCTGGATGGCATTTGGAAAGGCCCAAGTTGGGCCCCGGGGATCATTCCTTCCTAGGTGCAGATCCAGCAGCAGAGTTCATCCCCACCAGAGACATTTGTAACCTGGGGATCCAAGAGAAGGACCAGACAACAGTCCAGAGGGACCAGCCAGATGTCCGCAACCCTTCAGATGCTGATGACAGCAATGTCCCTCCTGACCATGAACCAGAGACATCAGACACAGTTCCAGTGTTGCAGCTGAAATGGACTGTTTTGGGTGATATGCAATATAAAGACTGTAAATGGACAATGGGCCTGCTTGCTCCTCCCGTGGCTACTTGCCATATGGTGGCCTGGGGAGAGGCTTTGCCCTATGCTTTCTATTGAAGGACTATGCTTTTAAATTAGTGGGTGAAAAACCAACGCACCCACCTGCCGTTGTTATTGAGACAATGTTATTGGACATGACTTTGCTTATGTGCACCTGTGAAACTAGAATTGCTCTAGGATTGTGAAAAGTGCAATAGAGAATTGTTTTAAGCTAGAATTGTTCTAGGATTGTGAAAAGTTCAATTGAGAATTGTGATAAGCTAGAATTGTTCTAGGATTGTGACAAGTGCAACAGAAAATTGTAAGAAACTAGAATTTCCCTAGGATTGTGAAAAGTTCAATTGAGAATTGTGATAAGCTAGAATTGCTCTAGAATTGTGAAAAGTGCAACAGAATTGTAAGAAACTAGAATTGGTCTAGAATTGTGATAAATGTAACTAGATGAATGTGAATGGGATGGACTTTCCCACGGAAGATAGGAATAGCAGAATGGATTAAAAAAACACAAAATTTATTGTGCTTCAGATGAAATGAAAAAAAAAAAAAAAACAGGGGTAGCATTTTTAATCTCAGATAAAGCAAAAGTAAAACTAGATCTTACTGAAAGTGATCAGGAGGGAAAGTACATCTTGATAGAGGGTATTGTAAATAATGAAGTAGTAAGGATACTAAATGTGTATGTATCAAGTGGTAGAGCAGGCAAATTCCTAAAGAAGATATAAGCCAGTTATAGGAAGAAATAGACTGCAAAAGTATTCTATTGGGAAACCTCCACCTTCCCCTCTCTGAATCAGACAAATCTAACCACAAAATAAACAAGGGAAGTTAATAGGATCCTAGAAAACCTGGATATGATAGACCTCTGGAGAAAATTGAATAAGGACAGAAAAGAATACACCTTTTGCTCAGCACTACATGGCATGTACACAAAACCTGACCATATATTAGGACATAAAAACCTCGCAATCAAATGAAAAAAGGAAGAAATAGCAAATGCTTCCTTTTCAGATCAAAAAACAATAAAAATTATACTAGCTAAAGGACCAGGGAAAGATATACTAGAAAATCAATTGGAAATTAAATAGTCTAATTCTAAAAAATGAGTGAGTCAAACAAAAAATAAAAAGAACAATTTATAATTTCATCCAAGAAAATGACATTAATGAGACAACATACCAAAACCTATGGGATGCAGCCAAAGCAGTTCTTAGAGGATATTTAATATCTCTAAATAGCTACATCAATAAAATAGAGAAAGAGGAGATCAATGAGGTGGGCATGCAACTACAAAAGCTAGAAAAAGAACAATTTTTAAAACTCCAATTAAACACAAAATTAGAATTTTGAAACTCAAAGGAAATGGTGATATAAAAAGAAACTAAGGAAATTCTTGAATTAATAAATAAAACTGATTTAGTTATATGAAAAAAAAAAACTAATAAAAGAGATAAATCTTTTGTTAATTTGATCAGAAAAAGGAAAGAAAAAAATTACCAGCATAAAAAATGAAAGTAATGGATGAAATCGCTACCAAGGAAAAATAAATTAAAGCAATAATTAGGAGTTATTTTACCCAACTATGATAGCAGGTCTGACAATCTAACCAAAATAAATTTTTAAATATATCAATATTTGAATAAATATTTACAAAAATATTAATTGTTCAGGTTAACATAAGAGGAAATAAAATACTTAAATAGTTCCATTTGAAAAAAGAAATATACAAGTCATTAATGAACTTCCTAAGGAAAAAAAATCTCCAAGGCCTAGGATTCACAAATGAATTATACAAGAATGAGGGATAATTTACCTATCAAATCTTTAGAGAAGGGAGGAATTTATGGCCAAAGAAGAACTTGAAAACATTATGAAAAGCACAGTGAACAACTTTAATTACATTAAATTTTTTTTAAAAATTTGCACAAATTAAACCAACAGAAACAAGATTAAAAGAGACGTACAAAGCTGGGGAAAAAAATCTTTACAGTCAGTATTTATGATAAAGATCTCACTTCTAAAATGTATAAAGAACTGTGTCAAAGTTTTCAGAAAATAAGTCATTTCCCCAATTGATAAATGATCAAAGGATATGAACAGACAATTTTCAGATAACAAAATTAAAGCCATTTATGGCTTTATGAAAAAAATGCTCGAAATCACTATTGACTAGAGAAATGTAAATCAAAAGAACTCCATGATACTACCTCAAACACTGGCTAAAATGACAGGAAAAAATAATAATAAATGGTGGAGGGAAATGCAAAAACTGGGGCTAATGCATTGTTGGTGGAGTTGTGAAATGTCAAAGCATTCTGGAGAGCAATCTGGAATTATGTCCAAAGGGCTATCGAACTGTACATACTCTTTGACCCAGAAGTGAAATTACTGGGCCTGTATCACAAAGAAATCATTAAGGAGAAATAAGGAGCCATATGTGTTAAATGTTTATAGCAGATCTTTTTGTGGCAATAAAGCATTGGAAAAGGAGTAGATGTCCCTCAATTAGGGAATGGCTGAACAAGTTATGGTACATGAAAGTATTGAAGGATTATTGTTCTATAAAAAATGATGAACAAGCTGATTTTAGAAAGGCCTGGAAAGATTTACATGAACTTATGCTAAGCAAAGCAAGCAGAGCCAGGAATACATTGTACACAATAACAGCAGGGATGTGCAATGATCACCAATGAAAGACTTGGTTCTTCTCAGTGGCTCCAAAAGTGATCCAAAGAAATCCCAAAAGACTTCTGGCAGAAAATGTCCTCTATATCCATAAAAAGAAATGACGAGACTGAATGTAAATCAACACATGCCATTTTTTCTATGCTTTTATCTTCCCCATAGTTTTTTTTTCCCCTTTTGTTCTGATTTTTCTCTCCCACATGATTCATAAAACAATGTGTATTAAAAATAAATAAACTTACTACAATTAAAGAAACCACCTTGAAAAGTCATATTAATCAAATGGAAAAAGAGATACAAAGGCTAATCAAAGAAAATCACTCATTAAAAATTGTTGATAATTTATCAATTCCATTCTCTCCACCCCATTCCCTAAATGGCAAGTAATTCAATATGTCAAGCATGTGCAATTCTTATTTATATATATTTCCAAATTTATCATGGTATACAAGAAAAACCCCATCAAAAAAGGGAAAAAAGAGAAAGAAAACAAAATACAAACAAACAACAATAAAAAAGTAAAAATACAATGTTGTGATCCACATTCAGTCTACACAGTACTCTCTCTGGATACACAAGGCTCTCTTCATCACAAAATCATTGAACCTGACCTGAATCACCTTGCTGTTGAAAAGAACTACATCTGTCAGAATTGATCATCTTATAACCTTATAGAAGCAGATAGCAGACTGGATTAAAAGCCAGAATCCTACAATATGTTGTTTACAAGAAACACATTTGAAACAAAGAGATACATACATAGGGTAAAAGATTAGAGAAGAATTTTTTTAAAATTTTCAGCTGAAGGGAAAAAAGTAGAAATAGCAATTCTGATCTCAGATAAAGCAAAAGTAAAAAATAGATTTAATTAAAAGAGATAAGGAGGAAAACTACATCTTGTTAAAGAATACAATAAACAATGAAATGATATTGATACTAAATGTATATGTACCAAGTGGTAGAATATCCAGATTGTTGGAGAAGTTAAACCAGTTACAAGAAGAAATACATAGCAAAACTATATTAGTCAGAGACCTCAATCTCCCCCACTCAGAATTAGAACAATCTAACCACAAATACACAAGAAAGAAACTAGTTAAGAGTATGCTAGATAATTTAGAGAGAGAGAAGTTAAGAAAGTTGAATAGGGACAGAAAGGAATATATCTTTTTTTTCTCAACAGTACATGGTACCTATACAAAAATTGATTTCATATCGGGGCATACAATCTCACAAATGCAAAAAGGCAGAAATAATAAATGCTTCCTTTTCAAACCATAATTAAATCAAGCTATATTCAATAAAGAGCCATGGGAAAATAGACTAAAAACCAATTGGAAATTAAATAATCTAATTCTAACAACAAATCATAGAAACAAATTGATCTATAATTTCATCCAAGAAAATTACAATAATGAGGCAACATATAAAAACCTATGGGACACAGTCAAATCAGTAATTAGGGAAAATTTATATCTCTAAATAATTATATGAATCAAATAGAGAAAGAGAAGATTAATGAACTGGTCATGCAATTTAAAAAGCTAGAAAAAGAACAAATTAAAAATCCCCAATTGAATACCAAATAAAAAATTCTGAAACTCAAAGGAAATATTAATAAAATTAAAACTAAGAAAATTACTGAACTAATTAATAAAGCTAAGACTTGGTTTTATAAAAAATAAATAAATAAATAAAATAGGTAAGCCTTTGGTTAATTTGATTAGAAAAAAAAAGGAAAAAAAATTACTAGCATTAAAAATGACAAGAATGAATTTACCACCAATGAAAAAGAAATTAAAGCAATAATTAGAGCTATTTTGCCCAACTGTGTACTAATAAATCTGATAAACTAATTGAAATAGAAGAATATTTACAAAAATTAAAATTGCCCTGATTAACAGAAAAGGAAATAAATTACTTAAAAAGAGCTATTTTAGAAAAAGAAATTTAACAAATCATTAATGAGGTCCCTAATTAAAAAATCCCCAGGACCAGATGAATTTACAAGTTAATTCTTTTTTTTTTTATTATATATATTTTTTATAATATTATCCCTTGTATTCATTTTTCCAAATTATCCCCCCTCCCCCCGATGACAGGCAATCCCATACATTTTACATGTGTTACAATATAACCTATATACAATACATGTGTGTAAATACCATTTTCTTGTTGCACAATAAGCATTAGATTCCGAAGGTACATGTAACCTGGGCAGACAGATATTAGTGCTAACAATTTACATTCACTTCCCAGTGTTTCTTCTCTGGGTGTAGCTACCTCTGTCCATCATTGATCAACTGGAAGTGAGTTGGTTCTTCTTTATGTTGAAGATTTCCACTTCCATCAGAATACATCCTCATACAGTATTGTTGTTGAAGTGTACAGTGATCTTCTGGTTCTGCTCATTTCACTCAGCATCAGTTGATGTAAGTCTCTCCAAGCCTCTCTGTATTCCTCCTGCTGGTCATTTCTTACAGAGCAATACTATTCCATAACCTTCATATACCATAATTTACCCAACCATTCTCCAACTGATGGACATCCATTCATCTTCCAGTTTCTAGCTACAACAAAAAGAGCTGCCACAAATATTTTGGCACATATAGGTCTCTTTCCGCTTTTTAGTATTTTTACAAGTTAATTCTACCAAACATTTAAAGAACAATTCATTCCAATACTATGTAAACTAAACTATTTGGAAAAGTAGGTTAAGGAGTCCTACCAAATCCTTTCTATATGTGTATCATATGACACAAATATGCTAAATTTACCTAAACCAGGAAGATTCAAAACAAAGAAAATTACAGACCAATCTCCTTAATGAATATTGATGCAAAGGTTTTAAATAAAATATTAGCAAAGATATTACAGCAACTTATCACCAGGATAATACACTATGACCAGAAATGTAGGGCTGGTTCAATATCAGGAAAACTATCTCCATAATTGACCATAGAACTAACAAAACTAACAGACATCATATGATAATTTCAATAGATTCAGAAAAAGTTTTTGACAAAATGAAGCACCCATTCCTATTAAAAAATACTATAAAACTCACTATAAAGGGAGTTTTCATTAAAATAAGCAGAATCTAGCTAAAACCACCACCATTAATTATTTGTAATAGGGAGAAGCTAGAGGCATTACCAGTAAGATCAGGGATGAAACAAAGATGCTCATTATCACCATGATTACTCAATATTGTACTGGAAATGTTGGCTTTAGCAATAAGAAAAGAAAAAGAAATTAAAGGAATAAGAATGGGAAATAAGGAAATAAACTATCACATTTTGCAGATGATATGTTATACTTAAAGAATTCTAGAGAATCCTCCAAGAACCTACTTAAAACAATTAACAGCTTTAGCAAAGTTGCAAAATGTAAAATAAACTCACACAAATCATTAGCATTTCAATATATAACTGACAAAGCCCAGAACAAGAGATAGAAATTCTATTTAAAGTAACTTGGGGGATTTCTATCTGCCAAGACAAACCCAGTAACTATATGAACACACTGAACAAAACATTTCTCATACAAATGAAGTCTGATCTAAACAATTGGAAAAATATAAATTGCACATGGATAAACAGAGCTAATATAATAAAAATTTACTATAGCAATGAAACTGCCAAAAATTATTTTTAGAGCTAGAAAAAATAATAAAAAATTCATCTAGAAGAACAAAAGGTCAAGAATATCAAGGGAATTAATGGAAAAAATACAAAGGACAGTTTTGGCATAGCAGTATAAGACCTAAAATTCTATTATAAATCAGTAGTCATTAAAATTATTTGGTACTGGCTAAGAAATAGAGTGGTGGATCAATAAATAAGTTAGATACACATAACACAATAATAAATGACTATGGTAACCTAATATTGATAAACCCCCAAATTCTAGCTTTTGAGATAAGAACTCACTCTTTCATAAAAATTGCTGGAAAAACTGGAAAATATGTCAGAAACTCACCATAGATCTACATATCACATCTCATAACAAAATAAGGCTAAAATGGGTACATGATCTGAACATAAAGGATGACACCATAAGCAAATTAGGAGAGTAAGGAATAGTTTACCTATCAGTTCTTTGGAGAAAGGAAAAATATATGAGCAAAGAACTAGAGAGCATTATGAAAAGCACAATGGATAACTTTGATTACATTAAGTTAAAAGGGTTTTGCATAAACAAAACCAACAGAAACAATATTAAAAGGGAAATGCAAAGCTAAGAAAAAAATTTACAGCTAGTATTTCTGATAAAGGTCTCATTTCCAAAATATATAAAGAACTGTATTAAATTTATAAGAATACAAATTTCTCTGTTGCTTTTCCCTTTCAGCTTGCCTGACACTGCTCTCTTCTGGATCCTCTTTTACCTATCTGACTATATCTACTCAGTATCCTTTACAGTATTATATATGTGTGTATCTGTGTGTGCATACAGACATGCACGCATACACTATGCATATACTAAATAGATGTCTTTATGTATGTACACTTGTGTGTATACACATGCATACACACATACATTTGGGCAGTGAAGTGGGACAATGGATCAGGTACTAGACCTAGAGTCACGATGACTTAAATTCATATCTGGCCCCAGAATATTACTAGTCATGTGACTTTAGAAAAGTCACTTAACCACTGTTTCCCTCAGTTTTCTTATCTGTAAAATAGGGATAATGTAGCACTTAACTCCCAGAGTTGTTGTTAAGGATCAAAGGAGATAATTGTAAACTATTTAGTATAATTTCTGGTATATAGTAGGTACTATCATAGCCAAGATGTGTATACATATGCATATACAAATACATATGTGTATATATATATATGTATGTATAATCCTATAATCAGAGCTATCCTCGAAGATTCTCTTATTCTGGGTCATCTCATTGTAATCTATTTACAGACTTAGATGACTCCCAGATGTGTATGGCATTTGATCTAGATATCCAGCCCTAATCTCTCTCCAGAGTTCCCATCCTCTATCACCAGTTGCCAAGTAGACACCCCCAAATGGCTGACCTATTGGCATCTCAACTCCTTCCTCCCCTTAAATTTATCCCTTCATCAAATCTTTCCTATTCTTAATGAGAACTTCACTAACTGCCCACACACTCTGCTTCATGACTGATCTGAAATCTTCCTTCTTCCTTACCTATTATAACCAATGAATAACTTCCTGTAAATTTTATTTCTAGAGCATCTCATGAAGCTAGCTTTTTCTCTTCACCTACACCATTACCCAGTTCAGGTTTCCATTACCTTTCCCTTTTTTTCATACAGCTAGCAAATGTCTGAGGCCAAATTTGAACTCAGTTTTTCCTAACCCAAGCCTGATGTTCTATTGACTGCTTCACCTAACTAATTTATCATAAAAAAAACTTCCTCCTTGAAATTCAGCTTCTATTCTCCCCTTTCTCCAAACCATTTTTTTCTAGCTGCCTAAATATTTTTTTTTACAAATACCAATCACTAAATGATAATAACGTTCCTATCACTTTGGCCAGGTTTAATAAAACATTGGTCCCATGTCTGAGAGTAGAGGACAATTAAAAAAAGACATCAGTTGAGTCCTGCCTCTGACAAATGCTAACGTTGTGGCCTTGGTTGAAGCACTGAACTTTTCAATGTATTCAGATAACTCTTTGAAACATAATTTATAAATATTATGCAAATTTGAAGGGAACCATAAAATTTTCAACACAAATGAAATAGAAAATCTGTTACATATGCATGTTTACACACATACAGTATACATCTGTATATTATACATGTCCATGTGAATTTGTATACATATTTACATATACACAAACATATTGTAGTGATTTCCCTAATTTCCTTTAAGGCCTATCCAAAATCCCAACTGTTAAAAGAAACCTTTCCCAACCTTTTTTTTTATTTCTAGTGCCTTCCCTCTGTTAATTATTTCTTATATATCCTATATAATAGCTTGTTTGTATATATTTGTTTACATGCTGTGTCCTCATTAGATTGTACATTACAACTGTTTTTTGCCTCTTCCAGTATCCTTAGTACTTAGCACAATATCTGGCCCATGGTTAAGTGATTAATAAATCTTTATTGATGGATTAATATGCGTGAGATTATCATTTCAGGTAAAAGCTACTTATTAGTTGACTTCTGTTTTTCTCTAAGTAGTTTAAATTTGTTTCAAGACTACTGGTCTGGCTCTAAGTTGGAGACTGGGCTGCGCTAAATCTATAAAGGGAAACCATTATGGCTTTCTTCGAGTTGAGAACATTATCTGTCCACAAGATTAACAGAAGTTGGACTTTTCCATACTTCTACAAATGTATCTTGAAAAGTCATATGAAAACTATCAATTCATTTTTTTTTCATTTGATTTATTTTTCCCCTCCCTGAGGTTGGGGTTAAGTGACTTGCCCAGGGTCACACAGCTAGGAAGTGTTAAGTGTCTGAGACCAGATTTGAACTCTCGGGTCCTTCTGAATTCAAGGCTGGTACTTTATCCACTGCGCCACCTAGCTGTCCCTATTCATTTGATTTAAAAGACATGTGGATAAAGTACTATATGGAAGGAAAAGACCTTGAACTATGATAATTCAGTCAAATAGAACTGAACAATATAAATTTGGCAACCTTGTGGGAAAAAATGCATCATACCAATTTCGACACTGATAGTACTTTTACAGATCAAATTTTTTGAACAAGTAACAAGGATCAATAGTTAGTTAACCAATCAGCATTAATTAAGTTCCTACTTTGGTCTAGCTAATGAAGATACAAAGACAAAGAATGAATATATCCCCTATGAAGAGTTAATGTCCTTCACCTCTGAACTCTTATGACATCTTTATGGCCATTCAACCCTTTAATACATCAATATGTAAAACAGGAAGGAATATTTACTGCTTCCAAACCAATACCATTCAATTCCATTGCATAAATAAATACATGCACAAGTTCCATGCACAAGACTTCTTGTCATTCAATCAAGCTCTTAACTATAAAGGCTTTACAAAGAAATTGGCCTATTTTATGAAACTACCACTCCACTGAGGACATCTGTCATTCAGCAGGCATCACCCAATAAAAGTGCTTAACATGCTCTGTTTTTCAATTAAAATAAAAAACAGAGTTGTTTAGGGGTTTTATGAGGTGATTTCTGGTTACCTGACAGCCTTGTGAGTTGGAATTATACTGCACAAAATTCTCATATTCAAAAGAGGAATGATTACTCCACCAAACAGTAAAGCTGGTTAATAAAAATTTACAAAGGAAAATCAACTTTTTAGAGCAAACAAATTGCTTTTCCCTTGCTTTACCTAGTTCATATACCTCACTCTTAGCAGCACTTTCTTTGATTTCCATTCAAGTTTGTATGTAATTGTACCTGTTTTTATCAAACCTGATATAGGAAAATCGAGATTGCAAAACTGATAAATTAGAGAATGAACCTTCAGTTAAAAAAAAGTCCCTAAAATCATTTTGAAGCTAGTCTTCCACAATGCTTGTAAAACACAATTGTCTTTACTAAAGAAAGATTATACTAAGTTTTCTAGGAATACATTTGTTGGCTCTCAAGCACCCATGTACTTTCTCCCTTGCTTTCTACCCATAAAATGTAAATACTCTTGATATCATATGATTAGTATATTTCTGTATGTATGGTTGCTTATATGTCAAATTTTTATGAAATTGAAACTTTGAAGAAAGCAGGGACAAATTCTATATACTTATTTTATATGATACTACATGCTAATTGGAATTTAACATGATTTATTTTGCTAAGGCAATTGGGGTTAAATGACTTGCCTAGGGTCACACAGCTAGGAAATGTTAAGTATCTGAGGCCAGATTTGAACTCAGATTCTCCTGACTTCAGGGCTAACATGATATTTTTAAAAGGAAAAATTATTTCCACTATGAAAGGACACTTAGAAATGTGAAGCATTGTTACTAAAATTGGTCTAAAACTTTAAATTTGTAGGCATGTTCTGTTGGCTACAATTTCTTAGGTCTCATTTTAAGTCAAATAATAGAAAAACAAAAGTTCAGCTTCATCAAGAAACTATCCTCCACGTTTCCAGGAGTGGAGCCAAGATAGTGGAGTGAAGGCATGAAGTTCCTCAGGCTTTCCCAATTTGTCTTGAAACTACATGAAACCAAACCTCTGAATTGAATCTGACAGAATGAAATCATTTTCCACCTCAAAACAGATTGTAAAAACTTCAAGAAAAATCAATCTCACTGAGATGAAAGAGATGTTCAGCTCATTTACACAGAATCTGGGAAAACCTGTGAGAGGGTCTTAATCACAACAGATCAGCAACTGAGAACCTAAGTCCTGGCTCATTTGTAGAGCAAAACAGTGAGCAGTCTCCAATCACAGCTTAGAAGGAAAATTTTGGGAAACCAGACTACTTCCTGGAAAGAGCAGATAAAACTACCCCCTGAAAATATAAGGGATCCCTGTGTTCAAAGAAGAGGCTCAGAGCTACACAGGAAGCTTGGGATATCACCTGCATTATCCCAGGAGCAGAGTTTGACCATAAAGGGAAAAAAGAGAGAGAGAATACCAAAACAAAAGGAAAGAAAATAATCAAGAAACAAAAAAGAATTTTGATTATAGAAAGCTTCTATGGTGACAGGGAAGACTAAAACACTCGTACAAGAACAAAATGTCCACAGAGGAAATATCAAAAGAGTGATATGAATTATTTTCAAACTCAAAGAGGTTTCTTGGAAGTGCTTTTAAAAGACTTTAAAAGGCAAATAAGACAGGTAGAAGAAAAATGAGAAAAGAAATGAGAGGTATACAAGAGAGAATCAACAGCTTAGAAAAGGAAGGCAATTGCTTAAAAAATACAATGGGCCAAATGCAAAAAGAAAATATCCACTGAAGAAAACACCACCTTGAAAAATAAAATTAACCAAATGGAAAAAGATATACAAAAGCTAACTGAAGAAAAATCACACGTTAAAAACTAGAATGGGGAAAATGGAAGCTAATGACTCTATGAGACATCAAGAACCAGTCAAATAAACTAAAAAGAATGATAAAGTGAAAGGAAATATAAAATATCTCATTGGAAAAATAGCCAACCTAGGAAACAGATGCAGAAAAAACAATTTAAAAATTATTGGTCTACCTGAAAGACAGAGTCTGGATAGCATTCTTCAAGAGATAATCAACGAAAATTGCCTCAGTATTCTAGAAACAGAGTAAGATATAGTAATTGAAAGAATCTAACAATCACCTCTGAAAAGAGATACCACAAGGAAAATTCCAAGGAATATTTTTGTAAAGATCCATAACTATAATCTCCAGGAAAAATTATTACAAGCTGCCAAACAAAAGCAATTTAAGTTTCAAGGAACAACAGTCAGGATTACCCAGGATACAGTAGCATCTACAATAAAGGATCAGAGAACCTGGACTACAATATTCCAGAAGGCAAAGATCCTGGGGATTCAACCAATAATTAACTACCCAACAAGACTCTATATCATCTTTCAGGGAAGGAAATGGATTTCTAATGAAGTAAGAAGCTTTCAACTATATCTATTAAAAAAAAAAAAAAAAAACAGAACTAAACAGAAAATTTAATCTTCAAATACAGAACTCAAGAGAAGTATAGAAAGGTAAACAAGGGGGGAAATATATATATATATATATACTATTTAAATATTAGACTATTTAGGTCCTTAATGGGAAAATGATATCTGTAAAACTTGGGAACTTTGTTATTGGGGCAGTGATAGGAAGCATCACATGGATAGAGGGTAGTTGTGAATGAATTCTGATGTGAAGTTATCAAAGAAAAAGACATTAAGAAGTAGAAAAAAAGGAATGTACTAAAAGAATAGAAATGGAGAGTTATAATGGAACTAATTAGATCACATGAAGAGACACAAATGACCTATTACAATAATAATACAATTCCTTTAATAAAGCAAAGGAAGGAAGGGGGATGAGATTATCTGAAATTAATCTTATCAGGTTTGGCTCAAAGAGGGAATAAATAAATAAATACTCAATTAGGTATAGAAATTTATCTTATCCTACAGGGAAGTGGGAGGAGAGGAGGTAGAGAAAGGAAAGAGAGTAATAGAAGGGAGGGCAAGAAAACAGCAGAGTGTATTAGAAGCAAAACAATACTAAGGAAGAACAGGGTGAAGAGAACAAAAGTATGTACAGGGGAGAGAATAGGATGAAGAGAAATACAGAGCTGATAATCATAACTGGAAATGTGAATGAAATGAACTTTCCCATAAAACAGAAACAGCAAAATGGATTTAAAAGCCAGAATTCCACAATATGTTGTTTACAAGAAATATATGAAACAGAAAGATGCATACAAAGTAAGGATAAAAGGCTTGAGAATAAATTATTTTTATTCTTTAGGCAAAGGGGGAAAAAAGCAGAATTGGCAATTCTGATCTCAGATAAAGCAAAAGTAAAGGAAACTACATCTTGTGAACGGGTACCATAAACAATGAAATAATATTGATGCTAAATGTATATGCACCAAGTGGTAGAGTATCCAGATTATTAGAGAAGAAAAAGCTATTTACAAGAAGATATAGACAGCAAAACTTTGTTAGCAGGAGACTTCAGCCTCCCCCACTCAGAATTAGATGAATCTAATCACAAAATAAACAAGAAATGTAGTGTTCAAATTAGTTTTCTGGAGATCTCTGGACCAGCCTTCATTTCAGTAATCAACACAAGAATAGCCGGGTGTTAAAGTCCAAAGTCCAAATTCTTTATTATCTCTTTGCCTGGGGCTCAGCTAGCTTTTTTGAGGCCCTTCAGAGTGGCCTTGATCTCAGTGGGGAGAGCAGGAGGACAGGCCAGCCACCATGAGGCTGATGAAGATGTCTCTCCTTGGATCTGAGAGCTTGAGCTCCACCCTCCAGTCCTCTTTTTCTTCAAGTCTAACCCTGGCTGAGTTTGTCCCAGCTTATATGCTTTATTCTAATTACATTATCATAGGTGTGAATCTTGTAGAATAGGTGTCAATCGTGTGAAACTATATTAAGTACTAAGTACATGTACTGAACAAGAGAACTATTAATCCCATGCTAAATTAGATAACCATTGTCTTATCAATTCCACTGAGTAAGAATCCTTTTTTTAAGTACAGAGTTCTGGCCTATAACAAAAAAAACATCTTTTTCATTTAAATTTTTTGCATCACTTATTCATTAGGAAATTGGTCTGTAATTTTCTTTCTCTAATTTGGCTCTTCCTGATTTAGGTATCATTACCATATTTGTGTCAAAGAAGAAAAATGGCAGGACTAGTTCTTTACCTATTTTTCCAAATAATTTACATAGTATTGGAATTAAGTGTTCTTTAAATGTTTGGTAGAATTCCCTTATAAATCCACAGCACCCTTAAGATTTTTTCTTAGGGTGTTTATTGATTGTTTAATTTCTTTTTCTTAAATAGGACTTTTTAAGTAGCTTATTTCCTCTCCTGTTAATCTGGGCAATCTATACTCATGCAAATATTCATCCATAATTAGTTTGTCAGCTTTATTGTCATATACTTGGACAAAATAGCACCTAGTTATTGCTTTAATTTCTTTTTCATTGGTGGTTAAGTTTACTCCTTTCATTTTTGATGCTAGCAATTTTTTTCTTTCCTTTTTGTAATCAAATTAACCAAAGTCTTATCTATTTTGTTGGTTTTTTCATAAAACCAACTTTTAGTTTTATTTATTAGTTCAATTATTTTCTTGGTTCCAAGTTTTTTAATCTCTCCTTGAATTTCAGAATTTCTAATTTGCTATTCTATTGGAAGTTTTTAATTTATTCTTTTTCTAGTTTTTTTTAGTTGCTTGCTAACATTGATCATCTCCTTCTCGATTTTATTCATGTATGTATTTAGAGATATAAAATTTCCCCTAAGAACTGCTTTGGCTGTATCACATAGTTTTGGTATGTTGTCTCATTATTGTTATTTTTTTGGATAAAATTATGGATTGTTATTTGACTCATCCCTTCTTAAGAATTTGATTATTTAATTTTCATTTGCTTTTTACTTTGTCTTTCCCTAGCCCTTTATTGAATATAATTTTGATTGCATCATGGTCTGAAAAGAAAGCATTTACTAATTCTGCCTTTCTGCTTTTGTGAGGTTTTTATTGCATGGTCAATTTTTGTGTAGGTGCCATTACTGCCGAGAAAAAGGTGTATTCCTTTCTGTCCCTATTCAATTTTCTCCAGAGGTATATCATGTGTATTTAGATGCTAAAAAAAAAAAAAAAAAGAATTAGATGCTACACCACTTGGTGTATATATGTTTAATATTAATATTGCTTCCTTATCTATGCTACCCTTTAACAAGATATAGTGCCCTTCTTTCTCTCTTTTAATTAGATCAATTTTTGCTTTAGCTTGATCTGAGAAAAGGATGGTTATCACTGCTTTTTTGACTTCCCCTGAAGCATAGTAGGTTCTTCTCCAACCTTTTACCTTTACTTTGTATGTATCGCCCTGCTTCAGGTGTATTTCCTATAAACAACATATTGTAGGATTCTGGCTTTTAATCCAGTCTGCTAACTGCTTCCTTTTTATGGGGGAATTTACCCCATTCACCTTTATGGTTAAAATTACCAATTCTGTATTACTTGCCATCTTGTTAACCCCTGTTTATGCTTTTCTCCTTTTCTTCCCCCTTCCCCCCCTTCCCAGTATTAAACTTGTGAGCACCACTTGCTTCTCACAGCCCTCCCTTTTTAGGATCCCTCCCCCTAGTTTAGAGTTCCTATCCATATCTTACCCCCTTTCCTCACAATTTCTGTATTCCCTTCCACTTAGCTTACTCCTTCCCTTTTCACTTCTCCCCTCCTACTTTCCAATGAGGTGGGAGAAGTTTCACTGTAAATCAAATATGTTTAATATTTGTCTCTTTAAGCCAATTCTAATGAGAATATGATACACACTAAGTTCATCTCCCTCCATTCTTTCTCTCAGATATAATAAGTTTCCTTTGCCAATTCATGAGATGTAGTACCCCAACTTTACCCTTTTTCTGGTACAATTTCCTTTCTACCTCTAGTTTCTAGAACAAATTAAACATGTGTTTTTTATGTATTTTTATAACAGAAATATAATTTCCAAGATTTCTTTTTACCTTTTTAGGTTTTTCTTGAGTCCTATATTTGGAGATCAAACTTTTTGTGTAGTTCCAGTTTTTTCATCAGAAATAGATAAAATTCACCTATTCCATTGAATGTTTGTCTTCTTCCCTGGGAAAAAAATGCTCATTTTGGCTGGATAAGTTATTCTTGGCTCCATACCAAGTTCCTTAGCCTTTTGGAATAACATATTCCAAGCCCTTTGATCCTTTAATGTGGATTCTGCTAGATCCTGAGTAATACTTATTATGGCTCCTCTATATTTGAATTGATTTTTTTCTAGCAGTTTGTAGTGTTTTTCCTTGGTCTGATAGTTCTGGATTTTAGCCACAATATTTCTTGGAGTTTTGATTTTAGAGTCCCTTTCAGTAGGTGATCGATGAATTCTTTCAGTGTCTGTCTATTTTACCCTCTGTTTCTAAAACATCTGGGCAGTTCTCTTTGATAATTTCCTGGAAAATAGTGTCCAGGCTCTTTTTTTCATCATATTTTTCAGGAAGTCCAATAATTCTCAGATTGTTTCCCCTGGATCTATTTTCCAGGTCTGCTGTTTTCCCCAGAAGGTATTTGACATTGTTTCCATTGTTTCATTTTTTTGGTTTTGCTTGACTGATTCTTGGTGTCTCCTTGAGTCATTCAATTCCATTTGTTCAATTCTGCTTTTTAATGAATTATTTTCTTCACTCACTTTTTTTATTTTTTTTGTAATTATTCAATTGAGTTTTTAAGTGAGTTGTTTTGTTCTTTGGAGTTTTTTTTCCATTTCATCAATTTATATTTCTTTTTCCAATTCACTAATTCTGTTTTTCAGGGATTTGATTTCTTTATCCAGTCTATATTTATTTAAATGACTTATCCAGACCCTCTTAGAAAGTTTCTCTTTCTTCTAGCTCGCTTGTAAGAGTCTTTTTAATTTCTTCTGTGAGAGTTTTGTGTGTTGGGGACAAGCTCATATCCCTGTTTGGGGATTCATCTGGGGATAGTCTGTTTTTAGTCCCCTCAGGGTTTAAAGTCTGCTCTCTACCTGTATAGAAGCTATCTTTTCTTAAAGCCCACTTTACGTTTTTTCTCATTTTGTCAGAATCAAAGAAAAAACAAACAAAAAAGCAAATACAGTTTGCTTTTTTGGAGGGAGGGGGCTGGATGGTATTACCAGGCTTCCTCTGCAGACTGTGGAAGGCAGTAGCGAGGCACTAGCAGCACATCAATGGCTGTCCTGTGTCTGTGCTCTAAGACTCTGAGATTCTGAGAGCATGCTGAGTTATTCTGGGTGGGGATGGCCAAGTCTTGAGAGACCCTAGCTTTTTGGGGTTATAGTCTTTACCCTATGTGTTTATAGCTTCTCTGATGATCTACTGGCATTTTGCCAGGGCAAAGTAGTCACAGTGTGGTAAAGTTCTCCCGCAAAAACAGCTGAGATCACACTCCACCCCCCCTTAGTTCTGCTCAGTGTGAGCTGCTTTCCATACTCTCACTGCCTGCCACATTCTTTCTGCCTTCCTTCAGTCTGCACCTGATCTAACCATCCCCACTTGCAAGCAAAAACAGACTTTTTCTGGCAAATTTCAAGGTTATTTTCTGTTGGTAATTATTTGTGGATTTTTTTCAGTCAAGCACTAATTCCAAGGCTTGTCATGAAATAAATTATTCTGAGAGCAAAATGGAGCTTAGATAGATGTGTGTGGGAAGTCCCTGGCCAATTGTATTTTTTAAGGAATTGTCTTCCTTTCCCAAACTGTTGACTCTTGCATACCTCTCATTTCTTTTCTCATGTTTTTTCTTCTACCTCTCTTATTTGCCTTTTAATCTTTTATAAGCACTTCTAAGATGCCTCTTTAAGCTTGAGAATAATTCATATCACTCTTTGAGATTTCTTCTTTAGACATTTTGTCCTCATCTGAGGTAGTGTTTTGGTCTTCCCTATCCCCATAGTACCTTTCTATGGTCAAGATTTTTTCTGTTTCTTGCTCATTTTCTTTCCTTTTCTTTTGGTATTTCTCTCTCTCTCTTTCTCTCTCTCTCTCTTTCTCTCTTTTTGCTTTTAGGTAGAGTTCTGCTCCTGGGGTAAAGGGGGCGCCATACCAACATGCCAAGCTACCTGTGCAGGTCTAAGCCTTGGCTTTCAGCATAGGAGAGCTCCTAGTATTTGGTGTTTTGATTGTATCTTTATCTGCTCTTTCCAGGAAACAACCTGGTTTCCCAGAATTTGCCTTCTGAGCTGGACTGGAGGTTGCCTGTTGGTATATTCCAATATTGAGCCAGGACCAAGGGCCTCAGTGGCTAATCTGCTTTGATAAAGATCCTTTCACTATCTTCCCAGACTCTCTCTGAGCTGGGCTGAATAACCCTTTCACCCCCATGAGACTGACCTTTTTTGAAGTCCTTCCAATCTGTCTTGATCTGGAGAATGGTTTCATTTCATCAGACTCTGTTCAGAGGCTTGATTTCATGTAGTTTTTGAGGGGAAACTGGGAGAGTTTGAGGAGCTTTCTGGCTTCATTCAGCCATCTTGATTCCACCCAGAAGTCAACTTCTTCTCAAATATTCAAAGGAAGAGAATTATCACCAAAAAAATCCAGTCAGAAAGGAGGGAAGAAACAATCCTGTTTATATCCCTTATTTACTTTTTGCATATTTGTCCAATAGAGACCATTTTATTTACATCCAAAGGAGGCTATAATACATAAGTACTTAGTAATCCTTAATTAAAAATAATATACATATAAGTTAATATATTGATATTCATTGCTATTAATTTCACATTTAATCAAATTCAGAAATGTATTTAGTTAGAAGACAACTTGATTTAGTATTTACATTCCAGTTTCCTAGCTTACTATACTTGAAATCTTAGCTAGCCTTAATCACTAAATAAACACTGATCCAGTGAAACAGAGACCAATTAAAGATTTTAGCTTAAAAATACCAGTCTGCAGGGCTATCTCCTGTTATCCTGATCTATATGTTGCCATGGAATTTGGATGGCTCCAAATAAGAGAGTAAGATTGGTGATTATACATAACCCTCCCTCATTTAAATTCAACTTACTTGTATGTGTCATGGCATCACCAACTTCCTGTAATGGTCTTCTTAAACAAAGTGCAAAGAACTTGTTACAAGAAGAAAAGGATACTGTTCTACCACTCTTCCTAGTATTTTAGGGTTTGAAAAGTGGTATACAAATATCTTAATTTTATTCTCAGAATCCTGGGAGGCAGATGTGAATATGATTCTCATTTTACAGATGAGGAAACTCAGAAAGAGAGAGAGAGAGAGAGAGAGAGAGAGAGAGAGAGAGAGAGAGAGAGAGAGAGAGAGAGAGAGAGAGAATTATGCAGGATCATACAACTATGAAAAATCTGATGCTACATTTTTTTTTCTAAAATAGTTTTTTTTTTATTTTCAAAATACATGTAAAAATAGTTTTCAACATTCACCTTTTCAAAACCTTGTGTTCCACATTTTTCTCCCTCCTTTCTGCCCCCAATCCCCTAGATAGGAAGTAATCGAATATATGTTAAACATGTGCAGTTCTTCTATGCATATTTCCACATTTATCGTGCTGCACAAGAAAAATCAGATCAAAAAATGAAAAAAATGAAAAGGGAAAAAAGCAAGTAAACAACAACACATACATACAAAACGTTAAAATACTATATTAGGATATACATTCAGTCTCCATCGTTCCCTCTATAGATGTAGATTGTTCTCTATCACAAGTCTATTGGAATTGGGCTGAATCACCTCATTGTTGAAAAGAGTCAAGTCCATCACAGTTGATTATCTTCCTGTTGATGTATATAGTGTTCTTTTGATTCTTACTCACTTCACATAGCATCAATTCATTAAGTCTCTTCAAGCTTTTCTGTTGAGACTAAATTTGAACTCAAGTTCTCCAAAATCTGGATCTAAAACTCTGGGTTCAATTCTACCATGTTACCTACTAACCAACACTATTAGTAATAGAGTTTCTAGGTTGGGGATGGAGAGGGGAAATAATTACTTGGTATTTCTTTCTCTACACTGTCATGAAAGACAAAAAACATTGATTTCACATGTCTAGTTTGAATTTTATATGGCCTGCTATGCCATAATGACTCTAATAAGATTACCTCCACTGCACACCAGCAAAAATCCTGGGCTCAAACTCTAGAGCCCAAGACACCAAAATATCTCTGATCTTATTCTATAGACATTTGTTCAAGGTATTTACTACCAGATCTATTTTACATTATATCTTGGTTCTTACTTCCTTCTCCAGCCCTTCCAAGCTATCCTATAAATGTTATATTCCCTCATCAGAACATAAACTCTTTAAAAGCATGAATTATTTTGTCTGTTTCTATTTTGAATTCTCCCATTTAGCACAGTAGCTGATAGATAGTAATCATTTAATTGGCATTCTATCTATGTATTTTTTTAACTTTATAGCAAATATTTTAATATTTTAATTGTGGCATTCCTTTATCAGAGTAGAAATCAAATTCAAGTGCTAATATGATTAAAAACAAAAACAAAAAAAACTAAAAAGATCAGATTTCAAAATATAATCAAAGTGAATTAACTTTAGAGTTGAGCTAATTTTATAAAAATATAAGTCATAATTAGGTAAATTAAAATTAAAACAACTCTGAAATTCCATCTCACATTTGTTAACATAATAGAAAAGCAAAATGACAAATGTTGGAGAAGTTGTGGAAATACTGGACACTAAAACTGGACACTGTTTATCAGTTTTAAACCAGACCAATAATTCTGAAGAACAATTTGAAACTATACCCAAAGGGCTTTAAAATTGTATATCTACCCTTTACATACCTTTTGACTCAGCAATATCACTACTAGGTCTAAATCCCAAAGAGATTTTTTAAAAAGGCAAAAGTGACATGTTTATCCAAAAATATTTATAACACATCTTTTTCTGTTGACAAATTTCCAAATAATTGGAAATTAAGGGAATGTCCATTAGCTGGAAAGTTGCTGAATAAGTGTAATAAATTATTGTGATCAAATACACTCAGTCTCCAAAGTCCTCTGACTGGGTACAGATGGCACTCTCCATCACAAGACCATTGGAACTGGCCTGAATCACCTCGTTATTGAAAAGAGCCATATCCTAAGAACTGATTATCACATAATCTTGTTGTTGCTATATACAGTGTTCGCTTGGTTCTGGGTTATCTTGGTCATATTTCCAAAGTGCTCTCCAGAATGATTGGCTCAGTTCACAACTCCACCAACAATGTCATGTCATTGTTTTCCCACGTCTCCAACATTCATCATTATCTTTTCCTGTCATTTTAGCCCTATGAGAATATGCATCAGTTTATTATTAATAAGCCTTCCATATTCTTCTGAAAGCACCCTCTTCAAGATTTCTCATAGCACAATAGTATTTGATCACAATAATTTACTGATGTACTGATGTACTGATAGCTCAGAATTGTCTCAATTTGCATTTCATTGATCAATAGCAAATTAGAGCATTTTTTCAAATGACTAGAACTGGTTTTAATTTATTCATCTGAAAAATCATCTGTTTATATCCTTTGTCCATTTATCAATTGGAAAATTATTTGTATTATAAATTTGAGACAATTCTCTATATATTTTAGAAATGAGGTTTTTATCAGAACTTTTGGATGTCAATTTTTTTTTCAGTTTACTGCTTCCCTTCTAATTTTGTATGCATTGATTTTGACGTACAAAACCTTTTTAATATAATCAAAATTATCCATTTTATATTCTATAATGTACTCTAGTTCTTCTTTGGCCACAAATTCCTTCCTTTTCCACAGATGTGAAAGGTAGACAATCTTTGTTCTGCTAATTTGCTTATAACTCTTTATGTCTAAATCATTAACTCATTTCAACCTTATCTTGATATGGAGTGTTAGGTATGGGTCAATGCCTAATTTCTGTCATACTAACTTCTAATTTTTCCATCAATTTTTGCCAAATAGTGAATTCTTTTCACAGAAGCCAATTTTTGGATTTATCAAACACTAGATTACTATCATCATTGACTATTGTGTCTTGTGAATCTAACCTATTCCACTGATTAACTACTCTGTTTCTTAGTCAGTACCAAATGGTTTCTATGACCACTATTTTCTAATACAGTTTTCATTTGCATTTTTTCATTATTTCCCTTGAAATTCTTGACCTTTTATTTTTCCAGATGAACTTTGTTATTATTTTTTCTAGTTCTATAAAATAATTTCTTAAGAGTTTGATTGGTTATTGCATTGAATAAGTCCATTAATTTAGGTAGTATTGTCATTTTTATTATATTAGCTCAGCCCACCCAGGAGCACTTGATATTCTTCCAATTGATTAGATCTGACTTTATTTGTGTGGAAAGTGTTTTGTAGTTGTGTGCATATAATTCTTGACTTTGCCTTGGCAGAGAGACTCCCAAATATTTTATGTTAACTAAAATTATTTTAAATGGAATTTCTCTTTGTATTATTTGCTACTGGACTTCTATGGTAACATATAAAAATACTGATAATTTATATGCATTTATTTTGTATCCAACAACTTTTCTAAAATTAGCAATTATTTCTAGTAGTTTTTTAAGTTGATTCCCTGAGATTCTTTAAGTCGACTATCATATCATCTGAAAAGAGTGATAATGTGGTTTCCTCATTACTTACTTTACCTACTTTAATTCCTTTGATTTTTTTTTCTCTTATTGCTAAAGCTACCATTTCTAATACAATATTGAATATTGATGGTGATAGGAGGCAACCTTTTTTCACCCCTTATTGGGGATCTTATTGGGAATGGTTCTCATTTATCCCCATTGAATAAGATGCTTACTGATAGTTTTAAATAAATGCTAGTGATCATTTTAAGGAAAACTCCATTTATTTCTATATTTCTAGTGTTTTTAAAAACAATGGATGTTAGATATTGTCAAATGCTTTTTCTGCATCTGTTGAGATAATCATGATTTCTGTTAATTTGATTATTGATATAGTCAATTATGCTAATAATTTTCCTAATATTGAACAACTCTGCATTCTTAGTATAAATTCTATTTGATCCTAGTGTAGTATCCTGGTGATAACTTACAGTAATTTCTTTGCTAATATTTTATTTAAGATTTTTGCATTAATATTCATGAGGGAAATTGGTTTGTAATTTTCTTTTTCTCTTTTGACCCCAGCTGGTTTAGGTATCAGCACCATATTTGTGTCTTAAAAGGAATTTGGTAGGACTCCTTTTTTCACTATTTTTCCAATTAGTTTGCATAGTATTGGAGTTAATTGTTCTTTAAATGTTTGGTTGAATTCACATGTAAATCCAAGTGGCCCCGGAAATTATTTTCTTAGGGAAGTGATTAATAATTTGTTCAATTTCTTTTTTCTATAGTGGGACTATTTAAGTAATTATTTTCCTCCTCTCTTAATCTGAACAATATATTTTTTGTAAGTATTCATCCATTACACTTAAGATTATTAGATTTATTGACATACAGTTGGGCAAAATAACTCCTAATTATTGCTTTAATTTCCCCTTCATGAGGGAAAGTTGACCCTTTTAGTTTTTGATATTAACAATTTGATTTTCTTCTTTCCTTTTTTTAATCATAATCTCCCCTGCTGCCTGATTAAGACATATCTTTCCTGAATTTCTTCCAAAATATCTTCTACTAGAAATTTGTTATACTCCAAATATTTGTAGATCCTAACACTCCAAAACAAATTCAGAGGCTTGATCTGGTGCTGATCTGAGGGAAGCTAGAAAGACCTCAGACTATCTACTCCCTGCCATCTTGGTTCTGCCCTTGATATGTTTTTTTTTTAAGAAAGAAGGTTAATAAGTCTTTTGTTTTGTTTTTTGTTTGTTTAATTTTTTCCATATGTTCATTCTTAACACAGTTGCTTATGAATCATGTTAAGAGAGAAAAATCAATATAAAAGGGAAAAACATGAGAAAGAAAAAAAGAACAAAAACAGAAGAAAAAGAAAGTGTTGATTAACATTCAATCTCCATATTTCTTTCTCTGAAATGGATTTTTTCCATCCAAAATTTATTGGGATTGCCTTCCATTACTGAACTGCTGAGAAGAACCAAGTCTTTCATAGTTGATCAATACACATTCTTTTTGTTACTGTGAACAATGTATTTCTGGTTCTACTTGTTTCTCTTAGCATCAGTTCTAGTAAATCTTTTCAGACCTTTCAAAATTAGCTTGTCCATCATTTTTTATACAACAGTAACATTCCATTATTTTCATATACCATAATTTATTCAGTCAATTGATGAGCAGTTATTCATTTTCCAACGCTTCGCCACACAGAAAAAAAAACTGCTACAAACATTTTTGCACATGTGGGAGTCCTTTCCCTCCTTTATAATTTCCTTAGAATATGGACGCAATACTGGTCCTACTGACAAAGATATTCACAGTTTTATTGCCTTTGGGTATAGTTCCAACTTGCTCTCCAAAATGATTGGATCATTTTGTTTCACCAGCAATGCATGAGTGTCCCAATTTTTCCATATCCCATCCAACATTTATCATTATCTTTTTCTGTCATCTTAGCCAATCTGAGAGTTGTGAACTGTTACCTATTTTAATTTGCATTTCTCTAATCAATAGTGATTGAGAGTATTTTTTCATATGACTACAGATGATTTTCGTTTTATCATCTGAAAAGTGTTTATATCCTTTGACTATCAATTGAGGAATGACTTGTATTCTTATAAATTTGACACAGTTCTTTAAAAATGAGGTTTTATCGGAAAGACAAGCTGGTAAAAAAAAAAATTCAGCTCTTTATTTTGTAGTTCCCTCATCTGTGTTGGTTTTGTTTGTGAAAAAACTTTTTAATTTAATGTAATCAAAGTTGTCCATTTTGCATTTCATAATGTTCTCTAGTTCTTCTTTGGTCAGAAATTCCTCCCTTCTCCAAAAATATGATAAGAAAATTAGGAATTATTACCCTTTATACCCAAATCACATACCCATTTTGAATTTATTTTATTATGGGGTGTTAGATGTAAGTCTAGGCTGAGTTTCTGACATATTTTCTAGTTTTCCCAGAAATTTTTTTGTGAAATAGTAAGTTCTTATCCCAGAAAGTGGAATTTGGGGAGTTACCAAATACTAGATTACTATTGTCATTGATTATTGTGTCATTTATACGTCACCTATTCCACTAATCCATCCATCACTCCCTTTTTTACCCAGAAACAAATAGTTCTCATGACTGCTGCTGCCTAATGGAGTTTTAGGTATGTTAGGCCACCATTGTTTGTATCTTCTTCATTAATGCTCTTTATATTCTTTATCTTTTGTACTTCCAGATAAATTTTTTATTATTTTTTCTAGTTCTATAAAATAATGTTTTGGCAATATGATCGGTATGGCACTGTACAAACAAACCAATTTAGGTAGAATTGTCATTTTATTATATTAGCTCTGCTTACCCAAGAGCAATTGATATTTTTTCAATTTTTAAAATCTGACTTTATTTTGTGTGAATGTGTTTTGTAATTTTGTTTATATAGTTCCTGGGTTTGTCTTGGCAGATAGATATCCGAGATTTTATTTTGTCTGCAGTTATTTTAAATGGAATTTCTCTTTCTATCTTTTGCTACTGGGTTTTGTCAGTAATATATAGAAATGCTGATGATTTGTGTGGCTTATTTTATATCTTGCAACTTTGCTAAAGCTGTTAATTGTTTCAAGTAGGATTCTGGAGGATTCTCTAAATATATAAAAATATGATTTTACATCATCTGCAAAAGAGGCATAGTTTTATCTCCTCATTGCCTATTATAATTCCTTTAATTTCTTTTTCTTTTCTTATTGTTAAAGCCAACATTTCTAGTACAATAATACTGGTTATAATGGGCATCCTTGTTTCACTCCTGATCTTATTGGTAGTGTCTCTAGCTTCTTCCCATTACAAATAATGTTTGATAGCGGTTTTAGAAAGATGCTACTTATCATTTTAAGGAAAATTCCCTTTATTCTTATGCTCTTTAGTGTTTTAAATAGGAATGGATGCTGTATTTTGTTAAAGCTTTTTTCTTCATCTATTGAGATTATCATATAATTTCTGTTGGTTTTGTTATTGACATGGTCATTTATGGTAATAGTTTTCCTGATATTGAACCAGCCCTGCATTCTTAGTATAAATCCTACTTGGTCAAAGTGTATTATCTTGCTGATAAGTCATAATCTCTTTGCTAATGTTTCATTTAAATTTTTTACCTTATTTTAAAATATTATTTACGGAGATAGGTCTATAATTTTCTTTCTCTGTTTTGGCTCTTCCGGGTTTAGTTAAGAGTGTCACATTTATATCATAGAAAGAATTTGATAGGAATCCTTCTTTATCTACTTTTCCAAATAATTGACATAGGATTGAAATTAATTATTCTTTAAATGTTTGGTAGAACTCACTTGTAAATCCATAGGGCCCTTAAGATCTTTTTTTCTTAGGGAGCTCATTGATGGATTGTCCACTTTTTTTTTTCTAAAATGGGACTATTAAGTAATTTGTTTCCTCTTATGCTAATTGGGGTAATTTATATTTTTCAATCAGATTATCAGATTTGATAATACAGTTGGGCAAACTGGCTCTTAATTATTACTTTAATTTCTTCCTCATTGTGGTAAGTTCACCCTTTTTAGGCTAACTCTTTTTAATAGGCTATAACTGTATATTTTAATAACATTTTACTAATACAATTTTCAGAACATGTCCATGATTCCCAATATTTGAATTGTTTGATTACAGACTAAGTCTGCAATGAAGAAGTTTGAGTCAAAATGTCAGCATGGAAAAAGCTTCACTTTATTTTTCTAATAAATATTTTTCCAAATTGTAATTCTCGTCATTAATGTTATTTATAAGCTGTTTGTAATCACATTGACCTCAGGCTGTAGATGAGGTCACGTATTTGACAGAAATCTTTCTAGAAGGGGCAAAAAATAATCAGTAATTGGGTTGATGGAGGATGTTTCCATTTTATACTTCAAATTCTCAACAGTATTTTCTATTCTAGAAGAGATAAAAAGGCACTAATGGAAAGTGCATGGCCAAAAAGCAGGCAACAAGGTTGCTCTCATCCAAAGAATTTCTCCCTTCAGGGCATTTTTAAAAGTACACAACCATTCCCAAACCCAGTTAGGCCACCTATCTGTTTTACCCTGTGCATTATGAATTCTGCAAATAATGCTAGATGTTTCACAGGGGGTTGATATCACAGAAAACGAGTTGTTGATCTTTGGATGCCTGCAGGCCAGCAATCTGTGCTATAGAAGTTTACCCCTCCTTGGAAAAAAAAAAAGACAAGAGGATAGGAATGATACAAGCATCTGTAACAAGCTAATTGGACCCTTGTGGGCAACACAGCAGATACAAAATTAAAACAAACACAATACATTGCACATCCTTTCTTTTAGAACCCATAGCCACAAAGATATTCTAATTTTTTTTCTAACCACCCCCTCTCTTTTTAAAAGAACCTCATTATGACCAGCTCTAGAGTATCACAAGTTAGTTTTCATTTAAAAGGAGGGAAAAAGGTATTTTGCCTCCAAACCTGAGAAATTGTTAGAAGTTAGTAATTAGTATGACTTGTTAATAGAGTTTGGCTGTGATTAAGCGGGTGATTGAGTGTGAGTTTGCTCCTTGTCAATGTGCATGCCTGAGAGGTTGAGAGATGTTTAATGAGACACCTGTTGCTGTCAGTGCCCACTGGGCTTTGTTACAGCTGATTGGCATTTGTACTACAGAATGGGAATCATATATATGACTAAAATATCCAGCACTGAAGATGGTACAGGGCTGAGTTCTGCAGGTAACTGGAAACTTTGGGAAACTCCAGCTGTCCTCCAGTAAATCTGAAACAGTGAATGAGTTGACTGAGCTGTGTTCACACTTCCAGAGATTAAAAATCTGGTATGATCTAGTACAGTGTACTAAAGTACAGTGGCTAAAGAGGAACTGAATCATGTCACAGTCATTTTTCTCTGTTTAGTAAATACCTGTAGTTGAAGCTCAAGTTTTGTCCCCATAGATAAAGAGAGATAAGAGTTCAAATATCAATGCTGATATTTTGTTACCATGAGTATATCACTTAAGCCTTCTGAGTTTCAGTCTCTGCATCTGTGAAATGTAGATTATAACCATCATACCTATTTCACAAGATTGTTAGGAGAAATGAATGATTAGATTTATATAAAGTACTTTATAAATGTTTTATTAATACCAGCTAAAAAAGTAGAATTGACTACTTCCAAAAATCATTCTATGGAATTCCCTTCTCACTAGAAGTCTTTAAGTGATGGCTAAATAATCAGTTGTCAGGAATATGATATTGGAAAGGAGATTCTTGCCCATTTATTGCTTTTAGATAGGTTGACCTCTAAGAGCATTTCCAAATCAAGAGCTTACAATTCTCTGTGATTCCCCAGCGTTGCATTATATAGTCTTCTCTCTCATATTATTACAGTTTTCAAATAAACTATCTCCCTTCTCCACTAGCTTTCACCCTATAAAGAAAACATCTTAAAACAATGGAATATATTAAGAAAATGTAACTAGAGATTATATTTTGTCTTTATTTGCAATTTTGCCCATCATTCCTAAGCCTTTAGTGAAATAGGTTGTCATTTAAGGATAGAAGAGTACATGAGTAAGACCTAGGATTTCTCCATGAAATTGTAAGAATAGGTGACTAAGAGATTATCTATATTTTCAGATTATAAACTTTTAAGAGTCTTTCCCATCTTCCAAATATCCTATTTGGAGGGAGGAAACAAGCATTTGTTCACTACCAACTATGTGCTAGACTTTTGATTCTCACAAGCACCCTGGGAATTATTTAGATGAATAACAATAATTATTAATATTATAATAATTATAGCTATCATTTTATAGCAGCCAGGTCTTTAAATTCTGTGAATATTCTTTCAAAGTCTTCAATTTTACCGAATACTGCTTTCCAATAATCCATGTTACTGTTTCTATACAATACATAGTACAGAGAATAGATTTCTACAGGGTAGGGAATATGCCTGTCTAATTTCCCAAATGCATGGGAAAAAAGCATCATTTTTATAGGAAACCCCTACTGTTTTGTGGCAAATTATGTTCTGCAAATTCACAGGTTTTTCCTAGAGGCAAATCCATTTACCCTAATTTTTTGACTCCTAAATTGTATTTCCCATAAAAAGGGATCTGCTTAATGTATATTTATGTCTTGTGCTTAAGATACACATTCTGACTTAACAATATTTTAAGAGAGTTAAATGAAAGCACTACAACAGTGTTCCCATCCCTGTGAATTAAAGATGTAGCCTACTAGAGACAGGGAGACTATTTAGGAATTATTTCACCTTGTGTGGTACCCAAGGGAAAGCCATAACCTTTTGATAAGCCTGAGCAACCACTGGATGGCAATGCTTCACAAAAATGTACCTGAGAGAATACTGTGAGAGTGGAAGTAAGTGTGTTTTCAAGTCCATTCAGTTAAGATATACTTTTATTCCAATAAATACAGATACACACACACACACACACACACACACACACACACACACACACACACACACCTTGACCTTGTGCAAACCCAGCTGTTAACTTTTCTACATACCCACTTACTGAATCAGTTGACAGGAGTCTCAAGAGAAATAATTTTTTATTGTTTCCAGTTAGTTGTTTTTTGTTGAGGTTTGATCCTAAAGATATACAAAGATTGAAAATTATAAAAAGTATATTATATATATACATATATATATATATATATATATATATATATATATATATATATATATATATATATATATATATATATATATATTATATAATTATATAAAGTATTCGGGTTGAACTAAAAATTCTACTCCCATCTATCAAGGGATCCTGCCTTGACTTTTATTGCCCTTTCATCACCCACTCAGATAAAACTTGGATCATATTTGGTAGAAGACCCATGGAATCTGTCCCAACTTTCAACTAAACCTAATTATATGTAAAGTATGTAGAAATACTTAAATACTAAACTATTTTTATCTAGTTTTTTTATCTAATTTGAGAGGGAGAGAGAAAGGAGAGAGAGAGAAAAAGAATGAATGAAAGAAAGAAAAAGGATAAAGGAAAGGAAAGGAAGGAAGGAAGGAAGGAAGGAAGGAAGGAAGGAAGGAAGGAAGGAAGGAAGGAAGGAAGGAAGGAAGGAAGGAAGGAAGGAAGGAAGGAAGGAAGGAAGGAAGGAAGGAAGGAAGGAAGGAAGGAAGGAAGGAAGGAAGGAAGGAAGGAAGGAAGGAAGGAAGGAAGGAAAGAGAGGGGGTAGAAGAAACCTAAATTCCTCCAGATAATTCAAGGTAAGAATTATTTTTTTTCAAACTGGGTTAAGATAATTATTTCACTCTTTGACTTAAGTTTACAAGCAAATAGTAGTTCTAGGAAAAGATATAGCTCTCCTAAGGAGATAACATCTCACACTACTTTTTCTTTGCATTAAAATGTCCAAAATATTGGGGTTTTTTGTTTTGTTTTGGGGGGTTTTTTATAGATAGAGAAAACAAACAGCTATTCAAATTTGTAGGCTCTATTACTTTTGGGGGGTGGCATTATAGAATCAACTATTGGTTCATAAACTATTTAAAATATCAGGAGAAGCTTCAAACAAGTCCCTGCTAAAAAACAGAAACACCTAAAAATTTTCCTTTCACTTGCTAGTTTTCAGTATTTGCATATATATAATTGTATTCTATACTCAACAGGCTCAATTCAACATTCAACATTTCCATAGTGAAATAGACTATAGATTAGGATGATATTTAGAATTTAGATCAGGCAGACTCTCAACTGTGATTCAGTACCTTTTTATGGTGAACACAGGCATAAGGAGCTAAGACTATGCCAGCAGCAGCCACAGAAAGCAGATGTAGCTAGTGATTTTTTTTAAAACCCACTAACATTCTCAAGTTTTAGAACAGAGTGCTACTCTTGAAGAATCCTTTTGCAAAAGGGATAATATACATATTTGCCTATATCTGATTTAAATTAAATATAAAGTTTAAATATATTGCATTTAAAGTGTGCCAATTACTCTTATCATACTTATTATTTATGGCACAATTTAGAAGTTGATTATATAATTTCTTATATTATTCTCTTTTCACATCTTGTTCATAAATCTTATTGCTCCAACATGGTCTAAATATCCTTGAGGACAAGTATTCTTTTTTGTGCAATCACAGCACTTAGCAAAGCAGGGGGCATTCTTTGGGCACTTAATATATAATTGTTGATGTTAGTTCCTTTGTGTCTATCAAATTCCCTGCTACACCCTCTTTTGTAGCATGAATAGCCTTTCTGAAAGAGTTAAAAATCTGAAAGCACACATCCCTGAGATAGTCATTCCCATTTAAGCTACAAACAATAATTATCAGTCTTCTATTTCAAGACCCTACCTCATCATGACTATATTTCTTGTGCTGATATAATGACTTTATTTAGTGAATATTTAAACACCACAATATACAAAACACAAATCAGTTATCAGATTGATTCATAAAATAATTCAGAAATGCCATGCAAATATTGCATCAGACAATGTGGGATATCCCAAAAGATCTAGGGCACTTTCAAACTGTTGAAGTTTAAAGGAACAGACATATTAAAGTAAGTGTATGTAATATCTTGATAAAGCACATTCTGTTATATGTAAAGCTATGGTTTATCTGCACTTAGACTTTTGAAATACATCTAATGCTGCTAAGTTGCTTCTGGGCTAGAAAACCCATTTTGAGGAGTAATTGTTAACTTATCTTTTATTCTTCCAATTTATTATCTGAATGTTTGAACATCTTTCCTTCCTATTTCTTCTCATTCTATACATAAGTACATACTCCTATCTGGAGAAATTCTATTTGCCTAGAATTTTTTGTCTTATAAGCCTAGTTATTCATTAAATTGATTATCATAGAAAAGTAACTGCTTGAGAAGAAAATTTTCATTTTCTTTCATCTATACTCTCTTCTTGTCATGATGCTACTTCAGATACACTCACCTCTTCACTTGGGTAGATTTAACAATATGTAATATGTCCTGCTATATAATTCCCCAAGACCCTAAGGACTATCCTGTACAACTTAGGAGTCAATGTGTTCTCTCTGTCTTCTTCCCTTTCCTTAGTGGCTCACTTGCACTGTAGATAGTTCTACTTTCAAAGGTATTTTTCTTTTCTTTTTGTGAGATTAAGGGAGAGCCTGTGATTCTGTTGGTATGGCTTTCTTATGAGAAATTTCCTCAATCCATGTACAACTATCTAGCATCTTAATAGAATTTAAAAAGGCATGAGGGCACTGGGAAGTGACTTGCCTAAGATCACATAGCCAAAATAGACAGAGACAGAATTTAAACCTTGGTCACTTTGATTTTAAAACCAACTCTTTATTAGCTGTGCCATGATGTTTCTCCAAAAAGTATATACTTAGAAATGAAATGAAAACTATTTCTTATTTGATTCTATTGTTTCTAATTCAAAATGTTAAAAAGAAGCTCAAACACAATAGTCCAAAGTAAGCTTAATAAAATGACCATCCATATCTTTGGGTTAGTTTTTTGTTGTTGTTTGTTGCTTTTCCTTAGAAGGTCCAGCAGCATATGGTGTTTCTCATACCTTTTCAGCATCTATTCTTCAGCTTCTTCCTTCTCACATTCAGTGTGATTTCTCTTTCCTAGGGTTTCTGTGTATGGACTATCACCAGGATCCCCCGCTAAATCTGACAGAATAAATGTTGCATACTACTTAGCTTTTTTTTTCTTTTATAGTAATTCTTCTTGGTCTTTTAACTGTTCTCTTAGTAGAGGAAGAAAACTGTTATTATACAACTGTGAATATTTCTATTTGGATAAGAAAACACACTTGATACTGGGAAATTCTAGAAATTATCTGGATGGGCCACATCATAATTTTTTAATCCTACTTTTACCATCTCTCCACTCCTATCCCTTTCATACACTGATGTCAGATATAAGATTCTCTTACAATCACATTATTTCGCCATTCAAGCCTAATTATAGACCCTTACTTTCAATAGCATAATTTTCTATGGTTCTTCTATTTTGTGTTTGACAATATTAATTCACTATTAGATCAGCATAAGTACATAGACAATATAGCTAGATTTTATTTAAAAATTTAACAAGCTTCCTCATGAAGTCCTTATGTCAAGATGGACAGATATGAACGAAGTGGCGATTGTAATTAATTTTATTGAGAACTGTATGAATAAAGAGTCAAAAACTTTTAAATAATGTATCAGTGTCACCATTTATAAGTGTCTATTTGAATATCAGAGCTCTTATTTTAATATTTTTATTGATTTGGATGAAGGTATGCAAGACATACTTATCAAATGTAAAGGATAGCTAAAATATAATATTTAAAATATCTAAATAGGCTGACTCTAACATGATAAAATTTATTAATAATAAAATTCCTAAACAATTTAATTCAAAAATTCAACTTTTCAGGTAGTAAATGGAGGAAGTATGACTAAAGAACAGTTCATATGAAAAGGAATTAAGGATTTTGTGAACACCATGATTCAACAAAATGGCAGAATAGTCAAGAAAGAAAATAAACAGTTTTTCTATAAAGCCAATGTAGACAGGATTGGAAGGAAAGCAGAAAACTGTGGAAAACTTTTTATATCCAAGGGTTCTGATGAGGGTCTCATTTCTAAAATATACAGATAAACAACTCAAATTTATAAGAAAACAAGCCATTTTTTAGTTGACAAATGGTCAGAGAATATGAATAGAATTTTCAGATGAAATTGGAACTATTTCTTGTCATGTGAAGAAATGCTCTGGGGCAGCTAGGTGGCACAGTGGATAGAGCACCAGCCTTGAATTCAGGAGGACCTGAGTTCAAATCTGATCTCAGACACTTAACACTTCCTAGTTGTGTGACCCTGGGCAAGTCACTTAACCCCAGCCTCAGGGGGAAAAAAGAAAAAATAAAATAAAGAAAAAAAAAAGAAATGCTCTAAATTGCTATTGATCAAAGAAATGCAAATTGAGATAATTTTGAGATATACAATTTTCAGATTGGCTAAGATGACAAAAAAAAACATAGTTATGGGTGTTGGAGGGAATATGGGAGAGCTGGGATACCAATACATTGTTGGTGTAGTTGGGGACTTATCTAGCCATTTTGGGGAGCAGTTTGGAATTATGCCCAAGGGGCCGTCAGGCTGTTCATATCCTTTGTTCCAGCAGGCCTGAATCCCAAATAGATCCTAAGAAAGAGAGGGAGATGCACATGTGCAGGAATTTTTGTAACAGCTCTTTTTGTGGTGGCAGGGAACTAGGGACTAAGTGGATGCCCTTCAGATGGAGAATGATTGAATGGGTTATGGTACATGAATGTTATGGAATATTGTTATTCTATGAGAATCAATCAGCAGGATGATTTTAGAAAGGCCTGGAGAGAACTGATGCTAAATGAAGTGACTAGAACCAAGAGAACATTGTACATAGCAAGCAACAAGATTATAAGATGATCAGTTCTTATGGGCATGGATCTTTTCAACAATGAAATGAGTCAATTCAATTCCAATGGACTTGTGAGGGAGAGAGCCATCTGCACCCAGAAGAAGGTCTGTGGGCACTGAATGTGGATTAATAGCATGATATTTTCACCTTTTTGTTGGCATTTTACTCGCTTTTTTTCTTTCTTTTTGATCTGACTCTTTTTATACAGCATGATGATTGTGAAGGTATGCATAGAGAAATTACATAAATTCAGCATGTATTGGATTTCCTGCTGTCTGGAAGTGGGGGAAAAGGGAGGGAAAGGTGATTTGAAATATAAGGTTTTGCAGGGGTGGGTTTTGGGGGCTATCTTTACATATATTTTGAGGTTAGGAAGCTTTTTTTAAAAAATAGAAAGAAAATAAGCAGAAGTTAATGAATCTTAGATCACAGGAAGTTAATAATAGTGTGTGTGCCTAGTCATATCCCACTTAAAGTATCCAGTCCAGGGTATCACATTATAGAAACAGTAATGATTAGAGCAATAAAAGTACTCTTAAAGTTTTATTTACATTAGTTGAAATAACTAGGAACATTTTTTTTGGAGGAAGAATGACTTAAGAACATGGAAGTCCATTTAGATTTGGGATTAGATTTGTTTTCCTTGAGGTAGAAATTACAAAGAGGAAAATCTTTGTTCCATGGGGAAAAAAAAACTTCTTAGAAATTAGTGTTGACTCATAAGGCAACGAATCACTCATCACAAACAAAGGCTAGAAAACTTAAAGGATATCTTCTCAATAATGAGATGATTAAAGGCAATTCCAAAAGACTTGGCATGGAAATTGTCAATTGCATCCAGGGAGAGAACTATGGAGTCTGAATATGGATTAAAGAACAATAATTTCACCTTTTTATTTGTTTATTTGCTTGTTTTTATTTCTTGTGGTTTCTCCTTTTTGGCCTGATTTTTCTTGCACAACATGACAAATATGAAAATGTGCTTTAAAGGATTGCACATATTTAATCTATACCAGATTGCTTGCTATCTTGGAGAGGGGGAAAGGAAGGAAGGAAGAAAGAAAAATTTAGAACACAATGTTTTACAAAAATGAATGTTTGAAAACTTTCTTTACATGTATTTGGAAAAAGTAAAACATTATTTTAAAAAAATAAAGCATACATCAAAACCCAGTTAATGCCCCACATTTTTTGTTGTTCTCTGATAATTCTAGTTCAAACTGATCTGCCCCTTCTCTTATTCCATTTGTACTTATAACTCTATCACTTAATTAGCAAATTCCTATGTACTATAGTTTTTTTTCTAATTGTAATATACAAATTAGCACCTTTTTATATCATTGTATAATGCTACGTTACATAATACTATAATGTTTCCTCATTTTTCTGAATATATGTTATATCTCTCCCACTATCTTTTTTCTGTCTTCACTAGCATTGCCTTAGTCAAGCATCTCCCTTTCACCTTGAATATCACACTATGCTAATAAATGCTCTCTCTGCCATCAATCTCCTGCCTTTACAATCCATTCTTTACACTATTACCAGATGTTCTTTCCCTGATCAAAAATCCTGAATGGCTCCCTATTGCCAAACAAATTAAGTCCAAACTTCATAGCCTATGTTTAAGACTCCAAGCAATCTAACTCTCTCCTACCTGATTTATAGCTCTATAGCTCAGTACTCCCTTACAGAAATGATATGCTTAAAACCTACTGGACTATTTCCCAGTTCCCAAAATACTCATTGTACATTTCCTTTGTTTATGGTATTCCTTCTGCCTGATACTCTCCTTCGAATCTGTGCCTATTGATATGCAACTCATCTTTCAAAACACATCTTACATCTCTACCATCTTGCTTTCCGTTATCAGCAAGAAGTAATCTAGCCCTCCTCTGAAACCTCATGTCATTTAGTTTACACTACACAGATAATTTTCACATCCTATCTTAAAGTATTTCTATATTGCACGTATATATTGAATTGAATTATAAGATCTTGCTTTTGTTACCTTCACAGTGCTTAGAAAAATCCTAACACAATGATTTGTCAGTCTCTTGAATGCTAGCAGAAAAAGTAGCTGCTAAATGATAAAGAATACATACACATAATTATGTATATGCATATGTGCATCTGTGAGTATACAAATATGGGATAATATAGATGGATGAAAGAACATGTACAATTATATACGTAAATGTGTGATGTGTGCATATTTTCATGTATTTATTATGTATTCTGTCATACATCCATGCATTTCCAACAGTTATTCAGTGTTTACTAGCTATGTGTAAATCACTGTTAGTACTTTTCTAGGATACACACACACACACACACTTACATGTACACATACATACACATATATACACATATATGAAAGAGGATTAGATCTAGAATATATACATACATATGAAATATAGTCCACCACACAAATACCTCTGCTCTATCAGTATTTTATTTTGATTAAATTCATTGAACTTCTATGTGTTATATGCATTCTTGAAGAACTAAAGCTATAATCTTTTCCCATTATATTGATAGTAACAATGACACTAGCAGAAGCTATAACTTTTGATGGACTTGAATTGTTGTGAATAGTAACTATCCTAGGGTGACCATCATCCAGTATTGCTAAGTAGATATACAAATTCCAGCAGGAAATAAATTTATGAAATGAATAGGAAGCTAAAAAGGAATTTTTACAAGTCAGGTTCACAAAAGTTAGAATGAGTAGGGCCACCCTGACTTTAGCTGTTGGGAGGTGTTAGAGAAGATACTTAAAGATTAACACCCTTTAACAATGACACAGCTGTCCTACTGAAGGTGATAACATGTAATCAGACACTAGAGTGTCTAGCACAAGATAATGAATAAAGAGTGTGAATGTTGAAAAACAGGGACCTTTTAAATCTGAAACTTGTGTGTATATAAACATACACATGTAGTTTGTATGTATGTATATAAGATATATATATAATACACATATATATATCTTTATTAATATATATTTAAAATAATATTTTATCCCTCACCTCCAAAAGTTAAGCAGCATAGAGAAGAAAATAATATATACTGTTTTTTTCTTTCATTGAAATTTTATCTTGCTGATTTTCAGGAAATGAATTACTTCTATACAACAAGAACATTTCTACTTTTGGTTTATGTTTTGGTTTCTTTAAAAATATTTTTGAATTATTGAGTAATTCATCTAGAAATTACAGATATATCTCTACCTTTCAAAAATATATGTTTGCATATATACCTATAAAGGTGCATATATGCATGATCATATCAAAAGTATTATATAGTTGATTCATACTTATATTATTATGCATACATATATTTACACATAAAAATAGGTCAAGGATTTGTGATTTCCTCTACATAGGAATGGTCTCTTTATAAGCCAGATTCTAATTATCTAATCACTTAGAAATAAGACTTAAGAGAGTTAGTCATATGGCTGATAAATATCAGAGACAAAATTTGAATCCAGATCATTTTGGGTATAAATCCAGCATTCTCTCCACTATAATACAATACCTATTAATATATGTGTATGCATGCTTATATATGTTTGTGTGGGTATATATATGTGTGTGTATATATTTATAAAGCATGCACATGTATATGGCCACAATAGCCCAATGCCAAATCCTCTTCAAAGCATGATGGTGATTTTGAATTCTCAAAATTAATTTTAATAGTTTACAAACTATGGCAGGTAACACAGAAGTAAAAAGGCTTTGCATTTTTTCAATAATGGACAGTATGTCTATATTATGAGAATCAAAAAGACTAAAATTTTAGAGTTTTATTTCCCAAAAAGTTGTGAAATTTTTAACCACAGAAACTCATAAAGACTGGCAGAATTGAAAAAAAAAGTTGTACTTGAAGTAAGAAAGATCTGAGTTTAGAACCTAATGATAACACTTAATCTGTCTGACTCTCAGCTTTCTCAACTATAAAATGAAGGGGATGGACTACATGGCTCCTAAAATCCCTTTTAACTTCATATCTATTGAGGTGTAAAAGGCCAAAATCAATGTCAGTGAAGGAAATACACAAAATGAAATGGCATGTCTTTTGATAGTTGAGTGGATATGGGATCTAGTTATTGTTAATACTCTCTCCAAGGCTGATTACAACCCACTTATGCTTTTGTATTCTGTGTCATTTATTGTCCATTTCTTTTGGTGAATCCTTCCTAAAGGATCTATGATTTTTTTTAATATTTTGTGAGTACTTGAGCTATCATTTTATAATGTTTCATTCTTATTACATAACTGTATATAAATATATAAACTGTATATAATATAGTCTTTTCTGATCACACACATATCTTTTATGCCCCTCCATATAAGTCAGCAATCTTACCAACAAGGTCAGCTTTCAAGGTTAAACTATGAAGAAAAAAAAACCTCTTTTAACTCATTATGGAGGTGCTGGAATTTGCTGTTCTAATTATCCATAAAATAGCATTAATAATCATTAATTTAATTGATTATTAACTAATATGATTAATGATTATTTACTAACACAATTATTAGTTAATTTAGCTTATAAATGACTTAAGCATAATTTATTTGAATAAATAAAAGGATGGTCAATTGTATAAAACCACCACAGTGTTATTGGAAAAATAATACTTTGTAAACTGTAAAATCCCAGAAAAACTATCATGGTAGTTTTTAATTTTGCTTAATAGTGGCAATTATAATTAAAGAGAAAGAAAAGAGATGGGAATGGGTTTAATCCCCTTGTCAGCTGTTATCTTGCATAGTATGTACCTAGCCTTAAAGATAAGTATAAAACTGTCTTGGTCCCTAGACTCTCTTTGACAAGTCCAGGTATGCTATCACAATGATACACTGTGGCTAAAAGGGATAAAACAATGAGTATTGCAGGATACCTCAGCTCCCTCTTTTCTGGGCTGATGACAACACTCCCAAGTTGTCCATATGCTCCACTACATTCAGAAATGGCAGACTAACATTTCTACTCCTGCTGCTAGAGGTGGTGTTACTGTAATTGTTACAATTCTTATTTTTAGTCAGCTTCCTCCCTTCTATCCCCCAGTTTCAACAACAGAACTTCCCTCTGTATGCTTCTTGACTATACCAAGAACATTAATGCATTTGTAAGCTAAGAACACAAGAAATGTGTTTCATGTACTTGTATTCTATCCAAGCAACAGTTTGGTACCATTTCCTGCTGGTAATATGGCAAAGGGGTGGGTGTGCCATAGTAAGAATGGCAGAGGACAAGAGGGAGCAAAAGAAGACAGAGAAAGAAAGGGAAAATTCTATGTGTATACACAAAGACATATATATATACACATATATATGCATACATACATACATACATACACACATATACACACACTTAGTGTAACTTCTTGTAGGTAGGTTCTATTCTCAAGACAGTAAAGATATGTGTATGTATATATCTACATATGTATCCATAAACATATCCTTTCTAACTATAATCTGCTTGGATATGGTAGGGGGTATGAAAGAGGAAAAATAATAAAATAAAAAAGGTGTACAGCAGAGAACAAAAGAACAGTTTACAAAAAAGTAAAGAAAAGATGAACACTCATGAATATAATTTCTTCTACTAATATGTATACTTTCCTGAACTGGTAATTTGTTGTTAAATGTTTTGAATCCTCCCTGATTTTCTGCTGGGCACCTGATAATTTTTGCTTTGTTTTGTTTTGTTTTGTTTTGTTTTATATTCCTTTTCTGCTTTTTTTTTCTTATTGTTTTCTTAAGTAAAATCAGCTTAGAGGGGCAGCTAGGCAGTGCAGTGGATAGAGCACCAGCCTTGAAGTTGGGAGGACCTGAGTTCAAGTCTGACCTCAGACAGTTAATACATCCTGGCCGTGTGACCCTGGGAAAGTCATTGAACCCAATTGCCTCTTCAAAAAAAAAAATTAAAATTAAAAAAATATATATATATATATGTTTATTTATATATATATATGTGTGTGTATATATATATATATATATATATATATATATATATATATATATATATATATATATATATATATATATATATAAAGATTCTATTTTCTGCTACATCTATACATACACACACAAATACACTCCAGTGGCTTAGCTTTCAATGTAGAATTTATGTAACAAGAGATAAAAAGAAAGCATTTTCTTGGAGCTTTGCAAAGCTAAACAAACGATATGTATACTAAAAAGGAGGAAAGAGAAAACCACTTATATGGATCTATCAAATTAGATACTGCATAATTACAAAACAAGAGGGGGTAGGAAGATAGTAGTAAAGAAGCCCAGAAATTTTCACAGACAAAGTAAAGTACAATTTCAAGAGCAAGTAATAAAATCTACAGCCTCAAATACCTATATACAAATGCACACAGTATGAGGAACCTTCAAGATGAACAAAAAGATTCGTCAAGAGTATTGTAACAAAAGGTGTTTTAGTAGACAAATGTATCAGAAAAAAGAAAAATCAAAAGAGCATTAGAGTACTTTTACAGTGTATGAAATAATAAAAGGTGATGAGGAGGAGAATTTCTTGTCCTTTATTTAACTTCTATTTTTTTTTAATTCTTTCCTATCAAGAAGAATCTTCCTCAAACTAGAAAGTAATATTTTATTTCATCCATATATGTACTTCAAGCCTTCTCATCCTGTTTTGTTCTTATATATGGCCTTTCATACATCATTTACAGAGGATTGATCTAACATTCTAAAGGCCTTCTTCTGAATCTCTTGACATTGAATAAATATCAATGAAGCAAACAGACCATCCATTTATCTTCTAATACTCTCTAACTACATGATTAGCCCACTTCCTTTTCTGGTCAGTTCTTAAATAATATATCATTCTCTGAGGCATCATAGCCAAGATCTCATAAGATTTAGCAATTGCTGCTATTAAGAAAAAAAAAGACAACTAGATGGAATGATGTATAGAGCACCAGACATAGTATTGAGAAGAGTCATTTCTATCTGTTCAAATCTGGTATCAGATAGTTATAAGCTGTGTGACCTTGAGCAAGTCACTTCACCTTGTTTGTCTCAGTTTCTTCATCTATTAAATGGACTGGAGAAGGAAATAGCAAACTGCTCCAGGATCTTTGAAAATGGGGTCACATAGAGTCAGATATAACTGCAAACAACTGAACAACAACTATAAAGAAATGGAGAATATATATGTTGTTCTAAAAGGTAAAAGATATAGGTTTACAACCAAAAATAAATTACCCACAAAAAGTTAGTATAATCAGAGCTCCTTTTAATGAGTTCAAGTAATAAGGTCCAGAAACTACACAATAAATTTATGGGGAAAATGGCAGATATCATTGATGAATCACTATCAAATTTCCTTGAAAGATCATAGGAAATAAGAGAATTGTTATCAAATTGAAAATGATCACATGCTGATTTAGGGTTCAAGGAAGTTGATTTTAAATTTGGACTCATATTTACTTTTTGGGTGCCCTAACAAGTCACTTGACTTCTCTAACTTTTAGGTACCTAATCTGTAAGATAATGTGATTGGACTGGATTGCAGTTGTCAAATATGCAGCCCAACAGTCTTATTATTAAAATATAATTGATAAATATTTAACAAAATAAAAAATATAATAGAGATGATCTTAATGTGATAGAACAATCTGTGCCCCATAGAGATCATATATAAGCTTTAGTCACTCTGCCTCTTTTTTGAGTTTTATTATCATTGGGTTGAATGATGCCTAAATTCTCTTTTAGATATGAGTGCTATTATTCTAAGGTAGGTGGTAAAAAATGCAAAATGATAATGGCATGATGACCACTTAGATTTGGGGGTGAAATGAAAAAGAAGAAACAAAACTCCATAGTTTGGTTTGAAGTAGAATATTTATTTATGTATTTGTTTGGGATTGTGGGGGATAATGTGGTTGGAAGAAACTGGAATACTTCATGGCAAAGGAGAAACTGGTAAGGAAGGATCTGTTTCTAATGGAAAGTGATAGGGTCAGTTTTTGGCATGGAAAGTTTTTAGTTTCAGTGGTTCATTGTTAAAACTTTGAAGGGGGAAAGGGACAATTTCCTAAATAATATAGAGCTGAGAGAAGAAAGGTGAGAATTGTGACTTGGGTTCTTCAACCCAATTTTCCTTTTTTTTTTTTTTTAACATAGACTACTGAATTTAAGAAAAAAATTAACATATAAAAATAAATATTTCTGAATAGATTAGATATATGTATATGTGAGAGAGAAAGAAAAAAACAGAGAGAGAATAGAAAATGCTTCTTTCTTAAACAGATATTCTCTTTATTAATATTATATTAAAAAAAGAAGATAAGGAGTTCTGACCAAACAGACAAAAAGGGAGGAACTGATAGGTATGTTTTTGAAGAATATATGTTACTTTATTGGTGGAATTATGAAACTGATCCAGCCATTCTGGAGAACAATATGGAACTCTGCACAAAGGACTATAAAGCCATTAATATCCAGCCATATCACTACTGGATCTGTGTCCCAAAGAGATAATAAAAAAGGGGAAAGGACCCACATGTGCAAAAATATTTGTAGCAGCCTTTTTTGTAGTCATAAGGCCCTGGAAATTGAATGGATGCTTTTCAATTCAGGAATGGCTGAATAAGTTATTATATATGAATGTAATGGAATTATTGTTCTGTAAGAAATGATGAGCAACCTAATTTTGGAAAAGCCTGCAAAGACTTACATGAACTGATGCTGAGTGAAGTGAGCAAAACCAAGAGAACATTGTACACAATAACAAGATTACATGATAATCAACTGTGATGGGCTTGGCTCTTCTCAGCAATGTGGTGATTCAAGAAAATTTCAATAGAATTGGGATAGAAAATGTCATTTATCTTCAGAAAATGTCATCTACCTCCACTATGGAGACTGAATGCAGATCAAGGCATACAATTTTCTCTTTTTTGTATGCTTTTTATCAGGGTTTTTTTTTTTTTTTTTGCTTTTGCTCTGATTTGTCTTTCACAATATGACAAATATGGAAATGTGTTTTAAATGATTGTACATATATATCTTGTATCAGATTTCTTGTTGTCTTGGGGAGGAAGGATTAAGATAAGGGAGGAAAGGAGAAACACATTTGGAATTCAAAATTTTACAAAAATTAATGTTAAAAATTATCTTTACATATAATTAGAAAAATAAAATACTATTTACAAAAGAAATAATTTGTTACTTAAATTTCTGATGCAAAATATTAAGCATAATACTCCATCAACAATAGTAAATCTACATAAATAGATGAGAGGAACAGAGGATAGTCTACCTCTCAGACCTGTGGAGGAAGAAGGAATTTATGAACAAAGGAGAACTAGAGATCAATATTGATCACAAAATAGAAGATTTTGATTACATCAAATTAAAAAGCTCTTGTACAAACAAAATTAATGCAAACAAGATTAGAATGGAAGTAACATATTGGAAAAATATTTTTACAGTTAAAGGTTCTAATAAAGGCCTCATTTCCAAAATATATAGAGAACTAACTCTAATTTATAAGAAATCAAACCATTCTCCAATTGATAAATGGTCAAAGGATATGAACAGACAATTTTCAGATGATGAAAATCCATTCATATGAAAGAGTGTTCCAAATCACTATTGATCAGAGAAATGCAAATTAAGACAACTCTGAGATACCATTTCACACCTGTCAGATTGGCTAAGGTGACAGGAACAAATAATGATGACTGTTGGAGGGGATGTGGGAAACTGGGACACTGATGCATTGTTGGTAGAGTTGTGAAAGAATCCAGCCATTCTGGAGAGCAACTTGGAAATTGTGCATACCCTTTGATCCAGCAGTGCTACTATTGGGCTTATATCCCAAAGAAATACTAAAGATGAGAAAGGGACCTGTATGTGCTAAAATGTTTGTGGCAGCTCTTTTTGTAGTGGCTAGAAACTGGAAGATGAATGGATGTCCATCAATTGGAGAATGGTTGGGTAAATTATGGTATATGAATGTTATGGAATATTATTGCTCTGTAAGAAATGACCAGCAGGATGAATACAGAGAGGTTTGAAGAGACTTACATGAACTGATGCTGAGTGAAATGAACAGAACCAGAAGATCACTGTACACTTCAATAACAATACTGTATGAGGATGTATTCTGATGGAAGTGGATATCTTCAACATAAAGAAGATCCAACTCACTTACAGTTGATCAATGATGGACAGAAACAGCTACACCCAGAGAAGGAACACTGGGAATTGAATGTAAAATATTAGCACTACTGTCTATCTACCCAGATTACTTATACCTTCAGAATCCAATTCCTAATGTAGAACAAGAAAATTGGATTTACACACATATATTGTATCTAGGTTATACTGTAACACATTTAATATGTATGGGATTGCCTGTCATCTAGGGTAGGGAGTAGAAGGAGGGAGGGGAAAATTTGGAAAAATGAATACAAGGCATAATGTTGTAAAAAAAATTACTCATGCATATATACTGTCAAAAATATATAATTATAAAATTAATTTAAAAAAAGAAATAAAAAGAAATAAAAAAAACAATAGTGAATCTAAATAGATGCACAAGTAATAACAGTGTAAAGGACAAAGGGATAGAATTCATTTTGTAAATGCACTCTCCATAACAATACTTTTTCCAATAATACCACATCCCACTGAATTAAGTAATCCTATGTAGGGTAACATATGCTGGCAGAATGTTGCAGTTTCCATAGAGTTCCAAGAGCACTCGCAGAGATAGAAGAGCAGTCAAAATCAAGCAAAATATAAAAGAAAGGAGAACTCTTCACTAGGCTCAACTCTGACAGACAGGCAGGTAGACAGACAGAGGAAAAAAAAAGAATGAGAAAAAGAAAAATTGGTCTTTTACTCTTAGATATTTAAAAGCTCTAAATAAGAAATAGAAATTTGATAGCTCCAGGAGGTCTGGATTTTGGATTGAGCATCGGTAGAGTCTCTGTTTGTAGGTATGGAAAGGGGAAGAAAAACAAGGAATAGAACGATGTAGCAGGACCTAAGCTTCCTGGCATCCTGTTTATCAGGTCCTAAGCTCCTTCCACCTGCTGGGGTCCCTTCCAGACTTCATTAATTTTTTTAATGGTTAGCTAAAGTAAATGATAGCAGTTCTTTGGCCTGATGACCTTGTAGAGAATCACTCTGAAAAAAATACAAGAGGATTTTTTCCCTGTAATTTTCACATTATCTAGAAACTGCTGCCTTGCTGAATTTTTATTTAAAAACTCCAATTACTAAGTAAAAACTGTGATTTTGATAATAGATAACAGGACTCTTTAGCCACAGTCCCTATGCATGGAATCTCAGCATGACACTCTATTTTTAGATATCCTAAGGGTTGGCTGTCCAGGTGCATAACTACAGCCTTTGCATGCCCTTTAAAAAACTTTCCTAAATGGCTTCTAATGGGGACAGACACTGAGGATGCAATGATTCTATATTCAAATTGGGAACAACCCTGCTGGAACAGTAATTTCAGGGTTCTCCTCTACAATCCTAGTTGGAATATGATTGTATCCTCTGGAGTGAGAAAGGAAGAAATGAGGCACTCAAAGAAAGAAATGAGGATTGTAGGCAAACATTCATGTAAGCAAGCAGGAGAGACCCAAAGAGTTGTCCTTAAGTATTGTTAACATGTAGTCAGAAAAGGAGAACACACACAAAAAAAAGATAAAAGTACAGAGTGAACCTGAGTAACAACGGGCATTTATTTGATGAGGAAGCAATAGTAATAGTAGTAACTGATGGATAGAGGAGAGGAATAAAGCCTAAAACAATATGGTTGGGAGTAGAGAGGAGGTAGGAGGAAAGACAGAGAGAAAAATTGGGAGAAAAAGAGGGGGGAAAGAGAGAAAGAGAAGTTGATGATTCAATTTAGAAATAAAAATTGAGCGTACTATGAGCTAAGAGCTGGACTGATATAAAGGTAAATATGATATCCTGGATTTTTAAAGAATATCTGAAGCATGGATGAAAAACGTTGATAGGTAACAAAAGCATTTAATTTGGAATAACCTACACAATATTAAATAAACCTAATATTAAACAAATGCTATTGACTAATTGATAAGAGTGACTGATAGTTCTGGTCTTTCAAAAAATGAAGATTTCAAGACCAATAAAGAAAGCAGTGGTCCTTAAAGTGTGGTTTGGATGCCAAGGAATCACCTAGACTAATGTTTAGAGAGTCCACAAGATCAAAAATATTTTCATAATTCCATTAAGACATTTTTATTTATAATATGGTAAATATTGGTAAGTATAACTTAAACAAACAAAAGTTCTCTGGAGAAGACCACAATAATTTTAATGACAGGATCCTGAGACCAAACATTGAAGAATCACCATTATAAAGGTTATTTTAGATAGTGTAAAGTTTAGAACAGATAAGTCCCAGTTAGTACAAATATTAGAACCCATGAAGTAGTTGCATTTTTTCAAATTTATACTATCTGAAGTTATAATTACATGTAAAACAAAGTTATTGGTCTTAGCTTAATGTAAATATAAAATAATTATGTTTATTAATTAATAAAATAAATTTGTTTATTAAAAGTCGGAATAATTAGGAAGTAGAATTTTTAAAAATTTCAAATTGTTAAGTGCCATATTTAAAGATAAATTGTCTACAATGACAATATGATGAAAATGTCATTCTTGTCACTTAAAATATTTTTGCAGCACAGACTGAACTGCCGTCTCTTTAAATATTCATACATATATTGATAGGTGCATAGTTCCATCCCCTTCTCAGAAAGTTTGCATATTTTGATTCATATTAGGGTTAGCATATTTATGCATAAATGTGTGTGTATGCATGTGTTCTTTTGCTTCATGACTTCTAATACTCAAAAAATATCTTCAGATTCTTTAAGAATGAAGAATATCTGCTCCTTCAGCATCATTGTTATTTCTTCAAACTCTTCTTGCCAATATAAATTAAGAAGGTCATTATCAGTCTATTCATTCTGAAAGAAATAGAGCCATGCCCAAATATCATTTTTTAGCTCATCAAAACCAAACTTCATTCCAGTATTTCTAATCTCTTCTATCACAGTTTGCTTTTGAAAGGAAAAACCTCCAAAATTACTATTAGCACAATTTGGCAAAATGCACACCTATACTGCATGTTATTTGCAGGTATTGTTGACAAGTATAGTGAAAAAATTTTATTTCATCTTTAATGTTACAATTTTTGAGAAACCACAGTTAAAGAAATTTTATTTGTTACTCATAGTTTTAGCAACTGTTCTAAAGTTTTTCTTAGGTAGAAGTCTTTAAGTGCTATAATAGTTCTTTGGACCATGGGCTACAACAAAGATTTGTGTTTGGTAGCCAAAAAAAATTACCTTTTACATTCTCAATGCAATAAATCTAGTATAACAATGATTTAAAACATTATCTAAAATCTGTAATACTTTAAATGCAATAATGTTTCAACAGTTGGTTTAAAATAACTTTGAAAATAAGTCTTCAAAAACAGCTTTAATCACCCATGCTTTCTTATTTTATTTCCAAAAAAATTCCATGAGATTGTAACCTGGAGGGCAGGTACTATTTTTACCTCTTTTCGTATCCCCATGCTTAGCATAGTGCCTGGAACACAGTAAGCACATAATAAATGTTATTGATTGATTGATAGAGTGATTGATGGTTCTAGTCTTCCAGAGCATTAAGATTTCAAGACAAATAAAGAAGCATTGATTTTAATTTAAAATCTCTTCTATATATCCCAACAAAAAGGCTAGGTGATCCTTAGACACATTTACCTCAAGCTGAATTTTCACTTTTATAGAAATGTAAGTTCTGCGAGGCATACATCATCCACATTCAAAAATTTGTGACTTAGTTTATCTACCATTTTCAATTATTTTCTTCAAAACATCAGGATTTTTATCTGCCACCTCCTTATCTGCATTGGCCTCCTCTTAGCTAATTTTAACATTATACAATTGAACTGAATTTTTAAAGCAATCAAAGCCAACCAATATTTTCAATAAAAATTCCTTTACTCTCCACTTCATATCCATTTCCATCTCTACCCACACATGAGAATCTTTTGCTGGATATTTCTCCTTTCATTACTCATAAATTACAAGCTCACCTCCTGCTTATTTTATTTTCTTTGTGCAGTAAGCTTACAGTGTCCTATCTGTTCAGAAACTATCTGTCTACACTATCTGCCCAGAACCTGGAACCTAGGATTAACATATCAATAAAAGAAGTTCTGAAGCTATGAAGAAGGCACAAAATCTGGGAGAAAAGAAGACATCAGTTAGAATCCTGCCCCATACGTATTCTAATGGTGTTACCCAGGCCAAATCCCTTAGCCTTTTTATGCCAGTTTTTTCAACAACAAAAAGGGATAACAATAAATAGCCACCACCTCACAGGTTTATTGTGAGGACCAAATGGGTCCTCACAGAAAGTGAGCTTTGCAAACTTTACAATGTCAGATAAGTGCTTGCTATTGTAATATAATACTTTTGAATCAAAGAATAGTGAGGCACATTGTTTTTGAACAATATTGGGTACTGTACTAAGTGCTGTGGACAGACACAAGAGAAACTAAAAATAAGTCCTCTCTTGAAGTCCAGGCTTCAGGTATTACCAGGTCAGAGCATGACAGTAGAGTTGCTCAGATCAAGGGGCCTTATAAATCATGTAGTCCAATTTTTTTCATTTTATTTACAAGAAATGAAATTTTAGAAAAGAAAATTTCAGGAAAAAGAAAAGATTTGTCTGAGTTCATTTAAGTCATATAAGGTTATCAGAACCAGAATTATGACCCAGATCTTCTGATTCCAAATCCAGAGCTCTTTCCAACTTACCAAGCAGTCACAGCAAAGAAATATATTTAAAGAGAAGGGTGATAGAGCTGGGTTATATTGCTCCCTACCCAAGTGTAAGGAGGAAATTCATACATCAATAACCAAAGTCTTTCCTTTTGTAGGCCAGATCCTACATTGCTTCCATCTCTTGGGAAAACTCAATGTCTTGTAGATTCTCTGTCTGCCTTTTGGAATCAACCAGGTTAACTATATTATTCAAACATCTTGCAATCTAGTCTGGGAGATAAAGCATATGCATGGGCAGGAAATGCCCTAAGGATACTTAGAAAGCCCCATTTCTATACATGCAAATTAGCAGATAATAAAAATGGTCCATTTTCCCAGAATGCAAACAAATCAGAAAACTCATGTAATCATTTTCCCTTGACGGTATCATACAATTATATTAATGCAAAGACCCTGGCAAATCTTTCAAATGACCAAAGATCAAAATTTCCCAACCTAGTTAATCACTAAATTTGTTTTGTTAAATTAGTTTTATTTAGCACCTATGGATAAATAGCTCAATTAGTTAGAATATAAAATTAAGGGCTTTTTTTTTTTTTCCTCTTTTGATAATTGGGAGTGTATTGTTGCTTGGACTGCCACAAGGAGCCCAATATCCTTTCCAAATGACATATTTTTTTTTGGTAATTCTGCTCAAATTTTCTAATTTAAACTTGTTTCTGAGCTTCAGAATTTTTAGAGTTTACATAGAAAGAAACTTTACTTAAGTCACACCAATTAGCAAAATAGTTCAATTAACTGTGTGAATAAAGGGGTGGGAGAATAAATGATAAATGTTTGTTTTAAAGAACCCTCCTTTCTCAGAGTCTTTTCAATATAATGAAATAATTAAAAGCTGATTGTTTTCCTATACTTTAAGAATGATAAGAGGCCAACTAGACCAGGCATTAATGAGTGCATTTCAGATGATCAAAAAAAATTATAAATCATTGGAAAGTATTTCCCTACAGAAGCCTTAGTCCCGTCCAAAATGCTTTCTTAACTTGACAACGAGTCGCCTGACTTTAAACCATTAAAGCTGACAAAAAGGGGGTGTTGCATCTTTTATAAACAGCCCTTTGTTTGCAGTTCTGACACCTGTGAAAAGCAAAATTGTTATTTTCTTGCTGCTTGTTGCTAGTTTGATGCCCGCTCTGGGGCCTTACATCAGAGACACTGTTCAAAACAGGTTGCAGGGGCCCGTTTCAGCACTGTCTGCCTATGGTGCTGCCTGAAGGAATACCATGGAAACGGAATTTGACAGGCTCCTGGGGACCTGCTGCTGCCACAGACACTTCCTTTGACTGCCTGATGAAGACATCACAGACCAAACAGAACATTAAAACACTGTTGGCTGCTTTGCATCACTTAGAATGCAAATCTCTTTGTTCTGCTTGGGATTTTGTTTTGCAGCTCTGGAATCTGTACTCTGCTCCAAAGTGTAGCCGACAAGAGCATTTTTTGTTGTTCTTGTTGCATTGTTTCCAGAGAATGGAAAAGTGAATAAATGATAAAATATTTTAAAGTTCCCATTATTTTTCCTCTGAAAATTGCCATTTATTCTTCATGGGAGTCATTCTCTCTGATTTGATATCTCTCCAACACATACTTCATACGTTTAATTATATGTGTTGATTCAGAGATAGAGAAAGAATGTAGCTCATTACTTTGTATTTTGTTGTTTGTTAAAACAGAAGACAAAGATTTATTTTGCAAAAGGACAAAAGACATACAATATACTGGGGAGGGGGGAAAATAACATTTTTTAAAAGTTGATTTCCCCGCTAGTCAGTTCTATTCAAATATAATCACTTTAAATAACATTAAATAATAACATTTTAGTTTTCACCATTAAATATGTGACCTTGGAAAAGTTAATCAACTTTTCTAGCTTTCTATTTTCTCACATATAAAATTATAGAATTCAATATACCATAGGTTCTTAAATTAGCATCCCATGCATTTGTGAAATGGATAAATAGATGATAGATAGGTTACTATATTTTGACATAATTGATTTCCTTCATAATCCTATATGCTTTAGTTCTACATACTATATATTCTAAGTATATATCCCACATGTTTAATTCTATATACTTTATTTTATTCACTTCAAATGGGATCCAAAGAGGGCAGCTAGGATGCAGTGGATAGAACACCAGCCCTGAAGTCAGGAAGGCCTGAGTTCAAATCTGCTCATAGACACTTAATACTTCCTAGCTGTGTGATCCTGAGCAAGTCACTTAACTCCAATTGCCTCAGTTAAAAAAAAAAAAAAAAGAGGGGGTCCAAAGGCTTCTCCTGACTGCCAAAGAAATTCCTGACTCACCAAAAAAAAAAAAAGATTAAAAACCCATGCATTAGATTATCTTTAAAATTCATTATAACTTATAATTGTAGTTTTACGAATATTTTAACTTAATTTGATAATGAATTCTTTAAAATATTCTTGCTTTGGGTCACTAAGTCTGCTTCTGGTTATGTAAAAAGATGGAAAACCAATGTCATTCTGCAACATGTAGAATAATTTGTGCCCACTCTGAAAAAAAAAATATATATATATATATAAAATAGCAAGAAATAATCAAAAGAAATATTTAAAAATTCCCATATTTGAGATGCTTCATGTTAAATACAATAACTACTGCCTTTAAAAAAAAATAAAGAAACCCACTTCAAGAAAGGATTGAAAGAAATGAAGAAAATAGGCTTAGAAAAAAAAAATAACACTTTTTTTGAACATTCATGATGGTCTTTTACTCCTAAATTTATTTCCAGATTTTCCTCAATTCTCCATTTCTAGTACCCAGGAATGTAAAATACTAGTTCTCATTTCGTAAATTTCATAAATCTTGCCCAAATAATAGATAGTTACTTTACAAAAGTAGTGACAAAATCAAATAGTAATAGGAGTCATAATTCACACATAAGATCATGGCCTACATATTAATGTTTCCTATGCTTTATTGTATTTTTATTTATTTTGTTAATTATTTCCTAATTACATTTTACTGTTTTAGGCCTTCCAGAGGAGTGTTGTAGGCCTGTGGGCCACACGTTTGACACCTCTGCTTTATAGGTTCCACAAGGAGATGACTTTTCCCTTTCTATTTTCTTTTCTGTACGTTCCTTGACCCAATTTTTTAAAAGCATTTCAACAATTTGGAGTCTCGTTATGTTTCTTAAAGAATCCACGTAGGGTACATTTGCAAAAGCAAATGTTCATTAAATACATATTATGTTTAAAGAGCTTAGAAAGAACCAAAGACGATTGACAGTTTTTGTCCTTAAAAACTTAATCTCAAAACTGAGTCATTTTGGTTTGTCAGTGTATAAACTTCAAAGCTGAATACCAAGACTACCTTTACAACATGATTATTTTTCCCAGTGGTTTATTATATCTCAACAACCACCCTGAGGCAGCGTCATATGATAGATAGATACTAGCTTTAGCATCAAGAAAATGTGAGCTCAGATTCAACTTCTGACAATCATCTTGTGACTGGGTAGGTCTTTGCATACCTAAAACAACAATGTAAATCTGAGATCCATCTAAGAGATGATCATCATCAATTCAGAGGAGGAATTTTCACTACCAAGAATCTCACCATCCTTTTTGGGGGAACAGAGGCAGTGGAACCAAACATTTTGTGTACAGCAGCCACATTAAAATAAAAAAAAGTCATCAAGTGATAAATTCACTACAATAGCACTTAACTTAGTAGCAATGTAGCTTAAATAGAAAGTTGTAGATTAAAAATCAGGAGTATTAGATTCTGGTCTTTACTCTGCCGTTGATTTGCTATTTAAATTTGAATAAGTCACAACTTTTCTGGGTCTCAGTTTGCTTATCTGTAAAGTAAGAAGATTGAATTAGATGATTTCTCAAGTCCCATCAACCTCTAAAATTCTGATTTAAAAAGAGTTTCTGGCAAACACTGTATAGACAAAAACTCAGACTTTGGCTTGAATATTTATACAATAACAGGCAGTTGAATAAATCTAACAATGTAAAAGAAATAGGGATTAAAATTTGTTTCATCAGCCATTTCTTGATATAAATGTTAGCTTTCATCTGTATTCAACTCTACCTAACATCCTATGAGACAGGAACATTGTTTACAGCATTGGCATTTCAAATATCCAGATGATAGTCCATTTGGAATAGATCATAACTGCTTTCTGTCATCATGCATTCTTTTACCCATATTGCATCCATGTGTTGTCAAGGTCCACTTACTGGTCTAGGTTATTGCATCTGTGAAATTTAAAAATATATAGAAAGAACTGAAAACATATTTTAGCTTTGAAATTTTTCACAATATTATGTTTTAGATTAGAATTTTAGTTTTCTCTTCCCTAAGTTCATTTGGAGATAAACATAGGTAAATAGATAGATAAGTAAATAGGTAGACAGATAAATAGATAGACATTGATTTAGATATACATGCTATATTTATGTGGATGTGTGTGTGTAAAAAATATATGCAATACCTTTATTAAGCAGCAGTGCCCATTAGTTGTGCTACAGTTTGAAATAGAAGTTGTACTCATCAACATTAAGAGCAACCTCCTTGTCTCAGAAATAAATCGATAACATGAATTTAGAATCCAAATATGTTACAGGTATAAGACTGGGAGGGTCACTCAGCTATAGTTTAATGAGTTGGGCTTTAAAAAAAAAAAAAAGACAACTTCTTTGAATTGTGACATCCTATTAAATGCAGAGGATGAGGCCAACAGCTTTCATTGTCCCCTGTGATATTATATACAGTTCTTTTTATGGTTTCTGACAGAGGGTCTTAATTAGGCCTTAGAAAGGACAAGTTCATTTTTTAACCAACTTTGAAAGCCCATCTTTTCCCCACCTAATTCCTCTAGGAAATCAATACATGCAGTTTTGATTTCAGGAGTCCCTAGAATGATATCTCCAATATAGTCTCTCCTCCTTTCTTGCATTTCATTTACATCACTCAGGTCTTTCTTTGTTCTTTTAGAGTTATAACAAAAAGTCCCCAAAAGATACATATGAATATACACACAAATATGTTTGTGCATACATATACACACATATATATATCAATTAATAAATATTTAAGTGATTACTATGTGCCAGGCACTGTGCTAAACATTGGGAATACTAAAAAAAAAAGCAAAAGACATTCCTTGTCTTTAAGAAGCTTATAATCTAATCGAGATATATATGTATATCTACATATATATTTATACATATATATTTAAATATACATATATACATATGCTGTAACTAATAATTATTTCACAATTTAAGTTTTACAAGACACAAAATATTTACATAGGATATACTAGCATATATATATATATATATATATATATATATATATATCACAGCAACTCTGTGAGGTGGATACCGTTTTACAGATGAGGAAACTGACACTGAGAGTTTAAGTAAGTTAACCAGAGTAATCCATAACTGACAAGTGTTTGAAACAGGATTTTAATTCAGGTTTTTCAGACTCTAAGTCCAATACTTTTTTTTTTATTCCCACTATGCTATTGAGTTACCTCTAACAATTAAAATTTTAAAAATATGAGATTTGTCTAAGTTTTAAAGGTTATATTTCCTGAAATGATGAATTCTGCAAAAGTCCAGCTTGGGAATTACAAAAGCATTATAGTTTGACCAAATCCTCTACAATCCAGAGAGGTGCTATAAAAATTATAAAGACTTTCTTTCATACTCCTTTCTACCTTTCCATCACATATATTGACCTTTATTTGCTCTTCTGTCCTTCTTTCTCTTTCCCTCCCCTCTATTCCCTTTGTTTGTGTCATTCTTTGAGGCATCATATATACTTATACTGTCCATTTTTATTGACCTGGAACCACCTATCACCCTCAGATTAACTTTTATATCCAACCCAGAACAGGCTTCATTCATCTCAACTACAGGGCCTTACTTTGGAGCTTTTCCATACTTTTCCCCTTCCACCCCTTTTCATCTCACCTTTGCCTATTAAAACTACCAGTCCTGCAGCTAGAGATATACTAGAACAAGATGATTGCTAAATTTTTATTGCAATCAATTATATCTCTAAAATCGACAATCATTACATATCAAATATTGATTTATTTTGTTGATCTCCAGAAAGTGATGGAAAAAAATTAACACTGCAAATTAAACTGAAAAGGGCATCATATATGCATCTTCCCTATCCCACCTTCAAGGGCTGCTTAAACATTTAGCAGTATACCTGTGCCTTGGGATAAAAAGATTATTTCCAAATACTTTTTATAAGAAAACCCTTTTCACAACTGAAGGAAATGAAACCAGGATACTTTTTTCTCTAACAATGCAATCCCAAGGATACTTAGAGAGGAAACAGAAACAGTACCAAAAAGAGCAAAGATAGGGAAAGCAGGACTAATCCAAGTATACACAGAAGTCTCTGAATATTTACATACAGTAGGGGCCCAGCTTTCTATTAAATAAGTGTGCTAATATGATGAACACAGCCAGAGCACTGGCTAATAAATGTTAATGGTTACTTATTTACCTCAGTTAACATTCTCAAATTTTTATCATTTATTTCTAATAAAGTCTTTAACAAATCCTCAGTCTCAAATTGATATGTTGCTATTCCCTATAATGATGTAGATTACAAATCCTAAGGGGCGTATTCCTTTTTTTCCCACAAATTCACCAGTAAGTGCTCTACCAATGTACTAGGAGCCTTTCTTAAATTCTCCTGATGCCATAAGAATACCAGATTAGAAATATAAAAATTTTTCAGCCTCTTTCACAAGGTCATCTACTTCCTCATCCACTCTAAATGTGAATATTCCTCAAGATTCTTCCATCTATCTTCTTACTCTGCTTCTCTTCTTTCTATTTACTCTTTCCTATGTGATAACATCCACTCTCATGTATTCAGTACTAAATTCTATGGGAATGACTCTTACATCTACAAATTTAGCATTCATCTCTTTCCTGAGTTCCAATTCCATATTTCCATCCGAATGTTCTACTTATTAACTCAAACTTAATATGTCCAAGATCTTTCCCTCTTCCAAACTTTTCTATTTTGGGTAATGGTAGTAAGCATCTTCCTGGTCACCCAAGCTCACAATCTTAACTATCTTTGACTTTTCCTTATTCCTCACACTTCACATTTAATTAATTATCAGTTTCTGGTAACTCTATCTTGAAAAGATCATTCAGGAAAGGAAGAAAGGAAACAACTATTTATTAAGCCCTTCTTTATATATGCCAAGAGTTTCACTAAGCAGAATACAAATACAATAAAAAAGAAAGTCTCTTCCCTCAATCAGCTTACATTCTAACATGAGAAAACAGCACACAGTCATTAAATATAGAAACATAGACAAGGTATATTGAGAAAAGGAAGAAAGCTCACAACTGAAAGCCTCAGAAAGACTTCCTACAGGAGACAGTAGCCAAGACTTGAAGGAAGCTGGAGATCTTTAGATGGAAGGATACAATGACAAATAGGAGGCAACTTCAAAAGCATGGAAGTGAGAAATGGAATGCTGACTTTGGAGAAAATAAGCAGGCCAATTTAGCTGTAACATAGAGTATAATAAAAGGAACTAATGTGCAACAAACTATGAAAATGACCATATATAATCTTATAGAATAGGAGGTGGTAAGTGATATAGGAGAAAGAGAAGTGGACCTAGAAGTAAGGGCACCTGAATTCAAATCTGTTTCAGATACTATGTGAAAAGTCTCTTTATTTTGCTTCATATTCCTCATCTATGAAACAGGGACAATAACAATAGCACTTACCAGGCATAATTAGTGTGAGATAGAATGAGATAGTATTTTAAAGTGCTTTGCAAACCTTGAAGTACTACATACAGGAATATTATCATCATCATTATTTTATTACTAATACATATTTATATACATCTTATCCTGTCTGTTATTTTTATGTTCCATGAAGGAAAAAATATTTTTACTCTTTATGGTCCCAGTAAATACCACAGTATCTTGCATATAACTTAAATTGACTGTGTAGTCTTACTTTCAATATAGGTACCAGAAGTGCCTCATATCCCCCAGTATATGTTTAGTGATGGTAATTTCTCTTACTATATTTTTTAGCAATTCAAAGGTTATATATATTGGAATAAATTCCCAGTAAACTTTAAAATGAAGTACATGAGAACAAGTACACTCTGTGCTTATGTTCTATCCTCTACTACATTTTTAAACAATTCCTATGAATGAGAATAATCAGGGTTTTTCTACCCATAATGCAAAAATAACCCTTTAAAACTTTTGTTCTGCAAACTAATTTGAGTTAACTTGTCAGTTTATATCTAATGAACTAGTATAGTCATCTTTGTTGTTCATTTATTTCACTGTCTGACTCTTTGTGACCTCACTTGATGTTTTCTTGGCAAAAATACAAGAGTAGTTTGTCATTTCCTTCTCCAGTTCACTTTACAGATGAAGAAACTGAGGCAAATAGAATTAAATGATTTGTTAATAGTCACATAGTAAGCATTGAGGTTAGATTTGAACTAAGGTATTCCTGAGTTCAGGCCTACTACTTTATCCACTGTATCACCTAGTTAACTGTGCAAGTCAACTATACTAAATACTTCTAAACATCCTTGGTTTAAATTAATGCATATGTCAATGAGACAGGATGACTTAATGGAACAAGCAGAAGGCTGATAGGGAGTCAAGACACCCAAATTCTAATCTTGGCTCTGCCAGAGATAAGCTATGTGATGTTGAAAAAATCATTTAATCTCTGTGGAGTGCAGTTTCCTTATAAATAAAGTGAGAAAGTTTAGTGACTTCTAGATCATTCTGCAATTGATACATCTAGATAGTTGCTATGTAGTTTATTACATACTTGGGAGTGTCATATCCTCTTGTTGGGTCATGAGCTTCATTAGGACAAGTATCATGTTAACTTTTGTTTTTATCTCATCTAGTGCATAGTAGAGTTTATTTCCACAAAGTAGGTATTTAATAAATAGTTGTTGCATGAATGGATGAATGAGTAGTATTGACTAAAGGCAAATTATCTGCTCTCTGGTCAGCTTCAAAAATATTTGGCATTAATATAGACACATTCTAATTTATCTGTGGATTGGGTTCATAACTTATTTTAGTTTTTCCTCATAAGTCCATGAAAATAAATGATCCTTAATTTGCTTTCATTAATGGTATTTAACTTCAGGCTTCTTTGGAAATATTGCTGCAATATTCGGAATTCTTTATCAGCGGAAGTCCATGTATTCCATTATTTCATAAAGTTCTTTTTTCTTTTCAATTCCAGTTTCAAAACTCTTCTCATTTTGGCATGAAATGTCTCTTCTTAGACATATTTGCAATTCCTCATATTTTTTTCACAATCTGGTAATACCAATTACTAAAATGTGCACAATTTGTTTTTGTTAAAATAATGAATGCAACAGGGAGACAATAAAATCTTACCCTTTTTAAGAAAGTAAATTGGATCAACCTGATTGTATCCTTGTAGCATTATCAATACAGAAATAATGTATTAACTATAGAAAGCAAGAACTAGTTCTATCATAACACACTACAATGGTAATAGCCAAAGAGTGTGCTAATAAATGTTAAACTCTCCCAAAATTGTACAACAAACATTTAACTTTAATGTGAATTATAATCACTTCTCCATTACTTTTTTTAAGTTTAGATAATCAACAAATCAATAAATCAATTCCCAATTTATGATATTTACTTATTTAGGAGATATAAATTTTCATGCTAAGAATTTAAGAACTTGACTTTTACACTCCAATTAGATCTGACTTCAGCACACTTGGGTTTGACATAAACTAGGACAAAAAGCAATATTTCTGTTTTAGTTCAACTTCTATCAGCTTTTTTCAATGAGAAATTTGTTCTCTATCACTTAGACACAAAAAGTGTAGAGAACAAATTGTTCTGAAACAATTATTGCATTTTTAAAAGCCATATTGATATAATGTCCTGTTAGCTTTAGCAAAATGGTGTAAATTCTCCTCTGAATTCCTCACATATATCCTTGCACATAGTAAGTACTCAGTGAGTATTTGGTGAAGGACTGATTGGACATTAAGAATATTACTGAAAAGGACGTATTTTAATTTCAGTCTTTCAAGTACATACTGCCTGTAATTTCCTGTGCCTCCATTTCATCATCTATAAAATAAAAGATCATTTCTGAGCCTCTTTGCTGTCTAGATTTCTTCTCCTATGATCTTTTTCGAAAAGCCTATATATTGCCTAATAGAAAAAATATGTGCTACTACTAGACCTCTTTTTTCTAACACTATTATTTCCCTACCAAGTAATCTCAGGATAATGATGAGATGAGATGGACCTCAAATTTCTCTAATATAGGAAATGTTAAATAAGGAAACTCCTTCTAATATGCATTAATACCTGGCAATGCTTCTAAGACTTAAGATTTTAGAGAATTGTTTCTATCTCCAGTTCAAGATTTCACTGCAAGTATTTGTCTTAACTCCAAATCGGCTCCCAATGGATTATACCGTACCTATACCAAAGTGTTGAAAATACAAAATTTTCTTCATCTTTATTTCACCTTATAAGCTTGTACTCTTGGACTTGCCATTTTGAAATAGAAGTCCCTATCAAAGGACTTTGGACTTTAAATTTCTCCAAATCAGATAATGTCATCAGTATTCCTACAAGGATATATACCTAAAGGGTATTCAAAAGCTCAATGCATTCAATTGACCAAAAATGAAACTAAACAAAAAGATCTGAGGATGACCCAAAATAAGAAGACTCAAAGAATGATAGCTAGAAGAGATCTCAAATATTATCTATCTATCAAGTATTTATTAAGTGACTATAATATGCTAGGTACCATGTTATTTCTCCTCTGGGGAAACAAGTACAAAGAATGAAACAATCCTGATTTATACTTTTATATTTTAATGTGGATTATCTAGTCCTACCCCTCATTTCACTACAAAAGAAACAACTGAAGCCTAGAATGTTAAATGACTTGTAACAGATGTGATCACTAATCCAAAACTCATTCTACTTCACTCTGAGGTCTCTTCCCATTCCTACTTCATCTACTTCATCAAGTAAAATTCAAACAAAAGTGGCATTTTTAGGTTGATAACTAAATGGGGCATTGCCCAGTAGATTCTTAAAACTGGCATAAATGGGTTAAGACTAATTGACTTTCTCATGAATTGTTTATTCATAACAGTTAGGCATGTCCTTGTCACTCAACCCTAGGGAGCAGATGCTGGGTGTCGTGCACTACAATCAGTTAATTAGACCAGTTGCTCACATGTAGCCCCTCTTGGGTATCAGGTAAAAGAGAGCCTTGCAGAATTTCCCTGCCTACAAGTATTGAAAAAATCTTCAGGGGACTTCATTTTGCTACCTACTGTTCCATTGACAGGCTGAAAAAGACATCATATGCTCTCTAAAGACCAGTTACTGGGTCTCTTTAAACTTCAAAGGGTGTCAGCAGTCAGTCTGCCAAAGAGCCTGGGGCAAACTAAATCACAAGTGAACAGGTGAACCAAATGTTTGAGGTTAAATTCCCTCTGTATATACAAATATTTCTCCCTGGGTGACTGGTATTATTGGGTTGTTTCCTGTCAAGTTCAAACATTTTAGACAAACCCTGAAATCCCTATGAAATGACAAGGTTCTTAGACAAAAAATAGTTCTGCACCAGTATCAGAGCATATACGTGTTTCAAAGTTGTGAGTATTTACTATTCAGCAACAAATAGTTATCAAGTATGTGGAATTTTACTAAGGAATGGAATTTTATCAACTCTTTCCAAAATAAAAGAGATGAACTTGAATATTATATTAAAACCACAGTTAGTTTTCTAATTGAGACATAAATAAGTACAATACTATTTCATTGTTTATTTAATTGGAAAGGGTGGATTTTCAATGACAATGTCTTCCCCTCGAGTAGCTAGAAGATATTGTCAAATGGCAAAAACCAGAGCATAATTGGCATGACTTCAGGGATTTATTCCTCCAGCTCTTCCCTTGTCTTAACTATGCATTCAGATTTTTTGCAGTCCTTGCCACTAATCAGAAAAAGTGGTAGGAGAGATTCCCACCGTCTCTAGGAATTTGTTTGTTTTTCTTTTACTTTGGTCTTTAGTTCCATTCAGTGAGCCTTGTCTACTATACTGTATTCTATGTGAGAATAATTCTTGGGAAGCTTGGTAATGATTTTCTAAGGATGAATGAAAATTTCTCACACAAACTTTTTTAGCTATTCATTGATCCTACATCTATGGAGATTAGGGTTTGAGGTTATTCTTGGGACTATGCCATTTTCTAATACATAGACCATACCTGAAGGAGAGGTTTCTTGATTCTATATAAGGAAGACAGACAATGTAGTCTCTTAAAGTAAAAAAGATATATCAATCACATAGTCCTTCAGCTACATGCAGTATGATAGTCATGATTGACTCTAAAATCAGATGAAAATCTAATTGGGAAATAGTTTTTTTTTTAAATAAAAGTGCAATAAAAATAATATTAATATGTAGTTTTCTAAGTCAATATGAGACCCAAAGAGGTGCTTTTATATAGACTAGTGGCCCTCATTTATATTTAAGTTTGACCCTCCTGCTGTAATCTTCCCACCTATATGTTAATTTCCTTACTCAAAAGATAGTTGCTAGGAGCCAACTGACAGTTGTCAATTCTCACCAGGCCTTCTATAACAAAGTAAGACTGTTAATGCAGATGTTTTGGAGAATGGTTTAAAATGAACAAAGGACTTCAAATAAGAGTTGCCTGATTTTTCTTCTTTTAACAAGGAAATTTTGAAAATTCATTAAATTTTCTACTTTTTCTTCTTTATTACATCCTTTCTTTCTCTTCTCATCTTGTTCTGTTCCTTACTACCTCTCCTTCTGCACTAGAGCAATTTAGGAATTGGATTATCTTCATTCAAGGCTCAGCTAAGGTAAAGGATGTTCCTTGTAACTTTTCTAAAGCACCCAAATCAAAATATTCTCTCCCTGCTCAAGTATTCATGGATCATTGTATCTGTCTCTCCTAAATCACTATCACTTACTAACTTATATTACACTTATTGGTGTATATACTCTGTATTCTGAACCCCTCCCCCTAATCATTTTTATCTTTTATCTATCACAATTCCTGGCCCGTAGTAAGGACTTTATTAATCTATAACACAGTGCCACATTCATACTGGGCTATTTTCTACCTATATACCCGTGGACATATCACTTAATCAATGTGGTATTCCGTTTATTCACCTATAAAATAAAGGAGTGTTACTGGAAAATCTATAAAGTCCTTTTAGTTTTAAAGCTAGAAACCTGTGGATCCTATTAACCAGAAACCTCAATTCAGTGGGTGGTTTTATTTTTCTTTTTTCTTTTTTTTTCTAAACTCTACTTTAAGGGAAAATGGCAGATATTTCTTTTTTAATATAACATTTTGTTTATGTATAACTTCCCTATAGCTTTAGTTAAATTCCATTTTATGGTATATCATTGACCTTAAGATTAAATCATCAGAACTCAAAGTTCTTGAAGGATCTACCACAATGCTTAGAAGATAAGCCTGATAATAGACTACAATAACCAAGGGCTTTTCCCCCCAGCTTCAACAATTCATGGAAATAATTGACTAAAGTGTTAAGGAAGTCACATTCCCTTTGAGCCTCAGTTTCATCCCTGGGATGAAATATAAATTTCAAATATAATATTAAAAACTCTCTAATCTCTATCTTGCCTCAGTTTCTCTAGCATTACATTTGGAGGTCCCACCGAGATATGAGAGCAGGATTATAGATTAGAGATCTTCATATCTCTGCCTTGGGCCTCAGGGCAGTTGGAGATCTGGGTTCTTAGCCTGGAGAAGCTGGCCCTCTGGATCACTCCAGAGTCTCCAAGGAAGAGAGCAGTTTTTTAGTCGCAGCACAGCCTGAAGATGAACACCTTCATTTTGGCCACAGGAGAGTAAGTCTGTAGACTCTCTGTAGAGAGTAAGTTTTAGGACATAATCTGATCTGTTTACCTGTTCTGTCTGTCTGTGCTAGCATCTGGATTCTCAGAATAATAAAATGCCAACGGGCATTAAATTCTGAGAATGGTATCAACAGGACACTGGATGTTTTGGGTGTCCTCTAAGACACATCTGGTTTGAATATCTTTTGATGTTAAAACTGAGTGTTTCTAAACACTATATGGTTCTTTGTGCCAATGGCACTACTCTGGTTCTGAATATCTCTTAAAACACATATCTAGTTCTGCGTGCCAGTGGCACAACTCTGTGTATTTAGAGTAATATTATGATTCTGAAAGCCTTTTTGTCACTAACTGGTTATATGTGTTAAATGTTTTGTTAAATGTTGTGATTGTGCAGTCTATATTTGTGTGATTACTGTTCTGGCTGTGTGACTTTGTGTTTTGTTGGTTAAAGAACTCTGTTAAAGTTTTAAGAACAATGATTAAGAATTAGTTATCTCAGTGTTGCAACTGTGCTTAGAATAAAAGAAAATTAATTGTGGTTTCTAACTTCTTAATCTGTCACACTAATTTGTAAGTAAAAGGAACAGGACTTCTAAAACTTTTTAAAACTCAGGCAGAAAAGTTTTTTTGTTTTTTTGTGTTTTTTTTTTTCCTGAAAAGCAGTTTTTCAAAGCTTGCTAGTAGAATTAAAGGGACAGAGCAATTAAATTCAAATTTTGCTTGGGCTGGGGAGAGATATAAACCTTACGTGATCAAACAGTGATTTAAAGAGACAGGCCTACTTTTAAGTTAATTGACTGAATATTTAGGTTTTAAATACATTATGGTTTCCTTGTTTAAGGAATATGGTCATAAATGTGATCTATAATTTGTTAGGATTATTTCTAAAAGTTTAATTGACATTTTTAAGAACCTTTCATATTCTTTTATGTGGAATTAGGATATTCTGTATCAACTATTTTTTTTTATTATAGCTTTTGTTTATTTACCAGATATATGGATGGGTAATTTTACAGCATTGACAATTGCCAAACCTTTTGCTCCAATTTTCCCCCTCTTTCCCCTCATCCCTCCCCCTGATGACAGGTTAACCAATACATGTTAAATATGTTAAAGTATAAATTAAATACAATATATGTATACATGTCCAAACATGTTTTGCTGTACAAAAAGAATTGGACTTTGAAATAGTGTACAATTAGCCTGTGAAGGAAATCAAAAATGCAGGTGGACAAAATTAGAGGGATTGGGAATTCTATGTAGTGGTTCATAGTCATCTCCCAGAGTTCTTTCTCTGGGTGTAGCTGCTTCAGTTCATTACTGCTCTATTGGAACTGATTTGGTTCATCTCATTGTTGATCTCCTGGTTCTGCTCATTTGACTCAGCATCAGATCATGTTAGTCTCTCCAGGACTTTCTGAAATCATCCTATTGGTCATTTCTTACAGAACAATAATATTCTGTATCAGTTTTAATTGATTGTGTTGAGTAATCTTAAGGTTGCCCATCATTTAAAGTGCCTCTGAAAATAATATTTTTTCTTTTGTCCCTTTGAAAATGTTTCTATTATGGACAATATATAATTTGGGATTTTTTCTATATATTAGGTATTTTAAAGCAAAATGATTTGTATAATGTTCACTTATGAAACATTTACTTGGGTAAGATAATTGTATGAACTTACTGGGACAAATTTCTTACTATTATCAATATAAGGTCATGGTAAATACCTGTTTGGGATTTATCTGAAACTTTAGTTAATAGGATTTGTTATTAGAGGTAAAATTTCTTGGGCTTGTAATTGATACTATTTGGGGATTTTAAAGCTCCACTCTCTGACAATTATGGGACAATTATCTGGAGAGTAAAACTAAGTTAAGGCTACTTTATCCTGTATGTGCTGAAGGATCAGTTTTGACTACTTATGTTATAGTCATATCCCTGCATTTTTTTCCTCCAATGACTGATTAGAACAATAGTCAATAGAAATTGTTAATGAAAATCAATTGTCATCCAATCTGGTTATATGTAATCATTATATCTTAAGTACTTAGACAAATGAGTATTTACCTTGGTCATCTATATGTTACTGAATATTTGTGTCTGGGGATATTCGGGTTTTTTTTAAGGTTTCTAAATAATAAGAGGACAATTAACAGTTATCTGTGAAATCTAACTGTTATTTGCTGGGACTACGTTTGCCTGTCCTGTGAGGAAAGCTCATCTCTTCACGTAGGAAGCTGTTGGCCAGTCTATACTGGCCTCTCCACATTTTGTAGCAGTTCCAGACTGTTCTAACCTTTATTTGCTAGATTTGTTTTTTGTTCTAGATTTTGGTCACATTACAGCTATAGTGACCTGCTTCTGACACTTGGATCAGGCCACTGATCTTTGTCAGCACACCACACCCACCCCCTCTCTGGACTGAGAGTCTCCACCTGTCCTCACCAGCAAGCAGTTTTTGAATGAGAGGCTTTGCCCCTGCCCCGATGGACTAATATGGGTGACTCAGTAATAGTTGATGAATGACTGTTAAACTCTGACTGGGTCATGTATCACTGTGTGTTTAAGATTTGGAATGGAAATTGTATAGGAATTTTAATTTACTCTTGGGATTTATATATGGAATGGTTATTTTAAAATTTATTTATTTATTTATTTGGATGATTCCTATCTGTGAGGAAAAAAAGGAGAGGAGGAAGAGATAGGAAATTAGAGAAACTGGTGGATTTTTCTCAAAATACTAAAAGAACGGGAACCCCTAGTTTTCTGTTCACTTTGCCTTAGGCACTTCTGCCCCAGCCCCTATCTCACCAGTTCAGAAGTCATTTTTATTAACAACCAGAAATCAGGCATCTTGGGACTGGCAGTGTCTCTGATCTGTTTCTCCAGTCCTTTAACACCAGTTGCTTAATTAATATTTCAACATTCTCAAAAGATATTAGAGTTTGACACCAGGCCTCTAAAAGTTCAGGGTTTGCCTGCCTTGATGGTCTAACTGTGCATACTCTGATAACTCTGCTCAGGAATCTGGATCCTTTCTGTATCCTAGTAGCAGCACCTGTCTGTTCTTCTGATGGGGCACAGGTGGAGCTACTCCAAGTCTCACCCTTCCCCCTTTGGAGTCTCCTGACAGCCTTGGGTTGCCCCTTTTAGGATGGGCAGCACGACTGTCTTGAGCCCTACTACTCCCTCTATAGTAAAGGCTGTTAAGTGCACAACTGACTGTGGACCATCTAACTCACAATAAATTGTCCATCTCACACTGGATTCTCTAGCTAAGATGCTCTGGGACTGCAGAGGACCTGACATACTTGCAACAGGGAGCCTTTATACTGCTGTTAACTCTGGGATTATCAGGGAGAGACTTGCCCTTACCATATATCCTTGCATTTTCTAGTTTTATTTTGGTTTATTTGCTTTACATAGGATTAGTCAAAATGATGCTTCCAGGTATCTAGAGGAAGGTAATTTAAAGATTTGAATATTCAGAAGATAGAGTGTGGAATGCTGTACCACAATTCCCTTTTATTGTTCTGCCTCTGTTTCCCTGAACTGTTGTGCCTCAGTTCCTTGAATTGTTCTGCCTCAATCCCCCTGGTTGCAACAGCACCACTCAGGGCTGACTACTCTAAGATTATAAATTGTAAAATTTTAATTCAAATAAGTTTAATCTATCTTAGACATCATGACTCCAGACCTTCCCAACTTATCAGAATGACCAGTGCCTCCCCCCATTCTTTCATTGTTCTTCTTAATCCTAAATTATTATGGTCCTATCCCCCAACCTGTCAGAACCGGATAGATGGTCCCTTCTTAGAGATTTCTGTTCACCAGATTTTATACTCCACCCCCTGCTTTGGACTCTACCCTAACAGCTTAAGAGCCACATGTATATGTATTTCATGAGAACCTCACGTTGGCTGTTGGAAACTTGGAGACAAGAGTCCAATTCTGTCTATTAAATAAGTTCTCCAATAAATAAGATATTATAACTCTCTAATCCCTATCTTGCCTCAGTTTCTCCGGCATTATAGTAGTACCTACTTCCCAGGGTTATTGTGAGGATCAAATGTGATAAAGGGGAAGGTGCAGGTGATATAGTGACTACAATATGCCTGGCACCATGCCAAACCTTTTATAAACTTTATTTCACTTGATCCACATAGCAATCCTCTGCTATAATTATTCCCATTTTACAGAAGAGGAAAATGAGGCAAATGGGGGCTAAGTGACTTGGCTAAAGTCACACAAGTTCCTGAGTCAGATTTGAACTCCAGATTTTAAAAGTTAGGTATCCCTAACTCCAGACCCAGGGCATTTTCCACTGTTCCCATTTAGCTATATATAAACCTATATATAGACAACACTATCTAAATTAATCTATTTATTCAGTGCCATAGCAATCAAACTTGAGAGAAATAATTTTACAGAGCTAGAAAAAAATAATAAGAAAGTTCATATTGAAGAACAAAATTTCAAGAATTTCAAGTGAACTAATGAAAAAAATGCCAATGAAGGTGGCCTAACTGTGCCAGACCTAAAACTGTATTACAAAGCAGTGGTCATCAAAACCATTTGGCATTGGCTAAGAAATAGAGTAGTTGATCAGTGGAATAGGTTAGGCCCACAGAACAAAATAGCCAATGAATACAGTAATCCAGTATTTGGCAAACCCAAAGACTTAAGCTTTTGGAATAAGAACTCATTATTTGACAAAAACTCTGGGAAAATTAGAAATTGGTACGGCAGAAACTAGGCATTGACTCACATCTAACACCATATGCCAAAATAAGGTCAAAATGAGTTCATAATTTGATATAAAGAGTGATGTTACAAGCAAATTAGAAGAACAAAGGATAGTTTATCTTTCAGATCTATGGAGAAGAAAGGAATTTGTGGCCAAAGAAGACCTGGAGCACATTATTGAATACAAAATGGATAATTTTGACTATGTTAAGTTAAAAAGCTTTTGTACAAACAAAACCAAATGCAGAAAAGATTAGAAGAGAAGTAATAAACTGGGAAAATATTTTTATATTCAAGGGTTCTGATAAATGCCTCATTTCTAAAATCTATAGAGAATTGACTCATAAGGATTCAAGCCATTCTCCAGTTGATAAATGGTCAAAGGATATGAACAATTTTTAGATGAAGAAATTAAAACCATTTGTAGTCATCTGAAAAGGCGCTCTGAAACACTATTACTAAGAGAAATGCAAATTAAAACAACTCTGAGGAACACCATATACTTCTCAGATTGGCTGAGATGAGTAGAAAAGATAATAATAAATATTGGAAGGAATTTGCGAAAACTAGGACATTAATGCACTGTTGGTGGAGTTGTAAACTGATCCGACCATTCTATAGAGCAATTTGGAACTATGCTCAAAGGGCTATCAAACTATGCAAATTCTTTGATTCAGGAGTATTGGTTCTGGGTTTTTTCTCAAGGAAATCATAAAGGAGGGAAAAGGACCCACATGTGCAAAGATGTTTATGGCAGCCTTTTTGTAGTGGCAAGAAACTGGAAACTGAGTGGATGCCCATCAGTTGGAGAATGGCTAAATAAGTTATAATATATGGATGTTATAGAATATTATTGTTCTATAAGAAACAATCAGCAGAATGATTTCAGAAAGGCCTGGAGAGACTTACATGAATTGATGCTAAATGAAATTAGCAGAACCAAGAGATTATTGTACAAAGCAACAAGATTATATATACAATGATCAATTTTGATCATCATGGCTCTTTTCAACAATGACATGATGTAAGCCAGTTCCAATGATCTTGTGATGAAGAAAGCCAACTATACCCAGAGAGAGGATTGTAGGAACTGAATGTGGATCACAACACAGCATTTTCACTCTTTTTGTTGTTGTTTGCTTGGATTTTGTTTTCTTTCTCGTTTTTTTCCCCTTTTTGATCTGATCTTTCTTGTTCAGAAAGATAATTGTTAAAAATGTATGCATATATTGGATTTAATATATATTTTAACATGTTTAACATATATTGGATTGCTTGCTGACTGGGGAAAGGGGTGGGGGAAGGAGGGGAAGATTTGGAGCACAAGGTTTTGCAGGGGTCAATGTAGAAAAATTGTCCATGCATATGTTTTGAAAATAAAAAAGCCTTAATAAAAAGTTATATATATATACAAAGCTCTGTAAATATGAATTATTATTACTTATGGCATTGATATTTTCGTCAGCAAAGACTATAAATAATACCTTCCTGAAGAACAAAATAAAATTATTTTCATGGGGGCTTTGGCTATCTTTAAGTGATTCTAAAAGAACTATACAAAGAAATCTATATGAGGGTCTAATCTTCTAAAGAAAACATCCTGATTTCTTACTGAATGTTTCCTTTTATTCTGATAGTTTAGCCTTATTGGTTTTGATATTTGGTGTTATGGGTCCTTATAGGCTTTTGTGAGGTGTGATGTTTATGTTATGTAAATTATTGGGAAAAGATCATATGTAAAAGCAAGTTATACATATGTGTGCATACACATATATAAAGAGAGAGACAAAGACAGAGACAGACAGACAGAAATGGTAAACATCTTTCTGCTGCTTGTGATTTGATCACAAAATATCTAGCTACTGAAAAATATCTCCCCTACTTGACACTGGTCCTTTGGCTTTAAGAAATCTAGAAGAGAAACATAAAATGCAAATAACATGCTAGAAGGGAAAATAGTAATTTGTTTGCATCCACCACAACACAACAAGCAGAATAGCAATATCAATCGATTTTTTTGTTGTTGATTTATCACTAGGATTAGCCATTTTTGAGCAAGCCAATAAGAACTGGAAGGCATGACTCATCTAGTTGTGAAAGTAGCTCTGGATTCTCAAAGGTTACTTTAATTGGAGGTCCCCAACTCAACTTTTAAATATTCTAATCAAATTTGTCACACTAAGTTGCAAAGTAAAGTCCTTTATTAATAAAGGAAGTTTCATTACATGGGACTATCTTATACCAATAAAATCACAGGTCCACAGTGCATATTCAATCTCATTTGATTTCTGCAAAAGCACTATGAGATATATAGGCTGAAAGTATTTTGTAATTATAGAAAATAAATTTCTGAGAATTTAATTTTAATTTTAATTTTAATTTTATTTTATTTTTGAAAAAATATAATCTAGTATATAACATAGAATCTTTATAGCTATATCTTAAAATTTTTTCAAACATACATAAGCACCAAAGACAATATAGAAATATTATTCAAAGATATGGGATTCTATAACCCTACTCCAGCATTAACTACTTCTAATTTAATAATCAGATTTTTTCTGGAGCTGCTTTAACATCTCACATTGCAGGCTCATGCCAAGTGAAGGTAAATAGGCAAACATGAAAATAATTATAATATATGTACCAACATTTATTGAAATAGATGAAGAATTAGAGAAATTCCATGAAGAAATTGAAAAGGTTGTCTAAACTACATCATTACATGTCTTGATGGTAAGTGACTTCAAAACACAAGAAAAAAGTGGAAAATCATTTTGGAAAATTTGATTTGATATCAAGAAATTAAAAGGCCAAAGACTTTAAAATACTCATTCTACTGCATTATGACAACTAGACATGGTACACAAAAAATATCATAAAACACAAAATTAACTATATTTCAGCAAACTAGAAAAGACACAGAATGCACTGTCTTCATGCACACATTGACTGATCATTGACTGATTAAAGCAAAAGTCAAAATCAATACTAAATTAGAAAAAACAAAGATGAGAAGACACCACAAGCAATTGAAACATTTCCAACCTGAATTGTTAAATGAGCTGTTGATTCTGAATAATGAGAAATGGGCAAAAATTAAGACAGTAACTCTAAATATCACCATTTCTTGGAAAAGTTTAGCTAAAACAAAATAGAATTTACAAGAAAGGACCTAAAAGAAAAGTTCACCTCTTAAGCAATCACTATATAGACTTGACAAAAAACCTTCAAAGACAATAACAACAGTTTAGCAAACAAACTAATTTGCCAAACCAAGCAAAAGATCAATGGTCACTACTATCTTTTTTTTTTTTTAAACACAAATCTTCTCACCTAATGGAAAACCAGTTCACAGTTTATCCACAAAGAAGTGAAAAAAAAAAATAGATAGATCCAATGTGTGCACAAAAGCAATGATTTTATGAGGTACTTGATCTCTCACCTCACCATGCACAATGAACCTAAGCAAACAAATGCCATGAAAATAATTTCAGCTTTTTGCTAAGCTCTGTTGGAGAGGCTGGAGATGCATAGTTCTATAAAGTAAACATGACCTTGATACTCAATGTCTTCTGTGCAAAGATAGGGGAAGTCAATGGAAAAAATGGAAAATGTGGTTTGGAATTAAGAATCTGTCACCAGTAAATCATCTACTATTTGGAGCAAATTAAGGAATAGCAAATTAAATGAAAGGGAAAAAATTGACACATCATTGCATGTGATTACACTCCCAAACTCTACTTAAACTATCACCTCTGAAAAATGAGAAAGTAACAAAAGCTGAAATACTATCACCATTATTTGGAAAAGTTTAACTGGAGCAAAAAGTCACCACATCAAGGAGGGTGAAAATACTCAGAAACTACTTCATCCAATAAACAATGGAAATCCTTTACAATCAGAGTAAAGGCAGCAAGGGAGAAAGAAAGTAGAAAAAGAAAAGCTTTCATGAAATATCACAGAAGAGAAAAATCTAAGATTATCAACAACTTTTGCTGTGCAATGACTTTTCAGTCATGGCTGTCTCTTGGTAACCCCACTTGTGGTCTTCTTGGCAAAAATACTGGAGTCCTTTGCCATTTTCTTCTTTTGATAGACGAGGAAACTGAAGTAAACAGGGTTAAATCACTTGTCCAGGGTTACATAGATAGTGTCTAAGGCCAGATTTCATCTCAAAAATATGAGTCTTCCAGACTCCAGAGCTGGAACGCTATCCATTTTGCCACCTAGCTACTCCAGAGATGTAGGTAAATGTGCTTATGTGGTTTTATAGAACATCTGGATTTGATTACTTGTAGGTGCTTAACGTTAATAATATAAGAATAGAGTTTACATATAAGCAAGAAACAGTAACTTACGAATTTTATCTGTGAGTTAAAATGAAGGTCCATGTATAAGCTTCTAACTATTTTTGTTTCAGGAAAATGATCAATTGATTTTATGAATGTCTATGGCTCAGGGCTACCTTCCAGATTGAATGAAGCTGTCTAAATTCCTATACAGACTTTACCTGCTGAAGTCAATCTTGATGTAATTAGCCAATTATTGGACCTATAATAATTTGAAGTCCCAGAAAATGCCAGCATAATGCAGTAATTTTCTACCTGGAGAATACAATAATTTGCCTATACATTAGAGACTATTTCAAAAAGCATATTCTACTGTATATTAGCTAGAAGTATAAAGAGACGGAGGAATAGTACCAAAAACATTAGATCAACACAAAAGATTAATTCTCATCTTATTTCATTTACAATATCAAATGTAAATTTTTACCCTTGGATCCTTTTCCAACAAGAATAACACTCTCTCTAAAAGTTGGTGGATGGCAGGAGTCTCTTGCTTGCATTAAAACCTAAAAAATAGCAGATTTTAAAAGTGCATCATTTTTCCTGAGTCTTCTTTACTTTATCATTAGCATGGTTACTAACTGAGAGTCCAACTCATTATGCATAATGATTAATGGCGGTTCTAATTTTCAAATCTTAAATTATTTATATAGATAATATATGTATTACTAAGATACATGTAAATGCATGTGTACATATGTTTACATGTATCATATATGTGCATATAGATGCATGTGTGTTAATATATAATTTTATATATGAAATATGTTTACGCAGAAGTATATGTATATATAGATATATATACATATACAAATATGTATATATAAAACTTTAAACATAATTCTCATCAGAGATGGAGAAAGAAAGAATTAGTTTTATAGGCTATTACAGATCTGGGGATTTGGGGAGGCAGAGGCAAGGATTCTTCAGAAAGCACCTCATGTCAGCTCATGGACTTTATCAGGCTGGCAGACATCAGAACTTATTCTTCCTAGAGAAACAGATTGGTTAAGCACATCTCATCCCAATGAGAAATCCATCATGACCAAAATTTTAAGAAGGGCAAGAACTAAATAGAGCAAAAATGATAACATAATAAAGTACTCTATATCAAGAAAAATAAATCTTAATATTCCCAAACAATGGATTTACATGTCTGATAAATGCTTACCGTAGACCAATAAAGAAATGAATGAGGAGAATTACTTTGGTCTGACCTATACTTCCCATCAGGTCCAGTATTTGGTCCCTACTCATCTCTAGACTGTAATCCATATAATGACAAGAAAGCCATGTTGTTCTTACTCCATTTCTCCCTTATTAGATTGTCATGTACTAGGTTTCTTTTTTTTAATCACACAAAATGGTATCTATTAATGAGCTCTCAAATTACATAAAGATAGATCTAAAGCATAAAAACACTAATATGCCCTGTAGCATTCAGTGCTTTGAACACAGAATGGCATCTGTGTGAGAGTGTGATTGCATGCAGCTATGGAAACCAATGCTGGAGAAGAAACAAGTGCTGAATAAGTGGTGGTGAATTGGGAAAGAAGAAATCCTGGAAATTAAGATATTCTATATTTAAAAAGAACAAAAAAGAGACCTCATCAGTAGCTTCAATAAAGCAACATGCAGGCCCCAAATGCCTTCTTAATAGACTTTGAAAGTTTAATTTCCTATGTAAATTATTTTATGGGATATTAGATAAGTTACATAAAAATACATACCTAATATATTATAAAAATTTGTAAGTGAAAATCAAGTATTTGCAATATAATAGAAGTGCTAGGTCTTCCCTCTATTAGTTATCCTGTGTGCTTCTTTTTTCTCCTTTCCAGATGGTACCAATTAAGAGTAAGACCCCCCCATCCTAACAGATGTTAACCAAATAAGCACAATCTGAGTCTTTAATGAATAAATCTAGACATGGTTACTATACCCAAGAGAAGTAAGAATAAATATAATATACACAGTAAGCCAAACAGGTTAGTTTGCAATGACTAGACGAGTCCAAACTCTGCTGATATTTAATTTTCAGTTGTTTCTTGTACTAGAAATTAGTATTTTAATATTTATAAAAACATTGAAACCACAAAGTCCTAAATCCATTGACTTCCTCTCATCTCTTTTGACTTTAAGTAAGTTGTTTATTATTTGTCTCTAAAATACTTATTATTGTTTTTAACAAAACAGAATAAAAGACTAGTAATATTCTGAATCAGCAGCTTGTAGCAAGGAGGAAGGCTGTAGTTTGAAGTGTTTGTTATAGGTAGAGTGAATATGTTCCTTTTAAACACGTTCTCCTAGCTCTAGGAGATTTCTGTTGAACTCAACCATAGGATTTCTTCTGTGATCATTTCAGATTGCAATGCATAATGGAGATAAAGCCTAGGTGCTCAAACCCAATTCTAGCTGAGCCATAATATTTTACTGAACAACAGGTGGCACTAAAGAGACACATTCTGTGGAAACTAATTAAAGAGATGGCTTTCTGCTTTAGTCCAGGTTTCTACAATTGCTCCTAAAACAAATACTTGGGAGTGAGAAAAAAAAAAAAAAAAAAAAAAGGGAGGGGGTGATCCAGGTTTCTCAGCACACTCTCTATTGCTTCTACATATGTCACATCTACTATAGACATTTTTTTAAAGCTCAATTAGTAGCATAAATGGTTTTCTTCTTATGAAGACTTCTGATTCTGCATTTTACAAGCCAGTGTTGGTTTCCTCATTAGTGTACCTGTGGGGTAAGCTTGTTCTAAAAGCAGAATCCAGCAGAGGCCCAGAACCAGTCAAGCCAAAGGGGTGCTTTGTTAGAAATCTGCCATATTACTAGAACATTTGGTTTCTGAACTGCCTTAAAACTGTGACCTTTTTCACTGCCAAATAAATATTCTACAAGCTGCACTGGTGTGGAACAGAAGTATCATCCAAGAGTTGATGATGTTTAGCACAGATATATGTGTGTGTGTGTGTGTGTGTGTGTGTGTGTGTGTGTGTGTGTGTGTGTGTGTTCTGACATTCTTGTCATTTTAGATTGAATAACAGGAATCATAATACTGAGCAGGTACTGATTTCCCATCACTTCCTCTTTTGGCAGGTTTCCCTCATGATCTTTTGGGAAAACCCTTTTCTGACTCAAGCAACAGTAAATAAAATGTCAAGTCCTGATGAAAATCACATGACTGGGTTAATTTGTACTAAAACTACAGATGATATCTGTTCCAATGGGATCTGTCCCCAATTATTATTAGTTGCAAACATTAGTTACAAGACTTGGATAATACAGTCTGAAGTTCAACTAAGAGGTTTTACCCAAAGAATCCAGACATAGAGTTTAGTATCCATTCTCTTTATACCATTTCGCCAAGTGACTCATTTAAATTTGAGAAGCAAATCTGTCATGTATTACTGATTCAGGTTAACTATTTCTGCCCAATGCTTTCCATACAGGATTTGATTATATATTAACCTAGTTTTTCAAAACCTATAACTTAAATATAATCTGCATTTAATTTAGTAGGTCTCAGCATCCCTTCACACTCTTAAAAATCATTGAGGACTACAAGGAGTTTTTATAGATGTAGATTGAATCTATGGATATTTACTATATTAACAATTATTAGTAACAGTATTAAAATTTTGGACACTGAATCCTTTGAAAGGGTCTTGTGGATTCCTAGGGGTCCCAAGACCACACTTGGATAACATAATTGATTTATTTTACTTTATGGACTAGGGTAACTTTTATATAAACTCATAGAAATCAATAAGAATAATCAACAATATAATTACCCAGTATTCAAAGTAATCACCCGACTACATTCAAATTCTTATTACTAAAAAGTCAAGATTTTTTTTTCTTATTGTGTTCCTAAAATCTCCCAATCATGAAAAAAAATTCAAACAGAGATTATGTTACTTCCAAATATCTACTATGTTATACTGTTGCTGCTCTATCTATAGTAGACCAATCAACAAGCATCTATTAATTACTGATTGTACATAGATCCTGGGGACACAAAACCAAAAATGAAATAGTCCCTAAGAAGACAACAGATACATACATAATATCTTAGTGAATTTTGTTGGCTGACTTCTACTGTAGAATGTACCACAGAATAATTTCCTTCCATTCAAGATTATTATCAGATACCTTATTAGAGTGTGGAAGCTATCTTAGGTTCTTGAAGCTTTACTGGTAGATCTTAAGCCCTAGCAGTTACTCTCAAGTCAGAGCATTTTGGAGTGCAGTCTCTGTAATGGGCTTTGAATGTATCCTCCCAGGACTAGACTAACTGAATCAGAGAGGTTCATTACCAAGTTGGCAAGACAGTGATGCTTTTCTTTTTTTCTTTTGGCCATATTGACTCTTAAAAACCATCTACTATGTAGCAGTGCTGGCAGAAGGAGTGCCTACATGAATGAAATGACAGCTCCTCGATGTATTGAAGTATAAACAATTGCCATCTAGGGCTCACTATAGAACTAAGAATAATACAGTAGGGAGTACTATGGCTCTCTTTCCTTTTAGAACTGTCAAAGATGCTGGTTCATGAGAACCTGAGCTCTCTCTGAGGAGTTTGCTTGCTCCTAGCTATATTTGCTGTGAGACCTTCACAACCACTTTACCTTGAAATAGGGATTTCTACACCTTTTAGTGTTATGGTGAAGCCTAAGGACCCCTTCTCAGAATAATGTTTTTAAATGCATCCAATAAAATATATAAAATTATAAAGGAAACCAATTATATTGAAATAAAGACATAAATTTTCCCCGACCCAAATTCACAGACCTTTAAGGGGTTTGTGGACTACACAGGTTAAGAAGCCCTGACTTAAAGGGACTTTTATTTATGTTCAAAGCAGGTGTGTCCCTGAATATCAAGCTTAAAAGGAGGTGTGAGGAGCCTTTCATCTTCTCCTTACTCCCAGCTAGACTCTAAATCCTCAGATACTATTGCTGAGGGGTTGGATCACATTTGAATTCAGCTCACATAATTTGGCCATAATACTTCAAACCCTTATGAAGTGCACACATGCGCACACATGCACACACACACACACACACACACACACACACACACACAGAAACATGCACGCAATGTGCTTGTTCACAATCTTATAAATTTTGGACTCAAATGTGCATGTGTATGACAAGGGGTCACCTTCCAGATGGAATAAAACTAACCAGACTCCCAGGCAGACTCTACCTCCTGAAGCCAGTCCTAAGCAACTTGGCATCTTATTGAATCCAGGGTACTTTGAGGGCCCAAAGAACACCAGGAAAGAGCAAAAATTGGCAATGAATAAGAATCCTCTGTGCCTTCTCATACTCCAGTGTGTACTTCAAACATCAGAAACTGTTCCAGATTGCTGCCTTACAGAGACTTCATGTGCCAGGTTTATCACTTGAGAATTCAGGAATACTAGATGAATTACTAAAAGTTAGAAGAGGAAAAAAAAAAGTTGGATGTCTTAGAAAAGATGTCTCATTTTGGTTTAATCCTAGAACAGACTTATTCTCTTCACTACACTCCCAAACACTGTGTTCTGTTCAAACTAATTTTAAATAAGGAACAAATGGGGCCCTCGTTGCTTGCTTTCACACTATTTCATAGCCAGCTTGATCTCACAAAATCAGGAAATGTTTGCTGATATGTTTGCCCTGAATTTTCTTGAAGCAATAGGCAAGGCTTAGATCTGAAGCAAGTGATGCACACAGCAGCCAATTCTCTACATGGAAAACCTAAATGAAAAAATATGGTGTAACAGAATGCAGCTACTATTTTGAAAGAGCCCGATCCAACCTAGAATTTGTTAAAAGTGGTTTCAAAAAGATCTAAGTCTCACAAAATGACATTCCTACCTCTTGTTTTTGAGAGTATAAATAGATATCTATCTCCCCACTCTGAATCATTGTGATGAGTTGCATTTGAAATGTCTACTACTTGGGGTCATATTCATTTCTGAATGGGAGCAATCCAGACACATAAAAGCAGAGATGAAGCAAAATTGCCATTTGTAGCATTTTTATAACACAACCTCCTTACCAATTTTAAAAAGCACCACTGAGTGAAATGCATTGAATCCGTGAATCTGTGCCTATCTTTATGAAGTCTGTGAATATGATAACTATGCTTTTAGAATAATACTAGGATGGAGTGACTTTTTTCCAATACTCAAAAATTTAAAAGGGATTGACATGCATAGAAATAGTTGAGCTTAGCACCTAGTTAGCATGAATAATTAAGTAAAATACTTAAAATACTTCCTCTCCACCTCCACTTCCCAAGCTTCATCATTCATGAGCTCCTCCTCAGACTTGCTTTAGCCTGATCCTGCCTCTAGTGGTGACTTTTATAGTGATGGGTCCCATATGTAGAGTTCTGTCTCTTGAAATCTGTTCAAATCAATGTTCATTAGACGTTTTCAATTTATTGGTTAATTTTGATAAATATTTTCTCCCTCTTTTTGTTTTACTTTATTAATATATTTTGCTTTTATGTTACCTGCATTTCCTTTGAAAATATCAGCAAAATATATTATAAAAGTTATAATCAGGTATCTTGACACATGCCTATAATCAGTGTTTCTTAGAACAACTAGGTCTGGTACACTTGAGTTGGGGAGTTTTGAGTCAAAGAAAAAGCCAATGGTGCTTGCTCTCTATCTGGCACAATCATTGTGAACCTGCAACAAGAGATCTATCAGGCTGCCAACTAGCCCAAATAAGAAAAAAAAAAAAAAAAAAAGGAGCAGACTTGCCACTTCCAACTTGATAGACAGAGCCAGTCTCAGGGGGGGAAAAAGCAAAGGAATATTCTAATATATACAATAATGTATCTTAAAAGAACTTCTATAAATAATACAAAGTAAAAAAGAATCAGGAGTACAATGCATACAATAACTACAAGAATGTAAGTGGAATCAACAATAACAATGAAGTAAATGCCGCTAAATTATAATAACCAAACTTGTCAGAAAAAAAAAAAGATATAAGAATGCACTTCCCTCCATCCTACTTCTTTGTAACAATGGAAGACTATAGAGATGAGATAGTATATATAACGCAGGATTTCAATGATATGTTGGTTCGTTTTCATGAGCTGCTTTTTTTTTTTCTCCTCTTTTTCTTTCTTTCTTTTTTTTTTTTAATAATAAATAGTTCTCTGGTTAAGGAAAGCAGCAGAAGGGAGATATATGTATAGGGAAATAACCATGATAAGAAAGGAAAGATCATTTATTAAGTGCTTACTATGTGAAAATCACTGAGGTTTTTTTTGTTTGTTTGTTTTGTTTTGTTTTGTTTTTTAAACAAATATCACCTCATTTGATCAAAAGCCTCAATTATCAATAAAACTTTTTTTAGGAAGAAAGTTGATTTGCTATAAGAAGAACAGGACCTCAAATGGCATAAAACATAGGACTGGGTGACAGCACCTTTAAACAAAGATAATTAATAGAAACGGTCAGTCAACGATAGAAAAGATTCCCAGTGAAATGACACTTCTCTTTTCCTCTGAAATAAACCTGAGAGTCTCTTGTTCTCACCAACGGAAGAAACTGGTTAATCAAAGGAGTAAGAGAAGATGTCAGAAGATTTCTAGGCCCTGGGAAAAGGATTGGTTCATCTTTCATATATGAACATAATTCGTGCCCTCTTGGGGCTGAAGAACGGAATGGAGATAACTAGGTTACCATGCAAGGGTGATGTAAGTGCCCACTTTTGAGGACATATATACAATATATAGACCCCTTTTAGAAGAGTATGTTGAGTCACATACAAACTATCAAATATTAAAATTTTATCTATTGGGAAGTTATGGTTTTAGAAGAGAATGTTATTAAGAATATTCATACTTTTTAAACCCACAGGAAATCAAGACAGGATAGAGAACAGAGAACAATAAACACTAGATGGCACTTCACAGCAAGGAAGGTGAGCAGAGGGTATAAGGGGTTTTTTCTTCCTATAAATATATCTATAATTCTACACCTAATAATACAAAAGTCATATTTGCTTATCTCATCACAAAAATATATTTAACTCAGTTTATTTTTTCTGGTTTGCTAATCCTTTCCTAATTATTTCAGTATTTTTAAAACATATCCAGATACCTCTAAAATGTTAATTCAAGGACCAGCTTCATAACAATAATATTGGAAACAAGTGAGATGCAAAAAAGCTCTATTTGAAATGTTTAGGACCTTTATTTAAATTCAAAATAGTTTTTACTAGTCTAACAAAAAAAAATTGAGCAAAAAGTTGCAGATTTTTTTTTTCCTGGAACAACCTAAGAAAAAAATCAACCAACAGAAATTTGTTTAATAATAGCATGATTCAATATTTATTAATGAGTACCATTACATGAGAAGCGTAGTGCTAGGAACTGGGGGTACAAAGACAAAAGGGAAATAGTTATTGTCTTTCAGAAACTTAGATTCTACTAACAAAATACAGCAAGTATACAGATAAATAAATGCAAAATAATTTCAAAACATAGGGAGTTCCTAACCTCTAAGTGGCTCAAAAAAGACTTCATGTAAGAATTTGTACCTGAGCCATATTTTGAAAGATACTATAGAATTTATGAGGCAGAGATGAGTTAGGAGTTCATTGTAAACTTGTAACTTTACCTATACAAAAGCAAGGAGAAAAATAGGTAAATAGCATTATTTACAGACTAGTTTGAATAGAATTTAAAATGATCAGAAATTATGAAGGATTTAAAAAACCAGCTTGAAGATCATATATAATTGATCATCCAAGTAATAACAGTAAACTGCTTATGATTTTAGAGTAGAAGAAGGTTATGGTCAAATGTGTATTTTAGGAATATCAATTTGGCAACTGTGTGAAGGTTGAAATGGAGAGGAGATTAGAAGCAAAGCTACACAGGGAGAAAAAAAGCATGAAATGTTTTATGACACTCTTCTTGCTGCTTCTTGTTATCTCTCAAATAGCTCTCAGTACCACTGTTGACAGTATTTATGCATGGATTGAGTGTACATGAGATATACTTGGTGATGGGATGAGGAGATAACAAGATGAAGCACCCCAATATTAACCATTCTGATTTCCTAGTCACATATGTTTCTTCTGATTTCTTTTATCAATTTTTTCTTTTAAGTAAGAAAGAATCTCCTATTTCTAGCATCGGTCCCTTTCTACTAATTTTTTGGTTCTGAACATTTAGTTGAAAACTTCATTAGATTGTTCTTTTTTCTTTTTAATATGTTTATCTCATATTAATGAATCATCCAATCTTCTTCAAAAAGAATTCTTTTTCTCTTGCTATATTCTTAATTCTCATGTAGCTGAAATGATTCTTATTGTTTATTTTAATTGGTATGAGGAAGGAATAAAAGAATTATTTTTAATTTGGCCAAATGAAAATTAATGAAGGAAATAATAACTTGCTTACTTAAGCAAGAATGGGTGTATGTAAGAGGATTAGCTCTAAGCAAAATCATGAAGTGACATTTTTATCTTCAGTGCAACCAATCTCTTGGCCCTTCTAGGCCTTCTTCTTCCCTACCCTTCTGATTGTCTTCTTTCCCACTGTACCCCCCCAATATGTAAGAATCTCTTTGTCCTTTCCATCAAAACCAGCTCCCAGGCATTACCAATGATTTATATCACAGTATGAATATGAGACCATCTGTTGCTTGTCCCCAGGGTATTTACATAGTAAACTTCATCTCTAATTGTAAAAAAAATAAAAATAAAAAAAAGCATCTTGATAAAGAAGTCATATAGTCACACATCATTGATATTTTTTTTACTGGGGATACAAACGCCCTTTAAAACCTGAAGGATGGGAGTTGGACCCATGATATTACCGACACAAGAAATGCCTTCCTTTCTCAAGTAAATTCCCTCTACCAATGCAGGTCAGCATATTCTTTAGGAAATTGACAAATTAAGCCCATTGTCAAATAGCCAATATTCAGAAATTAGCCTTGAACCCAGGTCTTCCTGGCTTTGAGGCTGACTATCTACTGCTCCATAGTGTTTCTTCTCAAGTTCTGAGAGCACTACAAATAGATAGCTGCCAATTCTGATTTTGCAGTAGCTTAGCTAAGGAAAAAGATATTCACTAGGGTCAAGGACAATTCAAAATAGATTAATCTGGTAATAAAAGTGACTTTATATCATTATAGTTCTCAGAAAGCATTTAAATACTCAGTGTTGTCAGGTAGCATGGTTAAAAAAAAAAAACAAAAAACTTGCATTTTCAGAAAGAGCGTACTGACATAGACCAATATACAAAGAATACGCACTTAGCATAATATAAAAAGAAGCCTTACCAGGAAAAGAAAATGTTAAATATTTACATTATGTGCTGACCAGATGGTGACTTGGGGAAGGTCAAGAGCTTCTCAAATAGACTGGTAAGTGTAGGGAAAATTCTTTTTTATATGTATACCAAAATAGAACATTTTCTGAAAGAAAAGTTGGAAGAAATTTGGAAGAGATAAGACCTTCATCAAAAATTACCAAACAGAAAATAACTATAAGAATTCATCTATCTAAATCAATAATTTCAAGAAAAAGCTCAAATTTTCCTTCTATTCTTTACAACTAAACCCTTTTTAAGTCCAGTTTTTATATGAGATTTTTTTCCAAATTCCTATTTTTGTTATAATTTTCTGAAGAATCCATTAAAAACTTTATAAGTTTTTCCTAAGAAAGTCTCAATTGTTGATTTTTCAATGAGCTAACCCAAAAGTTTGGGTTTGTTTTGGGTTTTTTTTTTTAATTCAGTACAAGTATATATTATAGGTTTAATGAAAATATTGATAAAAGAATAGCTCCTGCCCTACTTCACAATATTAATCAATTCTCTAATATTGCAACAAGATCTTTTGAAAGAATGACTGCAACATATTTCATTCTAAAGGGTTGTAGATGTTACTTAGTTCTTACTATATACATTAATCAACAGAAAAGCTTTGTGCTGGGTTACTCAGAAGTCTAGTTTATTTTAGTTATTAGTTATTTATTTAGTTATTAATCTTACTAATATAAGCATACTAGTCCCTGGGTTGAATACACTAGTATGCCCTGGAAAATATTCCCTTTGGCTCTTCCCTTTAGGGTGTGTCACCATTTCTAATTCATATAAAATGCATACCTATGTTCATAATATACTTGTACAAATTGAATTATATGCATTTCTTCATTATGTTACAAATATTATCTGATTAAAATTTCATTGTATTCAGAAGCATTTTTTAAAATTTCTGCCATTATTATCATTATTACCAGCTCATTATATTACATCTTTTATTTTTACTCATAACCACCATATTCAGTGCTTTGTTCAAAGCTGAACGCGGAAGTCCAGTTAATAATCTTCTTAAGTTGATGTCAAGGCTCTAAACATAAGCCCCTACTCTAGGAACTAGAAATAATAGTGTTGTCATATCACAGAAACCAAAAGAGCCAAGCTGTGGGATGAGCAAACAGACATGAGGACTAGTGCTGAGAATTGTATCAGCCTTTCTCTCCCTCAGCAGCACCTACAAGTTGTAGAGGTAAAAAAAGGAAGGGCTGGGGCAGCTAGATGGTGCAGTGCATAGAGCACCAGCCTTGAATTCAGGAGGACCCGAGTTCAAATCTGGTCTCAGACACTTAACACTTCCTAGCTGTATGACCCTGCGCAAGTCACTTTAACCTCAGCATCAGAAAAAAAAGAAAAAAAAAGAGCCAGATCCAATGGAATGTTGTTTATTTTGGTCTGCTGTCAAACTGAAGTTTCAAAACTGACAATTTTAGAAGTAAAGTTAACATTTTTTAGTGATAAAGCCGTAGGTTTCAGGGCCCTTGTGTTCCTACATGGCTTTGCTGGTGTGTCACTGTGTTTTGCTCTGTTGTATAATTTCATAAGGAGGTCTTACATACAAGTCATGCAACAAGCTGCCTGAGATGTTGAGCACACAGAAGGATGCGGGTGATGACAACACTGTGTCACAAGGCCAGGGATTAATATATCTTTGATGGTACTTTTCTCATTTCCTTATCATTCAAATGTGCTCAGCCGGAAGCTATGAGAACCTGATGGAGGGACGCATAGGAAAGTAATCTTAGAAAACAGAATGATGTCCAAGAAATCAGAATGGAAGAAAAGGCAGGAGACAAGTATTGTGAACTGAAGTTAAAGCAACATCTTTTATTTAGCACGCTGATCTAAGCAAAGAGGAAAAAGTATACAAAGAGCTCCAAGTAATCACACAACCAGCTTCATATGGAGAAAAGTATTAATGACTAGTGGAAATGAGGTGGTACAGTGGATGGAGTGCAGGGCCTAGACCTATCTTTCTGAGTTCAAATCTGGTCTGAGATATGTCTAGCTGTATCATAGAAATATAGAAATCTCTTAACTCTGTTTGCCTCAGTTTTCTTACCTATAAAATGGGTGGGAGAAGGAAGAGGCTAAATACCCCAGTGTTTTTGCCAAGAAAACCCCAAATGGGGTCAAGAAGAGTCAGACAAACTACTGGGCTTATATCCCAAAGAAATACTAAAGAAGGGAAATATGCCAAAATGTTTGTGGCAGCCCTTTTTGTAGTGGCTAGAAACTGGAAAATGAACGGATGCCCATCAATTGGAGAATGGTTGGGTAAATTATAGTATATGAAGGTTATGGAATATTATTGTTCTGTAAGAAATGACCAACAGGAGGAATACAGAGAGGCTTGGAGAGACTGATGCTGAGTGAAATGAGCAGAACTAGGAGATCGCTGTACACTTCAACAACAATACTGTATGAAGACATATTCTGATTGAAGTGGATATCTTCAACATAGAGAAGAGCTAATTCAGATCCAATTGATCAATGATGGACAGAATCAGCTACACCCAGAGAAGGAACACTGGGAAATGAGTGTAAACTGTTTTCATTTTTTGTTTTTCTCCCCAGGTTATTTTTACCTTCTGAATCCAATTCTTTCTGTGCAACAAGAAATTCGGTTCTGTACACATATATTGTATCTTGGATATACTATAACATATCTAACATGTATAAGGCTGCCTGCCATCTAGGGGAAGGGGTGGAGGGAAGGAAGGGAAATATTGGAACAGAAGTGAGGGATAATGTTATAAAAAATTACCCATGCATATGTACTGTCAAAAAAAAGTTATAAACTAAAAAAAATTTTTAAAAAGAGTTAGACAAGACTGATATGACTGAACAATAACAACAGTGATATTTTAAAATATATCTCAATAAAACATTTAAAAGAAATTAACCAATTTACTATGTGTAGTGCACCTTGTCAGAGTCAAGAAATCTTGCTGTCATGAAGCTTACATTAGAATAGGGGGACAAGAAACAATCAATTAGAATTCAACATAGCATCACATGACTAATAAAAAAGTACAATAAAATATCTCAGACTTCAAATAACTCATTTTAGGCCTTATTATTTTGGTCCCTGACCTCTAAAAAATATCCAATACTGTGCTGGACAAAATGATTTATCTAACTATACCCATAGTTACTCTCCCTTACCCAAGTGCTCAGCCCTCTTATACTCTCCAAATTAATCCGAGCCCCATGGTGCAACCCAAATTAAGATTGGCTTTTATGGGCAATATTCTATGCTCTAAATCCATCTTCCCTTTACTCTCATTTTCTCCTATGTAGACCTGTTCTTACCTTATATTTGGGGAAAGGTCTAGATTTAGTTCACGATAAGAAATTAATAGTTAATAACAAAGAATATTTTCCTTTTCAGGGATATTTACATCTCCCTTACTAAAGGGAATTAATCTCTAATGTTGAAATTTCAAGTATCAGCAGCAGATTTATAAGAGAGATATTTGGAGATTGCAGAATAGGATTGCAGCATTCCCAGAATTCCTAAAATTATGCATATAGATAACTGGGCTACGTAGTTTATATTTCAGATCAGATTTGCTCCAGAGTTTCAGGGGAGGAAATCTTCTGTAGTACTTTCCCTTAATTATTCATCTACACAAAGGTATTAGGTTTATCTAGTTATGCCTTTGCTTTTTTGAAGAAAATGTCATGGAAAGCAACTGCTATTCTTTCCATCAATGTCCTTTGATGTCAATTTCAAGAAATAATACTGAATTGAATAGACTATTGCTCTGACTCGGTATGTCATGTTCTACTTGGTCTGAATAATCACTCTCCTATGATGAACAGTCATTTTTCTTTGAAATGACATATTAAAAAGGAAAAAGAATCCAACCCCTGAGAAATCGAAATTCTCAGACCAACCAAACTGACTAATAAGGACCTAATGACAGATCTGTGTCTTTCAATCCTACCCTTAGTTAGGTACAATATTTGTCAAATGGAGCAAGCTGAACCTACAGTTGGAGACCAATGAGACATGTCTGCCAGAGTTTGAGAGCCAGGGGACCAGAATTGAGATAAGCCATTACAGTAGCTCCCCCAGAATTTGGATCAATTATTTTAAATTTTTTTCTTAATTGTACATTATTTTTCTAATCATTTTATAAGCTAAAATTAAGGTAATGTGAGGCACAAAATTTCACGGTTAATATATTAGTAAAGCACAAATTTACCAATAACTAGGACCTTAGCTTTCTAAGCAAGGATGAGATTTTATATGAGGGGATAGTTTTCTTTTTGAGATTTTTGGGTAGTGCAGAACAAAGAACAGGACAGTAGATTGGTTACAAGAATTTAACATCATGAAGGGGGAAATCAATATGATTGGTTACAGAGCTAAGAAGTAGAGGACACTATGAATGGTTAGAAATTGGAAATGAGGGGTTAACAAAAACCCACTCCTTTCCTCAAACATGCCCATTGTTTGAGTCTACCTGCAAGGTTAAAGAAAGTAACCAGCTTCTTTGGATAACAAACCAGGCATCCTTGACATAAAGCTTGGTAGAGCAAAGATACTAAACCAGATCCACTGTTTACCCCTATCCTGGAAGAATTACAGATTTCCTTCCAAGAATAGAACAGTGATTAGTAGAAATAGTTTTCTAAACTTAACCCATTACAAAGTTATCTGAATTTTTTAACTAAGTTCAGAGACAAAAAAAAACAGCAACTTAAGCAGTTACCATACAAAAATCAATTAACTGATTAGTTGATAACTAAAAGATGATACAGAATCAATCTAATTATTTCTATTTTAATACTGAAACTTTGTGCTTATCAGATACAATCAGAACTGCTTGAAATCAGGAACTATTTTTCTTTCTTTATATCTCCAGTACTTAGCTCAATGTCTAGTACATAATAGATATTTCTTGACTGACTGACTGACATAGTGTATCTCAAAAGTTATGTAACACAACTTTTGGCAGCTCCTATCAGATGGAAAGGCTTTGAATATTGTATATGATTTTGTGGTTTTTGTCCTAGCCAAGGTAACTATAGAGAGCCTCCTCACCTAAAGATTGATCAACAGGTAATGACATTTTAAGGGGCTTCAAAGTCAATATGAGTTAGCATTGTGATGTGGCAATCAAAAACAAAACAAAACAAAAGCACTTAACCTGAAAAAAGACATCCAGCATTTCTTCTTTCTTCCATTCCTAATAATTTGTCAACTATTTTGCTCTCTCTCCCTCTTCCCTCTAATCACTGGTGAAATATCTCTGTACCTCATTTTATCTATTTTCTTCCTTCTCCCTCTAAGACCTATTTCCACCATGCATTAATGTTAGTCATTTACAATCTCTTCTGCACCACTGGCTCCTTCCATTTTCCTATAAATGTGATCAGATACCCCCAATACATAATTAAAAGAAGAAGAACAAGAACAAGAAGTAGAAGGAGAAAATAGAGGAGAAAGAGGAAAACAATAACAACAATAACAAATAACAATAAACAACAACAACAACAACAACAACAAATACTTCTCTTTGCCATTTCTTCAACCATTTACCCATTCCTCTCCTCACTTTTCCTGGTAAATATTTGGCTTTAAAGCCTTTAGCACCTGACCCCCCCTTATCTCTCCAATTTTGTTATATGTATCCCCCTCCACATACTAGGCCACAAGCTGCTTTGCTTTTTCTCAGACAAAAGAATCCATCCCCTTATATCATATTTTCACTGGCTATTCTTTAATAGCTAAAATTTTCTTCCTCCTTATATCTATCTTCTGGCTTCCTTCAAATATCCTCCAAAATATAAACTTCTATAAGGATTCTTTCTTAATCTCCCATTAATGCCAATTCCTATACTCTGGTATTATCTTCAAATTATCCTGTATATTTTTTTGTTTGTACACAGTTGCTTACACATTATCTCCCCTACTAGAAGTTCTTTGAGGGCAGACACTGTCTTTTTGCTATTTTTGTATCCCTAAATTCTTAGCATAGTGTCCAAAAACACAAAGTAGACATTTGATAAGTGCTTGTTCTCTTGAAAAATCTTTTTAAAACTTAGAACCAAGTAATGTCTTCAATACTTCAGCATCTACTTTCTTCTCAGACTCTTGCAATCTGTCTTTTTCTCTTTTAACCAGTCTTCATACAGAACAGTCTCAAGATCCTTCAATACTTTGGTTGTTCTCTTCAGGAAGCTAATTATTTTATACAAGCCTTCCACTTTCTCACTCTCCATTGTCTCCTTTCAGATTAATTTGAAAAGCCTTTTTGTAAGCATCTTTCTTTCTTCCTTTTACAGAGCAGTAAGTATTAGCTTAGCTCTTCTATTCCTTTTTGGTGATTGTATGAGAAAACCGAGAGTAGTTATTGATTGATACTCTATATCCATCACCTTTTCAAGAATAATTGTATATCTAAATATCTTTAGAGTTATTGTTTTGAATTTTACTTTCTTTATACATGAATCTTTATTTTTATTTATTAACTTATAATGAGCTAGGAATTCTTCCAGGTAGTTTATATGTTTTGACAGTCCCTATCACATATACCTCAGTCTTTCAAAACTATAAATATTTATTTAGTGAAGTACTGCCTACCAGACTTTCTACTGACCATTGCCTAGGAAGCTCCATAAAGTACTTATCTTTATGAAATTTAGAGTATGCTAAAAAGTCAGTCAACAAACATTAACACCATGATCACAGCTAAACCTTAACCCAAATAGGTTATGTAAAATCTCTAAAGTATATGTTCTATTATCTATAACTATAATGAAGTTATCATATATAGTAATATCTCCAACCAATGCTAGAAATATTATTCAAAGTATATATCTTACTCATTGTAAGTGAGGAGGGCCATCATTGTATGAAAAGGAAAATATTGTTATATTTTAAATTATGATATTTATTTTTGCAAATGACAACTTGGGTCTTCTGATAAATAAAAAGATACATTCATTGGAATAAAGCACAAAAATTATTCATAAGGTTTTATAAGCAGATAGAAAAGCATCAGATGACTTTTTAACGTGAGCAAATGCCAAATAAATGAACTTTGAGAAAATAATCAAAATCTTCTAAGACAATGATCTCTATGCTATCACTTATAACCTAAACCAAAGAACATAGAAACCCATTACAGATTTTACTCAGTTAGTCCAGATTCAATTGTTCAGTCATTTTTCAGTCACATCCAATTCTTTGTGATCCCATTTGGAGTTTTCTTGGCAAAGATACTGGAATGGTTTATTATTTCCTTCTCTAGCTTATTTTACAGATGAGTAAAATGAGGCAAAAAGAGATCAGGTGACATATTAAGGGTCACACTTCTAGTAAATATCAGAGGCTACATTTGAATTCAGGAAAATGAATCTTCCTAACTCTAGGGCATACCACTGCATCACCTGGCTGTCCCTTATTAGAAAGACTAGGATATGCCCCTTATTAAATTCGATTAAAGGACTTTAAAGAAGTCCCATAATTTCTTGCGACTTTGTAGAGGACCGCAGATATTGGGGAACTCTGAGAAAAGTATAGTTGAAGCAAAGATATTTACAACAGGGTTTTTACTGGGTGTTATTGATGATATAATGATTCTCTAGTTCACATATATACTTAGCACTTAACATGATGATATAATGATTCTCTAGTTCACACATACATAGTATGCTATAATGATGTAATTGTAATAAGGTATATAAGGGCTAAGAAGGACTGGAAGAGAGACATTCTATCTTTGACCAGCCTCGTGATTGCTGTCCTGCCTCCTTCACACCTCCAATAAGCTAACGGAATACTCTGTTGCATTTTGCACATGGGGTCTCTCTGTAAGTCCCTTGCCAAAAAGGACCTTGTATTCCCATGTTCGGCATCATAGCCTAGTTATAAAAGGCATTTGTGCCCACTGTGGCACAGCATCTTATGATCTCCTCTAAAGAAGCATCCTTGTGTAGTCCCAGAATAATTCTTCTACAAACCTCATTAGCATTTTCTCTAGCAGGTTGTTTTATCATAATTTTTGTTGCTGCATTTTCACCAATAGTTCATATGACAGATGTCTGCAGACATCCTACAAAATCAGCAAAGGATTCTGTTAGGTTCTTACTAAGTGCTAATGAGATAATGAGATATTAGGTTTTTACTAAGTGCTAAGTCGGTACTTAACAATTTTCTAGTTCCAGCCTTTCCTGGGAGTTTGACTTGTGAATTCCTGGGGAAGAGCTTGCATGCTTAGGAGGAGCAAGTTCATTGGTTGAAGTATTTCTTCCCAGAATTGTTAAGTACCGACTTAGCACTTAATAAAAACCTAATATCTCATTATCTCATTAGCACTTAGTAAGAACCTAACAGGATTCCTTTGGACCTTGCATTATTTTTGTGAAGGCTTCCCCTCTATTTTGTCTTTCTGGGAGAGAGCTCCATGCTTTAATAGCAACAGCAGAAATTTGCTCATATGCTATCAAAGGGTAATTAATCTGTGTTAAAGTGTCTGCATAAAAACTTAAATCTACTAGTTGATCAAAGGTGACTGGTATATTAACTCCAGGTTGCCTATTTCATTGGGCTTGTATCCTACAGAGTTCACTATACAAAAAAAAAAAAAAAAAAAAAAAAGCCACAACAAGTTTTGTCCAGGTTCTAAACATGTCCTAGCTATAGATTTCCAATCATTAGGGCTTAAAATTTCAAAAGCCAAATTCTCTAATAACATCTTAATATAAGATAATGTAGACCCATAAAGGGGTCTTTTTCAGATCTTCGATAATTTCTAGATTAAACAGAGTGTATTTTCTTTTTTCTTGACCTGAACAGTAAAACTCTTCAATCACAGAGTATGCTTCTATTTTTAAGTCAGATATATCCTGTCCTTCGTTTTTAGCTTTAATTAATATCTTTTGTAATCATGTCATGGGGGTGGGCAAAGCTGCTGCATGCATGGTGCTGACTGAGAAGCACCACACTCTTTAATTTCATCAGCATTGTACTTAACTCCTTTCTTGTACAATTCTTCATGCTTTTCAGCTGCTTTATCAGTACCATCTCCCTATAAGCTATCCATTCATATCTTTTATAAGGCACAGCTAAATTAACACTGGGTCCTGAAAAGGCAAATCTTTTCATATCCTCCTTATCCAGAGGGATAGAAAAAAGGCCATTCCCTAGGCAATTGAGTAGGAGATGGAAGTCCAGGCTGAAGAATTTCCATAGGTTCCATCTGTTCATTTACTTTTCTCAGATCAGTCAACATACTACGTTTTCCAGATTTTTTTTTTGCCACAAATACAGGGGAATCCCAAGAACTTAGAGAAGGTTGTGAGTGTCCTTGCTCAAGTTGCTCTTGTACTATATCTAATAAGGCCTGGATTTAAACACTTGCTAATATCATCAGACTGCTAGAGCTTTATGTTTGCCATTTGGGAAAAATAAAAGAGGGAGCTAGGAGCATAGGAAAAGCCTGTGCAGTTTGCCTTCCTTTACACACTCCTATGCTCCCTCCAGGGAAGAACTCTGGAATGATGTAATTATAATAGGGCATATAAGGGCTAAGAAGGACTGGAATAGAGACATTCTATCTTTGACTAGCCTCGTGATGGCCCTCCTGCCTCCTTTACTCCTCCACTAAGACCAAGGACTCAGGCTGATCCCAAGGTCCTCCAAAAAAATAACCCGAACATTAGAGGAGTTGAATTTTCTTTCCTATAAAATGGGAGGAGTGCACTAAATTATCTATGAGATTCCTTTCAGACATATCCTTTTAAGATATCTACCATTCCATGATTTATAATTTAGGATCTATGCCTTCAGCCTACCCATGGTGCTTCTGTCCTCACTGAGTCCAAAACATGTTGAGAATCATCAGAGGGGTTTTGACAACAACAAAAGCACCATCCTATTCTTTGTGGGGCTCCTAAATTTGGAATATGGGACACAGTTCTGCAATTCAAAAAATAGAAAAATGGATAAAAGATGAACTAAAATGGTTCAACAGTTTGAAGCACAAAATAAGATTAAGATATTTACTTTGAGAAGACAGAAACTAAGAGGTATAACCCAGACTTCCAGTTTTCCCCTCAATCTGCCCTTTTTTAGGTTCTTTTTCATGCTCTGCCTCTACTTTCCTACTTCTCCACTCTCAACCCATTAGTTAATTATTTCAACTGATCTAGGTAGGAACTGAATGAGGCTTGAGGAAATGTCATAACTATGCTGACTAAGCACATTACAAATTCATGTTATCCAACCTCAATCTAGCTTTCATTGAAGCAAGGCAGACGGTCTCTTGCTCCTTAATTGATTCCCTATTTCACTCTATGGAAGCTATCCCAAGCCTTTTCTTCCTCAAACTCTCCTTTTCTCCTCCTCCCTCCCTTTTCTCATATGAAGACTTTGCTTATTTTACTGAAAAACTGGAGAGCATCTGGCATTTGTTCCCTCTTCTTCTTTTCCTTTTATTCAACCTAGTTCCTCAAAAAGTACTTACATTTTTGCCTCTATTTCCTCTCTATTCATTTCCTTCTCAACGTTACAGAATGGCACTGAATTTCATTGCTCAGCTAAAACTGCTCTGCTCAAAGTCACCAGATAAAATGTTTTTTTTTATCTTTCTTGACTTGTCCTTCTAGACACTCTCTCCTCTCTAGGTCTTCCTGACCTATTCTTTCTTGGTTTACTTCTTACTTGTTTGGTGAATCTTTGGTCTCCTTTACTGTTTATTATCCAATGCACATTCTCTAATTGTATACTTTCTAGTTTTTGTCAGAGCCTCTTCTATTCTCCTATTATAGTTTCTTTTTTAACTATCTCATCATCTCCTTTGTTTTAAATATTATATTTAAGGAGTTTACTCTATACATTTATATTCTGCCTCACATCACCCATTATTATTTCACTGGATGCACTAGAGACATATCTACTACTGAACTCATCATCTTTCCCTCTAAATGCTTCCTTCATCCAAAGTTCCCTATTTCTGTTAAAGATACTGCCATGTTTTCAGAGTTATAGCCTTGATGCTGTTTCAATTCCTCAGCCTCCCTCATTCTATGAATCAAAGCACTACCTTTCAAATACAACCCCTTCTCTCTACTCACTACCACCTTAGTTAAGGCCTTCATCATTCTTACCAGAATTACTTGATCAGCTTCCTAATTGGTTTCCTTGCCTCCATTCTCTCCAATCTGTTTAACACACTGCTATCAAAGTAATTTTCCTTAAGCTCAGATCTGACCCTGGGACGCCTTATTTAACCAACTTCAGCAGTTTTCTAATGCCTCTAGCACCAAATATAAATTTCTCAGGTGAAAAAGGGTTGTGAGTAGAAAAAGTTTAAGTTAAGAAGCCCTGCTCTAGATCATTTTCTCCTTTTTCCTTATATGTGAGGAAACTAAGTCCATGATTTACATAAAGTCAATTGACTACTGAGTAGAAGAACCAATCTTCAAACCCATGTTCAGTATTTCTTTGAGTATGAAACTGCTCAAGACTACCTGAAAAGTCATATAAAAATATGCAAGAGACCACAAACCCAGAGAGTCTAACAGTTTGTAAATCATTTCCTTTAGTTTTTAAAAATGCTCCCAAGAAACTCTTGTGAACTCCAATAATTTGAAATTTCTACATGTACATATGTATATATATATATATATATATATATGTATATATATGTGTGTGTGTATACATACATAGTCATATATACAGAGAGAGAGAAATATAGACATAGATCAAGAGAGAGTGGTGATATAGATAATACAGATTTCACATCAAATTCTTCTCTTTCAAAGAATGGATTATCATGTTATATTTCATAGTGTAAGAAAAGGGTTAAATCAAAAGCATGTATTTTGTATTATTCCACAGTAGGGTATGTACAATTTGAACAAGAGTGACCAGATTGCCTTTTTTAATCAAACTCTGTCTGCTCAGAGGAGTATAACATTGCTGTTCCATTAAATAAAATAATACGTTCTGCTCTTACTTTTAATAGGGCAAGCCCCGGCATTTCCATCTTTCTACTTTACTGACATGAGATCTTATTGAAAGAACATTTTCCCCATTTTGTGATCTTGGTAGTGTGTAGTATATTTTGTTTTTTTTAAATATAGATTTCTTCTGTTTCAACTTCTCTTTGGTGTAATAAATGACAGGGGGAGAGTTGCAATCCAAATAAAATCAAAAAGAAAAAGTGGCAAGTTCCTATATAAAATTTTCTTATTAAATGATGCAACTTTTTCAAAAATTGAGAAATACAAATCAATAACCAAGTATTTATTAATTATCTATTATGTGTGAGACATTAAGCCAGACACTGAGGATGCAAACAAAAAAATGAAATAATCCTTGTTTGCAATAAACTCAAAATTCTAATAGAAGAGACAATAAGTATATGTAATTATATGTGGTATAAAGACAAGGCAAATAAAATATATGCAAAATTGTCAAATTGAAGGTAGATTGCAAGTGAGAGCACCTCGCAATTAGGGGGATCAGGAAAGAATATATGCAGAAGCTTATTCTTACTCTTCATTTTAAAGGAAGAGAAGACATCTGTGAAGTAGAGCTAAGGAAGGAGTGTATTGTAAGCTCAAAGACAAAGTGATAAGAAATGGTGTGTTCTATGTGAGGAATGGAGGGGCCACTAGTTTTATGGGATCACAGAGTGCATGGAGGAAAGTAGTCCAGTGAGATTGGAAAGACAGATTGGAGTCTACATGTAGGACTTTAAAAAGCAAGACAGAGGTTTATATTTGATGCTAGAGTCATTAGGAAGCTGATGGAGTTAATTATATAAGGTAGTCAAAGGGTCAGATCTGAGTTTAAAGAAAATCACTTTGATGGAAGTGTGTTGAATGGATGTGTTGAATTGACTAGAAAGAATATTGATTAAAGATTGTGATGTATTTTTTGTTTGTCTTCCGTTCTTCTAAGAGGACCTGGATATTGAGATGATGCCATGACTTGAAAATTGGATTTATATGAGGCAGAGTTGTACAAAGTTACCAGCCTTATTCTCTCTTCCAAAGTTGGGTCCAAAGACAAGATGTAAATCAGGATGACTGGAAATGGTCCCAAGTGCTGTGGGAAAGCACTTGACTTTTTAAAGTTAAGGTCTTTTCCAAGTCTCAGTTTATCTGAGGCAATACCTATTCAGGGATTCAAAGTAGGTAAGAAATGAGGGGGGAAAATGGTCTTCTTTACTTAGTCCCTTCCCCCAAAAAAATCAATCTTAAAGGGGAAAGCCCATTGAATTTCTAGTTAAAACAGATAAAATTGCTATCTACACTCACTGTGAACCACCAATCTGTGAGTAATAATACCTGTCCTACTGGAGACCCAAATGATCAGTTCCAGTTAGGCAACATAATTTGCTTTCTTTCCTTTCTTCTTACCTTCTTCTTTTTCTCCTTCCTCCTCTCCCTTTGTCTACATAGGACAAAAGGGATACTCTGTGGATGCTCTGCTCAAAAGAATATTAATTTTGATCATTGAAACCTTGCAAGCTATTTGGAGGTTTGCAGGATAGATTTCTTTTTTAAAAACAATTCCTTAAACATTTCAGTTTAAGTGATTTTTAAGTGACTTCACAATCTGGCTCTCATTGATTGGCCAACAATAAGTCCCAGCTCAGACTTCTTTTATAAACTCATTCCCAATCTATAGGATTCTCCCTGAAATTTGAACTTCTACTCCTTTCTTAGCATCATAGGATCATAGTTTACAAAATTAAACCTGGAAGGAAATTCATATGCCAACCCTTTCATTTTTAAGATGAAGAAACAGAAAATTAGAGAAATGAATTAACTTGTCCAAATAGCTGAGCTGAAATAATCCTTCTCTCTTCATTATCTTTTATATTATTCTCCATTTGTTTAATATCTATTAGATCTAACCCATAATCTAGATTTAATTCTTTAAGGGTTGTGACCTGTGTGTTACTTTTTTCTTATATTTAAGAAAAATATTGGAGTACTTAGACATAATAGGTGTTTAATAAGTGATTCTTGAATAAATGCTGAGAATGCTTTCATAACTGATTGCCATAGCAATACTACAACAATTTGTCTGGACTCTGGAATTTGTGTGGCATTAGTGATATGGCCTCAGTTATTGTGACAGGGAATCATTATGGTTAGGCTTCATAATTCCTAAGACTAAACTGCTTTACTAAAAATTATCAAAGAATCAACACCATCAGAACACATTTTTATCATGTAAAGCATTAAGCCTTATTAAATAAGGCAAGATGAAAATAATCAAAACAAGTCCTCAGACAAAAATACAATAAGAATGCATCATAAATGATTCATCCAATTCTATCCAGAGAGCATTATTTATTAAGCACATTCTATAAAGCATTGCCCTATATCATGAAGAAACAAAGAAAGAAAAAAGTGACAAAAGTTTTCCAACCTCAAGGAACTTAAAATCTATTTTAAGGATAAGTGAGTGGGAAAATATGCATATTTGATGATTTTTAGAAACCCAACTTCAGGAACTGAGACTGAAGAAATGAGTAAATTGAAGAATATACTAATCATTTAAAAGAATTATTATAGTTCCAAAAATATCTCAAATTCTAACCTAGAAGGAAAGGATAACTTGATAAAAATTGCAAGCATAAATTCAGAGAAAAAAACTGGATTTTCAGAAAGGATAAGGTTAATTTCTAGAATAAAAGAGAAAGAAAAAAATTAATGAAATTAAAGCTCTGAAAGACAAACTTGGAAAGAGATTAATTAAATAGCATACAACCAAAAGTAGTAAACTTTATCCAAGAAATGGATTGTCTAAAAATTAGAGTAGACATACATTTTTTAACATTGCCAATGAATGAATTTGTTGTTTTACTAATATATTTTGATAAGGGATTTTTTTTCTTTTCCTTGAATGAGAAGGAACTGAAAGGAAAGAAAACAGCTTTTTAAAAATATAGTATTTTCCCAATTGCCTCAGGAAATATATATATATATATATATATATATATATATATATATATATATATATATATATATATATATGTATGTATGTATACATATATATAGTTATTTTATTCTTTCTTAATTACCTGCAAAAACAAATTTTAACATTCATTTTTTGAACATTTTGAATTCAAAATTCCCTCTATCAATTCTTTTCTTCCCCCTTCTCTGAGATGACAATAACTTTGATATAGGTTATACATGTGCTGTCATGTAAAACATATTTTCATATTAGTCATTTAGTCAAAGAAAACAGAAACAAAAGAAAAATGAAAAAGATAAACCAAAAAGTTTTATGAGTCAATCTATCTTCAGACTCCATCAGTTCTTTCTCTGAAGGTGATAGCATTTTTCATCATAGGTCATTTGAATTATCTTGGATCATTGTATTGCAGCAAATGCTGAAGTTATTCCCAATTGATCATCATGCAACATTGCTGTTACTGAGTACAATGTTATCCAGGTTCTGCTCATTTTACTTTGCATCAATTCATGTAAATTTTTCTAGTTTTTTTTCTGAATTCTATTCTATTAGAATCATATATTACAATTTGTTCAACCATTCCCCAACTGTTAAGCACCCTCTGCAATCTTCAGTTCTTTGCCAATAGAAAAAGAGTTCCTATAAAGATCCTTTTTGCTTTTCTGAGAAATCTTTTGAGGTATAGGCCTAATACAGTTATTGCTGGATTAAAGGGTAAACAAAATTTTATAGCTCTTTAGACATGATTCCAAATTGTTCTCCAAAATGGTTGGATTAGTTGACAACTCTACCAAAAATACATTGGTTTCCAATTTTCTCACATCCCATTCAACATTTGTCTTTTTCCTTTTCTACCATTTTAGGCAATCTGATCTGTTTTAATTTGTATTTCTTTAATCAATAGTGATTTAGAGCATTTGAAAAAATAGTTCTGCTAATTAAAAAAAAGAAAATTTTAATTTAAAAAGAAAATTAGAAGAGATTAACCTGAAATGAAGTATTCCATGAGAAAATGGGAAATATTAAAAAATGAAAAGATGGGGAAAATAGAAGAAATGTAAAGTATCTACCTAGAAAATAAGTTAAAGGAGAGATAATTTTAAAATCTCTGGACTCATATAAGGCCTGAAATCAGGAGGACCGGAGTTCAAATCTATTCTCAAACACTTAACACTTCATAGCTGTGTATCCCTGGGCAAGTCACTTAACCCCAATTCCCTCAACAAAGAGAGAGAGAGAGAGAGAGAGAGAGAGAGAGAGAGAGAGAGAGAGAGAGAGAGAGAGAGAGAGAGGGAGGGAAAGAGGGAAAGAAGGAGAGAGAGAGAGAAATCACTGTACTCTATGAAAGTCATCCTAAAAATAAAAATCTAGATTATATTTCAAGAAATTTTAATTACTGCTCAGATCTATTAGAACCAGAGGGAAAAGTGAATATAGAAGAAATTTACCAATTATCTCCTGAGTCTTTCTCCCTGCCCCCCCAAAAGTAAAAAGCTAAAATCCACAATTTACATAGAAGATAGTTGAAGTATTGAAGAATTATATTCAATATCACATAAGAACTAATATCTTCTAATATAAATAAAGATAGATTTTCTAAATATTACAATAGGTAAAGGATATGGACTTGCAAACAAGAATTAACTTGGAAACATTGGAGGAATTTAAAGGGTAAAAATGGAATTTAAAAAGAAAATACAGCTTTTAAGCTTCTCTGACAAAAGACCAGAATTGTTTAAGAATTTTGAAATGCAAACACAAGAATCAAGAGAAATTTAGAAAAGTAAATTTATTTGAACTGGAAGGTGCTATATAATGATAAGGTAGTAATATTTTAATGGTATAGAAATAAGTGTCTCTTAAGAACCTTAATATCTTCAAAAAGTATTGAGAGAGTTAAATAAGAAAGTAGATGGAGATGGAGTAATTCAATTTTGAGGGCTTAAAGAGAAAGAAAAGAAAGTATTAAAATACACAGTGTGTAGAATAAAAAGAAGAGGTGGAATGTTGAGATCCAACGGCTTCGGCCCAGGTGTCTCTCCCCCCTAAGTGGGCCTTCCCAGGTGTCTTTCCCCCCAAGTGGGCATTACCCTCAGACAAATTGTTCTGAGAATAGGCCGACCATAGAATATTCCAACATTGTATCCTAACCGCAAACTGTTCCTGTTCATTGAACCAGCCATCCCCATGTTCCTTTCCCAGGCCCAACCCTACTTCTCCATCACTCCTGCTCCTTTCCCAGGCTCTATCCTACTTCTCTTTCTCATGCTTTTTGCTATATAGGCTGTACCCCAAGAGCAATAAACTGAGACCTTGAGAAGAATCTGCTTGGTCTCGCTCTTCTTTCTCACCCATTTCTCTTTCAGGCTGGGTCCCCCTCGACTCCCCGAATAACTGAGTCCCGGTGGACAGGACAGTGGAAGTTATTTCTTTTAAATTGGGTGTGTAAGAAGAATACTATACATACATGGTATATGAATTGAATACAATGGAATATTATTAGGCTATAAGAGATGATAAAAGAGACTACTTCAAAAAATACTAGAGAATATGCAGTGATACAAAATGAAATTATTACAATCAGGAGAACAATCTATGGAAAGTCATTAAAGTTGGGAAACAAAACGATTTTATTCTCTAAATCAATATTGATTATAAAATGCAAATTAATAAAATTCTGAGGTATCACCTCATATAACTCAGATTGGCTAAGATGAAAGGAAAAGATAATGATAAATGATGGAAGGAAAGTGGAAAAACTGAGGACGTTAATGCATTGTTGATAGAGTTGTGAAAGGATCCAATCATTTTGGAAAGCAATTTGAAACTATGCCCAAAGGGCCATAAAACTGGGCATAGTACCTTTGATCTCAGTGGGTCTGAATGCCAAAAAGATCATAAAAGAGGGGAAAGGACTCACATGCACAAAAATATTTGTAGCAGTTCTTTTAATAGTGGTAACAAACTGGAAAATGATTGGATACCTATCAGGGAATGGCTGAATTAGTTATGGTTATAAAAATATAATGGAATATTATTTTTCCATTAGAAATGATGAACAGGCTGATTTCAGAAAAGCCCGAAAAGACTTGCATGAACTAATGCTGAGTAAATTGAACAGAACCAGGAGAAAATTATACATAATAATAAGATTATGTAATAATCATCTGCAATGGACTTGGCTCTTCACAATAATGTAGTGATTTAAGGCAATCTCAATAGACTTAGGATAGAAAATGTCATTTGAAAACAGAGAATTAAAGAGACTGGATGCGATTGAAGAATAGTATGTCCCCTGTTTTTGTTTGTTTGTTTGTTTTTCCTTTCTCATATTTTCCCCCCTTTTGGTCTAATATTTCCTGCATAAACTGTACATATTTACCCTATATCAGACTGCTTTCTTGTTTCAGGAAGGAGGGAAGTAAGAAATGAAGGGAAAAAAATTTGGAACACAAAGTCTAACTAAAATGAATGTTGAAAATTGTCTTTACATGTTTTTGGAAAAATAAAATATTATTGAGAAAAATAAAATAAAAGCAATAAGTTAAAAAAAAAATTTAAGACAAAGAACTCTGATCAAAGCAATGAACATGTCTCTAGAGAACCTATGATGAAACATTTCTTAACAGAAAGGTGATGGACTCAGGATGTAGAAAAAGACATACATTTTATATGTTTATTGACTATAACTATGTTTGCCTGTTACAAGGGTTGTTTTTCAACCTCTATATTTTAAAAGTATCAATTTATTAATATATTTTTTAAAGTAGCAAGTGGGGGCAGCTAGGTGGCGCAGTGCATAGAGCACCAGCCCTGAATTCAGGAGGACCCAAGTTCAAATCTTATCTCAGACACTTAACACTTCCTAGCTGTGTGACCCTGGGCAAGTCACTTAACCCCAGCCTCAGGGGGAAAAAAAAAAGTAGCAATGGTATGAGATGAAGATTCAGTATCATCCTCTTTTTTTATTATATATATATATGGAAATGTTTGTTTGAGGTGAGTTCATAATAAAGGCTAAAATTATTTAAAATAAATAAACCCTCAGGGGGAAAGGTGAGTATTTAATGAAATAGAGGACTTTCATGCATTCATTATGAAAAGACTAGAGCTGAACAGAAAATTTGACTTTCAAATACAGGACTCTAGAAAAGCAAATAGAGATAATCAAGAAAGGGCAATCATAAGGGACCAAATAAATTTAATCTGTTTGCATTCCTATATGAAAGGATGTTTTTTTTATTAATTTTATAATTATAACTTTTTTTGACGGTACATCTGCATAGGTATTTTTTTTTACAACATTATCCCTTGTACTCCATTATGTTCCAAATTTTCCCCTCCTTCCCTCCACCCCCTTCCCTAGATGGCAGGCATTCCCATACATATTAAATATCTTATAGTATATCCTAGGTACAATATATAGTGCAGAACTGAATTTTGTTGTTGTTGTTGCAAAGGAAGAATTGTATTCGGAAAGTAAAAATAATCTGGGAAGAAAAACAAACAAAAAAAAAAAATGCTCACAGTTTTCACTCATTTTCCAGTGTTCCTTTTCTGGGTGTAGCTGATTCTGTCCATCATTGATCAATTGGAAGTGAGTTGGATCTTCTCTATATTGAAGATATCCACGTCCATCAGAATATATCTTCATACAGTATCATTGTTGAAGTGTATAATGATCTCCTGGTTCTGCTCATTTCACTCAGCATCAGTTGATGTAAGTCTCTCCAAGCCTCTCTGTATTCATCCTGCTGGTCATTTCTTACAGAACAATAATATTCTATAACATTCATATACCATAATTTACCCAACCATTCTCCAGTTGATGGGCATCCATTCAACTTCCAGTTTCTAGCCACTGCAAAAAGGGCTGCCACAAACATTTTGGCACATACAGGTCCCTTTCCCTTCTTTAGTATTTCCTTGGGATATAAGCCCAGTAGTAGCACTGCTGGATCAAAGGGTATGCACATTTTGATAACTTTTTGGGCATAATTCCAGATTGCTCTCCAGAATGATTGTATTTTTTCACAACTCCATTAATCTATTTATTTAGTGCTACACCAACCAGACTCCCAAGAAACTATTTTAACGACCTAGAAAAAATAACAACAGAATTCATATGGAAGAATAAAAGGTTGAGAATTTCAAGGGAAGTAATGAAAAAAAAATTAAATGAAGGTGGTCTAGCTGTACCTGATCTAGAACTATATTATAAAGCAACAGTCACCAAAACCATTTGGTATTGGCTAAGAAATAGACTAGTTGATCAATGGAATAGGTTAGGTTCACAGGGCAAGATAGTGAATAAAAATAGCAATCTAGTGTTTGACAAACCCAAAGATTCCAACTTTTTGGATAAGAATTCATTATTTGACAAAAACTGCTGGGAAAAGTGGAAGGATGTTATTTTTAACTCAAAAGAACTTTCTCATTATTAGGGTAGTTAGGAGAATATATAGACAGAGGGAACATGTGTGAGTTGCATATTAAGAGATAATATCTTTGAAAAATAAAATTAAGGTATGAGAGAGAAATGTAATGGAAGAAAGGGAAAGAAAAAAGCAGAATTATGTAAATTATCTGCCATAAAAGAGATAAGAAAAAGCTTCTACAATGGAAGAGGAAAGTGGGGGCAGTGGGGTGGGGGCGCGAGTAAATCTTACTCTTATCAGAATCAAAGTGGGTATAGAAATCTAATTTACCTCCAATTAAATTGAAGATGGGGCTACAAGAAGAGGAGAGAGTGATAGGAGGAAGGGCATATTGGAGAAGTAAGTGTGGACAGACACTTTTGAGGAGGGACAGAGTGAAAGGAGAGAAAAAATAAAATAAACAGGGAGAAATACAGTTAGCAATAGTAATTGTGAAAAGAATTTTGAAGAAAGTTTCTCTAATGAAGGCCTCATTTCTCAAAAGAATAGGGAACTGATTCAAATTTATATAAAAAAGAGCCATTCCCCAATTAATAAATGATCAAAAGATATGAACAGTTTTCAGATGAATTAACCAAGCTATTTCTAGACATGAAAAAATGTTCTTAACTCACTATTGATTGGAAAAGTGCAAATTCTGAGATATTATTTCATACCTATTAGTTTGTCTAATGGCAAGAAAAGGAAAATTATAAATGTTGAAGATAATGTGAAAAAGTGAAACATTAATGCATTGTTGGTGAAATTGTGAACTGATTCAATCATTCTCTAGAGCAATTTGGACCTAGGCTCAAAGGGGTATAAAATCATGCATACTCTCTAACCAAATAATACTACCACTAGGCATGTATCCCAAATGATAATTTTTTTTAATAAAAGGAAAAGAATCTATATATTAAAAATATTTATAGCAGCTCTTTTATGGCAAATAATTGGAAATTGAAAGGATTCTCATCTACTGGGTAATGACTTAAATTAATTTAAGTTCAATTTAATTTAATTTTTAAAAGAAAGAAAGAAACCTGAGGGATAAAGAAAACGAATAATCATGGGGTGAATTATCAGCAAATATGTTTGCCATCCTCCATAACTGACTTCAGTTGTTTTCTTTATTTATTTACATCATCCTTTTATTCTGACCATTTGCTTAGGGTGACAAAGCATAGTGGCAATAGGTTGGATAAAGAATCTTTTCAGAAATTCCTGTGTGATTTCTTGGCTCCTTATTTTCTTTTTTCTTTCTTTTTTTGTGGTGTTTGCTTTTGTTTAAACACAAACAAAAAATTGCTTCTATACTTAAGCAACTTGCTTGATCTAAGGGAGTAGTTGGAGTGGTGAAAGGAAAAACAGAAAGGAGGGAAAGAGGAAGAAGATAGAAAAAATAAAACAGAAGAAAGGAAGGGATGGGCTCTGATGCCTAAAACACTTCAGAAATGAGACAACAGTAGGGAAGGTTCATATCTACGGTTATACAGATGGCTCCCATCTGGCTCTGTTGGACTCTCCTCCTGCATTTCAAAAAGAGGAGGCTTGCCCACAAGTGATCTAGGTCTGTGATCCTAAGTATAAGACTTTATATTAAATCTAAATAGAAATAAATATATTTTGTCAGATTCAGCACAGTGTTTTAGCCTGTCAAACTCTTCCCAGATTCTGATTCTGTCTTCCAATGTCTTCACTATGTAGCACTTACAGATTTGTTGAGCATATCATTCATGCCTTTAACCAGTTCATTTATGAAAAGGTTAAATAGCATTGGGCTAAGCAGAGATTCCTGGAGCATTACACTGGAGACCTTTTGTCGCGATTTGACATAGTCATTAATTCTTTGAATCAAGCTACTCTGCCTGTTCCAGTTACACTATCATCTAGCCCATATTTTTATATTTTCCATAAGAATTTCATGATATTTTAAATACATGATATTTCCATGATACCAAAATACAGCATTACCCTCATCTACCAATATATAAATGAATGTTTAAAAATAAACATTTAATACTTACTATACCACAAGAATAACATGATGAATAAAGAGTTGTATTTGGAGCCATGAAAGTCTGGATTCAAGCCCTGTCACTAACATACTGACTGTGATCTGGTCAAATTATTCAGCCTCTCTGAATTCTAGGCAATTCTTTAAGAGAAACTGCTGACATGCATTGGTAAAGGATATTTCTATCATGACTTCATATGAGCCTATGCCTGACTGTCAAACACTATACTAAGTTCAGGGGATACATAAAAAAATTGAGACAATCTTTTCCTTCAAGAAGCTAATATTCTAAACTTAAGAACTGTAAAAGAAAAAGAAAAAGAGGTGGGGAAAATGAGGCCACTTTAATATGAACCTGTTCTTAATGAAACTATACTGGTTCCCAAGAGAACATTGTGCACAGCAACAAAATTATGTGATGATCATCTCTGATGTATGTGGCTCCCTCCAACAATGAGGTGATTCAGGCCAGTTCCAATAGACTTGTGATGGAGAGAGCCATCTGCATCCAGAAAGAGGACTATGGGGACTGAGTGGGGATCACAACATAGTATTTTCACCTTTTTGCTGTTTGTTGTTCTTTTCTCTTTTATATTTTTTTTCTTTTTGACCTGATTTTTCATGTGCGGCATGATAAATGTGGAAATATGAATAGAAGAATTGTACATGTTCAATCTATATTGGATTAACTTGCTGTCTAAGGGAGAAGGGCAGGGGAATGAAAACAGAAAAATGTGGAACACAGGGTTTTCCAAGAATCTATGTTGAAAACTACCTTTGTATTTTGAAAATATTATTTTTAAAAAAGGAAAGAAATCATACTGTTCCTTAAGAACCCTTCTTTCTTTTCTATATGTTTATAAATCATCTCTATAATGGTTAATTCATTATAGAATTTTCCCAGAAACCAAGTCAAAATCACACATTTATAATCATAGACTTTCTATTCCCTTCCTTAACAACAACAAAGGATATTTTCCCCCTTTTTCAGTCCTTTAATAACTCTCCCATTCTCCATGCTCTTTCAATTATCATAGCAAATGATTTAATTGGTGCTATTTCTTTTAGTACCTGATGACATAGTTCCTCTGTGCTGAGAGATTTGAATTTAATGAAGACAGCAAAAGGTTCTCTTGCTCTTTCCTCAACAGTTGGGGATGCTAAACAATTAACTGTGACATTAGAACAGCCCAAAGATGGGTCCTAGAGGTATTGTGATACCAGAAACTTCAAGTGGAGATCATAATCTGTTCTGGGGAGAATTCAGGCCATCAGCATTCATTATTCTTTTTTTGCAATCTGGTAGACAAGTGTGTGGTCATATGTATTGAGCAAAAATCAAGTGCTACAAAAATGGTGACATAATAGAGGGTATAGGTTTATATTAAAAGAAACTCACAAGAGGCTGCTTGAGATTGGTACGCGTTGTAAAGTCCTGACTGGAGAGGTACTTGTGAGACTTCTTGACTCTCACAATACTAATAAGGATTTCTTAGTCAATTGAGCCAGAATTCCATTCTACAAATATTTCTAAATAGGAAACCCTGGGTACCTTCAAGAAAGCTGGAATTTTTAAATAATTTATAAGTCAAATGTTTAAAGGTCAGTTAAGTATCAATTATTTTAATATATTTACATAGATACAGAAGCTAATAAAGGCCTTCCAGTACTCATATAATTGCAATATAGTTAAAATAGTATGGTATCTGAAATCTAAGACCCTGATTGAAAAAACTGGCAATTATGTCCTCAGAGCCTTAATTTCCTTATCTATAAAATGAATCCTCTGTGACTTTTAAGGGCCTTTCCACTTCTTTATCTTAGGACCTTTTCCCAGTAAGCAGTAAAGCAGTTTTCCAATGACTAATGTTTGTGGAAGAAAAATGTGGTAGAAATTGAATAACTCCAGCAAGATTCAAAGTGCTTCCATCCTGTCCCACCTGACTATGCCCAGTTGGGGCCTTGTCAGAAGGATAATGTCACGCCTTAAGTCTTTGGCACATATGAAGGATGAAATGAGAGGAGACCAATAGTATTTGAGGAGCATAGTCTGAAGTTTTATCAATACTTGGAAAAATAATAGTATATTTTAAAACAGTCAAAAGTTAATAGAATCTTAAATGTTAAGAAGAATTAGCCCATCCCTTTAGAATAGAAACTCTAATTATAAAATAAAAGGAAAGGGCTTAGGCTAATCATGCTATAATGCATAGTAATAAATGAAAGAAAAGGGAAATCTCAAGAGCACTTGATCAGAAAGAAACTATTCATTTTAGAAGTCTCAGTTACCATGTTATGTATACAAGCTTCATGCTGCCTGTTTTTTGGTGCCAGTCTCCATAAATTTTCTGTTTGAATCCTTGTATTTGTCCATAATTTATCTTAATTGAGAGTTTATCATTTCTGGATGGAATAAAAATGTGAATTTCCATTTTATTCATATCAATAATTATTCTTTAGATTAGAACATAATGCATTTTAGTCTATTTTTTTCTAGAATAAAAATTTTAATATTGTTAGTTTGTGTTTAGCAAATTGGTCTGATTAATTTATTTGGCTTTTTTCTTGTGTTTTTTTTTCTATTATCTCTTTTTAGGAGGAAAAACCAGAACTCTCTACCATTGTCTAAATATAGATGTCCCACTGGTTTAAACAAAGGGAGAATAATGTTCCTTTTTGTAATCAATACCTTCTTAATTGTACTTTGCTGTACAATTGTATATATCCTTGCAAGAAAACTCACTTGAGTCTATAACCAAAAGCATAATACAGTATGACGCCAATTCTTATACTAGGTAACTTAAATCCAAGTACTGACTAGCTAGTTGTTAAGTGAACCCAAATGGGAACCAATTGTGGAGTTGCAAGTTGTTGCTAAAGAGAGTAAGACGTGATTTAAGTAGAAGCAGGAAATTAAAAGGAAGAGTTATTTCAATATTTCAATATAGGAAGCAGCTAGGTGACACAATGGGTAGAATATTGCACTTAGAGACAGTAAGAACTGAGTTCAAATTTTGTCTCAGACACCATCTTTGGATGCTAGATAAGTCATTAATCTCTCTGTCTCAGTTTTCTCATCTATAAAATGAGTGAAATACAATTTCCTGTGGTTGTTGTGAGGATAACACAAAATAACATATATTTGAACAATTTGTAAAATTCTTTAGAAAATTATATAATTGCCAGTTATTAATATTATTCTCCACCCCAGATTGGAAGACTTTAGGCCTGTCCTATGATTATAGTCTATTGTATCTAATACTATAGTATACATATGTAGTGGTTCAACAACTAACTAGATTATTGTAAAACTTTCTTTTGGACCAGATGAATGTCCTGCCCAGCACCACTCTAGGAGGATTGGGAAGAATGGTAGTATTTTACAGAGAAGAACTGAACCTCTATAAGTCACAGTAGGACTTTTAAGCAAAATATCTCTGTGCCCAAGAATTGGAAAGTGAGTAGATACACATCAATTGGGCAATGGCTGATTATGGTATGTTATGGTATAAGAAAGTAATTAAATATTATTTTTCTATAAAAAGATAAACAGGCTAATTTTAGAAAAGCCTGTACAGACTTAGATGAATTGTTGTTGAGTAAAGCAAGCAGAATCAAGAAAACACTGTATTCAGGAAACCTACCATAGATAAAGGATATATAGCTAAATTTCATCTTTACTTAGAGAACCCTGCAGATTGAGCAGATGAATGTTTCAAGTTACATTGTTTAATCAATGTACCTTTGTGTGGCAGGGAATATGTGTGTTTCTGTGTTTGTGCATAGATATGTGTGTGATAAGCCTACTCTTCAAATATTTCTGTATCAATATGTTAGGAGATACTTTAGATTAGAATGGGGTTTCTTAACCTGGAGATAGATTTTAAGATATCCATAAACTTGAGTAGTAAAAAAAAAAATTAGATTTTTACTTTCACTAAACTCTAATTGAAACTTAGTATTTCTTTCAGCTAATTAAAGTAATTATTTAAGAACAGGTCCAAAGGTTCCATCAGACTGTCAGAGAGTCCATAACACACATAGACACAAACACACACACACATACACACACAAGCACTATTAAGAACCTCTCATTTAAATTTACTAAATATTTTTTCTAGCAAATTACTAAGTACAAAACAACTTAGGGAAAATTAGTCTACGGATTCTGATTCAGTATGTGAGGTGGAGTAGAGGTATGTATTTTGGGGGTGGCAGATGAGGAGTAACTACTAATTTTAATGATAAAGAAAAGAGCGTGAAAATTCTAGGCTATTTGATTTGTTTTTCAAAGGTCTTATGAATATGACCCTTAAAGGTTATAAAACTTTGTATTGTGCAATTTTAGATGAAAACTTTTTATGTCTGTCTACCAGGAAAGAACTTCTCATCTCCTAAATTAAGTGATGATGTTTGAGTAACCTTTGAAATTGGTTAATATCTAGAGCAGAATAGGAATCCATCTAAACAAGGAATTCTGCCCTTCCCAAGAAACCAAAGTATATCAGTTCTAAAGATTAAAGTACAACTTATCAAATGTCATTACAGTCACAATTTTATTAACTGAGTTTGGCATAAATGATAATAGACTGAAAATTGGACTTTGTTTGTAAATGGAGATATGTCATCAATGTTTGAATAGCATGTATACTTTGTGCCTTTCTCCTCGGCCATTTGTTAAATTTTTGAGGTTTCAAGCAGTTATTCTAAGAGTTTAGGATCTCTTTTTTACTGCCCCTAGCTTAAGCACCCATTATGTTTCTCCCTTTTGTTTGGGGCTTATGACCAGCATCCCAGTTCTATTTAACCATTTTTCACAGGAAATGATATTTGTAATGCATTTAGCACCATGTCTAGCATGTAGTAGGTGCTATACAAAGGTTATTTTTATCATCATCATTATCAGCAGCAGCAACATCACAGCTTAAAAGCAGATTCACTTTTTAAAAGATAAATTTATTGCAAAAGCATAGCATAAATAAAGAATCTTCTTCAATACCTCTAGGATATATTCTTTCCTATACTACTTTGGCTTCTACGAGAGTCAGCTCAAAATTTTGCTCATTTCATCCATAGTAGTGATCTTACCAAGTTCATGTCCAAAGGCAGTTTTTCTATTGGAGGAGTTTTCATTTGTTTCAGCTTATACTGTGATAGGTCAATAAAACTACTTATTCTTTGACCCATGGGCTGGCTGAAAATGTGAGGATGCTCAGACATACTTCAAACTCCTTGAATTCACAAGGTCTTGCTCCACTCTGTCCATCAATAATGGAAGAAAAATCAAAGGACCCAGATCTTTTTTGGCCAGATGACTTTAGAAGGAAAGAGAAGAAATTACCAAAATCCACCAAAAAACCTTGAAAAAGAAAGTGACTAGGAGAGGATTCTGGGAAGATGGTCAGAAAACTTCTGGCTCTCCAAATTTCTGTGACAAAAAAGAATGAAAATTGCCTCAGAGCAAATGAAGAAAAATAGAGTATAAACAAAATTCAGTATTAAGCAGTTGTTCTTTACACTAAACTTGAGAAGACCCCAGGAAAGGCTTCCAGGGGCAAAAGCTTGACCTGAGCAAAATCCAAACACTTACAGGCCAACTCAAGGTTTTCCTTCTTCTTGAGGATCCTGACTTCAGGGAAGTGATGTCATGATGTGCAAGTGAATTGGATTTAAATAAGGGAGGATTATGCAAGATCACCTGCTTCACTCTCCCCTCCAGAGGCATCTGTGTCTAGTAGCCAAATATAGATCAGGAGCCTAATGATGATCCAAGATGCAATGGGGACCTTGACCTTTTTAAGTTAAGGTCATCAACAGGTTTCAGTTTAACTGAGATATATTCAAAATTGATAACTAAATTTAATAGGGGAAGACTCTCAAGGTTTTGGTTAAGAGATATGATTGCTATTAATTCAGTAAAATCAGAACTGAACAATAATTAATCAGGGCTTGGCCTGGAATTTATTGTTAGCCAAACAATGAGAGTCATGGTGGGCAACTCAACAGAATCAATAAACAAGCCCTGGGGACAGCTGGGTTGGGAGAGATACTCACTAACAGTGTGTGGGAGGATAAGGAGTGTATGGGGGGATAGGGGAAATCTGACTTCTAAATAAGAGATTGAGGGATTGTTGAGGGAGTTCAAGCACAACTATGCTGATCACATATGTTCCAGGCTTTGGCTGTGGGAGAGAAGGAGCTAGCATGTACCTGGTTAGAGAAGGAGTAGTAGCTGTTGATTATAGGCACTTACAGGAGACCAGAGTACTTGGTTTCACTTTCAGAGCAGAGAGGATAGATGTAAATTGCAGCCATCAGAGGGATGGCAGGGAGCAAGATCATTTTTGGGACAAGCAGTATGGGTAGGGGTCCTAATCATGATGGAGGAATGAAGAGGAGAACTTAAAGTTGAACCCGAGGACAGGCCCTAGAAAATAACAGTAAGACCAACCTGAGGCTTGAGGCATCATTTCATGTACCTAAGGACTATAATTTGATCACACTAATAGCTACTTTAAAAATAAACTAAAATAATAAATAAAAATGAGTAAGCAAAAGAAAAAGAACCCAACCATAGATAGCTACTATGGGGAAAGAGAAAATCTGGGTTGATATTTAGAAAAAGATAGCAGAGGAAAAATACCACTCCTTTTTCAATGAAAATTGTTAAATGGTCTTGCACACAAAAAGAGTTCTTGAAATAACTTAAAAGCTACTTTAAAAACCAAATAAGAGTAATCAAGGAGAAAATAGAAAAAAATAAGAGCAATCTTAAAAAATCAAGAAAATTATGATAAGAAAATCAATCAACTTGAAATAGAGAATCAAAATCTTAAAGAAAAAAATAATTCCTTAAAAACTAAAATTAGGGGAAAAAAACAATGACATTCTAAGATAGTAAGAAATAATAATATTTTTTTAAATAAAAGAGAATGTGAAACATTTCATCAGAAAAACAACTCACCTGGAAAATAGATTAAGGAGAATAGTTGAACTATCTGAAAATTGTGATTATAAAAAAGAATATTGATACAATATTATAAGAAATCATCAAAGAAAATTACTCTGAAATTCTAGAACAAGAAAACAAAGCAGAAATGGGAGGGGGAAATTCAACAATCACCACCTGAAAGAGATCCCAGGAAGAAAATGTACAAGAATATCATAACTAAGTTCCAAAGCTCCCAGGTTAAGAAGAAAATATTGGGAAAAAAAATAATAGCATGGAGCTATAAAAAGGATTACACAAGACCTAACAATTACCATGCTGAAGAACTGTTTACAATTCTTGTGATACTTTTTTCAACAAATTTAACTACAATCCTGAAAGGAAAAAATGGATATTTAATGAAATGAATGACTTTCAGATATTTGTGGGGTAAAAAATGACCTCAAAGGAAAATTTGACATATATTATCCAGGAGTAAAATAATATAAACATTAAAAAAATCAATTATAAGGGACTCAATGAGATAAGATATTTATTTTTATATGTGAAAATATTATCATTATTTTAATGACTGTTCATCACTATTTGGATAAATTGGGAAAAAAGGCTTGACTTGAGTTATGGGGAGATTTAAAAAATTAAACTGTTTAGAGACCAAAAAAAAAGGAGTAATCTCATGCAAATGATGAACAAAAAAATTGATGCAGAAGAACTGAATGGGGAGGAAAGATAGTTATGGAACTTTAATCTTATCAGAAATTGATTAAAGAGGCAAAATTATAGATATATATAGATATAGATATAGATATATGTATACATACATATATATAAAGAGAGAGAGAGAGAGAGAGATGGGTATAAAAGTCTTCTAAATACAAAAGCAAATAAGAGAGCAAGGAAGTGGTGGGCAAGATAAGGGAGGAACTCTTTCTTGAAGGCATGGATAGATTAAGGAATAAGAGGTAAGTAGAGGGTAGAAGTAAAACAGGAATAAAGAGGGATAGGAATAGGGTGAGAAGGATATGAGGAAAAATAGTAAGGAAGAAAATAAGCAACAAATAATAATTGTTTAAAATGTGAATAGGACAAATTTAACCATTAAAATATTAATAGCAGATTAATAACCTGAATTCAGCAAAATTTTGCTTTCAGGAAACACAATAAAAATGAAAGACATACACACAGATAAAAAAAAATCAAGGGAAAATGTATTATGTAAAAAAAAAGCATGGGTAGTAATCATGATATCAGACAAAATTAAAGCTAAAATAGATTTAAACAAAAGAGAAAAATAGGGAAACAACAACACATATCAAGAACATTGTTTGATATCATTTTAGTTAATTCAAAATAACTAGACAATATAAAATATCTCAGTGCATACCTGCCAAAACAGACATGGAAATTTGATTAACAATGTTTTTGATATAAATGAAGTCAGATCTAAATAACTGAAGTAATATTTATTGTTGATGGGTAAATAAAGCCAATATAATTTTATGAATAACTAACTAATCTCTTTGTTCAATATCATCCCAATTAGGTTACTAAAAAAATCTTACTGAGTTAGAAAAAATAACAAAGTTCATGTGGAAGAACAAAAGGTCAGAAAATTCAAAGAAATCAAAGTGGGGGAGTATAAAGGAAGCAGATTTAACAGAATCAGACCTTAAATCATAAGATGAGAGCATTAATGACGTATAAAATAAATAATTTTGATTATTCTAACAATGTTTTCATATATAAATTAAACCTATGCAGCCAAGAATAGAAGGAATACAGCAAGAAAATTGGGAGGAAATTTTCACAGACAATTTCTCAGATAGAATGTGATTGGGTTGAAATATTGCTAAGGTATAGGAAATGATGAGTTGATTGATTTAGAAAAACATGGGAAGTGTTGGACTTGATATCCACCTTCAGAAAAACAAGTAGAAATAAGCACAATATGGTCTTAAATATATGTCTATGGGTATATATGTTTATATCTATATATGTTTATAAATATATACACACACACACTTAATTGTAACCTTTTTTCAAGGCAGAGATTAGGGGAGGAGAGAAGATAGGGGAAAAATAAAAGAAAAAGTATACAGCAGAGAACAAAAGAAAATCTAAAAGGAAACAAAGAAAAACTAGACAGTTAAGAAAACAATGTATTTATTATATAGGTTTTCTTGAAAAGGAATTTCATTGTTTTATATTGAATCCTCTCATGTTCTGCTATGTACATGGCAATGATTTTATTTTTCATTTGTTAATTTAAATTTAAAATAAATAATAAAATTTACCAAAAATGAATGAATGAATGAATAAGTAATGTAATAGGAAAAAAGAAAAAGAAGGTGGTTGATAATGATAGGACTTCTTGAATGAAGCCAAAGAGCTTTCCCTTCAACATATTTTTAGCAAACCAGAACCACTTTAAAAATATCTATACTTCTTTCCTAGTTTTTCCAAGGATTTTTCCTTACATGTAATCAGAATTTTCTAAGAAGCTTGGGGCTCCTCCATGTGGACAGGTTGCATCAGCTACAAAATGAAGGAGTCAATGCATATGCTAAAATCCTAATACACTTGGAATTCATGTTTAATCAATGACATGATTGTTGGAATTTCTTTCTTTTTTATTTTCTTATAGTGATTTTATGACTACATCATCTACACATTAAATTAGGGACCCAGGAATTGTCTTATTTGGAGTTTGTGGCCAAAACATATTTCTGGAATCAGAAGGGACAGAAGGGGACTAAAAATTGAATTCTTCTTATACTTCTCCTCCTCCTCCTCTTCTTCTTCCTTCTTCTTTCTCTTCTTCTTTAATCTGTCTCTTTCCCTCTTTTTTCTCCCCCTTACTATCTCCCTCTCTCTTCCTTTCTCTTCCTTTTTCTCCCTATCCTTCCTTTCTTCTTCTTCCTCTTTTTTCTTCTTCCTCTCCTCTCTCTCTCCTCTTCTCTCTCCCCTTCTGGGAACTGACAAGAACTCTAACCTGAAACTTCAAATGTATCCGTTTCAAGAATGCTACAACTGGGCCCAGAAAAAATGGCATTTTTATGGTTCTATTCCTCTTCTCAGAAATACCTTTACTGAAGTTACAACTTTCACTTTCGCTTGTAACTTCCATTTTTTTCCCTTAATAATCTTCTTTTGAGGGTTTATTTCTTCTTTTTATTCATTTGCTTGTGTGGTGTCTATAATTTATTCTTACAGGTTCTTAAGGCCCCAAAATGCCAATACCCAAAAATATAAGTTGAAAAGATTCCATAATTTAAAATAAACATTTTTGCCTGAAGAAATTAGCCTCAGAGGGATGATAAGGAAGAAGCTTGCATACATATATAGGCTAATCTAGTTATCTTGCTGTTTTTGTTTCATTTCAAGAAATGAAATGAAGCACCAACAAAATGCAACAGCAAGAGATACAAAGAGAAATTCCATTCCAAACAAATGTTGAGAGTATAAAGTATTTGGGAATCCATCTACCAAAGGAGAGTCAGGAATTATATGAGGAAAAATTACAAAACACTTGCCACAAAAATAAAGTCAGATTTAAATAATTGGAAAGACATCCAGTGCTCTTGGATAGGCCGAGCGAATATAATAAAGATGACAATACTCCCCAAACTAATCTATTTATTTAGTGCTATACCAATCAGACTCCCAAGAAACTATTTTAATGACCTAGAAAAAATAACAACAAAATTCATATGGAAGAATAAAAGGTCGAGAATTGCAAGGGAACTAATGAAAAAAAAAAAAAAAACTCAGAGGAAGGTGGTCTAAGTGTACCTGATCTAAAGCTATATTATATAGCAGCAGTCACCAAAACCATTTGGTATTGGCTAAGAAATAGAACGGTAGATCAGTGGAACAGATTAGATACAAAGGACAAAAAAGGGTACATCTATAGCAATCTAATCTTTGACAAACCCAAAGATACCAACATTAGGGACAAAAATTCATTATTTGGAAGAAACTGTTGGGAAAACTGGAAATTAGTATGGCAGAAATTAGATATGGATCCACACTTAACACCATATACCAAGATAAGATCAAAATGGGTCCATGATTTAGGCATAAAGAATGAGATCATAAATAGATTAGAGAAACAGAAAATAGTCTACCTCTCAGACCTGTGGAGGAGGGAGGAATTTATGACCAGAGGAGAATTAGAGATCATTATTGATCACAAAATAGAAGATTTTGATTACATCAAACTAAAAAGTTTCTGTACAAATAATACTAATGCAAACAAGATTAGAAGGGAAATAACAAATTGGGAAAACATTTTTAAAAGTAAAGGTTCTGACAAAGGTCTCATTTCCAAAATATATAGAGAACTGACCCTGATTTATAGGAAACCAAACCATTCTCCAATTGATAAATGGTCAAGGGATATGAACAGTCAATTCTCAGAGGAAGAAATTGAAACTATTTCCACTCATATGAAAGAGTGTTCCAAATCACTACTGATCAGAGAAATGCAAATTAAGACAACTCTGAGATACCACTACACACCTGTCAGATTGGCTAAGATGACAGGAACAAATAATGATGAATGTTGGAGGGGATGTGGGAAAACTGGGACACTTATACATTGTTGGTGGAGTTGTGAAAGAATCCAGCCATTCTGGAGAGCAATTTGGAACTATGCCCAAAAGGTTGTCAAACTGTGCATACCCTTTGACCCAGCATTGCTGTTATTGGGATTATATCCCAAAGAAATACTAAAGAGTGGAAAGGGACCTGTATGTGCCAAAATGTGTGTGGCAGCTCTTTTTGTTGTAGCTAGAAACTGGAAGTTGAATGGATGTCCATCAATTGGAAAATGGTTGGGTAAATTGTGGTATATGAAGGTTATGGAATATTATTGCTCTGTAAGAAATGACCAGCAGGAGGAATACAGAGAGGCTTGAAGAGACTTAAATCAACTGTTGCTGAGTGAGATGAGCAGAACCAGAAGATCACTATACACTTCAACAACAATACTGTATGAGGATGTATTCTGATGGAAGTGGAAATCTTCAACATAAAGAAGATCCAACTCACTTCCAGTTGATCAATGATGGACAGAAACAGCTACACCCAGAGAAGGAACACTGGGAAGCGAATGTAAATTGTTAGCACTGCTGTCTATCTACCCAGGTTACTTATACCTTCGGAAGCTAATAATTAATGTGCAACAAGAAAATGGTATTTACACACATATATTGTATCTAGGTTATATTGTAACACATGTAAAATGTATGGGATTACCTGCCATCGGGGGGAGGGAGTGGAGGGAGGGGATAATTTGGAAAAATGAATAAAAAAAAATAAATGAAAAGAAGGAAAAAATCAACGAAATCAAAGGTAAAAGTAAGTCAGTTATGTGTAGTCACAGGAGAACTGGAGTTTCAATCACAAGAGACCTACCTTCAGTTCCCACTTCCAATAATTACTGGTTGTATCTATCACCTCAAACAAGAATCTTGATAATATTGCGTTAGTGTAATAAAAGAGAAGAAAAAATTGTTGCTATAAATAATTATTGGGAAGATTATAACATTGTTTACCTGAATGTTCATGAAAGACATGCAGAATAATGATACTGGAACATTAAAATATTGAATAATTTATTCAATAAGTTTGTATTAAGTGTTTACCATGTGCCAGGCTTTACTGACACATAGAAACAGTAGGAAGGACTGGAGAAGCTTCACAAAGACAGGACTTTTCTGAAGATTCTATTGATTCCCATTTGAAAGTACCAGTTTCTACCTGTTTGACCACTGGTGTAGATATTAGACCTCCCAGATAGAATAACATATTTAATTAATTAGACAGATTTAAAAGGAATTAACACCTACAAAATGATGTCACATAAGGCTGTAAGATGGTTAAAAACAAATCAAGGCCACAACAAGAATTTGAGATATTGTTGGAGTGATGGATATGTAATCTTCATGGCCTTTCAAAACATTTATCAATGTTTTGCATGATAGCATATTCTCAAGATAGCCAGTACAGTATAATCTGGGAGGAAGCAGTTTAGGATGAGCAGTTGATATCCACCCCATCACTAGCAAGAGCATGTGAGAACCCAAGATGGAGTGTTACATTTATAATGGACAAGCAGAGGGGGAGTCAGAATAACATTGCTGTCTTTTATGATCTTCCCCCTTTGAGCAGCTCATACCTATGTACCATCTCCACAAATAGCATCAGAAAAAGATAAATCTATATAAGGTTTCATTATCTATTAATGGTGATATGACCACTATCATCATAATTATAAGCTTACAGAAGACAACACTAATTGTGGTTAAACAAAACATCTGATGCAATGGATCCATTAGCTAATAAACATTTATTAAATGCCTACTATGTTCTAAGCACTATACTAAGCCCTGGAGACATAAAAAAGCTAAAATATAGACCTTGTTCCCAAGTCGCTCATAGTCTAATTTGGAGACAACATGCAAATAACTATATACAAACAAACTGTATCTAGGATAAATTGGAAGTAATCAATAGAGGTAAGGTTTTCGATATAAAAGATTACGAAAAGCTTTCATGATGAAGATGGGATTTTATCTGGGATATAAAGAAAGTTAAAGAAATCAGGAGATGAAGATGAGAGAGAACATTTCAGTCATAGTGGACAAGCAATGAAAATGCCCAGAGTAGGGGAATAGAGGGTCTCATAGACAAGAGGCTATTCAAAGCTTGAGCATTCAAATAATCAATATCTTTAATAAAAATATATACAAATACTTTCATATATTCTCAAGGTAGCTAAAAATTCAGGTCATGAATATAAAAGTATACCAATAAGGAAGATAAAATGAATTGCATTTGACAAAATGGGTTTCCTAGGGTCATAGGGGCTCCCTCCTATCAAGTCCTAAAATCTATTTTTATATTCTTATTCCCCAAGGGCCCAGAGTGGACTTCCAGATCAATCTGCTGGAAACAAAGTTAATTCAAACATTTATTTGAATTATAGTTTATTCTTTCTCAGCTTTTAAGTGGGAGTCCAGAGATTTCATTAACTCATGCTCCCCAATTGTGCCAATGTTCTGGTCCACAACAGACACTTAACATTTACATAGTGACTAACTAACTGTGGGTTGTGGAATTAATCAGACTATGGCAAGTCCATATGACCAAACCTATTGGGAAACATGGTGACCTATTATCCTAATAATGTCTTTTGTGTCTAACCATGAAAACTTTTTTTTAAATGAACAGGAGATAAGAATAATTATAAAGGTTTAAAGGAATGAAGATCAGGAATTATAAAAAGTAAATTTTGTAAATAAAGCTGAGGATAGAAAAGGGAATGAATTTTGAAAATTTGAAAACTAGAAATTTTGAATTATTTATACAAATTAACTCCTTTTTTTTTCTCTTTATCTCTTTATTCTAACCTGACACCTGTTGAAGACCTTAGCTTAAAAATGCTAAGGTCTCCCATTTGTATCCAGGACTATCTTCAGTCATCCTGATCTATATCTTGTCACTGGACCCAGATGGTTATGGAAGAAAAAATGAATCAAGTAACTTTGAATAGACCTCCCTCACTTAAATCCAATTCACTTGCATGTCATAGCATCTTCTCCCTGATGTCATAATCCTCTTTGAGGAGTTCTGTGAGTAGAGCTGGTCTGCAAACTAGAACTGGTCAGTTGGAAAACTCCTTCATTCCTCTTTCCCTCCCTACCTGCCCTGCCTCCCTTCTTCCCCTTTCCTTCCTCCTTTCCTCCTTTTCTTCCTCCTTGCCTTTCTTTCTTCCATCCTTCCATTCTTCTTTCCTTCCTTCTATCTATTCTTCCTTCCTTCCATTTTTCCTTCCTTCCTTTGTTCCCCTCCTTCCCTTCTTCCCTTCCCTCCCTTTGTCCACATAGGTTATCATACCCTTATTACAGATGCTCTTTAAAAGTTTTGGGGTTTTGGGGGGGTTTTGGATCTCTGAATCCTTCAAAGATATTTTAGATTTTACTATCTAGATTTCTTTAAGGATCATACCTTAAACCAAAGCCACTCTGATTTTTTTAATCAGCCATGATCAAACCATTATTTGGTTTATTTGGCCATTATTTGAGTCCTAATTCACTCAGGTTGAATGTAAATAGTTTCTTTCTTCTTGCATGTTATGGCATCACTTCCCTGATGTCATGATCCTCTTCAAGAACTTCAAGTTGTGCTTTGAAGAACTTGAACAAACTACACTATTCTTAATCCTAACCACAATGAATACTTATGGTGTTTCAGAAGCATGGTTAAAGGGAGGGTGGGGGGGAAGAGGAGAAGAGAAAGGAATAAATATTTATATAGTATCTACTATGTACCAGATACTTTACAAACACTATTTCATTTGATTCTTACAACAACTAAATAGATGATGTAATTATCTTCATTTTATGTCAGGAAACTAAAATAAACAGAGGTGAGTAATCAGTCCAGGGTCCCTCAGCTTCTAAATATCTGAGATTGGATTTGAATTCTGGTTTCACATTGGGCCACCTATCTACTTGGCAGACAGGCATTGTGGCAACATGGAAGAAAAGAAAAAACTTGAAATCTTGGCAACCTAAGTTCATATCCTATCTTTTCTAACATGAAGTCACAACTCTGAATTTCAGTTTCCTCATTTGTAAAATGGGACTAATAATAAAGGTGGCACCTACTTTCACATCAGTCATGCTTCAATTGCTACTTTGCCATTGAGAGGGATGAATTTCCATATCTTTCCCCTAATTTATATAAGGATCATATGTCATTTAGTGGTGGAGTAGTCTATGAATACTATGAATGACAAGTCTTTTTATGTGTCCGCATGATTAGGAAACTGGGACTTTTGTTTAACTCCATGTCTAATGTGGCTGCCAGTTCGGGGCCTCAAGTAATTCTACTGTGAAGAGGCTGCTAAATGGCACCTGGATTTATTTATCATTACAATAGACCTCACTTTATTTTTTAACCATAAGCTTTATAGTTACTCTCCATACCCCTGAGGACTAATCAGCTAGTCTTTCTAGCTAACATTTCTATAGTCCTTCCCTAAAATGGCTTACTTAGTATGGTGAGGGTTTGTAAGAGCTTGACTAATGTAGTGGAGGATATTGCTCTGAAGTATGTAATTTTAGAAAATATGTATAACATGTAATATACAGTTTTAAAAAAGGATTTGTATCCAAAAATACCTGCATCTATTCCCAGGGAAAGAAGAATAAGGGTTGGAAGGAAGAGGAAAGAGTAGTTCTACTTTGTAGAGACTGCATTTAACATCTGTAAATTTCAACACAGAATATTGATGTAATACTTTGCTATTGAACAGGGCTTGGTCTATCAGAACTGATCTCAAGATGTTATGGAGGTTAGATTTTCAATGTCCTCTTATTATTTTTGCGATACCTATCTACTGAATGCTATTTATGTTGTAAGCTATAGTTTTCATTTATGTAGTATATAGTAATGCAGTCTCACTTGTCTTAGAAGGCTACACTGTGTACTCAACTTAAACACTGATCCTTCAACATGTTACCTAAGCAATTTCCCAAATTGAAGTCATGAGACAGATGGTACAGCTTTGCAATAAAACAGCAATGCCCTCATTAGGCTGTTAATTCTACATATGAAATTTAAATCTTGTGCTTTTGTTAACATTGTAAATCTATTGTATGCCTTGGTCTGAGGAGAAATAGAAGTGAAATCCTTACCATGGAATATAAAGAACATAGCCTGCTTTTCTTTATGGTCTTTTATTTTATTTCAAAAAAGAAAGATGATTTCTTTTTTTAAGAAATTGGCAAACTGATTTTGCATGCCTCAAAGAATACTAAAATACTTATTCTCAGCAAGATTTCCTCTGGTCCCAAGGAAGAAATAATACTTACTAATTGTGCCTACTTGGGAGGAAAGTTGTCACTTTTAATTAATTGTCCAGCCAAGCTTAAGATCACAATGGATCCTATGTCTCTTTCTCTAAATTATGAACGGACAATAATGGCTTTCACATATTTGAAGTTTATTGTTGTGAAAACTGTATTGACAATTCCTAAAATCCCAAAACTCAAAGAGAATAAACTCATTACATTGCATGATAGTGGCCCTTACAGCTTAAAATCAAGCAAATACTTATTTAAGTATTTCTGATACATATTCTTTTCACTTAAATGTGGCTTCTTTTATACATAAGTAGATAATTTCTAATTGTCCAAGTTCACAACAATAAAAGCAGCATTTTTTTTTGAGGATTATTCAGATATTGGAGAATTCTTGCCTGGAACTATCAATAATTACACTGCTCACTCTCTAGTTTTACTCTCTGGTCTGCCAGCTTCTTTATTACTCCTTTTTTCTCTCACCCCAGATTCCTTTCATATTTTGTCTTTCCTTTTAAAATGAAAACTCTTTAAGAGTAGAGGTCATATTGTTTTCTTACTTTTGTTTTGATTATTTTTTTTGGTCTCCAGTGTTCAGCATAGTGCCCAGGACATAGTATAATATATACAATTAATATACATATTACTACACTGAACATTCAATCACTCAACAATTAATTTAATTTAATTAATTTTTCTTTATTGAAAGAAAAATTATAACCATTACATTTCTAGATGCTTTTAACTAAGCAGTGCTTTAATTTTGGTGAAAAGTTTAAGTTCAGGGGCAGCTAGGTGGCGCAGTGGATAGAGCACCAGCCTTGAATTTAGGAGGATCCGAATTCAAATCTGGTCTCAGACACTTAACACTTCCTAGCTGTGTGACCCTGGGCAAGTCACTTAACCCCAGCCTAGAGGGGGGGGGGGGGGAGAAGAAAGAAAAGTTTAAGTTCATTGGTATATTTTTCGGGAATAGCATTGGTGGAATCAGATTTGGCTAAGGAAAGAGTCTTGCACAAATGTACAAGGACAGCCACTGCAAATTTAAATAATGCATATTTCCAAAGGCCAATCTTTTCTAATAATAATCTGCTAATGTTACATACTACATGTTACATTACTAAGTCCTAAGATATTACAATCTCTAAACTATTAAAGTTGTCACACAAACTGCGTTGTAGAGACACATAGTAGGAATGAGCCAGTTAAAAAACATACTACCAATAAGTAATTGTGCCAGAAAAATTATAAAAATGATGTCATCAGAGAAATATAAATAAAAAGTAAAGCACCAGTGACATAGAGAGAAGAATAACTGATGAATAACCATTATTTTCCATTGGTAGCCATGCAACCTCAGGGAAGAAGAAGGCCTCCAATATATTGCTAGATAGAGATGAATTAAAATCTACACTGTCAGACCATTGATTCATCAAAGCATTGTAGTATATACCAATACATCTTCTACCTTCTAAAGAAGAAAATATTAAATCTAACAATGAATGTGTCTAGTTACTATGGAATTTATTAAAAAGCAATGTCTAGCCATTTCAAATTATTTAATATTCTCCCATAATATTTTATTGTATTTTTTCTTTATTTAAAAATAAGTGGAGGAGCAACTAGGTGGCACAATGGATAGAGCACCAGCCCTGAAGTCAGGAGGACTTGAGTTCAAATCCAGCTTCAGACAGACTGCTTAGCTGTGTGACTCTGAGCAAGTCACTTAACCCCAATTGCCTCAGGGAAAAAAAATAAAGTGGAATCAAAGTTACTAGATGGCACAATGGATAGAGTACTGGCCCTGGAGTCAGAAGGACCTGAGTTAAAATCCAGCTTGATACTTAACAATTACTAGCTGTGTAACCCTCAGCAAGTCATGTAATCCCAATTGCCTTACCAAAAAACATATAGAAAATGAATAATAAAAATAGTGGAATCTTCAGGAAAATAGAAGCCATAGATTTTCACTTTCAAGTAAATATAAATTATAGCAACATAGTGTCATGGGAATGTCAATGGAGTGAGTGTCAGAGGACTGGGAGTAGAATATTAGGTCTTTCAATTATTTACTATGTGACCCTGAGCAAATCCCTTAACTTAAGTCCAGAAAACATCCATCTGACAGGGTTGTGGTGAATATCAGATCAAATGAGTTTGTCCATGTAAAAAACTTAAACAAAGTTACCACTGTTATCTAACCTGCTTTTACTTAGTGTCTTGTTAACATCAAAATTTAAAGTAAATCATAATTTGCAATTCTATTGTTCAATTGAGTTCAAAGAATTAGAGAATTTCAAAATTGGAAGGGATGTCAGAGATCATTTAATGTAACTTGTAACTGAAAAAGAATCTCCTTTACAAAATACCTAAATAGTAATCATCTGGGCTTTGCTTAATAAGACCTTAAGAGAAGATTACACTACTTTCTAAGGCAAACCATTCCACTTTGGGATCGCTCCAATTGCTGAATTTTTCATTACAGTATACCCCATCTTGCCTCTTTACAACTTTTACCCATCACTCCTAGCAATAAATTTTACCCTTCTTTGAAATGTCAGTCCCATAAATATTTGAAGACAGCTATCAGGTCCCATTTAAGTCTTCCCTTTTCAGAGATTAAAGCTTCTCAGTTCCTTCAGTTGATCCTCACATGTCACAGACTGTAAGTCCTTGACCACCTAATTGTTCTCTTCTGACTACTTTCCTGCTAATCATCATGATTTCTAAAATTTGGAGTGTGGATTCACGTGCAATCTGACTAGAGCAAAATAGAATCAATTTTTTGCAACCAGTGAACATACACATTACCTTTCTTCCTATCGGTCATATGATATTGATTCCTATTGAACTTGTAGTCCATTAAAATCCCTAGTTTTTTTTTTTCTTTTTTCCATACACACTGTTATCATCATATCTTCTCAATATTCTACTAGTGAAACTGTAATGCCGGAGAAACTGAGGCAAGATAGAGATTAGAGAGTATTTAATAATTTATTTTAAAGGGAGAAATTTACTGGGACCAAATGGATCCATGGTTTGATCCCAGGGCTGAATGAGACTGTCATCTCTAAAAATCCAGCCCACAATGTGAGTTCTCAATGACCTATATACACATGGCTCAGATTCAGGAGGTAGACTAAAGCAGGGGCAGAGTCAGGGTGCTGAGAGTGGGAACCTGTGGGGTGAGCCACTGGAGATGGAGGGAAGCACCTCAGAGTTGGGGAGAGGCATCTTGATAAGATAGTATCTAATAGTATTTTAATAGCTTGGTATGGGGAGAGGCATTCTGATATTCTAAAACACAAGATCTTTTATCCTTATCAAATATTCTAATTAAGAGGGAGGGGTGGTTTCTCAGGGCTGAGAAGACAATTATAAGCAGAACAATTAGGGAAACTGAGTCAGGACAATAAAAGAGAACTGTGGCATAACAAAATTAATCTTTTGAATTCAAATGTGTGATTTTATATTTATCTGTATAAAATTTCAGCTTTTTTGTTTCAGTCCAAAATCCTATCCTGTTAAGATTTCTCTGAATTATGATTCTCACCAAAATTAGTAATTCCCTCCCAATTTACTGTCAACAGAATATAAATTCCTTGAAGGCAGAGACTAAGTTTTATATTTGCATCACCAGTGACTGGCACAGAGTAGACATTAATGTTTCTTGATTAATTATCATCTGAAATTTGAAAGGCATGTTACTTATGTCTTTATCCAAATCACTGGGGAAAAAATTAAACAACTTAGGCCAAGCACAGAATACTGATTACTTCTCTGATTCCATTTTCAAAGTTAAGGTAGAACCATTAATAACTTGTCTTTGTATTTTATAACAGAGACACATCATGGAAAGGATACTAGATAAGGCAGCAGAGGATTTGGGCTTAAATTGTAGCTCTGACACTTTAAAATACAGGCTAATTATTTAACTTTCCTAAGTCTGCTTCTTTATCTATAGAATGAGGAGGTGGAACTAGATGACTTCTGAGGTCCATTCTAGCTCTAAATTTATGATACTACCAGTTGCTATCTACCAATCCATCTAATTTTTCTAAGAAGAAAGAAAGGAAACAAGAATTTATTAGGGAGCTATTATGTGCCAGGCACTGGGTTAAGTGCTTTACAAATATTACCTTTATTAGTATTATTATTACTATCATCTGTTCTACCTTTCTCCATATTTAAAAAAAAATCTGAGCCAGTCAAATGTTTCGAAATAAATTATATCTGTAACATTCCCTTAATCTTCCAGTGTTTGTTGTTGTTATTCATCTTTTGTTCTTTAAAAGGACCAGTGAGGAGAATAATGTTTTCATATGCAAGTGAACTGGATTGAAATGAGGCAGAGCTATGCAAAGACATCAATCCTACTCTTTACTCCAGAGTTATTGGAGTACAGTGAACAACATAGGCCAGGAGGACTGATGAAGATCCAGGATTCAATGGGAGACCTTTGGCTTTTTAAGCTAAGGTCTTTCCCAGGTTTCTGTCTGAGGGAATACCCTTCAATAGTTAAAGACCAAGTAAAAAACTGAAGTAAAAGATAGTCTGCTTTACTTTCACAAAAGAATCAGTCAGAGAGGGGAAGATGTTCAGAGTATCTGGCTAGAGCACAAACAATTGTTATTTACATTCATTCTTAGTCATCAAAACCCAAATAATGAAAACCCAATTAACTAAGTTAATTTTCTCAATTTAAAAAATGATAGAATAAATAAAGTAGGGAAGAAAAAGCTCTAGGCCCCCAAATTATAACTTGCAAAGTATAAGCAATCAAAAATTATATTCCTTTGCACAGAGCATCTACATCTAACAGGCTAGTAGCCAAATTAAAAATAAAAAATGAGCTCACATTAAGCTGACTTGACCTGATATTTGTGATTACTAATTCATCCCCATTGTTCACAAATAATTATATAAAGTGATTACTAAATTATAGTATAAATAGTGCATCTATGATCATATTCTGCCCAACACTTCTCTGAACAGAATATACTGACAAAATATGCTAGAGCCTTGAAATAATCCTTTCCAAAGGCTCTGTGACATGGGATGAAGTACTTCATATTTTGATAACTAGTCTTTTGGGCAAATTCTAAGCAGATCCATCTTATACTGAATTGAACATTATTGAAAGACTCAGTTATAAAACATATATGCAAATGCAAAATGTCATATACATATATGCACATATGTGTACATGTTATATTGTATGTTTGTGTATATACATATATGTACATATGTGTTGTTCTAACATAGGTACATTATTGTTGTTGTTGTTGTTGTCCTTCATTCTCTAAGATGACCAAATTGATATCACTATGTTAAGAATCAAGGTACAGTGTATTTGAGTGTGTCTGATCAGTCCAATACAAGCTTGAAATGTCTGCCATAGGTCAGGCACAAATAGTCCATAGGAACTTTTGGGACATTTTTCAGCCACAGGGTGGGATCTTCACCTGCCACAGGAGATATGTTATAGGGATTTTAGATATATACTATATGTATGTGTGCATATGGACCAGAACACCAACAAAAGCCAAATGTTTACCATTCCATCCAAAGAATTCACAAGTCTGGGAATAACAGCATATCACAAAAGAAGTCTTCTTAAGGAAACTTTTTATCAAATTAATTCACTTTGGGATTTAGCTTTGGTTCAGAACTTACACTTCTATCACAGATGGGATATTGGGAACTGTGCTAAATCACAGATGGTATATTTTTTCCTATATTTCACAAAACAGGCAATTTCCACGGCATTTTTCCCCTACATTTTGCTCTTGGTAATCCTACAGCTAGCAAAAAACAACAACAACAACAGCAGCAAACTAAAAAAGTAATGTTGAAAACATTTCCTTTTAGTAGTATTTCTAATCTTACTACTTAACAAATACAACACTAAAAATTCAATTACATAATTTACTTTTGAAAAATATAAAATGTAATTTACTTTAGGTAAGTAATTTGTTTTATGAGATACGTATATTTATTTGGAGTTTTGATTTTTTGGGAAAAGTTGAGCGTAATGAAAATGCTTCTTATCAATTGATTTGTTGTATCAGCAATGGGCTTCTTTCCAGATTCAAATGTGGCAGTTTTTCCTAGAACATTATGTGGCATATAACTTCTCTGCTTGATATGAATCTGTATTCATTATGGTCCATTTCCACTGTTGGTTATGACCTAATTTCTGCAGTTCCTTCTGATGTTAACCATAATCTTTTCCAGCACCAACGTATAACATCATTGTCAAATGGCATTGCAGTATCTCGTATTATTATCATGAATAGAATTTTGGTTTATGCCAACATTTAAAAACATTGCTTAACTTGACAATTCAAAAGTTCATTTCCAGTTCCATAATAGAGGAAAAATTAAAGTAATGAAATACTCATGCTTCCTGTGAGCCCTTTTCTAGCTAATGTAAAATTACAACTCAGGGCATTAGGCACAGATATTAGTTTAATATTCAGGTAATGTTAAATCACTATCAAGCATAATTAATGTTGAATTTGGATGTAGGCTTGGTACATTTCAACAGTCATGCATTATGTCCTCATCCTTGGAGCTCCAAACAGGGGCAAAATGAGCACATGGCTATTTAATGCCTTGCTAACTTATGCAGTGCTCTCTCATAGTACAATGCACTTTCAAGCTCTGTTATTAATGCTCTTAAGTCAAGATGTGATCACACTTATTTGCACATTTCAATCCTGAGAAAATCATGCCTTAAGAGGTAATTCCTGCCAGTATGGATCACATAAAGCAGCTTATCTAAATGTACTGGAGAAATTTAGTTACTTTGCACTTAAAGCAATGCCACCCGTGATTTAGAGTATAACTAATGTAAGGCAGAAAATACTAAAGCCATGAGATCTAACAGCTGTGCCAACAGGCTAGAGAATTTTAAATCAGGAAACTATATCTTTGGGAAAGTATTTTTTAAATCCCCAAATATCACATCTGGTTGCATTGAATTGTCATTATGACATGGTATTTAAGATGATTTAATGGGTTATTGCAGAGTAAAAACCTTGGAGTTTACTTAACTACTGTGCATTAAAGAAATGTAGCTGTCTAAATGATATTCCAACAGAGCAGATCCAAAGCTATTCATTATGCAAAATGACAATACTATGTACTTTTTTTACAGTTGTTAGTACAGAGACATTCAAATATAAGTAATAGCAGTATAAGTACACAATACTGAGATCAGAATAAATACAGTAAAATAGTCTTGGTGTAGTTTTAGACTAATAAAGCATAAAAACACTCTTAAGACTTTGGGGACAACTCCAAAATAATGAATTCACAAATATATTTTGTTTATTTTATTTAGAATTAAGTACTGAAGCAACATTATAGAATTTAAATATATGTGTCTTTGCATGTGTATCCTTTTTCTAACTCAATTAACTTCAACCCACATTTATTAAGTGCATATTATGATCAAGGCACTAGACACAGAAAGCACCATATCTATTATTTGTTACTTATGTTTATATCATAGCTAGACTTTAGTCAGCTAAAGTCCACTATACTCTTTTTTTTCAATTTAATCATTTATTTAATAGAATTGCAGGCTTGGAAAACATTTACTCCAAGTCCTTCATTTTAATATGAAAAAACAAAGGAGTTAAGTAACCAGACCAAAAACAAACAGTTTAGTAGTAGTGCTGGACATAGAACCCAGATTTCCGGCCAGCCAATCAATTTCTTAACCATATAACTATATCATTATTACTATCTATGGTAGCCATACTTTTAGAAGTAGATATAACATCAAAATTAGGTTTATGCTCATTCTTGCAAAGTGATAAACTATGATTTTCTTTGGACTTCTGTCCTTAAGAAACATTTCTTTTACATTATGTTGTGGTGTTAAGTTGCTTATAAGAAAAAATGAACAATAAAATTAAATGAATAAAATTAATTTCAAATATCAAAACCTATTATTGTTTAACACATACTGAGATCAGAGTTTAATATTATAATGAAGTCACATATATATTCTAGCTTTATATTTATTTAATTAGAATTTGCACCCAATCATACTAATTTTCAAACAATACAGTTCCCAACTGTAACTTGGTAGATCAGTCTCAGGGATTTACTTGAAGCTTAGGGACTTGCCTATGGTCACACAGTTAGTGTCAGAGATGGAATCTAAATCCATTTCTTTAATAAACTCAAATGCCATCTATTGTATCTCCTAAAAACACACACAAATGAAACCTTCAGAATGAAAAATTAAAATGTCAATAAATGTGGATACATATTCTCAATTATTTTGGACCAGAAGCCTTTTTAACATCAAAATTAAATCCTGTCTGAGATAGGATTTCTATGTACCAGGACATTTCTCATACTACCCTCCATCCTTCATGGATGTTAAATTAATTGTTTCTCTAGAATGTAAGGAAGCTATTCCTAAGAACTGATTGGCCCAGAAAACTAAGTCTTAATTCAGCTTTCACTTGAAACAAGCTCTGGGTAACTACCAGCCATACTGATTTGGCTTCCTGGTCACTTAAAGGAATAAAGTAACCTACTTAAATGTAGTCTGGGCAAAGTCCTTCAAGTGTGACCAAGAATGTCTCAAGGTCACTCAAATTACCAACCTGTCCTACTGAGCAGACACATTTTCCCATAGTAAAGGCAAACAGGATAATGTCTAGTTGAGCTAAGTGCTATAGTATCCTTGTTGAACATTCTTTCTATTCTATAAGTAAACTCCTTTACGTTTTCTGGTGAATGGCCTCTGAGTCTCATTTCATTTCAATAGAGGGACTTAACAGGGCCCTGACTTGAGTCAAGTTTGTCTTTAACACTGCCATTGATTTTTGTAAAGCTTTTGACTTCTTATTAAGAAATTTTTATTTCTTAACACAATTTCTTCTATTACCCATAATACTCTACCTCTAACTCATTACCTCTCATTTTCTATCAGATGCAGTCTGTGACTTTAGAATCCTATAATTATATTGCTCCTAATTTAGGGTAAATGTCATCCCTGATATACGTCTTAGAACATGTAAAATTCAATTGTAGAATTTGATGCACTTAATTAGGAATGGGAAAAGGCTATACATATACATGTATACACACACACACACACACACACACACACACACACACACACAGAGAGGACAAGGTACTTTAGAAAGTACAAGGCACTTAAGCACAAGGTAATTTAGGACTGAATACACCAGTAGATGGAGTGAGCAGGAAAAGACTTCATGCAGAAGATGATATTTGAATTTTAAAATGATGAGAAACATAGGTAAAAAGGGAATTCATTTCTTTCCATCTTTGCTGTCACCAATGTCTCTCTACCAAAGTCCATATAATAAGCACCTCTCCGATTCATGAGAACTTACTATAATTCTGAATAAACACTTAACACTGCAGAGAACTCCCATCAAATCAGTTACCTCAAAGTGAATTACATCACACCACTATGGGCTCAAATTCAGTCTTCTAGGAATTGTAGTCTACAAAATTTCTACTCCCCAAAATGAGACAATCTTATTCTTAGGCTTAAGAACTACAGAAAATGAAATGTACAACGAAATATTTCTCTGGCTTCTACATATAGAACCAATACAATGCATAAGAGACAACATCTAAACATTTGAAATTGTCTAGGGTTGAGATAGTGGGGATCAGAATAAAGGGACATAGAAGCTAAATATACTTAGTCTGTTTTCTTCAATATAATCAAACCCAAATTACTGTCAGATAACTTGTAAGGAAAGCCTGGACTATTTTTCTTTCCCGTTTCTAGATGTTAATTAGGAAGATTTTAAAATTATTTTTGAAAGAAATTAGATTAGATGCATTTTTAACAAGATAGTATATTTCACACCTCAAAATAACTAAATTACATTTTTACTTTACGAGAATGTTATAAACAGAAGATCCAAATGAACCTTAAAAGCAAACAAAAAATATATATGATTGTTCTATCATTTGACTTCATTTGAAGTTATCTTGGCAATCCTATTTCCTTCTCCACTTCATTTCACAGATAAGGAACTAAGCCAAATGAGTTAAGTGTCTCACCCAGGGTCACAAAGTTAGTAAACTGTTTGAGGTCGGATATGAATTCAGGAATAAGAGGCTTTCCCAGCTTTGTTCATTATGCCACCTAGCTGCCCTAAACAAAAAGTATAGGAGTTCTTATCACATAAAACAAATTGAAGATTTGAAATGTAGGTTATTTTAAAATAGATTATATTCAATTTCTACATTATGATTTAGAAAGTACTTTCCTTACAAAAACTCTGTAAGGCAGAGATTGCATTAAGTATTATTTTATTCATTGTATGGAATGGAAATTTTAGTAGAAAGAGAAAGAGAAGAGGAGAGGGGAGGAGAGGAGATTGGAGGAGAAGGGCGGCAAGGAGAGAGGAGAAGAAGAGAGAGGAGGGGAAGGGGAGAGGAGGGGAGAGAAGAAAGAGACAGAGGGAGGGACACAGGGAGAACAAGATGAAGGAAGAGAAGAAAGGAGAGAGATAGAGAGAGTGTCTGGTACATAGTAAGTCCTAAAGGACTTTAGGTCCTTTAGGACTTACTATGTACCAGACACTCTACTAAGCACTAGGGATTCAAATAAAAGCCAGAAAAGCTCCCTTGTCCTCTGGGAACTCTTATCCAAGACCCAATTTCTAATCCATGTCCAAGATTCTTTCCTCTATACAATGATATAATGATTATCTAGCCAAATAGATATATTTGTAGCTATATTTACAAATATAGATATGCAGAGCTCACAGATAATCAAGCCCTGTCTTTCTACTTCTCCACTTGGTTCACAAGTGACCACAGGGATTTGTGCTAGGGCTGATGTATGACTTTGTTCCTTTAAAGTATCATCTTTTCATATGCAGCAGTTCAGTGCTGAAAGGAGCAGAAAATGCATTTTTTCTTAATAAAGAAAAAATGTCAAATCAACTAGCGAAGGATGCAAAGTATTGCATCTTTCATAGATGAACTCCCTTCTAAGGCTTTCTTTTCCAACAGGTTCTTCAATCATTTTGCCACACACGTTTAGTCCCAGCTCCAGGCAACTCATACTTTTAATGGCTTAAAACAGAAGTTTTAGATAATCAGTGACACCATTCTGTTTGATGTCTGAAAAAAGCAGAAGAAAGAACTTTGGTTTAATAAAAGCTGATTTTTAAAGTGTGTAAAGAAATACCATTTTCAAACAGGATTTGAACAATTCAGGACAGAAAATTAACTCTGGCACTAATAAAAGGACAAATCTTGAAAAAGAGAATGAATAGTCTTTGCATTAAAAACTGTTTTTTTAAAGGATGGAGAAAGAAATTTCATTTATTAAAACATTTACTAACAATAAACTTTATTTTTAAATATACTGTTATTTATTTTTAAAATGTAAATGAATAAAAACCAATTTCAAGGACATAGAATGTAATGAAGAACCCATATTAGGAAATCATTAAAATTTGGGACTTCAAGGAATTATAGTCCCCCAGTTCATTTCTGTGTGGCTATTTTAAGATGTGAAAGTATAAAACAAAAGAATGTTTAAATCGCAAAGTACTTAGAAATTGAAAAAGGAATACATAACAGAATTTTATTTCATAAGGAAAGTTTGGGGAACTTTTCTAAAGAAAGTAGAGGAGCAAGAAATGAGCAATAGAAGCAGTCAGCTGACATGAAAATTTCAGCAGCTATTACCTGATTGATTGAATAAAAATTGAAGGTCACTCAAAGATTGTTTCAGTTACACATGTAGTAATAAATAAATGAGCTAGGATTCCAGGCTTAGTCCGCAGCCTCAAGGTCCTTGCACTTATCCATTCACTCCACTGCCTTCACTATATCATATTGACTCTTCCCTTAAATTCACACATGACATTCATCTAATGCCAATTCTGTCAGCAAAAGTTTTTAAATCTCATACCTTTTGCTTAAGAAGTTGATGCTATGGAGTAGCAGATAGGCCAGAATGACTTGGATTTGTCCTGTTTCCTACATATAGTAATTATATGAGCCCGGAAACATCACTTAATCTTGCAATATTTTGGGTACTCTCTAAAGACTAGAGAGTGGATACCAGTATGCATGAGTAGAATTTCATCACCTGGAATTCCTAATGCCAATGAAATCATGGGTCCAGTTTTAAAAAAACTTCAGTTTATAAAAGATGACTTTTAGACAATTGTATAGTAGTGCTGACATTACCACTCCTTTTAATTGAGATCAGGATTGTTCTTCCCTTTCCAATTTCAGGGGTCAAAAGTATCTTAATACTAATAGACTCAATCAATCGAGCACTTAGGTGATTTGATTCTTTTAGAAAGCAGACCTTCTTCATTAAAAAAAAAAAAAAAAAAAATTTTTGGCTTTGTTCTACTTATGTGTTTTGCTTTTCCGAGACACCAGACTATCAGTTTCAATTGATAAAAGTATCTGGTTTTCACTCATCCAATTGTCTCACTTATTCATTTCCTATTATTTGTCTAGGTAGGGACATTTTTATGTTCAGAATCAAGAAAAGTATAAAAATCCCTGATTCCTGTATTCATCAAATGGTACAGTCTTCCAAATGATATAGTAAACCCTAATTCAGTTTTTATATTCATGACAAGAAAGATTGTGTTACACTTAGACTTCACAATATTTCTTTCTTTCACTTTTTCTTTCTTTTTTTTCTTTTTGTTATTTCAAGATTTCCATCTGCTGTTTGTACTCTGTTATACTTATTTTTTAAAATTTTGTTCATGGCCCATTCTATAAACAAAAGGCTTTCTTTGCACCTCGCTAAAAAAAATCCTATATTAATAAGCATAAAAATTAGAAATGTTTATTTAGAAATTAAATACATATTCTTTTAAAGACCATTATAATTCCAACAGCATTCAAGCTTTCTTAATGGCTTTGATAAGAAGAAAAAAAATAATTTGAAAGGAAAATATTACCCCAAATTGTATATTGTTACTTGCTTCTCCCACATTGCAGTTAATGCAAACCCTTTGATTAGACCTCTGCAAAAGCCCACACATTCAATAATTTGAAGCAAAAGGTTAATGGTGTTATTACAACTATTATCCCTTTTAAAATCATTATCCTCTTGTTTTTTATGTCTATATTACCTTCACCTTTCCATGAACCCACTTTACCAGCTGTTTCCCTCTGTCATAAAGTTTGCTGAACATCATCCTAGGAATAGAATAAATGCCATGTTTTATCAGTCGAGCCTAAGGGAATTTGAAGCTTCTCATAACCAAAACTGTAAAGGGAGTTTATTGCAAAGTTTCTATTTTGATTTTTGAAATTGCCCTTAAGTGAAATATGTACCTAATGTCAAGGTATAGAGCAACTTAAAAGAGGATGTGAAAATTTCTCAATTATAAAGTTTAAAGTTTGACAAATTGTCAAAATAAGCAAGTTAAAGATTATAAAAAAATGTATTTTGCAGGAAATAATCATCTTGAAGAAAGTAAAAGATTTTGACAAAGAAAGAGATGTATCACATTTTTATAATTTGAGGTATGGTATATCTTTTCTTTTAAAGCTGAAAGTGATATTTAATACTGCTTGTCCATCTTTTTATTTTATTGCATTAAATATTTCTCTGACTATATGTATGTCCCCTTACATGCTGATAGCTATACTTCCAGTGTATAGCTCTTTATTTAGTATTTAGCTTCAAAAATCAATCAACAAATAACAAGCATTTTACTGAGCACTTACTGTCACCAGATCTCAATCCATGTTAATATCTAATAAATCTAGTCCTCAAATCTGTGGTTGCTGTCTATGCAAACCCAAACAGAAACAGGACTAATACATACCAAAGGATTCCTGTGGGTTTCATCTTGATTTAGTTTCAAATGTCTTATTATCTATTGTATTTTGTATTTTTCCTTATTTCGTTAAATATTTCCCAATAACATTTTTAATTGTAGCCATAGGCTACAAATTTAACCTGTCTAGTCTATATATTACTTTTCCAGTTCCTGACTATTCTGAACATATATCGTTTTCAGTTAAATTTGCCAGTGTCAGAGACATCAGTCATCTTACTTCAACAAAACATGATTAAGTACTTGTACACAAGGCATTGTATGATATAATGAGGAAATCAAGACAAAAAATTAAATAATTCCTGCTCCTTAAAGAAATTACATTGTAGGAGAGAAGGAGGAAAAGCAGGGATGGGAGTGGAGGATAAACATGCCAATAAATATAGTAAAAGGAAAATTGAGCACCAATTGTGTATCTACCCCTACATCATTCTCAATTCCTACTGTATTCTCAAAGAGTTATGTAACTAGCTAACAATATTCATCTGCATTCCAACTTATTCCTGGCATAAATACTGGCGAACTTACATATTTTAATAATTAATTCTTTCCCAATGAAGTCTCTCACTTCTTAAATATTCTCAACCCCCATCATCACTCTTCTCTAGTCATGCATAGGAACTATCCCACTCCCCACTTTGGTTTAACTATTATCCACAAATGTTCTTTTATAATAGGAATTATGAATTCATTTAGTTGATTATATATTCCTATCTTTCTATCTCTTCATATGCTTCACTTTTCCCAAACCTATTTCTCATTCTTACTGTGATCACCTCTCTGTCTATCCTGGGGTATTCCCTACATCATTATTCTCATTCTGCTTCATTTTTTCCCTTTCCATTCTTGATAATATAGTTAATCAGTTCAACTGTTACTATTCTTTATTCTCAGATTCCTTATATGTTTGTCCTACGTGTCTCACTTCTTATCAGATGCTGAATCTCACTTCTCTTCACCATGGTCCACCAAAGGCTATTTTTTCCTTAAAAGGAGAAGTAAGTAAAGTCTATAAGTATTAAATATTTAAGTTGTCCCAGGCAACCTTCTAAGCACTGGGATAAAAGCAAAGGCAACAACTAAGTAAATAAATGAATAGATAGAAAGTAAAATAGAGATAGATAAATGAATGGATGGATAAAAAGTTTCTGCTCTCAACAAGATTATATTCTAATGAAGTGTATAACATTATAAACAACTACAAAAAGACAAGAATGGCTAAATGAGAGAGCATCTCAGAAAGAATGAACTAGCTTGGTGGGGGGAAGCTTTTCACAGAAGGTGGGATTTTAACTGGTATTTGAAAAAAAACTAGGGATAAGATGGAGATGAGGATGGAAAGGATGACAGGCAGTCAGTGAAAATGTAAAAAGTTGCAAAAATTGCAAGATCACTGCCAATGAATCACAGAGTACATGTTATTGAATTTAATTTGCTGCTTTGACTCCTTGTCCCTTTTTAACTTTTTGACTTTTGTTTTCAATTTCTAATAAAGGGACTCGAGATATTATAATATATTCATGCAGATATGCAATAAGACTGTCTCCAAAACTTGATTGACCTAGGGAGCTAAAATTCAAATTACCTCTCAGCTGATGCAGCTTCCAAGTGGCCTTTAGCTGAATTGATGAAGGCCCACAAGATGAAAGTTTTCATTATGAAACAACATAATGAAATTGGAACCAGATCTTACCAATTACATGCAAGTGGTTCATCCTTCTTTTTGTCATGTAACTCTCAGCTCTATGTCACATAAAAATGTAGTGGAGACCACTGCAGGAAAATCTTAGGAAATAACTTCTCTAATCCCAGGGTAGATGACAGAGTGAGGGGGAGGAAGAGAGAGGGGTAGGGAGGGAGAGAGAGGGGGGCGGAGAGGGAGAAGGAGAGGAAAAAGGAGGGAGGGAAAGACAGAAGGAGGGAGAGAAAGCTAAAATTAAGAAACTACTAAAAGCTGAAGAAAAGGGAAGAAACATAGAAAAGGAAAAAAGTTCAAGAACCTAAAATAATTTTTAAAATCTTCTTTTAAAACAAACTCCATAAATACTATTTAATAATGAAATAGATAACAAAAAGAATTCTATTATCTCAAAGCAATCTGAAGAAAAGATAAGCATACTTATATTGGAATTTTGTAAAGTCCTTTTTGATTTTAATGGCAAGACATTTGATGAACAGACCTAATATACTGAACAAATATCCATTATTAATAAAACTAATAACAACCAAAATAGCATTAAGCAATGTTTCTGAAACTCTAGCTTTTCCCCAGATACAAAAAATCATTGAGCTTGACAAGGTCCATAATTATTGGTTTAATTTTTATGCAACCCTAGTGTATATATCTATTTTATCTATCTATATATGATGGGGGTTGAAAGATTCCTTTCTAATTGCCCAATCTATGGCCGACCTTGATTCACAAATCCTGGTCAAAGACACCCTTTGAATATCCAGGCCTAGCCCCCACCCTCAGCTCAGCTTCCCCCAGCCCTCACCTGATCTGAGCTAACTGAAAAGCCCACCAAGAACTTGGTACCGCCCATCATCTTTTGGGTATAAAAGAAACAAGCAGGAACTCCCTCATTGCAGGAGCCCTCCCAGCCAACACATGGTATCCTTCCAGCCATGTAGGGGTTCCTTCCCTCCCAGCGGCCACCTCTGGCCCTGGTGTCTTTGTAACTGAACTTTACTTCCAAATTCCTACAATAAACCTTTTTATTTATCAATGTAGGTTTTCAGGCCTGTAAACTCATTTTACAGGGGACACGGCGCCTCATGGGGTTATCTATGCGCCAAGAAATGGGGTTCCCCCTTTCCTTTCTCTCATATACACTAAGGTTGCATAAAAATTTCTCTGGCAAAAAGGGGTCATGTATGGAAAAAGTTCTCTGCTCTAGATTATGCTAGAGCATTTGCTTGCCACATGAAAAACGGTTCCATTTTTAAAACATGTCACCAACACATATTTTTATACTGAGTTTGAGACTCTTTCTCCCATGTCAGTCAAGTTGTAATACTCAATGTACAATGTATACCATAAGCTTGAGGAATATGCCTTTCTTCAGCCTCAGATAATTCATTTCAACTTTGGAATTTACTTTAGGGTCAGAGAAACTATGAATGGATTGAGGATATATGCCAAAAGAATGGAACTACTTTCCACAGAGGAAACTTTATAGTAATTTCTTATGAAAACACATCTAAATTAGCAATTGATCCTGATTTCAACTGAAAAAAAAACCCCAATTAACTTCTTTTTAAAAAAGACTAAGTTTCACAGGGGCTAGAACAAAATGGGGTCTTTAAGACTTTGAAGAAAGTAAAATAGTTTCTTCTCTCATCCTTTAAAACCTAATTCACTGCTTGCCTAATACTCATTAAGAGCCTGATTTGGTGCTTGCAAAGGTCCAAGTTCTTGCCCTCCCTCTCTCGCAATGTCAGGCTCAGTTGGTCTTAGCTCAAAAAGGTAACAAGTGCTAAAACAAACTGGTCTTAGGTATAGGGAAGTAGTGCATTGTTTGACCTCTCCCTCCTCTACTAAATTCCACCTTCACCCTGATATGTTCTCGATTCATATTGATTATCCATATTTAATTGAGCACCTAAAATCTTTACTAAGGATTACTACTAATGTACAAGGCAATACAAAAAGAAGTCTTAACTCATCCAACAATAGTACACCCAGTTTTACTTCAGAAAGAAAAAGACTTTGTAAGCCCCAAACACATTTGGTTGTTGTTCAGACCTTTCAATTATATCCAATTCCTTGTGACCCCATTTGGAGTTTTCTTAGCAAAGATCCTGCAATAGCCTATTGTTTTCTTCTCCATTTCATTTTATAGATGAGGAAACTATGACAAACAGGGTTAAATGACTTGCTCAGTGTCATATAGCTAATCAGCCTCTGAGGTCACACATTTGATCTCGGGTTTTTCTGCCTCCAAGCCTGGAGCTCTATTCACAGTGCTACCTAGGTGCCCTAAATGACTTAAAAGCATCTTCTTAAAGAGACAATGTTAAAGCATCTACTTATTTTTCAATACATAATAGATTTTTTAACAAAAATTAAACCTATATTACTTCCCAGAGATGTTTCAAACAAATATAAAAAATCATTGTAAACAAATATAAAAAAAATTGCTCAATTCCTAATAGGATCTTTTTTTGAGCAAGGGCGACCAGCCAGTCATTTTTTACTCCTTTCCTTTTTTGCTTCTTACTCTTTAGGCTTTGATACTATGTCTTCAAGTGGATACTTTTTTCCCACTCCCTTTCAAATTCCTTTTGTGTATTTTCTTTCTCTATTAGAATTTAATCTCCTTGAGAACAGGAACTATCTTTCCTTTTTGCTTGCATTATATATTTAATAGATGGTACAGTGACCCAATACATAATAATAATTTAGAAATTCTTGTTAACTGATTGACAAACTATAACTTAATAAAAATATTATAGAACATAAAAATATCCGTTCTAGTATCATTGGAAAAAAAATATAGACCCAAAGAGAGGTCTAGCAATGAAATTCTAAATCATGGATGAGTAAAAGAAGAAATGATAAACAATTCACAATTATTTCCAAAAAAAATGATGATAATAATCATTATTGATCACAAAATAGAAGATTTTGATTACATCAAATTAAAAAGCTTTTGTACAAACAAACGAATGCAAACAAGATTAGAAGGGAAGTAACAAATTGGGAAAACATTTTTATGGTTAAAGGTTCTGATAAAGGCCTCATTTCCAAAATACATAGAGAACTGACTCTAATTTATAAGAAATCAAACTATTCTCCAATTGATAAATGTTCAAAGGATATAAACAGATAATTTTCAGATGATGAAATTAAAACTATTTCCACTCATATGAAAGAGTGTTCCAAATCACTATTGATCAGAGAAATGCAAATTAAGACAACTCTGAGATACCACTACACACCTGTCAGATTGGCTAAGAGGACAGGAAAAAATAATGGTGAATGTTGGAGGGGATTGGGAAAACTGGGACACTGATGCATTGTTGGTGGAAAAGTTATCAAACTGTGCATACCCTTTGATCCAGCAGTGCTACTACTGGGCTTATATCCCAAAGAAATAATAAAGAAGGGAAAGGGAACTGTATGTGCCAATATGTTTGTGGCAGCCCTTTTTGTAGTGGCTAGAAACTGGAAAACGAATGGATGTCCATCAATTGGAGAATGGTTGGGTAAATTATGGTATATGAATGTTATGGAATATTATTATTCTGTAAGAAATGACCAACAGGATGAATACAGAGAGGCTTGGAGAGACTTACATGAACTGATGCTGAGTGAAATGAGCAGAACCAGGAGATTATACACTTCAACAACAATACTGTATGAAGATTTATTCTGATTGAAGTGGATACCTTCAACATAAAGAAGATCCAATTTAGCTCCAGTTGATCAATGATGGACAAAAACAGCTACACCCAGAGAAGGAACACTGGGAAATGAATATAAACTGATGCGTTATTGTCTTTCTACCCAGGTTACTTATACCTTCGGAATCCAATTCTTACGGTGCAATAAGAAATTTGGTTTTACACACATATATTTTATCTAGGTTATACTGTAACACATTTAATATATATGGGATTACCTGTCATCTAAGGGTGGGAAGAGAGGGAGGGAGGGAGGGGAAAATTTGGAAAAGTGAATATAAGGGATAATGTTGTGAAAAAAAATTACCCATGCATATGTACTATCAAAAAAATTATAATTATTAAATAAATAGATAGATAGATAGGTAGATAGATAAAATGTTGGAAACCAAAAAAAAAAAAAAAAAGAAAAAAGAAAATGATAATCATCAAACAATACATCACAATTTCTGGCATGTAACTAAAGTAGATTCAAGGGGAAATGTTTGTTCCTAAAAATGTATTAGTAAAGTAAAAAAGAAGACTAATGAACTTAATGTTCATTTTTTAAAATTTCAAAACAAAGGGGCAGATAGGTGGTGCAGTGGATAGAGCATCAGTCAGGAGGACCTGAGTTCAAATCTGAATTTGGACACAACACTTCCTAGCTATGCAACCCTAGATAAGTCACTTAACGCCAATTACCTCAGAAAAAATATATAAAATTTTTAAATGAACATTAAGAGATAATGATGGAGTAGCTAAGTGTACAGAGGATAGAGCACAGACCCTGGAGCTTAGAGGACATGAATCCAAATTCATTCTCAGATACTTAGTAACTGCATGACTCTAGGCAAGTCATTTCACCCTGATTATGAAGGAGGAGAACAAGAAAAATAAGAAAAAGGAGAAGTAGGAGGAAGAAGAGAAGGAGGAGGAAGAGAAGAAGGGGGAGGGAGAAAGAAGAGGAGGAAGAAGAAGAAGGAGGAGGAGGAGGAAGAAAAAGAGGAGGAGGAGCAGGAGGTCAGAGACATTCATAAATTGGAAACTAAAATATAGAAATGAAAAATATCTAATAAAAGCTGGTTCTTTAAAAAGAATAAGATAATTAATAATTCTTTCAGAACTTGAATAAAATAAAGAGGGTAGTAAATGAAATCTACAAAATAGCAAATGAACAAAATGAAATCACAACAAAACCAGAAAAAAAAATTATCAAAGCATGCTATGGACAATTATAAGCTAATAAAACTGAGAAATAACAGAAGATCAAATTGAATAATAATAACCTCTGGATAAGATAGAGAACTGGCTATAAATTAGCTATCAAATTTAAAAAAAAACCCATGATCCTCATAAATTGACTGGAGATTCTATTAAATTTATAAAAACAAATTAGTATTTTTAGTACACTAATTATTCTTTTCTTTTTCCAATAGTATTTAATTTTTTTCCTAATGCATTTAAAGATAGTTTTCTAAATTCATCTTTGGAAAACCTTGTGTTCCAAATTTTTCTCCCTCCCTCCCCTCTGCCCCTTCCCTAAGACAGCAAGCAATCAGTTATAGATTAAACACACATATATTATTTTTTTAAATCATAAATGAATTACTCTTATCAGATTATTTTTATGAGTATTAGAGTACTAATCCTGAAATCAGGAGAAAAAAAAGCAAAGGAAGACTAATGTTGTTAATGAATGTTGATTCTAAGATTTTAAAATAAAATTCCATCAGTTTAATTAAGAAATCATTAATTATGAATAAATTGAATTCAATTCAGGTATGCAAGTATTGTTCTACTCTTGGAAAATAGTCAAACATAATCATATCAAAAACAAAAATATCTCAAACCACATGATTATATCAGTAAATATAAAAATGTCTTTGACAAACTAGCATTCTTTTGCACTAAACTCTACAAAGTATAATCATATGGGTTACTTTTTTTTAACTTGATAAAAGTTTCTCTATAATACATAAATATATTAGGGAGTATACCAAATAGCTTTCGTAAATACATACACAAGCTTTGGTAAATAAATACACAAATACATACAAATATACAATAAATACAAAGTACATACAAATAGCTTTGGTAAATAAATACACAAGTATTTGGAATTGTTCTAGAAAATTAAGCAATGGCAATAAGATGAGAATTAAAGGTATAAAGATAAGTAAAGATTAGATAAATCTACTCCTATACACTTATCACAAGAGGTTATACTTAGAAAATTCTAAAAAATTCGCAAAAATCATAATTGAGACATTTTCATAGTCTACAAATAGCAACAACACAAATCAAAAGCATTTCTATAAAAAAATTTAAAGTCAATAATAGGTAATTCACATTTAAAGTAATTAGAAAATGCACAACAGTGATTAATATCCCCAAGGATAAAATACTTACATGCACAGTATGTCAAAAAGAATTTTTTTTAAATGAACTTTGAAATAAAAAAGGAACTCTAGACTGAATGGATTCACAAAAACATTCTATTATCAAAAAAAGAACAATTAATATCACAGAAAGTATTTGCTAAATTGGCATAAAAGCAGATCCTAAAATAGTTTTTCCCTGATTCAAATATGCTCTTAATATCTAAACCAGAGAGAGAGACAAATCAGAGAAAGAAAACTATAGACCAAGATACCTAATTAATATTGCCACAGCATTTTCAAATAGAATATCAACTTACAAAAATTATATACTATGACCATTTAGGATTTACACCAGGGCTAAAAATTGAAAAAGACAAAACAAAATTGTAAACATAGTAGACTGTATTAATAAATAAATAATATTAATAGCAAAATAAAAATTATATCATTGTATCAATAAATGCAGTAAAACTTTTAGCCCCTTTCTGTTAAACACACACACACACACACACACACCCATAGGGATAAATGAACCTTTCCTTTTTGTAGTCAATATATAATTAATACCAAGAGCCATAATTTTATGTAATGAAGATACAATAGGGGGCTTTCAAGTAAGATTAAATGTAAAAGAATTCTGTTCTTACTAGCATTATTTGTAAGAAAACTAGAAATCATACCTATTACAATAAGTTGTGAAAAGGAAATTCATGGAATAAGAATAGGCAAAGAAGAAGCAAAATAATAGCTTTTTTGCATATGACATGGACCACAAAAAGATAGAGAACCTTAGAGAGTCAACAACAGTAAGAAAATCAGCAATTCATATAAATAATCATTCTTTCTCTGTTTATGTATTTTTATGGAACAATTTATAAAGGGATATTCTATTCTAAAAAATCATAGAATGCACAAAATATTTGGCAATTTATATATTAAGACATATACAAAGAATGTAATAATATAATTACAAAACACTTTAAGGACAAAGACGAGCCTAAGTGGAGAGATTAATTCTTCATAGTCATAATTATTTAAATTATATATTCAATGCTATACACCAATCAAAATACCAAAGGATTACTTTAAAGAGCAATATAATTCCTTTGCAGCTACAAAAGGTCAAGATTCTCAAGGGATATAATGAAAAATAAAGTGGGGTTTGTCATAGTACTTCCATTTAAATAATAAAATGGATGATCATTAAAATAGATTAAGAATACAACAAACAACATAAAAAAGGGAATGAGCATAATCACATAATATAAATAAACCAAAGAGGTTAGACCTCACTATTTGATAAAGTGTTGGGAAAACTACAAGCAGCTTGATACAAATAAGAATTAGTTGAGCAACTCACATTTTATCACAGAAACTTCAAATGGATATCTTGCTTAAATACAAAAATTCATATTGTAGAAAACTTTGAGAAGCCAAGAAGAAAATAATATTTGTGTCAATTACGAATAATAGAAGAATTTATACCAGAGGAGGGGTAGAGATTATCATAGAAAATAAAATACACAAAATTGATTATGCAAAATTGAAAAGTATTAATACAAAGTTAATGTAATCAAAATAAGCTGGACAAAATTGAACAACAAAAAAAGTCGTCTGGTTTTAGTTTCTCCAACAATTTGAACAATATATTGTATTTTTCCTTTTGTTTACTTTTTGCTTAGATTTGCCCAAAATTAAAAGAGGGACACTAAAGTCTTCTAAAATTATTCTATTTTTTTTTTTGTTTTCTTGTAATTGGTTAATTTTGTGTGTGCGTAAATTTGACTATTAATTTTGAAAGTCACCCCACCCAAGGGTATTCAAACTGGATATCAGCTTCTAATATCCTTAGCTTCTTTCATTGGGACTCATGGCATGAAGGGCAAAACAACCAAAATGGAGTGGCTTTCCTTGCCTGGATACCAACGGTCACTAGAGTTTTATAACTAGGTCTTGCCATCTCATACTATTTCTCCTGTCTCATACTAAAACTATAAAATTGTTTGTTTGCATAAACTTTATTTAGGAAATCCACTGGACTGGTTTCCTTTCCTGTTATCTCAAATAAAGATGCTTTGACAAAGGAATAAGTGTAAGAAACATGGATGCAGAAAATAAAACAAAGAAAATTCTAATAAAAGAACTTAAAGGGAAAGAGAGAAAGGGAATTTTATTTAAATTCTTAATTGAGAAGTAAAAATAAGGGAGTAAAGAATTACATAGCTTGAAAAAAGGAAAAAAAGGAAAAGGAATCAATAAATTAAATTAAATTCCAAAACTAAGAAAAGGGTGACAAAGGGGAATGGGAGGAGTTAGAATGTGAGGGGAAGACACATGTAGAAATAGAATTGCTTTGAGCAAAAATAATTGAAGATATAAGTGTCTTTACAGAGAAAAAGGAACAATAACTAAAAGAAAATTCTGAGACAGAAAAAAGTATTAATGCAGACAATGAAGAAAAAAATAGAAACCCAACTATCACAACTTTAAATATGAATGGATAAAAAATCTAATAAAATTAAAGTAACATATTACTTAAGAAAATAATACCCCAGAATCTGTTGCTTATAAGAAACATGCTTTTTAAAAAACATACACAATAAAAATGAGGAGCATTTGGTGCTATGCATTAGGTGAATCAAAAAAAAAAAAAAAAAAAAGCAGGCATGGTATCATATAATGAAAAAACAAAACAAAACATAATTATGCTGAAAGGAGCCACTGATAACAAATTAGTATCAGTATGAAGCTTATTGACTTCAAATGGCTTAATGGCCAAATTCACAAAGAAGAAATTAACAAATTACAAGAAAATAAAAAAGTAATAGAATAATTGCGCTAGACTTTTAGTCTGCTCTTAGTATTGGACAAATCTAAGCAAAAGGTAAACAAAAGGAAAAAAACAGACTAACCATAACAAAACTGTTCATATAATTGCAAATGTAATGTCAGAAAATTGTTAATAGAAATTGTGATATGGACTGCTTAAATATCTTAGTCATCGTGATATCAAAATTCCAGTAATATCCTATAACCTCATCCCATTATTTTAAGGGTGGTCTGAGTTATATTTTCTAAAAAAAAAAATTCTATATCATTGCCTTGTAGCTCTCCTTCCTTATTTCTATTGTGCTTCAATATCAATTCCTATAGAAGATCAAAAACAAAAAAATATTGCCTCATGTGAGAAATTTTATCATGAACCTGATTGCATATTCAATTTCTGTACCCTGTCCTTTCCATGATACTATTCTTTCCCATTTGCCAGGAAATCTCTTTGATGTTCATGTCATCCCAAGATTGTATTGTGATTATCAAGATTTAAAAAAGAGAAAAAACAACCTATAGGTCTCTTAGGTCTCTTTTACTTGTTAGGGTTTTTGTTGTTTTTGTTTGTTTTGTTCTTTTTATTGTTTTTTGCTCTAGAGATGGAATAATTTATTTTTCTCTTTTTTGTACCTTTATTGAGAGGTATATTTATTATCCTTCTTGTTTTCATGATGTATATAATGTTTCCAAAGCAAATAATATTCTCAATCTGTTTTTTAAAGTAATGTTTCTTTTACTGAATATCATTTTTTTTATTGATGAGTAGACTCAGGTTTATAGGCTATGTCACCTTGGATTGCACCTGAGGCTTCCTTCTTTTATCTTTATAACACATTATTCCATTTTTTCTCTGGTTTTCAATGGATGTCAAATAGTTTTGTGTTATGTAAATCCACTTTTCTTTTTTATTTTAAGGTCTTTCTCCTGTTCATTTTCAGAATTTGTCATTAGAGTTGTTCAATTTAATCACTTGTATCTTGAAATTTACAACATAAGTTTTTTTTTTTTTTTCTGGAGATTATCTAAGGGGTTTTTAAAAATTGTCATTTTGTCTTCTATGTTCAGAAATTCTGAAGTTTTCTTATAGTATTTCTCGAATTGTGCTCACATTAGCTTGTATTCTTCTGAGATACCTATCATTTTATTATCTATAAATTGTTTCTACATTGTCTTTTGGATCATTATGTTTTACTTTTATAGATATCATGTTTTCTTTTAAAGTTATTCCTTTTTGCTTCTTTTTTGTTACAACTTGTCCTTTATTTTCATATACATACTTATATTCATAATTAGTTCTCTTTTTTGATTCTTTTGGAGAGACTTGTGATCTTGGATTCAATTTATTCTATTCTGTCAATTATTTCCACTATGCACATCATACCTTCAGGTTTCATAATTCTTATTTTGATCTTGAACCATTTGGGAATGTTCTCCATGGTTCTATACTCTTCCTGAAAATCCAGAAAGTATTCTGCCTCATAGAGGTTGATTCAATTCCCTTTGCATTGGAATATCTATCGAAAGATACTTGGAATCATTTAGATTCATTACAGTCAAATTTAATATCTTTTGCATTGATACATCTATTTGTGCTTGACAAATTTAATTGTTTTCTTCCTCCTGAGATCTTTACTACTCCAAGTTATTGTTTTTCATATATTTCCCTACCACTCACTTTCTAACTCCTTTTAGTTTGATAGTGAATGACTGAAAGCTTGACCTCAAAGCTGTCCTAGCCTTTTCTCACCTTGGATAATTCACTTTTCACTGGATTCAGATCTTTCCTTAGATGACTTCTCAAGACATAAAGTGGACCAGTGGTGCTAGTCTCTTTCTTTCAGACCTGTGAAGCTACATATGCATGACACCCTATCCTAGTTCCCTCTGTTCCTTCATTATGAGCTTTGAGTACTCCTGCAGTGTGCTGACATTCCAGGAAAAGCACATTTTCCCTTTTCTAGGGCAGAGTTTAAATCTGAACTTTGTTTCCACAGAATGGTGAGTTGAGGGCAGAGCAGGGTATACTGGCAGACAACTAGCCTGAATTTGAATATTTAGTCCATCTGCCAAACAAAATTGCTGAGCAAATTCCAAAGCATAAGTTTATGGATCAAGTTGTATTGCCCCGACAGAAAATGAGTCCTAGTCGGGTAGGGGGTGTTGATTGAGCACAATGGAATTTGAGGATTAATTTTCAAGACTATTAATCCATCAGGTTAGATTAGATTTCTCAATTTCTTATTTCTTGGCTGTGAAGACAGTTGTAATTATATTATTTGATGTGCATAATTCTTTGGGAGAGTAAATTTTGAGTTCATGAGGATATATATAAAATATCTAATCTTCCATTTTGTTGGTCATATGACATGCAGTAATTTCTCTTTGGATTTCTTTGTCATCACTTCATCCCCCACTCTTTCTCAATCTTTGTTAAAATAGTTTTGCAAAAGATTTTATATTTTTTATTTTATTTTATTTTTAGTGAAGATATGTTATAGTATAATATCTACTATGCAAATCAAAGTGCAAAATAACATTTGTCTTCAAAATATCAGTTAATGATATCTTATTTTGCAAATATACTCACAGAAAAAATATCATAACACCAGAATGAGTTATTAGAAAAACAAATGAAGTTCTTTTTCCAGGACAGAGAAAAAATAGGTAGATTTTTCTTCAGTGACATTACCTTGAAAATCTGAATCTTTACAGAAATTAACCTGAAATTTCTAATCATATCCTGTCCCCAAAACATTTATTAATGACTAGTCATTAATAACTAACATATCAAATTTAAAAATAAATTCAAATAAAGCAGAATTAAAAGCATCTCTTAGAAGTCTATCCAAAATAAATATATATAAGCTTCACCATAATAATTCAAATGTTTTTCTACATTATGTATCAATAGAGCAATTTGTTACTAAAAATATGGAAGACAAAGTTTTTTTTTTTCATGACTTTAAAAGACACATCATTTCTATAATTCTAAAGTCTTTTTTTTCTTTTATTATATAATCATTCTAGGTCCCATGCCTCCTAAAAAAGAGTAAAAGAGGTAGTAACCAGACCTGAGCTACTGAGAACATTAATGGCAATCAAAGAATATCTTTTACAGCCTCTTGATCACTCTTAAGGAAAGGTGTTACATGAATACAAACTAGCATAAAACTCAAAAATAATACAAAAAAGCAATTTTCTTTGGCCTGGCAAGACTTCCATTTGTCAATAGTCCTATATGCCAGAATAGGCCAACGTTTTGGCAGATAGACTATATATTCAAATTCAGGCTGGGTTCCACAACTGTCTCAGGCCTGCTGCTTCCTACTGACATATGGCAACTTCAGGCTGCTGACTCTGCTTTCCCATCTATTTCAGGAGAATTTTATAGTCACTCTTGGCATTAGTTACTTAATTATTTCCACTTTCTGCACTTTCTGCCAGTCACGTTTCTTAAATAATCCACTACGACAATCAGAGGTAACAGAGGAAGGCAATTGCATCTTCAGTTGTTCAAACTGTGAAATCACTGTTAGACTGTGAGCCAGCCAGTGGACATTAAAAGTCCACTGAATATTTGAAGTGTGGTAATTGTACAGATGGCCTAAGTGACAAAAGAGCCATATGTTGCCCAAAGGTGTTCACTTTAGTCATTCTTGGACCATTTCTTTTTAAAAAATTCATAATTGGTTCATTAACCTATAATTTCAGTAATATACCTGTTGCTTATTTGCTAGTCATGAATTTACTGCTGAAATGCTAAACCTTTCTCATATATATATTTTAACTGAGGACAAATCAACTAATTAGCATTGCACTTAGGTACTCCAATATGGTAATATTCCAAGAGACTTGTGATCTTATCATCATAAGTCTTTTCTTCAATGAGGCAGATCATAATCCATTCATATCCTCTCATTCTGTGTGGCTTTTTTCCATTTCCTCTCACAAATACACCACAGAGTGTTCACCCAACATTCTACAGGATTTTCTTTTGATACTGTGACATTATATGCTGACCAGTAGAATATGTAAACTATTTATCAATTATCCATCTCTCTTACTATATGACTGGCCTTTCTTCTTTTTCAATTATCCCATATTTTCATGGAATTCTTTATGCAATGAAATGTGTTGCTTATAATATGTGTAAACCTAATCATGTTTATCACCTCTTTCTCTATTTAAATGATTTTGTTTTAGTCTTTTGAAGGCTATAGTTTCATGACTCATAACTTTAAACAAAGGCAAATGAATGTCTTCATCTATAGCAAATAACTGCCATTCTCCATCTTTAATCATTTGGGAAGGAACAATTCACCCAGAGTACATATGACTGAACTCATGATTGGTCATGATTTGGCATACATTCAATATCCTCAGCAGCCTTAGCGTATGTATACCTTTGTTTAAAAATGTGTGCAGCTGACCAAAGGAAATCTTGTCTATTTTTTCCTCAGTGTTCAGGGTTTTGATAGAATCAGAACATTGATCTTCAAATGGGGATATCTATAGATTATCAACATCCATCAGTACTTTCTCTTCCATTAGGACTATATGTTGTGCATTTTCCATGACAATGCCCAATATATGTCCCTTTATTATGTGCCTCTTATGATACTAATTATTGGAGTTGTCAAACAAGATTTTTTTTCACTTAGGGAAATGGGTGGACTGGCCATAACTGCCCCTGGAATTTGTAAATCTTGCACTTTATCTTGGGAACATGAGGACAGAGGAAAAGAGAAGGGCAAGAGAGATTGGCTGTAATTTTATGGCTGCAGTACAACCATGAAAGGCATGATGACACATGGAAGGCAAGGATGAGGATACCTCCAATTTCCTTTTTCAGAGATTTGAGAGGAAACATCTGCATGAATAAGCAAAATCATGTACAATAGTATAGGTGTTTATTAGGTATTAATTCCAGTAGTAGAAGCACTGAAAAAAGGAAAAAAAAAAAAAACCTAAATAGGAGGAAAGCCGGGATTCTATTGTACCCTTGCCTTATTTCCACCTAGCTATGTGCTTTTAAAAATTATCAAATTATATTTTTCTGATTTATATATTAATTTTATGAACACCAATGACTGATCTTATCTATAAGTTGCCTAGTTCAGGAGAGCTTTAAGAACCACTTAAGACAGAAGTCTTTGTTAGCACTGGGCTAGAAGTTAAACCTTAGCCCTCTGATACAGTGTTCTTCTCTCTAATTGGGGATATAAGCATGAATCATTTAATAAGTGTAGAATTATTACAAATATGGATCCGATTACATAAATTTTCATTGTAGACATGAGCCAAAGTCAGATACCTTTTAAGGAATTCAATGCTATGTGCATATACAGAGGAGACACCTTAGGGAAGGCATCAAAACTTTAAATTTTGATTTGCTTTGCCAAAATAAATTTTTTATGATTTAAAAAAATAATAGAATCTCAAATACTCTATGCCTTTGGCCTAGGTTTGAGATTTTCAGAGGATAAAAAATTGCTCAGTCTCTCTACCTTTTTTCTCTAACATTTACAGCACATGCTCATGAAGCAAGCAATTATATGGTAGATAAAAACATGCAATTAAAGAGTGAAAGCAAAATTCAGTCCACTTCTATATAATAACATATTGAAATGGAGTTTACTGAAAGATACAGCATAGTAGGCTAGGTCCCCAAAAGATAGAAGGCAGTTCTTGAATCTAGTCACTTCTAATAGCTCTTTTGGCTCTTTGATGAATTCCTATATCTTGTCACTGTCCATGTCTGTGGAAAGTAAGCAATAGTGGATCTTTGATGGCAGTAACTATGACTGAATGAAATTTTAAGAGTTGTTCTTGCTTAGATAGAGAAAAATGATCTTCACCTGTAGCAAATAATTGTCATTCTCTGCCTTTAATCATTTGGGAAGGAACAATTTACCCAGGGTACATATGACTGAACTCATGATTGGTCTTTTGTGAAGCACACATTTGGCATACATTCAATATCCTCACAAACCTTAGTCACAGAAGGCTATTACCTGAATGGAAAGCTGTTAGGGGGTAGTTTCTAATAATTGTCCCCAAAAAGACAACCATTCAATAACCTTGAAAGGCAGCTGTTATCTCAAACTATATAGCCTGCACCATGCAGGTGCTAACATTTATCCTGATAATGACCTTGCAAAAAAACAACTTTTTGCCTTAGAATAGGGGAAGTGGAAACCTGTCGAGGGAGGCTTCTCACAAATTTATAATGGGAGAGAAACTTATTGAACTTTTGATATGCTTACATATGCTTGACTTAGTTCAGTTGTTCTTCCCAAACTTGATATTCTTCAGAGATATTTCAACTTTTGATAGACCATCTAACATTTTACAAGCAGTTATGGTCTATTCTAACTCTTGAGACAACAGAAACGATTATATTATAGATTCCAGTCAAGGATAGTACAATCTGGATTTTCTCATTAGACTGAGCATATGTGTATAAATATTCCTGTTTAATTTCTTCTTCTTATCCAAGAAATCTCTCCCAGTGGAAGTTGAACTAGAGATTTCCACAAAAAAAAAAGCAACATATTAATCCAGTGTACTGGTCTTCCATTCTAGCTTTTGAATCATGGGGTGAGTAATAATAGTCAAATGAAATACCACCCTATAAAAAGAATAACCAGAATATTCTTTCAATCAATTATGTAGTTTCCATAGATTTGCAGTTTCCTATAGAATATAATATTTAGAAATCTGCCTAGCTACTTCTTTAGCTTCAGTAAAAAATGCATAAATTATTCTCAAATTCTAAAAATGTATAATTGGTAAAGTAAGCATTTTGGACAATCATCATTAATATTCTTTTGCATAATCATTTCTGGGAGATCCAAAAGGTTTGTGCTTTCCATGCCTTTATTATTGTCACCTTTTTTCTAATAATTGATATTCAGCCCCTTAAGACCCTCAAAATTGTGTCATCTCTAGCAAACATATTATTGCTCTAGTCCAATTGCTTTTCCCATCCTTGTTTCTTCAGATATTTCTACTTCCTCTTTGAGAAAATCTGGGACTAAAATCCCCAATATGAAATTCACTGTAGCTTCCAGTGAAAAATATTATAAAATTTTTAATTTTTTTTCTTTTTAATTGTTTTATTTCTTCCTAGTTCAATTTTTATATGCTATTTGCATGCCTTGACTTGGTAAAGAATCTTAAACTTTCTTAAATTGCTTATCTTTTCCTCCACTGCCATTCTTTGTCCTATATGGTGATACTATTCATAATTGTACCCCATCCTTCCCAATAAAATCTTTACAAACTTATTTATATTTTAAATATATATTTCCCTTGGCTGTGATATCTTTCTGGTTGGCAAGATCATTTGTTTAGGGCAAAGGCCCTTTCTAGGCTATTTTGATTTCCTTCTTATGGCAATAACAGGTTAATCCATGAAACTTGGTTCTATTTGGAAAGAAAACAACTATAAAATTTTTGTAAAAATTAATTTAATTAATTAATTAATTAATTTTAAAATAAAAATAAAAAGAGAATTCTTGGAAGGTATTCTTAAATTTTCTTGATCTTTCTTCAAAAGATATGTGGCAATGTTATTGTGGTATAAACAATAAACAACTATTAAGTGTCTACTATGTACCAGGCACTAAGTTGGTTGGGAAACTAGATTTTGTAGCTTTCCAAAATGAGGATATTTTGTTGCTAATTTTGAAAAACAAAGTAAACCTGAAATTTTATTTAGGAGACTAAAATGTGTGTGTAACATCTCTTTTTAGAGTACTCTTCTCCCTCAGTTTGTGTGAGGCCATACTCATTCAATGATTAAAGCTACATAGTATTTGAGGCAAAGAATCTCCTCTTATATCTAATAAAAAAAAAATACAAATAAATCTGGAAGGGGAAGACCCTCAGAATTTCTGGCCAAAGCTTGGATAATTGCTATTTACATTCAATCTAAGTTAATTAAAACCCAAACAATGACCAAACCGGACTTGACCTGGTACCTATTGGTGGCCAATCAATGAGAATCATGGTGGTTTTGGTTTAAGGTATGGTCCTTAAGAAAGAAATTTAGCCAGTAGTCATACCCTTTTCTTTTTTCTTTTGAAAACAAGAGTCAACATTCGCCAACATACCAAGTGAAGCTCTTAATCTGAGATCTGCCTGTGTCTACTTTCTATCTGTAAGACATTAGATTCTTTGGGGGGGGTCAATTTTTCTTAAACACTGACTTATTGAAAAGCTTACCTTAAAAAGGGAAAGGTCTCTCATTGCATCCAGGGCAATTTCCAATCATCCCTGTCTATATCTGGCCACTGGACCACTATGGCTCTGGAAGGGAAAATGATGAGGGTGACCTTGATAGACCTCTCTTATGTAAATCCAATTCATTTGTATATCATGGCATCACTTCTTGATGCCATGGACTTTTTTGAGAAGGAAGGACAAAGAACAACAACTATTACTCTCCTAATATGTCCTGGCATTTACATGTTGTATTTTCAGAGTGTAGCTGCTACTTTAGATTATAGGAGCAAATCTGTGAACCTAATCTTCTAACTCTTGCCCACAAACCTTCATCAGTGATCTTCCTATTTTAAAAAATGAGCAAGAAAACTTAATTGGTTTTAACAAAGGTATTTATTAAGATGTTTTAGAATGAATGACAAGTTAATGTAACATCCCTTTCTCTTCCCCCAGGGAAAAAAAAAAAAAAAGCAGGCTTACTTTCCTGAAAATACAAACAGGCCCACAGAAAGAGAAGGTCCAAACTTAGATAAAATAGTGTCAATGGACACATATAGAGACAATATATGTGTCAAAGAGGTAATTCACAATTCCTGGTACTAGATGTCCTTTTGGAAGGTCCAAAGCTATCATTTCAATCTGATACAAGAGATCACACTTTTTGAAGTCACTTCTTTCCTAACCTGAGTAACTTTTCACATCTTTGTGTCCTAGTCATATCTCTCTCATGCAGTGTTTCCAATAACAGTTATTTGGGGTGTATGGAGGGCAAAAAGAGCAGAAACAGTCTAAATATTTCTTCTTCCCGTTCAAGTGTAATTCACTATCAGAGTACTGGTTCTGATTCCACTTCTGATTCCAACTCTGAAATTATTAAACTCTAAAATCAAACTCTTCTACTACTGAACTAATTTACTTCTGATATTCCTTTAGCTTTTCAAAGTCCTCCACAGGTATGGTTAGCTTTTTTGGTCAACCACTTCTGCTCTTTCAGTTTTCTCCCAATCAACAAAGCTCTTTCTTCATAAAGAGATAATAGAACATGAACTCATTTTGTTTAGTAATCAATAAAAATATGTTAGACCTACACATTTTCTGATTACACTACCTGATTAGGGGTAAGGAGGTGATTTCCCATCTTTACACATGAAGCTGCTTCTTTAAATGTTTATGGATAAGCATGTATGTAAAAAAGATTCTCACTAATTATCTACTAATCTTGTAGTTCAAATATTTGAATTAATCTACAAGATATTGTTTAATCTGCTTACATAACCTGACAAATAATATGCTTTTATTATCATATTTTCTCTTTAGATACTGCTCTCAATAAGTTCAATTAGTGGTCAAATGAGAGAAAAAAGTTAGAAATCCAGCAAAAGAATGTTTCCTTTGAGAATCCAGCCATTCTGGAGAGCAATTTGAAACTATGCCCAAAAAGTTGTCAAACTGTGCATACCCTTTGACCCAGCATTGCTGTCATTGGGATTATATCCCAAAGAAATACTAAAGAGTGGAAAGGGACCTGTATGTGCCAAAATGTTTGTGGCAGCTCTTTTTGTTGTAGCTAGAAACTGGAAGTTGAATGGATGTCCATCAATTGGAGAATGGTTGGGTAAATTGTGGTATATGAAGGTTATGGAATATTATTGCTCTGTAAGAAATGACCAGCAGGAAGAATACAGAGAGGCTTGGAGAGACTTAAATCAACTGTTGCTGAGTGAAATGAGCAGAACCAGAAGATACACTTCAACAACAATACTGTATGAGGATGTATTCTGATGGAAGTGGAAATCTTCAACATAAAGAAGATCCAACTCACTTCCAGTTGATCAATGATGGACAGAAATAACTATACCCAGAGAAGGAACACTGGGAAGCGAATGTAAATTGTTAGCACTACTGTCTATCTACTCAGGTTACTTATACCTTCAGAAGCTAATAATTAATGTGCAACAAGAAAATGGTATTTACACACATATATTGTATCTAGGTTATATTGTAACACATGTAAAATGTATGGGATTACCTGCCATGGGGGGGGGGGAGGGAGTAGAGGGAGGGAGGGGATAATTTGGAAAAATGAATAAAAAAAAAAAAAAAAAAGGATGTTTCCTTTGAGTGGTCACTGGTTGAGAGAAAATGTTTCTCATATTTAGAAAACATAAAGCTAAAATTTACCTGTACTAAAAAATAAATCACCTGCCACTTAGCTTAGCCTTTATGGTGGTTTTTAAGTCAAGTTTTAAGTTTTAAGGTTTTTAAGTAGTTCCCTGGGAGGTCTAAAAGAATGATCCATTTTATCAATCAATTTATTTTATTAATCAGTTCACTGATTAATTGACTGCAACACAGAAAAGTTTTTAAAGTATAAAAAGTTATTAAAAGTATAAAATACTAACTTTTTATCCTTATAAAATCATATTTAATGACTAGATATGAAGATTCTTATAAGCAAAATCATAGCATTTCAGAATTGAAAATGATCTTAGCGATAATCAATATACTAATAAATAATAATTTATTAAGTACAAAACACAAAAACAAAAGGAAAACAACTCCTGTCTTCAAGGAAGGATAGGAAATAATATTCACATTTTTATATGTATACATAGATATAGATAGATAGATAGATCTCTTCTAAGCTCTATGTCCTTGTTCCAACTTCCAAGCTTACAAAAAAGTTAGTTTCTATGAAATACTGTCCCCTCAGAGTTTTATGCATACTTCTGGGAGGTCAAGGATATCTTTGACTTACTCAAGTTCCCATTCTAGTATGTTCTTTCCAGCGGTAATCATCAGTAATGAGTATTCCAGTTATGTTTAACAAATTAACAAGAATTAGTTTTTACAAAGGAATATGTAATGAGAAGACATAGCAAGAATTGAAATGAAAATTTTCCCCTATCACCAAGAGACCATTTTTTCCAGGCCCAGGGAATTAGCTTAAATTTAAACCAATTACAAGTTCACCTTTGCCTCTCTAGGCTGTGAAATGAATAGGGAAGAAAAGGGAGCTTTGAGAGAATGAACTCAATTTTCTTTGAAACATATAAAGCACAATCTTCAGTTGACAGGTGAGTAGAGTGACTATTAGTGGGAAGTTTGAGGAGAAACAAGGTTTGAAATAAGATCTGTAATGGTGAGGAAATTAAGAACAGTTAAATGACTTGACCAAGACAACAGCCATTTTATGGCAAAATTGGGACTAGAACTGAAGGTTCTCTAAATTGAATAGGTTGCAGGATATAACAAAAATTTAGTAAGTACCTTGTCTGTAATGTAAATCATTTTGTAAGAAGATTAAAAGACAATACAAAACAAAACAAAACTATCCCCAAAGAGCTTATATCTTAATATGGGGATTTTATGTGTAAAAGTAAAATATATACAATCATTTTATTAATTTGCTAAGGAAATTTGCGAGAGGGGATCAAGAAAAACTTGCCATAGGAAATGACATGTAAACTAAATATTGAAGGAAATTTTTAAACAAGTTGAGGACCAGAAGGGAGGGCATTCCTGTGCTAAGGCACAATTTTGTGCAAAAGATTTTGGTATTGACAAAATTCAAATAGGAATTTAGATCACTTCAGTTGAAGTGGTAAAATTTTTAAAAAGCAATCATTTCCATTTCTCCTATAGTTACCTTAAGCTGTTTTCCATTAGAATTCTTTGTGAGCAACATATATTTGCAAGACAAATGCTGTGGCTTTTTAGTTTGGTTTTTGTGTGTGTGTGTGTGTGTGTGTGTGTGTGTGTGTGTGTGTGTGTGTGTGTGTGAAGTTGATAATAGGGCTATTTATCACATTTTTGTAATTTCAATTGGATCTTTCTTTTGGAGAAAAGAGATATTAAAGGAACAAATAATGCTCCTATATACATTTAATTATGTTTATTCAAGACACTTAATTGTAACTTATCTTAAATGTCTTTATTTCAAATCTGTTCACTTTTAGTTTTAGCAGTGTAATTTTATATAGTTCATTGTTTTTTTTTTAAAGTTTTCCTTACATACCAAGAATGAAGGGCTGGTTCAATATTAGGGAAACTATTAGCATAATCGACTATATCAATAACCAAATTAATAAAAACCATATGATCATCTCAATAGATGCAGAAAAAGCATTTGACAAAATCCAACATCCATTCCTACTAAAAACACTTGAGAGCATAGGAATAAATGGACTATTCCTTAAAATAATCAGGAGCATATATTTAAAACTGTCAGTAAGCATCATATGTAATGGGGATAAACTGAAACCTTTCCCAGTAAGATCAGTAGTGAAACAAAGTTTCCCACTATCACCATTACTATTCAATATTGTATTAGAAATGCTAGCCTCAGCAATGAGTCCAGAAAGAGATTAAAGGAATTAGAGTAGGTAATAAGGAAACCAAACTATCACTCTTTGCATATGATATGATGGTATACTTAGAGAACCCCAGAGATTCTACTAAAAAGCTAGTAGAAATAATTCATAACTTTAGCAAAGTTGCAGGATACAAAATAAATCCACATAAATCCTCAGTATTTTTATACATTACCAACAAAATCCAACAGCAAGAGATACAAAGAGAAATTCCATTCAAAATAACTGTCGATAGTATAAAATATTTGGGAATCTATCTACCAAAGGAAAGTCAGGAATTATATGAGCAAAATTACAAAACACTTGCCACAAAAATAAAGTCAGATTTAAATAATTGGAAAGACATTAAGTGCTCTTGGATAGGCTGAGTGAATATAATAAAGATGACAATACTCCCTAAACTAATCTATTTATTTAGTGCTATACCAATCAGCCTCACAAGAAACTATTTTAATGACCTAGAAAAAAATAACAACAAAATTCATATGGAAGAACAAAAGTTTGAGAATTTCAAGGGAATTAATGAAAAAAAATCAAATGAAGGTAGCCTAGCTCTACCTGATCTAGAATTATATTATAAAGCAGCAATCACCAAAACCATTTGATATTGGCTAAGAAATAGACTAGTTGATCAGTGGAATAGGTTAGGTTCACATGGCAAAATAGTGAATAACTACAGCAATCTAGTGTTTGACAAACCCAAAGATCCCAACTTTTGGGATAAGAATTCATTATTTGACAAAAACTGCTGGGAAAACTGGAAATTTGTATGACAGAAATTAAGCATGGACCAACACTTACCACCACATACCAAGATAAGATCAAAATGGGTCCATGATTTAGGCATAAAGAACGAGATCATTAATAAATTAGAGGAACATAGGATAGTTTACCTCTCAGACTTGTGGAGGAGGAAGGAATTTGTGACCAAAGGAGAACTAGAGATCATTATAGATCACAAAATAGAAAATTTTGATTATATCAAATTAAAAAGTTTTTGCACAAACAAAACTAATGCAAACAAGATTAGAAGGGAAGTAACAAACTGGGAAAACATTTTTATGGTTAAAGGTTCTGATAAAGGCCTCATTTCCAAAATATATAGAGAACTGATCCTAATTTACAAGAAATCAAGCCATTCTCCAATTGATAAATGGTCAAAGGATATGAACAGACAATTTTCAAATGATGAAATTGAAACTATTGCCACTCATATGAAAGAGTGTTCCAAATCACTATTGATCAGAGAAATGCAAATTAAGACAACTCTGAGATACCACTACACACCTGTCAGATTGGCTAAGATGACAGGAAAAGATAATGATGAATGTTGGAGGGGAGGTGGGAAAACTGGGACACTGATGCATTGTTGATGGAGTTGTGAAAGAATCCAACCATTCTGGAGAGCAATCTGGAATTATGCCCAAAAAGTTATCAAACTGTGCATACTCTTTGATCCAGCAGTGCTACTACTAGGTTTATATCCCAAAGAAATACTAAAGAAGGGAAAGGGACCTGTATGTGCCAAAATGTTTGTGGCAACCTTTTTTGTAGTGGCTAGAAACTGGAAAATGAATGGATGCCCATCAATTGGAGAATGGTTGGGTAAATTATGGTATATGAATGTTATGGAATATTATTGTTCTGTAAGAAATGACCAGCAGGATGAATACAGAGAGGCTTGGAGAGACTTACATGAACTGAAGCTGAGTGAAATGAGCAGAACCAGATCATTATGCACTTCAACAACAATACTGTAGGAGGATATATTCCTATGGAAGTGAATATCTTCAACTGTAAGGGCTAGAACTGAGCAGATGTACTTGACCTAGATGCAAGGTAATCTAGCACTTAGGCTAATTACCAACTGGACAATTCTCTAGCTCCATCTGTGGGTGTGGTGAGAGAAGGGAGGAGAGATCAGAGGGTGGAGTAGGAGAAGGAGAATTCATTCTTTGGCTGTAGAGAGAGAGGAAGGAGGTGTAGAGATTCCTATATCTAATCCCCTGACAGTGACCCCAAAAGACCAAGAATAAAGACTTTTGCTTATCCTGACTCGGGCTGATTCTAAGATATCCAGGGTCTCAACATTCAACAAAGAGAAGATCTAATTCAGTTCCAATTGATCAATGATGGACAGAATCAGCTACACACACAGAAGGAACACTGGGAAATGAATGTAAACTGTTTGCATTTTTGTTTTTCTTCCAGGTTATTTTTACCTTCTGAATCCAGTTCTTCCTGTGCAATAAAAAAAAATTAGGTTCTGCACACATATATTGTATCTAGGATATACTATAACATATTTAACATGTATGGGACTGTCTGCCATCTAGGGGAGAAGATGGAGGGAAAGAGGGGAAAATTCGGAACAGAAATGAGTGCAAGGATTAATGTTGTAAAAAATTACCCATGCATATGTACTGTCAAAAAATGTTATAATTAGAAAATTAATTTAAAAAAAAAGAAAAAAAAGTTTACCTTACTCTGCCCATTTTGTATCTTAAAACGATTATACAATATTTACACAATTATGCAATATTATAAGTAATGAAAAAATTATGAGGAAAGGAGATTCACTACCATTTCAATGTTAATATACATGTATCCATGTATGCATGTATATATATATATATATATATACACATATTTCTATGTATGTAAATATGCATGTGTTTATATATGTGCTCTGTTTTTGTATATTATTGACAGGTATAACATCCAAGAGGATCTGGATTCAAATCCTGCCTTTATAGAGCTACTGGTCGTGACCCTAAGTAAACTACTTCATCTTTCAGGAAATTCTTTAAGACTATAGATAACAAAATACTTAACCAATCTGCATTATGAAAAAAAAAAGTTTATACCAAGCAAATCATAGGTGTAACATATATAAATATACACATATAAACATACATTTTACACATATGTACATGTATATATTTAATATGCTTTGCATGTACTATAATACAAATATATGCATGTATGTATGTATAAATAAAATTTTTGATTAAGTCCTTTGATTTCATTGATTAAAGGAACTCCAAATGAAGAAATTTCCTTGGCCAATGCAGATAATCAAGTGTTTTATATGCTACATTTTAGAAAGTTTCTTTTAATGTTGAAGATAATTAATAAAGTAACTTGGGCAGAGTTTTAACCTATCTTTATTATTTTACAGAGCATTTCATTATATGATTAAAATGCCAGGATGGGCATTTAATGTGAGATAGGAGTAGAGAAAGGGAAGGAGAAAGGGAAGGAACATAGCAGAAACAGAAAATGATTACAGAACAGGGATGATAACCTTTCTGCTTCATAGTCTCCCCTATGGCTGACCCACTGTAGAGTAAGAGGAGTATTCCAAAAATGTGGCAGAAAATGTTACATTTAAAAGACTGTATATTTTATTTATTTAGAGAAACAGAATGAAGTAGGAGATAGAACATTCAAGTGACTGCATATTTTGTGTAGATATTCCATTTATAAATGTAATCACAGACAAGCTACTTGCATACACATGTTGACCTGTGTTGTTAAATAGCCTAAGTACATGGTATAAGTTATATAGTATATAAATATATGATAGAAATAAGTCTTTGTGTGCAAACTTGTACCATTAATGCAAATTGGACATATTCTACATATGAAATCTCAGGGGGTGGGTACTTATATGTTAAGTAACTTGTCTACTGTTACATAATATTCATAATATACATAATAGGCAGAATTTTAATCAAGGTCTGATTCTAATGCCCATTCTCCTTGCACACAATCTACATAAGATATATATATGTGTATACATACACACATACATGTCATATACATGTATGCCTATATAGGATTTACAATCTATAAGTAGTATATCTATGCAAAATATGCAATCACTTGAATGCAACCTTCTCTGCCACATTTTTGAAACATGATCACCATAATTTCTAGAACTGTTCCAGATATAGGAAAGATTGTGAAATAGACAAAGTTTATAATCAGTATATACAACTTCCCTTTTCTGTGAACATTTTGTATTTCTGTAGTTTACTCTTTCCTTTTGTTCTATCCCCTTCCCTCTAGCCTCAAACAAAAACTTGCTCTTGGATTTTTAATTGTATAATCAATTGCTCTATATCCTAGCAAAGAAATATAGCATCAATAATGAGATAGGGAAGGGCTTTTTCAGCCTATAGACCCACAACAATTCAAACTACCTATTATGCTATTTTTTTTTTATTTTTTTTTTTGCTGAGGCAAATTGGGGTTAAGTTACTTGCCCAGGGTCACACAGCTTGGAAATGTCTGAGGCCAGTTTTGAACTCAGGTCCTCCTGACTTCAGGTCTGGTGCTCTATCCACTGTGCCACCTAGCTGTCCCTATGCTGTCTTTTCTTAAAGTAAATTCTGTTATCTGGGGATGTAAAACCTAGGAAGTAAAAACCACTAAGTTATAAGACAAAATTTTCTCAATTTTGATATTTTACACAAATTTCCATCCACTGGAGGATGGTTAAACAAATTGTGGCATATGTATATGATGGAATATTGCCATGTTATGAAAATTACATACTGTTAGAGTCATTTGCTCTTTGAATTTTATTGAATTGTTTTTGTCTTTATTATAATTGATAACTCTGTGAAATTTAAATTTCCTCATAATCTGATCTCTTTCAACATTCCAGTCTTCTTAAACTTACTTCCTATAATAAAGTCTATAATCCAACAACCCTAGACTCCTTAATATTTCTCACAAATGACATTCCAACTCTGGACTATGTTATGTGCCTTTATGTTAAAGATCTATCAAACTGAAAATGCTTTTTCTTCTTGCTTCTGTCTCCTAGTTTTCCTGATTTTCTTTAAGATTCAACTCAAACATCTACCAAAGAAAAGTCAGGAATTATATGAGAAAAATTACAAAACACTTGCCACAAAAATAAAGTCAGATTTAAATAATTGGAAAGACATTCAGTGCTCTTGGATAGGCCGAGCGAATATAATAAAGATGACAATACTCCCCAAACTAATCTATTTATTTAGTGCTATACCAATCAGACTCCCAAGAAACTATTTTAATGACCTAGAAAAAATAACAACAAAATTCATATGGAAGAATAAAAGGTCAAGAATTGCAAGGGAACTAATGAAAAAAAACTCAGAGGAAGGTGGTCTAAGTGTACCTGATCTAAAGCTATATTATATAGCAGCAGTCACCAAAACCATTTGGTATTGGCTACGAAATAGACCGGTAGATCAGTGGAACAGATTAGATACAAAGGACAAAAAAGGATACATCTATAGCAATCTAATCTTTGACAAACCCAAAGATTCCAACATTAGGGATAAAAATTCATTATTCGGAAAAAACTGTTGGGAAAACTGGAAATTAGTATGGCAGAAATTAGATATGGATCCACACTTAACACCATATACCAAGATAAGATCAAAATGGGTCCATGATTTAGGCATAAAGAGGGAGATAATAAATAGATTAGAGGAACAGAGGATAATCTACCTCTCAGACTTGTGGAGGAGGAAGGAATTTATGACCAGAGGAGAACTAGAGATCATTATTGATCACAAAATAGAAGATTTTGATTACATCAAACTAAAAAGTTTCTGTACAAATAATACTAATGCAAACAAGATTAGAAGGGAAGTAACAAATTGGGAAAATATTTTTAAAAACAAAGGTTCTGACAAAGGTCTCATTTCCAAAATATATAGAGAACTGACCCAAATTTATAAGAAACCGAACCATTCTCCAATTGATAAATGGTCAAAGGATATGAACAGACAATTCTCAGAGGAAGAAATTGAAACTATATCCACTCACATGAAAGAGTGTTCCAAATCACTACTGATCAGAGAAATGCAAATTAAGACCACTCTGAGATACCACTACACACCTGTCAGATTGGCTAAGATGACAGGAACAAATAATGACAAATGTTGGAGGGGATGTGGGAAAACTGGGACACTAATACATTGCTGGTGGAGTTGTGAAAGAATCCAGCCATTCTGGAGAGCAATCTGGAATTATGCCCAAAAAGTTATCAAACTGTGCATACCCTTTGACCCAGCAGCGCTACTACTGGGATTATATCCCAAAGAAATACTAAAGAGCGGAAAGAGACATATATGTGCCAAAATGTTTGTGGCAGCTCTTTTTGTTGTAGCTAGAAACTGGAGGATGAATGGATGTCCATCAGTTGGAGAATGGTTGGGTAAATTGTGGTATATGAAGGTTATGGAATATTATTGCTCGGTAAGAAATGACCAGCAGGAGGAATATAGAGAGGCCTGGAGAGACTTAAATCAACTGATGCTGAGTGAAATGAGCAGAACCAGAAGATCACTGTACACTTCAACAACAATGCTGTATGAGGATGTATTCTGATGGAAGTGGAAATCTTCAACATGGAGAAGATCCAACTCACTTCCAGTTGATCAATGATGGACAGAGGTAGCTGCACCCAGAGAAGAAACACTGGGAGGGGAATGAAAATTGTTAGCACTAATATCTATCTGCCCAGGTTGCATGTACCTTCGGATTCTAATGTTTATTGTGCAACAAGAAAGTGATATTCGCACACATGTATTGTACCTAGACTATATTGTAACACATGTAAAATGTATGGTATTGCCTGTCGTCGGGGGGAGGGAATAGAGGGAGGGGGGGTAAATTGGAAAAATGAATACAAGGGATAATATTATAAAATATATATATATATATATATAATAAAAAAAAAAAAAAAAAAAAAAAAAAAAGATTCAACTCAAACAAGATAGGACAGTTCCAATGATTTTATGATTATGAGAGCCATCTATACCCAGAGAGAGATCTGAGGGAACTGAATATGGATCACAACATAGCATTTTCACTTGTTTTGTTGTTGTTTTTTTGAATTTTATTTTCTTTCTCTTTTTTTCTTTTTGATCTGATTTGTGTGTGTGTGTGTGTGCAGCAAAATAATTGTATGAATATGTATGCCTATATAAGATTTATATATATTTTTACCATGTTTAACATATATTGATTACTTGCCATCTAGGGAAGAAAGCGGGGGGAAGGAGGTAAGGAATTGGAGCAAAAGGTTTTGTAAAGGTCAATGGTAGGACCCACACTTAACATCATATACCAAGATAAGATCAAAATGGGTCCATGATTTAGGCATAAAGAATGAAATCATAAATAGATTAGAGGAACAGAGGATAGTCTACCTCTCAGACCTATGGAGGAAGAAGGAATTTATGACCAAAGGAGAACTAGAGATCATTACTGATCACAAAATAGAAGATTTTGATTACATCAAATTAAAAAGTTTTTGTACAAACAAAACTAATGCAAACAAGATTAGAAGGGAAGTAACAAATTGGGAAAACATTTTTACAGTTAAAGGTTCTGATAAAGACCTCATTTCCAAAATATATAGAGAACTGATTCTAATTTATAAGAAATCAAACCATTCTCCAATTGATAAATGGTCAAAGGATATGAACAGACAATTTTCAGATGATGAAATTGAAACTATATCCACTCATATGAAAGAGTTCCAAATCTCTACTGATCAGAGAAATGCAAATTAAGACAACTCTGAGATACCATTATGCACCTGTCAGATTGGCTAAGATGACAGGAAAAGATAATGATGAATGTTGGAGGGGGGGGTGGGAAAACTGGGACACTGGAATATTGTTGCTCTGTAAGAAATGACCAGCAGGATGAATACAGAGAGGTTTGGAGAGACTTACATCAACTGATGCTGAGTGAAATGAGCAGAATCAGAAGATCACTATATACTTCAACAACAATATTGTATGAAGATGTATTTTGATGGAAGTGGATATCTTCAACATAAAGAAGATCTAACTCACTTCCAGTTGATCAATGATGGACAGAAACAGCTACACCCAGAGAAGGAACACTGGGAATTGAATGTAAACTGTTAGCACTACTGTCTTTCTACCCAGGTTACTTATACCTTTGGAATCCAATTCTTAAAGTGCAACAAGAAAATTGGATTTACATACATATATTGTATCTAGGTTATACTGTAATACATTTAATATGTATAGGATTGCCTGTCATCTAGGGGAGGGAGTAGAGGGAGGGAGGGGAAAATCTGGAAAAATGAATACAAGGGATAATGTTATAAAAAAAAAAATTACTCATGAATATGTACTGTCAAAAAAATTTACAAAATTAATTTTAAAAATTTATCCTTCCATATGTTTTGAAAATAAAAAGCTTCAATTAAAAATTTAAAAAAATTCAGCTCAAATCTCACTTCTGCATTATACCTTTTCCAGTTCCTCATGCTAGTACCTTCCCTCTGAGATTACTTTTTTTTTTACAATGTATATACTTGATATATACAATCATTTGCACATTGTCTCCCCTATTAGAATATGTTTCTAGAGAGTAAGGCCTATATTTTTTGCTTTTTTTTTTTTAATATCTATAGAACTAAGTACAATGTGTGGCACATAGTAAGCACTAAATAAATATTTATTATTTAACTATTAACTAATTAGTTTCTTTGCTGATTCTCTTAGGTTTTCTAAGTAAACAATCACGTCCTCTGCAAATAAGTATAATTTAAATTCCTTGTTACTTTTTGTCTAATTGCATTCACTAACATTTTTAGATTATGTCAAATAATAGGAGAAGGAACATCCTTATTTTCATCTTATATTTATTGAGCAAGTTTCCATTGTTCTCCCTTTGCAAATAATACTAGTTTTTGGTATTAGATATAAACACTTCATTGTATTTTTTTAAAGGTTCTTGCCTCTTTATGTTTCTTGGGGATTTTCTCATAAATGAGTGCTATAGTTTGTCAGGATTTTTCCTAAATTAATTAACAGTTTTGGAAATGAATATAGTTTTGGAAATTTATGTTTTAAAACAATCCTCTCCACAAAATATAGTATCTTGTATTTACTTCATATATATTTTCTATCTTTCCCAACTTTTATGTTGACTTTTAATATTTAGTTCATATAGACATTTTCAGCTTACTAGAATAAGCTGGTATGCTTTCAGGTGTTTGACTCTTTGTGATTCCATGGACCAGTACTGTCCATGGAGTTTTCTTGGTAAAGATATTGGAGAGGTTTGTTATTTCCTTCTCCAGTGAATGAAGGCAAGCAGGAGCTAAGAGATTTGCCCAGATATACAGCTAATAAATGTCTGAGGCCATATTTGAACACAGGTATTCTTGATTTCCAGGCCTAGAATTCCATCCACTAAGTCACCTAGCTGCTTCCTTCATTTGCTAGCACAAAATAAATTTCTGCAACACTGCTTTCCAGTTTTCTCTACAATTAATTTCAAATTAGGAGTTCTTCTATCAAGTAATTCATGTTCTTAGCTTTATTCACCAGTTTGTTATTAGATTCAGTTCTTCCTGATTAATTTTTATTTAGACTGATTCATCTTTATCTACTTTCATATTTTTTTATTGCTGTCTGGTTGTTTCAGTTGTGTTCAACTCTTCAAAACTCCAATTGGGGTGGTATTATCAGAAATACTAGAATGATTTGCCATTTCCTTTTTCAGATCATTTTACAGATAAAGAAACTGAGTCAAACAGGATTAAGTGACTTGCCTAGAGTCACACAGCTAGTAAGTATTTCAGTTTAGATTTGAACTCAGTAAATGAGACAGGCTTAGAACTCTATCTACTGTACCATCAACAATCACAAAGAGTCTCCTTAATTATTGTTTTACAGTGTTTAGGATGTGGAAATTTTTTTTTTTTTTTTTTTTTTGAGGCTAGGGTTAAGTGACTTACCCAGGGTCACACAGCTAGGAAGTATTAAGTGTCTGAGACCAAATTTGAACTCAGGTCCTCCTGAATTCAGGGCTGGTGCTCTATCCACTGAGCCACCTAGCTGCCCCTGGATGTGGAAATGTTAATCCTCATTCATTACTGCATTTTAAATTGTTTACTGTGACTCCATATATTTTGTTCCTCCAAATGAATTTAATTATCATAAATTGTGCCATTCGTAATTGGATTACTATAGCACTAAATCTGACTTACAAGAAAAAAAAGAGATACAAATTAATGCAAAAGAAATAAATGAAAAAAACCACTTAACATTCATAACCTTAAATGTTAATGGATTAAATTATCTGATAAAAACAAAATGGCATTTGGATAAAAAATGGATTAAAAAATAAAGCCTTCTAATGTGGTGTATAGAAGAAACAAAAAAAAAAATTGACAAACTATAAAAACAAAAATGCTAGAACAAAATTTATTACACACTAGGTGACTTCAAAAAAAGCAGGAGTTATATTCATATTATCGGATAAAGCAAAAGCTTTTTAATATGTCAAGAATCGTGATAAAAAGATAACTTAAGATGTGTACCCAAGAAAATAAAATAACATCAATATTAAATATATATGCTCCAAATTCCATAATGTCATAAAGAAAAAAATTGAATTGTAATAAGAAAAAGATAATAGTAATTGTAGCAGATTTTAATAATCCATTCTTTGAGCTACTTATATCTAACAAATGAAGAAAAAGGAAAATCAGGGCTAAGCAGAAAAGTGAAGAAATTAGGTTTAAAAGTTTTATGGCATCTTCAGAATATAAATATTAAAGATAATGGATATCTCTGGAAACTACATAGCAAAGTCACACAAATAGTGAATTAGGACATAAAAACATTATAAATATTAAATAGGTAAATTATTACACACTTCTTTATGCATGCTGAGGGAGGGGAGAAAGAAAAGCCTACATATAAAAGTATCCTGAATAATCAGTCAGAGAATTTGTGATTTGAAAAGGACCTCAGTGGCCACATAGCCCAACCCATACACCAAAGGAATTCTAACTACAACATAAGATAAAAATGGTGGTCTAGCCTATCCATAGAGACCTCCAAGAAGAGAGAAGTTAGAACTTCTTAAGGCAATCCATTCTATTTATGGACACTTCTAATTGTTCAGAGATTTCCTAAAATTAAATTTAAATTTGTTTCTTTGAAATTCCCATTTGTTGTTCTTGGTTCTGCCTAATGAAGCCAAACAGAATAAGTTTAACACCTCTTCCACATGACATATCTTCATATATTTGCACACAGTTATCATGTGCTTACCCCTGTGTTTTCTTTGCTTCCAATTAAACATACCCAGATCCTTCAATGGGTTTTTATATGTCATGGACTCCAGGCCTTTACTATCATAGCTGTCCTCCCCTCCATACATTCCAGCTTATCAGTGTTCTTCTTTATCCATAGTGACTAGAAGTAAACATTATAATTTAGATGAGATCTGTCAAGGGCAGAAAATAACAGAATGTAATCACCTTCCTAGTTCTGTTAACCAATCTGCTTCTGATGTAGTCAAGACAGATTTTTTTTTTTTTCTACAACATAACACTGCTGACATATTAAGCTGGGAGTTGACAAAAGTCAGCATATGCATTTCTGAATAAGTGGTGTCTGTATAGGCCTCCTCTTATATTACATTGTGAAGTTGATTTGTTACACCCCAGTGTTAGATTTTGCATTTGTCCCTATTGAATTTCATTTTATTAGATTCAGCCAACACTTATCTATCAAAAGATTTTTGGATCCTAATACTTTCAATCAATGGGTTAGCCAATTTTGAGTTAGTACAGTATTTGATAAGCATGGCAACTGTCCCTTTAACTGATAAAATTTTAAACTCACAGGGCCAACTACATATCCCTGAAATACTCTACCAGAGTCATCCTGCCATATTGATAACCATTAAAATTTATTCATTGGAAGATGGAGAGAAGCCAGGAAATTGCCTGAGCTCTCCCCAGTTTCCCTCATTAACAACATTAAACCAAACCTCTAAAAGAATTACAGTGACAGAATCCATAAAAAGACTGAGTGAAACAATTTTACAGCCTAAAATAAATTTGAAGGACTTTAGGAAAGATCTGTCTCACTTAGGTAAAAGGGGAATGCAGCCCAGCACAGATGGTGTCAGGGCAAGTCAGTGGGAGTTTCTTAACCACAGCAAGTCAGCAATTGAGGTCTCGTTACTAATCAAATAGTAGCAGAGCAGGCCAGATATGAGGCTCCAGTCTCAGTATATAAGACAAATTGCTAGCCCTAGAATCCCAGCCCAACAGGTGGGACTAGAGCAAACTACCCTAGCATGGTGTGTAAGCCACAAGCATTTGAGGCACAAGTGCAGAAAGTCAGTGACCAGACCATGGGTCCCAGCAAAAGAAGTTTGAGATAGTGCCCCCAGTGTCCCAGGAACAAAGCTCAATTTTAAAAAATAAATAAATAAAGTAAGCAAAAATCAAAAGAGCCCTTACCATACAGAACTAGTTAGTATGATGACAGGAAAGATCAAACCACAAACAGTGAAAAGGAAAACAATGCCAAAAATAGTTGTGATGTTTTATCAATACCAAAGTACTTATCACAATAAGAGTAGTAAATAGCAGAAATTATCATACTAATATTTTTATCTCAAGTATGTCTTTAATTCATTGGTAAGGAGTAAATAGTATAATTAAAATACTTTGTTCCTGTTGCATGCATTTTCCATCAAGATTGTCTTAAATTTATCAAGTATGTCTTTTTTAATTCATCCTTAGGGAGATGTTTAGCCAATAGTTTGAATAGCTAGCCCTAACAGAGAGCAGGTCTTAAGTAATAACTGGACTGGATCCTTGCTGTTCATGGACTTATTCAATACTGGCCCTCTAAACCTTGGAGATATGCTTAGTAGTGGAATCTCTAGAATAAAGATATAAGAAGCATTAGTGCACCTGCCTTTCCACAAACCTTCTAACATTCATTAGTTCTGTGGTTTAACATTCTTGCCAGTTTGGTGGGTGTGAGGAATAACCTCAGTGATGTTTTGTTTGACATATTATTATGGGTCATTCTTTCAAATAATTATTAAATGAAGTTCTTTTGTGAACTATTTGTTCCTATCTGTGCACCACTTTTCTATTGGGGAATAGGTTTTGGTTTTATACATTTCTATTAGCTATCTGATATGATAGAACTATACAAACATATACATACATACATTTAAAATACATTCACAACTAAAAAAAATATCATCTGGATTACCTGATACGTCCCTTCCTCCCTCTTTCCATTTTTCCTTAGCTTAGGTGATTTAATTTTATTTGTACAAAAGTTTCTCAATTTACATGTAATAAAAATTATCTATTTTAGCATTTGTTAATTCCTTTCTTCCTTTCTTTGGTTTACAATTCATCTCTTATCCATAACTGTAAAAAGTACGTAATATGCTTCAATTCTATTTTAATGATATAATCTTTAATATCCAGGTTATATATCCATTTTTAATTTATTGTAAAATGTCTAACCAAGTCTGCTTTTCAGATTTCCCAACAATACTAATCAAATAGGAATTCTTTGTAAGAAATTAATATTTGAGGGTTAATAGAATATTGAATTTAATTTTTTTGTTCTTGAATCCCCTTTGTTAAGTTTCTTTTACTGTTTTACTTCTCTACAGTGTAATAGATAAAATGCTAGACTTGAAGTCAGGAAAATATCAGTTCAATTTTGGCCTCAGACATATATTATGTGATACTGTTCAACCTCAGTTTCAACTGTTCACCTCAGTTTTCTCCCCTGTAAAATAGAAATAATAACAGCGTCTACCTCTTAGGTTTATTATGAAGATCAAAACAGATGGTTGTGGCACTTGGTACATAGTAGGCAGTTTATAATTGCTTATACCTTCCCCTTCCTATCTCTGCTTCTTAATAAATAACAAACGGTTTTGATGATAAAATTTGAGATATTGAGATATAATTATTGAGGTATAATTTGAGGTCTTAAAGTGCCATTCTCCCTTCATTCCTTTTTTTTTTCATTACTTAATATTGCTATAATAGATTTTTTTTTGTTCCTCTTAATTGTCATTATTCTATCAAATTCTAAAATGAACATTTTGTTAGTTTGAATGGTGTGGACTTAAAAGTGTAAATTAACTATGATTATATTGTCTTTTCATGGCATTTATATTGTCGTGGCACAAACATGAGCACTTAATATATCTGGAAAGATAAATCCATTATTGCCTCTTAAGTTTTATAGAAATGTTAAGAATTTTTTTTGTGAATTTATTTCATAGTCTGTAATTTTCCTGAAGCTCAGTTTCCTAGCTATACCCCTGGGATTTCTAAGTAAACCATCATGTCATCAGCAAATAGTTTTATCTCATTTTGGAATGTTGTTACATCTTTAAATTCTTTTTTCTTGTTTCACTACTCTTTCTAGAATTATATATTGTGGAGAAAAGGCATCTTTGTTTCATGTTTGTTTTTACTGAAAAGTTTCTAGCATATTTTCATTGCTTTTAGATGAATAGGCTGAAAAGTTTCTAGCATATTTTCATTGCTTTTAGATGAGTACGCCTAGAGTCAGGAAAACCTGAGTTAAAAATCTGGTATGGGGAAGTAATAAGAAGTTCTTTGCAATTAATTACTGTTTGAAGGTTAATGAAATATTGAATTTAGGTTTTCTGTTCTTGAATCCCTTTCGTAAATTCTACTTGTATGACCCTGTACTTTAAAGAATAATATTCAAATAAGAACTTTTTTTTTAACTATAGTTCTAGGTTTCTCAATATGGGCTGAATTTCAAATAAAATGGAAGATATTTTTTAACTTATTTTTTTAACAATGAGTTTATTAAATTGGTTCAATGTCTAATGGATGGTAAGAGCATAATTTGCCTTGCTTGGCTCCAGAGGGTCAGAACTAGGAGTAATGGGCAGACTGTGTGCTAGGAGTCTGAGGAAAGGAGATAGATTCCAGGAAGGAACAAGTCCACTAGGGATAAGGAAGAATTTCCTTGGTTATAACTATCTGTCACTGGAACAGTCTGCCCTGTGAAGTCATAAGTTCCCTGTACCTAAAGATCTTTACAGCAGAAACAGAGACCTATTTGTGTCCTGTATTCAGAAGGGGGATGGGTTAAAAGAACTCTGAGGAACTTTCAACTTTGATAGTCTATAATGACTATGATTTTGTTTAGATTTAGAACCCTATTTATATTCTATTCTTGCTTTCTATTTAGAAAGTGTTTTCCTCATCATAACCTTGAGAAAGGTAACAGAAGTATATTTTTTTTTTCAGAATAGGAATGAATAAACCAAAAATTTAGCGCTATAAAGTTTCACTGAGTCCAACCTCTACATTTTACAGAAGAGGAAACCGAAGCCCAGTTAAATGAAGGGTAACTTGCCCAAGATCACACGGATAATAGGGAGAGTAAAGTGAAAAATTATCACTGGCTCTGCAGTTAGAAGATCTGTGTTCAAATTCTGCCTGGGCATACTTAGTACTTCGATTTTCTTGGGCAATAACAATAGCTAGCATTCATACACAACTTTTTGCAAAAGAATTTTAAGAATAAGTTAACATTTATGTAGTGTTTACAATGTGCTAAGTGCCTTACAATTGTTAGTTCATTTTACATTATAAATTATATTATAATCCCCACTATACAGAAGAGGAAACATACAGAGGTTAAATGATCTCCCTAGGCTCACATAGCTGGTAAAGTGGATGAAGCTAGATTTGAAAGCAGCTTTTTTCTTAACTCCAGGTTAGTCATTCTATGTCCTATACTATTTTTCAGTCGACTTACATTAGCTCTCTTAAATATAAGGTCTTCATTTTTCTCACCTATAAATAAAGCTAGACTAGATAGTCTCTGAGGTCCCTCCCAACTGTAAAGCTGAGTCAGTGATCTTAGATAGTAAAGTAAGGATTGGGAAGTTTTCTAACTTCAAATCCAAATTCTTTCCACTTTCCACCATCCATAAGATATGGGAACGGAGATTTAGAAAGTTTAATTGACTTGTCCATTAAGACAATAACTGTAAGATTTATATAGTGCTTTACAAATTCATCAGTTGGTTTTCAAAACAACCCTGTGAGAATGGTGCTATGATCCCATTTCATAGTAAACTGAGGTAAACTGAGATTAAGTGACTTGACCAAAGCTAATCAGCTTGCAAATGTCCTACTTTGCACTGGAATTCAGGTCTTGCTGATTCAAGATCCAGGGTTCCCTCTGTAGGTGTCAGAGCTGGATTTCAAAGCCAGATCTTAGCAAGTTTAGGGTTCTTTCTACTGTATCATCCAAAGAAATTCAAGACTGAGGCTAAAGTCTGGACTTGACAAACAGAAACAGGAACTTTGGGGTCTTTGGGGATTCAATAGGTTTTAGTCCCCTTAACAAAATGTCTCATTGTCTATTCCACTAAATTTCTAAATTGTCCATTTCACTAAATGTCAAAATTGTCCATTTCACTAAATATCTAAATTGTCTATTCCACTAAATTTCTAAATTGTCCATTTCACTAAATGTCTAAATTGTCCATTTCACTAAATGTCTAAATTGTCTATTCCAAATTCTCATTAACTTAGCCCCCCAATCCAATATTGTAACTAAATAATCTGGACACCTTTTCTCCAGCTCACCAGTTCTATCTCCATTAGAATCTGCGACCAGAAGTCACATGTTTGTTTTTAAACAGCAATACAAGCTGAATGTTTAGGAATAAGGCTGATCACCAGTCTCTTTCAGCTCTTATAGTCATTCCTCTTTGAGGTACTTCTTGAAGCCCAGCCCCCAGAAATTACCATGGAAACTCGTGACACCGCCGGCGCTAAAGATTTCACTCGCTCCACATCCTTACAATATTGTTTCTCCAAAGCCTGTCCACATGGACGCACCGTCTTGTCATTGGTCCTTCATCATGCCGGTGCCTTCCTTTGTCCAATCAGATGTCTAAGCACGTGCGCCCCCGCGACCCTCCGCGACTTCTCATTGGTCGGACCTTTCTGATCACGCTCTCCCTGGTCTTCATCACGCGGGGAGGGGTGGTGACAAAGCAATGACTCAGTAGAGGTCTGGCGCCAATCAAGGAGAGGTAGGCCTCTCGGCCAGCCAATGTGAAGGCGCGTGGGTTGGCTCTTTCCTCACTTTCCAGGTCCCAGCTGGGGTTCGAGAGACTTTGTTAAAGCTACAGCCACTCCAGTTCACTGCAGCTCCTCTAGAAATCAGCTAGTGACCCCGGTATCCTCAGGGCGAGGTAGACTCCCTTGAGAGTGATTTTAGTTACTCGCGCTCCGACCCCCATCCTGACTCCTGAAAGGAGCCGCATCTCTGCGTCGCCGCGGGGCGGCGGCTGGAAAGCAGGTGGCCTGTGAGGGGCGACGGAAATGGGGGGTGAAGCAACCGCGAGGACCGCGGCCACGGCAGAGCACGGGGCCGAGGGTCGTGTCAAGAGTCTGGGGCTCGTGTTCGAAGACGAACAGAAAAGCAGCTACTCGAGCGGCGAGACCGTGGCTGGCCATGTGTTACTGGAGACCACTGAGCCGCTGGCCCTCCGAGCGCTCCGCCTGGAGGCCCAGGGCCGGGCCCGGGCCAGCTGGAGTCAGTGCCCCGGTCACCACCGGCTCGACGCGTCGGGGTCGCTGACAGCGGAGGTGGAGTACCTAAACATTCGCCAGAGCCTCCGGGAGCCGGCTGCAGGTGAGGGGCCCGCGGCCGCAGGGAAGAGGGGGCGGGGCGGGGCTCCCGGGGAGTGAGGACCGTATGGATAAAGTTGCACTAGGGTAGAGGACGAGCAGAACGAAGCTAAGCTGTTTGAGGGGAGTGTGGAAAACCCGGCGCGGGGGCGGGGGCAGCAGTGAGGTAGAGCTGGGGCCGAGGGGCAGCAAGCGAGAAGGAGTGACCTGGAGAAAGAGGTCGAGCTGGGAGTAGGGGAGGGAGCAAAAAAAAGAATAAAGCCTGGTTGGCGGGACTTGGGGGGGAATGGGAGGGGCTGGAGCGGCGGTGAAGTGGAATGGTGGGGGAGGAGGGGATGGCGAGAGAGGGAGGTTAAACCGGGGGGAGGGGGGGGGAGGAGGAGGTAAAGGGGCTTGAAGCTTTTCGAGGCCCGGGAGGTGGGAGTAAAGGACCGGAGCTGAAATGGTCGGGGGAGGGGCGGGACAAGGCAGGAAAATATGGAATTCAGCATTGGGGGATGGAGAACTGGGCAAAGGAGACCTGGCCTGGAGGTGAGATGAGGTGGAAGGGATGTCCTGGAGATGGAAACAGAGGGGACCAATCAACTATTACTGTGGTCCTTTTAGAGACTCTTTGGTGAGGCAGGAGTGGTAGAGGACCAGAAAGGGAACCTAATGTCACCAAATTCATTGATGGATAATGACCAGCGGGATAAAAGAACCAAAGCTCCTTAGGAAAGAAAACACAACTGGGACAGCACCTGATAGCAGTCTTCTAGTATTTTAAAGGCTTGCAATGAAGAGGGATTGGACCGGGGAGGAAATGTGAAGGTTACCAGGTAGTAAAATGAAGAGTAAAGGAAAAGACTTGGAAGAATGATGGGGGGAGTTCTGGAAGGAGTGATAATGAATGTGCAATTAAAGGGGGAGCCTTGTGGAGGAGTTAGGGAGGAGTCACCCGGATGGAACTAACGACACCTAGGACTTGGAGGAATTCAAAAGTAAAGTTATAAACAAGGGTTAAGTAAGATCCGAAGGCCATATTTGGAAACCAGCAAAGATCAGAAAATATTAGTAAAGGTATTTGTGATGGAGATTTAAAGGCTTTGAAGCTTGACTCATCATCGTGGCCAAATAACTTCACTAAAGAGTGAGAACCCTAGATTTAGGGCTCTTTGGTATCTGAAAGATCATCTAGCAAGCCTTAACTTTTACATAAGAAGAAACAGACCAGGATCAATACAATGTTTTTACCTGTTATATATACAGAGTATTAAAGTCAGGATTTAAATTCATAGTAAATAATAATAATAAATAATATAATAATTATAAATAATCATAATAAATAAAATAAACTTTTGATTCCAAAGCACTTTGATACACCATGCTTTCTGGCCTTGGAAGGACCCTCCAAATAGAACTCATAGCTCAAGTTATGATTTTATTTATTGCAAATAAAGCCTTAAAATTACCTTTACATTGAATTTTATTGGCTATTTTTAAAATGTAATTTTTATAAACAGTGTACATATAAAACATGGACATTGGTTTATCTGAAAATTTAACCAAACTTTTTAAGCTATGTAAATAGGAGCAATGATTATTAATGCTATTCCTTTGGATTTGTGATCTCATTGTATAGGTAATAAAATGATCTGAGAGCTAGAATCTAGTTATAAAGCTGTACCCAAATATGAGTTTCATCTATGTCATCCTCTATAAATGATCTCATTGCTTCATCAGTATATGTCAGGATGAGAGCTACACTTCTCAAAGGGAGTTGATTGCATTTTTGGATTATTTTAATTATTAAAGCATTTTTCCTTATTGAAAAGAAACTTGACTCTTATTTCTACTTTTTGATAAATGATTATCTTTAACTACAGATTGAAATAATAAAATCAGAATTTTTAGCTACTTAATTTCCAGGGTAAGAAAGCTCTTGACAATCCTGTTATTTGATTCAATTCATTAAACATGTATTAAGCCTCTATTATGGGTGAAACACTGGGGGAGATGCAAAAATAAATAAAAGCAAACCACTAGTCTTATGTTGTTGAAGACAGAGCTTCAGCTTTATTTAACCTCAGGGAAATGCAAATATAATTTCATTCTCTGTCATATTTCATACCAGGGAGTCAGGCTTGGCAAACATTTGTGTGTTGCTTAGCAAACATCTCTGTGTAAATGCCTTTTATCAAGGCAGAAAACTTTAATTAGATAAGCAATGAGCACAATTCATAATTGATTAATTGTTGAAGGTGTGAAACTATAAACATTTAAATAGAAAGTAGTTTCATTAAAATTATTGCAACCATTTTATATTTCCCTTTACATTGTTTTTCCTAATTGTATTTTTAAACAGTTTGAGTCTTGTTTCAAAATGTATATCATATAATTTCAGTTTTCAGTGCAAAGAAAGTGTCATTAAAATCAGATATTTTATGTGAATAGCTCAATCCTGTGTTGCGGGATTTTTCTTATGTACTTAAGACTTTGTCAGGTTGGTGAATTAACTTCTCTACCTGCAAAATAGTTTTTTACATTCCAAGATGCTTTTTAATTGTATAATGGTGTTAAAGAGTATTATGTGGTTATATCTCTTTAATATCTGTACTCTTAAGCTAGTAATTTCTGATATCTATCAACAAGTATGAGTGTGTATGACTTAAAACAGGGTTACTTTTTGAAAGTATTCATTCACTGTATGTGTGGAAGGCATCCACCATTGTCACGGAGTTTTATTCCAGAACTCAATGCATTAAGGCTATTCTATATAGTGATGAGTTCTCTAGATAATCTTATTTAAAGATGACATTGCATCAATTTTATCAAGGCCCTAGATATTTCAATCCCTCCTGAATGAGAGCCATGATTTCTTAGAATTTTCCAGTCTACTACACTAGAGAAACCAAGAAAAGAATACCTATTTGTTCAAAAATAAACAGTTGTAGAGATAACCAATATCTACATTATCCATTGATACTTATTTAAGGTAAAAATTAGAAATGGATAATGGGCTTGACTCCAAATTCAATAAAAGTAGTGAAAAAGGTAGAACTTCCTTTCAAAAAACCTGCATAATTCTTGTAATAATCCTAAACTATAAAACAAAGGCCCTTCTAAAAAGACCTTCATTTGTTACATTTTCATGAAGTTGTATGATGGTGAATCACTGAGAATCATTAAACAATTAAAATTGAGAGTTTCCCAAAAGTCAAAAGAGAGGCATGCCATAGGAATGGAATGAGCTGAAGTTTATTGCATAGCAAAGAAATTATTGAGGGTGAAAGAAAGGAGTAATGGAAAGTCTATTAGAGAAACAACAAAAATAGTCAATCATATAATGACATTAAGGGAAAATGGACAGCCTGCTTTCCATTGATCTTTATACAATATCAAGAGATGGGAAGAAGAATTCCAACATGTTGGAGATCCATTATGATGACATTATAGGAATCCATGGACAAAGCTTTCATAAAAGATGAGAAGTCAGGAATTCATTGAAGTCTGTGTTGTTGGAGGAAACTTTCAGCATGAATGAGACCCCATATCCTTTGGCGTATTTGGCATAGATTATTGGATAGTCCTATAAAGAAGACTAAGAAGGGTCATGACACTGCTCTTAGTTATTCAATTTGTCTGTTGCCTCTTAGTCTTCCATGTAAAATTATCATTCTATATGCCTTCTAAGTATAAAAATATTTCAGGATTCTATCCTGATTCCTCTTTTGTCTATCCACTTTCTCTCTTTGTGGTCTCAGGTCCAGGATATTCAGTCATATTCTCTATTGCAGATGACTCCCAAATTTCCCTTATTTTTCTCCAAAGTTTACCTCATATTACCAACTAACTAGTGAGTGTATCTACTCAAACTTACCTACTCAGCATGTCTAGCTCATTTTCTTCCTTCTGACATCTGCCCTTGTACCATTCTTCCCCCCCCCCCAAAAAAAAAAAAAAAAAACAATCCATCTTAACTATTATTTTTATGGAGGGGGCCACCATTCCTCCAGTCGAACTTCCTCACCTCTTCATATTTATATATAAACACCCTTGTCTCTCTCCCTACTCTTTATTAAGTCAAGTGCCATACATCTTATTTCAGTGACATTTCTTATCTGTCCCTTTCTTTACTCACAGTTCACAAGTTTAGGGCTTCATCACCTTTTACTTGGACTATTGCATAGTTTTTTTTTTTTTTTAATAATTCTCTCTGCCTTCATTTTCTTCCCTTTCCAAACAGTTTTAAAATTTCTCTCCCCAAGCAGTTTTATCTGTATCACTCACCTGCTCAAGAAGCCTCATTGGCTTCCTATTGTCTCCAGAAAAAAATATAAATTCTTTTTTCTTTGGAATTAGAAATCCTTCATAATTTACTCCAACCTATCTTTCAGAAGTGATCTGATATTTTCTTTTGCATATTTGCCAAACCATTCCCTTTCCTGTACCTAATACATGGCATTCCATCTCTTTCCCCTCTGCCTTTTCATAGACTGTCATTTATGTCTTCTGCCTCATTTTGCCTAGCTTATTTCAAAGCTGTACTCAAGTGTCATTTCTTCTAGAGGTTTTTCCTATCTCCACAATTGCTAGAACTGTCCTCAAAGAAATTACTTTGTATTTACCTTGTGTACCTAGAAGAATTTAAGCTCCCTGAGAACAGGGATTTTCTGTTCTTGTTGTATACCTAGTGTTGAACACAATGTTTGGCATTAATAAATATTTGTTTAATTGAATGAATTGGATAAACACCAATTCTATTGTTCATATAAACTAGAATCTTTACTGTGGGCCTTTTATTCTTTTTCTCCCTATTTTGTTTGTTGACTTCGTCAATTTTCTTGAGTTTAATTCTCTCTTAAAATTGACTTCCACATCTTTAAATCTATCCGTAAGTCTCTTTCTGAATTTTGTTTCTTATCACTGACTACTTCTTAGAAATTTCAAACTAGATTTCTTGTAGATACCCCAAATTCAATATGAACAAAACTTTCTCCCCAAAGCCTTACCCCCTCTTCTGAATCTCCCCATTGCTCTTAACATATGTCCTTTTAGCTACTCATGTTTACAGTAATCAATGTTGAGTTATTCTCTCTTAACCTGCATATCCAATCAGCTACCAAATCATGTTGATCCTACCTCCATAATATTTCTCATGACCCCTTTTCTCTTCTTTATTACTACTCTAGTTCAGTCTTTTATGATCTCTTTACCTGGAATAATTCATTGTTTGTTTTTTTGGGGGGAGAGTCCCCTTTCAAACCTCTTCCCACTGTTTTCCATCATCCACATAGCTACCAGAATGATTTTCTTAAAACACAGGTCTAAGGTCATTCTTCTAGTTCAAAGCTCCTTAAACTATGGGTCACAATGCCATATGGGATTGAATAACTGAATGTGGGAATCACAAAATGATGATTTATCATCAATAAATATATATGTAAAATATATATTTTAAATACCTATATACCCAGGGTTGTATAAAAATTTCTCAGGCAAAATGGGATAATGAGTGGGAAAAGTTTAAGAAGCCTTGCTCTAGTCAGTAAATTCCATTGGCTTATTTCTTCTAAGATGAAATATAGACATGTAAACTTATTTGCAACCTGACTTCATCCTATCTTGTCAGTCTTATTAGATGATATATTTTCTTCCATGTGCTCTGTAATTCAGCCAATTGATTGCCTTAATTTTCACTTAATTCTCACTATTTACTAAATTATATCTCCATGCTTTTGGACAAGATTTTCCCGGGCCTAGAATGTACTCCCTTCTTACATTTATTTACTGGAATCTGATTACCTGGGATCATGCCTGAGCAGTATCTTTTTCAAAAGAATTTTTTGGGCCCCCAACAACTGCTATAATGCCTCTATTCCTAAAATTACCTTTCATCTCTACTTTTGTGTTCATATTTTTCCCTATTATAATTCCTTCCTTCTTAGAAGGAAGGTACTCTTTTGCCTCTTATCTTTAGAGCCCCCAGAATATAGCATAATACCTAGCACATAATAAGCATTGAATAAATAAAAAGAGATGTTTTACATTTGTGGTGGAAGTTACATAAGCCATTCCTATTTTCTGATCTGACCTTGTCTTCCTTTTAGAGAATAAAATACATTTATGAGACAGCTACCTAGAGTGAAAAAAAGTGCACTGTCTCATTCATGAACTAAAAGAAAAGGTAACTAGCCAGAAGGAAATATCTAAATTTTAATTGTTTGCTTTACCTACAAAATGAATATGGTCTTATTACTGTCAGCTCTTACTTCTTAGTAACTAAGCTAAAGCATCCATATAAAAGAGCCTGAATATCATTTGGAAGGCAATATGATATCCTAAAGGAGATAGACACATGAAAGTGAAGTCCAGCTGAGTTTTACCATAAACCAACTGTGTGAGTTGAGTAACACACTTCTAGGTCTCAGTTTCTTCATTTCTTGAACACAGGAATTGGACTAGGTGATCTCTAGGATTGCTTCTAAGTTCTAAAATAATATATATTATTTTATTATGAATATAATTATATATAAAATCATATATATATTTGGGGGGGGGAAGATTTCCATGTAACACTCACTATTTCTTTACTCCCCAAGTTTTCCAAAGAATTCACAGAGTAGACAAAGCAAGAATTTATTTTCATTAACTTATTGACTTACAATTAAAATTGCCATGTGTGTACCTCTTGTACATTTAAGAAAAAATTAATAATGAAAAAGTATTTCCTTACTACCTTCAGTTTACAGATAGAATTTTAACAGATGTTTAGTTTTAAAAGAAAACTTTAAAAAGAAGCTATATTAAAAACACATTTTATATGTAGTTTAGTGTTTTTAAAGGTATATTCATATATTAAATTTAATAGGGTAGTAACAGCTCAGTTTTTGTCTCCTTGTTATATATGCATTTTATATCATACAAAAGGTAAAATTTTTATTTTCTCAGGTTAATAACCTTTTTATCTTTAGTAGCAAAAGAAATTTCAAAGGAAGTAGAACTAGTTTGTAATGAAAATTTTTTTTATTTTATATTAGAATGACTTAAATATCTATAAAAATAAATATCTAATTTTTAAAATAATTTTTATAGGTGAAGGCATCATTTTATTACAACCTGGAAAACATGAGTTTCCATTTAGCTTTCAGCTCCCATCTGAGTAAGTAAAGCCTATCTAAATTTTGTTTAAGTTCTTTCCCTATAAAATAATTAGACTATAGACAGCAAGAATCTTTGTCTCTTAAATTTATGCTTTTATTCATCAAATAAACATTTTCTGTTTGCTTTTCTCAGAAGTGAAAGTATACTGACAAAGCAACATTATTAAAGATTATTTTATATTTAATGTAAGATAAGAAAATTGACATAATCTAGTACACAGAGGATTGGCCATGGAGTCCAGAAAACCCACTTTCGAGTTCTTCTAATACCTACAGGTTATATGATCATTTACAATCTTTCATTTGCCCAGCCAGTCTTCTTAAGACTATTGTGTATAAACAGCATACATCAAGCCACACTGGTTTTCCCAATAAAGATGAACTGGCATGTCCAAATAGCCCTGCATCTTCTCTCTGCTCATCCCATTGCCTCACACCCTTGCCTCATGTAAAACAAACTTGTAAAGTAATTCCATGCCCAACTTATTTATTAGTTTTATCTTTTATTTACGAAAGTGTTTAGAGGTGTATAAAATTTTTCAATATTGTTTTAGCTGCATCCTATGAATTTTGATATATTGTCTCATGTCTTTTTCTTTGGTGGAATTTTCCATTTCTATAGTTGTTTTTATAACCACCAATTCTTTAGAATTAAGTTACTCTTCAATTACTTTTTAATATTTATCAAACTACTATAATGTATGGTGTTTATTTCAGGCCTTTGGTAACATCATTCACTGGAAAGTATGGCAGTATTCAGTACTCTGTGAGAGCAATCTTGGAACGGCCTGTGGTACCCGACCAAAGTATAAAAAGAGAACTCCAGGTTATTAGTCATATTGATGTCAACACACCAGCTTTATTAGTAAGAAATTTTTTTAATTATAACTACACAAAATATTTTAAACTAAGATTTAGCCAATTTGGTGACGATATGACCTGTCACTTTCTGACTATTTAAAGAGTATAATTTTGTAACCCATAAGCATTCACCATAAATAGATGATCTTAGGCTGGGCAAATTATGATTTGTGTAAATGTGTTAATACTATTGATTATATCCTTGCTGTTCAGAATTTCTTTTGCCAAAAAGTTATGCAAGCTTGAAATGCATTAATAAAGCTTAATAATAATAATGCACAAGCATAAAGTAGTTACTTTTACCAGAGCAACTATATTCATAGGGCTGTAGTGTCCTAAGCTCTTCAATAATAGTAGGTTGAGAAACAGTAATTATAGTAGAGTATTAATCATGCTTAGCCTGTTATTTAAGCTCTGGCCATTATGCTGTGTATCCTTCCATTTTGCATGTCATTTTCTAACATTAAGTAAGTGCACACAGCTGCTGAGAGAGCCTTTCAGTTATCATTTCCTTATGACAGATTTGGCCACATTAAAGCATTGAACTTCTAATAATCACTAGAAATACTGTAGAATGATAAGGAAGATCAGACTATAAGTAACAACAGAATAGGCAAGATGGGAGCTAATGAGCTAGATTCTTTTATCTAAACCCATATTATCAAAATAATATAAAATTATACCTTGCACTTTCATGATAGCTAGTAGGACCTAATGGTTCTACATTTAAATATGAATGAATGATTTTTTACTTAATAGAAAATGCTAGATAATTTAAACTTCCTATCATAATGTGACTATAATGTATTTTTAGTATCAGGATTATTTTACTACTCTTAGGGATTCTGTTAATTTAAAGATGAGGAAAAGAAGTTAAGATTTGATATGCCGTCACTATAAAAGTAAATATAATGCTTGTCTTGATAATTTTTAGGTAGTTGTAAGACTCTTTCTGTTATATACAATGAACTAGTCGATAGCAGAGCCAATCAGTCACCATGGTGAGATGCTTTACTAAAGATAGGATTTCCCTTGATCATAGTGCAGGTCTACATAGATAACAAAATAATCAGAGGTAGCAGACAAGCAATAGGACAATCCAGTTATTTAAAGTCACATACCCTTGACTTTGGTTTGTTAACTGTACAGGTTCTTATAAGTGAGAAATATATTTTATTAACTTTAATAATCCCTTACTGGAAATTTTACATAAATAGTTTCAAGGAAGGATTCTTAACCTGGGTATGTGAACTTTTTTTTTTAATTGGGTGAGGGAGAGAGAAATGAGCATATGTAAAAATCTTATTGATGTGCCAGGCATGTGCTAGAGCTACATTACTGTATTTCTCTGTACTTCGTTTCCTTTGTAATCCTTTGTATTTTATATATTTAAAAACATTCTGAAAAGGAATCCAAATTTCACAAAACTGATAAAGGCAAGTGTGGAGGTGGTATCCCAGAACCCCTCCTTCCCCCCCAAAAAGATTAAGAACTAATGCTTTACAATCCATTTGAAAGATAATAGGAAAAAAATGACAGATACTCTTTACATGTCTCACTCCATCACTTTGGCTACAAACATCTTAAAAGAAACCATCTTTTTATTTAACAATAAAGCTTAGATGTGGTATCTTTGTAAATTGATGGCAGTATCTAGTGCCATAGCTTCCTGATTATTACAGAAAATAATAATAATGTGTTTAGACTCTCAAAACTCATTATGTTATTTATATTACTGCATAATTGATAGACAATTTAAAAAAAATTTCAAATTGAAGATGGATATCTGAACTATCTGGGGTTTTCAGTTAAGAAAGAAAAGCCTATGATTTCATATTTCTCAGCTAAAAATTGATAACACCCAATGTCTAAGATCCTATTGCATATTATTCCATCTTGTTCTCCTCACTCATTGTCATATGTTGACAAAGTCTTGAGGTTATTTTTGTTTATGATCTATTTTTAAAATTAATTATTTTTAAATTGATATGTTGTTTACCCAAATAGACATTTTAAATATTGTATAGTTAGTAAAAATTGTGCTCACAGATAAATGCTTGCATTGAGTAATTGCCATTATATTAATGTTAATCTTAACATTCAATTGAGGAAATGGAATGGAATCTCATCTTATTTTTCAAGAAAGGAAATAAGATCCAGCAGAATATGATTGTACTACTGCATATAATCATGTACTACATATCTTAAGCAGTTTATAACATAAAAGACGAAAGGAACAAAACAAAAAGAGAATTTGTGATGAATTAACTAGTTTTTCTAGCTGTCTTTTAAATGCTTCAGAAGAAACATGATTTAATTGATTTGGGTACATCTTTTACCAGAGCAGATTTCAATCTCTTCAATTTGTAGATTATCTTTCTGAATTCCTTTGGCCATTCTCCTGGTGATATCTTTGGACCACACAAATATATTTGCTGTCACTGGTCTTTCCATCTTGGTAGGAATTGCCAAGATTTATGCTCACGAACATAATCTTAGAACACAGGATCAGCACTATGCCCATGAAAAAATATTAAATAATCTTATGTCCTTTTTAATATATCATAGTCCATATCACAAGTGAACATAAATGTGAGAGTTTTTTAGTAAGTATTTTGCACTTTTAGGAAAATTGTCTTCTGTTATTTTTAATGGAAATTCTTGTATTTTGCATTAAGACACCTGTATTGAAAAGTCATGAGAAAATGGTTGGCTGTTGGTTTTTCACTTCTGGTCCAGTCTCACTGAGTGCCAAAATTGAGAGAAAGGGATATTGCAATGGTAAGGAAAAAAAAAAAAAAAAAAAAAAAAAACCTCTTTCTCATCTTTTAAATGTTCAGGTAGAAAACTGATCAACATTTAATTAACTTAGAAACATTTTTTAAAAGATGGAATAACAATTTAGAACAATTTCCATTATTAAGGAAATTAAAGAAAAGATCTGATAAATATTGGTATCAGTATAGTTTGTGTAGCTTTTCATCCCTGTATAAAACACTATTAATGACACCTTTATTTTGTAAATGCATGAATGGGCTCCAGTAAAGTTTAGCCACAAAAAGTCAGACTTAATTATTCTGAAATATCTCAATTGCCAAGAAAATATGTAGTGATATATTTTAATACCTGAATTAAATTCACATAAATTTAAATGTAATTATCCATGTTGCTCATATGTTTTTTGGTATATGAGTATTACATCTTGAATGTTGGACTATCTATAAACAATTTGGTACTATCACTTCTTTTTCCTGTGACTTCCTTTTTTTTTTCTTTTTCTTTTTCTTTTATAGTATTAAGTTTAAAGATCCTTCTACATTTTTTTTAAATAATTTAGGATAAGGACTCATATTTTAACATTTTTATTTCTTAGACACTATTGAATAAAATTGGTGATGTTTTATACTACATTAATAATAGAACTGAATCCTGTATTTGTATGCAAGTAAAGATGTTAATAATTAAACAACTTTGTAACTATACAGTAGCTGTAAAATCAAAATAGTGAGTTTTCCAGTTGCCTTAGATTTGCAATTTTAGTTTAATGCCTTATTTTCTTAATTTTAAGGGTGATATTGAATAATTAAGGCCAGTGTTTAATTCATATTCATCATTGATAACAAATTGATAATCAAGTACTTTTCGTAGTATTAGTGTTGGGCTATTTCTGTGAAACCACAGTTATGTCAGTAATTTGCATTTTATTATTTCCTTTCATTAGGTGAAGCCATACCAATCTATGCAGAAATTGAAAATTGTTCATCTCGTCTAATTGTTCCCAAAGCTGCCATTTTTCAAACACAGACTTATTTGGCCAGTGGAAAAACCAAGACTTTTCGTCAAATGGTTGCCAATGTTCGAGGAAATCATATTGCTTCTGGAAGTACAGATACATGGAATGGCAAGACTTTGAAAATTCCACCTGTTATACCATCCATCCTTGATTGCTGTATTATCAGAGTAGATTATTCCTTAGCTGTACGTATGTTTTTAATGAAAACTAAAATACATAGACTAGAGTAATAAATGAGGTTATATTAATGTATATTTGTCCAGAAATTAATACCTATATAGAAGAAAGTTTAATTTTATTTCTATTTTATGGCAAATTATAGAGTATGCAAGTTTGAATTTTACTATTAGGTGCCTTTCACCAATATTATAGGCAAAGTTGAAGGATGAGGTACTAATTAGGCATGTGGAAAACTAATGTATCTTAGTTGATACTTTTTGTATTAACCATAAAACCCATAACAAAATTAAAACCTTAAGACCTTCTAATGGTATATCTATCACACTTCCTTGTTATGTTGCATGTCCTGAAAATTTGAGGTTCTGTAACTTTGACATCACATTTCATATTTTTTTAATTGTTTTGAGAAGGTAAATCTATATTTATATTGATATTGATCATGATTTATGACCTAACTTCATTGCATGTTTTGTTTTGAATTTCTGGCATATAGGTATATATTCACATTCCTGGTGCTAAAAAATTGATGCTAGAGTTGCCACTGGTAATTGGCACTATTCCATACAATGGTTTTGGGAGCAGAAACTCTAGTGTTGTTAGTCAGTTTGGTGTGGACATGAGCTGGTTGACATTGACACTGCCAGAACATCCTGAAGGTAATTACTGTATTTATTAATTCTGTAATTTTAAAAAGTTAGAACCATACTTTCAGAGATAGCAGGTATTAGAGGTGTCCTAAGGACAGAGTGTAACAGCCTATGTTCTTTTCCCTTTGCTCATTTCCCTTTTTGATAGGGTTATTGTATTAGGATTCAAAGGTTCATGAACCAAAGGGCCTTATAGGTGGTCATTCAGTTCAGCCTCTTTAACTTTGTAAAATGATCACACAGATACTAAACAATAGGACTAAAGTTTCAAAACCAGATCTTAATCCTATTAGATATCTCCAATTGGATGTTTGAAAGGCATTTCAAATGCAGCATTTCCTAAGCATAATAGCTTATCTTCTTTGTAGCTCTTTCCTCCACCCAATTTCTTAGTCATTGAATTTCACAACTTAGGAATTGTACTGTATGGTGTTTCACACCTTTTCTTCATTTACATGGCCACCCAGTAATAGTAACCTACTGGTTGGATTTTTATATCTTAAGTGATGGATGACTTTTCTTCATTCCTATTGTTTTGAATGTTCTCTCATTATTCTCAAATTATCTATTTATGTATTGTGTTCCTTCAGGAGAATGTAAGTACTTTGAGGTCAGGGGAAGTTTTCATTTTGTTTTGTGATATACACAATACCTTTTGATTAAGTACTTAATATTTATTAGATTGGATTGAAAAACATTTAAATTATGTTTGGACATAATCAGTAGAACATTTTCCTGTACAAGTAGAGATGTTTCTTCTAAAATTTCTATTCAACTTACAAACTGGGATTAGAGACCCCACTATGCTTAGCTGTAAACAGAGGTAATTAAATAACAAAATTACTCTCTAGAGAACTAAAAGCCACTGCTTAAAACTCAAAAGATTTGGCGGTGCCCTAGACCCTTCTAGAGGAGCCTGTTCTATAATCAATAAACCCCAATACACCCCACCCCTTCTCGATTAACAGTCTGTATACCACCATCATCAGCTCACCCCCAACAGGGTTCAAAAGTGAGCAAAATCATGAAACCATAAAAACGTTAGGTCAAGGTATAGCATATGGAGGGGGAAATAATGGGCTACATTTTCTACTCTAGAACACAACGAAATGTCTATTGAAATAAAGATATGAAGAAGGATTTAGCAGAAAATTAAGAATAGAGAGCTTAATTGAAATTGGCAATAGGGTGCGCACATACCGCCCATCACCCTCCTCAACAAAGTAACTTGTCATACCTAATAAGAATACATCAAAAAGAGGAGAAAAGTAACATGAGAGCATTGGCTACCTTAAAAGAATCAGGAGTAGGATGGCTAGTTTCACTTTACTCTCCCTAATCATATCACATCTGGAATGTTATCTTCAGTTTTGGTTGACATATTTAAGAAGAGCATTGACAGTATCTAGAAAGGGTAACTAGAATAATAAAAGCACTGAAACCATGCCCTGTGAGAATCGGACCAAAAAAAAAAAAGTATTTTTAACTTGAGAAAAGCTTAATAAGAGTGACATCTCTCTTCAAGTAAGTAAAGGGTTGTCTAAAGGAATTTTTGTTTTGGTTAGCACCAAAAGGGAAGTTTAAGCAAATAGATATTCCATAGTTTGATTCATTACAAGAAAAAGACATCTTGACACAAGTAGAGTTGCTCAAAAGTAGAATAGGTTGCCTCAGGGCAGAATCAGTTTCTAATAGATCATCAGTAGAACAGTTTCCTGTACAAGTAGAGATGTTTCTTCCAACTAAGGCTCTGTGGTTTTTATAATAATTATAGCTTATATCTCCAGAGAAGTACTTTTAAAACTAGATTGATAAAACCATTCTTGGGAAATAATACAAGAAGCACTTTTTATTTTCCTCTATAAAGAAACTGAAACTAAAGGAGGTAGTTGACTTAATTATTTAAAGTCTTCACAGCTTTCTGGAATAATCCACATTCCTTGTCTTTAGACAGCTAATAAGTGACAAATCTGAAAGCATAGAAATCCCAGCTAAATGCTGTTAATAATATAAAACAATAGTAATGTAAAGACACTTTGAAATAATATAGATGTTTCCTTTATTTTTTAAAGATAGAATATATAATTAATTTGACCATGCTTGACAGAGTTATTGTTAAAAGTTTAAAATTATGTATATAATACCCATCACTGTGTGATCATAGGCAAATCATTTAATGTTGAGAGTATTTTCTGAAACCTTATGAAGTTGATGGTAACAGAGAAAATATAATTTGCATTAGTAGGGGAATTTCTTCCCTGGCAGGTTGCTATAGCTGTGAAATCTCAAGATTCAGTTTAGGGGGGGCAGGAATATTCAAAATTAGAAATCCAGAAGTTGTTCCACAAAAAGTAAATGGTCAAAGGCTCTGAAGAGTTCCTAAAAGAACTGCAAACTATTAACAGTCTGTGAAAGAATACTTCAATAATAAGTAAATTTCAATTTAAACTTTAAGGTATCATCTCATACCCTTCAAATGGCAAAGGTATCAAAAAGGAATAGTCAGTGTTGCAAATGATGTGGAGAAAGTAATATTAGTGCATTGTTGGAGCTGTGAATCAATTAACTAATTTGGAAAGCTGTTCAGAATTATGTAGAATATTGTCACCCAAAAAAATTTGCTGTTAGGCTCACACTGTTGGGAGGCCAAGAAGAAAGTCACCATGTCCTAGGTTTGAAGAATTGAGGACATACCCCTGCCCCCCAACTCATTTGTAAAGGTCCATAAATGTGGTATATATTGCACATATTTTCTGCAGTTTTTTCTGTATGTTAATGTTTTGCTGATTTTTTTTCTCTTTTGAGTATTGGGAGAAATTTTGGTGAAAAATCACATTTTTTAAAAAATGTTCAAAGTAATCTGAGCTAAAAAATAGTCTAACTTTCTTTGTTTACTCCTGGCACTAAGATCTTATTGATTAAAGAACAGTGCATTGCACAAAATCTTATTCTATCCAATATATTTGAAGATTTATTTTACAAATAGTAATTTATACAATATTATGAAACTAAAAATTGCTATCAGAAAAAAAGAAAAAAGTGACTTTGAATTCAAAAAGCCTACAAGTCAAATTATGGATGATTCAGTATACTTTTTTCCTGGAGTTTTAATTTTCTTAATGGTTTTTTTCTTCCCATTTTTTTTTCCAAACTAATAAGGTAGATTTAGAATTTTCCTTGTATAAATCTTAACTAAAGGAAGGAAATTTAATAGTACATAATAAATGTTGAATAGGCAGTCGTAACTATCTGTAGACTGCTTTTATAGGAGTATAGAAATCATGCATGTAATTTATTAAATTTTTAGATATAGGTACTTTTCTATTGCAGCACCACCAAATTATGCTGATGTGGTATCAGAAGAAGAATTTTCTAGACACATTCCTCCCTACCCTCAGCCAACCGATTGCCAGGAAGAAATATGCTGCCCTCTTTTTGCTTATATACAAGAATTCCGATTTCAGCCTCCACCTCTTTATTCAGAGGTAAAGTATACATGTTTCAGTCAGTTTCTCATTCTCAAATAATAAAAATAGTATCCTTCATAAATATTAATGTTGTAGACCTATCATTAAGAGGTCGTTTTAAAGGTTTTCTGATAGTGATTATATTTGCCTTGATTTACATTTACACTGTCTTGTACTATTTCCTTATGGGCAATAATATGTATTTATAAGATGACTAAGGTTAATTAAAGTCAGTCTGGCCATTAAAAAAAAAAAAAGTTTCCCTCATGGGGATATTATATTTCAAGGCTTTGGTTCCAGATTTAAAGCACTTCAGTTAACCAGTTACTTGATATAAATATACATAAAAACAAAATTGTTCTAAAATCAGATGTTAAAAATCTTATTACATCTTTCTTCTGCAGGTTGATCCACATCCTGGTGATATAGAAGAGACTCAAATCGTTTCATTTATGTTATGATTGTTTCAAAAACTGCTGTGCAGTCATGATCAGATTAGATCATGAAATCTTTCCTGCTGCCTTTGTTGGGAAGGGCTATAGAAGTAGGGGAACTTAGCTTTGAGTATCAGTTTTGAACATAAAAGCTAAAGAATGTAGAAGATGGAAAAAGTGTTGGACGCTTGATATGGACAAGTTTGCAAGAGGGCCCTTTAAATAATGGGATTGAGCATATGAATATCACTGAATGGAACTGTATGTACAGATGAAGGTGGAGTAAGTGAAGGAAAAGAACACTTGGGAAAGCCACAAAGAAAGTGCTATATACGTAATGGAAACACAAGATGAATGTTTTAAGAGATTGTGTAAAAGTGAAATGAAAGCAATCTAAAAATTTTGGGTTTCTATAAATAAATCAGCAACTGTCTTTTGTAGATCATAAATAAGGAAAAGGATATATATATATAAGAAAATAATTGAATATAAAATTTGAAAGAACCTTCTCTACCAGTTCAAGACTTTCTTGTCTTATATGCTAAAAAAGATATATTTTTTTTTATTCATCATATTAATTAGACCAAATGAAGTAGTACAATTTAATTTGGCCAATGTTATTTGAAGATGCAGTTCATAAGCAGTAATTTATTTATACAGTATTATGAAACTAAAAATTGTTCTAAGGGGAGGGGGAGTGGATTGACTTTAGAATTCAAAGGCAATATAGAATATAACTCAAATTTTGAATGACTTCAGCATACTTTGTTGTCCTGAAGTTTTAGTTTTCTTATTGGTTTTCTCAAACTAACATGGTGGATTTAGGATTTTTTTTGTTTTATATTTCTCTAACTAAAGGCATAGCAAGGAACTTTAGGAGTTTCTTGTAGATTTGATTTATATTTAACAGTTTTTCTTAAGACTACCTCTTTAGGAGTTGTAGTTACCTGCTGAGAGGTTATAGACCTGAGGCCAAAAGTTGTAATGAAGCTTCTATTATTTACAGTATCAGAGTCTATATTTTGAAATGGACTATTAAACTAAAGACTAGAGTAAAATGAAGGTTAATATGTATACAAATGCATAATATGTAAAAACATATTATGTAAATACATACATATACTTAGATATAAGCAAGAAAGTAATCCTCTCTGAAAAATTTTTACCTTAAACTCTACATCAGAATGGCAATGACTATTTTTCTAATGTTCCCATTCTACCTAAACTTTTTCTTTTTAATTTGGTGCAATATTTTATGTCACTTGACCTCAGGACATTCAAATCATCATAACTGTGTTGCTGCTAAAAGCTCATGCAGAATCCCCCCCCCCCCAATACCCTCATTATCAAAGTTAAGAATCTTTGTAGTTTAAGTACACTTTGTATGGCAAATTGATGATCAGGTACTAAATTTCAGAAAGGTGTGGGACTCCTATCATTTATTTTTCTGGTATAATATCAGGTGTTAGATTTAAATTTTAAGTAACAGAGTGTTTGTTTTCTATGTCATAAGGGTTTTGACTCAAGACCTTGGTGCTTTCCATAATCATTAACTACAATTAAAATAGAAACTTAGTAAGTTTAAATTATTTTCTATTTAAAAAATCATAATCATTAAAACAGCAGGGATTTTTCTATTCACATCATATATATATATATGTATATGTATATATATATAAAATTTTTCTTTGTACTCTTCAGAACATACCTCTCAATTATTTGAATTTTATAAGCACTTCTTTACTTTTAAGCCACTGTTTAAAGTCACACTGTAAAATTGTGCTACTTGAACTGTTAACTATCTAAATTATACAACTTTTGCGTTGTTATTAATATTTTAGGAAAATTGCATCTTCAAATAGTCCTTGTTTTGAAAATTGGTAATTTGCATGCTTATAAAAAAAGATTGAGTTTTTCTATAATGCCAAAACAATTACTGTTTGGTTGAGAAATATTCCAAATCAAACTCCCAAGTACAATTAAACTGGTTCTTTGGATTCACTTGACAGAATTAAGCATTTAAAGTTATTGTTTTGACACTCTAAAAACAAAAAAATCATGTAATGCACATATCATCAGTAGACAGTGATTTTAAAGCACAAAAAAAAAACAGTGGAAAAATGAATGCAATTGCCTAATTAACTTGTATTTGATACAGCTGACTTTAACTTATTGTATAGTGTAAGACCTTAAAATATTCACCTTATGAAAAATATTTGTCTAATTTAGAAAATCATAAAGATTGCCATTGACTTTGGACATTTACCTCAATATCACCATGGTACCAAGACTATTCATTCAAGACTAAACATGCTGCTCAGATGTGCTTGGTTTTCACATCTCTGTGGCTCTTATTTTGTTTTGCAAATGAACTGTGGCCTTAGAATTGTTTGCTTTAAAAATAATAATTAAAGTGGAAAATGTGTCTTGGCACATGCAACCAAAGGGCAAAAACTTTAATGCTTTCCTGTTTTGCACAATAAACAAGAGGTTTTTTTGTTTTGTTTTTCCTTAAATGAGCTGTGAAATAGTTTTTCAATTCAAAAAAGAAAAGCTGTTACAATATATTAATCCACAGTTAAAAAAAAAAAAAAGCTTGTATTTTATATTCAAGTATGAACCCTATGGGTTCCTTTTGTTAATAAAAAAAAAAAAAAATTGTTACAATGCACTCCGCTCATCCTTTTTTTTTTTTTTTTTTTTTTCAAAAAAAAAAAAACTTATTAAATCTCCTAAGAATTGAATATAATTTTGATTATATGTTAGGCTCAGCATTTGTGTAATGAAATAATATGATATTGTTTAAAGTTTGTAGTTGAAGATATGAAACTGGTACAATTTCATCATTTGATAAAACCAAACAAAGGAAGGTGTTTTTGCATTAATAACACCATCATTAATGTATTGTCCTAGAGGACCTAGAAAATAGGACAATGCAAAAATTAAAAGTTTTAAGGTGCTATGACTTAAGCGGTTATATAAAGTAGTTTGGAATCTTGTAATGGACATCATACAACTTTGAAATTATGAAAGAATCACACATCTCACTTTACCACATTAAGACAACATCAATAGCGACCATAATCATTTTAATGAAATAATTTTTCTAAAGTACTCTTCTTAAATATCACTAGTCCATGATTAGCCTTCAGTTCCTTAAAGTAGTTAATTCATCTTTAGTTTTGTTGAGAAGTTAATCTAATAGGAACTAAGATCATCGAGTTTTGTAAAAATGTTTTTTATTTTAAAAGGAAAATATATGTTTTTAGCCTTGATATCCATAACACATACTTATTCCTAACTTGTTTCCTCCAGACTTGAAAATGTTGCTGGTTTCACAATAAATTACAGTTTCTTATCCTTAAATCTGGGCAAAAAATTTAGCTTGATAATTCAAGTGATAGCCATAATGTAGAATTGGACGCTTAAGTAGAATTCATTGGAAGAGAAGAAATTTTCCAATTGAAGATTTTTCTCCATCCAGCTGCCAAAATCTAACTTCTTTCAAATCACAGGAGTTAATGAACTATAGCATTTACATTTATTAATTACAGTTTCATAGTTATCCCTTGCACATTATGGCAGTGAAAGATGCAGTATCCCCACTATTCCAAATTTGAAAAATTCACCATTTTTGGCCCTTCACTTTATATTCAAGAATTCTGATTAATTTTTTCCTCTTGTAGGGAGTTTTACAGTATCTTACTGTGAAATTTGGGCTATTTGGGCTTAGGCTCTGTTACCTGCTGGCCATTGACTGTGACTTATACAAAATTCTCAAAGAATTCCCATTTAATTTCTTATACTCACCCATGATATATCAAAACTGCAATAACCAAAGTTGTGATGTGGAAAGGATAATTGTACATCATAAGGATATCTTCAGAGAATTAGATAGATAGTGGTTATTAAATACTGTTATCATTTTCTCACAGTACCACTATTCTACCAAAACAAGCCAATGCTAGCATTTATTTTTTTGTTAGACAACATGGTGAAATGCAAAGCTCCTTGGTCAAGGATTTGAGATTTAACTTCTAACATTCAATTTGGTTCTGATTAGTTGTGTGACTTTAAGGTCAATCTCCTTATAATGAGTGGACTAAACTAGATTAGCTCCAAAGTTCTGTGACTCTGAAAATAAAATAGGCTATAGGTAAAACCTAAATAAACCTAAGATTTTCTTGTTCGATTGTAGTTTGTCCCACTTTATGATTCCATTTGGAGGTTTTCTTAGCAAAGATACTGAAGGAGTTTGCCATTTCTTTCTCCATCTAATTTTGCACATGAGGAAACATACTTACTCAGGGCCCCACTGCTAGTAAAAATCTGAGGCCAGACTTGAACTCAGGAATATGAATCTTCTTTACTCCAGGTCTAGTAATCTATGCATCATGTCACCCAGCTGTCCCTAAGCCTAATATTTTACTTAAAGGTAATGTTTAGTTAAATGTTTAAAGAATCTGAACATATCTGTTTAAGTATGTTGTATTTACATTCAGATTCTAAACTACAACCTTACAAAAGAACTGTTTGGTTTGGGGAACCATAGTCTATCTATCTGGTACTGTCGATTTCTACTTATTGGAGCAGTTTGGGTGGTTAAAGTACAGTACAAGAGTTTGTAAATGCTTAAAATTATGAGGAGACCATACAGGTGCTTTAAGTATCATGTTACCACCTCTAACTTGAAAAAACTCAAAATGTATTGTAGTAATATTGGGTCAGTAATATTATCATGGAAGAAAGAATACATTATAGTCAGGAGTTAAAGCTGCGTAGTTAAGATAGTCTTGACAATATTGACGATGATAGTAGTTGAATAATTATACATAGTTGCATATGAAGACTTACCCAGTAACAAATTTGGGAAAGCTAGTACATATTTTTTTTCTGTATAATTTTATATGCTTCTAAAAGATTTTATGTATTGGGATGGAGGATAGGGAAAAAAAAAGCCTGAGCCAACCAAAAGATAAAATAAATGATAGTAAAAAACTTTACAGAGGAAAAAGGTAAATTTTCAAATTTTTTCTTTAACTATCTCATCTTTTTACACAAATATAAACTTGTAGTTGGTTGATGTTTACTTTATCTTAGCTGACAAAATTTGAAAATAATGTTGATAGACCCTTCACTGAGATTGTTAAAGCATGTCATATAAATGTTTTAAAAACTCATTTCTCCCAAAAGATTATTTCCTTTGTTGAAACAGTTGCATTGAAGGTGAGCTAAGAATTATCATCTTGAACCTCACCTGTACTGCCATGCCACCAGCAAGAAAAAAAAATTAAGCTTTTTATTTACAAAACATATACATGGCTAATTTTTCAGCATTAACCTTACAAAACTTTCTGTTCCAAATTTTTCCCTCCTTCCCCCACCCTCTCCTTTAGATGGCAGGTACTCCAATACTTGTTAAATATATTAAAATATATGTTAAATCCAATATATGTATACATATTTATACAGTTATCTTGCTGCAAAAGAAAAATAGGATCAGGAAAAACTTGAGAAAGAAAACAAAATGCAAGCAAACAAGAAAAAGAGTGGAAAAGCAATGTTGTGCTTCACACTCAATTCCCACAGTCCTGGCTCTGGCTCTCTTCATCACTGAACAATTGGAATTGAAATCAAGTTCCTATCTCTGCTATATATTACCTATATAACCTTGGCAAAGGCACAATTTTTCTGGTCCTTAATATCTTTCTCTGTAAAATGAGAAGATTAAGTTGATCCCTAAGGTCTAGCCCTTAATTCACAGTAAGTGTAGAATTACAATCACCTTCATCACAGATATTTACCAATCACTATCAAGAAGTTAGTTTTAGGTTGACATTGAAGGATTTTTTGAAAGATTATTGTATTTCGATTCAGAAGATGAGATGTGAAGACAACTTTTTAAACTTAATAAACTGTGAACACTTGATCTCCCTAATATATTTCATCTTTAAAAAAAAGGTATGTGAGAGAAAACTTTCATCAGAAAACTTTGTAATTATAAAATTCAGTGTTTATACAAATATTAAACATAAAAATTAAAATTAATATATTAATAACCTCCTAAGTCATCTGTACTCAGAGTATGTTAAGTTTAAAAAGTTGTAAAATGTCTACCTAAACCTAACTTCTTGGTAGTGACTGGTACATATTATCTATGATGAAGGTGATTAGTTTATATGGAGTTCATTCATCTCAGAAACAGACTTAAAATTTGGATTTAATAATCCAACTCCATCTGTGAAGATGAAAAAATTGAGACGTAGGAAAGTTTAATGACTTGTCTAAGATCATATCTATTAAGTATCAGAAACTTTATCTGAACCAGATCCTCTGATTCAAGATACATCCCTTCCACTGCATTTGTCTTCCCAATTACTTTTCAATTTCAAAAATTTCCCCTGAAATGATACAGGCACTACATATAAAGGAAGTGTTAATAGAAAATAAATAAAAGGAGATTGTTAAAAAGAAAAAAAAAGTCCACAAACTGGGTAATTGAGCAAAATATTTTGCTAGGGCCAATAAACTTGAAGGCTTGACTTGTAGGAGTAGGTAGATCCATTTGGATATATTACCTGAAATAATATGAAGAATTTATAATAATTGCAGAAGAGGGATTTAATGTATAATTTCATCAATACAGGAAAATCTCAATAAATATTCCCAATGGATTTCATCTCATTAGAGTTCTTCAAGCAAAGACTAAATGACAATTTGCCACATAGATTGTGTAAGGGATTCATAATTCAAGCACAATATTGAACCATACAACCTCAAACCTTACTTGTTTCCAGTTGACACCATATTATTGTCTACCATCTAGGAAACTGGAAAGGAAAATGAATAAAGGATACAAGCAAGGAGTACATTCAATAATAAAAGGAAAAAGGACATTTAAAGATTCTGAAATCTACATGCCAACATATCATGCTGTTATGACACTAAGCTCCTGGATTTTCAATAGAAGCTTAACTTTTGCTGTTTGCAGTTCCCCTACAATCACCTACTAAAGCTGTCAATTAGTGAAATTTACTCATGAAGGTTATTCAGTTCAATTCCAATAGATTTGTGATGAAGAGGTCATATGCATTCAGAAAGAGGGGTGTGGGAACTGAATATGGATCACAACATAGTATTTTCACCTTTGTTTTTTTTTCTTATTTTTTTCCCTTTTTGATCTAAATTTTATTTTGCAGCACGATAAATATGGAAATATGTATAGAAGAATTGCACATGTTTAACATATCTTGGATTACTTGCTGTCCAGGTGAGAGAGGTGGAGGGGAAGAGAGGAAAGAAAATTTGGAACCCAAGATTTTGTAAGGGTGAATGTTGAAAACTATCTTTGCATGTATTTTGAAAATAGAAAGCTATTTTATTTTATTTTTTGCTGAGGCAATTGGGGTTAAGTATCTTGTCTAGGGTCACACAGCTAGGAAGTGTTAAGTGTCTGATACCAGAATTAAACTCAGCTCCTCCCGACTTCAGGGCTTCTATCCACTGTGCCACCTAGCTGTCCCCTAAGCTATTATTTTTTAAATTAGCTATCATCAGATACTTAAGGAGAAATAATATGGAAATGAATATAACTTTTTTCCCTTATCCTATCTAAATAATGTATATGATTAAGAAAATAGATTAAAAATTCAATAAAAATATTGCAACCTTGTTTTCCACAAGCTACAATGGGGAACAAGCACCAAAAGATGACCTGGGTATAGTAATTTTTTAACTTCCCATGGTGAGCACAGACTAGATTTGTCACTGCAGCCTTGTTGGATTTTGCAGAAGGATTTTTTAAAAAACATTAGTCTCATAATATTTTTATTTGTTTTTATGATGTATTTGGGGGATGACCTCTGAGTTTCCTAGTCTTAAAAACTAAAATTCAGAATTCTATGTCAAAAGATGATTTTGAAACTGTGCAGTAAATATACTTATTGTATTCTATAGCAACATCTTTGTGTTCATCATTCAGAACTTAGTGACTTGTACATAGTAGGCAATTGATTATTTGTTAAATTGACATATACATTAAATCATCATGTTGATGGAATGATACTTATGTATTGCTGTGACTGCAAAAACTTTTTATTTTTTTGTTTACATTATTTATTGCAGCAAACTTCATTTTATTACATTCAATCATTGTTCTAGCCTGTCAAGATTTCTTTGGATCTTTATTTTTGTCATCTAGTATGTTAACTATTCTTCCTAGATTAAAATCATCTGCATGTTTAATGCATATGCCATCAGTTCCTTTATCTACTTTATTGATAAAACTAAAAATTTTATTTTTATTTGTTTCAAATTTTTTCTCCCTCCAGGCAAGAAGTAGAATATTCATTATGCATATGAAGTCATATAAAACATTTCCACATTTGCCACATTCTGAGAAAAAAAAAAAAAAAAAAACCTTCAACATACTTTCTGGGCCCATTAGGTCTCCTATCTGGAGGTTAATAGCATTTGTCATAATCAGGCCTTTGGAATTGTAGTGAATCATTGAACTAATGATAGTTACTAAGTCTTTCACAGGTGATTATAATGTTGCTGTTCCTGTACATATTGTTCTCATATTTCTACTCACTTCACTTTGCATCAGTTCATAGACGTCTTCCCTGATTTTTCTGAAAACTTCCTATATTATCTCTTAAAACACAATAGTACTTCTTCAAATTTACATGCCATAATTTGTTCATCCATTCCCTGATTGTACATTTCCTCAGTTTACTTAGTTGTTTGTTGAAGAGTCTTTTTTCCCCATCTTGTAGTATTTTATTTTTTTCCAATTACATGTAAAGATAGTTTTCAACATTCACTTTTATAAGATTTTGGATTCCTAATTTTTCTCTTTCCTTCTTTTCCTTCACCCTTCCCCAAGACAACAAGCAATCCAATATGTGCCATCATATTAATCATTTTTCCACAATAGTCATATGAAAGAAGAATCAGAACAAAAAGGGAAAAAAACTATGAGAAAGAAGAGGATAAAAAAGTAAAAACAGGTAGGTTTAGATCTGCACTCAAACTTCATAGTTTTTTCTCTGAATCATGAGTCTTTTGGAATTGTCTTGGATCATTTTATTTTTGATAGGAACTGAGTCTATTACTATATGTCATCATACAATGTTGCTGTCACTAGTACACAATATTCTCCTGATTCTGTTCATTTTACTCAGCATCAGTTTATGTAGATCTTTCTCAGTTTTTCTGAAATCATCCTGCTCATCATTCCTTACAGCACAATAGTATTCCATTATATTCATTTATATTGCTATAAATATTTTTGTACACATGGGTCCTTTCCCCTTTTTTATGATTTCTTTGGTTACAGACCTAGTAGTAGTATTGCTAGGTCAAAAAGTTATGCATAATTTTATAATATTGGGAGATAGTTCCAACTCTCTAGAAGTTCGATCAACCAACGATTCACCAATCGATCCACCAACACATTAGTGTTCCAATTTTCCCAAATCTCTAACATTTATCATTTTCCTTTTTTGTCATCTTAGATAATCTGATGGGTGAGGTGGTACCACAAAATTGCTTTAATTTTTATTTTTCTAATTATTAATGATTTTAGAGCATTTTTCATGTGACTTGATGTTTTTAAATTCTTCCCCTGAAAACTATCTGTTTATAACTTTTGGCCATTTATCAATTGAGTAATGGCTCTTATTTTCATAAATGTAGTTCAGTTCCCTATATATTTGAGAAACAAATATTTTCCTAATTTCTACTTTTTATTTTTGGCTGAATTGCTTTTGTTTGTGCAACAACTTTTAAATTTAATACAATTAAATTTTTTTCATTTCTGCCTCCTGTGAAATTCTTTTTTTTTTTTTTGTTAGTCATGAATTCTTCACCTTTCAATAAATCTGTTAATTTGTTCATGCTTCTTTAATTTACTTATGACATCATTCTTTATATTTAAATATAATATACCTATTTTGAGCTTATCTTGTATATTGTGAGATGTTTGATCTATACCTAGTTTCTGCCAAATTAGTTTTCAGTTTTCCCAACAGTTTTTGTCAAATAGGAAGTTCTTACCTCAATAGCTGAGATATTTGGATTTATCAAAAACTAGGTTAATATGTTTATTTGTTTCTGCATATTGTCTATTTTATCTCTTCCGTTGATCAACCACGCTGTTTCTTACCCAGTACCAAATGATTTTAATGATTCCTACTGTGTAGTATAGTTTGAGATCTGATAACTGCTAGGTTGTTTTCCTTTGCCTTTTTTTTCACTGATTCCCTACATATTCTTGACTTAGAATTTTGTTATTACTTTTTTTCTAGTTTCATAAAATATTTCTCTGGTTGTTTGATATGTCATTGAATAAGTAAATTAATTTAAATAGTATTGTCATTTTTATTATATTGACATGGCTTACAAGCAATTAATATTTCTCTTAATTGTTTCAATCTGCCTTTATTTGTATGGAAACTTTTTTTATCATTTATTCCATATCTAAATAAGATCAAAATGGATACATGAGTTAGACAAAAAGGATAATATAAGCAAATTGGAGGAGCATGGAATATGTTGCCTGTCATATCTATAGATAAAGGAAGAATTTATGATCAAACAAGATATAGAGAGCATTACAGGATATAAAATAAATAATTTTATTTACATTAAAATTTGAAAGGTTTTGCACAAACACAACTAATGAGTCAATATTAGAAAAAAAAAGCAGAAGATTGAGGGAGTAAAGAAATGTACAACCTCCCTAGGAGACTACTTTGAAGTAGATATTTTTTCAACTGCTATATATGATTTAAGAATATTTTTATTTTTATTTTTTCTTAATTACATAAAAATTTTAACATTCTTTTTGAAATTTTTGAGTTTCAAACTCCTCCTTTTATCCCCATTCTGAGAAGGCAAGCAATTTGATATAGATTATACATGTGTAATGCAAAACATTTCCATGTTAGCCATGTTGCAAAAGAAAACATAGATCCAAACAAACAAACAAAAACCCAAGAATAATAAAATTTTGAAATATTCTACAATCTGTATTCATTTTTTTTTAAATTTAGGCTAGGATTAAGTGACTTGCCCAGGATCACACAACTAGGAAGTGTTAAGTGTCTGAGACCAGATTTGAACTCAGGTCCTCCTGAATTCAAGGCTGGTGCTCTATCCACTGGGCCACCTAGCTGCCCCCTGTATTCAAATTTCATCAATTCTTTCTCTGTGGAGGTAGATAGCATTTTTCTTCAATTTTGGAATTGTCTTAGATCCTTGTATTGCTGGGATTAACTAATTCATTCACAGTTGTTGAATATTGCTGTCACTATATACAATGGTCTCCTGGCTCTGCAGACTGCATTTTGCATCAGTTCATTTAAGTCTTCCCAACTTTTTCTGAAAACATCCTACTTGTACTTTGTCTTGTCTGAGGTATACTTATTCCCCTCGGTCACTATGCCACAGGTAAACTCACTCTCCTCATTCTCCTGCCCTCGACTTGACTCAGGAATAAAAATAGATAATTAGGAATTTATAGTGCTGAATTCATGTCACTTTCCTTGGCCTTCATTTTTCTCAATAAAATAAAGGAACCAAATTATGTGATCTTTAGCAATTCCAGGTGTCTCAACCTGTTTTGATTTTGGGAGAAACTCAGTACAGATATATTTATGAGGACAAAAAAAAAAAAAAAAGATAAGCATAGCATTTCTTATATCAAAATAGCCTATTTATATTACACTGCTGGGGTAGTGCAGTGTAAGAAATTTCCAAGAGAACTGTATACCAATAATTAAGCTTTGAGTATCCATAGATCAAGTGGCAAAAGGAAGATGGGAGCCCAGGAACAAACTTTACTCATTTCTCATTGTCATTTAAGAGTCTTTCATTCCATTTGTGACAGTTTGCATTCAATGCATAAATAGTTGAACACAGTAGTAATAATATCTCATATTTACATAGTGTCTTAAATCTACAAAGACCCTTTTTATATAACTTTTGTTCCTCATCACAATTCTCTGTAAGTAAACTAACAAAGAAATCAAGTGCCTACTTATGTGCCAAAGGTCACACAGGTGTTTTGTGGCTAAGATAGGATTCAAATTTGAGTTTTCTTGATTACATGTCCATTGTGCTACCCACTTTCCCACATTTCTTTCTGGTAATAATAATTCATAAATAGACCATGTCCAGGAAAGCAGAACTTGTAATCTACCCTGCAGAGCTAACTTTTTTACAATTTCTTCTTAACCTTTTTTAGGGCACAGTTTCTTATGTAAGTCTTCATAAAAGGCCTTCATGTATTTTTAAAAGAAAGGATGCAAAACACAGTAAGTTTTTATATTTATTACAACAGAAAGAGATATTCCATTCTGTGTGTTTCCATTAACACAGACTGACAATTAATGTGTTTGGTTCAAAAGCCTTTAAACATTTGTACATCCATTTGCACGTTTAAACGGCTCCCTCTAACAGTCAAGCAGGTGGTTAACTATATGTATATTAAATTCATAGAGAAACGGGTAATTTTCAATTATAATTGTCAGTTCACAGTTTACATGATAAGAATTTTAAAAATAGAGCCATTAACTTATTTAGGTAGCCAGGGTTTTTATAAATCATGGTTTATTTGCTTTTTCTATTTACAAATGAGAAATTTTCTGTATTCTCACACAAATGAGTCAATATTTACTTTGCTTTTTATTCTACCCAACTCCCAGTTTGACATCAAATGAAACATAATTTGAATTTTCTTAAGCAGCTGTTTGAATGTTGTTGTTTTATTAGTTGTTTTGTTTAGTATTATTGCTTAGATAATAGTTTAACTGCTTTATTCATTTGCTATTAATTTGTTTTTTATAAATAAAGGCAAAATAGGACTCAATTGCAGTTCATTGAAATTTTATAATTTATTGTAAATTCTTGGGAATATGTTTCAACAATATTAACTTCCAAGCCAAGAAAAAGCCATCCCATTTTTTAAAATGATGCTCTATTTTTTAAAGCAAAGCTCTAAAATACATAACATAAACTGATGCATAATAAAAGTTGATGCTTCTTGTTGCTGTGGATAATATTTTTTATTCTGTGTACTATCCCTATGTAATGGGAACAATTTTGAAGTATCTAATTTGACTTTCAGAACACTAAAGACAATAGGAAATGAGAATGATAATGAGAAGAATATTGAATTTGGTATTAGAAGATTAGATTACATTTATAGAAACTTCCTGGTTTGCTCTAACCATGAACAAGCCATTGAGGTTCCTAACTCAGAGCAATTGCCTTCTTACTCTGCCTAGGGACATATGATTATAGAGAAACAACAACAATAGGTCCTATATATCATTTTAAAGTTTAAAATGTGCTTTACAAATTTTATTTCATTTTGCCCTCAAAACAACTCTGGGAAATAAGTTTTATTGTTAGTCTCAGTTTACAAATGAATACACAGACAGAGGTTAAATGACTTTCCTGATTAATAAAAATCTGAAGCCAGATTTAACTTAGATTATCTTGACTCTTAAGCTCAGCACTATCTACTTATCTAGAATTTATTTGTACATGATTTTTAAAAATTGGGAAACTCAAATACTTTTCCCTGGTTTTCCATGTTTTAACCACTGCCATTCTTACATTCTCTTCTTCCCAACCATATCATTACGCAAAGAAAGGTGACAAATTGGCAAACCAGCTCTCTTGAACCATCTGTAAAAACTGGAAGAGGGAGGAACTTTATTTATGCATATCACCCTTTTCTCCATAAACCCACTGGGTTTTTTTTTCATTACCAAATTGAGTTAGGTTTGTACTAATAGAAATGGTTAGATAAAAGTATAATGGCTGAAGTCTCAAGTATTGCCATTTTAGAAACAGAATTGAAATGGAATCTATTAATTTAGCCATAGACTTAAACTATCTAAACAGAAGATGGATGTTATTCTAAGGAGTATCTTAAAGCAAAGTGAGTTTTTAATGTGTTTTACACTTCATTTTACAAGCCCTTAATAGTTATTTACATCCATATAACCCTTTCAAGATAGCAAAACACAACCCATAACAATCTGTGAGGTAGGCAACAAAAATACTATTTATCCCAATTTTATAGGTAAGGAAACTGACTAAAAGAGAAATGAGATAATTTGTGTGTAATCATAATCACATAATCACTATTTTGTGTCTTTGGCAGGATTTGAAGCCAGGGCTTCTAGACTCAAAATCAAGCATTTAGTCCAAAATACCATGCTGCCTCTCAATAAGTTGCAGATGTCTCTGAAACACATAATGTCAAAATGACTTCATATATGAGCACTGGTTAGAGTAAACAAAGTTTACTTTAAACAAAGTTCTAATTATAATTAGCAATGCTAAATGATTTCCACAAGTCGTTCCCTTTTCTTTCTTCAAATCAAATAGTTCCAGGTGACATGTGAATCAGATACTGCTATTTTAAACTTGGATAACTATATATTAAATTCAAATCAATTTAACAAGAATTTGTCAGGGGCTTACTGTATGCAAATGTTTGGAACCAAAGACAAAAGCTGAATACTCCCACTGCAATGGGAAATTTTGATTATTGACTTATTAACCTGGCCAAAGCCTGTACCATGGGATATGAAAATTTATTTAACCATCTTAAACATTCCTTAGATAAGAAACTAACTATTCCCTGACTACTTGATGACAATGTCAATCTTTTTCCTCAATCAATTAGCCTATTGGTAAATCCTCTAAATGAAATCTATAACCTGACTTAGTTTATGGGTTGTTTGCTAAAGTCTGTTTCTTTAGGGGTTGTATGAGATTATGACTCACTTAAATCCAATTTACTTGCAAGTCAAGATATCACTCTCATAATGTCATTGATCCTCTTTGAGAATGAAGGATGGACAGCAAGCAGAAGGAAGGCCGGAATTTTAGGGACTCAGGGATGGGAGTTGAAGGTCATGCTTGAAGATGAGAAAAAGACCAATTTGACCATGTACAATGAGGTAAGAAGGATACATTGGGGTAAGATTATAAAGAGCTTTAAAAACTTAAAAACAATAATAATGAAGTTTTTATTTTATTTTAGAGGTAACAATAAAGGTACAGGAATTTTTTGAATTTATATAAATTTATTGAAAATGACATGGTCAAATTTGAGTTTAAGGAATATCACTTTTCAGTCTCACTCTTTCTTCCAGTCATTAAAATCTAAGAGCAAGATCAAGTTCAAGATGATTGGTAATGGTGCTGGATACAATGAGTGACCTTGGGCTTTTTAAATCAATGTCTTTCCCCAAGTCTTTATTTGAGGAAAGACCCATTCAATGCTCTAGGACTGAGTTAGAAATGAGACCAAAATGTCCTAGTTTACTATCACAAAAGTATCAGTCTTGGAGAAAGAGCTTCAGAGTTTCATGCCCAAATTGAGTAGATTTGTATTGCTAGCAATGATTAGATTAAAAATATATAAAGATTGCCAATTAAGAAACAGAATTGAATGGAATTTCATTATTAATTTAATCACAACCGTACCTTTTCCTTGTAAAATTCCTCTCTTCCTTCAAAAGACAACTGTAGCCATATCTTCTAAGTGGAATCTTTCCAATTTGCACAATTGCTAATGCTCTTTGTATATTTTCTTTAATCCTCTATGTATTTTTGAAATTCAAAATGTATTTGTATAGTTTATGCTATATATCCTTATATATAACCTTGCTGTCTCCTATTAGAGTGGAAAATACTTGCCAATAGAGATTATTTAATTTATAGGATTTATATTTTCATTTTTTATATAGTGCATATTCCATAGTATATGCCTAATAAAGCTTGAATAACTTTGTCAAGAAAACCCAAAATGGGATCTGATATAACTGAAATAACCAAACAGCAACAAATAAAAACCCATACCTACAGTCACTGACTGTTGCCTAAAACTTATATTAAGTGGCTTGCTATGGTCATATACAAAAATTTTAATGTGTACTAGAGGTGAAATATAAAATATGAATGGATAGCACAAGCTAATTCTGGTTATCCATAGGTGAAAGAAAAACCAAAAACCAAGAGAACTCAAAAGTTTTAAGGTTATATTTAGATTATATTCTTAAAAGCAATTATAGCAGGCCTAGCTAAAAAGCAGTTTATCTGAAAGTGATCTGAGGGATTCCATGTGAACTCAAGGCAATCTAAATCTGCTTAAATTGGCTACATTGAGAGGCATAACTTCCAAAAAGAAGGAGGTCTGCCTTGGCCAGATTGTCTGAAGTACTGCTTTCCTTTCGGGGTAACACAGTTGAGAAAAAATATTGAAAGCAGGAAAGAGTGAAGACAAGGGCAATCAGTATGGTAAAGTACCTCAAGTCCATGTTATATGAATATAGATTGGAGAAACTGAAGATGTTTTGCCTGGAAAAGAGAAGTCACAAGGGGGAAATAATTCCCTAGTTCTAGAAGAACATATTAGGAACAATGAAGGCAAAGATACAAAAAACAAACAGACTTAAAGTTGATATAAGGAAAAAAACTTTTTTCTCAACACTATCCAAAAGGAATGGATTATCATTAAAGGTAATGGTTTTCCCCTATTGGAGGCATTCAAGGAATAGTTGAGTGGCTATCTTGGGGTGAATTTGAAGGGATTCTCTTGGGAGCATGCTGTGGACTAGTTAGCAACTTGGATTTTTAAGTGATTCTATAAATGTGGCTGTAGTTTGTGAAATATTCTACTACCAGAGGAATAAAAGGAAGCACACAGTTGTTTTTGTTTTTGTTTTCAAAATGGCCTAAGCTCCTTGTGACCATATATATAGTAGTCCAGAACATTCTAAAGAAGTATAAATTGCTCATATCTTTAGTATCCATTCTTCTAGATAATTCCTATGGATTAAGATCGTGGGTCTTTAAGAGTCCACAGTTAAACTCCAAAATAGCTCATGGAAAGCATTATCAGCCAAAAACATCTCAACGTTGATTAATCAGTCTTCTTAAAATCAAAATCAAAGACCAGAGTCCTTAAGAAATGGATCTTAGAAGTCCAAGTTTTGTTGGGAGAAAGGTGAAAAATAAGCCACAAGTATGAAGGCCACATAGAAAGGGGCAAATAAGGAAGTACACTGAACATTGACCAAGCAACATGGAGATAGAATTATGTAGCAAGAAGGCATAGTTAAGAGAAAGAAGTGTAGAAAAGCGAAGTGGGAAGGTACTAAGGACAAAATTCACATACTCTATAATCTTGCCTACATATCAATCTATATGAGAGAGCTGAAGATTCTAAATGCAAGTTAAACTAATTTCATTCCTGCCTTTACAGAATTTAAGAAATTAGGAATCACTAAGCACAAATAGTTGCCATCTATTGTATCTGAGTCAGCCCTACTTTTTTAAAAACAAGAGATTCTACCCAAAACATCAGCAGAAATACATAAACATCATTTCATGCCAGGCCTTCTCACAAAGCTCCTACACCCAGTTTTGGTTGGGAGGTGATTAAAAAAGCTTTTGTCAATAATCCTGAAGCATCTGTTTCCATGAGTCAGGTTCAGCCAGGATTAGGCTACTAACTATCTTGGATTACTTTTTCAGACATAGGTCTCAAGGTATTTGCTCCATGCCCCCATATCTTGCTATTACCTCACTTTTAGAAAGAAGTATCAGTGGATGAAGGCTTTGAAATACATAGACAGACAAAAATACAATCAACTCATCATGTATAATTAGCTTGATTTTGCCTCAAGAAGCATAACCTATTTCAGACATTTTTCAAAGCACTTTCACACCTGTCATTCTTTAAATTTAAATGTTTCATTTAGGATTTCTTTTTCAGTTATGAATTAGAGTATATTTTTCCAGTCCTCCTCCCACCAAAACACTAGACTAAATCATTAGTACTATGATTTTCCTCCTTTTCTAAAAATGCTTCCTTTTCTAAAAATTAAAAGAAATTTTTAATTATGTTGCACACTCATAGATATCATAACATGGATAGCCAGATCACTTTATTAATACACTGCTCAATGACATTTATTCCCTACAAAGCATCTATCAAAGCATCTACAGTGGTCCATAAGATAGTAGTTACATAAATCTATATATCTTCAATCTTTACATGCACACACATTGTCCCCCTCTTTCTCCCTCTTCCTTTCTCTCTCCATCTCTGTCCCTGTCTATCTATCTCTGTCTCTGTCTCTGTCTCTTTCTCTCTCTCTCTCTCTCTCTCTCTCTCTCTCTCTCTCTCTCTCTCTCTCTGATGATTGAAGAGTCTGTCTCTCACAGGGTGAATCCTGAAACAGTCACCTTAGACTTTTGAGGGGAAGCAAGTGAACTCTGAAACGGTCCTCTGACAGGGCAATTAAGTGGCTTCATTCTGTTGGAAATCTTGGCAAGGAATAGTTGCACCCTCTATTGAGATGAAGATTAGCCAAGGAGCCCAGTAGCTCAAATTTAAGTGGTCTCCTTCAGTTGGAGATGTGGGCCTGTTAATCCTATTGAATAGCTTGAAACTCCAAGATAAGTACTCTTTTTTCACCTGAAAATCTATGCCTGGGGACATTGAATAGAAGCCCCAGCCTCAGACTTCTTACAAAAAGACAATTTTGAACTCCAGGAAATCTCTGCAGAAGTCTGAAGTAGGATTATGCTTTGCCAATGAACTCTCTTGGCAAAGTTGCCTATTAGGACTCGTGCCTTTTGTAAAGACATTCTCTTCTCATTGTTAACTTTTATTTCCCTGACAGGATCTCTTGCCACTAAGGAGTCTGTCTTCCTACCAAAGCTGGCTTCGCAGTACCAATAAAAATCCCTTTTGCCATTCAGACTTTTTGGGTTTGTGAATTATTTCACGTTGGATCTGTGTGCCGACCAGAGGGGATTCCCACCTCAGTTCTCTACCACTAGCACAGCATCACCTCCTCCTGTTTTTTCATTTGACAGAAGGAGAAATTGTATTCATTATAGTTCTTGAAATGGAAGAGACACCAGAAGACTAGTTCAAATCCCTCATTTTCCAAATAAAGAAACAGGTCTAAAATCAGGTATTCCAAGTGACACTAATGAGGGAAAGGAAAGGGGGAACCCCATTTCTCGATGCATAGATAATAAGATAATCCCATGAGGCGCAGTGTCCCCTGTAAAATGAATTTATAGGCCCAAAAACCTAGATTGATAAAAGGTTTATTGTAGAAATTTGGAAGTAAAGCTCAGTTAGAAAGACACCAGGGCCAGAGGTGGCCGCGGGCAGGAACCCTTACATGGCTAGAGTATTGGCTGGGAGGGCTCTTGTGAAGAAGGAGTTCCGGCTCATCTCTTTTATACCCAAAAGATTGTGGGCAGTTCCAAGTTCTTGGTGGGCTTTTCAGTTAGCTCAGATCAGGTGAGGGCTGGGGGAAGCTGAGCTGATAGTGGGGCTGGGCCCGGATATTCAAAGGATGCCTTTGACCAGGATTTGTGAATCAAGGTCAGCCATGGGTTGGGCAATTAGAAAGGAATCTTAAAGGGACCTCAACCCCCATCAACACATGGTTTCAACCACATGGAGTTAGCAACATGTCGTATGATCTGCCTGAATAAGAAGAAAACCATCCTAAAGAAATCACAGATCCTTGGAGTTTTGAAATATAAGATTATTATTACTGTTATTATCTAAATTAAGTTAATTTAAATTATCTAAATTAATTACTGTTATTATCATAAATATTATCTAAATCTAGTGTCTGTTTAATGACTATCAAAAACAGTATTCATTTCAAGTCCAAAGCATTTATTTATATATTGGCAAAGACTCTCCCTGAGCAGAATTATTTCACTCATCATTTACTTAAATGTGCTTTCAGTTTTTATAAAGTATTTTGGGGGGAGAAGAGGAGAAGGTGTTATTAGGCTCATTTAACAGATGAGGAAAACTGAGGCAGAATGCTTAAGCGATTTACTCAGCTTCATATAACTAGTAAGGGTCTGAGGAAGGAGTGGAACTCTGTCCTGATTGCAAATCCAACTCTCTTTACATTAGCATACCTGATTCCCAGTTTTAGAATTTCAGGCAAAGTTTGGTAAGTTAAATGCAATCTTAACTATTACTTCCTGTCTAGTACACCTGCCCCACATCACCAAGCTATAGTGGAAGACTGTATTTCACATCCAGTCTTTTACCCCAGCCATCTTAACATATAGACTACTTCTGAGTGAATACTACCCCTCAACCCTTTTTCTCCCTCTTCCTCTGGGTTTAGTAAACTTATGAATACTATTGTGCTACTTTGTCCTGAATGTAGTATAACTTCTAGGGAAATAATAGCAGGGGCTTTAGGGTCCCCTGACCTGGAAAGGTCTCTCCTGGTTCTCCTCTTTATCATTCCTAATCAATCACCTTTTCTGGATCCTTATCCAGATCATCCCCTCTAATGATAGGTACCCCAGAAGCTTCACTCCCTGGCCCTCTTCTCTTTTCCCTCTATTTTACTTCATTTGGGGAATTTATCAGCTACCATGCATTTAATTGCCATCTCTCCCTGCTAACGATTCTCAAATCTTATTATCCTGCTCTAAACTCTCTGCCCACCTCCAATCTCATATACTTTAACTGCCTTTCTTAAAATGGATGTCCTGTAGACATCTTAAACTTATCGTGTCCAAAACTATAGAGGCATTTTACTCTCAAATCCTTCACCCCTTCTACCTTGTCTATTAGTTAAGAGGGCAACACCATCCTCCCACATCCTAGGCTCACATCATAGTATCTTAACATCTCACCATCTCTCATCCTCCATATCCTATCTGTTGCCAAAGGTAATTGATTTCACATTGCAATAAATATTTCATAAATATTCTTCCTTCTTTCTTCTGAAACTGCTGCCACTCTGGTGCAAGAACTCATCATCTCAAGCATGATTCTTGGTTTGCCTGCTTCAAGTCTTTCCCAACTCCAGTCCATCCTCCAATTGGTTTTCCTAAAGCACAGGTCAGACCATATCAATCCCCTAAATAATAAAACTCCAATAACTGCCCACTGCTTTTAGGATCAAATCTTCTGCTTGATGTTAAAGCCCTTCATAACCTAGTTGCCTCCTATCTTTACAATCTTTTCATGCCTTTCTTGTAGTCAGTCAAAAATTGTGCCAGATACACAATCCTGTCCTAACCTTGTACCCACAAAATCTTTGATCCAGTAGTACTGGCTTCCTTGCTGTTCTTTGACCCAGACACTCCATCCCTCAGCTCCATGAATTTTCTCTAATTCTCCCCCCATGCCTGTAATGTTCTCCCTCATCTTCACCTACTGACTTCCCTAGCTTACTTTTAGTCCCAAATGTTAACTGGGACTTCTCTAGAAAGTCTTTCCAATCCCTCTTGTCTTGTGCCTTCCTTCATTTAATTTTTTACCCATTTCCTATGTATAATTGTTATGCTACAGTCTCCTTGAGCTGTTCTACCTCAGTTTCCCTGCACTAGTTCCCCTTATTGTCCTGAGTTTCCCTGAATTGTTCTATTCCAGTTTTCTTAACTGTTTGCCTCAACCCCCTTAAGTTATAAAATCCCCCTGGTTCATTAAGACTGAGGACCATTTGCTCTAAGGTTATAAATCGTCAATGGGAGATGAGCAGATCAGACTTTCGGGCTCCTAGCTCCTTCTGCCCTCAAGAATTTATGATACTGCCCCTCTAAAATATTCCAAAAGATAAGACTATCTTGGATACTTCACTGACATCTTTACTTCTGTTTATTTGAACTTCCTGACTCTGGCTTTTAGTAAGAATTTACAGCCTCCCCCCATTCTGACAGAACCAAGCAGTTCTAACTTTTCCCGCTCTTCTTTTCTTTGTCTGAAAAGCTATAAAAGGGTTTTTCATTCCCCCATTCATCACTGGATACTTTGAGATGAGAGTCCTGTCCAGTCAATTAAACTCTCCAATTAATAAAATATTAAAAACTCTCTAATCTCTATCTTGCCTCAGTTTCTCCGGCATTACATAATTTGTTGTATGCTAAAATTTGCTTGTGTTTTTCCCCCTTTAGACTGTGAGCTCTTTGAGGACTGGGACTTGTCTTTTGCCCCCTTTTTTTGTATTATCTATCCTTGACACGATGTCTGGCACATAATAGGCACTTAATACATGATTTTTAACTGACTAAAAGGAAGGGATTGGACCAAATGATGTGTAAAATGTCTTCTTCCTTTTGAAGGAAATCTATATCTTTTGATGAATAGATTTCAAGAGTTTATATAGACATAGGGACAAAGACAGAAGAGAGAGAGTCAGGGGTGTAAGTTCAGAACAATGTACTTTGAATATATATCCTTCCAAATGTATTCCAGAGGAATACACAAGGGAAAAGATGTTTCATTTTTCTATTTATTTAGTTTTTATTGATAGCTTTTGTGTTTAGATCATCTTCATTTCCCTCATGTCTTCCCCCAGATAGAGATCAATTATTTATAATATATAGATTGTTAAAAGAGAAGTGAAAAAAGACACTTTTGCAAAACCAATCAACACATTTATTAAACAGTTTAGTCCCACTTCCATCAATCTCCCTACATTCCCCCACTCTGTGAAAAAAAGGAGCCTTAATCAGAAATCTCTCCTTTGGAGGCAAAGCTTATAAATGCATCATTCAGTTTCATTTTTACTGGTGGTTGTTATTCTCTCCATGCCCTTAAAGAGTTGCCACTATCCTGCATGTGGGCAACTTATTTAGCTGGTGCTTTTGGTTTATGCAGATCTGCATAGGTTAGTCAAATAGCATTTAAGGAAGCCACTCCCAGTATCAGGTTACTCAAGTATCTGCTAGAAAGAGACACAATAAAAGGGTTTTGCACAGCCTGCTTCTTGAACTTGTTTCCTCTGGGTGGTTTTTAGAATCCCTAACTTTTGCTTTATCTCCCCATGTCTAACACTTATGGCTTTCCACCTTGATTTTCTTTCAGCCAAAGAAACAAACCCACTGAGTATCTACATTTCAATTGTCTCACTCAGTGGAAATCACTTTATGTCTTTAGAATAATAAATTTGCCTCAGGGCTCACTAGTGGAGATAAAGGCCCCACTATAATCAACCTTTAACAATATAATAGGTATCTTTGGGTGAGGTGAAAGAGTTACTGTGAAAAGGGTGAGGAAATGAAAATAATAGTGATTTACTTACATAACAAATATTCAATTAAAGGGGGAAAAAACTATTTACAGAAGGGTATCACAGCTAGTTCTATCTTAATGTTCCAGGGTCATGTGACCAATTGGGATGGGGAAAATTCTTCCAGCTTTGGGCCACAGATGGGTAAAAGAGTTTGGAACAAATAAGAACTTCATGAATCTTTAGCTATTTCCAGAATAGCTCCTAAATCAAATGTCCTCTGCCAAGATTGCTATGCAGTTATGTTTTGGTTTCATTATCTTTCATGTTCCCCCTACTTCTGTGCTTTTGATTTTGGCTGAAGCCTGAGAGTTCTGGAACATAGGGTATTCTCATAAGACATTTTAGTGATAGATTTAGCTCAATCAGAAAGAAGAGTTTCTTATATGTACTTAATACAACAGGATTTCTGTACTATCTCCTATTTCCTACTAATACAAAGATCTCTAAACACAAATTCATCGGGTTTCATAATGACCTGTGGAACATGGATGATATTCATTGTATGAGTGTTTTTTTCCACAATGGCCTTTGACCCATCACCATTAGAGATTAAGCAGTGGCGTTCTTGTAAGAGTGAAAGAGTTCAGCTAGACTCTTCCCACATAGGCCTCCTTTATGAAGAAGTGAATTCATTTACAAGGTAAATGAATAGGATGCTATACACATGGCCAACAATGGTAATATGGAAAAACTCTAATTTACTTAACAGTTTACTAAATTTCTAGGAAAAATTAAGCTTATTAGAAACTGGGATTCAGGAAAGCTGAGTGAGTAGTGAAGAAAACCTGAACCTGAAGTCAGGAATACCTTGCCCTGAGTATAATTCAAATTCCTTCTTCAGACTCTTATAAGCTAAATGACCCTGATGAAGTAATTTAACTTCTCCATGCTTCATTTCTTATGAAAAAATAATGAGGCTGGGAAGCAGGGTGGGGGAGAAGGGGAAGAATAGGGTTGTATAATCTCATAGGTCCCTTCCAACTCAAAATCTATAATCTTATGATCTCAGGATCCTAATTTGCCCATGATTACACAGATAAAACCCTTGGTTTGCTGACTTCCAGTTCATTAGACTGAACAATTATGCTGGTCTTAGTTTGGCTCCTTTTCTGTGGTGAATACCCATGAGGAAAGAAATAGGGCAAATACACAAAATTGATGACTTTAATGAACAGATTTGGAGCTCAAATGTACCTTGTTGTTGTTGAATCCTTTCTGTCCTGTAGAATTTTCTAGACAAAGATTGGTTTGTCATTTTCTTCTCCAACTCTTTTCCAAATGAGTAACTAAGACAAACAGGGTAAGTGACTTGCCAGCTCTGAATTCAGAGTCTTCTGACTCTAGGGTCCATACTCCCTGACAGGAGCACCCTTCATTTTACAGATAAGGAAATTGGGGGGGGGTATATGGGATATTCAGAGAGGAGATTAGCACCTCTCCTGGGAGGGCTTGATGAACCTTTCCAGGGCTGTTTATTCACTTTTGGTGTCCTCCTTCTCACAACTCTCACCTGTGCTCCCCGAAGATGTAGCATGAAGCAGTCATATCCTGGAAAACTGTCCCTGCAGACAGGTCAAACCAGGTTGAAGGAAACAACAGACTTCAAACCCGTTAGTGATTTAGGGGGAGACCTACCTCGAGCATGTGAAGACTTCCCTGGTAGGATGGTTTGATGAGAACAATTTGTTGCAGTAGCCATGAAGGCGACTGAAGCAGGGGATCTATAGAGCTCTTAGAGCTTGCCTCATAAGTGCTTGGACTTGAAGGCAAATCTTGTGTCTCCAAAGGTAAAATTTTGTTCCACTGTACTACTCTTGCTTTACTACTGTATACTCCTTAGAGGAGCAAGTTCCAAGAAACATTTTGTGAGTAATATGACATAAAACTGAAACATCAAGAAGAAAAAAGTGCCTGAAGATTTCCCATCCTGTTGTCCTGATGGTTTGGGAGGGGGAGAAAAGTTATACAACAATGAATATAGAATTAGGTAGCATAAATTAAAGATACTTCTTATTTCTTTGAGTAAAGAATATACTTGATATGTTTGCCAAATCTATATAAATGAGTTTGTATTTGACTCTATCCAGCCTTTTCTTGGTAACCTCTCAATGAGGTTCGCCACCTGTGCCCTCCTTTCTTCCTCCTCTTCTACTGCATCCTCTTATGCATGTAGCTTGTTTAAATTTTTCTGAATCCTAAAAAATTGAGCAGAACAAGGCAGGGGTTCATTCCTACCTTTCTGGGTGATACGCAAGGTTCCCATTCAGGCTAGCTTCCCCTGAAGGGACCGAGGGAAGAAAAGGCACTGAAAGGTTCTTCCCTATTCAGCTTCTGCAACCCCTTTCTCTTCTCCCAAGCCAGGTAGCAGATGAGTCAGGCTCATTATAAGAAGTAATAACTAAGGATCTAGCTTCTAAGAATTGGACCAGTTTTCTTAGCCATGGTAGTTTCTAATCTGGGACTCATTGGAATGCCCAGGTTTCTGTCAGACCTGCTTGGTCTCATTTCCTTCTTTTTCAATAGCAGGGTACCTCCCTGCCCAAGAATTATTCTAGCATTTCTCCTGTGGGACTCTCTGAGCATTTTGAAGAATATATTTTTCTTTGTCTTAGGGAGCACAGAAGAGCTTTCATGAGGGAGGGGGAAGAAGAAAAAGAGATAGAGTTTTAATACTTGACAAAGAATAATTAGAATAAGTATTTAATAAATGCTGGTTGGTTGATTGGTTGATAAGGAAAAACTCTCAGTTCATTGCCTATAAAGCAAAAACAGCCGAAGTTAAAGCCAACAATTGCACTCACTCAACTTTGCTTCTTCATCCAGAAATTATTGCCTTAAGATTTTTCATAGTGTGGCTGTTTATGCTGGAGTAGCCAGGAGACAAAATCTAAAGAAATTATATTATAAAAATAACTGAATATTTGGGGTTCATTATCATTAGGATTATAGAATCAAATGAAATTATGTATGTTTAAATGCTAAATAAATGTAAAATGCTACATAAATGTGCAATAGGGAAAAGACATAAGGCATATAGATATTATAGTTGGAATGATGGGGAGAGAAGCCTATTACCACCAGTCATCAATTCAGTGAATATTTTGAATGCCTACTTTAGGCAAGGAACTAAGCTAGACTATGTATATGTCCACATAAAAGTTATTCCCCTCACCATTTTATTTTCTACATAAAATGCTTATTTCACTTCCTAAAAGGGCCCAAAGGTCATGTTTTGCTGATGTAAACAACACTGAAGTTATATCCCCAGATATTTTCTCAGGTTTTAAGAAGTTTCTTGACCTAGACCACTCACTCCAGTCCCAAATCCTTATCTCCTTTCTTGCTTCCAAGTTACTTCCTACTTGTTTTCAATCTACTTAGAAGGCATTATTTTCTCATCTTCATTTGTTGGGTCTACATCTATGTCCCAATCTTTTCCAAATGATTCCTTTCCACACCTACATTGTTCCACTTTTACCTTACTTCAGGTCTTTTTCACTTCTTCCTTGAACTATTTTAATAGACACTAATGAAGTTTACCTAGATTCTCCAATCTATCTGTGCCCAATCCATCTTCCATATAGCTAAGCAAATAAGCTTCCCAAAGCATAGCTTTGACCATATTATTCTCCTATTCAAAACTTTTCAATGGTTTTCTATTTTCTCTAGGATAATGGAAACTCCTTAGTCTGAAAAATAAAGGCCTTCACAACCTCACTCCAGCCTGTCTTTCCAGACATTTCATATTATTTCCCTGCATATTTTATCTTCCAGTTAAACTGGCCCACTTGTTGTTCTCTAGACTTCTTACATCATCTCCCAGCCAAGCAATCTTTGCACAGGCTGTCATCTGTTTGGCATTTGTGACTCCTCCTCCCTGTTACTTGGACTCTTTAGCTTTCTTCCGAGATTAGCTCAAGTACCACCTTCTACAGAAAGCCTTTCCTTATTCCTTAATCCTAGTGGTATCTCCCACAAGAAATATTTATTTAACCTGCATATATGATTGTTGTACCCACCTCCATTCCCCTAATGTAATCTTGAAAGAAGGAGCCAATTTTATTTTTGTCTTTATTATTTTCAGGTCATAACAATCCCTTCTCTATTTGCTGTTTGTTATTGTTTTTGATTCTTCACGACTCCATTTGGGGTTTACTTGGCAAAGATGCTAGAATGTTTTGTCATTTCCTTTTCCAGCACATTTAACAAGTGAGGAAACTGAGAAATACGGGTTATATCACACAGCTGATAAGTGTCTGAGACACTTTTGAATTCAGGTCTTCTTGACTATATGCCTGGTGCTCTACCATTCCACCTAGCTTCCCAAGGAGAAAGATAGTTTTAGACAGGAAGTCAATATGGATAAGAAAGTTCAGCTATAGAGAGTCTGGCAAGGACTAATATCATTCATTTACATAATTAAGTCAGGAGATAGTACTGAGGGTCTGGACTATATTGGAGCAGAGCTTATGATAACACCCGGAGGATCTAAGAAGGCAGTACCAAGGTAGATGGTAAGGCTGGTAGTCTTCCAGTTCATCAGAAGCACTAGAATAGATGAATTCTATCTCATCCAAACTGGTAACCTGCAGAAGTTGATGAAGAAGAATGAGCAGAAGGCCAACATTTATGAAGGTGAATCACTCTGGATTCTGTCTATCTCAGAAGGCCTCATTAAAAAACCCTTTGTCATTGCTTTGTGCAGAACTTAAGATCAACTATTCACTAGATCAAGGGTTTTTTTATTTTTTATTTATTTTTTTAATTTTTTTAAGAGTAAAGCAAAGTTTATTGTACATTCTCACCAGAAGGGCGTCCCACCCTTCCAACAGACTATTGAAGAGAGGAAGCAGGACTGCACCTTTAGTCCCTAAGGCAAAACACTGGCTCCCACCACTGTCCCTCATCCTCATTGGCTGAGACCTTACATTCTAAACTAGAGATCTACCCACGAAATTGAACTTGACCAATAAGTACATAGTTGCCCATATTTGACTGAAATAGGGAGGAGATTGTGTCATGGGAGGATAGCAGGAAGGGGGCTCAATTATGCCCTTGAATCAATGCTCAAAGTCCTTCAGGCCTACTCAAACTCTGAAGTAGATGAAGCCTTACTCGCAGATGCAGGGTTTTTAATCTTTCTTGTGGCATGGACTCTTTTGGCAGGCTAATAAAGGTATAAACTCCTCAGAATAATATTTTTTCATTCATACTGGGAGGAAATGTTAAATTTTATTTAGAGGTAAGTGAAAATAAAGGTAGTTTTTTATTTGTTTGTTTGTTTTGTTTATTCCCATTCAAGTTTACAAACTCCTATCGATCCATAGACCTCAGGTTAAGAACCTGTGGAGTAGATAAAGGAGGAATGCAAATCCTAATTCTGATTTAGGGAGAAAAAAGCTTCCTTTTAACACTATAGCTGGAAAAATTGTCTAGATTTCATAAACAATTCAGGAGTTCCACATCCAGAAGTTTAAAAAACCATATTAAGAGGATAAAATTATTCAATCTACTATAAGCTAGGTAGACAAGGTTATAAAGGCCAGCCCTTGAAAAAGATACTTCCTACCTGAATGTAGTCTAAATGACCAGATAGAAAGTTGTCATACTACTTGGAGTTGCTTTCCGAGAATCAATTTGGGAAAGGGCAATTCTAAGCAATATCTGGGCAGCTAGGTGGCATAGCAAGTAGAATGCAGGATTTGAAGTTCAGAAAGTCTGGATTCAAATCTGATCTCAGACACTCACTAGCTGGACAATTACCCTTTTTGCCTCAGCTCCTTACCTGTAAAATGAACTGAAGAAGGAAATGGCAAACTATTCTAGTATTTATGCCAAGAAAACCCCAAACTGGGTCAAGAGTGTGTCAGACATGATTGAAAAATGACTTAACCACCACAACAAAAATCCTATCTCCTCATCACCACAAAGAAAAGAATTGGATGGGTGGAGCATCTCTTTTGTGGGTACAATCTGTTCTGGCTCTACAACCTCTGAGTCATCAGTTCTTCTGACTATACAGTAGCCAATTGGAAAATTTTCCCTTGAGTAATAGTTCCTCTGTTACTCATGATCAGAAACTAACTCTGGGCAAACACATGATTATTTGGACTGATCAAGCAGGAAATATCTGTACTTACGTCCCAAAGTCCTGTCCACTCATAATACAATTCACTACATAATAATCAACTGAAATGTTATTTTGTAAAACATGAATATTTAGATTTTCTCTTTCCTTCCTTCCTAGTATAATGTTTAGTAAAAATTTAAACAAGTTTTCCTTTCACCTAGTTATTCAGAGTACTACTCCCTCTCCAATCTGTCTTTTTCAATTTCATGTTCCTAAAACTGTTTTAAAGTCCATAAAAACTTCCACAATAAAAAATTCAGCCCTCCCATCTGTCTTCATTCATGTCACTTGTAACAAACTTAGATTGTTCTAAATTGATTTAAGATCATTGATCTCAAATGGAAATAAGTATACCAATAGTCAGATCAAGTGCTGGAGCAACATGTAAACAACTTGGTGGATTTAGTTAAGCAACTATAGCTCACCTGAGCTCTCTCCTAAACCCCTCCAATACCTTTAAATAATGACTCAACAAATTCTATAGCTGCGGAACCCCCCAGAAGGCAGAGTGAAATAATTTACCAACCCAAGACAATTTAGGAGGTTGGCAAAAAAGGCCTTATGAACAGAGTGAGAGAAGATCACAGTACAGCACAGCCATGAGCACAGACCAGTCTGAATAAATAAAGAGCAGGCATGGAAGGGATTAGGGATAGCAGTGGAAATCAGTCCACAGGCTATAAAGGGATTGGACAATAAGTCAGAAGGAGATTTACAGGTGTTCCTTTGCTGGTACCAGTAGCAGAACTATTTTTCATTGCCTGTACTTTTATCTGGGTCACAGTCCTAAGTCTTCCTCCCACTATGAATAGGAGTACTAGCACAGAAGAGTTTGTGGTTTAAAGGAGCAGGAATTCTGGTCACAGCTCCAAGATTGCTCACAAACCAGTGTATAATACAGGAAAGTAGGAAACATATCTTTCCCTACCTTACCTCTAAAAACAACTGAAAAAACAAACAAACAAACAAACAAACAAACTCTGAAGCTTACCATAATGGCCTCTCCTCTTGGAAGCAGATCCTCACTTTATAACAGAGTTAAAAAGCAAGAAATAGACTGGGAAAATGAGCAAATAACAGGAAAAAAAAATTCTGACTATAAAAAGTTATTATTGTGGCAAGGAAGATCAAAACATACCCCCCAGAAAAAGAAAAAAAAAAAAGTCAAAATTCCTGCATCCAAAGTCTCAAAGAAAAATATGATATTGAAGAAAATAATACCTTTTAAAAAGATGTTATAAAAAACAGAATAGATCAAACAGTAAAAAGGGCACAAAAATCCAAAGAGAAGGTGCCTTAAGAAGCAGAATTGGCCAAAAGGAAAGAAGCAAAAAAACCAAAAAAAAACAAAAAAAACTTTTTAAAAATAGAATTTGCCAAAGGGAAAAAAGTCCTAAAGCTCACTGGAGAAAATTATAATTATGGAAGTAGAAACAAATGACTTTATGAAACATCAAGAAACAAATAATATCAAAAAAATGAAAAAAAAAATAGAAGTGAAATATCTCATTGGAAAAACAGCTGACCTGGAAAATAGTTCTAGGAGAGAAAATTTAAGAATGTTTGTACTACCTGAAAGTCAAGATCAGGAAAAGAGTCTAGGGGGCAGCTAGGTGGCGCAGTTGATAGAGCACCAGCCTTGAATTCAGGAGGACCCGAGTTCAAATCTGATCTCAGACACTTAATACTTCCTAGCTGTGTGACCCTGGGTAAGTCACTTAACCCCAGCCTCAAAAAAAGAAAAAAAAAGAGTCTAGAAATAAATTATGAAGAAAAATTTCCATAACATTTTAGAATCAGAGAGTAAAATAGAAATTGAAAGAATTCACTGATCACCCCCTAAAAGATTTCCCAAAATGAAAATTCCAAGGAATATTGCAGCTAAACTCTATACTTCCCAAATTGAGAAAATAATATACAAGCAGCCAAAAAGAAATTATCCAAACACCATGGAGCTAAGCAGGATAATTTAAAAACTTCTACATTAAGAAATCAAAGACCTTGGAACATGATTGCAACCAAGAATCACTTACCCAGCAAAACTAAGTATAAGTCTTCAAAGGGAAAATATAGTCAATGAAATAAAGGCCTTTCAAGCATTCCTGATGAGATCTCAGTTGAATAGAAAATTTGACTTTCAAATACAAGATACAAAAGTAGCATAAAAAAGTGAACAGGAAAGAGAAATCATGGGGGATTCAATAAGCTTAAACTGTTTTTATTTTATTTCTACATGAGAAAATGATATTCATAACTCTTAAAAATTTTATCATTATTAGGGCATTCAGAAGAAATTTTAAAAGCATACTCTTTGATCCAGCAATGTTTACTGGGCCTGTATACCAAAAAGATCATTAAAAAAGGGAAAGAGTCCACACATACATAAATATTTATAGCAGCTCTCTTTGTGATGGAAAAGAACTAAAAACTGACAAAATGTCCATCAATTGGACAAATCGTTTTATATGGTCATGACAGAATATACTGTGCTTTAAGAAATGATTATCAGTATGTTTTCAGAAAAAACATGGAGAGACTTACATAAACTAATGTAAAATAAAATTAATAGAACCAGGACAACATTGTACATAGTAACAGCAATATTTTATATAATCAATATAACAACTTCACAGCAATACAAGGATTTAAGAAAATTTTATTGGACTTATGATGAAAGGTACTGTTTCTCCAGGAAAAACTAATAGAGCCTGAATGCAGATCAAAGATACTTTTTCTTTATTTTTCTTGAGGTTTTTGTTTTTTGGTATTTTGTTGTTGTTGTTGTTTGAACAGTTTTTGTTTGATCTGTGTTTTCGTTTTTGTTTTCACAAAATGACTTACATGGAAAGTTGTTTTACATGATTACACAACTATAACCTATGTTAAATTGCTTGCCTTCTCAATGAATGAAGGATGGGAGGAGAGAGAGGGGAAGAAAACTAGAATTCAAAATTTGAAAAAAAATGTTAAAATTGTTTTTATACTTAGGAAGAAATAAAATAGCAAATAAGGAAGATTTCAAAAAGCTTTTTATACTTAGGAGAAAATATAATCTAGCTAACTTACTTATTTGACTCAACTGTCTGGCTGCTTCACTAGATTACTCAGCCTAAATAGCAAAAGAGACAATTTACTTTCCCCAGGGGAACTCTATTGCACTAATGTGAACTGTCTTTTTTGGGGTGGAATAGGAGAGGGATAGGCATATTACAGAAGAACTAGTTGGAGTTTCACCTCTCTCAATGACTGGCCATTAAACTTTAGGTAAGTCACTTCTATTGGACTTCAATTTTCTCATCTATAAAGTGAAAAGATTGCTAAAAGTCCCTTCTATTTCCATTGAAGACCTTGAACAAGATAATCTGTTGGAGTCTAACTCCACTGAATACCAAAAGTGTGTATGAGTAGCCAAAGACATGCTTTGTAGCTTTGTTTAGTAATCTGACTTTTTAGGCTAGTACAGCAACATTAGCTACCTTCAATTGTCATCACTATCCCTCCAAAGTTAATGCATACCCAATATTTTGACATTTCAGTACCCACATCAACTATCAATACCAAGATACTTATCAACACAGAACTATAGCTATCTTAGTTGTGATGCTCATTAGCATCAATAAAGTTATAGATAATTGCATAATTTTGTCAATTATCAAAAAGATAATTTTATCAATATCAAGGTACTTATTGAAAAAGTAGTAAATAGCAGAAAATATCATACTGTTTACCTCAAATAGGTCCTTAATTCATTATTAAGGGGTAAATAGTATAGTTGAAATACCTCATTTCTTTTGCATAGTATAGTTGAAATACCTCATTTATTTTGCATGCACTCTCCTCCCAGATTATCCTGATTTTTACCCAATATGTATTTATAATTATTAGGGAAATGGTGAGTTGGTATGGGAATGGACCTGATGACCTTCTATAATAATCCAGGTCCCAGCTTCTAGGCTTTTCACTGACAGTCTCTCACAAATGGAATTCTCTATCTCCTAATTTTTTCCCTCATGACTTCCCTAGATTCCTTCAAGTTTTAGCTAACTTCCCATCTTCTACAAGAAGCTTTTCCTAGTCCTCCTTAATGTCTCTTCAAATTTACCTCCAATTTATCCTTTGTATACATATGCAAAAAGTGGTTTGCTTGTTGTCTTTCTCCATTAGATTACTTATAGGGACTGTTTGCCTTTCCCTGTATCCAAAATAGAGATGATAATAGTACCTACCTCCTAGGATTATTGTGAAGATCAGAAGAGATAATAAGTGCAAAGTATTTAACACAATTCTTGGCTCATAGTAATTACTACATAAATTAGCTATTAAAAAGGAATTAAAAATGACCACTCTACTACTGAATTGATTTTAATTTAGGTTGAGTGAAATGACTTCTAAGAATGGTCTTTCTCATTATCTCAGGGGAAATTTAAGAATTCTGAAAATATGGTCTTTGTGCCCAAAGTGTTAATTCTATAAAATGAAGATCAAAATAGTACCTACCTCACAAAGTTGTTGTGAATATCACATGAAACATATAAAATGCCTTTCAAACCTTAAAATAATTACTTTCTTTTTGAAGCCTTTACTGTTCACCTTAATGGGCAGTACTCTCCTTCTCAAAATATCTTCTTTAGTTTTGTATTCATTTGAATTTATTGTCTTTATCCCAGATATCTCAGAAGTTTTTAGTGAAGTTTTAAACCCTTAGAACTGTTTTTTTTGGTTTTGATGTTTTTAGTTTTTTACTAGATAAAATAAGCCACTCTTTTCCTCAATTCTTACCTAGTTTTATAATCTCTGAATAGGCATTGCCCCAAGTCAGACTGAGACCTGTTAAAAATCTTAACTTAAAAAGGCCAAGGTCTCTCACTTCATCTCAAGCCATCTCCAAGCATCCATCTATGTCTGGCCATTGGATCCAAACAGCTCTAGAGGAGAAAGTAACACAGGTGACCTTGCATGGCCTTCTCTCACTTGAATTCATGGCATCAACTCTCTGATATCATGGTCCTCTTTGAGAATGAAGGACAAACAGCAGTGATTAATACAGTATCTGTCACATAGCAGACACTCATAGGTGACCCACAGAGTGGAAGGGAAAGGATAGCAATATTTGAGTGAATTTGAGTGGTTAAAATAATGATATAACTTAGAGGGAAGAGGTGGGAAACACATTTTTTGTATGTACCTATGTAGAAATATAACAATATAGTAGAGTAAATAAGTAGCAACTGAGATAAAGAATTGATCTTGCTCATCTCCATCCATCTACCCCAAAGTAGACAGCCAGCTTGCATTAATAGAAATAATCAAATTAAAGCAGCTCCTAATGTAGTTTTAAACAGTACTCATACTTAGGCATCCCACCTACCTGGACAATGCTAAAGCAAGTGAGGACCCTAGGTTTAACAGAGGAGATTTGGGTTCAAGAGCATGAGATTGGTAACCCAACTCCAATATTACAAGTTGAGAGATATAAGAGGTAAGCCAGAGGGGTCTCTCCAACCTGACACAAAAAGTAATTAGAATAAAAGATTCAATCAAAAATCAAAGTAGGGATATAGTGCCTGAGAAGAGCTTGAGGATTAGAGCAGAAACTACTTGTTAGAAGAAAAAACAACAACAACAACAAAAAAAAACTAGTATCTCTTTTTAATCTATACCAGAGAATTTTTTTTTGAGTGACCACAGAATCCCATACCTAATCTATTTCTATTTCTACAGTTGTCATGGAGTTTATAAAGACTATGTGCATAATTAGATCAGCTTTCCCAAAGTGTATTATTTGAAAATAATATGCTTTTTCCTTAGCAGTATTTCTAATCTTCTTTATTTCATTGTTCCTAATGCCACTAAAATCTCCTTAAAAGAAACAGGCTTCCTACAATTAGATTACTATGCACATTGAGAAAGAGCAGGTGTGAATATACTTCCATAAATAAAGTTTGGAATAAGTTACTAGAATATAGGTCACAAAAGGCTTTAGTGAAAAGTGCTGCATTACTAGTAATATGGCCTACTTGCTCAAAAAAGAGACAAACTTTCTTTTAATAAAATATTTGATGAACAAGCTGAGTTCAGTTTGAGCACAATGTCAGGAAAACACAAGATGAGACTGTTGAAGCATCTGTGAGGCACTTGGTAATTTAGAAGGACTTTCTGCTCTGGGAAGGTACTTGAGCTAAATGACCACTAAGTGATTCTAGTCAGTCCCTCCTTAAACACAGAGATTAGATTCTGTCTTTTCTATAGGAAATTTTAGGCAGACACAGCCACTCAGCCTAGTAGAAATTAGAATTTATAATTAGAAATTAATTCTCATTTTTATTTTTGCCAATTTGGAAGCTGTCTCTTTCCTCTTCCCTTCTGCCCAAGCACATCAGGCATATTTGCTTTCCCTTTTCTGGAAATTGAAACTGCTTTAGGGTTCAGAGGATCCAGGCTTCTGTGTATAGTCTAAAGAGCACTACAGCTAAGAATCAGGAGACCTTAATTCTGGCCTTCAACAAATGTGCCTTGTTTACTCTGCGAGTAGGCTACTAAATCTTAAGTAAATCAATTAATCTTTTGTTTGTGAGTTTCCTTTTCTCTTTAACTAGGCAGGTAAAACTTACCCCACCTCCTTTGCAGGGTTTTTATGAGGATAAATGAGGTATGTGCAGAAAGAAAATGAAAATGATTCAGTACCATGCGAATGTGACTTAATAATAACATAGCATGATGAACTTACCAGATGAAAGGTAGCTAAGAAAAACATAGGTTATGTTTGATCACTCATATGTCCGTGCTTTCCTCTGATATTCTACTGAAGGTTGCCACATTTCCAAAACTCAGTTTAGGAGTTGATGGTCTCAGACAATATGTCCTCAGTGTTCAGACTGAAAACTGGGAAAGATGTGTCTTGGTCTATTTCAGGAAGTCAAAAACAGACTTGTTTCAGTTTCACCTTTGAAACAAAACAGTCTGCCTACAGGACTTTGATCACAGCCAGAAGCTGAACAGGTAATTGTGTCCTAGGCTGTGCTTGGAGGAGACTACTCCTTTTGGGTGTCATCATTCCAGTCACATCAAGTGTCTGGAAAGCCAAGTATAGAGCAAGTGAACTTTATACATCTAGTATAGATCTGGAAACAGTAAAACAAACCAAAACAAAAACTAATAACAACCAGGAGCAGCTACTGTAGTCCTCTCAATAATCAAAAGCATAAATTCTTGAAAAAGAGACTCCCCACTTTGTTTCCAATAGAGAAAAAAATATCAAAACAGATTATTAACCCAGTGTTTAGATTGGTTTCACTAGAATTAAAAAAAAATAATAATAGTATTTAATAATGTTTTAAAGTTTGTAAGTTGCTTTGCATTATTATCTCATTTGATTTTCACAAACATTTTACACATGAGGAGATGACAAAAGTTAATTGCTCAGCTTCACATATTCAGGAAGTATCTAAGGCAGGATTTGAACCTAGGTTTTTATGACCCCAAATCCATTGTTCTATTTATAATGCAACCTAATAATTTATAATAGGGTAGGATTGGATAGGAAAGGATAAGGTAGGGTAGGGTAGTGTATAGTAGGGTTCAATAAGGTAGAAAAGGAGAGGAGAGGAGAAAAGAGGAGAGGGCTAAGGTAGGAGAGGATGGGATAGGATAGGAGTTGAGAGGAGAGGACATGATACAGTAGGATAGGATAGGTTGGGATAAGGTAGGGTGGAGTAGGGGAGGTAAGGAAAGGAGAGGAGAGGAAAGGATAAGGTAGGAAAGGGTAGTTAAGGTAGGGTGGGAGGGAGTAGGCTAGGATAAGGTCTATCTAGATTGTAAGCTTGGATGGATGGTGGTACCATTAGGAATTTGTCTTGTCAAGGAAAAAGAAAAATAGGGAAATAGGTAAATGATGAGACAATGGCAGAAGTCTATTAGAAGAATTCCAATGTGGAGAGGAGGAGAAAAAAGAAACTCAGCCTCAATTTTTTTTTTTTTTCTGTAAAATATGAGACAAGGTTCTCACCTGAGAGGGTGGAAGAAGGGGAAGCCATGGGAAGTTTGAGGAGGGATAAAAATTTTAGAAAACTTCTTGTGATAAATGAACTCCTCATGAAATGCAGATGGCTAATTTGTGTACAAGTTATTGCCTAAATTACCTGAAGCACTGACAGGTTAAATTTTATTTATCTACAGCCAATTTCCCTGATGAGTAAATTTCCAGAAAAAAAATGGGGGGAAGGGGAAAGAAATAGCTTTATTGAATCAGGAACACTGTCTTCTTCTGTGAGGGTGCCAAATTTGCTTTGTCTCTCCATTTTCTCTGTACTTCCTCACAAGCTGGCCAGGCCTCCTTGTATCTCTGACCTTGACCTGCTGCCTACTTCTGTTCTCAGAACCTTTTGTCAGACAAAATGTGATCTAGCAGGTCCTGGTCCAGACTTTTGCTATCAGCTGCCCTCAAATCTAAACCTCCAACTTGAAATTTCCTTCTCTCCTCTTTCTTTTCTTTTCCCCATGAATATTGTGGTACAATGAAAAGCCATTCACCTCTTTAATGTGACCCTTAATTTCTTCATTTTTAAGTGGGTATCTATTGTTTATATACTGTATTACCTTTTAAGGTTTTTGTGAAGAAAACATTATAAACCAAAATGCATTATATTAAATCACTATATGAAAACCATCAAAATGGTTTTCTCTTGAATTCAATAACAATTTTATTGTTTCTTGATGATTAATTTTTAAACTAGTTTTTTTTAATTAAAGCTTTTTATTTTTTCAAACATATACATAGATAATTCTTTGACATTAATCTGTGCAAAACCTTGTGTTCCCATTTTTCCTTCCCTTCCTCCAGTCCCTCCTCTACATGGCAAGTAGTCCAATATAGGTGACAGGGCCACATAGCTAATAATTGTCTAAGGACAGATTTGAACTCAGAAAGAAAATATTTTTGAGTACAGGTATGATGCTCTTTCTGCTATACCACATAGGTGCCCTGAAAATTACATAACAATGTGCTAAATTAGTTTAGACCCTAAATGTTGATAGACATACAGAGAATGCAGTGATTAGATTGAGTGAAAAATGGTTTGAAAAGGTTTTCTGAAGAGCTGCATTCTGAAGATGAATAAGGTCTGGATAGGTTACTATTTTTCAGTTGACTTTCTTCTCTCACAGAAATAGGGAATGATGGTATAAAGGTCTTCGTTTAAGACATTAAACTTTTTGAAAGAAAAATGGCAAAGAGATATATAAAAATGTCTCAACTCTTACAATAGTTTTCTAACAGATCTACCAGACCCATGACCCTCCATACACTATTCTACTCATCGCCTAGCTGCAAACTTTATAAATACTTTATAAAGTATAGGTCTAACTATGTTGTACCTGCTTCCAATCTCTTCCAGAATCAAATGCAAAATTCAGTATGGCATTTAAAAGTCGTCATAACCTAGCCCTTTCCTAGATTTGTAGTCTTCTTACTCTTTGTTCCAGTCTATATATTGTATGATCTAGCTGCTCTGGCCTATTTTCTGTTTCTCAGACACAAATCTCCATCTTTTATTTCCCTGACTATGCACTGGCAATCAATGGTGTCTGCAATGCTCTGACTTCCCACCTTTGTCTTTTAGTTTCTTTGCTTAGAATAGACAGGCTAAACCAGGTTGAGGTAACCAATGGTCATAAACCCATTGTGTAAGTTGGGGAGAGGGATGGCAACATCTATCCTAAGCCTGTGAGGGTAAAATGAGCAGATATGTACAGTTTATTCTAATAGGTCCTGAAAAAGGAGGAATTAGGCAGTGCAGAGAACTGAGAGCTGGGTTATAGATACCAAAGGTGCCAAAATCATCCATCGCAGCTCAAGCCAGATATCTTGACTTTTGTCTTGCCACCAAAATTTAATGACTCTGGAAGAAAAAAACCCATGATGTCCAACACCTCTTCCTCCCTTAAATCTAATTTGTGCATGTTAAAAAACATCACCCATAATATGTTACTATTTTTTGTGCAAATTTAGAGCCATTCCCACTCCAAATGTTATGGACTATTCATGCCAGATATATGGTAGAACCTCTAAAGTTGTATTGATCTGATCAGAAACAATAGGGATACACCGTACCTTGATCCTAACATAGTGACACCATTTTGGTCCTCTGAGCATGACGGACAGCAATCAACCAACCATTGGTTGTTGCTCAACTCAATTCTTTCTTTATGCAATAGGCCTTTCTAGATCCCGGGATGTATTAATACCTTCCCTTCCCTTCTCATATTATTTTCTATGTGGAAATTTGAAAAATGCTTAATAAATGCTTATTTGCTGACTGATTGCAGTGAGAGTGAGTGTGTGAGTATATGTACATATATACATATAAACTCATGTATATATGTACATACACACATATATAAATCTATATCTGATACAGTAAAATAACATTAATTTTTTTGTGGTTTATAAACAACTTTATGAGGTAGATAGGATAAACATCCTCATTCTAAAGATAAGGAAACTAAATCCCTGAGAATACTTCTAGTAATTACTAGAAATAGAATTTAGATGTAGATTTGAATACAAATCAAGTACTCTTTCTACTACATCACAGATTGTAAAGAGGAGAAGAGTAGTTAATGGCAAGTTAGGGCTTTTATGGCTTTGAGTTATCTTTAACTCTTCTCTTTTCCTTATCTTGCATATCCAGTGGATTATAAAGTCTATTGCACTTTCCACTACATCACAGATTGCAAAGAGGAAAAGAGTAGTCAATGGCAAGTTAGGGTTTTTATGGCTTTGAATTATCTTTAACCCTTCTCTGTTCCTTATCTTGCATATCCAGTGGATTATAAAGTCCTGTTATTTTCATTCTTACAATACTTTCACTTAAGGTGTATGGGATATTCTGGGAGTACTAGAACTTCAATGTGAGGCCCTGCCAAGCCTTTTTTCTGGGTTGTTCCTCCACCTTTGATATCCACCTATTATCTAACTCTTACTCCATGACTTCAAGAAGTTATAGCATTTGCAGCAGCAACTGTCTTGATAGATATACTAAACCAAACTAAGAATAATCAACAAGCCTAATAGCTGTCAGTTAAGTTAGGGAGATGCCTACTCTATGCATGTGAAGATTTTCCCTGGTGGAATAGGTAGATGAAAACAATTTGTTTCAATAGCTATGAGAGAAATTGTAAAGTGGCTAGAGCTTGATCAGACATTAAAGATGTTAAGGTCATCTATTTGATCCTGGGTCATCACTAAGTCAATTTTCCTTTTTTTCATGCTACTAGACCTTGATGATTCTTGGAGAGTGATGATGATGACTTAGCACGACTCACTTAAATCCACTTGTGATATCATTAGTAGATCTTTTCCTAAATGAATGACAATCTATCACATATATTCTCTCCTCTCTAGTCTCATTGCTATCACCCTAGTACATGTATTCTTATTAGCACTCATCTGGGTGATTGTAGAAGTACATAATATCACATCCTTCATTACTAGAATAATCTTTATATAGATAGATAGATAGATAGATAGATATAGCCATGATTATTCCTGCTCACCTAATAAAGTTTCAACTCCTTTATTTGTTATTTAAGTTCCTCTGTAATCTAAAACAATTCTGACTTTCCAACTTTTATCTTATATCAAAGGAATTTTGGGGGAAAACATTATAGCATTCATGATAGAGATGAGGAAGAAAGATGGATATAATCTAATTTATACTTTTAATTTAGGAAAAGTAAGTTTCAAAGGATTTAGAGAAAGTTTGGGAAGGATTTGAAAGCCTAATGTTCTCAAGTTTCTCAAGTTAAATTCTCAAGAATGAAATTCTGAGGACATAAGCAAAAATTACTTTGATGAAGAGCTCCTTATAGAAACCAAGGTGACTTAATAGCTCAGCTCAGTTCACCTCAGATTTTTAAGACATGAATAAAGAATAAAAAAGCTCAAAGGATATGAACAGACAATTTTCAGATGATGAAATTAAAACTATTTCCACTCATATGAAAGAGTGTTCCAAATCACTATTGATCAGAGAAATGCAAATTAAGACAACTCTGAGGTATCATTACACACCTGTCAGATTGGCTAAACATAACGATGAATGTTGGAGGGGCTGTGGGAAAACTGGGACACTGATGCATTGTTGGTGGAATTGTGAAAGAATCCAACCATTCTGGAGAGCAATCTGGAATTATGCCCAAAAAGTTATCAAAATGTGCATACCCTTTGACCCAGCCATACTACTACTGGGCTTATACCCCAAGGAACTACTAGAGAAGGGAAAGGGTCCTGTATGTGCCAAAATGTTTGTGGCAGCCCTTTTCATAGTGGCTAGAAGCTGGAAGATGAATGGATGTCCATCAATTGGAGAATGGTTGGGTAAACTATGGTATATGAATGTTATGGAATATTACTGTTCTATAAGAAATGACCAACAGGAGAAATACAGAGAGGCTTGGAGAGACTTACATCAACTGATGCTGAGTGAAACGAGCAGAACCAGAAGATCATTATACACTTCAACAATGATACTGTACGAGGATGTATGCTGATGGAAGTGGACTTCTTCAACATAGAGAAGAGCTAATCCAATTCCAATTGATTAATGATGGACAGAACCAGCTACATCCAGAAAAGGACTGGGAAATGAATGTAAACTGTTATTTTTACCTTCTGAATCCAATTCTTCCTGTGCAACAAAAAATTCGGTTCTACACACATATATTGTATCTAAATTATACTGTAATATATTTAACATATATAAGACTGCTTGCCATCAGGGGGAGGGGGTTGGGGGAGGAAGGGAAAAAATCTGAATAGAAGTAAGTGCAAGGGATAATGTTGTAAAAAATTACCCATGCATATGTACTGTCAAAAAATGTTATAATTATAAAATAAAATAAAAAATTAAAAAAAAAAAAAAAAGAAAAAAAAAATAAAAAGAATAAAAAAGCAAGAGCAGGTGATATAGCAAATGAAAAAAAAAAGTAGCACAGTCCTTTAAGATTGTTCAGCAGTGCTAAAGTCCACAATATGTTAAAGCTGGAGATAAATTTTAAGAATAAAAAAGATTGTTTTAATAATGTTGGATATATGACTAGAATGAGAAATAAGATTAGGGACACTTCTCAAGCTGTATGATAGAAATGGACATGGTCCATTCATATCTTATTTTGTTTCTTTTTTCTATTTCCAAGGAAAATGAGCTTTAAACATTAAAAAATAGAAGAAAAGAGGGTTAATAGGGAATTGAGACCAATATTGTGAAATGATATTTTAATAATAACAATTTATTAATAATTCTAATAGCAATAATAATTTATTTTCTTACTTATTGGTTTCAATTCCTCATCTTTTTTTTTTTCTTGTAGGTACTAAATACCTTATCTACTCTCACTGGATTTAAGTTATTGGGTTTAAGTGAAACAAATCTTAAGATACTCGAGGAACTGACAAATGTGATTGCTGAGCCACTGTTACTGATCTCTTGAAGTTCATGAAGAATGGCAAAGACCTCAAAGGAAGTGAGAGGGCAAATTTATTGATTTTGTTAAGAAAAAAAAAAGAAGAAGGAAAGCAAGAAAGCAAGCAAGAAAAAAAGAAAATGGAGTACATATGAAAAAGTGCAACATTTTACTTCTGGTAAAATCCTAGAACACAATGAAAATCCTATATTAAAAATCCTAGGTAAAATTCTAGATCTTTGATTATAGGAGTCTCTGATTCTGTTAAGTGTAGTCTGTGTGCACATAGACAGAAAAGCAGTGATAACTAAAAGCCAGAATGTATTCATCAAGAACAGGTCATGCCAGATTAACCTTATTTCCTCCTTCTTTTTTTTTTTGGGGGGGGGGAGGAGTTGTGGGAGGGAGGACAGGATAGTTAGACTTGTTGATAAGAATAATGCTGTAGTCATAACATATTTAGATTTCTGCACATTCTTTTTTTTTTTTTTTTTTTTTTTGAGGGGTATATGTGGGGAGAAGACTGCCTAATCCAGGCAATGACTCAGAAATAGACTTTCCAAGTGAAAAAGATTGTATGCACCATTTCCCAACAACCATTTCAAATAATGAAGGAAGATATTTGCCCAGAGGCCAAGCCTTTTCTTCCTTGTATTTCAGCCAAAGAGAATCCTAAAATAGAAACACACCTCACTGTGTAATAACCCTTGAAGGCACCACAAAGCTTTCTACAAGTTCAGGTCTAGGAAGGCAACACTATAGTTATGAAAAAAAAAAAAAAATGTGTGACTAGCTCACTCAACTGAGCAGCACAGATGTAAGGCAGATTAGTCAGTTGTTCACAAAAGAAACAACACTGTTCAACTAATGATCAAATTAAATTATGGTCCCCCTGTGAAACAGTAGGGATTATTTTCTACTTTAAATTTGTAACCCAGACACTATCATAATATCTGGCACATAGATTGATATGATTAGTCTGAGCTATTTAAATAGGTCAGAGTGACCATATTTGGGTGCCAATATCCAAGAGACACATTTCTTCTTCAAGGCTACCATGGACCATTGACCCGGTAGCATTTAGCAAAAGCTCTCCACCCTCTGTCATTCTCACATGGCAGCTTTCCACTAATTCCCTCCTTACTCTCTACTAATACCCTCCTACCTCCTTCAATTAATGTGGGTAATATCAAGATTCATTGACTGTGCTAAAATAAGGACATGTGGGAAGTGGAAGGCAGTTCATAATCCAAACTCTTTGAGAAAAAGGAAAAACTATACAGCCTTTTGCTTTTCACCTGACCTGGGTGGACCATCCTATGAATGCCCTAGGAACAATTGAATTTGCTCCCAAGTTCCAGAATTCTTAGTTACAATTTTATAAAACCTTTTTTTATTTAAAACTGATTTGTCCCTTGAAATAATTGGGGAAGGTGAGGCGATCATATCACCTGGCTCTTAGACTTAGGATGAAGCTTGGAATTTGTAAAAGGTAATATTACCTCCATTCCTCAAGGGTGCTGAGAACCAAGATTTAACAAAGAAGGAACAAGCTTATATACCTAGTTTTCTACATTGTAGTGGAAATTTATTCTAACCCACCCTGTGTCCATTCAATTCCAGTGAGAACAACAAAGTCTGGAAACAGTGAGCAGAGCTTCAAGGTTCACAGATCTCAGTTCTCTGGGGGCAGAATGGTAGAGAATAGTGCTGATGTTCCCTTTCTTTTGTCACTCTTTCCTCCAAATATAAAGAACACATCAGGTAGTTTTAGCACTCTTCCATATTTTCCCTCAGCTCTTCCATGGTAAGATATTAAAGTAGGTTTGTAATTTGTAATAATTTTAATTCTTTTTTCCATGAATGCTAGTGTATGTATCTTTAAGATTTCTGATGTATCCTCAATTCCAGACAATTTGTGATGGATTCGAATGTTTTTACTAAGGAAGAATTTCCCCTTAAGTACATGATGTAACTGCTAGAGCAAAATCACCTGATTTGTTGTTTGTTTGTTTTTTAAGGGGTTTGTTTTGTTTTGTTTTTCAATAGGTTTCATTCAAAAGATCCTGGTTGCTGTGCTTTGAACAGAATGAAGAAACATGAAGATTGCCTTTTATTTTACCTGCTGATGGCAATTATTAAATGAATAAGAATGTATGTAGTAATGTATCTGTGTGCACATATATGTACCTATGTTTGTATGTTTTCATATTTGTAAAATAAGGTAATAAAACTGCTGGTCCCTGCCTCATAGTGGTTGTTACAGGGACCAAATCAGACATCAGAATCTAAATTCTCTATAAATCTCACAAAATTATGTAAATATGAGTTATGATAATACTGGACTATAATTTTCTTTAGGGTGAGGACCATATTTCAATTAACATTATATTCTCCTTAGTGTTGTGACCCATTAAGTACTTAAATGTTTAAAGAATTAAATTACTCTGAATAGGGAATTTCCATTTTTTAACAGTTTTGGTAGCTCATTTTTGAAAATTAGGATTCTTTGTGTTCTCTTTGCTCTAATCTCAACCTTTACTATTCTGCCATACTGAATAAGCTAAATCAATCAATAAATATTGTTAAATTCAACATTCTGTTAAATGCTATGAATAAAAAAAAAGCATGTATACACACACAGCACACACACAAAATCTCTTATTCTCAAAGAACATAAATTTAAAAGAAGAGATAACATGCAAATATTTAGGTATATTCAAATTATATAGAATGGTTTACATTAAACAGAAAGATTAAAGTACTTGGGATAATCATGAAAAGCCTTTAGCAGAAGGTAAAATTTGAATTAAATTTTGAAGGAATTCTGGGAAAGTAAGAGGCAGAAAGAAGTAAGAGAGGAAAGTATTTGAGGACACTCTGGTAGGTAAGCCATAGGAAATGAAATGGAAAAAATAATGTGTTTAAGGACTTGGAAGCAGGTCATCATACTAGTTTCTTAGAGTAGATCAGAGTAAGTTATAAAGATATTATAAAAGGAGAAGGGGAAAGGTTGTGAAGAGCTCTAAGTGCCAAAATAAAAAGCTATTAGCTCTCTGTGAGAAGGATGACATAGATCTATGTTTAAAAAAAAAATAAAAGCCAAATGAAGGATGAATTAGAGAAGAGGCTGTGTGAGTGTAGATAAGATAATTTATACAAGAGAGATTGTAAGGGTAGAAATGACAAGACTTGATATTGTTTTCTATGGGATAAATGATAGGGAGGAGTTGAGGATGGAACGGAGACTATATAGGTCTAGATGCAGCAAATGATCCTGGTGATAGCCTCAGTGATGATACTGAGATTTACAAAGGTTTGAGATGTCTAAATTTGAGATGTCTAAGGGGTATTTGGAGTTATGTGGGAATCATTTGCATAGAGAAGATAATTAAATCCATGGAAATTGATGAGATCATCAGATAAGCTAGTGGTTCATTCTATGATATCACTAATAGGGGGTAATGGATGATATCTAGACTTGCACATAAATCAGGTTTAAGTAAGGCAGACATATAAAATCTTCAATTTCACTCTCTCTTCCAAAGTCATGACTAATGATGGTGAGTATACAGTAGATGAATGTTCTGTCATTGATGTCTGACCAGACTCCAAGCACTCCACAGCACCTGCTTCATCTGCCTTTATTATTGTTGGAACAAATTGTTCTCATCCATCCATTTCACTGGGAGAAATTTTCACATGCTTGGAGTATTTGTTCCCCTAACTCTCAGCCTAGTTTAGTCCATCTGCTAAGATAGTTGTACTGGGATGTGGTCACTGAACATGCTATAGCTTCTTGGAGTCATAGATGAGAATTAGGTTACAGATGAACACCAAAGATAAATGAATAGCCCTGAAAAGGGCTCAGCAAGTCCTTACATTGGAGGTTCTACTCCTCTCTCAGTACTCCATATACTTCACCAGGCATATAATAAAAAGATTATATATATATATATACATATATATATATATATAGTCAAAAGAGAAGGGAATCAAAGACAGAGGTGCAGGGAATACCCATAGTTAGGGAACATGAAAGGGAAGAATAAATATATAAAAATAACTTATGGTCTGCTCATGAGACAATTTTTTTTTCTGGTGGAATGCTTTCTCAATTTTTTTCTTTATTAAAGCTTTTTATTTTCAAAACATATGCATGGATAATTTTTCAACATTGATGCTTGCAAAATTTTGTATTCCAATTTTCCCCTCTTTCTCCCCACCTCATCCTCTAGATGGCAAGTAAATATGTTAAATATGGTAAAATATATGTTAAATCCAATACATGCATACATATTTATACAATTATCTTGCTGCATAAAAAATCAGATAAAAAAGGAAAAAAAAGAGAAAGAAAACAAAATGCAAGCAAACAACAACAAAGAGTGAAAATGCTATGTTATGATCTACACTCAGTCCCCACAGTCCTCTCTCTGAGTATAGATGGTTCTCTTCCTTACAAGATCATTAGAATTGGCCTGAAACATTATGAGACAAGTTTTAAGGATGGAGAAGACATAGGCATATTTGTAGGCAGCAGAGAAGGAGTCTGTAGATCTGGAAAGAATAAAGATAAAAAATAGAATGAGGATGATAGTGGGAATAATACAATGGAGAAACTAGGAGAGAAAAGCTCAAAGGCACAGGTAGAAGCCTTTGCCTAAGGAAGGAAAAGAGACTTTAGAAAGAGATAGGTTTTAGGAGAGAGTAGATTTGGAACAGTCACTATGGAGAGTAGGATAGCAAATGGATTAAGGAAATTAATTAGCCATCTGAAATGATTGTGCCTTGGTCATTTAGGGCCCAGTTGAGATTGTGTAATAACTTGTGGTAGATACAATCAGAATAGTTTCTTGATTTCTTTCATCTCCATTCAGCAGTTCATGAATAGGTGTTTGGGCTACAAAGGAAAAATGTAATGATAAAAGATTATGATTAAAGGAATTTTGGAGCTCCTTAACATGGAAGTGGAATACTTTGTGGATGATGACAAAGTTAAAAGTGTTAATGAAGGGGAAGAATAGATAGTAGAATTGAACTAAGAGGTTAGGATATCTAACACATATTTGGAAGAGAGAAAGACCATAAGAACTCATTGAGGAAAAAACAATGCCCTAACATATCTATAAATAATAGTCATCAGGATTTTAGTAGGGTCATAAATTTGGATAGTGTGATAAATTTGGATAGTGTAAACCTCAAAGGAGGAGTGATATTTATTGAAATGATATAGAGTGAGCTGGCCTGGAAGTATCAATAGGGAGCAAGGAATATTCCAATTTCTCTCTCTTTTTTTTTCATAATTGTTAAATACAACAAACATTTATTAATAAAGAATTGAATTCTTTTTTTTTTTTTTATATTCCAATTTCTCCACATGACCAAGAAATTTTGGGGAAGGTTATGAGAGACATATATAGTTGACATTGGAAAGGGTGGGAGGGAGCCTTGACTCAATGCCAGTTATAGGAGAGAGAAAGACATATGTGTAATCTGATTTGGGCAGGGTTAATTGAACCTTATTAAGAACCATCCATCATCCCATATACATCCAATACCTAAAAATTTCCAGGTACTTACTTCCTTTACAATACCACAGGAATGTTGATTGTTCCAAACTATCCTTAGTCAGGATAAACCCTTCTTGACAGCTGATTTCCCTATTACAACACCGTATGAATGTTTTTCCGAACAAAGTGCTTAGAAATACCAATTCCATTTGACTCTTTGTTCAATTTACTTTTCTTCAAGGGAACATATCTATGCAAAGCAGAAAGCTCTTTCAAAGAAGAAATTAATATCTGAGAAAGACATTAGGATCCAAACCTTCTGCCCAGCATACCTGCCATAAATCCAGCACTAAAATTATTTACATATAAATGGTATTTCTCCATAGGAAAAAGAAGCTGTTATTATAAAGGGTGTGTGTATATGTGGGTGGGGTGGATGTATGTGTGGATGTATATGTTTAATACTAAGTAGCTAAGTAGCTTGGCTCTCTGCTGGGTTAGACTCCATCACTTCTCCATTGTTTAACCAGGAATTGACATACCTCAAAGATTTGTCCCTGAAGATGATTCAGTATTGAGACATAATCCTAAAATTTAATATAAGCTATTTTACAATATACAGTAATTGCTCAGGAATCCAGGTTCTGCATAGAAATGAAAATAGATGTAACTATTTTGGGGGAGGTGGGATTTTATTAGCCATGCAACAGATCATAGAGCAAAGATAAAAAAACAGATCACAACTATATTGTTGATCAATGTGTTCAAAAGATTATTGAAGCTATTATACTGGACAAATCTAAGTAGTGTTGTCATTCATCCTTTGTTTTTGAAAAGGACCAAAGATATCATGAATAGTGATAATGTATGATATTGACTTACATGTAAATTGTATTTAAATATGACAGAATTTCACAGTTATCAGCTTCACTCCCTCTTCCAGAGTCATCAAAGTCCATTGGCAAAACAAAAGTTAAGATAAGCGGTTATGGCCCAGGATGCAGTAGATGATCTTGTTATCTTTGATGTCAGATCAAACTCTAAGCACACCATTGTCAATTTCATGGCCTAGAGAACAACTTATTCATATCCCCCTCTTCTCCTCCCATCCCTGCCATGCTTGGACTAGAAATCTCCCCTAACTCATTGACAGATTTGAGGCCTGCATGTTATCCTCAACCTGATTTAGTCTGTTTGATGAAACAGTTTACTGGGATATTGCCACTGCATATGTTATACAGTATCTTGGAGCCACAGGTATTAGAATTTAATTATGTAATCATGGAGTGGAGATTATAGGTTTTAGTAACACAATATGTGCTAAAATTTACTTATGTAAAATCTGCATACATGTGTAAAAATGTTTGTAGCAGCCTTTTTGTAGTGGCAAGGAACTCGAAACTGAGCGAATACCTATCAGTTGGGGAATGACTGAAGAAGTTATAGTATATGAATGTTATGGAATATTATTGTTCTATAGAAAACTATCAGCAAGATGATTCCAGAAAGACCTGGAGAGACTTACTGAAAGAATTGATGCTAAGTGAAGTGAATGGAACCAAGAGAACATTGTACACAACAACAAAAAGATTGTGATGATCAATTGTGATTGACTTGGCTCTTTTCAAAAATGAAGTGATTCAGGCCAATTCCAATAAACTTATAAAGAAGAGAATCATTCGTATCCAAAAAGAGACGTATGGGGACTGAATTTAGATCACAACATAGTATTTTCACCTTTTTTGTTATTTGTTTGCCTTTTGTTTTCTTTCTCCTTTTTTCTCTTTTTGATTTGATTTTTCTTGTATAACATGATAAATATGGAAATATGCATAGAATAATTGCACATATTTAAAATGTATTGGATTACTTGCTGTCTAGGAGAGGGAGTAAAGGGAAAGGAGGGAGAAAAATTTGGAACACAAGGTTTTACAAGGGGCAATGTTGAAAACTATCTTTGTATATATATTTAAAAATACAAAAACTATTATTACAAATACAAATGAATAAATCACTACTTCCCTAAATTTCTCTAAATACCTAGTATTCGGAAGCGGAAAGAACACTACCTTGGACTCAGAAAGACCTGAATTCAAATGTGACTTCAGATAGTTACTAGCTGTGTGATTCTAGGCAAGTCAATCAAACTCTGCCTCAATTTCCTCAACTATAAAATGGGTCAATAGCACCTACCTCATGGGGTTGTAGTGGGGGGCAAAGAAGATAATGTTAGTAAAGTACTTAGTGCAACATAGGATAAGTGCTCATTAAATACTTATTACCTTGTTTTTATTTCCATTAATACAGTCACAATTCTATTTCATGTTCTTCATAGTTTGCCTGAACTATGGTAATAACTTTTTAACTGGTCTCTACATCTCAAGTCTCTTCTCTCTACTCCAAATCATCCTCCACTCAATAGTCAAAGCAATTTTTAAAATTAATTTTATAATTATAAAATTTTTTGACAGTATATATGCATAAGTAATTTTTTATAACATTATCCCTTGTATTCTTTTTTCTAAAATTTTCCCTCCCTCCCCTAGATTACAGGCAATCTCATACATTTTACATGTGTTACAGTATAACCAAGATACAATATATATGTGTAAATACAATTTTCTTGTTGCACGTTAAGTATTGGATTCCGAAGGTATAAGTAACCTGGGTAGAAAGACATAGTGCTAACAGTTTACATTCACTTCCCAGTGTTCCTTCTCTGGATGTAGTTGTTTCTGTCCATCATTGATCAACTGGAAGTGAGTTGGATCTTCTTTATGTTGAAGATTTCCACTTCCATCAGAATACATCCTCATACAGTATTGTTGTTGAAGTGTACAGTGATCTTCTGGTTCTGCTCATTTCACTCAGCATCAGTTGATGTAAGTCTCTCCAAACCTTTCTGAATTCATCCTGCTGGTCATTTCTTACAGAGCAATAATATTCCATAACCTTCATATACCATAATTTACCCAACCATTCTCCAATTGATGGACATCCATTCAACTTCCAGTTTCTAGCCACTATGAAAAGAGCTGCCACAAACATTTTGGCACATACAGGTCCCTTTCCCCTCTTCAGTATTTCTTTGGGATATAAGCCCAATAGTAGCACTGCTAGATCAAAGGGTATGCACAGTTTGATAACTTTTTGGGCATAGTTCCAAATTCAAAGCAATTTTTCTAAAGCATAAATTTTATTCTAACACTTTTTTGCTCAAGGATATCTAGTGGCTCCCTCCAAGATTAAATATAAACTTTTTTGTTTTCCATTCAAAGCTCTGTATAACCTTATCCTTTCCTATCTTTCCAATCTTTTAATGCTTTACTCCTCTATATATTCCCCCCTCTGATCTAGCTACATTGGACAATTTTCAATACCTCTAACATAAATATCTTCCATCTCGCTGTCTGCTGTGTATAAAACACTTTGTACCCCCCTCATCACTACCTATTAGTTTTCATGGCTATCTTTTAAGATTAAACTCAAATTCTTCCTGGGAAGGTAGATAGGTGGCACAGTGTTCATTTTTCTGATGTTAATTAGCTGTATGACTCAGAGAAAGTCATTTAACCCTATTCACCTCAGTTTCTTCATCTATAAAATAAGTTGGAGAAGGAAATGGAAAATCATTCCAGTATCTTTAACAAGCAAACCCCAAATAGGATCACAAAGATTTGTACAGGACTAAAAAACAATTAAATAACAATCATTTTCGGAAAGAAGACTTTCCAGCTCTTGTCCCAGATCCCAAATCCTCAGTATATACTTAGTATCAGCCTCCATAATTACATATTGTATTCCCCTAAGAAGGGCAGCTCCTTAAGGTTAGGGACTGATTTACTTTTTCTTTTTCTTTTTTTTTTTTTTTTATGTCCTCTGCTCTTAGCACATTATTTATCCCATAGTAAACAATTAACAAATACAGATTGGGTGACATACATTATAGCTTATAGATACATAATAATTTTCTGCTTATAAAGTACTTTAAGCACATTAAGTCATCTATTATTCCACCCTTATCCTTCCAGGTACACATACTTTCATTGTAACCTTCTAGAATAGTTCTTGAAATTATCATTTTAATTAAATCCATCTTCTTCTGAATGCCAGGAACTTTAAGAAACACAACAAAGAATCTGACATCATAGCTTCTTTTGCTGAATATGGAAGTCTATTTCAAAGAGCCAATTCATGTTTTTAATTTGAATGATACTATTGCATATGAAAAAATAGGATCCAAACTCTCTTGGGAAAATCCCCATAACTTGGTCATATAATAGTAATAAACAAAGTGTCCTTTCATTTTGATGAGTCACTATTTCACCTAGTGGAGGAGGCATGACAGAACATAGTGACTTTCTGTGTTCTATTAATATTGAGTGTTAAATATTGCTTAATATACCTGAAGCAGTAACTGGTGATGCTGATAGGGCAATCTTTAAGAATTTTAACTCAGTGTTACAAATAAACATTAGAATACTCCAGCTACAAAGGACATAAAACATGGTACACAGATAAGTAAGATAGCACTAACTCAGATTTTCCTGCCTTATTTTGATAATCAGTTACTCTTATTCTGAAAGCCTTGAGACGATTGGGGAGATAGGTTTGGGACACTGACAATGAAAAGATCTTTGGATTTGTGATCTCTTTATGTTTTTATTCTTGGTGAGATGTAGTGGAGAGGAGGCGTGACTAGGCTGGACATCTACCAAGCAAAGCTTTGAGAGAAAATATTGGATCATGACCCTAGCTCTAAAAGCAACTTTTCAAAAATAGGTTATCTTTCCAATAGTCTTACTATGCCTAAGGGTTCGTGTATTGCATTAACATGGTATAATGGCAAGAATTATAGGAACAAATACTTTAATCTTGGTTGTCACCTACAATCTATATGATTTTGTGAGGGATGTAGAAGACCCTTAGACAGAATGACTGCTTAGAGATCATTCAGTAGAAAACAGAGAAGTTGTTTATTAAAAACCTCCACTAGATAAGAAAGAGAAAGCTCATGGTAGGAGGGCTAAAGTAGTAGTAAAGATACATAGCTTTTATACAAGAGATTACATCACAATTAAGAGAACATTGAGAAGGGGAGGAGAAGGCATCTAATTGGTTGTTGCTATTTGGAGAGATTGGAATAGAAGGTTTCTGTTTCCCCCAAATTTCCTGATTTCTAGGAAACAGAAAATCAGGCTTTCAGGCTTAGTCAAGCAGATAGTGGTCAAGCTAATAGACTAAATATTGATAAATGTCAAAAACTTTAAATGTCATCAGCTCAGGTAAGTAAATACGCTTATAGCTGGCCAAGGCTCAAGTAAATATGGGCCTGCACACATTATACAGGTCATAGGGAAACACAGAAATAATGAAAATAAAATACAGAAAAAGAGTTCATACATTCCCGTAAGTTCTTCACCTTATCTTTCTATTCCATACAATCTTTTTTTTTTTTTTTTTTTTTTTTTGGGGGGGGGTTAAGTGACTTGCCCAGGGTCAAACAGCTAGAAAATGTTAAGTGTCTGAGACTAAATTTGAACTCCGGCCCTCCTGAATTCAAGGCTGAAGCTCTATCCACTGTGCCACCTAGCTGCCCCTATTCCATTAAATCTTAAGTAAACACTGGACCTTAGTGTAAAAGGCAGGAGCTTTGGAGAAATATACTTAAGGCTCAGTATGATTAATTTAATCCTATAACAAGATGTTAACTCACTGGAATTGATAAAACAATGGTTATCTACTTTAGCAGTTGAGTTCTCTAGTTCAATATGATTGATTTAATCTTACAACAAATAATGGTTCCCTAGTGATCTAATGATTGATTTATACTCAGTATACTGTAATGGTGTAATTGTAATAGATGATATTACTGGGACAAACTCAGCCACAGAGAGACTTCAAGATAAGAGACAATTCATGGTGGCTTCTTCTGCCTTTTTTCACTGAAACCAAGACCCATTCCAGAGGGCCAACAGAAAGCAAGCCAGGCCCGGGCAAAGGAGACACTCTGTGAAGGAGATAATAAAGATTTGGGACTTTATTCCTGACTATTCTCATGGTGATTATTCTGCTGAAAACAAGGCTGGTACTAATACCTCCAGAAAGCTAACCAGAACATTACACCTTAGTTTTTTTCATCTGTAAAATGGAAGGAGATGAATGAAAGGAGCTCAAAGGCCCCCTTCTGGATGTAAAACTATGATTCAATGATTAAATTCCATTGGGATTCTCTCAAAATTCAGAAAAAAACTTGTTTAAATATACAATATAGCTTGAAAACAAGAACCCTCTTCTGGAGTTCCAGGGAAAATTCTCAATTTCAAAGAAGTCAAGAACAACCCAAATCTATCATGTAGTGTGAGGGATGTAGAAGACTCTTACCCATAATGACTACTCAGAGATCACTTAGTAGAAGGCAGAAAAGTTGTTTATTGAAAACCTTCAGAGGATGAGCCTTCCCATCTTGAGATAAGAAAGAGAAAGCTTGTGGTAGGAGGGCCAAAGAAGTAGTAAAGACACATAGCTTTTATACAAGAAATTACATCACAAGTGAGCATTGAGAAGGGGAGGAGGAGGCATCTAATTGGTTGTTCCTATTTGGAGAGATTGGAATGGAAGATTTCTGTTACAAAGGATTACATCATAAGTTGGGAGCATTGAGAAATAGGTGCCCTCTCCCCTTTATTGAATGTTAAACATGGGTGCCAACAGACCTTCAAAATTTAGGTTACTAAGCTAACAGCATTCAAGTAATAATCTAAATATTGATTACATTGAATAGTGATAAATGTCATCATTTCAGATCAAGTAAATATATTTAAAGTTTAAGTAAATATTGGCTAACACAGAGCATACTTATGCAGATCACAGAGACATAGAAATAATGAATAATAAAATACAGAAAAAGAATTTAAACATTCCTGTAAGTTCTTCACCTTATCTCTACATTCCCCACATTTGAATTGACAAAAAATAGCATTTAGAAAGTGGTAGCAAAAAGTATAGCAAGGTTTCATGTTTCGACCAACAACAGAAAGGCAGAAGTAAACCTTGTTGGAATTCAATATTCAGCACTGATGATCCTCTATTATAGGAAAATAATGAACACAGTATCTTTGGTAGCTCCCCAGTTAAAGAAAAAACTTGGAGATTGGACCAAGTGAGTGAATGACCAAAAAATGGCCCCAAACACACCAAAATTTCTATAGCAACATTTTTGTAATAGCAAAAAACCTACCAAAAAAAAAAAGCATGTCCTTAGTTGAGTAAGTACTTAACAAATTGTGACCTAGGAATGTGACAATATTACTATGCGGCAAGAAATTACAAATGAACACCTAAAGAGAAGCAATGAGAAAGTGTTAACTCAGGCAAATGAAGTAGAAACAGTATAACAGCATGCACAATGAATATAACATCGTAAATGAAAAGAAAACAATGAAACATTAAAAGCTGAATGCAGTATAAGTATAATTCCTAAGCTTAGCATTAAATATATAGAAGACACCTTCCCTACTTCTTTGTAGAGGGGACTATGACTATAAAACATAATTCATTTTCAGACTTTTTTCATATATTGGTTAGTTTTACTAAACTTTTTTTTAATTTTTAAGAGATGATTTCTTGCAAAGGAGATTAGAGGGAAGGAACATAAAACAAGATGATGATATAAAATAATATTGAAAAAAAATATGGTGGTTAGATCCAGTCTCTCTAGATTTATCAAAGGACTTCCCATTGGATATATAGAATCATGGCTCAAGAATTAGAAAGGACTTGGAAAGACATCTAGTCCAACACCCCCCTTATTAAACAAATAAGATAATTGAAGCCCAGGGATGATGGGACTTTCCCAAAATGACACTTGGCATCAGAGGTGGAATTTGGCTCTCTGAACCATCAAATCATTTACTTCAGAGAAATGAAAAGTTATATCATTACTCCTGACACAATCAGATCCCCAGAAGCCATAGCCAATAACAGATAACTGGAAGCAGGGGTTATTCTAGTAAAAGGTAATACCTTCTCTGAAAGGCAACTGTCTGGTATTTTATATTCACAGGAGCAATTGAAAAGAATTATATAAGCTAGGGGGAAAAAGCTGACACTAGGGGGAAAAGGCAGCACTTAAGGTGTGGCTCCATAATTTAGAAATTGTCCAACACTCTATGGTAATAACTGAACAGTGAACACCTTCAAATCAACAGAAAATTAAATCATTAATTAAAGGGACACATCAATTCCCCACATTATAATATTAGTCATGAGAACAGAGCCTCAAATCTGAAATAGTTTTAGAAAGGGTTTTTAGTTTTTTGAGGGATGGAGGTGTTGTTTTGCTTTGTAGGTCATTTGGTAGAGGAGGAAAATCAGAAGATAATTTTGAGAGAGCATTTTGGAGAGCTCCTTAGGATTTTGCCCAAAGAGTTATTTTATACCCTTTGGCCCACCAATACCACTAGTAGGTCTGCTTCCTAAAGGATTAGGGAAAAAAGAAAAAGAACCTATATATGTTAAAATATTCATAGCAGCTCTCTTTGTGGTGGCAAAGAACTAAAAATTGTGGGTTTCTCTGTCAATTGGTGAATGACTGAACAAGTTGTGGTATACAATTATGATGGAATACTACTGTGCTATAAGACATGATAAGCTTGATGATCTTAGGAAAACATGAATAAGCTTGCATGAAACAATAAAGGGCAAAATAAACAATAAGCAAAAATAAACAAGACAAATTTATACATCTGTACTGTTTTCTTCATTCTTTTATGTTTTGTTGTTACTCTCTTATATCCTCACTGGCTTCTCCTTGCCCAATTCTGATTTTCAAAAAAAAAATATTTTCATGTTTAAGACTATTTCCTCTTCCTCTTGGTTAACTTTTTTATTTATTTTATTTATTTATTTATTTTTTTTTTGATAATCTTGTTTTTCTTGGGTGGCTTTATTTATTTATTAATTCATTCATTCAATCATTTATTTATTTATTTATTCATTGTTCCTTAATGTCTCTTATTTAATTTTTAAATTCTTTTTTGAGTTCTATAAATTCTCTCTGGGCAGGGAACAATTTAACATTCCTTTTAAAAATATAATTATAATTTTTTGACAGTATATATGTATGAGTACTTTTTAAATAACATTATCCCTTGTATTCATTTTTCCAAATTTTCCCCTCCCTCCCTCTACTCCCTCCCCTAGATGACAGGCAATCCCATACATTTTACATGGGTTACAGTATGACCTAGATACAATATGTGTGTGTAAATCCAATTTTCTTGTTGCACTTTAAGTATTAGATTCCGAAGGTATAAGTAACCTGGGTAGATAGATAGTAGTGCTAACAATTTACATTCATTTCCCAGTGTTCCTTCTCTGGGTGTAGTTGTTTCTGTCCATCATTGATCAACTGGAAGTGGGTTGGATCGTCTTTATGTTGAAGATATCCACTTCCACCAGAATACATCTTCATACAGCGATCTTCTGGTTCTGTTCACTTCACTCAGCATCAGTTCATGTAAGTCTCTCCAAACTTTTCTGAATTCATCCTGCTGGTCATTTCTTACAGAGCAATAATATTCCATAACCTTCATATACCATAATTTACCCAACCATTCTCCAATTGACGGACATCCATTCATCTTCCAGTTTCTAGCCAATATGAAAAGGGCTGCCACAAACATTTTGGCACATACAGGTCCCTTTCCCTTCTTTAGTATTTCTTTGGGATATAAGCCCAATAGCAGCAATGCTGGATCAGAGGGTATGCACAGTTTGATAACTTTTTGGGCATAGTTCCAAATTGCTCTCCAGAATGGCTGGATTCTTTCACAGCTCCACCAACAATGTATTAGTGTCCCAGTTTTCCCACATCCCCTCCAACATTCATTATTATTTGTTCCTGTCATATTAGCCAATCTGACAGGTGTGTAGTGGTATCTCAGAGTTGTCTTAATTTGCATTTCTCTAATGCAAATTAAGACAACTCTGAGGTATCATTACACACCTGTCAGATTGGCTAAGATGACAGGAACAAATAACGATGAATGTTGGAGGGGCTGTGGGAAAACTGGGACACTGATGCATTGTTGGTGGAGTTGTGAAAGAATCCAACCATTCTGGAGAGCAATCTGGAATTATGCCCAAAAAGTTATCAAAATGTGCATACCCTTTGACCCAGCCATACTACTACTGGCTTATACCCCAAGGAACTCTAGAGAAGGGAAAGGGTCCTGTTGTGCCAAAATGTTTGTGGCAGCCCTTTTCATAGTGGCTAGAAGCTGGAAGATGAATGGATGTCCATCAATTGGAGAATGGTTGGGTAAACTATGGTATATGAATGTTATGGAATATTATTGTTCTATAAGAAATGACCAACAGGAGAAATACAGAGAGGCTTGGAGAGACTTACATCAACTGATGCTGAGTGAAACGAGCAGAACCAGAAGATCATTATACACTTCAACAATGATACTGTACAAGGATGTATGCTGATGGAAGTGGATTTCTTCAACATAGAGAAGAGCTAATCCAATTCCAATTGATTAATGATGGACAGAACCAGCTACATCCAGAAAAGGAACACTGGGAAATGAATGTAAACTGTTATTTTTACCTTCTGAATCCAATTCTTCCTGTGCAACAAAAAAAATTCGGTTCTACACACACATATTGTATCTAAATTATACTGTAATATATTTAACATATATAAGACTGCTTGCCATCTGGGGGAGGGGGTTGGGGGAGGAAGGGAAAAAATCTGAATAGAAGTAAGTGCAAGGGATAATGTTGTAAAAAATTACCCATGCATATGTACTGTCAAAAAATGTTATAATTATAAAATAAAATAAAAAATTAAAATTAAAAAAAAAAAAAAAAAAATTTGCATTTCTCTGATCAGTAGTGATTTGGAACACTCTTTCATATGAGTGGATATAATTTCAATTTCATCATCTGAGAATTATCTGTTCATATTCTTTGACCATTTATCAATTGGAGAATGGTTTCATTTCTTATAAATTAGTGTCAGTTCTCTATATATTTTGGAAATGAGACCTTTATCAGAACCTTTAACTGTAAAAATATTTTCCCAATTTGTTACTTCCCTTCTAATCTTGTTTGCATTAGTATTGTTTATACAGAAACTTTTTAGTTTGATGTAATCAAAATCTTCTATTTTGTGATCTATAATGATCTCTAGTTGTCCTCTGGTCATAAATTCCTTCCTCCTCCACAGGTCTGAGAGTAGTCTATCCTCTGTTCCTCTAATCTATTTATGATGTCATTCTTTATGCCTAAATCATGGATCCATTTTGATCTTATCTTGGTATATGGTGTTAAGTGTGGATCCATATCTAATTTCTGCCATACTAATTTCCAATTTTCCCAACAGTTTTTTTCAAATAATGAATTTTTATCCCAAATGTTGGTATCTTTGGGTTTGTCAAACACTAGATTTCTATAGATGTACCCTTTTTTGTCCTTTGCACCTAATGTGTTCCACTGATCGACTGGTCTATTTCTTAGCCAATACCAAATGGTTTTGGTGACTGCTGCTATATAATACAGCTTTAGATCAGGTACACCTAGACCACCTTCATCTGACTTTTTTTTCATTAGTTCCCTTGAAATTCTTGACCTTTTATTCTTCCATATGAGTTTTGTTATTTTTCTAGGTTATTAAAATAGTTTCTTGGGAGTCTGGTATAACACTAAATAAATAGATTAGTTTGGAGAGTATTGTCATCTTTAATATATTCGCTCGGCCTATCCAAGAGCACTGGATGTCTTTCCAATTATTTAAATCTGACTTTATTTTTGTGGCAAGTGTTTCGTAATTTTATTCATATAATTCTTGACTTTTCTTTGGTAGATGGATTCCCAAATATTTTATGCTCTTGACATTTGTTTGGAATGGAATTTCTCTTTGTATCTCTTGCTGTTGCATTTTGTTGGTGATGTATAAAAACGCTGAAGATTTATGTGGATTTATTTTGTATCCAGCAACTTTGCTAAAGTTATGAATTATTTCTAATAATTTTTTATTAGAATCTCTGGGGTTTTCTAAGTATACCATCATATCATCAGCAAAGAGTGACAGTTTGATTTCATCATTACCTACTTTTATTCCTTTAATCTTTTTCTTGACTCTTATTGCCGAGGCTAGCATTTCTAATACAATATTGAATAGTAATGGTGATAGTGGGCAAACTTGTTTCACTCCTGATCTTACTGGGAAAAGTTCTAGTTTATCGCCATTACATATTATGCTTACTGATGGTCATAAATATATGATTCTGATTATTCTAAGGAATAGTCCATTTATTCCTATACTCTCAAGCATTTTTATTAGGAATGGATGTTGGATTTTATCAAATGCTTTTTCTGCATCTATTGAGATAATCATATGGTTTTTATTAATTTGATTATTAATATGGTCAGTTATACTAATAGTTTTCCTAATATTAAACCAGCCCTGCATTCCTGGTATAAATCCTAATTGATCATAGTGTATTATCCTGGGGATGATTTTCTGAAGTCTTTTTGCTAATATCTTATTTAAGATTTTAGCATCAATATTCTTTAAGGAAATTGGTCTATAGTTTTCTTTCTCAGTTTTCAATCTACCTTGTTTAGGTATCAGTACCATATCTGTGTCATAAAAGGAGTTTGGTAGGACTCCTTCATCCCCTATTTTTTCAAATGGTTTATATAACATTGGGGCTAATTGTTCTTTAAATGTTTGGTAGAATTCACATGTAAACCCATCTGATCCTGGGGATTTTTTCCTGGGGAGTTGATTAATAGCTTGTTCTATTTCTTTTTCTGAAATGGGACTATTTAAACAATTTATCTACTCCTTTGTTAATCTAGGAAGCCTATATTTTTGGAGGAAGTCATCCATTTCACTTAAGTTATCAAATTCATTGGCATAAAGTTGGGCAAAGTAACTCATTATTTCTCTAATTTCCTCTTCATTGGTGGAAAGATCCCCCTTTTCATTTGTAAGACTAACAATTTGATTTTCCTCTTTCCTTTTTCTGATCAGATTTACCAAAGGTTTATCTATTTTATTGGCTTTTTCATAAAGCCAACTCTTGGTTTTATTTATTAATTCAACAGTTTTTTTTTTTACTTTTAATATTATTGATTTCTCCTTTTAATTTTAGTATTTCAAGTTTGATTTTTGGTTGGGGGTTTTTAATTTAGTATTTTTCTAGCTTTTTAAGTTTCAGGCCCAATTCATTAATCTTTTCTTTCTCTATTTTGTTCAAATAAGCCTGTAAAGATATAAAATTTCCCCTTATTACAGCTTTAGCTGCATCCCACAGATTTTGGTATGATGTCTCATCATTGTCCTTATCTTGGGTGAAATTATTGTTTCTATAATTTGCTCTTTCACCCAGTCATTCTTTAAGATGAGATTATTCAGTTTCCAATTACTTTTTGGTCTATTTACCCCTAACTTCTTATTGAATGTAGCTTTTATTGCATTGTGATCTGAGAAGAAGGCATTTATTATTTCTGCCTTCCTGCATTTAATTTTGAGATTTTTATGTCTTAATATATAGTCAATTTTTGTATAGGTTCCCTGAACTGCTGAGAAAAAAGTATAGTCCTTTCTATCACCATTTAATTTTCTCCAAAGGTCTATCATACCTAGTTTTTCTAATGTTCTATTTATTTTTTTAATTTCTTTCTTATTTGTTTTATGGTTTGACTTGTCTAAATCTGAGAGTGCAAGGTTGAGATCTCCCACTATTATAGTTTTACTGTCTATTTCTTCTTGAAACTCTCTTAACTTTTCCTTTAGAAAGTTAGATGCTATACCACTTGATGCATATATGTTTAGTATTGATATGGCTTCATTGTTTATGCTACCTTTTAGAAGGATATAGTTTCCTTCCTTATCTCTTTTAATTAGATCAATTTCTGTTTTTGCTTGATCTGAGATAAGGATGGCTACCCCTGCTTTTTGGGCTTCACCTGATGCATAATAGATTCTACTCCAACCTTTTACCTTTACTCTATATGTATCTCCCTGCTTTAAGTGTATTTCCTGTAAACAACATATTGTAGGGTTCTGACTTTTGGTCCAGTCTGCTAACTGTCTCTGTTTGATGGAAGAGTTCTTCCCATTCACATTTACAGTTAAAATTACTAATTCTGTATTTCTTGCCATCATATTGCCATTTTTTCCCTTGACCCCCCTGAACCCCTTCCCCAATATTTAATTTATAGACCCCACTTGTGACGCTCAGCCCTCCCTTTTTAGTATCCCTCCCCCCTCCTTCCAAGTCCCTTCCCTTTTCTTGTACCCTTCCGTTATTCCCCTTTTCCTTTTCCCTTTTCCTCTCCTCCCTTTTGATGAGGTGAGAGAGAATTCTCTGAAAAACAAATATGTCAATTATGTACTCTTTGAGCCTACTGTGATGAGATTAAGATTCACACAATGTTTCTCCCCCTCTCTAAATTCCCTCAGATGTGGTATATTTTCTATGCCTCTTCCTGGAATGTAGTTTCCCTCTTTTTATCACTCCTTCCCCTTTTTCTGATACTACTCCCTTCCCTTTACTGCTCCCCCTTTTTTATATCAGTAAAATAAAATTATCCATGCGGACTTTCTATATATCCACAACAGAGATACAATTCTCAAGAGTTCTTTTTACCTTTTTCTGTTTCTCTTCAGTCTTGTGGATGTAAATCAATTTTTTTGTTTAAGTCTGTTTTTTTTTTCTTAGAAACAAATGGAATTCCTCTGTTTCATTAAATGACCATCTTCTACCATGGAAGAAAATGCTAAACTTAGCTGGGTAGTTTATTCTTGGTTGTAATCCTTGATCTTTTGCCTTTTGGAATATCAGGTTCCAGGCCCTTCAATCTTTTAATGTGGAGGCAGCCAGATCTTTAGTGACCCTTATTGTGGCACCTTGATATTTAAATTGTTTTTTCCAGCTGCTTGCAATATTTTTTCCTTTGTTTGGTAGTTCTGCAGCTTAGCCACAATGTTCCATGGAGTTCTTTTTTTAGGATCTTTTTCAGAAGGTGTTCGATGAATTCTTTCAACACCTATTTTCCCTTCTGTTTCTATTATCTCTGGACAGTTCTCTTTGATGATTTCCTGTAAAATAGAATCTAGGCTCTTTTTTTGGTCATAGTTTTCGGGAAGTCCAATGATCCTCAGATTATCTCTCTTAGATCTATTTTCCAGGTCTATAGATTTTCCCACTAAGTATTTGACGTTATTCTCCAGCTTTTTATTTTTATTTTTTTTTTGGTTTTGTTTGACTGATTCTTGGGTTCTCAATGAATCATTCATTTCTATTTGTTCCGTCCTGATTTTTAATGAGTTATTTTCTTCATTCACATTTTTAAGTTCTTTTTATATATGCCCAATTGAGTTTTTAAATGAATTATTTTGCTCTATTGAATTTTTTTCCATTTCCCTAATTTTTTAGAGTTATTTTCTTTTTCCAATTCAGAAATTCTACTTTCTTGAGAATTTTTTATCTTTTCCAATTCAGAAATTCTACTTTCCTGTGCTTTAACCTTTTCTAATTCACAAATTTTGTTTCCCTGCATCTCCTGTGAATTCTTTATTTTTTCCAACTCAAATTTGAGGATGTTGTTACTTTCTATCATAGCTTCTCTTTCCCCATTTTTCTTCAAACTCTCTTAACTTTTTAATAGTCTCTCCTAGGAGAGAGTTATGTGATGGGAGGCAGGTATCATTCCCTTTTAGGCTGTTATCTGCTGACTCTCTGCTGTTAACTTCCTTGGGGTTGTATACCCGCTCTTTCTTTGTGTAGAAGGTGCAATTGTTCTCTTCAGCTTTTTACTCATTGTTAACAATCTGTTGGGTTCTGCCCTTGGGATAAGAAGTTTATTTATTTCTTTACCAGCTTCCTCCCAGACTGGATGGATGCAGCGGCTCCTGTGCCTGAGCTAAGAGAGAGCTCTGAGAGAGAGTTTCCCTCCCCCTCCCCGGAAATGCCTCAGAGATTATTAGCACAACTGCATTGCCCAGTGAAGGACCCCACTGTGTGTCCTAGCGATTGCCCTGAGGTTTAAGACTGAACAGCAAAAGCGACACAAATCCCAGCCAATGCGTCCCGTGGGGCGTGGATATCAGCAGCTAACTTGAAAAGCCTCTGCGCCTAAACTGGAAGTGTCTGCCCAGAAACCACGGTCCCTATTTCAAAGGTTCTGCTTCTCTGGGAATTCTGGGCTGCTAGAGTTCCACAGACTCAGGCTAAGACCAGCACTATGTGGATTAGATGTTGCCTCTGACTGTGTCCCCGCTGTTCAGGCTTAACTACCCCAAGGTGAAGCCCCGGATAGCAGAAGGTGGCTTCACAGCCCTGCCAAGATCTGTTAGGTCACTTCCAGATTGGGGTGGTTCTAGGATCTGGCTTTATGTTTTAGAGTGGCTTGATTTATCTTCTGAACTGCTGTTTTATAAGCAGAGAAGAGCTAACAGCCTGTGCCAGATTCCTCTATCTCAGTGGCTTCTCTGATCCCAGAGTTCTCCCCAGCCCAATTGGCACAATGTGCTAGCACCCAACTGTCTGTGCTGGCCTTTTTTCCTCCTCCCCTTGGAACTGACCTTTTCTGTTGAAACTCCAATTCTCTTCAGCTGGTAAGTTGTGCTTTTAATCCTTGTGGTTTCTATCAGTCCAGCGTTGGTTTTGAGGCTGATTTAACTAATTGGTAATGAGGGAAGAAGGGAGCTTACAAATTGGCATGTATCTTCTCCGCCATCTTGGCATCACCTGCCTAACATTATTTTTTAGGTAGAAGAAGCTTTTGTTTTTTATTTCAGTGTCCTCTTCTGAAGATGAATTCCATAAATATATATTTGTACATAAAATTTCTTTCCCTCTTCCTTTCCTTGCTAGGAGGTCATGAACACAGTAATTAATTGCTGGATCAGAGGAACTCCTTTCACTTTTTGAGAATAAGGAAACACATCTAGAAAGGTTAAATGATTCCTTCAAAGTTACATAGATAAGTAGCAGAGCCAAAATCAGACCTAGATCCTCAGACTACACATCCAGCAAACTAGTCACTATTTGAATCTTTGTACAGATTAGCGATTATCAGGTGGATAACCTAATGAATTCCTTGAAATCTCTTCAATCCAAGGCACCAGAGATACTCCTAGATCAGGATTCCTTGAAAGTAAATCCAAAAGAGCAGTACTTTCCTATGACAATAGTATCAAAATCTCTTTGGTTAAGTTGAGGGCAAGAGTGGTATTATGCTATGATTAAGACATACATCTAATAGATAACAGTGAGAGGAGAGATCTTAAAGAAAAGTCTATAAAATAGACAATAGTAGAGAAAATGGATTGTTGAGGAGAAATGAAATCTTTAGACTATGCAAAAAACATTTTTAAATTACATAGATAATGCTTACTAATTGGATTGAAATCCTTGTTTACCAGAGGAACTGGATTTAAGATCACATGTGAAAAACCAAGTCTAACCAAATCCTAACTTGGAAAAGAAGAAATAGGAAAAGAAAAAAAAAAGTTGTGTCTATGAGTACAGTAAAGATGGCAAGAAGTTTCAGGACTTTTCAACTGTAGGAATTTTAAAACATAAGGGCTGTGAATGGTTAATTTTCTATACTCCAGAGAGGCATGATGTGTCCCACATAAGGAAAGAGACTTACTAGGAACTATATGAGCAAAACTACAAAACTTTCCACTTTCCACACAAATAAAGTCAGATCTAACCAATTGGAAAAAGTACTCTTTTAAGTACTCTTGGATAGGTTGAGCAAACATAATAAAAATGACAATACTATCTAATCTATTTATTTAGTGCTATACCAATCAGACTCCCAAAAAACTATTTTAATGACCTAGAAAAAATAACAAAATTCATCTGGAAGAACAAAAGGTCAAGACTTTCAAGGGAACTAAAAAAAAAAAAAAAATGAAGATGGCCTAGCTGTACCAGATCTAATATAAAGTAGTGGTTACCAAAACCATTTGGTATTGGCTATGAAGTAGACAGACCAGTTTATCAGTGGAATAGGTCAGGTTCAAAGGACAAAATAGTCAATAACTTTAATAATCTAGTGTTTGACAAATCCAAAGACCCCAGATTTTGGAATAAGAATTCATTGTTTGACAAAAACTGCTAGGAAAATTGGAAATTATTATGACAGAAACTAGGCATTGACACTTAAAACCATATACCACGATAAGGTCAAAATGGGTTTGTGATCTAGGCATAAAAAATGAGATTATAAATAAGTTAGAAGAACATAGGATAGTTTACCTCTCAGATCTGTGGAGGAGGAAGGAATTTGTGACCAAAGAAGAACTAGAGATCATTATTGATCACTAAATAGAAAATTTTGATTATATCAAATTGAAAAGCTTTTGTACAAACAAAACTAATGCAGACAAGATTAGAAGGGAAGCAATAAACTGGGAAAACATTTTTAAAGTCAAAGGTTCTGATAAAGGCCTCATTTTCAAAATATATAGAGAATTGACTCTAATTTATAAGAAATCAAGCCATTCTCCAATTGATTGGTCAACAGATATGAACAATTTTCAGATGAAGAAATTGAAACTATTTCTAGCCATATGAAAAAATGCTCCAAGTCATTATTAATCAGAGAAATGCAAATTAAGACAACTCTTGAGGTACCACTACACACCTGTCAGATCAGCTAGATGACAGAAAAAATAACACTGAATGTTGGAGGGGATGTGGGAAAACTGGGACACTGATGCACTGTTGGTGGAATTGTGAATACATCCAGCCATTCTGGAGAGTGATTTGGAACTATGGTCAAAAAGTTATCAGACTGTACATAGCCTTTAATCCAGCAGTGTTACTACTGGGCTTATATCCCAAAGACATCTTAAATAAGGGAAAGGAACCTGTAAGAGCAAGAATATTTGTGGCAGCCCTCTGTGTAGTGTCCAGAAATTGGAAACTGATTGGATGTCCATCAATTGGAGAATGGCTGAATAAATTATGGTATATGAATGTTATGGAATATTATTGTTCTGTAAGGAATGATTAGCAGGATGAATACAGAGAGATGTGGAAAGACTTACATGAACTGATGATGAGTGAAATGAGCAGGACCAGGAGATCATTATATACTTCAACAACAATACTATATGATGATCAATTTTGATGGACATAGCTCTCTTCAACAATGAGATGAACCTAATCAGTTCCCATTTGTTCAATAATGAATAGAACCAGCTACATCCAGTGCAAGAACTCTGGGAAATGATTGTGAACCACTACATAGCATTCTCAATTTCTTTGTTTTTGTCCACTTGCATTTTTTATTTCCTTCAGAGGTTGTGTAACATTATTTCAATAAAGTCCGATTCTTCTTGTGCAGCAAAATAACTGTATGGATATGTATACATATATTATATTTAAGATATATTTTATATACTTTAACATATTTAACATGTATTGGTCTACCTGCCATCTGTTGGGGGAAGGAGAGGAACAATTGGAATAAAAGATTTTGCAATTGTGGAAAAAAAAAAAAAAGGAAAGAATTGTACAGTGCTAAAATCCACAAAGTTAAGATGCGTTTGAAGCTGACCTTCTCTCCTGGTGATCTGTCTAACTCTTTGTGATTCCCATTTGGGGATTGTTTGAAGGAGACTGGAATGAAGGAGACTTTTCTTCATCCAGATTTTACAAATGAGGAAAATGAGGCAAACAGGATAAAGTGACTTGCCCAGAAGCAAGAAGTGTCTAAGGTTGGACTTTGGTTCAGGTCTTCTGGACTCCAGGCTTGACTCCAGTGGGTCACCTAACTGCCTCCTTTATAAACAGTTGTAGAACAAATTAATAATTTGCAAAGCAATCCCAATTGTAGTGATGAAATAGTATAATGCCATCTCAGGTCTTTCCCATTATAATATCTTTGGTTTGATGAGATTTGTTCTCAGGTGATGGGACTATTTTGCAGAAGATAAGAGTAGCACTCTCCTGCAGACAGGCTGAGCAAAATACCCAAAAGATTGAGTAAGATTAAAATATGAGGGTCATTCATACTATATTTTTATTTAGTGATCTAACTTTGCACAAATAAAACTAAAACATGCTTCCATCATAATGAACTCAAATTATCTGTAACAAAAGAGCCATCAACTAAAATTTAAGTTGATACAAACATGGAAAGGGCAAAGCTATTCAATGTTTATTTTTCTTCTCATTTCTATTGTATGATGAAGATATTTCCTCTTACAAGAATATGGGGGAAATGTTTTCAAGTCATTCTGGAAAGCAATTTGGAACTATGACCTCAAAGACCCATGCAATGGCCAATTATATCACTACCAAGCTTACATCTCAAAGAAATTAAAGAAAGAAGAAAATATTCCTCTATGCAAAAAAATTATAGTAATTATATTATGGTAGTCAAATATTAGAAATTAGGGGACTGCCTTCCTATTAAGGAAATACAAAAGAAATTGTGGTACATGTATGTGATGGGACTTTCTAATTTAGCACTTTCCCCCCATGATGTAGCTGAATATAAGGTTGAGATGCTTGTCAAATTTAAAAATAATGAAAACTTAGAGTTACTATGCTGAATGACAGAGTTATTTCTAAAAATGTCTCAGTAGGCTTGAATGATGAGCCCTAATACAATATGAAGTTCTACACTTGAGTTCAAAAAATTGTCACAACAAATAATAAAGTGAACAATATTAAATGAAGCTGGGGAAACTTTATGAATTGAGGCAGAGTAAGGTGAGGAAAAAACAGAACTATATATAATGATAACAATGTTAAAAGAAAAACAATTTTAAAAAATATAGAACTTTAATTAATGCAATGATCATCTAAAAGAATGAAGTTAAAACATGGCACTTACTTCATGATAGAGTGGTAATGAACTTAAAATACAAAAAGAGATTAATTTTTGATATAGCTAATGTAGGAATTTATTTTACTTAATTTTATACATATGTATTGAGAGCTTTTCCTTCCTTCTCTTCTTCCTTCAACTATTATTTAAACAACTTCTCCCCCCCCCCCCCCCCCCCCCCCCCCCCCCCCCCCCCCGGCTGGGGTTAAGTGACTTGCTCAGGGACACAGCTAGGAAGTGTTAAGTGTCTGAGACCAGATTTGAACTGGGGTCCTCCTGAATTCAAGACTGGTGCTTTATCCACTGTGCCACCTAGCTGCCCTTATTATTTAAACTTAATTTATATCAGCAGAAAGCTTTATTACAGAAGGAAGAAAGCTGGATTAAGATACCAAAGCTAGTTCATTTAAAAAATCTGAATCAATGGATTCATTCTCATTATATTTTGTTTAAAGTTTGATATGATTGACTTAAACAGGAATAAGGTCATTTTAGTTGCAAATTTTCCCCATTATTTCATAACTTACTTTAGAAAACAAGAAAATTTTAGAAAACACTGTGGCCATAAATATAATGAATTATTTTTATCATAAAGTAGCCTATTTTTGATCATAGTTGTCAATAAACTCAGTAAATAGAAATATTATAAAACAGAGAAGTCAAGGCAACATGATAATTTTCAATAGCTTAATCACTAATGTCCATTTAATACTTTATTTTTTCTTTATTAAAGCTTTATTTTTCAAAACATCTGCATGGACAATTCTTCAGCATTAGCCCTTGTAAAACCTTGTGTTCCAATCTCTGCCCCCCACCCCCTGGGTGGTAAGTAGTCCAATACATGTTAAACATGGTAGAAATATATGTTAAATCCAATATATGCATACATATTTATGCAATTATCTTGCCACACAAAAAAATCAAATCAAACCAGAAAAAAAAGAGAAACAAATATAATGCAAGCAAAGAACAACAAAAAGAATGAAATGCTATGTTGTGAACCACACTCAGTTTCTGCAGTTCTCTCTCTGGGTGTAGATGGCTCTCTTCATCACCAAACAATTGGAATGTCCATTTAATATTAATCTTCATTTAATGAACATACTTCTTTTTAAGTCTCAGATCTTGTGGTTGTCTGGTCTCTGAAAACATTTTCCCTTCTTTCTGAGATTAACCTCATTTTCAGGGCAACTCTAAAAGGGACTTTTCTTTCCAGATCTCTTTCTCAGATTCTAAAAGCATTTAGAGAGATTTAATACAAATCCAATATAACTTAATACAACTTTCTAACTGAAGCCTTATGGGTTCTGATTTTATTAATAGAGTAATAAGAAAAATATCAAATTAAGAATTCATAATTCACCTGAAGCTTCAAAGAATTTAAATTGGAAAATGAAGTGTTTTTTTCCTCTTAAAATTATCAGGTAGATGCTTCAAATGGGAAAATAATTTCACCCTTTTTATAATTATCTTGGCAACTTTTCATATAAAGTACTCAATCCAATTTTGAAAACTGTATGTCATCTATTCTTTTCTAATCTCCCTCATAGGAGGATATTATTCTTATATCATATATATGAATAAAGCTACACGTTAAAGAAAATCACGGAAAATATTTCATATTCACATTCTATTAAGGTAACTTGGGTATTTCAAGAATAATTGCTTATGTGCCTTAAATCTTTAGAATCTGCTTCCATTTTACAAGTTGAAGTGCTTTAATTTGCAAACACACTTTCAATTTTTCAAACCCTAATTATAGAAATTTGTCATGAAAAGGAAATAGGAGAAATGGTTATGATGAATACGGAGAGGTCATAACAAGAGAAATAATCACTTAGTTCTGTTTTGATTCCAGAAAAAAAAAGAGAAAAACCAAATAAAGCTCCACATTATTCAAAGGGTATCAAAAGCCAAGTTCAAAATTATCTGGATGGGAAATTTTTCTGTTGAGAAAGGAAGTAGCTCAATGGTAAATTGAATCAAGAGGATCTTATCTTTACCTTCAAAAGATTATCCCCTCAATTGTTCCAAGGTCCCTGTGTGACTGTGTATTTCTTAGGTTGCTTCTCTGATGAAAAACCCTACCTTTCATTATATCAGCCATCCTCAGGGATGAGCAATGATGGAACATGGGTAACAATCTATCTATAGGTGCCCTCACACACAACTTTGTGAATGATGGTTCCTTGTACAGTGAACTAAAATGGAGTCAAACAACCATCTAAAATAAATCAAAACAATATCAAATCCTAGTCCCAGGAGATTTTTCCCTATACAGCAAAACTTCACAGATATTGTTTCCCTACTAGTCAAGGATAACATCAATTATCCTTTCTATTTGAGATTATGAATAATAGCATTAAAACAAGTATATGATAGCTCAAAGTAAATAGTTAATAATTCTTTTAAACATTTAACCTCATTCATTTAATAATCCCTAACTAAAATTCAACAGTACTAATAGTAAAAGAAGTGATATTTCAAAAATAATTATTTCTCAATTCTATAAATGATTTCTTTTTTATTTTTGTAAATATTGTTGATTGTTTTTTTATTAATTTTTATAATTATAACATTTTCTTTGACAGTACATATGCATAGGTAATTTTTTTTTTACAACATTATCCCTTGTACTCCCTTCTGTTCTGAGTTTTTCCCCTCCTTCCCTCCACGCCCTCCCCTAGATGGCAGGCATTCCCATACATATTAAATATCTTATAGTATATCCTAGGTACAATATATATGTGCAGGACCGAATTTTATTGTTGTTGTTGCAAAGGAAGGATTGTATTCGCAAGATAAAAATAATCTGGGAAGAGAAACAAAATAAAACAAAACAAACAAACAAAAAATGCTCTCAGTTTATATTCATTTCCCAGTGTTCCTTTACTGAGTGTAGCTGATTCTGTCCATCATTGATCAATTGAAATTGGATTAGCTCTTCTCTATGTTGAAGATATCCACTTCCATCAGAATACATCCTCATACAGTATCATTGTTGAAGTGTATAATGATCCCCTAGTTCTACTCGTTTCACTCAGCATCAGTTGATGTAAGTCTCTCCAAGCCTCTCTGTATTCCTCCAGTTGGTCATTTCTTACAGAACAATAATATTCCATAACATTCATATACCATAATTTACCCAACCATTCTCCAATTGATGGACATCTATTTATTTTCCAGTTTCTAGCCACTATGAAAAGGGCTGCCACAAACATTTTGGCACATACAGGTCCCTTTCCCTTCCTTAGTATTTCCTAGGGATATAAGCCCAGTAGTAGCACTGCTGGGTCAAAGAGTATGCACATTTTCATAACTTTTTGGGCATAATTCCAGATTGCTCTCCAGAATGGTTGGATTCTTTCACAACTCTACCAACAATGCATCAGGTCCCAGTTTTCCCACAGCCCCTCCAACATTCATCATTATTTGTTCCTGTCATATTAGCCAATCTGACAGGTGTGTAATGATATCTCAGAGTTGTCTTAATTTGCCTTTCTCTGATCAATAGTGATTTGGAACACTCATATGAGTGGAAATAGTTTTAATTTAATCATCTGAAAATTGTCTGTTCATATCCTTTGACCATTTATCAATTGGAGAATGGCTTGATTTCTTATAAATTAAAGTCAATTCTCTGTATATTTTGGAGATGAGGCCTTTATCAGAACCTTTAACTGTAAAAATGTTTTCCCAATTTGTTATTTCCCTTCTAATCTTGTTTGCATTAGTTTTGTTTGTGTAGAAACTTTTTAATTTGGCGTAATCAAAATTTTCTATTTTGTGATCAATAATGGTCTCTAGTTCTCTCTTGGACACAAACTCCTTTCTCCTCCACAAGTCCGAGAGGTAAACCATCCCATGTTCCTCCAATTTATTTATAATTTTGTTCTTTATGCCTAAATCTTGGACTCTTTTTGATCTTATCTTAGTATGTGGTGTTAAATGTGGGTCCATGCCTAGTTTCTGCCATACTAATTTCCAGTTTTCCCAGCAGTTTTTGTCAAATAATGAATTCTTATCCCAAGATTTGGGATCTTTGGGTTTATCAAACACTAGATTGCTGTTTTTATTCACTATCTTGCCCTGTGAACCTAACCTATGCCACTGATCAACTAGTCTATTTCTTAGCCAATACCAAATGGTTTTGGTGACTGTTGCTTTATAATACAGTTCTAGATCAGGTACAGCTAGACCAGCTTCATTTAATTTTTTTCATTACTTCCCTTGAAATTCTCGACCTTTTATTCTTCCATATGAATTCTGTTATTTTTTCTAGGTCATTAAAATAGTTTCTTGGGAGTCTGATTGGTATAGCACTAAATAAATAGATTAGTTTAGGGAGTATTGTCATCTTAATTATATTCGCTCGGCCTATCCAAGAGCACTGAATGTCTTTCCAATTATTTAAATCTGACTTCATTTTTGTGGCAAGTGTTTTGTAATTTTGCTCATATAATTCCTGACTCTCCTTTGGTAGATATATTCTCAAATATTTTATACTATCGACCGTTATTTTGAATGGAATTTCTCTTTGTATCTCTTGCTGTTGGATTGTGTTGGTAATGTATAAAAATGCTGAGGATTTATGTGGATTTATTTTGTATCCTGCAACTTTGCTAAAATTATGAATTATTTCTAATAGCTTTTTAGCAGAGTCTTTGGGATTCTCTAAGTATACCATCATGTCATCTGCAAAGAGTGATAATTTGATTTCCTCATTTCCTACTCTAATTCCTTGAATCTCTTTCTTAGCTTTTATTGCTGAGGCTAGAGTTTCTAGTACTATATTGAATAGTAATGGTGATAGTGGGCAACCTTGTTTCACTCCTGATCTTACAGGGAAAGGTTCTAGTTTATCGCCATTACATATGATGTTTACTGAAGGTTTTGAATATATGCTCCTTATTATTTTAAGGAATAGTCCATTTATTCCTACACTCTCAAACGTTTTTAGTAGGAATGGATGTTGGATTTTATCAAATGCTTTTTCTGCATCTATTGAGATGATCATATGGTTTTTATTAATTTGATTATTAATATGGTCAATTATACTAATAGTTTTCCTAATATTAAACCAGCCCTGCATTCCTGGTATGAATCCCACTTGGTCATAGTGTATTATCCTGGGGATGATTTTCTGAAGTCTTTTTGCTAATATCTTACTTAAGATTTTAGCATCAATGTTCATTAAGGAAATTGGTCTATAGTTTTCTTTCTCAGTTTTCGATCTAGCTGGTTTAGGTATCAGTACCATGTCTGTGTCATAAAAGGAATTTGGTAGTACTCCTTCAATCCCTAGTTTTTCAAATAGTTTATATAGGATTGGAGTTAGTTGTTCTTTAAATGTTTGGTAGAATTCACATGTAAATCCATCTGGTCCTGGGGATTTTTTCTTAGGAAGTTGGTTAATAGCTTGTTCTATGTCTTTTTCTGAGATGGGACTATTTAGACTACTTACTTCTTCCTCTGTTAATCTGGGCAAGCTATATTTTTGAAGGTATTCTTCCATTTCATTTAAGTTATTGAATTGATTGGCATAAAGTTGAGCAAAGTAGCTCCTAACTATTGTTCTAATTTCCTCTTCATTAGTGGTGAGTTCTCCCTTTTCATTTACAAGATTAACAATTTGCTTTTTCTCTTTCCTTTTTTTAATCAGGTTTACTAAGAGTTTGTCTATTTTGTTGGTTTTTTCATAGAACCAACTCTTAGTTTTATTAATTCAATGGTTTTTTTACTTTCAATTTTATTAATCTCACCTTTTATTTTTTGAATTTCAAGTTTTGTGTTTGTCTGGGGGTTTTTAATTTGTTCCTTTTCTAGTAATTTTAGTTGTAAGCCCAATTTGTTGGCCCTCTCTTTTTCTATTTTATGTAAGTAGGCCTGTAGAGATATAAAACTTCCCCTTATTACTGCTTTGGCTGTATCCCACACATTTTGGTATGATGTCTCATTATTGTCATTTTCTTGGGTGAAGTTATTAATTATGTCTATGACTTGCTATTTTACCCAATCATTCTTTAGTATAAAATTATTTAGTTTCCAATTATTTTTTGGTCTATTTTCCCCTGGCTTTTTGTTAAATGTAATTTTGATTGCATTGTGGTCTGAAAAGGATGCATTTACTATTTCTGCCTTACTGCATTTGATTTTGAGGTTTTTATGCCCTAGTATATGATCAATTTTTGTATAGGTTCCATGAACTGCTGAGAAGAAAGTATACTCCTTTTTGTCTCCATTTAGCTTTCACCAAAGATCTATCATATCAAACTTTTCTAGTATTCTATTTATCTTTTTGACTTCTTATTTTGTGGTTTGATTTATCTAATTCTGAGAGTGCAAGGTTGAGATCTCCCACTATTATAGTTTTGCTATTTCTTCTTGCAGTTCTCTTAATTTCTCTTTTAAGAATTTAGATGCTGCACTACTTGGTGCATACATGTTTAATATTGATACTGCTTCATTATTGATGCTACCCTTTAGCAGGATATAATGCCCTTCCTTATCTCTTTTAATTAGATCAATTTTTGTTTTTGCTTGATCTGAGATCAGGATGGCTACCCCTGCTTTTTTGGCTTTGCCTGAAGCATAGTAGATTCTGCTCTACCCTTTTACTTTTAGTTTGAATGTGTCACCCTGTTTCAGGTGTGTTTCCTGTAAACAACATATAGTAGCATTCTGACTTTTAATCCCGTCTGGTAACTGCTTCCTCTTTATGAGGGAGTTTACCCCATTCACATTTATGGTTAGAATGACTAATTCTATATTGCTTGCCATCCTCTTAACCCCTGCTTATGCTTTCTCCTTTCCTTCCCTATTACCCCCCTACCCAGTATTAAACTTGTGAACACCACTTGCTTTTCACAGCCCTCCCTTTTTAGTATCCCTCCCCCACTTTAAAGTTCCTCCCCTTATTTTACCCCTTTTCCTCACAATTTCTGTATTCCCTTCCCCTTAGCTTACTCCTTCCCTCTCACTTTTCAATGAAGTGGAAGAAGTTTCACCATAAATTGAATATGTCTATTGATACACACTATGTTCATTTCCCTCCTTTCTTTCTCTCAGATATAATAGGTTACCTTTGCCTCTTCATGAGATGTAGTACCACCACTTTACACTTTTTTATGATATAATTTCCTTTCCACCTCTAGTTTATAGGACAAATTATACATGTGTTCTTTACATATTTTTATGGGAGAAGTATAGTTCTCAAGATTTCTTTTTACCTTTTTAGAAATCTCTTGAGTTCTGTATTTGAAGACCAAACATTTTATGTAGGTCTGGTTTTTTCATCAAAAATAGATGGAATTCATTTATTTTGTTAAATGTCCATCTTCTTCCCTGGAAAACGATGCTCATTTTTGCTGGGTAAGTTATTCTTGGCTGCATACCAAGTTCCTTAGCCTTTTGGAATATCATGTTCCAGGCCCTTTGTTCTTTTAATGTGGACGCTGCTAGATCCTGGGTTATCCTTATTGTGGATCCTCCATATCTGAATTGTTTTTTTCTAGCAGCTTCCAATATCTTTTCCTTTGTCTGATGGTTCTTGAACTTGGCCACTATATTTCTTGGCGTTTTGATTTTAGAGTCCCTTTCAGTAGGTGATCGATGAATTTTTTCAATGTCTATTTTACCCTCTGTTTCCAAAATGTCTGGGCAGTTCTCTTTGATAATTTCCTCGAAAATAGTGTCCAAGCTCTTTTTTTTTCCTCACATTTTTCAGGGAGTCTGATTATTCTCAAATTGTCTCTCCTGGATCTGTTTTCCAGGTCTGTTGTCTTTCTAATAAGGTACTTGACAGTCTTTTCAATTGTTTCATTTCTCTGGTTTTGCTTGACTACCTCTTGGTTTCTCCTTGAGTCATTCATTTCTACTTGTTCCAGTCTAATTTTCAATGATGTATTTTCTTCACTCACTTTTTTTATATCTTTGTGTAATTGTCCAATTGAGTTTTTATCTTCTATGGAATTTTTTTCCATTTCATCCATTTTACTTTTTAGAGAGCTGATTTCTTTATCCAGCTCACTAATCCTGTTTTCCTTGGAGTTGTTTTTCTAATTCACTAATTTTGTTTCTCAATGATTTGATCTCTTTATCCACTCTGGATGACTTATTTAGGCTCTCTTTCCAAGCTTCCCTTTCCTTTTCCCATTTCTCTTCTAGCTCTCTTGTGAAAGCCTTTTTGATTTCCTCTATGAGGTTCTTTTGTATTGAGGAGCAGATCATATCCCCCTTAGGGGATTCCTCTGGGGACAGTCTGGTTTTAGTCTCCTCAGTATTTGAAGTCTGCTTTCTCTCCATACAAAAGCTGTCAATGGTTAGAGCCTTTTTGAATTTTTTGATCATTTTGTCAAGAGCGGAATGGAAGGAAACAAATTGACAAGAGAAACAATTGGTCTGGTTTTTTTGGGGGGATGGGGCTGGATGGTGTTAATGGGCTTCCTCTACAGACTGGGGGTAGGGCAGCAGAGAGCCACTAACAGATCAGTGATGGCTGTGCTGCCTCTGCACTCTGAGGCTCTGAGGCTCTGAGAAAGCGCTGAGTCACTCCAGGTGGGGGTGGGTAGAGACACTAGCTTTCTGGGGTTTTAATCTTCACCTCCAGTGTTTACACACTCTTCACTGCTCCTGGCTTGCTGCCAAGACTTAATATCCACACTGGGATAAAAGTCTTTTTGCAGAAACAGCAGAGATCGTACCCCTCCACCCCCCTGGTCTGAGCTGTGTGAGCTGCCTGTCTTGCTCTGGCTTGCCTGCCCTCAGTCTGTGCCCAGTCTGTTCACCCTCCCCCGAGCAAACACAGACCTTCTCTGGCAAATTTCAAGGATATCTTCTCTTGGTGATTATTTGTGGGTTTCTTTTCTGGTCAAGCATTTACTCTGAGCCTTGTCATGAAGTAAGTCCTGAGAGAAAACACGCAGCTGTCTGCCTCCACGCCGCCATCTTGGCCGGAAGTCTATAAATGATTTCTTAAAATTAATGATTATGAGATTAATGTAAACAGAATTTCACAATAAAAGAAAAATTCAGCAACATAATTAACATAATGAACCTATCCCAAACTGCAATCTAAGAATATTCAACTTGATGACTTTCTTTCTGATATAAACTTGTACAAAATAATACAAGATGCAACAGCCACATTAACATTCGATTAAATAAAGAATAACAATGATTATATAAAAATTAACATGTTAATAATGTTTACAATGAACATCACAACTTTGAGCAAAACAAGAACCCTTAAAAGAAATACAAAACATTTTTTCAAACTGAACTTACTTTCAAATACTATCTGATAGAAATAAACTTTCTAGAAAATAAAAAAGTTGACAAGTCAGTTATAAATGCAATTAATATCTTTCTTCCTTTGATTTTGCCTCTTACATTCAAATCTGATTTCACATTTCATATTGTAGATCTTTTTTACAATCTCCAGAGTAACCATATTTGGTTAAGGAAATAACAACAATAATTAAACAATTAAAACAAGCACAGATATATTTTTTATTAAAACTTTTTTATTTTCAAAACATATGCATCAATAATTTTTCAACATTGACCCTTACAAAACCTTATATTCCAAATTTTCCCCTCCTTCCCTCCACTTCCTCCCCTAGATGGCAAGTAATCCAATATATGTTAAACATGTTAAAATATATGCTAAATATAGTATATGTGTACATATTTATACCATAATCTTGCTGCACAAGAAAAGTCAGATTAAAAAGGGAAAAAATGAGAAAGAAAATGAAATGCAAGCAAACAACAACAAAAAGAGTGACAACGCTATGTTGTGAAACACACTCAGTTCCCACAGTTCTCTCTCTGGGTGTAGTTGTCTCTCTTCATCACAAGATCATTGAAACTGGCTTACATCATGTCATTGTTGGAAAGAGTGACATCCATCAGAATTATCATATAATCCTGTTGTTTACATGTATAATGATCTCCTGGTTCTTCTCATTTCACTTAGCAGAACAGATATATTTCAAAGCACATAAGGTTCATAATGGAGAACTTATATTATAGTTTTAAATAGTCTCTTATGACATTCCCTATGGATTGGAATTAAAATTTTTCCTCAAAATTTTTCTTTCAAATTCCTTATTTAATTTTCTTTGGCTTCTTTCTTCTAATTCACACCTCATCAACCTTGATCTACTTTCACTTTTCTCTTTACCTCCACAATTTCCCTTTAGTCCATCTCAATTTAATTCCTATGGTGAGATTTCACTTCATCATCCATGTTGATTTAGATAATATGTGAGGTTTTGATAATAGTAAAATAAGGATGTTCTTCAGTCTCATATTATTACGTATAATAAAGTTAAAGCAATAACAACACTAATAAAGAGAGATACCAGGGGCAAGAGTTCTAAAATAATAAGTTATTATGTCAACTATGTATTTACCGAAAACAACTTAATAGGCTGAATTAAATTTCTTTTCACATCCCTTGCCAAATATCAAATTGTTTTTAGAACTATTGAAGTGTCTATTTTAATTTCCCTGTATAATGTATCACAAGTTTAATATATACCAATATCTTTTGTGCCTCTATATAAATTTTAAACTGCAAACTCATTGCCTTTGGAAAATTTTTAAATGGATAGTTTACCTTTCCTGTGATCTTTATGGAAAATGAAGAGTATTCAACTTGTACCTCTACTAAATTCTTTCATATACGAGAGGATAAAAAGCAAAGTTTCAATCTTAACCTGGTGTGAGAATTGTGTTTTGACAGAGCAAGAAAATCTTGTGACTTTCTGATTCAATTCTTACTTTCCTTTTTAGATAAAAAACTCTTATAATAGTTTTTATTTTTTAAATCACATTCAAAGATAATTTTCAACTTCACTCATGCAAAACCTTGTGTTCCAAATTTTTCTCCCTCTCTCTCTACCTTCCCCCTCTTTTAGATATCAAGTAATCCAATATAGGTTAACTATGTGCAATTCTTCTAAACACATTTCCACATTTATTAAATCAAATCTTTCAAACAAGTGGTACTTTTTAAAACATATATTTCCACTTCCTAGTTATAATTGTCTTTATCTCTGCAATCGTCAATCTGGCCAGGATCAGGAATGCGAGAGATTGTCGTTCTGGAAATTTTGGCAAAGACATCTTTAGTATAAATTGGAAAATCATAGCTCAGTCAAAATTTAGTGTCTTCAATTAGTTTTTAATGCTACAAATTTCTGCAGACTAGGGAGTATCATCTCTCTCTCATGTGTGTTATCTCTTTTCTGTCTTCTTAACTTGATGAAACTAAGAAGAGGAGAGAATTCATTTAATGTTTTTCTTTTGACTAATCAGATTGCTGGAAAAAGATTGATCCAGGTAAACTGCTTAAGTTGTTTTCCTAAATTATACAAAATAAACCATGATAATACAAATACCAACAAAAATTCACCTAAATAAAAAATGCAGCACAATAAGGCAGATATACTTCAAACTGACGAGGTTCATTGCAGGGCAGAGTTGTGGGAACCCATTCTGGTCAGTGCAGATACTTCATAAAACAAGTTACACACCTGAAAAGTTAGACTGGCAAAAAAAAAGTTTATTGGCACTGAGAAGTCAGTTTTTACTAGGATGCTAACTTCCTCAGTGGCAAGGTCCTGACAGAAAAGTAAAAGTCTAGCAGAGAAATCCTCACAGAGAGATAAAGAGAAGTTAATGTTGAGAAAAGAGTGTTTTCTCAACAGGCAGGGGGTCCTCCCAGATCGCTATGCCAAGGAGAGGTCCCTTAGCCTGGCATAATTCTTGTTTTTGGCTGACATTGAGAAGAGAATGTGTTCTTAGCAGGCAAGGTCCTAGCAAGCTGTTTGGGACTTTCTGCAAGGTTCTATTAGGGAAATGGAGTCTGGCATTGAGAAGAGAATGTCTTCTTGGCAGGCAGCATCCTAACAAGCTGCTTGGGACTTTCTGCAAAGAGTGAGTTTAAGGAAATCTATTATATGGGTAGCTCTTGGTGGGGGTATGGAACAGCTTGAGTTGATCAGACCAGGATTTCTTTGTATGAGAATTTAGATTTTCAAAAAGATCAACGAGAGTTGATTTGCCCTTGAATAGTGTTGCTTCTCTCATCCTAGGAGAATGGGCCCTTTCTGTAGACTCTTTGGAGCCTGGAAGATCCTGATCTCTCAGCTCAAAAAGGGGACATAATTTCAGAGTGATAATTTTAAAGGGAACAGTTTCCCTCCCCCTTCAAAAGTACATTTTTGAAAAATATCTTAAAACCCTTTAAGATGATCGTATGATCTTTTGAAAACCATTTTTTTCTTTCAAACATTCTACTTCTGTTTTTTTTTTTAAATAAAGCTTTTTGTTTTCAAAACATATGCACAGATAATTTGACAACATTGATATAGAGAGCTGGAACTCTGAAAAGGTGTACTTGAATCTAAGACTGCAGCACACTTAAGGCTAATTACTTACTCAATGTGAGATAATAATTCTATATACATAATTTAGATGATATGGTGATGTGATGGCTCTCCTCACAATTGGCGCCTGCTGAATGTGTTATGGTGAGGTAATCAGAGGCAAGGATTGGAGGGCTGAGGGAGAGGATCAGAGTCTCTCTGCCATAGCATTCTCAGCAGAGAATACTTCAGGCTCTACACTCCATAGTTCAGAATCTATTTTTGACCAGCCACATGGCAGCTTGCCTGCCTCCTTCACTTCTCCTCTTAAAGACCCAAGACTTTGACTGATCCTGACTCTGACTGATCCTGAGGCCTTCCAGAGAGTTAGTCTGTACATTATACATTGACCCTTGAATAGCCTTGTGTTCCCTCCTTCCCTTGCCCCCTCCCCTAGATGGCAGGCAATCCATTATAAAAGGTTATATTTTTCAATTAAATAGCCTCTGACAAGGTAGCCTTTTCTGTTAACAATAAAAACATATTAGCAATTCCTGGGTTCAGGATGTTTGAGAGGAAGTCATTTCTGTTCGAAAACAAAGGATGTTTTGGTTTAAAGCTCACTCTTTTTTCCTTCCTCATTCATTTATGTGGCTCATGATCTCTTGAGGTGGCTCAAAAGAGAATTGAATCTAGAGTTTTTGTTAGAGTGTCTGAAGGTTATTTATTTGCTTCTTGTATTTCTGAATAATGGATTGGTTAATAGTTGTTTTTTTTCCATAGGAAAGAGCAGTTTCTTTTTTCTTTGAGACTTCCTTGAGTGAATTAGTCACCTTGAATTTAGGAATGTCTCTCTTCCATGTGGAAAAGAAGGGGGATGAAAAGGTTGATAGCCTGGCCAGGTTATAACAGATATGAGTCTTTCTTGGATAGGAAAGAGTTATGGTTAGCCTTCTAGTTTCTTTCTTTCTTTTTTAATTTTATTAAAGTTTTTTATTTACAAAACATATGTATGGGTAATTTTTCAACACTGACTCTTGCAAAACCTTCTGTTCCAACTTTTCCCCTCCTTTCTCCCACTCCCTCCCCTAGATGGCAGGTAGTCCAATTCATGTTAAATATGTTAAAATATATGTTAAATCCAATATATGAATATATATATATATACATATACATATATATATATTTTTTTTGTACAATTATCTTGCTGCACAAGTCTTCTAGTTTTAAAGGAGATCAGATCTCCTGCTATAGTGGAAGGGGGAGAAGAAGGAAAAGAATAAAAAGAAGAGAGTCCATTAAGGGATTGCAGGCATAACCCATTAAGCAAAGCTGCCCTGTCAAGGAAATAATTATATGGATAGAGTTATCTAGTAACTAATCTTAATCTTTTTAATAAAGTGTCAAATTGGGAGGTAAAATAATTTATCAATAGGATCATTTGTAGTTTTAGGAATACTATTGTTGGAACTATTTTTAAAAACAAGAATATAGATACACAAAACTCTAAAACCCTAATCTCTATGTGTAAAACCAAGGAAAGGTTACTTCTAAAGTCTATAATCAATCCCTCAGGAAACTGTCACAAAGAGTTTCCCCTCTGGAAAAACCTGGTACTCTGTCTTTTCAGAGAAAAACTGGAATTTTCCATGTTTGCTATGCCAAACTGTGAGCCTCTTACAGGGATCGCCAATAGCCTGCAAAGTGGTTGGGCCTTGCCAATCCCCCCAAAAGGGACATTTGGGAACTTGGTTGAGTTCCCCTATCTGGGATAGAATGGAAAAATGGGGGAAGGGATGGATTCCCTGTCTGTCATTAAAAAGAAGCTCTCAGCAATTAACAGATCAAATCACAAAATGAAAGCAATAACAACAACAAAAAAAAAGTATCCAACTTAGGACCCTATCTCTTTTCTCATTACAGTACTTATAAAACTAGTTAGCAAGGCTTAGAAAGTCTTTCTGTTGGAGATTTTTCCAAAATAATTACCTTGCCTACTAAGACCTACAGTTTGGACACAAAGTAAGGAATGCAATTTCTGGGCATATTTTATACAGTGAGGTCTTCTGTTCTGGGGGTTGGAGTCCTTTACTTGAGTCCCATCTGGGGCATCAACAAAATTCATGAGAGTAATACATACTCATGATATTAACATATAGTCATGAAGTAGGTTGTGGTCCCTTTAAGAAACTATATTTCCTATTGATCTGTGATTCCTTTCAGATTCCCAGCCCCCCCTGGCTGAGGCATATCCTCCCTTGACAAGTTGTCTTTCCAGGATGCCAGAGCCTTTGATTCAATTACAAATCCTGGTCAAAAAAGCATCCCTTTGAATTCCAATAGGAGATCAGGGCTTGTCCCAGCCCCCACTGGGTCTGAGCCAACTTGGGCTCTCCCAGCCCCCACTGGTTCTGATCTGCTCCAGTTGTCCCAGCCCCCACCAAGACATCCAATATAATAAGCTTCCATCAACTAAAGTCTTTGAAGATGGACCTTGGTAGCTCCCTTTTCTTCCAGGATTTTCTGTCCACTGAAAACTGCATTCTCAGCCCAAAACTCCATTTTCCATAGATCTGCTACTATAGAAGTCAGTCTCTTGGTAAACTGATTTCTATCTAACAATAAACTTTCATTTTGCAACTAATATTTCGGGAATGAGTGAATTCTTTCATGCAGCGGATTTAAAGGGGATTCTTAACAACTCTCTCATAGCCACTAACCTCTAGACCACCAGGAATCTAGACCACTCAAACAGTATCAGTTATAAAATTTACAAGAATCTGGAAGTGTGATAGGACTTGGGAAGTAGGTTGATTTGTTATTACAGAACTATAGGCGTTCTCAACTCCATGTGACTTCGATTAGATCAAAATAGGCTTTCTCCTTGGCTCATGTGTCTATCATCAATGAAACAATCATTAATGTACTATGAGAATATCATGGAGTGTTCTGTAAATTTCATGACTTAAATGAGGAATTAACTACAGAAAGTGGAACCTTAATTCACACAGAGAAGGGGAAATCTTACAAAACAAAGGACTTGGGTTCACAAGAATGAGGAAGTTAAACTCTTATTATAAAAACCAGTTTATTCATAATTCATAGAAGACTTTCCGTAAAAATCAGTCTGATTATATTGATTGAATACATTTCCCAGTTTGCATTTCTCAGTACTTGGAACATAGTTCATTTTACATAATAAGTACTTAATAAATAAATACTTATTTTTTTTCCTTTTCTCTCCCTTTTTCCATTATAATATTGCCTCTAAAAATTAATGTTAAATGAAGAGATGCTAAGACTAGCTAGCTGCCCACAATATGTTCACAAAACTAAATCCAAATGTACTATATTACAAAATGCTTTTTGAAAAATACTAATAGATATGATTACTGAGCTGTCATAATTTTTTTTTTAATTATGGAGGAAGGGAGGAGTGTAATAGTGAATGTAATAAGTAGATAAATATCCTAGTTTTCTAAAACAGTTGAATAGATTCAATAAATAGTAGGCCACCAAACTTAACTTTGATTCCTGAAAAAAAATTAAAGCATATTATTAAAGATCTATTTTGTGATTATTTTAAAAAGTTTGTGTCAATCACTATGACTGCCTTTATCAAGAAGTTATATCAAATTTAAAGTTTCCTTTTTTGGCATACTGGCTATGTTGGAACAACTACAGGTACAGGTCTAGTGATAGGTTATTCTTTGTTTGGAAATCAGCCCAGATAAATTTGGGAAGATTCACAGTATCACCATGTTGGATGCAGAGGATTCAATCTTTTGTGTTGGGTATCAATGCTCACATCTACAAAATCACAAATCCTTCAAGTATAGAAGTATTACTAGATCAAGAATTATCATTGTCGGAGTATACAGTTATTCTTTCCACACTGTGGGGTTTAGGGGAATGATGGCCCCATATCTGGAAAATCTGCATAAAAATTTTTGGCTCTTCCTTTGTATCCGACAAGTTGAATTTTTTGCATCATCTGCCAGCCTTCATGTATCATCTACATATTTCACAAAACTCCCTAAAAATTCCCATTTAATTTCTTTTGCTGACCCACAATATATTGAAACTACAAAGGGGAAAGCCAAAATGTGAAAGGGATAACTATACTTGGATTTAGGCAAAACATTTGACAGTGATAGTGATAGAAGAATGATTGTAGCAATCACTCTAATAATATTCTTGTAGACAAGATGGAGGAAATGAGGCTCAATGATGTTACTTCTAGGCAATTGCTCTTGGCACTATGTTATATAACAGTGACTTAAGTGAATGCATAAATGGTATGTTTGATCAATTTGCAGATAATGAAAAGCTAGGAGAAACAACTACAATGTTGAATTACTGCACCAAAATTCCAAGATACTTTAGATTACAATGATAGTACTTAATAAAATAAAATTTAATAGGGATAAATAAAATGCTTGGGTTTCAAAAATTAATTGTATCCAGTACAGGAGGAATCCTAACTAAAGCTATTCCACCTTTGGAATAATTTTTATTAACTTCTAACTGGAAATTTGCCATTTTTTTCAATTATTTTTTTTTAATTCTTATTCTAAGAATTCTATAGATCTCACTAGACTGCCAAGGATATATATTACAAAAAAATAGGTAAAGAATTTCTGATTTACAACATTTTTCTACCAGTCCATGGTCTATGATGTAGGTTCAGTCTAAACCACCACCTCCCCTCAGGTCATCATTCCTAGTGCTGATAGAAAAACAGGATAAATAAATCTCCTGATAGAGAGATTGATTCTGGACATCCCTTGAGAATCTCCATCTCCAGGCACAGAAAAGAATGCACTGAGCTTTAAAACATAGTCTCTATATTTTGCTGCACCAAGATCATTTCATTTATAGCATTGTTTTAATAAGATTGCAAAGACTGAAAAACTGAAGGGGAAAAAAATCCACACTCAGATTTCATGATCAAAAACAATCAAATTATCTTGGAGACTAAAGAAATAAAGAGCTAGAAACAAAATTTAATAGACAACAATTACAATTGACCTTTGACTAGTAATTTTGGCCTCAATTTCTCATTGTCCCAGGGGGCAATTTAGTGTCTCAAACTACTGTAAACAATGTCTAGAGGAAATATTTGCTTCATAGAAACATTTATGATTTTTTTTTCTTCTTTTTCCTGAACCATAATCTTAAAGTGATATTCTGACTATAGTACATTGCACACATACAATCTAACAATCTATTGATCAACCTACATATTCTATACCTATTATCCATTTATTAAAAATGTGTATGTATATATGCATACATAAACATAAAGTATATATATTTCTATATAGAGATATTTAATATGTATATGAGTATATATATATGAATGTATAAATATACAACTTGTCTATAAAACAGAAACAATTATATCTCCCAGAGTTGTGATAATGAGATAATATTAATAAAGCACCTTGTAAAATTCCATGTGTAATATAAATGATTCATATAATTTTCATACAATTTGCTTTATAGCACATATATACATATATGTATATGTACATACAAAAATAATAATCTGTTTTGGAAAATATATTTATAAGTATAAATATTAACATTATAGAAAATGCATTATTTTGATTTATTTCTAATTCTGAGTTATGCTTTCATTTGTTTGACTTCATTTTATATATGTTTCCAACATATTTAATCACCACATTTTAGGAATGATATAGTTATCTGAACAAAGCAACCATGAAGTGCCATATAAAGATGTGTTGAAGAAATTAGGTGTATTTAGCCTAAAGAAGAAAAATGTGGTGGGCGTGGAGGGAGACATTTGTTTTCAAGTACTTGAAGATCAGTAATGTGAAAAACAGATCAGATTTGTTTTGCTTGGCCTCAGAAAGCAGGATTTTCTAAGAAAATAAAAACTTTCCAGTATTTAAATTAATCAATCTAAAAAAAAAAAAACAGGTTCACTTTTATTTGAAGTCTTCATGCAAGGCCTATATGGCAAGTTATCAGATAATTTATATGGGTAGACTCCTTTTAAGCTATAAGTTAAAAGAAATGGTCACTGAGATGTCAACCAAAAGTCTGCGAAATATAGGAAAGCTCTATAAGGAATTCCTGTTGTGAAAACTCTCGCTAAAAACAAACATCAGGTCCTGTCTTTTGTATTATTGTTCAATTGTCTTTCAGTCATGTTTGACTCTGTGACCTGATTTGGGGGTTTCTTGACAAAAATACTGGAATGGTTTGCCATTTCCTTTTCCAGATCATTTTAAAGATGAGGAAACAGAGGCAGACAGGGTTAAATGACTTGCCCATGGTCAAACAGCTAGCAAGTATAGGGGGATGATTTTGAATTGAGGAAGATGAAGCTTCCTGATTCCAGGACAAGCATTCTATCCACTAAGCTGCCTAACTGTCCCACCTGGGTAATACTTAGTAAATAAGTCCTAGAGAGTAGTTTGAAGCACATAAAGGTTTAGCTATTTTTCCTAAAGTCACAGAAATAAGAATATAGAATTTTAACCTAGTTCTTAGTTCCGATTTCATTGCCTCTTGGCTTCACATTGTTCTGGGAAAACATTCAATAAAGTAAAATGTCAGAAATGATTTCTAGTTTGGAAGTCAGATGGAATTTCTTCTTATCTCCTACCTAACATGATGTTTAACATAAATCAGTTAGCTAATGTCTTTCAGTTGTCTTCAGCAGTAGACTTATGTACATTGACACTAGGTTTCTATTAAGTCATAACAAGCTCATTTTTTTCTTCTGAATGGTTTCTATTTAATTGATGACTGCTGTCTTCACGCTTAGTACATCAAAATAGTATTTGTAGAGCCTCATAATGCTATAAATTGTGTTCGTGCTTACTCTTTTGTCCCTAAAGCTAATTTGCTAAATATTTTTAATATCCTTTTAATGTAGTAATTGCTATCTTAATAAGACCATTCAATAAACAAACCATTATTGGACTTAGTACAGACTTGTCAATAAAATTACATTACACTAATATATAATTTGATGGGTTTTGGTAGACTTTTAGCTGGTTAACAGATGCCAATGTATATCCCCAAACTAAACATTATCTGCATAAATGCTACACTTCCAAGGAAGAGAGAAAATTTCTCCTAATATATAAGGAGGAGGAGGAGGAAGATGACTCCTCATTTATATAATGTTTTAAGTCTTAGAAAGTGTTATAACATTTAATCCTTCCTAAAATCTTGTGAGGTAGGTAATGAAACTATTATAATCACGGTTAAAATGAAGAAACTGAGGTAATGAGTTTTAAAGTCATGTAACTACAAAGTAGCAGAATCAGGATTTTAGCCTGTGTTACCCAATTATTAATCTGCTGTCCTTTCCTCATTATAATCTATTTCTCAAAAAAAAACCACCCTTACATATTTCCACATATGATTTTCAAAAAGTGAAAAATGTCCATCAGTTGAAAAAGGAGATGAGGCATAAAATTTTTTATTTTCAAATTCAAATTCAAATGTCCATGTCCTTATAACCACAACTAATAATCAGTCGAAAGCCATAGGTAAGTCAAGAATATTTATTATAGGAAAATTCCATAATATCCTATTCAGTCTTGGACTCAACAGTTGAACTCATGTGAACAGTTGAGATCACTAAGAAAAAAGATAAAGTAGAAAAGTATCCAGAACAGAGCCTCAAGGAATACTCTCAATATAGGGGGTTGTGGTATGAATAAAAGTTAATCAAATAGGACACAGTACAGACATAGAGAGTGTAGGTTAGAGAACCAGGAGGAAACAATATCAGGAAAACACAAGAAAGGAGATGGTTTCCAGGAAGAGGGGAGTCATAAATATCAAAAGCTGTAGTGTGGTCAAAAAGAATAAGCTCTGAGAAAAGATAAGGCATTTGGGAATTAAAAGATCATTAAAGGACTTTCGAATCAGCTAATATAATGGAGGATTAAAACTTTCATCCTCATGACTTCTGCAAAGTAAGAATAATAAATAAAAAATCAATCAATCTCAAGGATCACCATCACTCAAGACACAGCAAGAAACCTTACAGCCTAATGAACTAGTTGCTCTTCCCTGAGGTGTTACCTATGTGACACTATGTGACCTCTCTTCCACCAGCTACTACATTCTGCTTGAAATGAGACTCAACCCTGTCCCATCTCCTCTCTAAAGTGTGGAAAACCAGAAGGTAGAGGTTTCTCTGTCTGAGAATCTGGTATGGCAGCATTCGATTGCAATAGACCTCAAACAAACAAAGAAACAAAAAAATAAAATAAAGGGGTGTGTGTGTGTGTGTGTGTGTGTGTGTGTGTGTGTGTGTGTGTGTGTGTGTGTGTGTGAATATATCAGACCTAAAGCAAACACAAGTGAAATTTAGATGGAGTCAATTCTGTCTCCTCACCCCTCCACTTCCCAAAAAAGGCTTTTAGGGCATAAACTGAAGCTGGGGAAACATGAATGAACAAGCACAGAAGGAAGCTGAGACCACTAAGTGATTCCAGTCAGTCTCTCCTTAAACACAGAGATTAGGTTCTGTCCTTTCAATAGGAAATTTCAGGCAGACACAGTATAAATTAGAATTTATAATTAGAAATTAATTCTCATTTTTATTTTTGCCAATTTGGAAGCTTGTCTCTTTCCTCTTCCCTTCTGCCCAAGCACATCAGGCATATTTGCTTCCCTTTTTCTGGAAATTTTAACTGCTTTAGGGTTCAGAGGATCCACATTTCTGCAGATAGTGTAAAGAATACTAGAGCTAATTATCAAGACACCTAGGTTTTGGCCTCCAACAAATGTGCCTTGTTTACTTTGCAAGTATACTACTAAATCTTAGGTTAATCAATTAATCTTTTGTGAATGAATTTTCTGTTCTGTTTAACTAGGCAGGTAAAACTTACCCCACCTCCTTTGCAAGGTTTTTATGAGGATAAAATGAGGTATGTGCAGAATAAAATTGAAAATGATCCAGTGCCATGCAAATGTGACAATAATAATGAAGCATGAGGAACTTACCCAGATGAAAGGCAGCTACAAAAAATATAGGTTATATCTGGTCATCTAGTTGTCTTTCTGCTTGCTTCTGATTTTCTACAGAAGGCTGCCATATTTCAGACACTTATTGTTTGCTTACTATAATCACTACACCAACCTAAATGGAATAAAACAATCACAAAATAATCAAAAGTGAGTGTTGTAAAATTACAAAAAATAAGTATGCTTGAATTAAACTGATATGTTTCATATCAAATATCAACTGTTATAGAGAAATCAAGAAGAATGAGGATTTAAAAATGACTGATGTGTACAAGTGTGACATATTACATTTATTTAGACTTTTGTGGTATATTGATCAGTTTTGCTGCTTTTTTTGTCTTAAAACATCATTTGGAGTGGAAAAGGAGGATATTAGGGAAATTTTTGTGGTATAAATAAAAGATCAATAAAATACAATTTAAAAATTAGGGAAAAGATAAAAAGTGTCCTTTTATTATGGCTTTTTATTTCAAGATATATGCATGGGTAATTTTTCAGCATTGACAATTGCAAAACTTTCTATTCTAATTTTTCTCCTCTTTCCCCTCACTCCCTCCTCCAGATGGCAAACCAATACATGTTAAATATGTTAAAGTATATGTTAAATACAATATATGTATACACGTCCATACAGTTATTTTGCTGCACAAGAAGAATCAGACTTTGAAATAGTGTATAGTTAACCTGTGAAGGAAATAAAAAATGCAGGCAGACAAAAATAGAGGGTTTGGGAATTCATTTCCTAGAGCTTTTGCTGGATGTAGCTGGTTCAATTCATTACTGCTCTATTGGAACTGATTTGGTTCATCTCATTGTTGGAGAGGGCCTCGTCCATCAAAATTGATCATCATATAGTATTGTTGTTGAAGTATGTAATGATCTCTTGGTTCTACTCACTTCACTCAGCATCAGTTCATGTAAGTCTCTTCAAGCCTCTCTGTATTCATCCTGTTGGTCATTTCTTACAGAACATACTCCATAATATTCATATACACAATTTATTCAGCCATTCTCCAATTGATGGGCATCCAATCAGTTTCCAGTTTCTGGTAACTACAAAGAGTGCTGCCATAAACATTCTTGCACGTACAGGTCCCTTTCCCTTCTTTAGTATTTCTTTGGGATATAAGCCCAGTAGTAACATAACTGGATCATTGCACAGTCTGATAACTTTTTGAGCATAGTTCCAAATTGCTCTCCAGAATGGCTGGATGCATTCACAATTCCACCAACAATGTATCAGTGTCCCAGTTTTCCCACATCCCCTCCAACATTCAGTATTATCTTTCTCTGTCATTCTAGATAATCTGACAGGTATGTAGTAGTATCTCAGAGTTGTCTTAATTTGCACTCTGTACTTCAAAACAAAACCATGTACTTTCAGCTGCTGGCTAAGAACCTGGATTTCCTTTCAGAGCTTGGAGTCTTTTTGTTTTAGAATTGACTCTAAAACTTTTCTTCCACTGTGGAAGAAAAACTTCACCCCAGGAAGTTTCCCTCTTCCTTTTGGGTGTTGTCTTTTTCCAGTACAATGCAAACTCCTTCAGAGCAATGATAATTTTTCTTTTTATCATTTTACTTGGATCTCTACTTAGTTAAGTGTCTGGCACTGTACTAGTGTTTAATAAATTCTGATTTTCTTCTTCCTAAAAGTTGATTTATTTACTATATTTATTAGCTGTGTGATCCTGATCATGTCACTTAACTCTGTTTGCCCCAGTTTCTTGATCTATAAAAATGAGCTGGAGATCGAAATAGCAAACTCTAGTATCTTTGCCTAGAAAACACTAAATGTGGTCACAAAGAGTTGGATATGACTGAAATAACTGAACAACAATAAATAAAATCTGCAAATAATATATTATAGTAGCTCACGTCTTTACTATTATACAATTGGTTGAAAGATTTAGAGAATACAAAATTCCACTATCATTATATGCTGACTGCTAAAAACTAATTTGATTGATTTCAGATATGCAGATAATATCACTCTGATGGCAAAAAGTGAGGAAGATTTAAGAATCCACTTGATGAGGGTGAAAGAGGAGAATGTAAAATTTGGCTTGAAGTTTAAATAAAATATAAAAAACTAAGATCTTGGCAACTATTCCCCTCACTTCCTGGCAAATCGAGAGGAAAGAAATAGAAGCAGTGTCAGTTTTTATATTCTTGAGCTCAAAGATCACTGTAGATGATGCCTGCAGCCATGAAATTTAAAGATGCTTGTCCCTTCTAAGGAGAGCCACGGCAAATCTGGATAGCATACTAAGAAGCAGAGACATCATCTCATGAATAAAGGTCCATATAGTCAAAGGTATATATGGTTTTTCTAAGAGAGTTGGATTGTGAGAAAAGCTGAGCACTGCAGAATCAACAGTTCTGAATTATGTGCTGGGGAAAACTTTTCTGATACCCTTGAACAGTAAGAAGATCAAATTAGTCAATTTGTAAAAGAAATTAATTCAGGTTATTCTTTGGAAGGGCAATTACTGAAACTGAAGCTTAAATACTTTGGCCATATAACAAGAAAATGGAACTCATTAAAGAAACACCCCTGGTGTTGGGAAAGATTGAAGTTAAAAGGAAAAGGGGATGGCAAACAATGAATGTCATGAAAATAATGGACTTGGATAGACTTTGAGAGATAGTAGAGGATAGTAGGGTCTGCTATGTTATGGTCCATGGAATCATGAACAGTTGTTTACAACTGAAGAACTGAACAACACCATACCAAAAATTGATTAACAAAGGAAAAATACAACTTTGAAGATTTTTCTTTCATAAGAAACAATGAGCAGGGTTGAGAATCAAAAGTTAGAGAGGAGGCTGGATTCTAACTTTTTCAACTTTTAATGACCCTAACTTTCTCCTGAAATATCAGTTCATTTTTTAATATTTCTTTCAATAATATTTTATGACAAAATGGTAAAAAATTACAATCTTTGAATAATTGAAATTGAAGATCACCCAGAGGGAATTGGGGAGATGAATTGTAGGTATGAACAAGCTAAAGCCCAGTGTGAACAAAACATTAAAAGGAAAAGGGAACAAACCAGAAGTCATCAAAGTCCTACATCTCTGCTTAGATATCTCCCCATTATATATATAAAAACTTTCACCCAAAATCTGTCTTCTAAACTTTGCTATTTGTGTTAAAGTTGGTACCATCCTCTAATTCATCTAGGAATGAGAAAAATATTGTTACTGATATAGACTCTCTGAAGTCTTAAAGAAAAGAGTTAAAGGAATGAAGGTGTAATGTGGAAAAAATTTGAAATATTCACTGTGGAAAATGTGAAAAGAAACCAATAATTAATAGAAGAATGAAGAAATGAATGGATAGCAATAAAGTCTGACGTGAGCTTATACTATGCTCAGAGTAGTTATATGTGTTCATTGATTTGCAAGGTATAACTAGAGTAGAGAAGAATGAAGATGAGAATTGTCTTTGGTAGAGAATGAGTAGAAAAGAGAGGTAAGAAGACAGATTAGTGAAGGACCCTAGGGCTATCTATCATTAGCTTCCTGTTAAAACAATTGAACATTGGTTTTAGTTTAGATAATAATGCACTTGAGGTTAAAAAAAATGTGATCATGGACTGAGAGAATCAAAAGAAACCAAATTAGAGGTCATAATAAAAATTAAAAATCAGATTCAATAAGCAGAAAGGGAAAGTGAAAGGATCAGAGATTAAGACCTTGAAAGGAGAATGGTTTTTATAAATGTATTTTATGGATATATTTTATTTTTACATGACCTACATCTCCCAATGCATCTTTCATCTTTCCACCTATAGACTCTGAACCCTTATAATAATTTAAAATATATAAAAAGAAAGAAAAAGTGCTTTAGCAAAAATAACAAGCAGATTTTTAAAAGTCTAGCATAATATATGGTATTCCACATAGCATTTTTAGGAGCTATATTGATCATTTGATCATTATAATTTTGCAGAATCAATTTGCATCATTTTTTCTCCATTTACATTGTGTTCATTGTGCATATCTACTTCCTTTGCTTTGTATGAGTTCACATTAGTCTGTCCATGCTTCTCTGTAATTATCATATTTATAATTTCTTACAGAACAGTAATATTCCATTATATCTACTTTGTTCCCATGGTTTTTCTGTTGTAAAAAAAGACTTCTATATTTTGGTACATTATAGAGACTATTTTTTAGGTGGGGCCATTCTAAATATGAGTTAGCTGTAGATGGATTGCTGGATAGCTGAAGAGAACTCTCAGGTCTTGTCTTTGCTGAGGCAATACTTCTTACTTAGATCCTTGAAGTTACAATCATAAATACAATAAAAAATTCTTAACAGACTGTTCTGAACATATGACTGGAATGGTAATTCTGAAAAATCTAATATTACAATAAATTTTACTGAAACATGGAAGAAAGGATACCTAAAGAAAGGAAAAGTCATCAATGGGAAGCAATAAACAAGAAGAGAATCAAAAGCACATGGTCTCAGATATCTATCTACAAAAGAAAATAGATACAAATGAATTAAAGATTCTCAGATAAGGAATCAAGTTTCAACTCACAAATGTCACTAAAATATCTTTCAAAGGGATTCATCAGTGGAATTTAATTTTGGAAAGGCATGTCTCACAAAAAAAAGGAGCAGAAAAAGGAAAGCAGTAGAGTCGTAAAATATATGAGTAACATATTTTTTTTCCCCTGAGTCTGGGGTTAAGTAACTTACCCAGGGTCACACAGCTAGGCAGTGTTAAATGTCTGAGATCAGATTTGAACTCGGGTCCTCCTGAATTCAGGGCTGGTGCTCTATCCACTGGGCCACCTAGCTGCCCCAAGTAACATATTTTAATAAGGAAGTCCACAAATTTGATGGATGAAAACATGGTGGAGAGTGTTTAGGAAAGGATCAATATCAGTAATACTGTTCATCAAAACAATGTGGTATAATGTAAAGAAGTCTGGATTTTTGGTCAAAGAAGTAAGAATTCTTGTTCTGCCAGGTCACTATTTGTATGATCTTGAACAACTCATATAACTTCTCTGTGCCTTATCTATAAAATGACTTCTACGTGATTTCTCAAGCATCTTCCAATGTTAAATTTATAATCTTTGTATAACACAAACTCCCTGGGCAAAAGAATAAATTAGATTAATTTGGAAATTTAAGAAATATATCATAGAAACATGTTATTATACCTAGAATTCTGCTGGACTACTCTCTTGGTGAAAAGCAAACAAGTCAATAAATTTTTGATTTACTTATGCAATAGCTTCATTCTTCAAAAAATAGAGAGAATTACAAGAGAAAATATTATTTTGAACCTTATTCTGACTAAGAAGAAGGAATTAGTAGTCCTATTCTTCTCTGATCAGATCACATTTAGAATACTTTGTTCATTCTGAGCACTAAATTTTTGGAAAACAATAATAAAGTGAAAGAGGCCTGTATGAATTGATGCAGAGTGAAAGAAACAGAACCAGGTGAACAATTTATATAACAATATTGTAAAAATAATTTTGAAAGATGTGAGTACTCTCATCAATGCAATGATTAATCATGATTTCAGAGGACAAAGACGCAGATTGATACATAGATAGTTTAGAATATGGACAACATGGAAATTTATTTGCTTAATTATACATATTTGTTAATGAAGTTGTATTTTCATTTTTTTCCCTTTGGGAAGGGGAAAATAGGTTTTGTTTTTTTTAATTATAAGTAAAGACACTTTTCATGTCTTCCCTTCTCAAATTTAACTATTCTCCTATCTTTCAACCAATACTCCTATGAAATGGTTTCCACACTCTTTTATTACCCTGGTTAGCCTCCTCTGGACATTTTCAGCTTGTGATTATTCCTACAGAAGAAAAGATACAGTTGGGCAAGATCAGAAAAAAGAAAGATTGACCTGGACTGGAATAGTTGAGAAAATTTCCTAAGGGACATGAAACATTATAAGATGGACCTTAAAAAATAGGTAGAATTTTAAAAGGCAGAGGAAAACAGAGAACAGTCACTGCAGGACAAAGAGAAGGTGGTAAACAAAAGTTCAAAAGGAGGTGGAGGATGGCATTTTGCATGCCTAGTGGCTAAGTGTAACTAAAGTAGAGAGCTACTGCTAGGGAAAAGGAGTTAAATTTGTTAAAGAGATCTAATTATGAAGAAGCCTGAAAGTCATTCTAATATTTATGTTAAGAGTAAAATTAGAAAGTCACTGAAAATTTCTGAGCAGAACAGTAATGATCAAAGGGTTTCTGAGTAGGGGGGTATTAATAAAAGAGAGGGTTTAAAGAAAACTGGTATAGAACTGATTAGAGATGGGGAGAAGAGCTCTGATGCTAATACAACAGTCCAGGCAAGAGGGTAATAAGGGTCTTGATTAGGGTTGTGGCAGTAGGAGGCTCTTTGGGTCTCTAACATCAAAGGCACCATGAGCTGTAAATATAAAGATACAATCTGTCGAGCTAGTCTCTTCCCTTAGCCTAAGTTACTCCCCAGTGGTAACTTAGGCACTGGGCCTACTGGGATGCTACTTAGTAAATGAGCATTTCAGTGTATCCTGAAGGTAATGAAGCTTCCAAAGGTGCCTAACTTACCATTAGGGAGTAGTTGAGGCACCGAGAGAATCTGGCTCAATACATTATTCTGGATCTATATTTATGTTCATGGCTTACAAAGTGCTGAGGGGCCCTTAGGGATGAAAGAAGCAGCATGAAGCTAAGAAAATATTATTAAATAGATTTATTTTTGGTTGCTAAAGTAGTGCAATGCCCTCTGGAGAACCACTGAAGGAGAATGAATTATTTCCTGCAGCCCCAGCACTTGTCTTTTTAAGAGTCTCTCATTGAACCCCTGGTGCCCTCCCTAATAGTTTCAGCTAATCCTGTTGCTATAGTTACTCCAATTAATTATATGCTTAACTAGCCTTACTAGTACATGCTAGCAATTCAATTAAAATCTGATTTTATTCTTCTTTGAAATTCAAGGCTTTTTCAGCCTTCAGCTCATGAAACTGCTTATGATGGGGATAGAAAGGGTCTCAGAGGTCATTCAATTCTTTTCCCTGTGGTATCTTTTCCCAGAACTTGATGGTGAGGAACAGTTTACCCTGAAAGAGACCTTGATCTTCCCACTAAAATACAAGAGCCATAGTATTAAGGAGATTTGAACCCAACAGCTGATTCAGTCATGAAACTCTATAAAACTGTACCCAGTGGGGATAAATCTAGTGTGAGTGGGTTTTTTTTCTTCCCTTCTTCATTTTAATAATGTATTTAAATTGAAAATGGAGATACACAGAATTCCTAAATTATTGGCTCTGATTTACCATTGTTTGGAAGTCAATCAGTATTATGAGTAGACACAGCACCTGTGCCTTATAAAAGAGGCTTCCCTTTTGGGCCATAGAAACTAGAGAGAACATAGACAGTATTAAAAAACCACTTAAGAACTTCATGGGATCTTCAGCCTCTAGAGAAAAAGTAGAAAAACTTAGTTACAATGTTTTAGTTGGAAGTACCATACTAATCAATTCACAGTTCCACAATTCCTAAAACTGGATGGAAGGAGGCTACTTATATCAGAACACCAAGCAATATTAGCCAGTATGGAATATTAAAGCTGGAAGAAACAATCCCAAAGATCATTGAATCTAACCTTCACACTTTGCAAATTAGGAGACAGATGAAGAGAAGCCCAAGGTTACACAGTTGGCAATAAAGCCAGGACTACAATTGCTCAGATCACTTCACTTTTAATTCTGTTCCTTCCACCATACTACACAAATTAGAGTATATTTGAATCAACACATATTTGTCTCTCCCTTTGTTGTCTCCATTTAAAAAATACTTTATCTCACTCCTTCGGTCTTCAAAATTTTAGAAATTCTGTACAGTTCTCTTTTCTCTCTATTCCCTTGACTGTTCAGCCAGGTAGCATCTCTAATTCAAATTCAAAAGACTGAGTATAATTTTAACATGACAGGAGGACACTCGGAGAGTTTCTCATGAAACTGGAAATGTGCTAAGGCTCCTTCTGATGAAACATTTTCTCTACCTTTCTAAAGAATATGCACTACCAGCATTTTTTGTTGTTTCTTTGGTGCTTATGAAGGAGTAGGATATAGATGGATTGTTGCTACTTATTTATTTGAATTATACTAGATTTTTGTAATCACAAATATTGCTTGAAACAAATGGGGCTTAGACATTTAAAAATTTTATTAATATTGCACAAAGTCATCAATTTCATTTTCTTCCACAGTCCAGTGATCTTTCATTTGAACTTCACCACTGGCTTCCCCTAATTTGAGACTCTCTCCCATACCTTCCAGTCCAAAAATGTTGTCAGACAAAAGTTACTAAAGCAGAGTTCTAATCATGCTCTTCTCTTGTCCCCAAACTCACTGACAACCTTTTGTTAACTTGTTCAAAGTCCAGACTCCTTAATCTAACAAATAAACATCTTATGTTATCTTGCTTGAACCTATCTTTCTAGACATTGTCTCCCATTTCCCATCTGTACTTTAGTTTCACTTATTCTATAATTATATAATAATATTCTTAGAATAAAACTCTGAGTGGAGGCAAAGAAATGAAGTAACAAAATGGTCTTTTGGAAGCAGCCTCATAATCAAATCCCAATCTGTATGAATTTACAGTTTGGTCAGAGAGGAATTTAGATGTGGTTTAGACATAAAATATTATGGACTAGAGAATAGCATAAAGAACAAAACGGTCAGCCATGTCAAAAGTTGGGGGAAAGCCAAAAAGAATGGAGAATGAGAGGTAGAGCCAAGATGGCAGCATAAAGGCAGGGACTTGCCCAACCTCTTCCCCAAACTCCTTTAATGACTCTAAACAAATTTTAAAGCATCAGAACACCCAAAAAAGATTGAATGGAATATTTTCCAGTTGAAGGCAACTTAGAAGAAAGGTTTTGTGAACCGAGGGTGGGAGTCTTGGGACAGGACATACTGGCACAGTCCAGGACTCAGCTCCACCCCCAGTCCTGGGACAGGTCCAATTTATGAATCAACAGCAGTACTGGAGGTTTCTGGACGGATCAACCCAGGGACACTAGGAAGCATTCAGAGGGTCAATGGAGAAGGTCTGTGACAACAGAATGGAGTCTGGTGTTCAATTCCAGCACAGCCTTGATCAGTGGAGTTCCAGCCCCAGGCAGCACATTAGATCTTACAGCTATGGAGGCAGGGACACACCTTATGACACCAGGACAGAAAATAGTGCTTGTGGTCAGATTCCTAGAAGGATGTCTGAAAACAGCTGCACAACACTCCTGTTTGGGACCGAATACCCTCTCCTAGGAAGCAGAGCCCTACTTTAACAAAGAGTTGAAAACTGAGTAATAAACTAGGAAAATGAGTAGAAAACAAAACAAAACAAAAAAGTTTCTGATCATTGAAAGTTGGTGACAAGGAGGATCAAAATATACATTCAGAAGATGTTAATGAAGTTAAAACTTCTACATCCAAAGCCTTCAAGAAAAAAGAAGAATTAGGCTCAGGCCATGGAAGAACTGAAAAGGACTTTGAAAATCAAGTAAGAGAAAGAAGGAAAATTAGAGAAAGAATGGAGAGAGGTGCAAAAAGAAATACAAAAAACTAATAAGGAGAAGAATACCTTAAAAAGCAAAATTGGCAATTGGGAAACAAGGAACAAAAGCTCACTGAAGAAAATAATTCTTTAAAAAATAGAATTGAGCAAATGCAAGCTAATAACTTTAGGAGAAATCAAACTACAATAAAACAAAAACCCCCAAAAAGGAAAAAAAAAATAGAAAAAAAAGTGAACTATCTCATTGGAAAAACAATTGACTTGGAAAATAGATCCAGGAGAGATAATTTTAAAATTATTGATCCACCTGAAAGTCATGATAAAAAAAGAACATGGACATCATCTTTCAAGAAATTATCAAGGAAAACTGTCTATATTCTAGAACTAGAAGGTAAAATAGAAGTTGAAAGAATACACTGATCACCTTTTGAAAGAGATAACAAAATAAAAACTCCCAGGAATATTATCCCAGCCAAATTCCAGAACTCCCAGGTCAAGAAGAAAATATTGCAAGCATACAGAGAGAAAAAATTAAAATATAGTGAAGCCACAGTCAGAATAACACAAGATTTAGCAGCTTTTACATTAAAGCACTGGAGGACTTGGAACATATTCTGAAGAGCAATGGGGCTAGAATTGCAAACAAGAATCACCAACTCAACAACCTGAGTATAATCCTTCAGAGGAAAAGGTAGTCATTCAGTGAAACAGAATTTTCAAGTGTTCATGATGAAAAAGACCAGAGCTGAATCGAAAATTTGATTTTCACATACAGGACTCTGGAGAATATTAGGAGGAATCCAGAAAGTGATATCATAAAGGAGTTACTAAGGTTTATCTGTTTACATTCCTATGTGGGAGGATGATACTTGTAATTCATTAGAATGTTATTATTATGGTACTTAGAAGGCATATATAAACAAAGGACACAGATGTGAGGGTGTGACTTGAATATGAAGGAGTAATATTTTTTTAAATGATGAAATTAAGGGGTAAGAGAGAAATGCACTGAGAGAAAGGGAAAGGGAGAAGTGGAATGGTGAAAATTATCTGCCATAAAAAAAAAGAGGCAAGAAAAAGCTTTATACAGTGAGGGGAAGAAGAAGTAGAAGGTAAGTGAATGAACCTTGCTCTCATCAAAATTGGCTCAAATAGGAAATAACATAAGATATTCAATAGGGATATAGAAATCTATCTTACCTTGCAGGAAAATAGGAGGGGAATGGAAAATGGGAAGGGGAATGGGAGTGAAGGGGGGAGAGAAAGTTATAAAAGAGAGGACATATTAAGGGAGGGAGTGATCAGTAGAAAAATACTTTTGAGGAGAGGGACAAGGTAAAAGGAGTGAGAATAAATGGAAGGAAATACAATTAAGCAACAGTAAGTGTAAAAAAAATTTCAAAGCAAGTTTCTCTGATGAATATTATTGTTCTCTGGAAAATGTTAAAGAGAATGTTCTCAAGAAAAAAAAAACCCTGGAAAAGCCACCACAAACAAAATAAAATATACAAAATGAAAGCAATGTTCTGGGATAACTGTAAATGACTTTGTTATTCTCAGCAGTACAATAACCCACATCTACTCTGAAGAACTTATGATGAAAAATCCTATCCATATCCAGAGAAGGAACTGATCAAGTCTGAATATATATCAAAACATTCCCTATTACTCTCTCTTTTTATTTTTAAATAATTTTTCTTGAGAATTTTTATTTTCATTAAGGTGAGACATCTATGCTTTTTTTTTCACAACTTGAATTTAATGGAAATGTTTTGCATAACTTCACATGTGCTTTCTTAATTGTGAGGGGCGATAAGGAGGAAAATCTAGAACTTAAAATTCTTAAAACATGTAAAAATTGTTTTGAATGTAATTAGGTAAAATATTAAATAATTTTTAAAAAAGAAAGAAAAGAACGGGGAATGAGATAATACCAGAAGATTTAACACAAAAGATCACTGGTTACCTTGGAAAGAGCAGCTAATAGACGAAGCAGAAATTCTATTACAAAGATAACAAAGTAAACAGTAGGAGAGCAAACAGAAGGAATAAGTGTAGGTGGCTTTTTTATGTACCATTCCTTAGAGTTTTTTTAAAATGCAATTTGAAACAAAATATTAATGTTATATAATTGATGTTTGCAAAAATGCTCAGATGATGGTCATATAGCTAATGATTTCAATGGTACCAAAAGCATTATGCTATTGCATTATTAGAAATTCAATATATTATGTTTCACCAGGTGTGTGTAGTTAGAAATGAACTGAGTTGTACACTAATTGGGGAGATGACTTAATTTGGCCTTAGTTCTTTTTCATATATAAAATTAAAGGATTAGACTAAATCATTTCTAATATTCTTTTCAGATATAAATTTCAGTGACTTGCTATATGTTCAAATGCATCTTAATATTTTGAAAATTGCTGGAAAAACTTTGATACTTTGGAAACTAATTAGATAAGAGGAATTGGAGGGAGGAATGGAGGATATGCCTATATTCTGAGCCTGGATGACTAAGAGGATAGTGACATCTTTGATAGTTACAATGAAATTAGGAGGAGGGAAAGATTTTGGTACCCTGCTTTTTTTTTTTTTTTTTTACTTCATCTAAAGCAATATATTCTGATCTAGCCTTTACTTTTATTCTTTATCTCTCTGCTTCAAATGTATTTCTTGTAAATAATTAATTGTAAAGTTTTGGCTTTTAATCCACTTTGCTGTCCACGTCTATTTTATGGGAGAGTTCATCCATATGCATTCACAATTATGATGACTTTTTCTGAATTTCATTCTATCTATTTTCTCCCTTTTTTACTGCCACCCTTTCCCCCCTTACCAGTGTTTTGCTTTTAAATCCCACCTCCTCAATTTGCTCTCCTTTATCAGCCCCCCTTTCCTTTTCTTTCTCTTTTCCCCTCCTACTTCCCTATAGAGTGAGACAAATTTCTACACCAAACTGGTGTATGTTATTCCCTCAAGTCAAATATAATGAAATAAAGGTTCAAACAATACTCATCCTACTCCCTCCTTTCCCTCTACTGTAATAGGTCTTTTGTGCCTCTTCATGTAATATAATTTACCCTATTTTACCTCAAAGAAGAAGATTTTGAGAAAAAGAATTTTGAACCCTGTAGAATACCCAAAATTAGGGAGCATGACCTGGGGTGAAAGTCCAGTAAAGGAGAATGAGAAAGAATTGTCATTATTATTATTAGATGTGATCTAGAGAAGGGCACATGTGATTTAACTGGAGAAACATTAAAGGAAGCATTGGGGAGGAAGTATGTACAAATAGACATTAGGGCATATTCTCATTGAAATGGGAGCAGCTCAATCAAACTCTATCTCCCAAACATACATACACTGAGGCCATACTGATATTCCCATAGTTAGAGACATACAACTAAAGATGTCACCAGGAGCCCTACAGAAAAACAATAACTTCAGGGACTATAATCTTCAAGCCATGTCAAGAAGAAGGAGCTTATTATGATCTTCAGTAAGGCTATTCCTAAGACTGTCATTAACTCAAAATCTCCTAAGTCCAAGGATTCCTGGTTCCATCTTTACTTCAGATATCAGAGAAACTTCAGGATTAGGGCAGTTCATGTTGTTTTTTCTTTCTTTTTTTTAATTAAAGCTTTTTATTTTCAAAATATTTACATTGATAATTTTCAACATTCACCCTTACAAAATCTTGTGTTCTAAAATTTTCCTTCTCTTACCCCCAACCCCTCCCCTCTATGGCAACTAATAAAATATATGTTAAACATGTGCAATTCTTCTATACAACTTTCCACAAATAAAAAAAATGAAAAAAGAAAAAAATTCAAACAACAACAAAAAGAGTGAAAATATTATGTTGTGATCCAAACTCATTTCCTACAGTTCTCTCTCTGGGTGTAGATGGCTCTCTTCATTACAAGATCATTGGAACTGGTCTGAATCATTTCATTGTTGAAGAGAGCCATGTCCATCAGAATTTATCATCGTATAATCTTCTTGTTGCTATTGACAATGTTCTTTTGGTTCTACTCATTTCACTTAGCATCAGTTCATGTAAGTCTCTCCAGGACTCTCTGTAATCATCATCCTGTTTCTTACAGAACAATAATATCCTATAACATTCATCTACCATAACTTATTCAGCCATTCTCTAATTAATGGGCACCCACTCAGTTTCCAGTTTCTTGCCACTACAAAGAGGGCTGCCACAAACTTTTTTGCACATGTGGGTCCTTTTCCCTCCTTTATGATATCTTTGGAATACAAGCCCAGTAGAAACACTGCTGGGTCAAAGGGTATGCACAGTTTGATAACTCTTTGGACATAGTACCAAACTGCTCTCCAGAATGGCTGAATCAGTTCACAGCTCTGGTAATAATGTCTCAGTGTCCCAGTTTTCCCACATCCCCTCCAACATTCGTCATTATCTTTTCCTATCATTTTAGCCAATCTGAGAAGTGTTTAGTGGTATCTCATAGTTGTCTTAATTTGCAATTCTCTGATCAATAGTGATTTAGAACATCTTTTTACATGACTAGACATGGTTTTAATTTCTTTATTTGAATATTGTCTGTTCATATCCTTTGACCATTTACCAAAGGGAGAATTGCTTGAATTCTTATAAATTTGAGTCAATTCTCTGTTTTAGAAATGAGGCCTTTATCAGAACCCTTGAATGTAAAAAAAAGAAAAATTCTCCAGTTTGTTGCTTCCCTTCTAATCTCATCTGTATTGACAAATATATTTTTTAATTTAATATAATCAAAATTATTCACTTTGTATTCAATAATGTACTCCAGTTCTTCTTTGGCCACAAATTCCATTCTTTTTCATAGATCTGAAAGGTAAACAATCTTTTGTTTTTCTAATTTGCTTATAATATCACTATTTATGTCTAAATCATGAATGCATTTTTATCTTATCTTGGTATATGGTGTTAGGCATGGATCAGTGCCTAGTTTCTGCCATACTAATTTCTAATTTTCCTAGCAGTTTTTGGCAAATAGTGAGTTCTGCAAAAGTTGGGGTATTTGAGTTTGTCAAACACTGGATTACTATAGTTATTGATTACTTTGTACTGTGAACCTAACCTATTCCACTAATTGACTATTCTATTTCTTAGTACCATATGGTTTTGATGATCACTGCTTTATAATATAATTTTCTGTCTGGTTCAGCTAGGCCACCTTTATTTGCATTTTTTTTTCATTAATTCCCTTGAAATTATTGACCTTTTGTTCTTCCAGACGAACTTTGTTATTATTTTTTTAGCTCTGTAAAATGATTTCTTGGGAGTTTGATTGGTGTGGCACTGAAGGAGCTGAATAATTTAGATAGTATTGTCATTTTCATTATATTTTATTATATTCACTTGGCCTACTCATGAGCACTTGATATTTTTCCAATTGATTAGGTCTGACTTTATTTGTGTGGAAAGTGTTTTGTGAGTGTTCATAGTTCCTGACTTTGCCTTGGCAGGTCTACTCCCAAATATTTTATATTATCTATAGTTATTTTAAATGGAACTTCTTTGTATCTCTTGCTGTTGGATTTTGTCGGTAATATATAAAATGCTGATGATTTCTGTGGATTTAGGTTATATCCTACAACTTTCTAAATAGTTTGCATAGTTTTCAAATTAATATTTGGTAGAAGTCACATGTAAATTCATCTGGCCCTGGAGTTTTTTCCTAGGGAATTGAGTAATAGCTTGTTCTATTTCTTTTTCTAAAGAAAAGAAATTTAAGTAATTTACTTCCTCCTCTAGTAATCTGGGAAATCTATATTTTTGTAAGTATTCCTCCATTTCACTTAGATTATCAGATTTATTGACCTTTAGTTAGGCAAAATAATCCAAATTATTGTTCTAATTTCCTCTTCATTGTTGGAAAGTTCTCCTTTTTTATTTTTGAGACTAACAATTTGAACTTCTTAACTTTTTCTAATAAATATAAATTAAAAATAAAATTAACTAAAGGGTTTTCTATTTTGTTTATTTTTCATAAAACAAGTCTTTAGTTTTATTTATTAATTCAATAGTTTTCTTACTTTCAATTTTATTAATCTCCCCTTTTATTTTCAGAATTTCAAATTTGGTATTTAATTGGAGGTTTTTAATTTTGTCTTTTTCTAGCTTTTTTAGTTATAAGCCCAATTCATTGATCGTCTTTTTCTCTATTTTATGCAAGTGAGCTTGGTTTATTATTTGTAACTCCAGCTGGATTTGTGATTGCTGGCTCTGCTTACTGGGTTGGAATTGCCCTGACAGACTAAGTTTCTGGGACCATTTTCTGATTACCTGTTCTTGGGAGCAACCGGAAATCAACCTTGGAAATTTCCAAGGTACAGGTACCTGTCTTGTGACTGCCTTCAGGAATCTTTCTGATCCACTCCTCCAGTCTTGTAATCCCAGTTCTTTAATTAGTATTTCAGGATCGTTGCAGTTTGGTATCAGGATCCTGAAGGTTCTTGGTTTGGTGAAGGTCTGACTTGGTCTAACACTCCCACAGTCTGTTCAAAAATCCAGATTCTTTCTGTATCCTAGTAGCATTGTTCCCTACCCTATCTGTTCTGGGTGGATTAGAATGGAGTCATTTCAGGTTCCACCCTTCCCCCTTGGAATCTCTCTGACATCCTAACCCTAGAAAGGTTACAATTGGCTAGTACAATTGCCTTGAGCATGCTGTCCTTTCTATAAGTAGACACTGAGTTACGTGCACAAATGACTGCAGAACTAACTCACATTGAAAAGTCCATCTCAATTTGGATTCCCTGGTTGAGATGGTTCTCCAGAACTGCAGAGGACCTGACATGCTATTCACAGGAGGTCTCTGTGTTGCCTTAAACCAAGAATACTGTCAACAACTCTAGGGTATCAAGGAGAGCCTTACCTTCACCATAGGGCTTTGCATCTTTTCTAATTTTATTTTAACTTATCTGGTCCAGGGAGGGTAGATCAAAATCATGGTGCTGAGACCCTCCAAGGATATGAATAGTTAGAAGAGAGAGTATAAAATGTAATGCCTCAGCTTCTCTGAATTATTATTCCCTGAATAAAATCATTATGGTCACAACCCCCCCCCCCCCCATTCCAGGCTATTAGGACTGAGAGAATTAAAACCTCTGACCACTTTACATTCCAGAAAGTCATAAAGCTCCAGATGACTTATCTAAAATGCCTGCTGGGATGATTTCCCCTCTTTTTCTTGCTGTCTCATCTCCTTGTCTCCTGCCTTAGACCTTCTTCTCTTAACCCCCATCCTGTCAGGACTAAGTTATGATCCTTCCTTGGAATTATGGCTTGTCCCCCACTGAGTGTCTTTGCCCCCTCTTTATCTGCCTTACTCGGACCATATATTCTGTGTAGCTAAAAGAAATATGAAAGGTCTGTGCCTTATTTGCTGGAGAGCAAACATCTTTTGGACAATTGCTGCTAGCCCAAATTCTCCATAATTCAGTTATTAAAAACCAATCTCTGTCTTATTCGGTTTCTCCAGTATAACAGCAAATCTTAAATTGATCTTTTAACCCATTATCATTATCATCATTATTATTATCAATTACTATTATTATCAGGTAGGAAAAGGAGGTCAGGCCCACAACAGATTAGTTATGCTAGCTATTTTAAAGGATTTTGTTTACTTTATTAAAAGGGAGATAAGTGGGACAAAATAGAGAGTTGGAATAGAAATTATGAAGTTTGGAGATCAAATCTGACTTTATACACTTACTAGGTGTGTGACTCAAAGTAACTTATTCAATCTTTGTTTGGTTCAGTTCCTTCATCTATAAAATAGTAATAATAATAGCATCTACCTATGAGGATTGAATAAGATAATAATTGTAAAGCACTTTATAAACTTTAAAGTACTATGTAAATGCTAGATAATATCATTATTATTTTTGTTATTCTCATTATTATTCTTCAATATAGCAGGTGCTTTTTAATGTTTTCTTATTACAATATCTTCATATAAAAGGTATTATGTCTATATTTGGAGACTAATGAACTTTTTTGATTACTTACGGAGACTAGAAACTGAAATTATAAATCCCAAGCTCAGCAACAGTTAGAATGATAATGTAGAGTCTCATGTATGTTTTGAATATGCAAGATTAATCATTTCTAAACTATTTGCATAATACAATATTTCAGTAGTACATACAAACTTATCTAATAGAATGTTACTACTCACGGCAATGTCTCTATTCTAGTCTTTATCCTAAGCTCTCGGCATTTAAAATCTCATCTTATTTTCTGGAGGAACAGGAATACTAAGCCTAGTATCATGGCCAATTACAACTGTGTTAATTTTCTGCACTAAATTTCCTTATATAGTTTTGAATTAAGCTCAGATGCTTCTTGGCTTGAAAATGGCATATCTATTGTTAATTAGCTGACATTAATTTCTCTGAACCTCAGACTCCCATCTGTATAGTCTTGCATGCTTTCTGGTTTTGGATGCTTGTTTGGTTGAAGAACAGAATATTTATTTAGACTCTTGTAGGAAAAGAAGACTATTCACTCCCTCCTTAGGCCCCCACCTTTGGAATTTGGGAATTTTCAGGCAAGTCTAGTCATACCTCCCACCTTCCTCCTACCAGTTCTTATTCCTTAGGCAATCTTTTTGACCCTACAAAGAATTTTTTCTGTCTATATAAGAGAATAAGAGGATGGAATAAGTAAGGCCATGTGTCCCAACCACAGGTTGTTTAGCCTCTTCACTTAATTTCCCCATCTCCAAACTCCAGCTACAATACTATCTCCTTGCTCACTTGAAAAACATTTCATTTTTGCTGCTACTACAACCACAGTCACTCCTGCTACTGCTTAGTTAAAAAAATAAAAAATAAACAAAATAAACAAAAAAACCTTCTGGTGTAGGAGTACTCTTTACAACTCATATTTATGCAACCAAATTCATCTTGTAACTCATAATAATCTTGGTGTGGCTCCCAGAGTGTGAAGAATAACAAACAAAACTCTATTGTCTGTCCAGGACTTTCTATTCTAGAAACCTTTGTAGAGAGGCTTTTAGGATTTCTCTCAATCACAAAAACCAGTTACATCTGAGTTGGAATGTATGACCATAATGATTTCTTCTAGTTTCAAAATTCTGTGCTCCCATAATTGCATTCTGTAGGCAGATGAGTGGTAAAGAGAATCTTCCAATAATCTGATAATCTGTTTTACCAAAGCATCATCAACTGAGGAATTAATAATCTTGAATAACAATTACAGTTTTCCCTAGAGACCTAGACAAGCAAAGCCTGGTTTAAAAAAAAAAAACAGGAGAGGAGATGGGGGAGGAGAACTTATTATTGCCTTAGGTAAACTTGCTAATGATAATTATACTCTGGGTATTTTCCTATGGCATTAATATGGGTGCTACATGCAATTCCTTAGAATTCCATTGTTACTTATCACTAATTAATGCCCATATATTAACATTTTAATCTCATAAACCACTAAATTCCCTCCATAGTTGTTCTTCACACATATTTTACTCAAGCAATTACTATAGCAACACCAACCCTTATAAGAATTTCTATCTTATCTAGAGATATATATGTATAAACTGAGAACTTCGTGTCTGTATTGTTGTTGTTGCTTTTAATAATTTGACTTAGAGACAATAGATTTTTTTGGCAGAACAGAAAGGGGAAGCTGAATAAAAAAATGTTTCACCAATTATGCCAATTCATGTCATAAAGCATTTCCTTTTTAATGCTCTTTCCCTGAGCTCTAATTCTTAGACTCTCTTCTTACACATTTCAGCTCAAGTGATGATCCTAGACTTTTCCTGATTCTTTCCTCCTCATTATTTTGTATTTATTCTGTTCTATATTTTGACTGATTTACCTGTTAAAAATGTCCCTTCCACTACTAGGTTGTGAGCTCTTTGAGGGCAGAGGAATAGTCTAGTTTTATTTTTGTATCATCGGTGCTTGCTAAGTCAATGTGCCATACCAGTTAGATAAAAGGGTTTTCTTCTTTTACACTGTTTGAAAGGAGAGAAAATGAATGTGTTGGCTTTAAAAAAAACTGAATGAAAAATAAACTATCCTAAAAGCTATTATCATTGGCCTTTGACAAATAAGAAAAAAGGACTTAGAAAGTTTAAAGAACTGCCCAGAGTTAAAGATTAAGGATCAAACTTGGGACTCACACCCAGTACATCCGACTCCTACATCAGTAATCATTCTTTTTACTCTGCCATGCCATCTCACTTAATCAACTCTTAAAAGAAGGAGGATCTTGAAGTAGAAAAAGTATTGCCACTGAAATCAGGAAATCCTGGAACTACCAAATACTAGCTATGGGGTTTTGTATGTCACAAACCCTCTTTCTCTTTGGAACAGGGATAATATAATACCGGGGATAGAAGGATCAATCAGGTTGTTTTTTTTGTGGGGGGGGGGGTTGAGGATGGGAAAACATGGGTATGTCATGTAGGCAGTGGGGAAATGGGCAGTGAATAGAGAGAGATTGAAGATAAGGGAGAAAATGGCATTGATATTATTAGAGCAAGGCTTCTTAAAGTTTTTCCACTTGTGACCCCTTTTCAGGCAAGAAATTTTATGCAACCCCATAGGTATAAAAATCAAACATTTACATGACAATTTCATGACCCCCACATTGTTACAAAACCCCAATTGGGGTTTCAATCCATGGTTTAACAAGCTTCACACTAGAAGAAATAAGATAGAATGAGATCACATAGAAAGGTAGAGGGGTTTGCCTTGGCAAGCAGAAGGAACACCTCCCTTCTTAACTTTTCCATTATTGCTGTCCAGATCACATTCATTCTCCCAGACATTAAGGTTTACACTTTAGGTATGAAGTCATCCTTGACTCCTCATCTTTTCTCATCTACTATATCCATTCAATTGTCAAGTTTTGTTGATTCTACCTTTATAACATCTCTCTAATTGGTACCCTTCTTTTCTCTAACACTGATCTGTCCATGCCATTTTCAACCCTATCATGTCATTTTATTTATAAGGAATAATCTAAAGACTAATATCAGCAATGGCAATGAATTTTTATTGTAATTCTGACACAAGTATTAAAATTTGACAACCATTTTCAGTATCCAAGTAAGAACTGGTTAAAAGGGTCTGGTTATTTTCATGCTAGGTTTTGTAACTTTGTCAAAAGAATCCTTCCTCATAGACCCTATTTCTTTAAGAATTGCTTTCATCAAACCATAAATTTAAGGCTTATTTTCTAAACTTCAAGGCTGGAGGCCCAAAATTAGCCTTTTGAATATACACCAAGAATGAAGCCCACTTAAAAACCTGGCCTTAGGCACCTTCCCTCCCTGTCCCCCTTCCCCACCAAGGTACCAGTGTTGTTTAGAGTGAAATATAACAAGTTAAGTTAGATATTATGCAAATTATAAGCTTCCACCTTCAGCCTCACCTTTTAGCTCTTTATGATTACTTTTTCTACAGAAGCGTGGGAAATAAAATGTAGCCTCAGGAAAGGACCAATTACAGAAGAAATCACACAGAGCAGAAGATTCAGCTCAGGTCAATTTGGATGATCTTCCAACCTCAAAAAGCATATTCAGGAAAGAGGATTGTAGAAGTTAACCTGATGGGAGATAAACCTGAAGCCAAAGATTAGCATTCAAGCTGTCATAAATTGTTCCAAAGCTCTCATCAATGAGAAAAGGCCTCCAACAAAAAAATGCTATAAACACCTGATCCCTCAGCCATAAATCTCATTCTTGGAAATACCCTATACACATTTCATCTAGGCCTGAAAGATATTCACTGACACTCTTTCTTAAACAATATCAAAAGCATCATAAACCTTGTTAAGTGAGGCAATAATGCAAACCTAGCAGGAATTAATTTCGTGCTAATCATGCATATCAGTGACATCCACTCATAACTGTTTCACATGAGCCAGGTTTTATACATTAGGTGCTTCCTTATTTAAGATTGGTGGGGTAGCTGCAAGGCAAAAAACCTTATTGTGACATGTATAATGTGTTAATGGGGATTTTTTAATTGGGAAAATCCTAATCAAAAAATAATCAACAAACATTTCTTAAGTACCTACAACTTGCCAAGCACTGAATTAGATATCAGGACTACAAAGGGAAACATTTCTGACTTTCAAGAAGCTTACAGTTTAGCCATAGGAGACAATATGTATTTAGACACATGTATTTGAATATGTATACACTTGTGTAAATATGAATCTATGCACATATCTACTTATATGTATAAGCATTAATGTACACACATGTGTATGAACACATATTGCATACATTCATATATTTATTATGTCGATGTATATATGTATAATACAAGTTAATGGGGGGAAGGAGACTAGCAGGTGGGATTCATGAAAATCTTCATGTAGAAGGTAGTATTTGATCTGAACTTGAAGAAAACTAGGAATTCTAAGAGGTGGAGATAAAGAAAGAGTAGATTTCAAGCATGAAGAAAAACCAATGCAAAAGCATTCTATGAGGAATAAAAAGAAGATTGCTTTGACTGAACCATAGCATCCATGAAGAAAAGTAGTTTGTGATAAAAAAGGGAAATGTACTTTGGGGCCATGTCATTAATGGCTTTAAATGTCAAATAAAAAAGTTTATAGTTTATCTTAAAGTAAAAGGGAAACAGTAAAGAAATGTTTCTTAATTTGGAATCCTTGAACTTTCAAAAATTATTTTATGACTATTTCAATATAATTGGCTTCCCTCTTAATTTATTCTTTTGTATTTTATTTTATACATTTAAAGAAAGTATTTTATGGAGGGATCCATAAGCTTCACCAGACAGCCAAAAGGGTCGAGGACATAAAAATGATGAACTCTTGCACTGGAGTTATTGTGAAGAGAAGTCAGAATAATTGGTCCAACAGATACTTTATCCAAATTACTTTAGTGACTGTGTATGGAATGGATGGGAAAAAAATTTGAGATAAGGAGCTCAGTTGGGAGACTATCATAACAATCATATGAGGGATAGCTGAAGGCCTGAATGAAGGCAGGGGTAGTGTAAGTGAAAAAAAAAAGATTTATGCAGAAAAAATGTTATGAAGATGGAAAAAACAATATTTGACAACTGAATGAATATATGGGGAAAGGAAGAAGTCAAAGATGATATTAAGATTGTGGGAACCTGAGTGTTTAGAAGAATGGTAATGGCCTAATAGTAAGAGGAAGTCTGAATCTGGAGTTATACATTCCCTGGGCAATGTGTTCATAGAGCTTGGTACTTTGTACCATGCAAGAGCTTGCTAACTCTCTGTTGAATGAATGAATGAGTGGTCAAGGTTAGTGGTGAAAATTTTGGCTGGGGAAAAGATGTTCTCTTTGTGTGTACAAAGTTACCTGACCCTAATGGGGCCCTAACCCTGCAACTTGACCTTATTAGTGTCTTACTCTTGCTAACCCAAGCTAATCAGCAGTCATTTTGCAACTATACCACTGTGAATGCTTTTGGTAGGGATATGAAGGTCTTCTTGGGAGAAATGAATTAACTATTTCTTCTTCCTCTGGGACTCACACTCAAAATTATCTTTTGCTTACAGTGTCTCCTTCAATTATCAGTTCCACACAGCTGGCAATCATATTTAGTAGTAATTGCTACCAAAAGGCAGAGCAATTAGGGAACTAGAATCTTTCTTTCAAGTACGAACATTCACTCCCCTTAAACCCTTCTGACCTTCCATAGAGATTACTCAATCTTCTTGTGATTTTTTTTCTCAACTTTTCCTGTTCCACCCTATATTCAAAAACCAGATTTTGCAAAAGACCATAAAAATTTCATGTTGATATTTTTAGTCTAAGTACAAGCATACAACTCTGGTAATCCTTGTAAGCATCTCTGACCATTCAAACATTACCCAGTGTCATTCAAAAAATTAGTTGGAATAAGTGTTTAAAATTCTCTTTTCAGCTGAATTCCATATCAATTCCAAAGCAACTCAGTAACATCCAGTCTCCAGAAATGGCTGAAACATAAGTGATAAATGGTTCTATATTTAATGAATCTTGGAATCATAAAAATAGAATAGGGGCTTGGGGAGATTATCTTCATTCCCCTTTTCTAGGTTTTCAAAAAAGATATGTTATCATTTCTTTTAGGAATTATTCCAATATTCAAATCCAGTTAATGTCCTAATAGCTGGTCCTAAATGTCATAAATTTTCTTCTTATAGCAACTTAAGTATAGATTTGAACTTGCAGTTTGTTTTTAGTAACAAAATTCTTTGTGATTTTGCCTACTTCTTTATCATCTCTTCTAATAGCTAGCAGCTAGTTTGTATATAGTATTTACCATGTTCCCTCAATAAAGGGCATTGGACATTATTTAATCTTTGTGCTAAAGTTCTAGATTACTCTATATTTCTCCATTATAGATCATTAAATCTGTTAAGATTCTAGTGACTAACAAGAGTGAATTTCAGTGATTCCAAGCAATAAATAAAGATATGGGGAAGAGATTTTGTAATTCATAAACAAAAAAAATCAAAATAATATAATTCGGGGGCGGAGCCAAGATGGCGGAGAAGAAACACACGACTCAGTGAACGTCCTCACTCCCTCACAACCAATTAGATAAATTAAGTCTCAGAATTAGCTCAGGACTGATAGATACCACAAGGACTGGAAGCACGACTTACCAGCTGAAGAGAATCTGGAGTTTCAACAGAGAAGGTCAGTTCTCAGGGGAGGAATAAGAGAGACCAGCACAGACGGTGGGGTAGGGGCACACTGCGCCCATTGCGCTGGGAAGGGCTCTGGGATCAGAGAAGCCACTGAGGTAAAGGAATCTGGCACAGGCTGTTAGCTCTTCTCTGCTAATTATTTGGCAGTTCAGAAGAGAAAGCCAAAATATTGTAAAACTCAAATTAGATTTTCCCCGATCCCGGGGGTGACTCGGCAGACTCGGCACCAGGGGGTGTGGCCTCAGCTACCTCCTGAGAATAGTTAAGAGACTGACAAGTGGGTGGATACGGCCCAAGGCAACACACACTGCCTAGCATAGCTGGAGGGAGTGGAACTCAGCTCCAGGAAGTCCCAGAGAAGCGGAACCTTTGAACTAGGGACCGCGGTTTCTGGCAGACACTTCCAGTTTGAGCACAGGGGCTTCTCACGTCACCTGCTGCAGACATCCACTCCCCACCCGGACACATAGGCTGGGCTTCGTGCTGTCTTCACTATTCTACGCCCTCGAAGCACAGCAGTGCTAATCACCTCTGAGGCACTTCCAGGGAGGGGGTGGGGAACTCTCTCCCAGAGCTCTCTCTTAGCTCAGGCGCAGGGGCCGCTGCATCCATCCAGTCTGGGAGGAAGCTGGTAAAGAAGTAAATAAATCATTTCCTACCCCAGGGACAGACCCCAAAAGATTTTTTTAAATATGAGCAAAAAAGCTAGAAAAACTATAGATTCCTTCTACACAGAGAAAGAGCGGGTGTCCAACCCGGAGGAAGTTGACAGCAGAGAATCAGCAGATAACAACCCAAAGGGGAACGATCCCTGCCCCCCATCACATAACTCTCTCCTAGAAGAAGCTCTTAAAAAATTGAGGGAGATCGAAGAAAAATGGGGAAAAGAAAGGGAAGTTATGATAGAGAATAACAACGTCCTGAAATTGGAGTTGGAAAAAATAAAGAATTCACAGGAGATGCAGGGAAACAAAATTAGTGAATTAGAAAAGGTTAAAAAAACACAGGAAAGTAGGATTTCTGAATTGGAAAAGATAAAAAAGTCTCAAGAAAATAGAATTTCTGAATTGGAAAAAGAAAATAATTCTCAAAAAAAAAATTAGGGAAATGGAAAAAAATTCAATAGAGCAAAATAATTCATTTAAAAACGAAATTGGGCATTTACAAAAAGAACTAAAAACTGTGAAAGAAGAAAATAACTCCTTAAAAGTCAGGATGGAACAAATAGAAATGAATGATTCACAGAGAACCCAAGAATCAGTCAAACAAAACAAAAAAAAAATGAGAAGCTGGAGAACAACGTCAAATACTTACTGGGAAAATCTATAGACCTGGAAAATAGATCTAGGAGAGATAATCTGCGGATTATTGGACTTCCAGAAAACTATGACCAAAAAAAGAGCCTAGATTCTATTTTACAGGAAATTATCAAAGAGAACTGTCCAGAGATAATAGAAACAGAAGGGAAAGTAGATGTGGAAAGAATTCATCGAACTCCTTCTGAAATAGACCCTAAAAAAAGAACACCACGGAATATAGTGGCTAAGCTGCAGAATTACCACACAAAGGAAAAAATCCTGCAAGCAGCTAGAAAAAAACAATTTAAATACCAAGGTGCCACAATAAGGGTCACCCAAGATCTGGCTGCCTCCACATTAAAAGATAGAAGGGCCTGGAACCTGATATTCCGTAAGGCAAAAGATCAAGGACTGCAACCAAGAATGAACTACCCAGCTAAGTTTAGCATCTTTTTCCATGGAAGAAGATGGTCATTCAATGAAACAGAGGAATTCTATATGTTTCTAAGAAAAAAACCAGACTTAAACAAAAAATTTGATCTACATCCACAAGACTGAAGAGAAACAGAAAAAGGTACACAGAACCCTTGAGAACTGTAACTCTGTTGTGGGTATATAAAAAATACTCAAGGATAATTTGATTTTACTGATATAAAAGAAAAAAAGGGGGGTGTAGTAAAGGGAAGGAGGTCGGTTCAGAAAAAGGGGAAGGAGTGATAAAAAGAGGGAAACTACATCCCAGGAAGAGACATAGAAAATACACCATATCTGAGGGAACTTAGTGAGGGGGAGAATCATTGTGTGAATCTTACTCTCATCAGAAGAGGCTCAAAGAGTAAATAATTAACATATTTGTTTTTCAGAGAATTTTCTCTCACCTCATTAAAAGGGGGGAGAGGAAAAGGGGAAAGGAAAAGGAGAATAAGTGAAGGGACTTGGAGGGAGGGGGGAGGGATCCTAAAAAAAAAGAAAAAAAAAAAGAGGGAGGGTTGCGCGTCACAAGGGGGGGTCTGTAAATTAAATATCGGGGAGGGGGATCAGGGGGGTCAAGGGAAAAAAGCATAATCTGGGGATAATACGATGGCAGGAAATACAGAATTAGTAATTTTAACTGTAAATGTAAATGGGATGAACGATCCCATCAAACGGAGACGGATAGCAGATTGGATCAAAAAGCAGAACCCTACAATATGTTGCCTACAGGAAACACACTTAAAGCAGGGAGATTCATACAGAGTAAAGGTAAAAGGTTGGAACAGAGCCTATTATGCTTCAGGTAAAGCCAAAAAAGCAGGGGTAGCTATCCTTATCTCAGATCAAGCAAAAGCAGAAGTAGATCTCGTTAAAAAAGATAAGGAAGGAAACTATATCCTGCTGAAAGGTAGCATAAATAATGAAGCCATATCAATACTAAACATATATGCACCAAGTGGTATAGCATCTAACTTTCTAAAGGAAAAGTTAAGAGAACTGCAAGAAGAAATAGACAGTAAAACTATAATAGTGGGAGATCTCAACCTTGCACTCTCAGATTTAGACAAATCAAACCACAAAACAAACAAGAAAGAAATTAAAAAAGTAAATAGAACATTAGAAAAACTAGGTATGATAGACCTTTGGAGAAAACTGAATGGCAATAGGAAGGAATATACTTTCTTCTCAGCAGTTCATGGATCCTATACAAAAATTGACCATATATTAGGACATAAAGATCTCAAAATTAAATGTAGGAAGGCAGAAATAATAAATGCCTTCTTCTCAGATCACAATGCAATAAAAGCTACATTCAGTAAAAAGTTAGGGGTAAATAGACCAAAAAGTAATTGGAAACTGAATAATCTCATCTTAAAGAATGACTGGGTGAAAGAGCAAATTATAGAAACAATTAACAATTTCACCCAAGATAATGATAATGATGAGACATCATATCAAAATCTTTGGGATGCAGCTAAAGCAGTAATAAGGGGAAATTTTATATCTTTAGAGGCTTATTTGAAGAAAATTGAGAAAGAGAAGATTAACGAATTGGGCTTACAACTTAAAAGGCTAGAAAAAGACCAAATTATAAACCCCCAACCAAAAATTAAACTCGAAATACAAAAATTAAAAGGAGAAATCAATAAAATTGAAAGTAAAAAAACTATTGAATTAATAAATAAAACCAAGAGTTGGTTTTATGAAAAAGCCAATAAAATAGATAAACCTTTGGTAAATTTGATCAAAAAAAAGAAAGAGGAAAATCAAATTGATAGTCTTACAAATGAAAAGGGGGATCTTTCCACCAATGAAGAGGAAATTAGAGAAATAATAAGGAGTTACTTTGCCCAACTTTATGCCAATAAATTTGATAACTTAAGTGAAATGGATGACTTTCTCCAAAAATATAGGCTCCCTAGATTAACAGAGGAGGAGATAAATTGCTTAAATAGTCCCATTTCAGAAAAAGAAATAGAACAAGCTATTAATCAACTCCCCAGGAAAAAATCCCCAGGGCCAGATGGATTCACATGTGAATTCTACCAAACATTTAAAGAACAATTAGCCCCAATGTTATATAAATTATTTGAAAAAATAGGGGATGAAGGAGTCCTACCAAACTCCTTTTATGACACAGACATGGTACTGATACCTAAACCTGGTAGATCGAAAACTGAGAAAGAAAATTATAGACCAATCTCCTTAATGAATATTGATGCTAAAATCTTAAATAAGATATTAGCAAAAAGACTTCAGAAAATCATCTCCAAGATAATACACTATGATCAAGTAGGATTTATTCCAGGAATGCAGGGCTGGTTTAATATTAGGAAAACTATTAATATAATTGACCATATTAATAATCAAATTAATAAGAACCATATGATCATCTCAATAGATGCAGAAAAAGCATTTGACAAAATCCAACATCCATTCCTACTAAAAACTCTTGAGAGTATAGGAATAAATGGATTATTCCTTAGAATAATCAGGAGTATATATTTAAGACCGTCAGTAAGCATAATATGCAATAGAAATAAACTGCAACCTTTCCCAGTAAGATCAGGAGTGAAACAAGGTTGCCCACTATCACCATTACTATTCAATATAGTACTAGAAACGCTAGCCTCGGCAATAAGAGCTGAGAAAGAGATTCAAGGAATTAGAGTAGTAAATGAGGAAATTAAACTGTCACTTTTTGCAGATGACATGATGGTATACTTAGAGAACCCCAAAGACTCTGCTAAAAAGCTACTAGAAATAATTCAAAATTTCAGCAAAGTGGCAGGATACAAAATAAATCCACATAAATCCTCGGCATTTTTATATATCACTAACAAAATGCAACAGCAAGAGATACAAAGAGAAATTCCATTCCAAACAAATGTTGAGAGTATAAAATATTTGGGAATCCATCTACCAAAGAAAAGTCAGGAATTATATGAGAAAAATTACAAAACACTTGCCACAAAAATAAAATCAGATTTAAATAATTGGAAAGACATTCAGTGCTCTTGGATAGGCCGAGTGAATATAATAAAGATGACAATACTCCCCAAACTAATCTATTTATTTAGTGCTATACCAATCAGACTCCAAGAAACTATTTTAATGACCTAGAAAAAATAACAACAAAATTCATATGGAAGAATAAAAGGTCAAGAATTGCAAGGGAACTAATGAAAAAAAAACTCAGAGGAAGGTGGTCTAAGTTGTACCTGATCTAAAGCTATATTATATAGCAGCAGTCACCAAAACCATTTGGTATTGGCTATGAAACAGACCGGTAGATCAGTGGAACAGATTAGATACAAAGGACAAAAAAGGGTACATCTATAGCAATCTAATCTTGACAAACCCAAAGATTCCAACATTAGGGATAAAAATTCATTATTCGGAAAAAACTGTTGGGAAAACTGGAAATTAGTATGGCAGAAATTAGATATGGATCCACACTTAACACCATATACCAAGATAAGATCAAAATGGGTCCATGATTTAGGCATAAAGAGGGAGATAATAAATAGATTAGAGGAACAGAGGATAATCTACCTCTCAGACTTGTGGAGGAGGAAGGAATTTATGACCAGAGGAGAACTAGAGATCATTATTGATCACAAAATAGAAGATTTTGATTACATCAAACTAAAAAGTTTCTGTACAAATAATACTAATGCAAACAAGATTAGAAGGGAAGTAACAAATTGGGAAAATATTTTTAAAACCAAAGGTTCTGACAAAGATCTCATTTCCAAAATATATAGAGAACTGACCATAATTTATAAGAAACCGAACCATTCTCCAATTGATAAATGGTCAAAGGATATGAACAGACAATTCTCAGAGGAAGAAATTGAAACTATATCCACTCACATGAAAGAGTGTTCCAAATCACTACTGATCAGAGAAATGCAAATTAAGACCACTCTGAGATACCACTACACACCTGTCAGATTGGCTAAGATGACAGGAACAAATAATGACAAATGTTGGAGGGGATGTGGGGAAATTGGGACACTAATACATTGCTGGTGGAGTTGTGAAAGAATCCAGCCATTCTGGAGAGCAATCTGGAATTATGCCCAAAAAGTTATCAAACTGTGCATACCCTTTGACCCAGCAGTGCTACTACTGGGATTATATCCCAAAGAAATACTAAAGAGCGGAAAGAGACATATATGTGCCAAAATGTTTGTGGCAGCTCTTTTTGTTGTAGCTAGAAACTGGAAGATGAATGGATGTCCATCAGTTGGAGAATGGTTGGGTAAATTGTGGTATATGAAGGTTATGGAATATTATTGCTCGGTAAGAAATGACCAGCAGGAGGAATATAGAGAGGCCTGGAGAGACTTAAATCAACTGATGCTGAGTGAAATGAGCAGAACCAGAAGATCACTGTACACTTCAACAACAATACTGTATGAGGATGTATTCTGATGGAAGTGGAAATCTTCAACATAAAGAAGATCCAACTCACTTCCAGTTGATCAATGATGGACAGAGGTAGCTACACCCAGAGAAGAAACACTGGGAGGGGAATGAAAATTGTTAGCACTAATATCTGTCTGCCCAGGTTGCATGTACCTTCGGATTCTAATGTTTATTGTGCAACAAGAAAATGATATTCGCACACATGTATTGTACCTAGACTATATTGTAACACATGTAAAATGTATGGTATTGCCTGTCGTCGGGGGGAGGGAATAAAGGGAGGGGGGGTAATTTGGAAAAATGAATACAAGGGATAATATTATAAAATATATATATATAATAAAAAAAAATAAAAAAAATAAAAAAAAATAATATAATTCTATGAATATCTGCTTGAATGGAGAGACCAATTTCTGACAAAAAGAACGAGCATGTATGCCATTATATATATATATATATATATATATATATATAAATACATTGGAAATTTCTGCAAGGGTCTTTGACCATTCAAACATTTCCCAGTGTCATTTAGAAAATTGGAAAAAGACTTTGTATATCCTTTTTGCCTTGGTACAATCTTTCACATCTTATAGAAAACTTCCATGTTAAGTTAACATCATGATGAAGCATCAGGTCAAGAATTTTATGAACCCAGATAATTTTTGGCTGTTTCTACAATATTCAAAATTAGCTGCCATATTTTTGTCATTCCCAATAATATAAAGGTTCCTAACAGTGTAAATATTTTCGTTATATGTATCAAATGAAATACATAGGATTACAAAGGAAATAAAATGTGTTGAAGTTTCTCTCTCTCCCTTCCCCTCTTTCTCTCTTCCTCTATCTCTCTCTGTCTCTGTCTCTGTCTCTGTCTCTCTGTCTCTGTCTCTGTCTCTGTCTCTCTCTGTGTCTCTCTCTCTGTCTCTCTCTCTGTCTCTCTCTGTCTCTCTCTTTCTCTCTCTCTCTCTCTGTCTGTCTCCCGCTGTGTATGTATATATGTCTATAGTAGTGTGGGTAGAGAATGCACTAGCATCAGAGAAATAGTAGGAAAGGCTCTATGTAGCCTTGAATTTAATACTGATGGTAGACTTTTATGAACTAACTTCTTCATTACTTATACTGGGAAGTCAGGTCCCTAGAGAGAAACTGAATATTACTCTCTTCAGGTTTTTTCAAGTAACCCCATAAGTTTGGGATTTCTATTATTGTAATTCATGAAGCCCATCTTATATGCTTCTCTTTACAAAACAATCAGAAGAATTCTATTCACTTCCATAAGAGGCTTATGTAGAAGTTACATCAAAAAAAGTAGCCATAAAATTTTTTCCCCAAATTGGGGATGCACTCTTCCCTTGCCCACATCAAGTCTCTAGGGAGTTAGTTTAAAGTACAATTATAGTGAAACACAAATACTGGGAACAAATAAGGCCAAGTGAAATCTCTGACTTCAGGTCCCTAAAGTCTTTTTCTCTCTTACAGGAGTCCTCAAAGGGCTCCTGAGATCTTTAGCAGAAATTTCTCTTCATCAATAGAATTTACAATCTATAATTGTAGCTATGAAGCTGCCACCATCCTCTAAAGTCTATTACATTTAGGTCTATAGGTATCTTCTCTGTTGTCAATCAGTGCTATTTGTCCAGTCCTAATCTTTCTTTTGACCTTCAATCTTACATTTCTAACTGCCTTTTAAAACATCTAAAACAAAATGTCCACTAGAAATCATAAAATCAATATGTTCCAACATTATTGAGAATCCCATCACCTTCTCCAGAATGAATGCAGGCTTGCAACCCAAGTATCATTTTCAATTCTTCCTTACTTTTTCTCATTTCCCATATCCAATCTGTTGCAAGTCCTGAAAATAACAGGCTCAACATCTTTCTTTTAGATCCTCTTTTCTTCTCTTATATATTGCCATCACCCTGTTGTAGACTCTCATCACCTCCTACCTGAACAATTAAATAATCTGCTGATTGACCTCACTGCCTCATTTCTTCCCATTACAATCCATCTTCCACTCAATTACCAAAGGGATCTTTCTAAAATGCAGCTCTGATTATATCACTGATCCTGCCCCCACACTCAGTAAATATGCTACATGGACTCCCTTTTACCTTCAGGATTAACATATAAACCTCTGATTGGCTTTTAAAATCCTTAATAACCTGTTCAAACTATCCTTTCTAGCCTTTTCACATTTCACTCTCTGTTTTTCAATAACACTTGCTGTTTTTTATGTAAGTCATCCTATCTCTCCCAACAATGCATTTTCACAGGCTGTTCACCCTATCTGAAATGCTCTTCCTCCTCACCTCTACTTCCTGGCTTCTTTCATGTCTCAATTAAAACCCAACCTCCTGCAAGAGCATTTCCTTAATACTAAGATCTTCCCTCTGAAATCGCCCTCCATCTATCCTGTACATATGTTGAATGTACCTATTGTTATCTCTATAATTGGAACATAAGTTGTTTGCAAGAAAAGACTGTTTTCGTCTTTGTGTCCCCTGTACTTCACACATTACCTGGCACAAGTATTTTAATAAATGCTTATTGATTGACTACCCCTCTAATGGAGTCTAATTCCAGTCTGAAGACTCCCCCTTGAATATTCACATCATAGATTAATGCTCTGAATGATTCACCAAAAGAACAAATCTGAACCCTCATTGGTCATACTCCCTATTCTCATTACACCAAGGATTTCATGAAGCAGAGGTTAGGAGGGAATATAGAATACAATCTCTAACATCTCTTCCAGATAGATTTTTGTTCCTATCTTGTCTGGTTTATTAGAAGCTCAGGAAGCACTGACATCCTCTGGGTCCAATGAACACTTCACATCTTTCAGATCCCACTCCAAGTACCACTCCTTTACTATCCTCTCCAAGGGATGAGTTATTTTCAGGTAGTCTCCTGCCCTTCCCACAAGGGAATGACTATTTCCAAGAATTCCACTTTGTAGTTTTATAATATTCTACTGTTTTATACATTCCATAACAACAATTTCTATCCATATTCTTTTATCTCAGATGGTTGGCTTATTCCAAATCATATTTGAATTTGCATGTGAAAATTACCTTTTTCTGCTCTGAAAATTATTCCTGCTTTTAAATAGAAATGTTCAAGCCCTCCCTAGAAGTTTGTAAGTAGGAAGAAATGAAGATAGGAATTAGTTCCATTCTGGTAATCACCTCATGGCCTCTTCTGCCTCAAACTCTGAAGCATGCAGAAGATAAACTAAACATACCAAGAATCCATTAATTTTTCTTAACCTTGGTCTCTAAGACAGAAAGGAAACATTACTTGCTCCAGCTTTAGTCCCCAGTGAAATATACATGCTGCACCTTTAATTTTAATGTTATGCCTTTTCAGGTCATTTTAAAATGTCAACTATAATATGAAGTTTTAGTCCACAGAGCTATTTTAAATACAAAGGAAATCCTCTTCTGTTTTTCTACAGACTGAGATAAGAAAACATACTAATTACCAAGAAAATGCTCTTCAAAGTCCACATCGAATATGAATGCTTAGTCTCAAATCTAAAGTAACTTGATGCTTCAAAAGCATTGAAAGATTCTCTAGGGAATAGGTCATGATACCTTGAGGATTCCTAGCATTTTCATTTACTCCATAGTTCCACCTGTATCTAGACTAAAGGTTCTTAAGCATTTTTATACAATACAATTCTTTGAAAATTTACAGGTCTCTAGCCCCTTCTCAGAATAATATTTTTTTAAAATTTGAAGGAAATAATTCATTACAACTAGAGGTTAATGAAAATTAAAATGTAATTTTTTTTCCTCATCCATTCCTCATTCTTAATCCCAGGTTAAGAAAACTTATTCTATATAATATTTTAAGTGTGGTTAAAGAACAGCATTATTTTTGTCTGTTTTATTTCCCACTACTCCTTCTCCTATCAAGTTTAAGGGACTAACCCTTTTCTCAGTAATCTAGAAAAATTGTCTGGGCAAAGCAGAAAGTAAGCTACAATCAATCAGCATTCAGATATCAAAGATTCCTGCCAAGCAAACAGGAATATATATATATATATATATATATATATATATATATATATATATATATATATATATATATATATATAAACAACAAAAAACCCACATTAAAGGGAAATTTTGAATTATCTATATTTTCTGTAGGATTGCTCTGGGTTGCTTAGCCTGCTTGTAAATAATAAGACACTTCACCACTTTGAACATTCCCTAATAACAAGCTGTCATCTATAGACTTCTTAGTAAGGAAGTGAATAAGAAAATGTCAGGAATTTTCTTGTGGTCCTTATTAGAACTGGCTTAATTTTCTTGACCTGTTCTTTCCTCCTCTTCCTAAGAAGTAAGTAAGTACACTCAACATATGTACAGGATAGATGGAGGGCGATTTCAGAGGGAAGATCTTAGTATTAAGGAAATGCTCTTGCAGGAGGTTGGGTTTTAGTTGAGACATGAAAGAAGCCAGGAAGTAATAATGTCCCAGCAGGTAGGGATGGCCCTCTAGATTTCTTTATTTAGCCAATGCATCAATATTTCACATCAAAGGAGTTTGGATGTCAGAAACACACATTGGTCCCATGACAGTCTATTTCATCACAGAATTTGTTGACCTTTGCTTAATTTCTATCCCTCGTGACCCTAACTTTATTTTTCACTTTCCTATAGCAGAAAGAGGCCCAGAAAAAGAGCTGAAAGATAGGAGTCCTAGTGCTACCACTTCTTCAATTCAACAAGCATTTATTAATTGCCTGTTGTTTGCCTGAGACTATACTAAGCACTATTTTTTTTTACAAAAAGGAAAGAGAAGTTTCATTTTACTAAAAAGGAACAATATATACACAGGTGAAATATACAAAATAATCTTGGAAAGAGCAGAAGAACAATAATAACTGGGAGAATCATGAAAGCCTTTTGTAGAAAGTGTCACTAGAGGTAATCCTGGAACAAAATAAGAAATTTCAAGTGAGTAGGGCTGAGAAGAACATTCTAAGTATGGCAGACAATTCATGCAAAGTCACTGAAGTGCTCTATGGAATGTCATCAAATAGAATAGAATAGTCTGCCTAGAACATAGGATAAATGACATTAGGAGTTTCTAACCTTTTTGAATGTTAAACTAATTTTGGGGGGGATAATTAAGGTTAAGTGACTTGGATCTCTTAATTTGATCAGTGACTCAGCATCACACAGTAAGTTTCTGAGGTAGAATTTGAACTCAGATACGTCTAACTTCAGAGCTTTATATACTGTGCCATCTAGCTGCCTCCTCTTTGAATATTAAAAATCCTTTTACATGTAAACAAAAGACAAAGGCCCCTCACATGATAGTAGTTTCTTATTTGTACATATTGAGAAAATTAAAAATGAAAATGGAAAGTGAATTTAGTAGCATTTTGAAATTTATTTGTATTTTATTAATTACAAGATCACAGATGTCAAACCAGAAGGGATCTTTAGTCCAATTTCCTCATTTTATGGAAGACAATACTAAGGCCTAGAGGCTTTAGTATGGCCCTGAGGGTTATTTATTTATCCAAGGTCAGATAGATTAAATTAAAGAATCTAGAATTCAAAGCCAGGTAGCAGTCAGCCTTAAAATACAGTGTTCTTTTCCTGCCCCATGCTGCTAAACATTTACATTATGTAGAAATAAGAATTAGACTTGTAGTTTCATTGGAATAGAGAATTCCCAAGTTTAAAAAAAATAAACTTTGGCAAAGCACTTTCTCTGATTTATAATTTTAGATAATTTCTTAGAGCAGTCAGCCTTTAGAAAGCACTGATTGCCAAGAACAGCATTCTAAGCAATCATGATTAAGTCACAAGCCCAGGTAAGAAAATCAGTAAATGTCAGAGAGGACACTTGTTATGATACCTTTCTAACCTAAAGATCAATTCTTTGTCATCTAGAGCAGAGGTATTAAACATGCAACACTCTTAAATTCAATCTAAATCAGATTAAAATGAAAAATTTTAAAAACAAATGAATGAATAAATAAAAATGCAACAGAACATAATGTTAATAAGTGGTTTTCTAATTCAATATACCAACTACAGGGATCCTTATATAATGTCTAGTTCCTACTTTCTATTTAATTTAAGATTAATGGTGACTCCAGCCACATATTGACTTAGAAAACCACAAATCAACATTATCTATGTTCTATTGTATTTCTACTTTATTTTTAAACTCTTTCCTAGCAAGATTTTAATCTGGTTTAGTTGGACATCTGATCTAGAGTTTCTAAATTTAAAAAGTTATATAAATAATACTTGTATGAGACAATATTTATTCATTCTGTATAATTGTTATATAGAAACTTGCTTGATTGTTATGCAGAGGCACCAGATATTTTGTTACACATAAATAATGAGGGAATAATGTGATATAGCATAATGAATGGAATGCTGGGAGAGGAGAAGAGAGACAATGAAAGGGGGAGGAACAGAGATAGGGAGACAGAGATGGAGAGACAGACAGACAGAGAAGATGTGTGTGTATGTGTGGAGAGAGAGAGAGAGAGAGAGAGAGAGAGAGAGAGAGAGAGAGAGAGAGAGAGAGAGAGAGAGAGAGAGAGAGAGAGAGAGAGAGAGAGGAGAGAAGGAAATGGGGAGTAAGAAAAGGGGAGAGAGGAAGGGAGAGAAAGAAGAAGAGAGGGAAGGAAAGAGGGAGGGAAACAGACAGAAAGGCAGACAGATAGATGGTGTGTATATGTGAGAGAGACATGGGGGGAGGAGAAGGAGAGTAAGAAAGAAGAAGGGCAACAGGGATGGAAGAAGGGAGACAGAGAGAAGGAGGGAAAGAGGGAGAAATGGAGAAATAACAGTACCTAGTAAGAGTATGAATTCAGTGTTCACCTGTTGGAAACCACTAATTGATAGCACTGTTTTCCAACACCTCATTCCTTGTCTCCAGGCCCTGCTCCTGACTTTCCAGATTTCTTTCTCTATCAACTCATCCTAAAGGATGTTCCAGCACTATTCTCTAGCAGTCTTCTCATTATGGAAGATCGCTGAATCCCTTTGTTTGGCTGGTTGGTTTTTCCTGGAACCTCTTTTATAAAGTGGCTGGATCAGCCATAGACACTCCTTCATTCTTTGCCTGGTTTCTGTTGATTCTCCACACTTCTGTCTCTATGATGTCAGCAGCATATGGATAGCTTCTGTACCCCTCCTTCCCCACCAGCTTTTCAGTTCCCCTTTATGTATAATCTTCTCCCATTAGAATGTAAGCTCTTGTAGGGCATGGATTGTTTTTTCTTTTTGACTGTATTTATATTCTGAGTGCCAAGAACAGCACCTAGCACATAGTAAGCTCTTGATAATTACCAATATATTGACTTGACTTGACTCGGTTCATGAACATGGCCATCAATTCCTTTGCAACCAAAGAGGTTACTTAGGAGCTGTTTAAATTTTGTCTCCAGTACTCACTAGCTTTGTGACTATGGGTAAGTCATTCAATTTCTCAGCCTCAGTTTCCTCATTTCTAAAAAAAAAGGCAAAAAATACCTTTCACGAGGTTGCTGAGATTTAAATGAAATAATATTTGCAAAATGCCTTACAAATATTATTAGGACAGAGTTATATGTAAAATCCTTTTTAAAATAGTTTGATAAAAATAATAATGTTCCTACTCAAAGCAAAAAATGCATTATAGGCAGCAAAAATGATTTTATCTGGCAGGGGCAAGCAATGCTGTTAAATACAGATGGATGCTTCATCATATAATCTTGAAAGCCTTAACAATACATAGGGAGATTTACCTCTCCTTGAGTTTAACTTATCATTCCTATATACTCTCAAAACTAACTCTCCTTTTGATCTGGAGACAAGGGAGCTAGATTCATTGATATAATGGGACTCTCTGACTCAATCTATCAAATCTAATTGCTCCTTTGGATCTTGACTATGGCCTTTAAGATGGAGAGAGTATAGGACTTTAATGCCATCAGAGGGTTTCCCTTCTACAAGAAAATCCTCCCTTTTATATTCAGCAGCTTTTTTATGGGTTATTTTGCCCTGAGACATGAGGAAACCCAAGCAATTTTGATCATTTGAAGAATGTGAATAATGCCTAGTACTTACTCCCTAGTATATCTGTTCCAATCACCCATTACACTTTATTTCCTATTATGTTGAATGAAATGACTGTATTATGGCTATCATCTTGAATTTTTACTGTGGTTTATATAGGTGGTTTGCTACTACATGCTTTACTGACAGATTATTTGGAGATTAAAATCAACTTCAAAAAATGCAAGTCTATAATACAGGGTTTAACATAAACTGAAAAATGTCATGGAGAAAATTCAGCACCAAGGACAGTCTGAACTCCCACCTCTGAAGATTATTTGACTGCTTGCTCTACTAACCACTGTCCCTCTCTCACTGCACAGACCCTAAATCCATTTACTAAGAATAAAGTAGCCCAAAATTGACAGCTAGCCAGGTTTCTTATTCTTCCTATCTGCACTGGAATAACTGAGCAATTTAAAGTTTTAATATTGCCTTATGATCCTTGAATTTAATGCTGGTAGACAGTTGATGTGATGGTGCCCAAGGGGTCAGCCTAATCACTCAGCATGTGCCAATGAATACTAAGTTTAGTGGTTAACAAATTATATGATAGTTTATAGGCATGTGGCATTGTTGATAGAGATGTGAATTGGTCTACTTATTTTGGAAAGCAAATTAAAATCATGTCCTAAAAGTCACTCGATGCAGTGATCCTCTTACTTGCCCTTTCCCCCAAAGAGGTCAGAGAGATGGAAAAACCCTATTGTGAATGTCTAAATAAATGTATATGAATGTAACAGAATATTACTATACCATAAGAAATGGCAATATGGAATATTTCAAAGGAAATTCTGTGAACAGCTACAAAATGAAGTGTCAGAACTAGAAAAGCAATTTATATAATGACAATTTTATAAAATAAAACAAATTGGGAAGACTATAAAATTCAGATAAATGCTTTTACACAAAGAATAATTATAGAAAATCAAAGACAAAGTATAATACTCATCTCTTGATAGAGAGGTATCAAGATGCAAAATTTTTTTTTTTTTTTTTTTTTTTTTTTTTTTTGCAGAGGCAATTGGGGTTAAGTGACTTGCCCAGGGTCACACAGCTAGGAAGTGTCAAGTGTCTGAGTCCAGATTTGAAGTTAGGTACTCTTGACTTCAGGGCTAGTACTCTATCCAGAAACACATTTTTGAACATGAAAATTAGAGATTTTTTTTGTTGTTGTCTTCCATCATTTCAATTGTGTCTAAACTCTTCATAACATTATTTGGGGTTTTCTTGGAAAGATATTGAAGTGGTTTGGCATTTTCTTCTCTAGCTCATTATACAAATGAGGAAACTGAAGAAGAGTTAACTGACTTACCCAGGATCCCACAGTTAAAAAGTATCTGAAATTGGGGCAACTAGGTGGCGCAGTGGGTAGAGCACCAGCCCTGAATTCAGGAGGACCCGAGTTCAAATCTGGTCTCAGACACTTAACACTTCCTAGCTGTGTGACCCTGGGCAAGTCACTTAACCCCAGCCTCAGGGGGGGGGGAAGTATCTGAAATCATATTTGAATTAAGAAGATGAGTCTTCCTGACTCCCAGCCTAGCACCCTCTCCTCTATTTCATCCAGATACCCTTGCTTTACTTTATTATGCATTTTTATTACAAGCTCCATTATTGTTGTCCAATTAAAGATGGGGGGGTAGAGCAGAAGGGAGGGAAAATACTTATTAATTTTTAAAATTAAAAACATTATAGGCATTTGTATATTTTAAATAAAAGAGACTTTGAAGCTTATCTAACACAATCTTCTCCTTTCAGAAACATCAAAAAACAAAAGCAAATCAAAATACTGAGTCTGAATAGATTCAGATGAGTTGTCCAAGTTTAAGCAAAGAAGGCAGTGACATTTTATTATGGGCATGTTACCTCTGCAGCTTTTTTCCTGTTGAGATAGAAAAAGGGTGGTACTTGAAATCAGTGCATTAAAATGTGGAGTAGTAGGATTTTCAAACATAGAAAAAATTAATGTATTGTCTTCTAAGTCAATATGCTGACCACAGGGATCCTTGTTAATGGATTAGGAATCCCTATTTCTATTTGAATTTGACACCCCTGTATTAAATGTTCTCTATGGTTCTTTTCAAATTTGAAGATATGATCTTATGAGACTGCTAGGACTTTATTGCAGCAGAACTATGAGTCTCAGATATTTAGGGCTGCTTTATCAGGGCATCTGTGAATGAATGTTTTCTCTCTGTGCAGTATTTTCCTGAGGAGTTCTTGTGTATTGAGCTGAGTTTCCCAGCTTTCCAACATATAAAACACATACAAAAAAACCCAAAAGAATGGTTAGATAATTAATCTGTGTTTTAAAACCAACAACAGCTGAGTCCCGAACAACAACTTCTGAGCCTTTTTCTATTATTATTTATTAATATATTTATATTATTTCTATCATAATAAATTATAACTCAATTAATTATGTAATTTATACAATAATACATATATATTTCATATGTGTCCTTTCCCAACCTCTGCCTTCCCCCCCAACACCTCTTTGTAGCAAAAATCAAAAATAAAAGTTTCTATTATATCAACTATTTCTGATTTATCATATCACATTCAATATTAATAGATCCATGGATTCAGTACTGATCCTTGCATTTATTCTGTTTAGTTACCTTTTATGGGGGATTTATTTGTATTATTATAATGACTTTGTATATTATTCCCCTGGTTTGGTTCTGCATTAAATTGAATATAAAAGCAAGTAGAAGAATTGAGCTGTATTCTATGAAGTAGCATTAAGGAGATTCACAAAAAGAAGTTAAAAAAATGCTATCCCTCCCTAATTTTGCTTTGTTTTTGGAAAATTAGTTTTTTTTTCACAGGAACACATTATTTATATTAATAAATAGCAGATTTATTGTTATTTTAAAATATTTTATGTTTTAATTTAAAATATGCAAACATCAATAGATATAATTCACATAAACAAAAAGCTTTTTTGGGTCTCCCAACATTTTTAAGAGCATAAAGGGGTCATCAATTATTTTTAAGTAGGTAAAGGGGTTCTGATACTAATGTGTATGAGAACCAATTATAGAAAATAGATCACATAACATATGATTTAAAAATAGGGTGTTGCTTGATTTTGGAGGGTTTTAATACCAGGTCACTAAATTTGAAACCCTTCTTTGTAGAAAATGCGAGAATGCTGAAATTTTGACTAGGAGTTTTAGAAGAGATGAAGGGTACTAAAATTAATTTCTGAGGTATAAGGAATAGATTGGAAATTGGAACATGAGAAGAACTATTAAGAGGCTAGTAGAATAGTTCAGGTGTTTGGTAATGGAAGAATGTCATGTCTCTCAAAAGCTTGTAGCACGATCTCTAAATTTGTTTTATCTCAAAATCTACAGATGAGACTTGAAGAATCCTTAGAAAGAATGGCATTCACAACCATTCATTCAAGAGTTATAAATCAAAATGCAGGTGAAATCTCAATTGGAAAGACGTTCATAACCAATCGGAAGATAAAGGAAGAGTTTACTTTATATTATAGAAAAGGTGACATTTGAGAGGGGTTTTAAAGAATATATAAAAGTTCAACGGGTGAAGATAGGGAGAAGTGCCAGGACAGGGGATAGCCTCAAAAAAAGTGTGTAAATGTGAGAACATGATGAATTTTTAGGGACCAGAGAGTTGCTCAATTTGATTGGAATATAGAGTTCATGGAGAAGATTAGAAAAGGCTGGTCTGGTAAAGTATTACTGGATTATAAAGGTTTAGAACCCAGGTAGAAAGTGTGAGCTTTATTGGGAAGGTAATAGTGAGCTATTACAGATTTCTGAATAGAGGAGTGACATGATAACATCTATAGGTAAGAAAGATGATTCTTGGGGCAAAAAAAGCAGTATGGATGGCAGTGGTAGGGGTCGGGGGTCAGGGAAGAAATAATAGTGAGAAAGGTTTTAGAAACTTGCTGTAATAGTCTAGATGGGAGATAACAATGACCTTTAAAAGAGGAGTTGAATAATGAATATACATGAGAAATATAGTAAAAATAGAATTGATACAACTTCATTTTTGAACCATATTTTATATTACTTCTCTAGACACACATCTTAGCAATTCAACAAAACAAATTTTTTAAAAACCCACTTCTCAAACACCTACTGGAGATGAAACACTATAGTAATTGATGAAAGATGAAAGATGAAGAAGAGGGAAATTGAGCATAATCTATAGTTATGAACCAGTGGGAAACAAGTCATTAGTGATATCAGTAAGACAGTGAATTTAACATGAGGAACAAGTTTAGTGGAGAAAATTATAAACTCAAAATTTGATAAATCCATGGAACATTCAGGTGAAATGTCTTCAGAAAAGAAGTCAATACTTGGAAATAGGCATCTCAAGGACAAACCTTGGAGGAACATACACATATAGGGCTTAGGAAGCTCAAGATATAGTGCAAAAAAATGGAAAGGAAGATAAGAAAAACAAGTAAAGACTCAAGACAGAATGATATCTTAACAAAATGCTTTTCATTTAGGAGATCCCATATGTAAGGTTTCATTCAGTTTAGAAACAGAGTTAAGAATTAGGTTGGGCTTTTTTTGGAGGGGGAGACTTAAGAGATCTATAATCATAAAATATATGTACATTTCAATGTTTGTACAAATGAGTGATAATAACAATGATTATTAGAATAGTGGTTTCCAGATTGACTTTTAACCCATTTATGAAAAACAAACTATTTCTATGAAAAAGAAGTGATTCAATCTACCTACTTGGCTAATATTCAGTTATAATATGTAGACCTGAATGAAAAACAAAAGCTTACTCAAATTCACTGGTAGTTGTTTTCTCTACTATAATCTTGAATCATCAATACCAGTATCCTGGTTTTATTATCCTAACATAAGAAATAACATGTTCATAGTCAGCATCTATCACTCTGATTTGTTTTAGAGAGGGTATAGATGCATTATACAGTATATTGTCTAAATTAAATCAAGCTTTACTACTGGGGTTTTTTTTCTAATGGATTACAAAGTTCAATCAATCCATTCTGTACCTGAAGGGCTAGTAGATACAAGCTTAGAGTTCTGCTTCACTGGGCATCATTGTTATAAGAACCAGGGTATCACCTCCTTGTCATGTAAAAGAATAAAATAATTTAATCTTTCAAGACAGATTAAATGAATTCATTCTACCCTGAAATAGATAAATTGGTATACAAAGTACAAAAGATAATCCTCTTGATAAGCATGTTACTTATGCCACCACTGGGATGTCAGGGAACAAATTGAACACTGCATTTTAAACAATTAAATTTCTGTCCAGAAGACAATGGGTGTGGATAGCACTGATGCTCTACAACACTCTAGAAAGGCTTTCATAGAATCCAGTCAATCTTCTCAAGGCCATAGTAAAGGGTGCAATTGTAGCTTCTCAGGCACGAGACATGAAGATGTCAGACCTTTCACAGATTGAATGATTTCCTACAAAACCTTAATCTATTAAACTTAGCAGGAATCCTCAATTAATCTGATTTCTTTTGAAGACAAAAGGCAAATAACAAAAAAATAAGCTACTGTGTTTTTACCTGTCTGATCACCTTGTAGTCTATACTGATTCACTTTTAATCTTCTTCAGCCTAAGTGTTAGTAGCCCATAAGATTAACCTTAGCCATTTTTTCTTCCTTTTTCTCTCTCATTACTCCCAGAAAATATTTATATAAATGACTCCATATCTATTTTCTGTCTTGATTTTTTTCTCTTTGGTATGGCTCACATTTCCAATTGCATGTGTGATATATATTTCCATTTAGGTATCCTGTTAGAACCTCAAACAACCTATTCAGAATTGAACCTTCATCATCTCCTTCCCCCCATAAATTTGCCCACTTTGATCCAGATCAAAATCTGGATTATTATCCTCTTTGTCCATTTGTTGTCAATTCTTGTCAACTCTATTCCCTTGGTTATAATTCTTTTTTATTTTCTCCTCCCCATTCATATCGTAATGCTAAATCAGACATTCTTTAGGTCTTGGCATGGATTAGGATAATAGTCTCCATCTTTTACATTTGGGTCAAAGGATCCTTCTTAATGCACAGTATCACAACACTCTTTGGCTGTAAAAACTCCAATGGCTCCCCATTCCCTCTAAAATAAAATACAAACTCCATTGTCTGGTATCTGAGGTCTTTCACATTCCAACTCCAGTGTATATTTCCAATTTTATTTGTTCTATTTTACTTTATAGACTTTATATATCTACCAAAATGGACTTTCTCTTGTTTGTCCAACTTCTATTTCTACAAATTCTCAAAGATAATTCCTTATATGCTTGGAAAATACTCTGTCTATATCTCCAGCTATCAAAGTCTTTCAGTTTCACTATGGTTCACCTCAGATACAACTTCTTCTATGAAGCTTTTTCTGATTATCCTCCACTATATAAAAATAAAACATCTCAAATCAAATTTCTTATAAGACTTTATCTATGTCATCCCTTTTCTCTTCTATTATAACTTATATGGACACAGTGCTCTATTCACAATAATTACTTAATAAATGTCTATTAAAAAGAAATCCCTCCCACATAACATAGTGAGCTTCTTGAAGCAAAATTTCTCATTCCTATATCCCTACTTCTTCACATCTAGTAGTGTCACACATACAATAGTGCTTATGAAATGTTTGTTCAATGAAGCCTGATTCATTTTTTAGAACAAAAAAAAAATAATGTGGACTTCCGGGGGCAGAGCCAAGATGGCAGAGATGACACATTTCTTTTTGATCTTCTCCTACAACCCTAAGTCCAGGGTTGGGAAAACAACTGACTTGGAAAATAGATCTAGGAGAGATAATCTAAGGATTATTGGACTTCCTGAAATACACAATAAAAAAGAACATAGACACTATTTTTCAGGAAATCATCAAAGAGAAATGCCCATTTATCATAGAATCAGGAGATAAAATAATCCAGCTTCTGATTTAGATGTGGACGAGCAGAATCCACAACTATTGGGAATGCAACAAATTATCAGCAGAAGAACAACAGAAAAGGTCTGTTTCAACTGGAAAAATGAGGGTGGCAGCCAGCACAAGCAACTGAGCATAAATGCCAGTGCAGAAAGCACAGAGTCCCTGGGCAGTGTGGACTCTGAGGGTGGTATGAACTCTGCATGGTGGAGAATCTCTAAGGAGGAATCTACAGGAATCTATAGCAGTGTTGGACACTCACTGGTTGCAAGCCAGTAGATCAGCAGAGAAGTTATAAAACATCCAACATAAACACAAAAGATCAATAGTGAACCCCAAAATGCCAAAATCTCACGGGATCTGGTTACGCCCCCCCCAACACCAAGAGTAAATCAGCACTGACTCAGCCATGGCCACTTATAGAAGAAGCTAGTGCTTGTAGAGGAAGCTTGAAAAATCCTCCCTGCCCTAAAAGCAGATCTTAACTTTTTTTTTTTTTTTAATTAGTAAAAAAAAAAAAAAAAAGTAAAGAGGACTCTGATGATAGAGAGCTTCTATGATGAAAAAGAAGAACAAATTTCAAATCCTGAGGAGACTAAAAGCAGATTGTCTTCAGATGAAGCCCCAAAGAGTGGTGTAACCTGGTCCCCATTACATAAGGCTCTCATAGAAGAAATTAAAAAGGATCTTAAAAGAGAGCTAGAAGAAAAATGGGGAAAGGAAATGAAAACTTTGCAAGAGGATTTGGAAAAGGCCTATAACTCATTAAAAGATAGATTTGATAAAATGGGAAAAGAAAGCAACTCCCAGAAAAACAGAATTTGTGAAACAGAAAAAGAAAATAACTCCTTAAAAAACATAATTTGTGAAACAGAAAAAGAAAATAACACCTTAAAAAACAGAATTTGTGAAATAAAAAAAAATTCCATAGAACAAAATAACTCATTTAAAAATTGAATTGGACAAATATAAAAAGGTAAATGAAAGTAAATGAAGAAAATAATTCACTAAAATTCAGAACTGAATATAATATAAATATAAAATACCTAATTGGGAAAACAACTGACCTGGAAAATAGATCTAGGAGAGATAATCTAAGGATTATTGGACTTCCTGAAATACATAATAAAAAAAGAGCATAGACACTATTTTCAGGAAATCATCAAAGAGAACTGCCTGTTTATCATAGAATCAGGAGATAAAATGACCATTTAAAGAATTCACCAAACACCTCCCAAAAGAGACCCTAAAATTAAAACTCCAAGGAATATCATGGCTAAATTTCAGAACTATCAGACCAAGGAAAAATATTACAAACAGGGAGAAAGAAACAATTCAAATACTGAGGAGCCACAATAAGGATTACTCAGGACCTAGTAGCTTCCGTGTTAAAGGATTGAAGGGCCTGAACTCTGATATTCCAAAAGGTGAAGGAACTTGGAATGCAGCCAAGAATAAATTATCCCACTAAACTGAGCATTTTCTTTCAGGAAAGAAGATGGACATTCAATGAAAATGGTGAATTCAATTTATTTTTGATAAAAAGACAAGTTAAACAAAAAATTTGACCTCCAAATATAGAACTCAAGAGAAACATAAAAAGGTAAAAAAAAAAAAAAAAAAAAAAACTCTTGAGAACTGTATTTCTCTTATGGGTAAACATTAAGAGTACATGTATAATCTGATTTTACTGTCAAAATATAAAAAAAAAACTAGAGGAGGAAAAGGGGTTGTAACAGAAAAAAGGGGGAAATGGAGATAAAATGAGGGGCAAATACATTTCAGGAAGAGTCAAAGAAAACCTGTTATAATTAAGGGAAAGAAAGGAAGATGACGAATATTGTGTGAATCTTACTCTCATCAAATTTGTCTCAAAGAAAGAATATTAGATATATTTGGTTTCACTGAGAAATATCTCTCACCTTGTAGAAAAGTAGAAGGTAAAATGGGAAAGGGTAAATAGAAGGAAAAATAGAAATAATAGGGGAAAGGTATAAGAAAGGAGGAGAACCTCTAAAGGGGGAGAACTTCTTGAGGCAAGTTGTGCTCATACTAAAATACTGGGGAGAAGGGAAAGGGGAAAAGGAAAAAGAAAAGTATAATTTGGGATTAATAAGATGACAGGAAATACAGAATTAGTAATTTTAACTGTAAATGTGAATAGCGTGAACTCTCCCATAAAACATAAGTGGGTAGCAAACTGGATTAAAAGCCAATATATTGTTTACAGGAAACACATTTAAATCATAGTGATATGTATAGAGTAAAGGTAAAAGGCTGGAGCAGAATCTATTATGCTTCAGGTGAATTTAAAAAATTAGGGGAGTTATCCTGATCTCAGATCAAGCAAAGCAAAAATTGATCTAATTAAAAGAGATAAGGAAGGAACTATATCTTGCTAAAGGGTACCATAATAGATAATGAAGCAATATCAGTATTAAACATATAGGCACCAAGTGATATAGCATCTAAATTCCTAAAGGAGAAGTTAAGAGAGTTGAAAGAAGAAATAGACAGCAAAACTATATAATGGAAGAGTTCAACCTAGCTCTCTCAGAAATAGACAAACCAAATCATAAAATAAATAAGAAAGAAGTTAAAAAGGTAAATACAATACTAGAAAATCTAGATATGATAGATCTTTGGAGAAAATTGAATGAAGACAGAAAGAAATACACTTTCTTCTAGGTAGTTCATGGAACCTCTATAAAAACTGACCATATATTAGGACATAAAGAACTCAAAATCAAATGCAGAAAGGCAGGAATAGTAAATGCATTTTTTTTCAGAGCACAATACAATAAAATTACTTTCAATAAAAGGCCAGGGGAAAATAGACCCCCTCAAAATTGAAAACTAAATAATCTTAGCAAATCATAGACACAATCAATAATTTCATCTAAGAACATGACAATAATGAGACAATATACCAAAATTTGTGGAATGCAACCAAAGAAGTAATAAGGGGAAATTTTATATCTCTAGATGCTTACTTGCATAAAATAGAGAAAGAAAAGATCAATAAATCGGGCTTGCAACTAAAAAAGCTAGAAAAAGAACAAAAAACCTCCATTTAAATACCAAACTTGAAATTCTAAAAATAAAAGGAGAGATCAATAAAATTGAAACTAAAAAACATTGAATTAATAAATAAAACTGTTTGTTTTATGAAAAAAATAGATAATGCGTTACTTAATTTCATTAGAAAAAAGAAAGAGGAAAATAAAATTATTAGTCTGAAAAATGAAAAGGGAAAACTATCCACAAATGAAGAGAAAATTAGAACAATTATCAGGAGCTATGCCAATTTTATGCCAATAAATTTGACAATCTAAGTTTAATGGAGGAATACCTACAAAAATATAGATTGCCCAGATTAACAAAAGAGGAAATAAATTACTTAAATAGTCCCATTTTAGAAAAAGAAATAGAACAAGCTATTAATCAATGCCCTAAAAATAAATCCCCAGGACCATATGGATTTACATGTGAATTCAACCAAACATTTAAAGAACAATTAACTCCAATGCTATATAAACTATTTGAAAAATATGAAATGAAGAACTCCTTTCAAATTCCTTTATGACATAGAAATGGTACTGATACCTAAACCAGGTAGGATGAAAACAGAGAAAGAAAATTATAGCCCAATCTCCCTAATGAATATTGATGCAAAAATCTTAAAAAACTATTACAGATTACAGAAAATCATTACTAGGATAATACACCACAATGAAGTAGGATTTGTACAAAGAATGCAGGGCTATTTCAATATTAGGAAAACTATTAACATAATTGAATATATCAATAACCAAGTTAACAAAAACTATATAATTCTCAATAGATGCAGAAAAAGCATTTGATAAAATCCAATACATTCCTAATAAAAACACTAGAAAATATAGGAATAAATGGACTTTTCCTTAAAACAGTCAGTAGCATCTATTTAAAACCATCAGCAAGTATCATATATAATGGGAATAAACTAGACCATTCCTAGTAAGATCAGGGATGAAACAAGGTTACCCACTATCACCATTACTATTCAATATTATATTAGAAATTCTAGCTTTGGCAATAAAAAAAAGATATTAAAGGAATTAGAGTAAGTAATGAGGAAACCAACTTATCACTCTTTACAGGTGATATGTTGGTATACTTAGAGAACCCCAGAGAATCATCTAAAAATCTATTAGAAGCAATCCACAATTTCAGCAAAGTTGCAGGATAGAAAATAAATCCACATAAATCATCAGCATTCTTATACTTCACTAACAAAATCTAACAGCAAGAAATACAAAGAGAAATTCTATTTAAAATAACTGTTGATAGTATAAAATATTTGGGACTCTATCTGCCAAAGGAAAGTCAGGAACTGTATGAGAAAAACGACAAAACACTTTCCACACAAATAAATACAGATCTAAGCAATTTTAAAAATAACAAGTATTTGTGGACAGGTCAAGTGAATATAGTAAAGATGACAATATTCCCTAAACTAATCTATTTACTTAGTGCTAAACCAATCAAACTCCCAAGAAACTATTTTACTGACCCAGGAAAAAATAACAAAATTTATCTGGAAGAACAAAAGGTCAAGAATTTCAAAGGAATTAATGAAAAGCAAATGGAGGTGACCTAGCTGTACCAGATCTAAAACTATATTATAAAGCAGCGGTCATCAAAACCATTTAATACTGCTAAGAAATAGAGAAATTGATCAGTGGAATAGGTTAGATTCACAGAACAAGTCAATGACTATAAGAATCTTATTATTTTACAAACCCAAAGGTCCCAGCTTTTGGGATAAGAATTCACTATTTGACAAAAACTGCTGGGAAAATTGGAAATTAGTATGGCAGAAAGTAGGCAAAGATCCACACCTAACAAAGTATACCTACCAAGATAATGTTGAAATAGGTTCATGATCTAAACATAAAGAATGATATTATAAACCAATTAGAAGAACATAGGATAGTTTACCTCTCAGAATTATGGAGGAAGGAATTTGTGACCAAAGAAGAACTAGAGACTATCATTGATCACAAAATGGATAATTTTTTATTAAGTTAAAATATTTTTTGTACAAACAAAACTAATGCAGACAAGATCAAAAGGGAAGCAATAAACTGGGAAAATATTTTTACATCCAAAGGATCTGATAAAGGCCTTATTTCTAAAATATATAGAGAATTGACTCAAATTTATAATAATTCAAGCCATTCCAATTGATAAGTGATCAAAGACAATTTTCAGATGAAGAAATTGAAACTATTTGTAGACACATGAAAAGGTGCTCCAAATCAAGAAATGCAAATTAAGACAACTGAGATACCACTACACACCTCTCAGATTGGCTAAGATGACAGGAACAAATAATGATGAATGTTGGAGGGGCTGTGGGAAAACTGGGACACTGATGCATTGTTAGAACTGTGAATGGATCCAACCATTCTGTACAGCAGTTTGGAACTTTGCTCAAAAAGTTATCAAACTGTGCTTTCCCTTTGATCCAGCATACTGGGCTTATATCCCAAAGAGATCTTAAAGGAGGGAAAGTGACCTACATGTGTAAAAAATGTTTGTGGCAGCTCTCTTTGTAGTGTCAGAAATTGGAAACTGAGTGGATGCCCATTAATTAGAGAATGGCTGAATAAATTGTGGTATATGAATGTTATAGAATACTATTGTTCTGTAAGAAATGACCAGCAGGGTGATTTCAGAGAGGCTTAGAGAGACCTATATGAACTGATGCTGAGAGAAATGAGCAAAACCGGAGATCATTATATAGGGCAACAACAAGAGTATATGAGGATCAGTTCTGATGGACGTGGCTCCCTTCAAGAATAAGATGATTCAAACCAATTCCATTTGTTCAGTGATGAAAAGAGCCATCTACACCCAGAGAGAGGACTATGGGAACAGTGTGGAACACAACATCACATTCTCACTCTCTCTGTTATTTGCTTGCATTTTGTTTTCTTAATTTTAGTTTTTCTTCCTTCTTGATCTGATTTTTCTTGTGCAGCAAGATAACTATATATGTATACATACATTGAATTTAACATATATTGGACTATCTGCCAGCTAGGGGAAGAGATAGGGGGAAGGAGGGGATAATTTGGAACAAATGGTTTTGCAAGGATCAATGCTGAAAAATTACCCATGCATATGCTCTGAAAATAAAAAAGCTTTAATAAAAAAGAAAAGAAAAGAAAAAAATAATGTATTCCCTATATTTATTACAAATCTAATCCGGTCATATTCATTTTGTAAGTGAAATCAGTTTCTGGCCTTCTTCATAGGAATAAGTATACCACGGAATGATTTTGTTATGATTAAAATTAAGGTAAACTGAGACACAAGTTCTGATTTAAATTCAATTTAAATCATTGGTAAGACTAGCAGTCACCCATACAATGAATCTTTTCAGCTCCTCCATGAGCCAAAAAAACATGAAGTAGGTCTTCTTATCATTCATATAGTTTGGGGAAGTACAAGAGAACAGAAGCAATCCAGATGGAGAACAATATGATCGGTTACAAAATCTGAATATCATAGATGATAAAAAGCATTATATTGGATGGAAGTTTGAAAAGCAGAACTATCAAAAACCCCTCCTTCCATCTTGTTGTGTATTGGAATATACAGGAGAACTGTTGGAATACACAGGAGCCACCTGACAGTGGCTGCCGGAGATCCAGCCCATCTCCTCTTGTGAGAGGTTGACACAAGGAGACTGAGAGGCAGTTGCTGTTCTCTGACCTCTCTGACTGAGAGACCATTGCATTGTCTGACCTCTTTCCTCTTCCCTCTGCCTCCAATTTATCTCATCCCCAGTCTGCAATACCTGTGTCAGCAAAGGCTGCCCTGCAACTCTTTCAGATGCTATGATCCACAGCTGTGGAGGCTCTCGGAGCATTGACCTGTCCCTTAAACAGTTGTGGAAAAATTTATGGATGGTATTCATCATCTTTGAACCTCTGTAAGATCCTCAGCATATAAGGACAGTAATTTTTATTGTATTCCTCTTAACTAAGGTAAGAAATTGGACTGCAAAAAGGCTGAAATTAAACTTTTCTGATTGACTCTCAGTTAACTCCATCATACCATTATCCAGTCTGGTAATCATTTTAAAGATAGTAGGAATTGTGGAACTCTAAGTTCCTAATCAAACGTATTTTATGAAAGGAGAGATCTATGGAATTAGTGTCTTTTTTGAGTAATTTGAATGATAATGAAAATGTGTAGGACTCAGAAGAGAAAATCTAACGAGCTGTGTTACTCATATTCAAAAATCATACAATTTAGCCATTATGAAATCATAGATAATTGGACCTACAAAGTTTTTTGGGGGTCTGGTCCAATTTAACTTCTCTAAAGGATGTCTTTAGGCCTTATTTCCCTTTCCTAATTCTTATTTTTTTCATTGCCAGGATTATCTAGTATTTCAGATTTTTAACTGGTCTTTATTCCTGCACTTACTGTTCTAGGGTGGCTTAAGTAAATAGATGCTCATTGTTGGGAAAGTCACTTAACCTCTTGATCTATATATTTCTCATCTGAAAAATGATATTTTTAAATGATATATCTACTGTGGCTTTCTCTCAGGGTTATTGGAAGGATTAAATGACAGAATGTCTTTATAATTCTTTGAAAACCTTAAAGCACTATATAAAGTCATTCTTATTGGATCTACAAAATGAGAGGATTACACTAGGTGATATCTCTAAGATTCCATCCAGCACTAACAGCTTATGAGTCTAATCATAAATTTATGCTTCTAATTATTTTCAGTGGCCAGAAATTCAGGCAACAATTCATAAATAATTATTTGCTGTCATTTTCAGTACTTGCAATGTCATCCTATACCAGTTTAAGATTGTGTGACAAAAAAAGAAATATCATTGGATATGGAGCCAAGCATATCCAGCTTGGCCAGCATCCTAGCTTATTATTCCATAACTAGGAAGAGATAAACTTGGAAGCTTGCAAAGCACAGCCAGGGAACAGAATGAGGAAATCCTGAGGTATAACTGGGGGGTATGCTGGTAATTGTTTAACAATCCAGTTGACAACTGGATTCCGGAAAAAATACTCAAAGAATACCTTTAAGTTTAATCCACATTATAATATTTTCCCATCACTTTAAGTCTAGATAACTAACAAAACAACATATCAAATCCTAATTTTGAAGCATTTGACAATTTTCAAAGTGTAAATGTTCTCATTGAAAAATTTAACAATCAGCTTCCAGAGCCAGTTGACTTCAGCATGATTGGACACAAAGCCTAGGATTAGCTATTTTAGTAGAATAGGATCAGACCTGATTTTGCACTCAGTAATTGGTTGTTCATTTATTATTATATATGTCTAGGTACACAATAGTGCTGTGGATCCAGAGCCAAATAGGCCTGAGTTCAAAGCCAGATTCAGATATTTATTTGCTATGTGATCCTAGGTAAGTCAATGAACAACTTCATGAGTCAGTTGCCTTGTCAACAAAAGGGAGATTAATAACACTACTTGTGCTCTAGGGTTGCTGTAAGAATAAAATGAAAAAGAAAAGTTGCAAAGCTTTTTGGTAACATTACAATGCTATATAAATGCCAGCTAAAATTGTTGTTATTCTTCTTTATTAGCTGTTATTTTTGCTGTATTGCTTAGGGTCAGGCCATTGTACTCTTTGGATGCTTCCATAACTCCAGTAGGGTGTCTGGACCCCACTTCTGAGATCACTGTCTTAGAAGTCTCTGAAATCAAAACAACCCTGTTTCCCAACTTTGATGTTCAGTGCTTTTATGACTTTGAGCAGTAGCTTATTTTCCTTGGGTCTCAATTTTGTCATTTATGAAATGAGTTGAACCAGATGGATTTTGAGTTTCTTTCCATCTTTCAAGGTCATCCTAGAGATATTCACAGTCCTTATAGTCTCTCTTGGGACTATCAAAAGCATATGGGAACACTAGAATTTTAAGGTTTCCAAAGAGTTTTTTAAATGTTATTTCATTTCATCCTTACAACAACCCTGGGACATAAGTAATGCTATTATCTCCATTTTGTAAACAAGGAAACTGAGTCACAAAATTGTTAAATGACTTGCCTAGGATCATATATGAAGACACTACCAGAAAATACTAACAAAACTTACAATCTCTCCTGGGACTGCCAAAAGCAGTATGGGGATATAAGAAGATACAAAGACTTTCAGAAATGAGTAACTAAAAATGAATTTCCTTTCATCTCTAAGGGTCATTTAGTGTCCAAGGTCATATTAGTAATAAAGACAACATTGATGTAGGACTTGAGGTTAAGATAAGCAGAGGAGCTTCAGAAACATACTAGCCCTAACAGAGACATTGGGCTACCATAGAAAGAACAATGAATTTGGATGAGAGGTCCTGGGTTCAAATCTAGCCTCTGGCATTTATCTGTTTGACTTTGGTCAAATCACCACATCTTGGACACTGGGCTTCTGGTTGCTCCTCTAACAACTCCATCTCCTGGCTCCTGAATTTTCTTTATCCCCCAAATCCTGTATTACTCTTCCTCTTTATCTCCTCCTCCTGGATTCCCTGATTTCAGTTCTCAGCTAAAATTTCATCTTTTACAGGAAGCCTAACGCTTTGTTCTCTTGAACATTTCCAATTCATTCTTTTTAGTTTGCATTCTGTCTCCCCCCTTAGACTGTCTTTGCAAAAAGGGACTGCCTTTTGTTTTTCTTTATAAACCCAGTGCTAAGTGAAGTGCCTGGCACATAGTAGATACTTAATAAATGTTTATATGTTGTTTTTCCTTCATTCTGAAGAGGAACAATGACATCATGAAGTGATGTCTTGATTTGCAGGTGAACAGGATTTTAGTGAAGCAGAACTGTGCAATGTCATCAGTCACATGCTCTCCTCCAAAGTCATCAGAGTACAGTGGCAAGATGAAAGTTAAGAGATTGGCAATGTTTATTTACTGACTGACTGATGTACTAGACCTGGTCCAGCTGTGTGGCCTTATCTCTTGTCAGGAATACATACATCTCCCCTTGGAAAGTTGTTTGCTTCTATTTTATTACTCTGTTGCTATAAATATAGGATGCTCGCTACAGCTGTCTCATGGGTGCCTTCCGAATGGTGCTCAAGGATCTGATGGCTGACATGATGGATCTGGGTGGTTCATTTGCTGAATTTTCTGAGATCTCTTCAAATAATATCCAAAGGCATTTATTCTGATTCAGGCCAAGGTGTGAGTATATATGTGTTAGAGTTCATGTACTTAAGAGTCAGGGACTTTGGTTCATTAAGCAAGCCTTGGACTGGGTATGGTAGCTGACAGAAAGAATAAACAACTGTATTAGTCAAGGCCTGTCCATCAGTTTTTAACTTATCCAGGAAAAAAAAAAAAGAAAACAACCAACAATGACAATAACAACAAGAAAACACCACAGGCTTTGTTCAGATAAAATACCAATTTCAGTGCACGACTACTCAGAGATTCCTACCCATGCTTCCTCCCTCCAATCAATCTTCCTTTAGAAATTATTATAGATAAATGGACAGTGAAAATTAGGACTGCCCCAGGCATCTCTTATTCATTTTTTTAAACTAAAACGTGCAATGGGTTTTTGAGTAGAACACAGTGCCTGCTTCTGCAGATGTTTTCTGTTCCTTCCCAAATGATAAACAGGAACCAGCCCAGTGCCAGTTTTAACCTCAGCTTCTCCACATATAAGTCTTCAGTGTAACCTTAGAATATCCATTGCAAAAGAGCCTTTCAAAACAGTAGCCCTCCCTTATCAGAAATATTGAACTGGTTTGCAGTCACATTTTAGATTGCACTAAGGATCATGTTCCTAGATATTAAAGGAACTTCATCGGTGATTCAGTATACACAACCCACCCCCATTTTATAGATAAGAAAACTGAGGCCCAAGAGACTGATTTGTCTAAGAGTTGGAATTTGAATTCAGGTTCTCTGAGAATTATTTTTTGAGAAATACTATTTTTTGAAAGATTTACTTAATTACTACTTTTCTACCACTTATTTTTCTCTCTTTTGTATTCTGTATTCCTAGACTTTTGGCAACTTAGGTGGGGGAATGAAATAAATAGAAGTCCTGCTTTTTTCTTTGAAACTATGTTACTGAAACAGACTTCTCAACTAGGGTTACTTAGCCCCTTGCCTCTTGAGCCATTTAAATACAAAGGAAGTTCCAATCTTGGCATTAGTACTAAGAGAATAATTTTAAAATTCTGGTCTATGAGTTGAGAATGTAAGGGTTTTGTTAGAATTTAGACTTGTGATTGTAACAGAAGGGGAAATTAGAGATGATAAAATCTTGCCCATACCTCTATAGGTATCCTTTCTATACCATCCTGAATAAGCAATGACTCAGCTTCCTTTTTAAGACCTCCAGTGACAGTGACGTCACTTCTGAAGGCAGCTTTTTATTGGACATTTCATTTCCCCAAAATACTTCAGAAGTCTCCATCATGCTCTAGAAAATTCACCATTCTGGAAAATCACGTTAGCCCTGGACTTCACACCTTAGGAATACCCTCAGACCTTGTGTCTCCTTCTGATGACGTGGTTTCGCCACAGATGCCCACATCCACTTTCTCTTCATTTATCACAAGGTAAAAATCCAGACTCCTCTATCTACTTCTCTCACCCTTCCTGCCTCTCACTTCCAGCTTCCTTTTGTTTGTTGTCTTCTCCCATTAGAAAGGAAGCTTCTTGAGATCAGAGATTGGCTTTTTTTGTTTATATTCATATTCCTGTATCAGCACAATACTTGGCCTATATTTTTGACTGACTGATTAACTACTCAAAGTTCTGTTTTCTGATGCTAAGCAGAATTAGTCTAATCTCTCTTATAGCCCTTCAAGAACATGAAAACAGTTCTCACATCTGCCTAAATTTTCTGTTCTTGTTATGATATGGTCTCTGGTCCTTTTCCCCAATTTTAGTTGCCTTCCTCTAGATGAAATACTTTGTTAATGGCCTTTCTGAAATATAGTCTCTAGGGCTTAACTCTAGATGTGATCTAACCTGAAAAGAGTAAAACAGAATGATTACCTCCCATATTCTCAACATTATGAATCTCTTAATGCAGGAGTAAGATAATACGAGGTTGGTTTTTTATTTTTTTGTGTTTTTTTTTTGATTGTCATAAACTCTTTTGACTCATGGAGCTTTCAGTCCCTTAAAAACTCAGATCTTTTTCAGACTGCTGCTAGCCATACCTTTTTATATTCTATACTCGTATAGCGAATTTGAATTATGGGGTTGAGCAGAACTTGTGTAGTATTTTATATTCATCTCTATAAAATGATTTCTTAGTCAACAGGAGACAGCTAAGTGATAAAGTAAATAGAGCATCATGCCTGGAGTCAGGAGGGAGTATTTCTAAGTTCAAATTTGGCCTGTGCTCTTGGGAAAGTCACTTAACTCTGCCTCAGTTTTCTCATCTGTAAAATGAGCTGGAGAAGGAAGTGTCAAACCACTCCAGTATCTTTGCCAAAAAGACTCCATTTGGGGTCATGGAAAGTCACAACTAAACAATTCAACTAGACTGATCATTCTTGACTGTTGAAACATCATCATCCATTTAATTGCTCCTAGCTCTGTGCCATCAGCAAACTTAATATGTGTCCTCCCCAACTCCCCAGTTCCCTTCTTTGGCTGAATCCAAATGAATTAGTAAACTGGTAGAGAACTAATTCCAGGTTAAACTCAATTCATTAATTATTCTTCTTTATTAATGAATGAACTAGTGAATCTCAGCCAATTCTTCACCTAAACATACAATTATTTGGGCCCTTGTCTATAAGGACATAAAGAGAATTTATGGGTAGCAGTACAGTTTAATGGCAAGATCATTGAACTGGTAATCAGGCGAGCTCAATACTGGTCCTTTTAGGCTTCATATTAGCTGGGTAACTCTGGAAAAGTCATTTAATCTCTGGTCTCAGTTTCCCCATTCACTGTACTCTAAATGGGTTGAATCTGGTGATCTCCGGGGTCTGTTCCTTTTAGCTCCAAATCCCATTGTATTAATCTGAAACATAAATTTATTTCAGATGCTGAGAACTTGCTAAGTGTTTAGCTGTGTTATTTTCTTGTGAGAAATGGGCTTTTATTCCTATAATTTAAATGACTGTTAACTATAGACTTTTCCAACCAGGACTGAAAGTATTTTCTTAGTTTCAAGGGGGAAATGTTTTTAATGCTGCCACCTAGTGGATTTAGCTGAGAAGTGTTGTCGGCTGTATCTCCAGTTTAAATTGACTTGAGAGGACAAATATTGCTACCTAATGAGACATTTGGTCCCCTAATTTTCCCCCATGGCTTTCCTTTATTTTATCTCTGGGCATCTCCCGACTCCTTTCCATTCCACTACAATTGACTGAGCCTTGAAGTTTCCCATTTCATTTCATAGCATTCATGCCACATTAGAGCTATTTTACGACAAGATTTACAGCAATGTCAGGAATAGAGAAAACTGTTGTAAAATAGCCACGGACAACATTATAAACTAGCAATAAAATTGGCCATAATGCGCAGCTGGGTATTTATGTCTGCCACCTGTTCATTTTTTAGCAACCTCTGATCAACCAGTTTAGTGCAAGGAATGAGCTCATTACATTTGGTACAAAAGAAAGAACTCACAACTTTTTCTTCCTATGGTCTCAAGAACTGGAAATAACATACAAAAATGGACTGAGATTGTGCATCCAGATACAAAGAAAGAACTTAACCCATGCACTACTCTCCAGGTCACATAAAATTCAGAGAATCCTTAATCGTACCACACGTTTATACTTATTCTTTATTTCACATATGTTAGCATATTCAGAAGATCCAGCATGAGCACTGACATAGTCTAAATCTGGGAGAATCATACAAGAGTCGATGTCTACTATTTGTAAAGTATTGTACTAGGTTCTAGGTATGGAGGGGAGTACTAAGAAGCAAAAAACTAAGAGTCTCTTCCCTCCTCATCCACAGAATCCATTTCTTTCTTTAAGATATAATTTAAACATTAAAATTTTTCTACTGGCTCTCTAGATCTCTCTCTCCCTAAGTATTTTGTATTTAACTCCTCTGTGCCTTTTTAAAATGTATTCTTTATGTTCATAATTTGTACTTATGTCCTTTTGAATGAAAATTCCATGTGATGAAGGAGGAGGGAATACAAATACATTCACTTTATTCGTGCTCCCATTACTTGACACTCTGACTAGCACATAGTGAGTGCTTTGATAATTGATTAATCATTCTTGATCTTGTTGAATAATGAATGGAGTTCAGAATTCTGGAGTTTAAACTTTGTTAGGTGATTTAAAGTCACCTGACTTTGTTAATAAAACAATGACAACAATAACATTCATATCACCCAGTAATTGTAAAAATGAAATGAAATAAATTAGATTGATTTTATAGGAATAGGATAAGTTGGGGCAGCTAGGTGGTGCAGTGGATAGAGCACCAGCCCTGAATTCAGGAGGACCTGAGTTCAAATCTGGTCTCAGACACTTAACACTTCCTAGCTGTGTGACCCTGGGCAAGTCACTTAACCCCAGCCTCAGGAAAAAAAAAAGAAAAAGGAATAGGATAAGTTTATTATCATTGTTGTTATTATTGAGGAGTTTACATTCCTGGTGGGGTTGACAAAAAAATAAAATGCATAAAAGAATACACTGCATATGTAGTAAGTGATAGAGGAAATAATGTAGCTTATGTTTTTATAGTTTTAAAGTTTACCAAGTGCTTTACATGCATAATTTCTTTGACCCTCACCATACTCTTATTTTTTTCATCCTTATTTTGTAGATAAAGAAACTGAGGCACAGAGAAATTAAATGTATCATCTCAAGTCATATAAAGTAGTGGCAGAACCAGTGGAATTTGGATTCTGGTTCTTACTGAACTAAAAGCCATATATAGAGAGAAACCAAATTTAGGTGCATGTTGATGACGCTCTTTAAAAAAAATGTGGTTATCATAAACATTCCATTCATTGCTTAGGGAAGCTACATAAATGATTTTTTTGTCACTCATCAAATTACATACCACTTGGAGAGAATATGGATCATTTATATTGGCATATCATATAATATGTTAGCTTGAAAACATGTTCAGATTATATATTATCGATATCTAGTATTTCATTTAATACTTCAATGAGAGAGAATGTGGTATATGTTCAATATGTATTTTGGTACATACTAGCCATATTAATCTTAGAAAATCATTTACTTTATTGATTCTTTAGACCCTAGCTTATTAAACTGATGTTCATTACCCCATATGGGATCTCATAACTGAATGTAGGGGTCCCAAAATTATGATTTGTTATCTATAAATGTTTGATTTGTATACCTATTTTATATACTTATATATATATATATATATCTATCACAAAATTTTCTCAGGCAAAAAGGAGTTACAAGTGGAAAAAGTTTAAGAAGCCTTGCTCTAGTCAATTTTTTTGTGGTTATACATTATTGTAAAAGAAAGTGCAGATGTTCTTTTGGAGAGAAATTTTTTCTCTCCAAGGTATTCTTTAAGAAGTGCCATGACAAATCTAGACAAAAATGATAACGATAAAAACAGTTTAATAATGTTGTTGTTGCTGACTCTTCATGACCCCATTTGGGGTTTTCTTGGCAAAGATCCTAGAGTAGCTTATCATTTCCTTCTCCAATTCATTTTGCAGATGAGGAAACTGAGACAAACAGGGTTAAGTGACTTTCCTAGAGTCCTACAGCTAGTAAGTATCTGAGGTCTGATTTGAACTTGTCTTCCTGACTCCAGGCCTGGCCCTCTATCCATTATACTAACTAATGCTACCAATCTGTCAGTCATTAGGCCTCTGCTTCCACAAACAAAAATCGCATTAAAGTTGTTAGTTCTTTTAAAAAAAATTAAAAACCAATAACACCATTCTAGGCTTTTGACCTTCCATGATTTTTGTATGTGAGCCAGAGTATTTGATGGATGAACTATCAGAGACTAAACATTACCAACAGCTGGTAGGGAATTCTTGCTTTAATGTGAAGTTCAAGAGCCACCTTCTTCAGTAATCTGTGTTCATTCAACCTTGATCACTCCCCCACAGCAATTCTAGACACACAGCTATTCTCAAAGCATTCCTAGGGTGATATTCCCCTATATGCTTAAACCAGCTATTTCTTAATCTGACTTATTTACCCCATTAGAAAAGGAGAAGGTTTTACTGCTGCTTTCAAGAAATTTCTATCTGAATTGACAGGTCAGACAAAGGGAATTAGGAAAACAACAGCACAAGCTTGTAACTCTCAGGTGCAAAAATCTTCTTAAGATAGTAGGAGGTAGTTGGTAGCAGTGAAATGCAATTATAACTCCATGCTAAGCCAATTTCATTTCATAGGATCATAGATATGGAGTTGTACAGTTCAATTAAGTAAATGGTTACTCTCAGCAACACTCATTCATGATAGTATCATTAATTTTTTTTCTTGTAACAAACTTCACTGAGCCAGTTAAAATATTGTTCCTTGGAACCCATATAGTCCGATTCCTCCATTTTATATATGGAAAAACTGAGTCACAGGATGTTGTGACTTGTCCAAAGTGACATAGATACTATATTATAGGCTAGACCTACTCTCTAATTCAGAATTCAGAACTTATGGTTCTAGAACCAGTATTCTTTCTTCTTATACTAGGTTGGGCAGTTTATGTAATGAGATAGAACTCCAGTGAGGCTTTGGATTCTGTCTCACAATGTTCGTCCCCCTCCCTTCTTTCCCTCAATTATAATAGGTTTTCTTTGCCTCTCATGAGATGTAATTTCCCTCATTTTACCTTCACTTTCCCTTTTTTTCTGGTATAATCCCCTTTCCTCCTCTAGTTTCTTTTTTATATTATAACAGTAAAATCAAATTATATATGCACTCTCTATGTATACCCATAACAGAAATATAGTTCTCAAGAGTTTTGTTTTTGTTTTTTGAGGGGGTTTTGTTTTGTTTTGTTACTTTTTGTGCTTTTCTCTAGTTCTATATTTGGAGGTCAATATTTTTTAGTTTAGCTCTGGTCTTTTCATCAGAAATAAATGGAATTCACCTGTTTCATTGAATGTCCATCTTCTTCCCTGGAAGAAAATGTTTAGTTTAGTGGGGTATTTTATTCTTGGCTACATTCCAAGGTTTTTTGCCTTTTGGAATATCAGATTCTAGGCCCTTTGACCTTTTAAAGTGGAAGCTGCTAGGTCCTGGATAATCCTTATTGTGGCTCCTCAGTATTTGATTTTTTTTTCTGGCTGCTTGTAACATTTTTTCTTTGGTCCAATAGTTTTGAAATGTAGCCACAAAATTCCTTTGAATTTTAATTTGAGGTCTCTTTCAGGAGGTGTTAGGCGAATTCTTTCAATGGCTATTTTATCTTCTGATTCTATGACATCTGAGTAGTTCTCTTTTCCTTAAAAATAGTGTCTAGGCTCTTTTTTTCATCATGTTTTTCAGGAAGTCCAATTATCTTTAGATTATCTTTCCTAGATCTATTTTCCAGATCAGTTGTTTTCCCAAATAGATATTTTACATTTTTTTCTATTTTTTTCATTGTTTTGCTTGATTAATTCTTGATCTCATTGAGTCATTCATTTCCATTCATTCAATCAGTTTTGATTTTTAGTGAATTATTTTCTTCATTTACTTTTTTTTACTTCTTTTTGTATTTGCCCTATTGAATTTTTTTTTTGACTGAGGCAATTAGGGGAAAGTGACTTGCCCAGGGTCACACAGCTAGGAAGTGTTAAGTGTCTGAGACCAGATTTGAACTCAGGTCCTCCTGACTTCTGGGCTGGTGCTTTATCCACTGCACCACCTTGCTATCCCCTTCAACTGAATTTTTAAATAAGTTGTTTTGTTCTATGAATTTTTTTTCCATTTCACAAATTCTATTTTTAAAGAGTTATTTTCCTTTTCTATTTCCTTTCTTTTTCAGGAGTTTTGTTTTGTTTTGTTTTCCATTTTGTCAACTCTATTTTTTAAAGGAGTTATATGCTTCCATTTCACTAAGTCCATTTTATAGTGAATTTTCTTCCAATAATTTCTGTGTTTTCCTTTCCAAACTCTCTTTCAAACTTTTCATTTCCTTTCTCCATTTTTCTTCTAGCTCTCTTTTGAGATCCTTTTTAATTTCTTCTAAGAGAGCCTTGTGTGGTGGGGACTAGGTTATATCATGTTTGGAGGCTACATCTGGAGATGATCTGCCTTGAAATCTCCTCAGGGTTTGAAATCTGTTCTTCTCTTTCACCGTAAAAAAAGTATCTTTGGTCAGAGTTCTTTTTGCCTTTTTACTCATTAAAAAAAAAAAAAAAAGTTTAAATCTGCTTTTAGTACAAGGGAGGTTGTCCAAGCTTCTTCTATAAGTGGCCACAGCTGTGCTGGGTCAGTGATGACTCAACACCTGGTACTGGGTGGGCGTGGCCATGTCCCATGAGACTTCAGTGCTTTGGGGTCCACTATTTACCTTTTGTGTTTGTGTTAGATGTTTTTTTAACTTCTCTGCTGATCTTCTGGCTTGCGGCCAGGGCAGAGTGGCCAACACTGCTGTGGATTCTTCCCATAGATGCTCCAGCACATGGAGCCCACCCTAGCCCATCTGTGCTGCCTGCATTGGGGTCTGTGCTCTGCCTGCTTGCATTTGGCTCGCCTCCCTCGGGACCTAATTGAAACAGACCTTTTCTTGCATTCTTCAAAATTGTCTTCTGCTGGTACTTTGTTACACTCCCAATATTTGTGAGTTCTACCAAATCTGAGCTAATTCAGAGACTGGATTTTCTAATTAATCTGAGGGTCAAGATTGAAGATCAGATAGAAACGTGTGTCCTCTCTGCCATCTTGGTTCCACCTCCTCAGATTCTGTCTTTCATAATGTTCTGGTCAATAAGCTAGAGAGAGATGTTATGAACCAGGCTCCTGGTAGAGCAGTCCTATAGAATATAAACATACTTTTCCTACTTCAAACCTAAATCTAAGGACTGATAAAGCATCATAGCTGAAGGATGACTGAATGATGCAATCTGGTTTACATAATTTAGATTTAATTCTATCAGCTTAGTGTACTTAAAATAATCAAGTGGCTTAATGGAAAACTAAATACTTAAAAAATACTAGAGGGGACAATTCTTTTCTTAGGGGAAATGCTGTAAATGGAATAAATGACTGGCCACTGTAACAGTGAAATTTTATTATAAAGTATTAATGATGCTATTAAAATTAGTGTTATTGAAGGCAACTTTTTATTTAACTAAAATATATGGTTTGCTATTATTTCACGTGTGATATTGTTATTTCTGTAGCTTCTAGAACTAAATGATCTTTAATTTTTTTCTAGCTTTCCAACAAGGCTAAGCATAGTATTTTTGATTTTCTTACTGATAATAATATCATTTATATCACACATACTATGTGTTTTACAAATATTATTTTGTCCTATCAACAATCTTAGAAAGTAGATGCTATTATTATCTTTATTTTACAGTTGAAGAAACTGAGACAAACAGAGATTATCTGACTTGCCCATAGTCACACAGCTAGTATATGTCTAAATCTAGACTTGAACTCAGGTCTTCCAGGCCTGGTGCTCTTACCCACTGTTCTGCCTTGCTGCCTCATAAGACCTAGGAATTTTGGGAAAGGACCTTTTACTCCTCTCTATCTCTTGTCCCCCTTTTCTATATTTTTCCCTTTATATATCCTACTCTCCTCACTGCAGGTTTGTACAAGCACAAGAACTGGTACCCAATTAATTTTGCTACATGGTAAAGAAAATAAGGGAGTTAGACCATGAATAGGTCAAGCCATGTTATCCAGGCTATTAAGTTAAAACAATTATTGATCTAACTACTGAGGTCACTTTTTTTTCCTTTTTTATCATTCTTTTTGCCTCAGAGTTCTGATAATTTGAGTTCAATACTGGAACAAAATACTGGATCTGGATTTATATACATAGATCATTTAATCATTGAAAAAATGAGCTTTTCCAAGCCATAGGAGAAGGGTATTCTACAAAGATAGGCACAGAAGATACTTTAAATTGATTCACCTAAGTGAAGTTTCCTTCCTGAGTCCATCATGTTCTACAAAGTATCAAGAAAGTTTGATGGAGCTCCTCATAGCTCTTTTAAGCCTAGGCAATAGGACATGATGTCAACAACCTGAGCTGAAAGCCCCTGAGCTAATCAAGTTTGAACAATGGCTTCAATACCTTTTAAGCGGAAAAAAATCACTTAATACATGGGAACAGGGTTGAGATACTTCTAACCTATTGTCTTATCCCACAGTAACCTACCATAATTCTTGGTTTCTTTTAAGCCTATGAGAAAAATACTTTTTCTTGAGTTTTATTCTAGCTTTAAGAATAAATCTTTCTATCCCTTCATGTTTCTCCAGGCTTTATTTTTCTGTTACTTCAAATTCTATAGCTCTTTTTTTTGTTCTGGGATTCTCCTGTCATATCCCAACCTCTTCCCATTCATTGGCTTAAACTGAGACAATTCCTCAGATCTACAAAACCTATTTCAGTTTTTGAAACTACTTTGTACTTATTTGTATTTATTTTATTTTTGTTTATTCTGTATAAACTTATGTATCTAGTTGTTTTCTCTCCAGACTTAATATAAATTCATTGTGTATAGGGACTGGTTATTATCTACATTTGTGTGTTCAATTCCTAGAATAGTGCATGGTTCATAGTAGGCCCTAAATAAGTGCTTGTTTTAAGTGATTGATAGTTAAGCATTAGAACAAAGTCCAGGAAAACTCCAGGAAAGACTTTTTTCCTTGTCACAAGAAAGGCTTTCCACCCTTTTTTTTTTAAATGAAAAAGCTTGAAATAACCTGAATTTAAATAAAAACAAAACAAAAGGCCCCCAAAATAAAAAAAAAAATTACAACATCTGCATTTCCTTTGAGAAAGAGATAGGCAAGGATTTTGTAGCTGATAGTAAATCTGGGAGTAGCAAGTATCCAGCAGAGCAGCATTCACCTAAGTAGTGTCTAGCAACTATGTGTCTGGTCAAGCAACAGCCAACAAAGACTATAAGAATAACAGAGCAAGTACATTGGGAATCATGTGATGATGTTAGGTCTACCAGAAGAAATGTAATAATATCACTAAAAAATAACTGATTGTTCAGTTATAAATATAAATCACTCAGTTTTTTCCCTGAATATACATGTTCTCCATATGTATCTGCTCTAGGAAAGTGTACTGTAGATTTATGAGGGGAAGTTTTTGTTATTACCTTCCTTAATATTCCATTTTATTAAATGTCTTTGCCTTTAACTTATTCTGTTTTTTGATTCACCATTAAGGTAAACACATCAGTAGGGACTCATGAACAATAGTTGTTTTTTTGTTTTTGTTTTTGTTTTTTGGGTTTTTTTGTTTGTTTGTTTGTTTTGTTTTGTTTTATTAAAGCTTTTTATTTTAAAACCATGCATGGAAAATTTTAAACATTGATCTTTGCAAAACCTCTTGTTCCAAATTTTCCCCCTTTCCGTTTACTCCAGCCCCTGGATGGCAAGTAATCCGATATATATTAAATCTAAAATATAAATACATATTTATACTATTATCTTGCTGCACAAGAAAAATCAGGTTAAAAAGGGAAAAAATGAGAAAGAAAACAAAATGCAAGCAAACAACAACAAAAGGGTGAAAATGCTATGTTGTGATCCAGACTCAGTTCCCATAGTTCTCTCTCTGGGTATAGATAGCTTTCTTTATCACAAAATCATTGGCTCTGGTCTAAGTGAACCATAGTTTTAGAGAATTCACACCCACAATGTATCATGAACAAAGGCAGTAGTTTCTTATAAATTTGGAGAGGGAGTATCTTTCAGTGTTGCATATAATTTTAAATATATTTAGATTCTAACTTCTTTGAGGACAAGAGTATTTTTTTCTATTTATCTTTGTATCTAACATCTCTAGCACAGAAACTTGCACATAGGAAATTCCTAAAAATAGTTATTATGTGAATTAGTGAATATATAAATGTAAATATTAACCAAAGAAATTGAGTCTATAAATTGGAAGAATTAGTTCATAATTTTATAGGAATAATTAAAATTTTAAAGTTCTATAAATTGATGATTCTAAGTGATCCTGAGAATGCTTAAAAATTTGAGCTTCAACCAAAATAGGAAGAAGTTTAATATAAAGTTCAGAGTAAAAGATTCAAAAGAAAAACTCAAACTGGAAAGATTCAAGATGAGAAGAGATTGGCCAGGCACCAATATGGCAACTAAAAGCACTCTTGGGTCATAATAAACCACTAACAATACAAATGAGTCCCATAATTTTGTTACTTAAAAAGCTGGGATGTATTAGCAGCAATATGACATGCAAAAGTCAGGAATTAATTTTCCTAATGTACTCCACATTGTTCAGCTACTCATTAGAGTTCTGTATCCAATATCAGTCAGTTCTGCTTTCTAAGGAATATGTCAGAGAAAAAAATGAAGTGCAGCACTAAAAGTGAATAAAGGAGGAAAGATGGGTCTTGGTATGAGTTATAGGATGATCAGAGTTGTTCAACCTAGAAAACAGAGAATGACTTCAATGACCAACTTCAATTATTTAAAAGCTCATAGAGTATGTTTATGTGATGTTAAATATCCAAATGAAAACTGAAAAATTCAATATAAAATATGGATGTTCTCTACCAGATAAAGGACAACATAGCAAAGTGAATAGAGAACCAGACTGAATGAGGAAGGACTGACTTCTAATTTTCCTTAGACACATATTGGCTCTGTGACCCTGGACAGATATTACCTCTCAATGATCCCTGTCAATTGTCTAAAACTGTAAGTGGCAGAAAAAATGCCCTCCAATTCAATCACAAGTTTAGGTTTTGTTTTGGGGGTATGGTTGGAGAAGGAGAGCAAGTGGTACCATAGTGCATAGAGCACTGGGCCTTAGGTCCGGAAGACTCTTCTTCCTGAATTCAAATCCAGCCACAAATCATAATAACTGTGTCATCCTGGGCAAGTCCCTTAATTGTGTTTTCCTCATTCCTCCTGTACAAAATGAGCTGTAGAAGGAAATGGCAAACCATTCCAGTATTTTTGCCACAAAATCCCAAAAGGGGTCACAAAGAGTGAGACATGACTGAAAGATGACTAACAATAAAATACTAAAAATTTTAAATGCTTACTTTTTCACTTATTTTTTTTAATTGTCCAATTTTTGATGTTACATAAGCTTGACTGATAAAATTTCAAAGTTGGCCTATACTTATTTCATAAGTGTCATAAAATTAAAATGAGCATTTGAAATCATCAAATCTAACCCCTTCATTTTTAGAAAGTAGGAAAATAAGGCAACAGAGGAGCTAAGTTTCTAACAGACTGAGCATCCTAACTCAGTTTTTCTTACTTTACTCTATTCCAATTTATCACACTGTCTGATCAATATCTTTGTTGTGATTTTTTTTTACAGATTATAATTAACCGGAGGAATTTTTTTATTAAGATTTATGATTTCATCAGTGCAAAAAATTTCCAATGAAGAAATCCCTTCTCCCTAATGCATATAAGGCAACTTTACCCTTTTTATTTTTATTTTCCCCAAATTACATGCAAAAACAATTTTGATATTTGCATTTAAAACTTTTGAGTTCTAAATCATCTTTCTTCTTCCTTCCCTAACCCCCCCCTTATTGAGAAAGCAAACAATTCAATATAGGTTATACATGTGTAGTCATGTAAAACATTTTTAGTAGGCATTTTATAAAAGAAAACATAGATGAAAAATTCAAGAACAATAAAGTTTTTTAAAAATGCTTCAATCTGTATTCAGATGTCATCAGTTCTTTCTCTAGGATTTAGATACCATCTTTTTTTCTTTTTTAAGTATTTTTTCTGTAGTAAATTTATTTATTTTTAATGCACATTGCTTTATGAATCAAATTGGGAGAGAAAAATCAGAGCAAAAGGGAAAAATCATGGGAAAGATGAAAAACAGAAAAAAGAAAAGAACATAGCATGTGATGATTTACATTGTCTCCTTAGTTCTTTTTCAGCCTACAGATAGCATTTTCTGCCCAAAGTCTATTGGATTTGCTTTGGATCACTGAACCACTGAGAAGAATTAAGTCAAAAATAGTTGGTCACTGCACATTCTTGCTGTTATTGTGTACAATGTATTCCTGGTTCTGCTTGTTTCACTCGGCATCAGTTCATGTAAATCTTTCCAGGCCATTCCAAAATCAGCTTGTTCATCATTTTTTATAGAACAATAATATTCCATTATCTTCATATAGCACAACTTGTTCAGCCATTCCTCAACTGATGGGGAATCCACTCATTTTTCAATTCTTTGTTACCACAAAAAGAGCTGCTACAAACATTTTTGCACATGTAGGTCCTTTTGCTTCCTTTATGATTTCCTTGGGATACAGACTCAATAATGGCACTGCTGGGTGTGCATAGTTTAATAGCCCTTTGGGCATAGTTCCAAATTGTTCTCCAGAATTGTTGGATCATTTTATAACTCCATCAACAATACATTAGTTTCCCAGTTTTCCCACATACCCTCTAACATTTATCATTATCTTTTCCTTATTTTAGACAATCTGAGAGATATGAGATGGTACCTCAGAATGTTTTCATTTGCATTTCTCTAATCAATAGTAATTTAAAAATGTTTTCATATAACTATAAATGACTTTAATTTTGTCATCTGAAAATAGTCTGTTCATATCATTTGACCATTTACCAATTGGGGAATGACTTATCTTCTTATAAATTTGACACGGTTCTTTATATTTTTTAGGAATGAGACCTTTATCAGAAACACTGGCTATAAGGATATTACTTTTCAATATAAATCCTTCAGAATTGTCTTGGATCATTGCATTGTTGAGAGTTGCTAAGTTATTCATAGCTGATCACTTTACAATGTTGCTGTGACTTTGTTCACACTACATTTCACTTTGTGTGAGGTCATGAAAGTTTTTCCAAGTTTTTTTGAGAGCATTCTTCTCATAATTTCTTATATCACAATAATAATTCATCAAAATCACATGTCAAAAAATTTTTCAGCCATTTCCCAATTGATGGGCATCCTCTCAATTTCTAATTCTTTGCCACCAAAAAAGAACTACTATAAATATTTATTTATATATATGTCCTTTTCCTTTTCATTGTTTTTATATCTTTTGTATATGGACTTAGTAGTGAAATTGCAAAGGGGTATGAAAAGTTTTATGGTCTTTGGGGCATAATTTCAAGTTGTTTTGCAAAATGGTTGAATTAGTTCAGAACTCCACCAACAGAGTACTAATGTCTCATTTTCAAGCATTTCCTCCAATGTTTGTCATTTTCCTTTTTGCCAATTTAATAAACATGAGATAGCACGGCAGAATTATTATAATTTGCATCCCTCCAATTTGCATTTTATCATATGGTTATTGATAGCTTTGATTACTTCATCTGAAAACTGTTTGCATCTTTTGATCATTTGCCAATTGGGAAATGGATCTTTTTTTTTTTTTTAATAAATTTGACTCAGTTTTCTATTTAAGAAATATAACCTTTATCAAAGAAACTTCCTTCATTTTTTTACTTTCTATTGTAAATTGTATTTCTTTCCATCCTATCCTCCCCATTTATTCTATTCTCTCTCTTCTTTTACCTTGGCCATCCTTAAAAGTTTCTGACTATCCCTCCCTCAATTTCCCTTCTCTTCCATTACCCTCCATCCTTCTCCTATCTCCTTTATATCCTACTTTCCTGTAGGATAAGACAGATTTCTATATCCAATTAAATGTGTATGTTATCCCCTCTTTTAGCCAATTCTGATGAGAATAAGGTTCACTCACTCCTCACCTACCCCATTTCCCCTCCCATTGTAAAAGCTTTTTCTTGCCTCATTTTATGTTAGATAATTTACCCTGTTCTACGTTTATCTTTCCCTTTCTCACAGTGCATTTCTCTCTTTTATGGTATTATTTTATTTAAAGATTTTTGGAAGGGTTTAGGGAAGAGTTCTGGGAAGTAACTGTCTTTTCTCTACCATCTTGGATCCAACCTCCAGCAACTTTTTTTACAAATCTTTGTTTTAAAGAGTTACCTAAGGCAATGAGAGGATATATAATTTACCCAGGGTCACAATCAGTATATACATCAGAAGTAGAAATGTAACACTGGATCTGACTATTTCTGAAACTGTTCATCTATTCACTATACCAAGTGCCTAAGAGGAATGAGCAGTACATTCTTAACTCTATGCTATATTTACTCTTAGAATTGAAACAAATTCAGACCTCATGAAAGCAATTCATAATACAATCTTTCTACTGTATGGTTGTATGCTTTCAGGTTCTCAAGCCTCAGATAATGACATAGCCTTCCCAACTTAATAGAATACCAGGCAGTACATAGGCCACTTTAAACTCATGAGTTCTATAGACACTATTTGTTTTATTTAGTCAAAGTATTAGATTTATTTACTCTAAGATAGTCAACTTATAAACACACAAGGAAAAATGGAAAACACCAACACTTTATACCACTGATCTTCAATTAATGCATCCAATAGGTCCAGTCAGTCTGTAGCAACTCTGAATTCAGGTCTCAACAACCTCTGGTGACATGGAGACTCTGGCTTTGGTATTGGGTGAAAACTGATTCTTATATGTCCAGTACTTTCTCAATTAGTTAGTGTCCTATTTATTACTGGCAGGGACTTTTTATTGTATCTCAACACTGTGAACTCATCACTTGTGGAGCAAAGAGAATGAAATCAATGGCAGGTCCTGGCAAGAGAGTCTGCCACATTCTACCTTGGTATCTCGCTTTGACCTTGAGATTTCCTCTTAAAATATTACATTCTATTCCAGCTCACTTCAACTCTTTGATTTTCTAGCCAAAGCTACCTCAAAACATCAATTCCCAGTTATAGCAGGAAAAGATGGGATAGCTATGTGGCGCAATGGAGAGAGCACCAGCCCTGAAGTCAGGAGGACCTGAGTTTAAATCTGACTTCAGACACTTAACACTTCCTAACTGTGTGACTCTGGGCAAGTCACTTAACCTCAATTGCCTCAGAAAAAAAGGAAAATATACAATATATTGGTCATATCACAAAACTCTTCCAGGACCACAACCCAGAATTCTTCCTTTTTGAGTCAGTTTAGCATACCTGGCTTATATAGCTAGATTTCTCAAAAACAATTCCTAGATCCAGCGCTTGATTCATCAACCATGAGAAAAGTGGTTGTTAAAGTAATAAACATACACATATGCAGCTATAAAATCTCTTTTTCAGTCACTGCCATGGGATGATGATGAGGACAAGATGATTAAATGTTCCATTTGGAGGATGATACCTCCAGTTTTAATGGGAAAGTGGGGAAAGGAAGGCACAAATCACAAAGTAATTATTGTCCTTCTTCATGTTGGCCACAACATTTACATGATCCCTAGGAGAGTAGCATGAACAAAACATGACAGACGCCTCAAAGACAAGTGAAGGCTATATGAAGAAACAAAGCAACAAATGCAGATATCAATATTTCTACATGGGTAATTCCTAAAAGCTAGTATATGTTATGGATAGACATATGTTAAAATGTTGGCATATTTTTTAACAGCCAAAATGTTATGTTAACACATTCCCAGACAATTCTATGATGAACATCCTTTCCATAGAAAGAAATGGATGGAAACATTTTAAAAACACTTGGCTATCCTATCAGTTTAGGGATGGGTGTGTACATGTCTTTACATGCATGCATGTGTTTGTGTAATTTAAGAAGTCCTCATAATTAAAAGTGTTTCACTATTGCAAACATTTGCTAGTCAAGCATAGCCTTTCAAAAGAAAACAATTTTTTTTTACTATAAAATCTTTTTTTTTTCTTTTCACACAGAATATCTAATTTTCTTTATCTTTCCCTATAGACATAAAAGAATAATATTCATGTGAAAAACCAACATTTATCACCTGGTTATAGTTTAATTGGTGCTCTTGTTTGTTGCAATATATTGTGACTTTACTGAGAATTATTATTCCTGCTACAAAGATACCCAAACATGTAGGCTAATCTCCTCAAGGTGATGAAGTTTTTACATCATCTTTTTTCATGTGGGATTAGATACCACTATGACAATTCCATATTTTTTAAAATGTCTTAGCATATCTTTCACTTTATTTTCTTCATTTCCTTCAAATGACACTCTACTCAAAGCTTTTACCCTTAGGATATCTGCATGTAGTCTTTTCCAGTTGGAGGAGGTCATTTCTTATTATTCCTTCACTTTAAACTTTTGCTGCTTTCCAAGATCAGATGTTGAGATTTGGGGCTTTTTTCCTATTTTTGAAGAGTTCTGACCTCTCCCATGAATTGAAGGGAAGATGATGAAATTTAAAACTTTCTTTCAACTTTTGTTCCTTCTTCCATTAAAAGGAAAACATAAAAACATCACTCCACAGCAAACCTGAGGCTTTACCATTCCTGTCATGTTTTTAACTTGGAGAAGAAGACACGAACAGGCTTTTAATCACATTGTTTCTTTTAAGGCAACATAAAAAGAATCTCAATATAAAACTCATGCAACAGCCAAACATAATTTATAAATAAAATAGCCGTTTAATCACATAAACTCTCTTCCAAGAGTTCAGGCATCCTAATTATTCACTTGGCTTATTTTGTTCTCACCTTCTACTCACCATTATAAATATTTCTCTCCTGAAAATTATTTTAATTGTGTCATTTTGACATAAAATTTTTGTATCGTATCTTCCATTTTGGTCATAATATTACTCCCTAGAATTTCTGCTTCTGATTAACCAATAACAATTTTTCTAAGGATTCCAAGTAAGTGGTTCATTCTACTCTTCCTTTTCATACATTTGCCTCACACTTGCATCTACCTATCCATTTTACAAAACCATTTAGAACCCATCTAAGTACTGAAAGTTCTCTTCAATACACTATATCATCTCTGGAGGCTACTTCAACTTTAAATCATAAGTAAATGATCTTTTTTTCCTTGGCATATGTAGTTGTGTTAATGGACTATCCAGCCAGCAATTTTTATTTATTTCCTCTGTGTTTTACTCCCCAAATGAATCATACCTTAGTTACCTTCTAAAACTCATGTCAGGCTCTTTAATCTTGGTATCTGAAACTGAGTTGTTGCAAAACAATCCCTAGTGACTTAAACAACGAAGATTCTCACAATGCAATCCCAGTGTGCATATTAATTACTTCTTTGAAACTTCTCCAGGTAAAATAATTCTTTGAAAGTTTCCTTGCTTTATGCTTTTCCTCTCAGCATTTTTCTCTTTATTCCGGCCTTCCTTTGTTCTCCCTGAAATCTCTGAGGAAATCTCTAGGATCTACACCAAAGCCTAAACTATACTCTACCTTCTTCAGAGTGTGACAGGGAGGACATCCTGGCAGTGATTACTATGCCAGAGACAGTTTTGGGTCTTTGGCCATAATCCCAAACTATAACTTTCTCTCTCTTTTTGTAATATGCTGGCATTCCTTCTGAACTTGGGCTTACTTTAGACATCTTGGAAAGAATTCTTGGACCTGAAGTCAGGAAGTCTAGGGTTAAATGCTGCCTCTGACAGTTACCAGCTGTGTGATCATGGAAGACAGCAGGCATTTATGAACATTTTATTAAGCTCCTACTATCTATAAGCTCTTTACAATTATTATCTCATGTAATTCTCACAACAACCCTGGGAAATAGGTACTATTGTTATCCCTATTTTATGATTAAAGAAACTGAGGCAAACAAAAATTAAATAACTTGCCTAGAAAAACATGGCTAGTGATGAGGCTAGACTTGAACACAGAGTTCAGTCTACTATACTATCTACTTGCTTCATGAGCAAGTCATTTAGTCTCCTTGGGTAACCTTTCCTCATTTGTCAAATGGGAATCATAATATCTAGAGTATCTGTCATGAGGTTCAATGAGCTGATATACATAGAGCACTTTGTAGACCACAAAGATATATATATATATATATATATATATATATATATATATATATATATATATATATATATATATATATATATATATATATATATAAACTCTTATTATGCTCTGTGATGCTGGTTGCCAACTTTTGCCATATTGTACTGGGCTTTTGAACAAATACAAAATAATTGTTTTTAAACTGGGAAACAATAACAATAACAAAAGGGGAATGTTAGAAATTTAGAGTGCAGATAATGTAGAGAGCTTTAATCCCCAGAAAGCAAATGTAAGCAGAGCTAAGTCTTGATTTTAGTTTGCTCCCTCTGTTCACTGACTCATCCTTGTCCTCAGAGTCAGCATACCAAAGCATCTCTGGATTGATACTAGTCCATGAGTCAGCAATGTGTTGTGTCAGCCAAAAAGGCTAATGCAATCTGTGACTGCATTAAGAAGGGCAAAGCTTCCCGGAATAAGGAGCTGAAAGCCCTACTGGATCATGAACTCAGTAGACCTTATCTGAAATTCCATGTTTGGATCTCAGACCCACAAATGAAAGACTGATCTGCTGAGTATTACCCAGGAAAGTATAACCAGATGGTAAAGGGCTTCCAATTTGCCTAGAGAAGAGAAAGCTAGATTGCTTTCTGACCTCTTGTTCTAAGATATCAAGAGTTCTTTGGAATTGTTTTGGATCATAGTATTGCCTAAAACAGCCAAGTCAAAGATAATTGATCATCATACAATATTGCTGTTACTGTGTACAATGTTCTCATGGTTCTGCTCACTTAATTTTGTATTAGTTCATGTAAGTCTTTCTATATGCACAGACTTTTTGAAGGTTCATAGTCCCCAAGTTAAGATATTCACTCTAAATGATATCTAAAGGCTATGCCAGCTTTAAATATTATAACATCTATGAATATTTCTGCTTTTCTTGCAATTTTGCTCACTTAACCAGATTTTCTTTGATGATCCTTGCTCTGGTACCCATAATTTTGCCATATCCTATCAACATTTACATGGTGACGGAGGTAATGGAGACAGAGAGAGAAGGGAAATAATTTATTGATTTACTTATTATTACTTACAATTTTTTATGTATAAGTTCTACCTCCCCAATCAAACCCTTTTTTGTAACAGAGGTGAAAAAATATTTAAACACAATTAACACACAGTGCCTGCATCTGACAGTGTATACCATATCATTCCAAATCTGTAGTTCTGTATGGCAAGAGTTTGACTATCTTTGAATGTTGTTTTCATTTGCATTCTTATACATATTATTTTTTAACTTATATTTTAACTTTTAACTTGATTGGTATCAATGCATTCAAATCTTCACATATTTCTCAAAATTCCTCCTATTCATCATTCTCACATCATAATAATATCCCATTACATTCATATATAACAATTTGTACAATCTTTAGCCAACTAATAGACACCCATGTGGTACCTAATTATAACTACACAATAAATACTGCTATGAATATTTTGTACTTACATAGTCTTTGTTTAATCTTTGACATTGTTATTGTTGTTCAATTGTTTCAGTCAAGTCCAATTATTCATGACCCTATTTAGAACTTTCTTGACAAAGAAGTGGTTTTCCATTTCCTCCTCCAGTTCATTTTACAGATAAGGAAACTGAAGCAAATAGTGATTAAATGACTTGCCCAGGGTCACACAATTAGGAAGTGTCTGAGGTTGGATTTAAACTCAAGTTTTCCTGATACCAAGTCCAGCACTCGATCCACTGTACCAGCTATATATTTTCAGAAGTGGAAACATTAAATCAAAGGATATAAATAGGTTAGTAACCCTTTTTACAAAATTCTAATTTTGATTGAATTAATTCATGATCCTTCCAATAATGGGTTAGTGTGTCTGTTTTCCCAAAGTCCTTCAAATATTACCTATTTCCATGTCTTATCTTTGCTACTTAGAAAATATTTGTGATAAAATACCTTTTTACACTTTAAAATATTTAATGCATTCAATAATAATAGAACATTTTTACTAACTATAAGTAAAAGATCATTCTGGGATACCTTCTTTCTTTTCCTTCCTTATTATTGTATTTTTCCTTCCTTTTTTTTTTTTTTTTATCAAGCATTAAGTATAACATGCATACTGCCAGCTTCTTTACTGAATTCTTGATCAATGCTTTTATTCACCAATTCCAAGATGTATACTTTCTGGTTCTTATGTCATATCAGAAACTCTTGTCCTTTTGTGCTATTTTAATTATGTAACTGTGGGCAAATTACATGATGATTCTAAGCCTTAATTTCCTCGTCTATGAAATACCTAATTCCTAGAACTTCTATGAGTATCAAAAGAGGAATTATGTATAAAATACTTTGTAAATCTCAGCTATTATTATTATTATTATTTTAGTTATTGTTACTTTTCCCCTATACTTTGGAAAGATTACAATAGAAATATACTAAATTCAATTGCCTTTTTCCTTCAGAACTCAGGCATTTGGATTTTTCCAATGAATTATGTATTTCTGATTCATATTTCATTTAGGAAAATTCATCTTGAAATCCATTAAATGTCTTAAATTCATTTATTTAGCAAATTCATAATAGTGCAACTGCCAAAATAAAGATTTCTTAATTCTTAATCTTAGCCTTTTCCCAGAAGATGCTATTGCTTAAAGGACTATTTATTGTACAATGATGAGGAGCATGACACATTGTTTCCCCTATCTGCCAGTTATGAGGGTATCAACATTGTTTGTCTGAAACTTAAGAAGATTTCAGATTTGTAAAATTTTCAATTTGCTGCATTTATTTTGATTATCATGATGGCTTTGTGCCAAGCTTCTATCTGGAAGGGGAATAATAGAAAGCACAAAGTATCAGGAATCACAAGACCTGGGTTGGAGGCCTGACTTTCACTTATTAACTATGTGACAGTGGTCTAGTGACTTAATCTGAGTTGCTGTTTCATATGTTAAATGAGGATAATAAAATCCCTGCTTATCTCACAAAGGTGTTATGAGGATCAAAGTAGATGATTAAAATGAACATCCCTCAAAAACTACAAAACACTTTGCAAATATGAGGAATAAGAAAAATAGGAATTAGACCTCATTGGTATGGGGGAATTCTGAAAAAGGAAACTCCTAGTATGGATAAAGATCTGTACCTGTCTCCCCTGCTCTTTGCCTTAGCTTCCTCCCTTCTTTTAAGTGTCTGCTAAAATCCCACTTTTTGCCAGAAGTCAGTCTTCTCTAACGTTAGCCCCTTCCTTCTAAAAACATGTCCAATTTATGCCTGCCTGTACATGGTCGATTGCAGATTAACTTCCCTCCTGTGTTAGATTGTGAGCTCTATGAAAGCAAATGCTATTTTTTATTTTCTTTAAACCACAATGCTTGGCATAGTGCCTGGCATAGAATAGGTGCTTCATTAATAATTGTTGATTTGACTTTTTTGGAATTTACAGCCTTAGATAATTGTCTGGGAAATTGAGAGATAAGTTATACACATGGCCAACATATGCCAAGGTGGCATGTGGACCTAATTTTCTTCTAGCTGTCTTTCTATCTACAATAACAGAGCCAAGTCAAGGAATAATAGTATCAATAATAAAAGGGGTTAGCAACTGGTTCTATGATTTCATTGGTGTATTGATCTTCTAGATGAGGAAACTCATCATATATCTACATTTTCTCTGCAACTTATATTCTTTGAGAGTTGTCTAGCACTGGGAGGTTAAGTAACTTATCTAGAGTTACAAAGTCACTATGAGTTAGAACTTGAACTTGAATTTTTAAAGTACATGTTGTTTCAATTTGGAAAGGGTTTTTATATTCAGTAGAATTTCTCTTTCATTAAACTTTGCTATAGATATCACATCAAGTACAATTAATTTTATGGGATGTTTTTGTTTTATTTTGTTTTCTCACAAATACTTGTCATGAGCACCATAATACAAGTTGACCAAATGTCCCATGAAAGGATGTTTCTTATAGAGTTTGTGATATGCAAAATAAACTCCACCTACTCCTGATTGACCCTTCTATTTAGCCTCGAAGTATTTATACCTTCTGTTTTCATTAATAGAGATTTTATTAGATTGAAATGATTCAGTTCTTTTGTATATCTATTTGGTCATCTTGAGACTGAGCTGTCACATTTAGTATACCAATAACCATTTTAATTGGTGTTATAAACCATGTGATTGGATCTTTTCCACCCATTTTCCACTGTCATCACAGAAACAGAAGGGGACTATTAAGACCAATATCTATTTGGTATTTGTCTATGTTTCACGATTCGCCACGGTCAAATAATTCATCACCGCCTATCTACTCTATTGGGATGAGTCTCTCAGTACTTAGCTATACTAGTTCTTAGACTTCTTTTGGAACCTGACTTGAAACCTTTCCAGCGAGGCAGAGACTGTCCAAGTTTGAGCAACATTACATAAACTTCAGGAACCTAATGTCATTTCCATACCATAATGTGGCATCTAGGACTTTGTAGAAGTAGGTAATTAGGCTCAAATTTTCATTTTTCCTACTTTAGGTCTAGAGAAGTTCACAATACAAAACTGTTCAGGGGTTTAAAAAGTTTGGAGGTAGTTAATACTTTTCCCAGACAGTGTTTATATAGCTGTGAGATGGCTTAAGAGATTGCATTCTGCATTTAGAGTTTTAGAGAAAAGGTGAAAATACTGTTTTTCCTTTCTGTGTGGGCATTTTTTTTTTTATGAAAAAGAAGCATGTTCTTTCTACTTCAAGGTGTTCTACTTAAAAGAGTACAAGGCTGAGAGTCAATAGGTCTGCTTTAGTCACCTAGTAATCTCAAGCAAGCCACTTTGAACCTCAGTTTCTCCATTTGTAAATTGAAACAACAACATATTTCCCAATCTCACAAAGTTGTTAGGAGGATAAGGAAAAATGAATTCATAGACATTAACATGCATTAGAGAAAAAATATTCTAATAGTAATCATGGCTGATTTATTTTTAAAGTTGAATCTTTATTTGAATGTAATTACTAAGATAGCAAACCAAGTTAGAGAACTGGTAGTAACATGGAGGCTTGCTGATCCTGGGAAGCTTTTCCAGACTTGAACCATTTTTTTCAAAGTTCCGGCCCCCATGTTCTTTCACTTTCAAGTTTTCTAGGGCTTTCCTGACAAGCTTCCTATACTTCTTTCCAACAACCCAAATTCCTTCTATCTATCTCACTGCCTATTTCACCTCTTCAAAACTAAACCTTTACCACTCAGCTTCCTATGGGAAAGAATGAAGATTTTTATTTGTCTTCTTCCCTGATCCCTAAAACAGCTGAATTCTCTAACCAGAATTCTCCTGAAACTCCCAATATATTTTGTTAACATCTTTTATCCATTGCCTTACATCTGTCCCAGATATCTCAATGTCCCTGCTTGATGCTTCACATAACCTATTGAAGTTATTTTTGTTGATTCCACCATAAGCCAAAATATAATCTTGAGGAATATGAAGTTAGGAATCTCTGACCATCACATAGCTCTACAAGGGGAAAATGCAATCAAGGAATGTCCATGTTAAGGATCAAAAAAGTGACTTTTAGTGCAGAGGGAGAATCTAGGGAAATGATGCTGACTTCTTACTACTATATGTGCCTTGCAAAGCGACTTTCAAAAGGAAAAGAGGACAATTAGACATTAAATATAGTAGGATCCAGGGCATGGCTTCTGGGAAAAGCCATAAATGAGAGTTCCCTGAGGGAAGACTCAGTGAACTAGGATAAAGGTCCTTAATTTACTTTAAATAATACTATCACATCTTTTAGAGTTCTAATTAGAGCAAGAGGACCAGGACCTGGTCTTTTCATCAGATGCTTTAATGTAGGTAGTATCAATGCAGCCATCTTGATCTCTTCATGTATGCCTCCTAGTGAAAGTCTTCTACCAGTATTTACAAGATGCTACTATGTACTATCACTGTGCTAGATGCTGAAGATACAAAAACAACATTGAAAAATTACCTGTCCTCAAGGAATTTACATTCTAACAGAAGGAAACTATGCTCACAGATAAGTAAATACAGAATGAATACTGAGTAATTGGAGTGAGGAAGATGAGAAGCAGTAATAATTGATGAGATTAGGAAAGATTTTTTTTTTTTTTGCAGGAAATGGCACCTGGGCTGAATTTTAATGTAATAAAGGGATTCCAAAAGATAGAGAAAAGGAGAAAAGATACTTCAGGATATATCCTGTACAAAGTTTAAAAAAGCAAAAAAACAAAAAACAAAACCAGAAGACAAAGCTGAAGTGTCTTGCACAGGTAATGTTAAGCAGACCAATTTGGCTGAAATTGCTCTAAAGGAAATTTTGATCATAGAGTAGGGATGGGTGTAAAATCTTTGTAAGCACAGTCCAATAGTCTACTAGGCTGAATTCTTCTAACACTACATAAAAGTTAGAGCTCTTAGTATGTTTAAAAAGTGTTTCCTAAAGGAGAGAAATAATTCCCTTAAGTGTTTCTTGACTTTCTTCTTGTCTAGGAAATGTTCTAGCAAATATCCATCTTCTAGTTCTAATCAGCTCCCTATTTGGCTCAGGAACAAAGTTTTAGTTATAATTCTGAAACCAATGAATCAAAGAATAAATATTTGATAAGTATTATATATTTATATCTCTATGTATATGTAGAGTCAAGCCTCAACATTCATGCATTTAAATTTTGTATCTTCAATTATTCTCATGATTTTATTAGTAACCTCATTTTCACTTTCAAATTGGTAACTGAGCATTCCTGGCTATGCTCCGTGCAAGGGAAAAAGAAAAACAGAGTCTCTTATATCTCACCAGGTGCTTCAGTGGTCTTGTTTACCTTATTGTCTTAAATAGCTCCCTGTACAGTTTTCATTGCTGGTAAAACTCAAGTTGTGTATTGCAATTATGCCCCCAAACAAAAGTGCAAATCCTTTGGGCCTCTAAGCCTAAATTTGTAAAGTCATTGAGTGATGTGGCTTAGTGACAAAATAAAGCTACTAGATAAACTTTCTCCTGGAATATCTACAGGCATGATCAGCATATATAGAGGAGAGGGGCTAGAGTAGTAAGTCTTGTTCTTCCCTTTAAAAATCAGCTTCACACATTTTTAATTAAATGTATGGTTTTTAAAGAGCTTTACATATATTATCTCATTTGATCTTCATAGTTACCCTAATGAATAGATCCTTTTAAAATTTTTGTCAAGAATAGTTGGGGATTTTAGTAGACTGCAAGTTTTACATGAGTTTATTCAATGGTTCAAGCCATAAAAATGATCTTTGTATGCACTGAAAGGCACAATATTAAAAATATTTAAAGAGTTGGTACTACTGTACTTTAATCTGGTCTCAACCTGGAATAGGTCTGGGCACCATATTTTAAGAACATTAGAAAGTTAGAGAATATTCAAAATCATAATTGTGTAGGACTTCAAGACCATGCTGTTTTTGTTTTTGAAAAGAACCAATGACATCACAGGGTGTTATCTTGACTTCTGTGTGAATTGGATTTAATTGAGGAAGAGTTGCACAGTCATCAGAGGTCAGTGGCAAGACCAAAGACAAGATGATTGATAATTTCCTGATATGCAGTGGATGAGCTCAAGCTCTAACTGCTACCCAGCACTTGCTTCAGCCACCTTGATGGCCATTGGAAGAAATTGTTCTCATCTACCCATTTCATTGGTGGCAAATCTTCACATGGTTGGGGTAGACATCCCCTAATTCACCAATGGGTTTAGAGCCACACAAGGGTTGAGTACTCTCAAAAACTAAGAAAGTTTTACCAGAGGGGGCCTTCAGGAGGACAGTCCTGAAAAAGTCTTGGCAATCCCTTATACCAGAGGTGCTAGACCTCCCTGATCCTCTCAACCCACATGCTATGTGAAAACTAGTAAAACAAACTTGGTATGTTTATCCTAAAGAAGATTGGGGATGAGAACGACAGATAGAAAATTTTAAATGATTATAAATTAAAAACTTTTCTTAATATAAGTAAACATTTTAAATCTATATAAATTCATTTAACAATAACCATAACAGACACATTATATGTTAATACAAATAGCATTTTTATGAAAAATAACTATATTTTCCAAAGCAATGAAAAATTAGAGAGAAAAGTGGCATAATTTTACATAATGCTGCAAATCGCTTTATTGTTTAGTTTAATAGAAGACAGATGAATTCTCATATCTGCTTATATTATCAATCTGTTGTGATATATTGTTTTGGGAGAAGTACATGAAGAAAATTTGGCTTTATGCAGATATTTAGTTGGAAAAATTAGAAGTATTTTAGTGGACAAATAATATATATTTTTGTAAATAGTTTTGACTTCATGGACTCTCTGTAAGGATATTGGGGACCTCCAGGGTTCCCAGACCATACTTTGAGAACTTGAAAACTATACCATTTTGATTCTCCAAGATAAGTTTAAGGTACCTTTCAGCTATAAGTTCCTATAATTCTAATAGTCCTTTATCTGAGTCTTTATCTTTACACAGCTGGAGACAGTAACATCATGAGATCTTTTCTTGTATCCAACCTTTCTCATTTTTAAAATGAGAAAATAAGTTCATTGGACTATTGCTCCCAAGGCATTAAGAAATGCTTGCAAAGCATTTCCTAATTAGATTCTGAGAAAGAATTATTATTATTCTTGAAGTTCTCCTTAAGTTGCTGATATAGCCATAATACTTTATAGTATTTTTTTATGAACAAATTTCACTAAAGTCCTCATTTTTACTTCTTTTAATAAGAAGAGCTGATTTTTGGTCAATGGTACCTGGAAATATACTCCTATGAGTACAAACACCAATCTTGATCTAATTTGCAATTTATCACCGAATATTCTTCTCTCTGAAAGAGCTATGATTAGTATATGCAGCAAAAGCATTAAAATATGTAGTCATTTTCAGAGCTCAGCCTAGAACAGAACACTCCTATTTTAAAGACCTAAACTGGAAATGATATCTTTTGGCTAATTAAATCAGATTATAAGGTGGGGAGGGGGAACTTTTTTCCCTGAGTTTCAGCTTTCCTAACCTAATCAGGCATTTCATTGGGTGAAACATCTCTATTAAGTCTCCCATTTCTCAGCCACATGATACAAAAACAGGATGATAATTGAGGCTGCATAATTGATGTGTGCAGTGACAGAATATAGAAAAGGGTTCCATTAGCCAGGTCACATCATTAGCATACATTACATTCAACAAGATTGCTCTCTTCACCTCCTCTTTATTAATGGGTTAATCCAGTTGCATCAGCCAGAATACATCATTGTTTAGCTCCTTTCTGTAAGATACAGTAGCTCATTTTTACGTTTCCAAAGAACTACTGCCAAGGGCCATAAAACCCCTTTGCTGTCAGCCCAACTGCTCTCAGCAGCCCCCAGTTTCTTTAAAACTGCAGGCTATAATAAAATTTATAATACCAATGTTTCAGGAGCAATGCAAATCTAAGCAGAATATGCAACTTACTAGACAATGAAAAGGATGCTCTATTTTATATAATTCAACAATTTCTCTTTCTGTTCCCAATGCCCTAAGCCAGTTTGATGAGCCTCTCAAAGGAGCAAGATATTACGATTTCCCTTCTTTTTTAAAGGAAAAAAAGTCAAGGATGTGGCTCTTTGTTCCAATCTAATGCCCTCTTTACTGAAGTCCATCCTGAAGGGTAAAAATTAGACCAGACCGAACCAAGAATATGATATCCAAACTCTTATTCACTGGCACTCTTATACATTTATATTGTAATAGTGATAAGCAAAACTCATAATAAGGATAATCTTGAAGACTCAGCTCTCAATTCCTTATGATCTGGCTCCAAATGCACAATTTGACCGAATTTAAATCTTTCCGATATTACCAATAATCTTTTAAACTGCTAAATCCAATGACTTTTTTTTTAGACCTCATTCTACTTGACTTCTATTGACATTGCTGTCTACCCACTATTCCTGGGCAATCTCTTCCTTTGCTTCTATAACATTGTTCTCTCTTAGTTCTCTACTTACCAAACAGACCTCTCTTTATTTTCCTTCATAGGCTCTTAATCCATGTCTTGCCCACTAACTATGAGAGTCCTCTAAGGTTCTATCCTAGACCCCCTTATCTTCTCTCTTTTATTATCTCATTTGATCCTCAGAACAATTCTGTCAGATAGGTACTATCATTATTTCCCTTTTCGTAATTGAGGAAAATGAGGTAAATGTACTTGTGTCCCACAAGGAATATATTAAGGAGACAGTGTGCCTATAATCCAGCAACTATTGGCAATGTTAGCTGCCAATAATTTAATATTTTAAATTATTTTTGAAGAATAAAAAAGATGTGATGACTCCCATTAATTCAGCCCTAAGGCCAGGACCCTGTTAAAACATCTCCTCTTCCCCAATGATGTACAGATGTCCATTATTACATTTTATAAAGGAAGAAATATGCAATAATTATCCAGCAATTAGGGAGGAACCAGTGTTCCAAGACACTCCTCTATTGCTTTGGGCCTTATATATGCCATAGCAAGTTAGTACAACTTAATATAGCCCTGGGAGTTTTTCTTTTTAACCTAACTAGATTGGATATAACCACTGTTATTAAGTGTAGAGAGATTATTTGTCTCACATAATCCCTGGGGAGCTTTGGATAACTCTATTAAGGGATAGAAGTTCTACTCTCCTAGTGGCTAAATATGCAGTTAAGCACTGGAAAACATGATCTGACCCAATCAATTATCCAACCATTGATGATGATTAAGTTCATGCTTGTGCCAGGAACTGTGATAGAACTGTTTGGATGATTATTGTCCTTCATTCTTGAAAAGGACCAAAATGACATCACTGTAAAGGTGTTGAGTTACAGCATGTTCAACTGGCTGATCAGACCAACACAAGCTTGGAATACTCTGTCATAAGTCAGATACAAATAGTTCCTATGAACATTTGTGGTAGACTCTCTAACTTTGTGCATCTTGCATTTCTTCTGAGATAATTAAATTCTGCTTTGCTCATAGAACACAGCACTTTCTCTGATGAGGGCCATGCTGGGCCAGTATCTTCCATGCTGTGTAAGTAATTTCTAAGTTCTTAAGAAAGACATGTAGATTATAATTGTATTGTTTTTTCTGACTATCTTGTGAGCATTTGCCCTGCACAAGGGATACAAAGACCTAAGTGGCATAAATTCTGCCCTCAAGGAGCTTACACTTTATTGAGGTAGACAATATATAATAAATACATAATTACATGATTGTTTTGTTAAGGAGCACTCTAAGAGCTGAGAAAAGTCAGAAAAATTATGTATTTATGTCATCACACTCTGTGATCCAGGCAAATTGGTCTTTTCAAACACAGAAGACTCTCTTCTCTTTGTGCAAGCTCTTTCTTATTCCAGTAATGAGCTTCTACCTCAACTTCTTTTAGAATGTCTAGCTTCCTTCCAATTCTATAGCTCTAGCTTTGTTTTGTATGTAAAGGGTTTTTTTTTCCTTTTACATAACTACTAGTTCCTACCCTCAAAAACATATTTTTCCTTGTGTTAAGTTTGTATAAATACTTAGCTATGTATGTGTTGTCTCATCCAACAAAATCCTTAAGGCCAAGAACTGATTCATTTTTGTCTTTGCATATCAGAACACAGCACAGTGCCTGGAATATAGTGCTTAATGAAAGCCTTTTGATTGGTTGAATGATAGAAATAGAAGGGTTCCTGGAGCTGTCTTAAAGAAATCAAAGGTTGAACAAGGCAGAGGTGAGGAGGAAGTCCCTTACAAGCATATGGGGAATAGCAGTACAAAGATAAAAATAAAAAGTGCTATGGGTAAAAAACAGCAAAAGGAACAGTTTGGCTCAATCTTAGAGTAGGAAATAAGAGCAATGCATCCTAAGGCTGGAAAGGTAGGGGGAGGCTGGCTTTAATGGCCAAACAAAGGAATTTACATTTTATCAGTATATCTAATTATATGAAATAATATCATACATTTGTGAAACTAGGGTTACATGATAAGGAATATACTTTAGCATAATTTCCTTGAAAGGAAAAATTCTTTTTAGATTGTTGTGAATGAGAAAATCAGAAGGCAAAATATTGTTCCTCTTAGACAGTCATGTTCAAAGTACAGTTACAATGGTTCAATTGTCTACAGTTTCACTTATTAACTCAAGTGAATACCAATTTAAAATTAAAAGCTGAACATATTCATCATTAAAAATTTCACTCAAACATTAATTTTGTGTATCAAAAGACATCAGCCAGGGGAAGTGTATTACTTTTGCCTATTTCAATTAAAATGAGATAAGCAAATATACCTTAGCTAGTACAAATTCTAGGGATCAGACACTAATGCATTGTTGATGAAGTTGTGAACATGTTTGAACATTTTAGAGAACAATTTAGAATTATACTCAATTTGGAACTATACTTAAAAACTATGCATATCCCTTGACCTAGTGATACTAGGTCTTTAACCCAAAGGGATTAAAGAAAAGGGAAAGGAACCCATTTATACAAAAATATTCATAGCAACTCTTTATGTGGTGATAAAGGATTGGAAACTGAGGGGATATCAATATTGGGGAGTGACTGAACAAATCATGGTATATGATTGTAATGGAATACTATTGTGTTATATAAGAAATGTAGATTGAAGCACACTTTTTAACTTTATTTTTTATTTTATTTTGTTTGTATTTTCTATTGCAACATGGGTTAAATGGGAAATATTTTGTATGAGTTCATGTCATACAAATCACTTTCTTTTTCTTTCTTTCTTTCTTTTTTTTTCTGAAGTAATTGGGGGAAAGTGACTTCTCCAGGGTCACACAGCTAAGAAATGTTAAGTGTCTGAGACCACATTTGAACTCAGTCCTCCTGAGTACAGGGCTGGTGCTCTACTCACTGTGCCATTAGCTGCCCCAAGTTTTTTCAAGGAAGGTAGAGGAGGAAGAATGAGAGAATTTGGAACTCAAAAGTTTTAAAATGTTAAAAAAATTTTACATGTAATTGGGGAATATTTAATGGAATAAAATTTTTAGAAAAAAATTTAAATAGAGAAGTAAATTTTAGGGATCTGGGCTCACTATCTGGTCAGATGCTAGACAGATAGGTATCCCTTTCCAAATTATGCTACCTCCATGCCTTTGTCCCATCTGCACATGAAATTTCATACATTTTCACCATAAGTATGTGGCCTGCAGTCCTCCACTAGGGCTTATGTCCCATTAATTAGCTCAGGCCAAATCTTAGCATCACTCCCCCTCCCATGGAGGACTATGCTGGAATCCGTGCTGAATGACATACATTTGTTTCAAATGTGCTCATATTTGTCATTGGCCAAACAATGCCTCTTGGGGGGTTAATGGGTTCCTTTATTTTTCTAGTCCTACCAGTAGTTCTCTACTTCCAGGCATGAGTCTTTAGGCTTCCTCCCTCAAAAGTGAAGCAGGAGGTACCAGTGAAAGGTGAAGAGCTTCCTCAAAGATGGCCCTGTCCATCTGACAGATCTCCTGGGCAGACAGGACCCATTGTTGGAAAGGGGGATGGACTTGGATCAACAATAAAAAATGAAAGCAGTTGAGGCTGTCACCATTGCAGACATACCCCCTGGTATTGGGAATTACATGAAACTTTCTGAAGATTCTGGACCTTCAATGCCATCTTTGCTGGGCAGATCAGAGATGATTGTAAATGGCAATTCTATAAGAACTGGCAAAAGTCCAAGTGGAAGACCTTCGCTAAGTATTCTTCCCCCCCCCCCCAGGTTGGGGTTAAGTGACTTGTCCAGGGTCACACAGCTAGGAAGCGTTAAGTGTCTGAGACCAGATTTGAAACTTGGGTCCTCCTGAATTCAATGCTGATGCTCTATCCACTGCGCCACCTAGCTGCCCCCTTCACTAAGTATTCTAAGAAGTGTCAAGATGATGATAGCAAGAAGCAGTTGGAGAAAGACTCCATTAGCGCGAAGATCATGGCAGAATGCCAGGTGAGCTGAGTCACTGACTGTACCTAGATGCTTTCTGCAAGGCAGAAGTCTCACTTGATGATGGAGAGCCAAGTGAAAGGTGGTAGGATGTCTGAAAAATAAGACTGAGACTGAGAGAAGCAGAGTAGCAGGAGCCTGCATCCACTGTCTCCAGGAAGGATGAGATGATTGATGTTACTGAAGTGATTGACAGCAAGGACTATAAAAGCATCACCAGTCACTGGTACACAAAGAAACTTCCCCCAAACCCACTGAAGTCCGTAGGAGATGACCTCGGTAAGCTGTCTGTCTGCCTCCTCTAAGTCTGAAACTGGTCAGAAGGGCTACCATTCATACTGAAATCAACAGCAAGGCTAGTTAAGTGCTTGAGGTTGGATTTGAACCCTAGGCCCAATGTGCTGTCTCCTTTGCCATCTAACTGTCCCCACTACTACTACTGCCACTATTACTCATTGCTTTTACAATCTCTGGCTCACTGAAGGATAATTGGCTGGAAGTAACCCCACTTCACAAAAACAAAAACAAAAACAAAAACAAAAACAAACAAACAAACAAAAAAAGAGAAAGCATTTTTAAATCCATCTGAATTCTCTAGGATTGTAACTGTAATCAATCTCCTTTCTATTTTTTCTTCCTTCAAAGAACAGATAGAGGCCTACCCAAAAAGCTCATTAATATGCATAAAGTGCAGCAAAATTAGTTACCACAGGTAACCCTTCTTTGGCTGTGTAAACTAAACTAATGTGCAAATACGTGAAGCCAAGAAACTAGGATAGTGTAAGTTCTCAGTTTCATAAAAGAAAATATTTGAATAATATGCAAATGTATTTGGATGTTATTAACAGGATGTCAAGGTTTGACAGTCCATGTTATTGTGGAAATAAATGAGTTTTGACACAAATAACTTAGAAATGCATTGATTTTTAAACAAATGTTGTAATGAGATGTTATGTATTGTGTTGCAGATTTATAAAGATTTTGATGACTTTTAGGAGAAAAAACATAACGGTGGATCATTTATTAATGTATTCATTAATCTGTTCCAAGGTGTAACAATAATTATTTCCTCCCAAAAATGCATACTGTTCCTCTTGCATATTTAATCTCATCTGGCAACACTTGTTTCAGACAATGTGGTGAGCTGTCAGTGCTGTATTAGGAAGATGAGAATAAAGAGTGTTCAAGTCACTAGCAACATCAAAGACTTTGCATCTTATAATTCCTGACAAATATCCAGGGAACATTTTCTATACTGCATCCTTGCTATCTCTAAGCAATCTGGCTAATGAAATTCTTCTGTCCCTTTTTGTTCAAGGAAACTAGTTAACAGGCTGTCTGTCGCCAGTGTGAAGGTCAGTCTTTCCTAATGCTGGTCAGTGAGCTTATGACTTTCTATCGTGTGGGTATGTGCCCCTGAGAGGCAAAGAAAGAGAGGCATCCAGAAAGCACTTAGAGCCTAAGGAAAAACATCTGTTGGAGTGGCTCCTTGGCCAAGTTCACTGACAGGGGAATGTGCGGTTGCTCCATTCGACAGAAACTGCCAGATGTCCCACTTTCCAACTTAATCTGAGCTGTGAAGGGAAGGGATTGACATGTGGTCCCAGGAGAAGGAGCAATGACCTGGCATAGCTGATAGACTGACCTGGATGGCCCAAGATGCACAGTCAGCCACTGCTCAAGTGTTTTAAAATATTTCTGTTTTAATGGGTATCCTAAAAGATCAGAAGGCAGTGCATTATGGTGGAATAGATAGAATGGTTTACTTGGAGTTAAGAGGTCAGTGTTCAAATACTGGTTCCAGCATTTGTTATCCACATGAGCATGTAACCTCTCTGGGTCTCAGTTTCCTCATGTGTAAACTGAGGATAACAACAGGTCTACTTTTTGCCTCATGGGGCTGTTGTGGAGAAAGTACATCATAAAAAAGCATCATACAGTGTATGTAGTCAAGACTTGTAGTCAAGAAAACTAGGTTCAAATCATGACTTAGATTAATGCCTTTTGAGTCATTTTATTTCTTTGAGCCTCAGTTTCCTTTCTATAAAATGGGTTTTATTATAATACATATAGTAACTATCCACAAAGGCTATATTTTTAAATGGTTTTCTTTATTGATTATTTTATGGTCTATAACACAATCATTTTTCCTTCACACCTCACCCTTCATTAAACTCTTGTCAATAAAAAAGAAGGTAAGCAAAACTGATACAAGCAGCATATTTGACACTGTCTACCTCATTTCACATCCATCTCATCCATCTTTCTTCTGACAGGAAGAAGAATGGTTCCTAATCATATTGCCAGGATTATTTCTTACAATTCATCATAACTAAACCACTTTTTAGTGCTTGCATATGTGTGATAGTAGTCATTAGGTATGTTATTCTCTTGACATTGCTTTCTTGATTTTCCATCATTTTCTACGAAGGTGTTCATGTTTCTCCCAATTCTTTCTATTTTTTATTATTTAAAGTGCAATAATATTCCATTACATCCAAACACTAAATTTGTTCAATCATTTGCCAATCAATGGGCATCCATATGTTTTCAGTATGTATTTTTTGGCTATCCACAATGAATTGCTATGAAATTTTATCTATTGAACATCCTTAAGATCACTTGTTAAAAGAGTACAAACAGTTCAATGACTTTATTTACATAATTCCAAATTGATTTACAGATTAGACCAATTCTCAGACCCATCAATGCTGTATAAATGTTTTTGCCTTCCCTAGGTCCCTCCAACAAAAGGACTGTTTCTTTAGTTGGATTTTTAAAATCATTTATGTCAATCTGATGGATAGGAAGTAAAGACTCAGATGCGTTTTCATTAGCATTTCTCTTATTAGTGGTGATTTGGAGCAATCTTTCAAAGGTTGTTGGCAATCTGCTTTTCTTTTTTTCTAAAAACTAGTTGTTCTTATCCTTTGATCTGGGGGAGGAGGGAAGCAATTCTCATTACTTTGATGATTGCCTCAGTCCCCCGAGTATAAATTGAAAATGTAACTTCATTTTAGAAGTAAGTTGTCTAAAAGAACTAAAGGAGCTTTGACTATTATTGTCTATTATCTAAAAAAGAGTCAGTTGGGGATTAATTCTAGTGCCTGGCCAGCTATTAAATAGAGAGTAATCCCAAAGGGTAAATGCCTTGCATTTCTGGAGGAGTAGAGCAAATTTTCTTAGTACTAACTAATGCAAAGTTTTCCCCCCTCTGTTTTGTTTTGTTTTGTTTTGTTTTTTCTAGGTACGTTGTTTTTGTTTATTTAAAAACTTTTTAATTTCATGTAATCAAGATTATCTGTTTTACTTTTATGATCTCCTCTAACACATTTGGCTGAGAATTCTATCCGTAGATATAATTATGAAAAGTCATCACAGGATTCTTATGAAGTGCATATGAAATGTCTATAAAAATGCTTTGCAAACTTTAAAATGTCATATCAATACTAGTTATTCTTTAATTTCTCTCTATTCTCAGAAGCAAAACTTGATTTTCATGTTATACAAATGAGCTTTGAAGGAAGATAGACACAGAGGCATTAGAGGGGGGACTTTACTAGCATGAGAGAAGGTCAATAACACAAAAATCATTAAGAATCCCTAATCTGGTGCTATCCACTCATTTCATTCAGAAAAATAAGACAATTTACCAAAGGTCACAGAGCTGAGGAGTGGTGGATCTGGTTCTCAATCCAGATAATTTCATTCTTAACTGATTAATTAATTACAATATATTTTGAGAAAGATGAGGAAATATCACCAGTAAATTGTAAGCAGACCATGCTAGCAAGAAGACCCTCTCCATCAGAGAATGAGGCAATAAATCTAGGGAGCCATTACAAAACCAACTTTGTAAGGGATTATAGGAGAATTGATGGCATTTTAAAAGAAGAGGCAATGGCAGATCCTCCAATAGAGCTTAGAACTTTACCCCTTGAAAAAGAAATCTCTAAATTCTCTTTTAAAAATTCTTCTCTAGACTATTCTACCCAACTCAAAAATCACAGAGAAGACCCTGGATCCCTAAGGAAGACACTGTGATAGAAAAATCAAAATAAATTGACAGTAGAGAATAGAGGATGCCATGAAAACAGCCGTTTAAAGCTTCTGGAAGGTGCAGAGCCCACATGGGCCAGAATCCAGGCGGTCAGTCAATTAATGTTATGATCATAGAATGCACAGAAAGTAGAACAGACAAAAGAAAACTGAAAGGGGAAGGACACTTTGGTTGACTTTCCTGCTACAGTGAAAATTGAATTTTTTTCCCTCTAGTTGGATTAAAGCAATCTGATCTTTCCCCTATTATCTATTAATGCAGGGCAGCTGATGCCTAACCATCAGGACCTTTTATGCCATCAGCCTCTCTGGAATATGAATTGTTTCCATTTTTTTTCATTTCTCTTACATATATTGCAGAAGTTCCAAAAGATTTCCATATTTTTTATCTTCCATGGTATTCCCATGTAGGAGCAAAGAATTTGAGTATTTAAGACAAGAAGGGTCCTGAGAGATAAGCTAGTAAAAACAATTACTTATTTTGATTTCATATTACTTTGATTTCCCAATATGTTTCTCTTCCTATGTTTACAGAGAAACATCCATAGTAATAAAATATTAAAAAGATGAGGGAAAAACCTATATATCAACCAAATCCATAGTTATATACTCTACTTCTAGAAAGAAGGAAGATGCCTTTTTAAATCTCTTCTTGAGATAAGTTTTTTATTTGGTATTTATAATTTGTAATTTCATATTAGTCATTTCTATTTTTTTTAATTTGCCAATGCTGTTTTCATTTACATTTTATAATAATTGTGTATATTTTCCTCATTCTGCTCCCTTCATTTTGCATTGATTCACATGTTTTCTCATGTTTTTCTGTATTAATCACATTATTCTTTTCTTATGACACAGTAATATTTCATTGCATTCATGTACCCCAATTTTGTTTAGCCATTTCCCAAGTAATGGGCATTTACTTTGTTTCTAATTACTTGCTACTATCAAAGTACTAATATGAATATGAATACTATGAATGATTTTGGGATCTCTTTTCTCTTTTTTATTTCCTTGAGGATAACTAGATAGATTTATATCCTAGATATAAAGTTCTAAGTATATAGATAGCTATATATATATATATATACATATATATATATATATATCGATCCATCTATTTATCAATCCAGAAAGTGTGTTTGTGTGAGAAGGATCTAGAACACAAATATAGATAGTTTAGTCACATTATTAGCATAATTGCAGATTGCTTTCTAGAAGCCAAACCTGTTATTTTATATATCAGAGAGGGTTGAGTGACTTGTACAAATTCATATTGGCAATCCAATATGGATTAAAAATTTAAAAATTTATTGGTTTTTCTGTGTATTTTCTGATGCTAAATTTAAAATGCAAACAGAACTTCTTGACCACCCACTGCTATTGAATGACATATGAATTGATAGATACTATGCAATATAGAGAAATAATAAAATGTAGCTGAGAAGATCATAGAGCTCAGGTTAGTGAAAATTACCAATTGACTTGTTCCTACATGTTCTTTCAAGTCCTAACTTAGATGTTATGTGTTAGAACAGGCTGGGACATGTTCATATATGTTCAGTCACGTAGTGAGGCTCTAAATAGATGTCAGAATGTTATGTCAATTATGAAATTAGTGTCATTTGGTCAACATCATTATTATTTCTTATTTTCTTTTCTCTAATGTTTTATTCTTTATGGATATATTAGAGTGCATCATTTATATTTTCAGCTTGCCTTATAAATATGCCATCCTTCCAATAAATGTTGGTACAATGTGTGATCAGTTAATTAAATCTCAGAAACATAACTTTTTTTCTCTACTTAAAGACATATGTGAACTCTATTAAGTTGCAAAATAAACATTGGATTCAAGACTTGGACCTCTTGGCCAGGTGGCAGAGTGGATGGATTTATTACTGGATTTGAAATCAGAAAGATCTGAATTCAAATCTAGCCTCAGATATTTATTTTCTGTGTGATTCTGAGCAAGTTATTTAATTTTGGTGTGTCTCAAGTTTCTCAGTTGTAAAATGGGGATAATAAGAGCACCTACCTCTAAATGTTATTGTGATCAGATGAGACTTTTAAAATGTTTAGCACACAGTGCCTGGAACATCATAGGTACTAAATAAGTACTAGTTTCCAAGCTTTCCTCTTTCCTTTTTCTTTCCTTCCTTCCCATCTTTCTTTCTTCCTTCATTTCTTTCTACCTTCCTTTATACCTAAATTAAATTACTGTCTTATAATATGACTTATAAATACTACCTTGTCATATGTCACATATAGTTTGTAGTTCCTATGATTTGAAATTTTGTTTATTAAATTCATAAGATTATCTCAATGTCTAAACATACTGTGAAATATACAAGTCCACTTTTAATGTGTGGTACTGCACTATCTAAAAACTACCAAAAGCTCTGGATCAATATGAACATAAAGATTCAGTTTGTAAAGATGAAATTTGGCACAACAAAAGAGCAAATAGGAAAGGTAATGATCTCTGTTACCCATCTGTGCTCATCTTTTCATCTAATAACTCAAGCAGAATTAAATGAGGTTGTTTGAGATGTTAACTCATCAAAAAATAATATTATACATTGAACTCCTAGACTAAAAGGATAGAACATCCTTCAAAGGGATGCTAAAATATGTTCAAAATGGAAACTTTTTGAGAAGCATTAAATAAAACACACTTATATATACACAAATTTAATATATTATATATAATATATACACTTGCCTATATACATGCATGCCTTTATGTTCATTATATATGCTTTCGTATGTGTTCAGAATGAATATAAATAGAATAAATGAAAATAAATACAAGGCTTTTAAAGAAATAAAGTCCTAAACTAGAATGGTGACTTTGGGAATGAAAAGAAATTCATTTGAGCAATATATGAAGAAAGAATTCTAAGGATTTAGTGATTTATAGGCTATGGGGATAAGAAAGAAGGAGTCAATGTTTTGAAGCTGAATAATTGGGAGAATCATGTTACTATTAGTAGAAAGAAGATAGAAATAGGAAATAGTTTGATATAGGGATGTGGGGGGAATAATTTTTAGTTTTAGTTTTTATTCTGAAAGATTTGAAGAAACTAGCTCTTTAAACAGCTACAAAAGAACATTCAAATCCAAAAGAGGAAGTTTAGATTCCAAATTCCTTTAGAAAGTTCACAAGATATGCCATTTACTGTAAATTTTTAAAAATATACTTAACAAAATATCTAAAACTTAAGCTTTTCAAAATAGAAACTATCCATTGTTATGCTATGGATATATGAAGCATACATTAATGACTTGAGGGGAGGAGGGGAAGCAAACCTCCAATCAAAAACTCTCCAGGAGGCTTATTCAAAATTAAAATAGCATTTGAAAATTCATTAAAAAATTGATAGATGCTCCCATTCAATTATTTCCTGACAGGGTTTCTTGGAGGTCCTACTTCTATAATTACTATGTATGACATAACTACATATAACCCCCTAAAGGTTACTTCTAAGTAGTTGCAAGATCTTCAATAAATAAAAACCATGGCAAGATGGTAGGAGGGCTAGAATATTGCTATGAAAAATCAGCTATCAAATTACTAAAAAAAAAGTGAAATTCTGCTAAATATTACTTGAAGTAATAAATTACACATAATGGTAAAAATTATCAGAACAATGGTAGAAAAACTTTAAAATAGAAGAAATAGCATGTTACTTGTTAAAAAGCAAAGGCTGTGTTTTGATCACCTGAAAACAATCCTCTCACAGTCTAGAGGCAAAGTAGATACTGAGATTACTTTGAAGGAAGTTCTTCTGGGCTTCAAAACCCAGTTCTGATATTTGTTCCTAAAGCAAATCATTTAATCTCTCTAATCTTCTATTTCTTGAGCTGTTTGTATCTGAATTAGAGAAGAAAGTTGATTGATTTAATCAATTGAGTCTCTCCATCCCATTTGAGGAAATTATAAGAGGCAAATGACAGCTAAGAGGGAAAACTAAATTTTTAAAGATTTTCTACTTTTAGACATGGAGTAGACATATTTTTACTTTTAGGATTCTGAGTGGATCATTTTTTTTAACTTAGGATTTGAAACACTGAGCAGCTCATGTCCTTGTGGAGTCAATTTCAGCAGGACTCTGTAAAGACTCTTTAAGAGGAAAGTAGAAGGAGGTATGGAATAATTCTTCCATCAACTTGATATAATTACAAGGTAATCTTCTTTTGTATGGGCATCTGGGTGGCACAATAGATTAAGGATTTGAGCAGGAGGGGCAGCTAGGTGGCACAGTGAATAGAGCACCAGTCCTGAAGTTAGGAGGACATGAGTTCAAATGTGATCTCAGACACTTAACACTTCCTGGCTTGTGTAACCCTGGGCAAGTCACTTAACCCCAATTGCCTCAGGGAAAAGAAAAAAAAAAAAAAAAAAACTTGACCAGAAGTCAGAAAGACTTCAAATCTGATCTCAGATAGTTACTAACTTTATGATCCTGAGCAAGTCATTTGATTCTGTTGCCTCAATAAAGCGATATACATAGATAGATAGATAGATAGATAGATAGATAGATAGATAGATAGACAGACAGACAGATAGATAGATAGATATAGATATAGATATATATATATCTATATTTATAGATATTTATCTATATCTAAATCTATCTATATATATATATATCAACTAGAAAAGGAAATGGCAAACCATTCCAGTATCTTTGCCAAGAAAACCCCAAATGGACTCACAAAGATTCTGGAATTAATTGAATGAGGTAAAGGAGAGGGGGCAGAGACATGATCAGAATTTTGATTCTTCAAGATCACTTTAATGGTTGAGAGGAGAATGGACTAGAGTAGAGACTTAAGAGTGAGGAGACCTGCTAATGAGTTATTTGCAATAATTATTTGCAATAATTCAAGTGTGAGGCGATAAAGACCAAAACACTAGTGTCTGAGGAGAGAATAGTGTATATAGAAGAGATGTGGAGAAGCATGAATCAACAGGACAAGGGAAGTGATTGGTAAGGAAGGTGAGAGAGAATGAGGAGTCAAGATGTCTCTCCCTGTTAGGTCCCTCCCATCTGGAAAGAAGGTGGTTCCCTAAATCGTAATCAGAATCTTAGGAAGAAGAAGGAATGCCAAAGAATGTAATGAGCCTAGCTGTATTTTAGGTATTTAGTTCAAAATGTCTAAAGGACATCTACTTCAAGATGTCCAATAGGCAGAAGAAATTCAGAAGATGATGGGGTTGTAAAACTAACAATCCTTAGAGTTGAATTTGAATCCATTTCTGACTCCAAATTTAGAACTCTACATACTTTGTTATATTTCTTGTTTTCTATTGTCCACGAAGACTCCAAAAATTTCACAAATTTTATTCTCATTATATACTATGTCTTATTTATTAGCCATATTTATGTGAACAACTGTTTTGCCGCTAACACATTACTGAACAGTCAAAATTGAGTTGTGCATGGAAATATAAAAGGAGTGCTCTAACATCTCAATATAACTTATTAATATCATCAGTCAAAAATGAATATAGAATGTCAAAACTAAAAGATACCTTACATTTGCATGCACCGAATTCTAACTTTGATGTTGACAAGAAAATGCTGGGTAAAATCATGAACACATTAGCTAATTCACTTGATTAAAAAATTATACAATACAATATCTCTGGTGTCTATTTCCTCATCATTAAAATGGAGGGGGAAGGAAAAATTTGTTAGCTTCTAAGATTGCTTTCTAGCTCTATGATCATTTAGTTCAATCTCTATCATTTCACAGATGAGGAAACTGAGCTCCAGATAGGTAGTAATGAGCAGAGGTAGGATCTAGGCCTTCTGATTCCAAATCAAATTATTTCTTTTTTCCCTTCCTTCCTTCCTTCCTTCCTTCCTTCCTTCCTTCCTTCCTTCCTTCCTTCCTTCCTTCCTTCCTTCCTTCCTTCCTTCCTTCCTTCCTTCCTTCCTTCCTTCCTTCCTTCCTTCCTTCCTTCCTTTTTATGAATATGATAGCTTTATTTTGTTTAACTCTTTACTTATTCCTAAACTAAGACATACTGCTGGAAAATTTTGAAGGATAAATCTTATTTCTGAGTGCAAAATTTAAAAAGTAGACACTGTTAAGTCAGCCATATTAGAAGATGTTTTTGAGCTTCTTGACTTACCTGTTTGACAGACCAAGTTGATAACCAGAGTTGTGTTGCATAGGCAAGCCCTAGAATTGCCCTATTTGATCATTTTGAATCTAATTGTCTGCTCAACTCATTTCCCCCCTAATTTTAGAACCTCACTTATAAATGGGAAGATTGTGTGTGTGTGTGTGTGTGTGTGTGTGTGTGTGTTCATTTAAAAACTGCAATATCTTTGGAGTCTTTAGTTCTATCTATGTCATCTGTTTAAGACTACTATATTTTTCCTCCAAGAGACAAGATCATAGAGCATAATGCTTTACTTGAAAAGTCACAGAGATATACAGATACCTTTTGTATCTGTTTAGTTCATATTTCAAATCTTGTTCAGATGTTATTTCCCTACCTATCTCTCTTCCTTCTCTCACTCTCAACTCTCTCCTCTTTACCTCAGAGACCAGACTATAATTGGCCTATATTGACATCATAGCCAAGTCTGAGACCACAAACTTTGAAGCCTGATGACCTGGGTAACATTCATCTGATTTTTTTTCCTGAGGCATTTGGGGTTAAGTGACTTGCCCATGATCACATAGCTAGTGAGTGTTAAGTGTCTGAGGCCAAATTTGAACTCAGGTCCTCCTTACTGAAGGGTTAGTGCTCAATCCACTATGCTGGGATTTAGGTCTGCCCCAAACCTAAACAACATTCAATGAGGAAAAAGGGAAATTATTCCTGGTAAAGCCACTAAGTATTATTTAGATTGTCATAACTGCAATCAATCTCCTATTTTAATGTCTTGTTCTCCACCTAAAGAGGCAGCTAATAGTATTGATATAGAACATTAGTACATTTGGTCAAATTTACTAATCTTACATTTGTATGCATTGATTTCTAACTTTGATTTTTGACAAGAAAAATCTGGATAAAATTATTAGCACATTAGCACATAAAAAAAATTATACACCATCTCTCTAGCTTCAGTTTCCTCATCTCCAAATGTGGGAGGGATTGGAAGAGAAGATTTGTTGGCTTCCAAAATCACTTCCAAGTCTAACTTTAAAATCCTATGATCTCTCATTACTAAAGGAATTCTCCTTATATGAAAAGGCTAGCATTGCCAGGTGTAGAAACTCCCTAGCTGCAAATGGTATTGCGTTTTTCATTGTCTAAGTAGACTTGAGAAAATGAAAATCTCTGTAGGCCAAACAAGTTTCTAGGCAGCCAACATAAGAAGTCATTTGAGGTTTCTTGTTTTCAAGAATAAGTGCTGATTTTCAGGGGCAGATTATCAGCCTGCATATTGAAGCTTTTTCTTTAGTGATAATAACTTTCTGATGGATTTTACCTATAGACTGTCAGTGTCTTTAGGATAAGCAATTCTGAAAGCAGTGTGAGGGTATAATTGACTGCACACTGGGATGTGTGGTTCAGCACAGTGGAGCAATGAGAGCTCAGAAAAAGGCCTAAAATATCCCATAAAAGAGGTGATTTCTTTGTCCTTTTAAAGCCACATAAAACTGGGGATTTAAAACTAGAATCCGGTCTCCCTCACTGGGTTTCTTGGGCAACAAATCTCCGATCATCATTCTTCCATGCAATCTTTTCTGGTAGCCCTAAAGGAAATAGGTATATCACTATCATATTGAAATGCTATTGAAAAAGTATCTGATGTTTTCATTAGTGTTTATTTTTAGGAAAGTGAAAATGAACATTAACTATTGGCAAGTTAAAGAAATGTGGCCAAAGAAAACATGGTTGAAAGTTTTGCTAAAAATAAGGAAAAACCAAGGAATATGTGTTATCTATCTTTAACAACCTTTGCTAAATTGAAAAGAAAGGTTATACAAGATACACCATTCAAGGCAATGTTTCATTCCATTATTGCAATAAAATGTTCCCCTACCACCTCACCTTCAAAGGTTGTTATTTATAATCATTCTAGTGCTAATGACACCTTAATTCCTTGTCACTCTTCTTACAGACTATCACCAGAAGATCTAATTTATGTCAAATAGGTCTTGCCACATAGCCTTTTCAAGAATGCACCAAGACTAACAACTCATTGTGCAAAAGCTACTACATGCAAATAATACATACTATACCAAACAGGCATTATCTACGTAATTCCCAAATAGAAATAAAAAGTAAAACATCTAATCAACAAGTGATAGTAGTAGGTTGGGTTTTTTCTTGTTTGTTTGTTTTGCAAGGAAAATATTTTACATAATAATAAAAAACAGAAAAAAGTATTGTTTTTCCTTGAATTGACTGAATTGTTTAATTATTTTGACTTTATGTAATCCAATTTCAGCTAAACCTTGTCTTGAGAGCAGGGATTACTTACATAAAATTTTAATAAATCACCCCTTTGCCTCAAATCAGAATGTCTTGTAATGTTCCAAGGAGAAGAGTTTAAAACTGACACACAAAAAAGGAATATTATAGCAAAACAGGAAGTAAGGAACACAGAGTACTCTATCAGGTAAACCAGAGGAATGGAAAAAGGGACATAAGACCAATACATTTGAATTATATTTATTGAATAGAATTATTTGAGAATGAAGAATTGTGTGGATTTATCTTTCCTAAAAGAATTTATCAAAAGATAATCCATGAATCTTGAAGCAGATAGATTAAATTAAGTACCCTCTCTGAGGGCAGTGAGGAAGATGTAGAAGCTACAAGAGTCACTAATGAATCTACCAAAGAAACTACAACAACCCATGTGTGCATACTTATCTGTTATTTACTTCTAACAAATAGACTCAAAGGTGCCTGGAGTCTGCTAATCCCAGATCAGTGCATTTATAAAGTAAGTTGTTTTTTTGGGTTTTTTTTTTTTTACATATTAGTATGTAACAAGGTAACCCCCTATATTTAGGGGCTACTTCTGATCAATTGGCAGAACTGGCTACTTCTGGGTTAGATCTCATGTGTGTGGTAACATTTATCAAATCAGGATAAAAGAGACCCAGGTGGCCAAGTCATCATTTGACATATGTACCTGCTTCATCCTTCATGTTCAGTTATTTCAGTAATGGCTGACTCTTTGTGACCCCATTTAGGATTTTCTGGGCAAAAATACTGAAGTAGTTTACCATTTCCTTCTTCAGCTCATTTTACAGATGAAAAAACTGAGGCAAAGAAAGTTAAGTGAGTAGCCCAAAGTCACACAGCTGCTAGTGTCTGAGTCCAGAGTTGAACTCAAATTTTCTTGACTCCAGGCTTGGCTCTATCCATTGCTTGATAGCAGCAATAATACAGATAAGAATAGAAAGTGGACCTATGATTTCACTGTGACAAAGAGCTTTCTGAATTGAGGAAATTCCTTCTACTAAAACAGGTCAGAATCTTCTCTACAATTTAGAATCTCAAAGAACTGTCCATAGTACTAAGGAGATCTTAATTAGTGTAATATTGCAGAAGTCTACCTCCCTAGACTTCATATAATACTCTTTTAATTATAAAACAACCTCTTAAGTTCTGATTCTTGAAGAAGGAAAAGAAATTCTACATTCCATCTCTTAACAGCAGCAGAGCAACAGGATATAGTGAGAAAAAAATTGGATGTATAATAGGGAAAGTTGATATGCACTTTGGGCTCTCTTTATTGTAATAATAAAAACTAGAATTTACATATGACTTCAAGGTTTGTGAGGCACTGTCCATATATCATTTCTTTTAGTCCTCACAACTCTGTGGTGCTATTATCTTCCTTTTATATATGAAGAACTTGAAATGGAGAAAGGTCAAAATATTTGGCCAGGGTCACAACAACTCAGTGGCTTAGAAGTAGGATTTGAACTCAGGTCTTCCTTATTTCAAGTCTATCTATTGTTCCAGAAAGCTACCTCATTATTATATTAAGGAACATTCTTAGGCAGATTAGGAATTTAGATGGCTCCAGGTTCCCCATTTGTCAAATAAGGGTGATAAAATCAGTTTGATTTACCTGATCTTACCTATTGTAAGTATTAAATGAGACAATGAATATAAAAACACCTTGAAAAAATTATTATCTGTTAGTTTCTTTTGACAACAAGTGTCTGCCTTTTACATTGGGTTTAAGTAAGAGGGATATAGGTGTTTTCTCTTGAATAGCTTGGTCTTATAAATTGCCAGGTCTTAAAGTAAGGGTTATGGTAAAGAACTCAGTTTATTCTCTTCTTCCCTTTTTTCATTATTTCCCAGTTCTCCATGAAGTACAAATACCAATACTTAATGGAATTCTAAGCTACCAGACAACTATCACAAGAAATCTCCATTCTGGCCAGGTCTTAAGCACCTGGAGCATGATACAAGTATGAAATAGGAAATAGGCAAGTTAATTTTCATTCTGCCATCTCCTGCCAGCATCTCAACCATGGTAGACAGAGGTGTTCATTTTGAGTATACATGAGGAAAAAAAGGTTAGGAAAGATCTTGGGAAAATAGAAGAAAATGTCATGAAACAGTTTTTAAAGCATAAAAACAACATGTTCAGTTCCTGAGGAAATGAGCTATTTTTTTAATATCTGAGAGGCAAGATGGCTTAATAATAAAATGAAGTAGGAGTCAGAATAAAAATTTTAATTCCAGATTTGAGTTTTAGTTTCCCAATTGTATAACTACATATGTGCCCCACATTGATCAAGAAAAGTAAAAAGTATTGTATTGTTGGGGGGAAATTGTGCCTTAAATGAAACCAATTTTTTCTCTGAAATAAAAGCATCATTATTTGTCCAGTATTTCTGCTTGACTATGAGCCATGAAATAGTTGATATTCATTTAATTTCATTATATAATAGTTTGACAATCTGCAAAGTATTTTACATGTATTGGTTCATTTAATTTAGTCAAGAGTCCATATACCAAATATACCATATATCAAAATGGTATTCTTAACATGGTATAACAAAGAATATATACCTGTCAGATCTATGTTGAAGGGATAGAAATAGCAAGATTCAGAGAGGAATACAAAATATAAAAGAGGTCATTTTGATTGTATTAAATAAAAATTCTTTTGCACAAGGAAAAATAATGCAATCAAGACTAGAAGAAAAGCAGAAAGCTAAGAAACAATCTTTATAGCAAGTATCTCTGATAATTACCTCATTTCTCAAATATATAGAGAACTAAGTCAAATTTATAAGAATGTAGGCTATTCCCTAATTGATAAATGAGCAAAGGATAGAAATAGGCAGTTTTTGGATAAAAAAAACAAAACTATTTATAGGCACATGAAAAAGTGCTCTAAATCACTTTTGATTAGAGATATGCAAATTAAAACAACTTTGATATACCAGCTCATGCCTATCAAATTAGCTAATATCACACACACAAAAAAAAGATAATAATAAATGCTGAACAGGATGTGGAAAAATTGGAGCACTATTGCACTTCTGGTGCAGTTGTGAGCTGATCCAACCATTCTGGAGAGCAGTTTGGAACTATGCCCAAAAGTCAATCAAACTGTGTATTCTCTTTGCTCCAGGAATATCACTATTAAATCTGTATTCCAAAGGAATCATAAAATAGGAAAAAGAACCTACATGTGCAAAATTTTTATAGGAGCCCTTTTTGTCGTGACAAAATTTTGAAAATTGAGGGGATACCCACCAATCAGGGAATGGTTAAATAAACTGTGGTATATAAGATGGAATACCATGGTATTCTAGTAAGAAATGATGAAACAGCCAGATATCCTAAAAACCTGGAGAGTCATGTACAAACTTATACAAAGTAAAATGAGCAGATCCAGGAAAACATTATACACAATATCAGTAACCTTTTGTGGTGATCAAATATTAATGACCCAGCTCTTCCCAGCAACACAATGATCCAAGACAAGTGGAGAGGACTCATGAAGGAAAACACTATCCATATCCAGAAAAAAGAACTGATGGACTCTGAATGCAGATTGAAGCACACATTTTTCACTTATTTTATTCTTTTTCTTGTTTCCCCCCATTTTGATCTGTTTTTACTTTTATAACTCTGACTAATATGGACATATGTTTTACATGATGCCACATGTATATCAATTTGCTTACCATCTTGGGAAGGGGAAGGGAAGAAAAAAGGGAGACAAAATTATAACTCAATTTTTAAAAAAAATGAATGCTAAAAATTGCTAGGATATGTAATAGGGAAAAAATAAAATACTATTAAGAAATTTAGTCAAGGATCACCAAAGGACAAAGGTACATGGTAGACATAAGGAAATTGTAACATCATTCATAGAAAATTGTGCAGGAAAAACAAAATAAATAGTGTCATTGAAAAAATATATATATATGACTCCCTCCCAAAAAGGCAACTGGGTGGCACAATGGATAGAGTGTCAGGTCTGGAATTGGAGACCTGATGTTAGACACTAAAGTGTGATCCTTAGCAAGTCACTTAACCCTGTTTGCTTCAATTCTTCAACTGAGAAAGGACATGTCAAGCTACTCTAGTATCTTTGCCAAAATAATCTTAAATAGGGGTTATGAAGGATTGGACGCAACTAAAAAATGATTTTTTCTTACCCATACATACATACAACCAAAAAAGAAGATGATTTGTCATGTGGAAAGAGTATAGAGTAACTGGTGCACAGACAGTATATTTTATGGGTACCCATGTAGTTGTCAAGATATATAGAACAGAATTTCTTTACTTTTTTGTGTGTATCACAGATTCCTTTTTCAGTCTGCTGAAGTCAAATAACACCTCAAAATAATGGTTTAAATAACCAAAAAATACACAGCACTAAAATATATATTTAAATATAACTATCATTTTTATTCATAGTTCACAGTCTCTGATTTCAGAATCCTTGATCCAGAAGATGGCCTCTAACACATTGGGTTAACCTGCTGTGAAGTAATTACATGAAAAGACATGAAAAGGGTGATAAATGCTTGGAATCTGTACTGCTAGAAAAGGTACCCATATTAATAAGAACACAGAGCTATCAATATATTGAGATATTAATTAAGGGAGTTTGCAATCATTTAGTGAATTCAAAGATATTCCATATATACTATTACTCCTTTCTGAGAATCAAAAGAGGAACAATAGTGATCATAACCCTTTTAAAATATGGAAAAACAGAGACATGGAAAATTCCAATAGTATGGAAAGTTGACAAAATTATACTTAGCATTTCCCATGTCAGGGAACTACCTACTATTTCCCCTAATTTGTGGGGAGGATGGAGTGGGAGAGAAAATAGTGAAAAGTGTTAGAGTAGAGGAGAATAAGCAAGCAGCTATGATATTTGTAAATGGTTAAAGCCACAGTGATATTTTAAACAGAAATCCTCATTTATGCCAATGTCATTTACTTCATTAAGCATGTATCCATTTGAAAAACTATTATAACTGAGAATTTTGAATTCTCTAAACCAGGGGACACCTAGAAGTTGAGCTGCTGAGATAAGAAAACTCATTGGCCTGTTAACAAAAGGCTACAAATCAGGATCCCAGGCTGCATTTCTGCAGCATTCTAATCAGCTGTCCAGTCTGTCTCAGCTCCTACCTTTAACTCTCTAGGTGAAAATATTCATTAAATTAATCTGAGCAAATGTTCACAAGAGTGTGCTCTGCCAGACACTCCCATCCATCCCGATAACCTCTTGTACAACTGTTTTGTCTTACATCGGGAATTCTAAACCAGAAGGCCACTTCATTCTATTCACTGTGCTTCTTGCCTGTGCCATCATTTGTGAGCAATAAACAGGTTAATTTAGCTCAATGATTTTAAGCCAAATTGGACCTTGAACATGTAGGAAATTGTTCAGATTACCACACAATTGGGAGCAATATTTATGTGCATGCGCTACACTGATATTTCATTTCTCTGGTGTAAACATAGACTATTTGAAGAGTACAAATGGAAATTTGGGCAGAATTTGAGTATATGGCTGCCAAGGATTTAATGATGTATGCCTCTCCACAAAGGCAGTGCTTGAGGCCAGAGGAAAGAGATTAGGAGCATGTCTCCTTTTCCCCTCTCTACAGAACCATAGAACTGGGACCTCAAAAGTCATCTGGTCCAATCTTATCTGAAGCCTCCATCCCCTAGTACAGCAGAAAGAATGTTTAATCTAGAGTTAGAGGACCTGGGTTCAAGTGCAACTCAAGCTGCTTACAACCTGTGTGATCTTGACAGAGTCATTTATGGACTTCAGTTTCTTATCTGTGAAATAAGGATGAGATGCTGTCCATGTTCCTCCCAGCTCTACCCCTTTAATCATCAGACCCCTCTATATCTCTCTGAAGGCCGTGGCCTTTTCTTTCTTCTTCCCTTCTGTCTTCTTTTCCTCCTCAAAAGTTCAGAAGCTTGATCTCTTGAGGGAATATCGGTGGCAACTGAATGGCAAGTATATACAGTCATGGGAATGAGGAAACTTAAGAAGAATGTGGTATTTGAACAGATTTAAAAGGAAACCAGGGATTCAGGGCGAGGCGGGGGAGGAAGAGGACTTCAATTTTAATAGATAACCAAGGCAAAGACTTGGAGATGGGAAATGCAGCACTGTATGGGAGGAAGAGCAGATAGGCTCCTATTAGCTAAATCAACAAACACCCAGAGAGAAGAAATGCCTAAGAAAAAATGGAAAAACCAGAAGAAACCCTGGGATGTGAAGAGTTTTAAATGCCAAAGATAGTCAAGTCCACAGGCATTTATTTAGAAATTACTATGCGCCAAGCACTGTGCTAAACCTTGGGGATAAAAAGGCAAAAAAAGTCCCTCTTCTGAAGTAGCTCAAAGTCTAAGGAAGATAACATGAAAACATTTATACAAATACAAGTTTATGTTTTATATATATATATATATATATATATATATATATATATATATATATATATATATATATATATATATATATATATATATACCTACATACACATACATATATACAATACATTTGAGAAAATCAATACAGGAAAGGCACTAAGATTAAGGGGGACCAGGGAAAAGATTCTTGTAGAAGGTAGCATTTTAGCAGAAATTTAATGGAATCAAGGAAAGCCAGAAAAAACAGGAGATGGGAGGGGAGAAAAAGAGAATTCCAGGATTACAGGATAGCCAATGAAAATATACTATTAAGAAATAGAGTGTCTTGTGAGAGATACCTTAAGGAAGTCAATGCCATTAGAGTACAAAGTACATGGAAATGAGTAAGAATTAAGAAGTCTAGAAAGATAAAAAATAACCAACTTGGGAACAACTATAAAAACCTAATAAAGAAATTTATGCTGGGAATGATAGGAAATCACTAGAGTTTACGAATAGGGGAAAGGAGGTTGGGAGTATATTACATGGTTAGGTCTGAGCTTTACAGAGAAGGATATACTGAAGGAAAGATATACTGAGAGACTTGAAGTGGGAAGACAGACCATAAGGCTATTACAAATAAGTATGAGGCTAGATCAGAGGGTTAGCAGTGTCAGAAGAGAGGAAGCATGTAAAAGCTATTGCTCCTGATGACTGCCACAGATTAGATATAAGAAGTAAGAGAGAGTGCGGAGTCTAAAATGGCACCTAGGTTTTGAAACTAGAAGTGGACTTGAATCCAGGTTTTTCTTATTAGAAGATCATCTCTCTTTCTACTCTGTTACATTGCCTATATTATTTATATTTAAGGTTTGAGAAGTATTTTCATCACACTACTTCTGGTGAAAAAAAATTGGGAAAATTCCTTGACTCCTGAGGAGTTGGAGCTTTCTAATTTAATTAGGGAATCTCTCAGTCCCAGAGAAAACAACAATGGTGAGAGGGCACATGAAGAAGAAAATACCATTTTAGAGAGCCTAGACCCTCCTTAAAATTATAGGAGGAATTATGCTTTACCCTTATAGGGGCAGATAGGTAGAGCAGTGGAGAGTGCCAAGGCTGGAGTAAGGAAGATTCACCTTCTGAGTTTAAATCTATTCTTAGATACCTATTAGCTGGGCAAGTAATTTCTCTGTTTTCCTCAGATTTCCAAATCTATAAAACAAGATGGCGAAGGAAATGGCAACCCGCTCCAGAATCTTTGTCAAGAAAACCCTAAATGAGATCCTGCTGAAACAAAAGCAATAACAATGATCCTTACTAGGTTATCTACTTTGGGGAGGAAAAAAAAGAAAAAAAAAAAGCACCACAGGAAGGACCTAAAATTAAAGAAATTAAAAACAACTTCTTATACTGAAATTTTAGATTCTGAAATGGTTGAATTTGGGAGAGCAGTTGGGAGGTAAATTTTCCTGTAGTATTTTCGTCAACACAATGAGGAATATGGATCTTGCCTGTTTAAATCCAATTCATCTGCAAGCCCAAGATGGGTACCCTAGTTTCCACTCAGCTCCTGTGGGAGAGTCATCAAAATGTGTTTTGGAACAGGAATATACAAGAGTTAAACAGAATTTTCTACTTCAAATTCAGAAAGTTATGTAGCCAACCAGTTTCACCACAAGTAGACAAAGAGCAACTTATGAGATCGTGAGCTGCTTGAGGACATGGGCTATCTTTTGTCTCCATTTGTATCCCCAAAACTTTGCACAGTACATGGCACATTGTGGACACTTAATAGTGCTTATTGACTGTCAAACATCAGTGATGGTCAGTGTTAGCCTGAGACATTCTGCTGATTTTGTGAGCCTGCTGGACAAGGATTTATATTTTTGTTGTTCTCTCATGTCCTGCTTCCCTTAGACACTGTAGACCAAATGTTTATGGAGTTTTTTGGTTGTTGTTTTTTGGCAAACATACGAGAGTGGTTTGCCATTTTCTTTATCAAGTTGTATAGAGTAAGTGACTAACCCAAGATTACACAGCTATTTTTTCCCCCCTGAGGCTGGGGTTTAAGTGACTTGACCAGGGTCACACAGCTAGGAAGTGTTAAGTGTCAGAGACCAGATTTGAACTCCAGTCCTCCTGAATTCAGGGCTGGTGCTCTATCCACTGCACCACCTAGCTGCCCCCTGATTACACAGCTATTAAGAGCCTGAGGTCAAATTTGAACTATGGTCTTTCTTAATACAGCCCCCAGTGTTTTATCTACTAAATCATCTAGATGCCCCCAAAATTTAAATTGACCAACTAATTAGTCAAAGAACATTTCTTAAGAACTTATTTTGCTAATGGTGCTAGGCACTGGAAATACAAATATGGGGGGGGGGGAGGGGAAATGAACCAGTCCTTGACCTTGATAAACTTACATCTATGTAGATGAATGAATGAAAACCTTTTTTACTAAGCACTTATTAAAAGACAAACACTGTGATAAGATGCAAATAAACAAATACAAAAGCAAGACATTTCCTGCCCTCAAGGAGTTTATGTTCTAACTGGGAGCAAGAAAATATAAATAAGGGAGTGGTGACCCAAGAGCAGAGCTTTGCTTTGGAAGTCACTGGGAGATTAAGGGAAGCTTTAAGGGAGTCAATTGACAGCAAGTATTGGTTGTTTTACCTTATTTATTGTTCTTTGAGCTAAGGGAAGAAAGTGGAAGAGGGGCTTATGAAGAGATACAAGGGGATACTAAAAGTGCATGGATAAAGAAGCTAAAATACCAATGTTTTGAAAGTCCATTTAAGGAGCTAGAAAACTATCCTGCAGGGAGTTGGATTCTAGGATTTAGCATTTAGCATATAGTAGAGATTTAATAATTTTGTATTGATTGGTTGAGATGTAGCTTTGGAGTTTGGAAGAGAAGTTAGTTCTAGAGATAAATTCAGAAACTATCCACTTAGAGATAATAGTTGAAATATGAGGGGAAAAAATGTGATTGCTACAGGATAGCAGTTTCTTATGTGCCCAGAGTTGTGTTAAGGGGTTATTGGGAATAGAGCATTTTAAGACAAATACTCTCCATTCATTCTCAAATTCACCAAATTGTTCAAGAAATTGGAGGCCAATCATACCCACTGTTCTATCTTGAGCAAAATAAGCTTATAAAAATTGAAACTCTGGGTTATTATGGAGTCAAGGCACTGCTCTTTTATTCACACCCCCCCATACTTAACACAGGTTCTTACCTAATAATAGATTTTTGCCTCAAAACCTGGGGTAATTTTAATAGTTTACAGTGTTTTTTTTTTTGTTTTGTTTTGTTTTGTTTTTAAGAGAAGCACAAGCTCTTTGATTTTACCTGCAACTCTGAAGATAAAAAATATTCAGTCAGTTTATCAGTGCAAGTGTTCAAAAGAGGCACTGCTTCCTAATTCTGGTGGAATAATTCCTTAATTGAGCCTTTTCACTCATGACAATTCTTTGTGTCATAAACCAGAATGGATTTCAGTGCTGCTCTTCTGCAGCATTGAAACTACTCCCTAATCTAACAGGAGTCACACTGAAGTTGGGTTATTGAGCCCTACATCCTATATGAATCAATGGATTAAAAATAGATTAGTTTGGCTAATCAAATTTATGATAAGATAACATAAACACTGGCCTAAGCTTCCAAAAAACTTTCAAATAGAAACCTAATGGTGTGTGCTTCAGAACAATGAGCATTAAATTAAAGTGGGTTCCTAAAGTGGGATTTGGAATCTGGATAGTCTCAATCTGTAATTACTATTGAGTGATAACATAGTCCTTTGGAAGAGGGAATTGGAGAGGGAGAATAATGTATGACATGGTACATTAGGCTCTGAAGAAGCATCATGACTTAATGGATAGAAAACCAGCCTTAGAGTCAAGTTTAAGCCTTGCCTCTGATAATTATAGTGACCATGGGCTAGTTACTTAAGGTGTCAGTGCTCCCAAGCTATTCTCTTAAGGCTATAAATTACATATGAATTGCTAACCTTTATCAATCTTAGAATCAGAGGGAGTTTTTTGCAGTGGGAGTCACCCACTCCAAAGAAAGCCTAGTTCCATGCCAAATTAAAAAAAAAAAAAAAAAAAAAAACAGAAAAAAATGCTATTAGGTCCTATGAAAGTAATACCTAGTTTACTAATAGCAATGTAGAAAACAGGCCTAGACTTCCAATGGGACTTATTTGAATATGCCCAGACTCCAGCTGGAAGTCTGTCTCATTAACTGCTTACATTTTATCCACTTAACACAAGCCCATAATTTGGGAGGACACATAGTATATTAAAACAAAATTCCAATGTGCAGTGTTGGGAGATTTCTCACCCCAGAGATCTACACAAAGAGTAATTCGTAACTACTTTATTTCTTTGACTACAGGTCAATAAATCAGAAAACAAGAAAAAAAAAGATGAAAAGTATAATTAGCATCAGCTGATCGGCAGTTGGGGCAGGAGATAGCAGCAAAGAACAAAGGAGATGCATGGTGTTTTGCACACCTTTAAGTGTAAATTGGCAGCAAGAGGAGTCTATATGAGGTTGCTAAACCACTTTCCCCAAACTCTACATACAGTTTTTTTTTAATCCATTTTCTCCACAAAAGCACAGGAAAGTTTGGATCCTGAGTTCCCAAAGGCTCTGTTGCCTTTCAAGAAAACAGAAGACTCATTTCTTTTCATGCCTTTTCTTCCCCTTTGTCAGATAGGTGGCACAATGGATAGAATTCTGGATCTAGAATCAGGAAGAACTTAGTTCAAATCCAGCTTCAGATACTTCCTAGCTTTCTGCTGCCAGGCAAGTTACTTAACTTCCATTTGCCTCAGTTTCCTTAATTGTAAAAAATGGATAATAATAGCACCTATTGCAAAATTGGGAAGCACAATGCCTAAATACTATAGTAATTAATAAATGCTTGTTCCTTTTCCTTCTCTGCATTCCTTTCTACCTCTCACCCCAACAAAAATATGTGCATGTATATACATATATATACACACACACACAAATATGTGTACATTCATGTGTGTGTATACATATATATGTGTAAATATTTTTTCTTGCCTAGGACACAAAGTACGATACAACTCAAAAATAATCTTTGTCTGTTCACAGGAGTTTGAGCAAAACACATTCCCTGTCATCTTGCCAATTAGACTTTATGTCTCTTCTTTTCTTCCTTTTTGCCCCATTCCTTCCCTTAACATATTTCTCTGCTCTTTTCCCCATGTGATAAGAGTCTTAAGGAATGAAACAGGATATTTTTCTTTTTAAAACAAATCAAAAAATATCTCACATCTCACATGTCTCCATTCTTGAGACATGAAGGTAATACTGAGTTCTTGGAAAGCCAAGTTCAACCTCTGACATATCCTATTAATCTAGAGAGGGTTTTAGTACTGAACTGTTTGTGTCTAACATAAAAACAGGGTGATCAACAGGTAATGAATTTTTTTGGCCACATACAGTAACCCTTGAACATTTAATATGGGTGGTGAACTGTGCCAAAAAAATAATGTCCCTAGACTCATGAAATCATAAGAGTATTCAAAACAGCAAAGTATTTTAATAGATTAGTGCTAGTAATATACACATTGACCTCTATCTGTTAAAAATCTCTACAAAACATTATGCTATTCAATGCCTCAGTATCAGTCAAGTTAATAGTGAATTCAAAACATGACTCATTTCATCAATTAGATAATGACAGTACAACATCTTTCACATTCTGACAATTCAACATTGCCAACCATTTAGCTAAACATCTTGAAGTCAACAGATTTATGTCTGTCTGAAGGTACAGTAAAATACCCCAGATGTTTCATATATATTTTCCAGGTGAAAGCTAGAAAGTCAGAGAGAGGGCAAGGAAACTTAATAAAATTAAGACAAAATAATAATTGGTCATCTTAATTGATGCTTCTTAACAACACACATACCCATTTGATGACTTCAAAGAAAACATAAAATGGCAGGAGAAAATAAAAACTAATGGAGAATTTCTGTTAATGGAGAACTACAATCTTTATTGTCTGGTTTGTACATGATTTTGATTAATTTTATAAATAAGAAATTGACTGAGGAATGATTAGGTGGTTCAGTAGTTAGAATACAGACTCTGGAGTCAGCAGGACATGAGTTAACATAGGACCTCAGAACACTAACAAGCTGTGTGACCCTAGGCAAGTAACTTACCCAATTGCCTCCAAAGGGAAAGGGGGAAGTATTGATTGAATTAAAGGAGAAATCAGCAAGGAAACAGAAAATTATCAGGTATGAACTATATGAAATATAACAAAGCAATCAATGACTCATGGAATCATCTCATCAGATATGGAATGTTCATGGCTTTCCTTTTGTGCCCAATTTGGGGTTCCACCAACATTGAACACACAGAACACATCAAGTTCCTCCTGTGAGCCATCACCAAAACAAGGACCCTAATTCCTACGCATATATTCATTTGAACTGCAGTGACAGGCTCATTTAGAAACAAATTAGGGGTTAACTAAGAAGTGCATGACGGAGTCAAAATCAAGTTTCCCTTTTCCCCTCACTGTCTGTTAGAATTAGAAAGTGTCTATGAGCAGTGTGTGTCAAGAATATGAACGTGAGATGTCATTTCTGCTGCCTCTAATTGAAGTCAGGATAAATGAAGTGGAAAGGCAGCGTCTAATCCAATCAAAACATGAAAAAGGTATTTTGACATGTAAATTACAAACTTCCTGTGTATTTTGTCTCCCCAATTACACCCTCCCCTGTCATGTTTTTTTAAATTATATCTTAATCTCTCAGTCTCCTAATAATTATGTCATCATTCTTGGGCCCTGAACACTGTGTAATGGTATTTTATAGGATATGCCATTCATTATTAGCTAAACTCACTCTCTGTCCCCAGTGATACTATTTCTCACAGTGTTCAAATATGCATTGTGTCATTTCCCTCTTTGTAAATGTTATAGCAGTTCCACTCTCTGCTTCTTGATTAAATGGAAGAGAGTTTGGGAAGCACTTTCAGGCAGTTTATCTGACTCATCATTATTTTATGAGGAATACTCAATACAAATTGTCTTCATATTCAATTCTCCAGTCATTGTGGTTCATCAGATAGTGCACCTATCAATGTTTTTATTGCTTTTCTTAAAGAAGAAGGTATTATTAGTCCTGAAGATAAACTAGGAAAAATTAGGTAGATTATATGACATGGTAGAAAGTCAACTCAATTTAACAAATATTTATCTGGTGACAACTATCAACCAATCAACCAATAAATATTTATTATCTACTATATGCCAGTCATTTTAAGTGCAGGAGATACGAAAAAAAGACAAAAGACAACCCGTCATCAATGAGCTTATGATCTAATGGGGGAGACAACAAGCAAACAATTATATACAAAGTAAGGCACTTTACTAGATAACGTATAAAGATAAATAAGACATGTCGCTCTTTATAGTTTATCTCCTCTACTCCATTATAAGGTCCTTAAGAGCATAATAGTATTCTATCATTGTGTCCTTAAGGACCTTATAATGGAGCAGAGAAGATAAATTGTATACAGATTAAAAACAATAAAAAGCATATACTTTGTGTATGGAAGAGGATAAAGTATTTTTTTAAAGGCCAGAAAAGGAAAGCTAATTTTGGGGTAGAAGAATAGGAAAGGCTACAATGAACAAGGAAGCACTTGATGTGAGACAAATAAGACCTCAACCAGTTGAACTGTGTTAGAGGCATTGTAGACATGGGGGTTGGCACAAGCAATGTCCCAGGCCTCAGGAAATAATGAGATTCAGTTAAAGATTCAGTTAAAGAACAGTGATCATAATATTTACATATATATATATATATATGGATGTGTATATAGTATATATTGTATATATATTTCATATATATATACAAGATTTACAATGCAAAAATTTACAAAATTGCAAATTTTATATGTACTCTTTAAGGGCTTTTGTTTTTTCCTTTTTTTTTTTCTTTTGGTAAATAGTATTTTACTTTTTTTTCAATTATATGTAAAGATAATTTTCAACATTTTTCCCCTCAATAATATTTTATTTTTCAAAATGCCAAAATCTTCTTCTTCCTTCTCTTACTTCTCTCCTTCCCAAGACAGCAAGCAATCTGATGTAGGTTAAACAGATGTAATACTTTTAAATATATTTGCATATTTGTCACATTGTACAAGAAAATCAGACCAAAAAAAAAAAAAAACTACATGAAAGAAAAAGCAAACAAACAAACAAAAAAATGAAAATGCTATACTTTGATCCATATTCAGTCTACATAGTTCTCTCTCTGGAACCAGATGGCATTTTTCATCCCAAGTCTAATGAAACTATCTTGAATCATTGCATTGGTGAGAAAAGCCAAGTCCTTCATATCAACATTCGTTTTTGTTGTTTTTTTTTTAGCATTTTTTATTATAGTTTTTTTTTATTTTCAAAATACATGCAAAGATAGTTTTCAATATTCACCTATGCAAAACCTTGTGTTCCCAAATTTTTCTCCCTCCCTTCTCCCCACTCCCTCCCCTAGACAGCAAGTAACATAACTTATGTTAAACATGTACAATTCTTCTATACATATTTCCATATTTATAATGCTGCATAAGAAAAATCAGGTCAAAAAGAAAAAAATGAAAAAGCAAACAACAGCCAAAAAGGTGAAAATACTATGTTTAGTCCCCATAGTCCTCTAGCTAGATACATATGGCTCATCTCATTCAGCATTCATTTTTTATAAGATTTTAAGTTTCAAAAATTTTTCTTCCTCCTTCCCTTCCATGCCTCTTCTCAAGACTAGCAACCAATTTGATATAGGTTATATATGTAAAATCATATAAACACTTCCACATTAGCCTTGTTGTAAAAGAGAAAATAGAACAAAAAGGAAAATCCATTAAAAAATTAAAATGAAAATAATACGCTTCAATCTGCATTCAGATTCCATAGTTTTTTCATTTTTAAAAATTTATTTTAATAATATATTAATTTTTCAATTACATGTAAAGATGGTTTTCAACATTTTTTTTGGTAAAATTTTGAGTTCCAATTTTTTTTCTTCCTACTTCTCTTATTTCCCTCCCCAATCCATAGTTCTTTCTCTGAATGTGGATCATTGTATTGTTGAGAACTAAGTCAATCATAACTGATCATCACACAACATTGCTGTTACTGTGTACAGTGTTCTCCTGGTTCTAATCACTTCACTCAGTATCAGTTCATTTGAGCTTTTCTTTTCTTTTTTTTTTTTTTCTCCTGAGGCTGGGGTTTAAGTGACTTGCCCAGGGTCACACAGCTAGGAAGTGTTAAGTGTCTGAGACCAGATTTGAACTGGGGTCCTCCTGAATTCAAGGCTAGTGCTCTATCCACTGAGCCACCTAGCTGCCCCCATTTGAGCTTTTCAATAACAGCAATTTGAGCTGTATATTAAAATATATTTATATAGTACCTAAGTAACATTTATATTGTTTCTTAAAGTTTACAAAGTGCATTATATATATATATTTTTTTCATTTTACAGATAAGCAAAATGATGGCAAGGAAAGCTAAATTATTTATCAGTTTGTGTCAAAGGCAGAATTCAAATTCAGGTCTTTCTGACTCTAAAACCAGTATTCTCTCTATGAAACCAAGTATTCTTTTTGTTTGTTTCCTTGCTAGAGAAAGAAAGAGAGATGAAAGTAGCAGTGATAAATAAGATTATAAATATAGGAAGCAATCAGATTGAGGAGAGATTTTTAATGACAGTTTTAAAAGTATGGACTTTGGTAGGAAAGTAAAGGGCATTGATAGCTTCTGAGTTGAGAAATGACATAATCAGAAAGCTAATCTAGCCAATATTACAGAGGAAACCAAATGAGAGGTAATGAACCTCTTGTTTTAACCAAACTAATAGAAGCTGGAATTGAATGAATGGGACTGCTATGGGAGATGTCACAGAGATAGCATCTATAAGACTTAGCAATGGATTAGATGCAGAGAATAAGGAAGAAAGAGGAGTTAAAAATAAGATGGAAACAGGAAAAATATCAACATCTAGATACAAAAATGGTTGACAAATCAGTCGTGGCTTATGTCCATTCTTACTTGGCAAAGTGATTTGTCCACTTAATTCTGATAATAACCTAGCTCACTAATTTCCCAACAACTCATGTCTGTCTCCATAATCCCTATATTTTAAATACTCTCTCCCTTCTGAAATTAATTATGTAAAGAAGATTCTTGGAATCTCACAAGGTCCTTGAATGAAGGAACTTTTGAAGCTTTTATGTTATTATGCTCAACATGTGCCATCAAGCTTTGCATATAGTAGGCCCTTAAAAGTTTGTTGGATTGAATAACAGACAGTATGATTTAATGGTAAGAATAATGGTTGGGAGTCAGTCTAAATTACACTCCTCAATCTGCTGCTTATTTGCAGTATGATTTCAGACAAGTAAATTTATCAAACAGTTTTTCAGTTTCTTATCTATGAAAAGTTGGGGCTACATAATCTATAAGATTTCTTTTAGCTTTAAGGATCTATAAAATCCATGACTCTGGGGTTCCAAGTTCAGGAAAAGTTTACCCTTAATAGAAATAGATTTGGGGTTGAAAGTAATAAATTCAGTGTTAAATATGTTGAATTTGCTATGCCAACAGATTATTGAAGTAATATTATTGTCCAATAACCTTTTGAAAATGTATATTTATAGTTCTAAAAAGAGGCTAGCACTAGAAATATCGATGTGTAATTTGTCCACATAGAGATGATCACTGAAGTCATAACAATAGGTGGAATTACTGTCTGAGAAAAAGAAGAAAACAGTCAAAGAGAACCTTGGGGGGGGGGGGGAAACTGTTTAAGGGGAAGGAGGAAAGAGAGGAGTAATTTATTGAAGATGGGATCAGCTGGAAATAGTAGACTATCAAGTATGCATAAGTCACCTATATAAAATAATATAAAGCAATAAAATAGAATGAGAAAGAAGAAAAGTTAACTAGATTTTGTAATTAGGAAGTCATCAGTAATCTTTTGGAGAGTGAATTCAGCACTATTAAGAAAATGATGATAAGTAGAAGTAAGGAGAGTAGATATTGAGGAAATAGGAGAAATGAGGATAGATTATTCTTTTTTAGAAATTTGTTGGTAAAGGGGAAGAAAACTATGGTGTGATAGTAAAATAATGACAGGTTTAAGGGAAATTTTTAATTTTTTCAGAATAGGTGAGATCTGAATATATTTACAAATAAAGGGAAAGAAACTCATTGAGTAGGAAAAATTAAAGATATAAAAGAAAAGGAAATGTTTTATGGAGGAAATCCTGATGAAGGTATAAAAGGCCTTCCAACCAAAGACCCAGGTGAAATCATAGAATTACAAGATCACAAAATCTCAAAATTTGAAGGGACTTCAGAGGCTTTTTAGTCCAATGAAAACATGAAAAAGAAAATCTTTTTAGACTTTTTCTTTCTCATCAATGAACTGGAGGAAGGAAGGAAGGAAAGGGGCAATATTTATCCTTTGACCACCATCATCTATCCACAAATACATGGAGCCTCTGTTTCTTTGTTGTACATACTTTTCTACTGATCTAAGTAAATGAACATTCTAAGAGTAGAGTAACAGGCATTCGGTGAGATCAGAGAGTCCATCAAACTAAAAGTTTAATTGACAACTGGAATTGGTAACAATTATAATAACAGCTGAATCTAAGGAGGCATTCACATTCTCACCAGATCTTTTGGGTTTTTTTGTCCTATACCTTACATGTTACTATGGATGACACCCTCCTGTCAGGAAACTATTTCTCTAATCTCTGGAAATTTGATGAAATCATCATTGATACTCTCTGCTCCTCCAATGAGAAACTGAAGTAATGCACTCTTCATCCTCCGTTTAAGTTTCTGGTAGCTTACATATCCTTAGATATCCTCTCATTTGCTGCTAATTGGCCGATTAGGAATGACAATATAACTATACTCATTTTGAATGTCTTTGTCTTCCCCACCACACCAGGTTCCTTCTCTTTCTCCTTGCCTTCCCCTTCTGCTTTTCAGCTTTCTTTTGTGTTACTTTCTTTTTTGTAGATTGTAAGCTCATTCAGGGCACAGACTTTCTTTTCTGCATGTATATCCCCAATACCTGAAATGTAATAGGCTCTTTACAAATGTTAAATGATTATTGATTAATGTGTTTTTTAAGACAACTAAATAAGGTTTTATTTAAAAGCAGATTATAAAAATTATTCATTTAAAAACTATTCATTAGGGACTTGCTCTGTACAATTCACTGAGCTAGGTACAGTAAAAGAGAAGATCTGAAGAAAATTAAGATATAGTCCTTGACCTAATGGAACTTAATGCTTGACTTTATGAGGTCACTGCCTCATACTAAACCATTACAGCAACTGAAAAAAGATGACCTGACCTTAAAGTACCAAAAAAACAAAAAAAACAAAACCCCAGCATACCTTTTAGGGAATATTTCCTCACCTAAATAATACTAAGGGTCACTAAAATATCTCAGTCCTTTATCATGAACTGCTGTACTTTAGCATCTGGTCAAGATGACCTAGTGGCAAGGACAGGGAGAAGGCCTCACTAAGTGAAAAGTGAAGAAAAATGGTCACATTTGAAAGGTTATTCATTTTATACTTAAAGGGTATTTTGTTTACGTGGCCCTACCCAGAAGTGGAAATTAAGGATAGGGAATCTCGAATCTTTCATGGGACTTTCTGTGGCCTTGTAAGACACAAAATCACAGATCTGTGGATGGAAGCAGATAAAGAGATGCTTAGAACTATTGACAGCAAGCAAAAATCTGTTAAACAAGGACAGAGGAAAAGCAAGGATCTCCAAAATGTGAGGTAGGAAGCAACATAAAGCTTCCAACAATCCTAGGAGGGCTGGAGCTAAAGAAGGTCTCCAGATAACCTAGCAAAGCAGTCAGAATGAATTATCATGACATATAGGTAGAAGGAACCTTAGATTGTTAGATGCTTCACTTTAGCTCTCCTTCTGTCCTAGGGATCAAGAGGGCTGCTATTGAGCTCCTTGCCTTGTGGTTGTGCTATTAGGATTGGTTATAGATGAGCAGAGCATGGAATGCTTTGCCCCAGTCACATCTTTACTATACCAATGAGTTGCCCCTTAGCCCCTTACTAATTTGTTTTTTTTACCCCCCTTCTCTGAGAACTATAACAAAAATACTTCTATTATTTCTTGAAAATACATGTTGAGGGAAGATTCTGGGAAGATGATGGAGTAGGTCAGTAAATTTCAAGGTCCCCAGATTTCCCCTATAAACGGAACAAATTTGCCCCTCACAGCAAACAGAGACTGGTGAAAACTCAAGAGGACTGGGGCAGAACAGGGGTCCTTCTGGCACAATTCAATAAGATCTGAAGATGTCAAAGAAGAAAGAACTCAACCCTAGAAACTTACTATGGGAAACTGTAACGTGCTCTCCTGGCAGTTACAATTACTAGTCTGTCCTAGACCCACCAGAGTACCTTTGACCACTGTCCTTTGCAGTGTGAACTCTACCCGGCTCGCCTCCTCTGAGGCCTTCTAAGGTCTCTGGCCACAATCTCTTGAATCTATAGCTTAATAACCGGTAGCTCACTCAAGAACAACCACGTGTAATCTTAAAAGCCTTTATTATACCTACTCACATAATGCCCTAACTGATGCCCTGACTTGTTGGTTCCCGAGTGAACACCTGGTCAGAAGACCCATGTGTTCACTACCAAAACCCTTACCTCTTTTGGCTATCCATCTTGGCTTGGCCACCCAGGCTGGGGAGCCAGGGTGAACAGCACGAGGTTAAAGAGGGCAGTTGCTGCCTGCAGTGGGCTTACATAGGGCCTGTGAGGTCACACACACAGCCAATCAGCGAGAGAGTCACCCATTACAAAACTATCTCAATATGGCCAGGATCCCGCCCAAGGGCAGTCCTAATATCCACAGAAATTACTTCTGGGCCTCAATCTCCCGATGCACTGTGTCCGCCCATTTAAAGGGCCCTTACAGGAAACAAAGATAGGGTTCATCTTCAGAGGACAGTGAAGTAAAAAAGCTTCTTCTACCCCAAAGGGTAATGTTAAATGACTCCCTGCCCAGAGAACATTTATAAAAGAACTCAGAAAAGAATTTAAAAATCAAATGAAAGACATTGAGGAAAAACTAAAAATAAAACATTATTCAAGGCAAACAAGAGGGTATGAAAAAACAGCTAACCAACCAGAAAACGAGATAAAGAAAAAATAATTCTTTGAGGGCTATAAAACTGTGCATACCCTTTGACCCAGCAATGTCTCTACTGGGTCTGTATCCTGAAGAGATCACAAAAAAGTGTAAGGATTTGGAAACTGAGTGGATGTCCATAAATTGGGGAATGGCTGAATAAGTTATGGTATATGAATGAAATGAAATATTATTGTTCTATAAGAAATGATGATCAGAATGATTTAAAAAAAAAAACTGGAAAGACTAACATGGACTAATGCCGTGAAGTGAGTAGAACCAAGAGAATATTGTATACACAGAAACAAGATTATATGATGATCAACAGTAAAGTGATTCAAGGCAATTCCAATAAATGTGATGGAAAGAGCCACCCACATTCAGAGAGAGGACTTTGGACTCTAAATGTGGATCATAGAATGGTATTTTCACCTTTTTATTGTTTATTTCCTTGGGTTTTTTTTCACATTTTTCTCCTTTTGATTTGATTTTTCTTGTGCAGCATGATAAATGTGAAAATATGTTTGGAAGAATTGTACCTATTTAATCTATATTGGATTACTTGTCTAGGGAAGGGGAGGAATGGGAAAGGAGGAAAAAAAATTTGGAACACAGGATTACACAAGAGTGAATGTTTAAAATTATCTTTACATGTATTTTGAAAAATAAAAAGTTATTTTAAAAGAAACTGAAATGACTCAACAACTCCAATAAAATTATTTAAGATGCATAATATTAACTGTTGGTGTCATTTTTCTCAATATTGGATAACCCTGATGTAGTTAACATTTCATTATGTATTTATTAGGGACTTACAATAAGCAATCTATTGTGCAGAGTTCTAGGGGAGATAAAATAAAAATAGTCCCTCTTTTAAAGGGATTAGTAAATTATTGGGAATGCTAAAGTACATGCACCAATTTAAAAAGAAAATTAAAACTGGACAAGAGGAAGCCAGTGAAGCTATAGAAAACCAAGAAATAACAAAACAAAATATAAAGAATGAAAAAAATAGAACAGAATGTGAAAAATAAGAATAGATTTATGGAATAAATCAAGGAAAAATAATTGGATTGTTTCTGTGACCAAAAGAAGAGCCTTGACACACTAATGCAAGAAATAATCCAAGAACACTGTCCTGGTGTGATAGAACATGGAGAGAAAGTAGAATTAGAAAAAAATCTACTGATCACTATCTCAAAGAGATCCTATGGGTAAAACACTAGGAATATTACTGCCAGATTTTGAAAACTTCATATCAAAGAGGAAATTTTGCAGGAAACAAGAAAAACATAATTCAAATATGCTAGAACTACAATTAGAACTGTATAGGACTTAGAGACCACAATAAAAGACCATAGGTCCTGTAATCATATATACCAGTAATCAAAAGAACTAGCTCTGCAACCAAAAATATCATATATAGTAAAATTATCCATTAAAAATAGACATTTAACAAAATTGTAGATTTTCAGAACTTTCAACCAAAGCTGAATTCAAGAGAAAATTTAATATATAAGAAACAATGTCAAACATTAATTTCAATGAAATTAACATGAACAAATTGTCTTTTACATGGAAATGTATACCATCTGTTTAAGATTGACATCAGCAATTGGATAGCTCAAAAGAAATATTATAGGTAGACACAGTAGCATGGGATGGGGAAGGAGGGTTCTTAGTTCTCAAATCTATTCACATAGGGAATGGGTAAATAGGCAACACTACTACTACTACTACTATTATACCAGGAAGGGTATATCACTCTCCAAAATCCATAAAGAAATAAGGGGGGTGTGATGGGGCAAAGGAAAAGCAAAGAATGGGGAAATAAGACATGGGAGGGATCCTGATTTGGGAGGAGGTCAAGTAATAGCAAGGCAAGTTAAGGAGTGGAACAAAGTAGAAGAATTAGCAGAATAGGAAAGAGGAGATATACACAAATTCTACAACAGAGATCAGGAGTAGAATTTATTAGAAAAAAAAGTATGAATAGTAATCGTGGATCTTAGTCAAAGTAATATTTAAGATTCAATCGAGAGAAAAATAATAATAAATAATAGTAAAATAAGTAAAATAAAGTTTAAGAAGTGTGCAGAAATAACAAAAGAATTTACAACAAAGTAAAGACAAGATGGAAACTCATAATATTATATTATTATTTATCTTCTTGAACTGAAATTTATTGTTACATATTTTGAATCCTCTTTGATGTTCTGATGGGCACTTGACAATGTTTTGTTTGTCTTGTTTTATTTTGTTTTTCTTTTGTGTCTTTCTTTTTTCTATTGTTTTTTAAATAAACAGAAAATTAAAAAAAACTTTATATCAATTGATTGCTCAGTGACACCACTCACTATCCCTATGACCTCCTAGATCAAAATGACTTTCCCTAGCTACCACCATTCTATATTTGTTTACTTCTCCTATTAGAATGTAAGCTAATAAAAAGCAGGAACTGTTTCTCTTTTGTAATTTAATCCCCATTACCGGGCACAACAACATACATAAATATATACATATATCCATACATATATGTGTGTGAATATATATGTATATGTATACATTTTATTAAATTATAAGTATATACAACAATGAATTATTTTGCATTCATTCCTTTTAAAGATGCAGAAACATGCCCTGAGTGAAGTAATATGTTCAACATAATATGCAGCATAGTTTATATTTGAACCTACCCTCTTTTATTTCAAAGCTATTTATCTTTCTATCCATCTCGAGTGTGGAGACAGAATCAACAGCCTAAAAGTAAAACAAAAGTCAACAAAACTACTGGCAGATCAGGTCTAAAGAACATAGTCTATTGAAGAACTTCTTAAACTTCTCACAACCTCTTTCTGCCCAAAATTTATATAGATAGATAGATAGATAGATAGATAGATAGATAGATAGATAGATATAGATAGATATAGATAGATATAGATATAGATATAGACCAAACATTATTGATAATAAATCATAATTTCACTCCCCCAATATTCAGTTATGAGATCCCATATGGGGTCATGACACACAGTTTAAGAAGCTGGGATAAGTAGTTTACCCTGATTTGTTTTATTCTGAAGAAGAATTGACTATAGGATTTGAAGCTGGAGTTTGTAGACGATGTATGACAAGTCTCTGGTGCACTTGTAAATCTTAATGCATCAAAAGATCCCATAGACATCTAAAGACCAGTATGTCTAAAGTAAAATTCATTATCTTCCCCTGACTTCCAGAACTATGATAACACATCCTAATTGATTTCTCTTATTCAATTATCTCCCCTCTTGAAATCTGTTCTCTCCAGAGCTGCTAGAATGATTTTCCTACGTCATAGGTCTGATTATATCACTCTCCTACTCAATATATTCCAATGGCTCCTGATTACTGCTCAAATAGAAATTCTTCTATCTGGCACAAGAAACCCTTAAAAAATTGGCCTTGCCCTACCTTTCCATTCCTATTAGCCATTATTTCCTTACATTATGCTGTAGTCTCACCAAATTCGTCTCTTTCTATTCCTTATACATGATGATCTTCCATCTTCTTTTGCATTGGATGATCTCAATGAATAGAACACACTCACTCCTCACCTTCACCCTTTAAAATCCTGAGTTCCTTTAGTATTCAATTCAAGAACTACTTTCTACATGGGACTTTTCTAAACTTTTCTGTTCATGCTCTTCCTCCCAAATTACTTTGGATTATATATTTACATAATTTCATAGCTATCATTCATTTTTTTTCTTTATTTCCATCATCTATCCATAGGTGCAGGTACAGATTGTCTCCTGCTCTTTCTAAGCATCTAGTAGAATACCTTACAAGAATAGGTGCCTAATAAATGCTTGTTGGTTAGCTTATTAATTAATTTATCAGTGTCAGGATTAATAGTGGACAAGACCTTTGGTAATAAGAATTTTTTTTCAAATTCAAAACATATTCCCCAAAGCTGCCGGATGTGAAACAGTCACATTGAAAAAAAATGACATAAATCTAGAATAATGGTTTCTCCAACATAAAATTTGATTTGGAGAAAATCTAAGCTTTGATATTATCTTCTTTCAAGATACTACTTATATTCAATATCATAGAGAAGTTTTGAACATCATTTTGCATTTTGTAGCTTGTTACACTGCTCTAACCACTGTCTTATTAAAAAAACACACATAAGCAAGGGGTTAGATTGAATTGTCTCTCCACTTGAAGAAGCATTCATGTTAAGTCAGTTATAAGTAATAAGAAGCATGCCTGCTCACTGCCACTATTTTTAGAACCTTGAATATAAAAGTGAAAATAAAATTTTGTTTTCTCAGAAAGCAAGCTATCAGTGACCTTCCCTGTTAAATCTTAGCATAGATTTCTTTGTCAGGATTTATGTGAACCAATGAGAGTAATAATAGTTCTTTTTACCTTATAATGATGGCTAGAGAACATGTAAAAATGTTTTAAATTCTTTGAAAATAAAACACCATCCATGAAAAGAAAATGCTCCTTAAGCCACCACCACAAACAGGCTTATCAATTAATAATCACAAATAAATATTTATTGGAAATATGTTGTACACACTAAAATGTTATGATTCTCCAATATAGCATTGATGAAGCTCTGCTAAGTGTTTGCACACCCAAGGTTAATGTAAAAACACAAATACCCAATGTTTTCCTTTGGGGTTTAAGTTTTATTTATTTTAAAAATTTGAAATTTCAAGGTTTAAGAATTCTTGGTTGTTCTTAAAATTAATTTTGAAAAAACCAGGATGATTTAAATGAATAATAAAAGAGAATAATGAAAATTGGGAATAAAGTTTAGAAGATATAACATCCTGCTTCTGATACATACTGGTTAGTGTTACAAAAGCAAATACTTCTTTCTCTGTGCAAGAGGCAATTTTCTGAGACAGTTGCAGAGCAGTAGCTTATTTCCATCAGGAAATGGAGGGGTAGTCCTCATTCTCACTATCCAACATCCATGAAAACCCTTGCTTTGGTTTTTGTTTAAGATGCTAAGAAAAATAAGCAGAAAGGAAGAAAAGATAATGTGAGGGTGAGAGAAAATGACAAGTACAAGGATACAGATAAACACATACGAGAAAAGGAATTCTTAAATATTTTAGCTAAAAATGCATGCTAAACCTATGTATATATGCTATATATTTAGTTAAACATATTTATAACTTGTAGAATATGGCTCTCTCTCTCTCTCTCTCTCTCTCTCTCTCTCTATATATATATATATATATATATATATATATATATATATATATATATATATAGAAAAAACTTATATAATGCTTATTATAGTGTCCAATATATGGTAAATCCTATGTGTGTTTATATGTGTACATACAAATACACATGTTTTATATATAATATTATATTAATTAATATAATATAAATAACAAAATAAATAATAGTTACATATATGTAAGCATATGTGTTGTGTGTAAACATATATGCAAATGCAAATTTCTCCATTTCAGAAGAGAGAAAGTGCCCCTAACACAGACAGTCCTGGCCCAGCACCTACTCTTTCTTCTAACATTTGACTATAAATGATGGAAGAGCCTGCTCCCAATTTCCTTCTCTGTGATTGGAGATTTCCTTAAGGTGTAATCCTATTAGTTTTCATTCTCAGAGGCGGCACCCAACATGCCCTGACTTCTGGTGCTGCCTGATATTACTGCATATGAGAGTACTACCTCAGTCATGTTCAGCCATGTGCTACGTGCTGTGGAGACACAGAAAGTGACTAAGATATGAGCTGTCAAAAAACTCAGTCTAGATAAGGAAATAAAGCCAAGACACATAATAATTACAAGAAAGGTTCTCATTAAGTGAAAAGTTGTGGCACAGATAGTAAGAAGTGCTAATAAAGTTTAAAGGGCAAAGGCTAAGGGATAGCAATTGCAACACAGAATTTCCATTTGCTGGCAATTTTCAGAGAATATCCTACTCTGTAAAGGTAGGACTATCACGATGTGGAAAAGACTAGTTTTGATAGAAGTCCATATAGCTTCTCAGATATAAAAAGACGTGATATGGTTCAATTCAACAAAATTTTTAAAGGAACTGTTATGTGCAAGCTACTCCACTTCACATTAAAGAGACCAAAAAAAAAAAAAAAAAAAAAAAACAACTCTGAAAGTCACTAAAACTTCAAAAAAGCTTACCTCAAAGCAGCTAAATAACTAGTGGATAGAGCACCAGCCTTGAAGTCAGGAGCCTCTGGATTCAAATCTGGCCTCAGACACCTAACATGTCTTGGCTGTGTGACCCTGGGCAAGTCACTTAGTCATTTAACAACAATTGCCTCAGGAAAAAAAAATTACCTCATGTGGAGGGAGAAGAAAGGAGAGGTTAAGAAGAGGCATATACATAAATAAATAGAAAAAAGATCAAATAATTTGTGGGAGAGAGTACAAACTCCTAACATGAAATTAGTTGGTTTGTAACAACAGCACAATAAATTTCATACCAGAAATAACAGAAAGATAAGGAAGAATTTAATAGAGGAACCAAAAGGGTGGAACTGATGTGGAAGGGTAAGAAGGTGGGATTGGCAGGTCAGGGGAGGAAAATTTCAACTTCCACAGCCCATATCATAGATCCTGAACATATGTTCAGAGCAGTAGGAGGTTAAGCACTTTTCAGCAGCAAAAACAATAATTATATGATTATACATTCTTGAGAAGAAAATGGGAAAAAGTAGGAGAGGTGTTAAATAAAAATCAAGACCCCATCTACTTATGTTTGGAGTTAGAGTATGTCAAATTTTTGATATGATGTTGAATTCTTATTTTAAAAAATTTTGGAGATGGGGGACATCAAATACATAGGAAAAAAGGGAGAGAAATGGAGAGAAAGATGGAGATGGAGGGGGAGAGAGAAAGGAGAGAGAGAGAGAGAGAGAGAGAGAGAGAGAGAGAGAGAGAGAGAGAGAGAGAGAGAGAGAGAGAGAAGAGAAGACAAAATAAGACAAGAGGAGGAGATGCATCTTAAAGTTCCATCTCTAGACGATTATAGTATAAAAGTATTTATCCTCTACTAACATGAGCCTGCCATCCTAACTCAGCTAATAATGAGAAACTATGGGTAACAAATATGAACCAAAATGAGTTCAGAATTAAAAGGAAGTTGTGCTGAATTGTTAGCTTCACAAATTCATGGGATCATCCTAAGCAACTAAATTCATTTTATAGATGAAAACGTGAAGTAAACCTTGGTAAGATAAAGTGACTAGTTCAGGTACACAAAGGGGACAGGATCTGAACTCAGTTCAATTGACTCCAGAACAACATTGGTGTTATTTATGGGGTTTTGTTAAGGGCTGAATTTCTTGAAAGATCTTGCCAATGAAATAGGTTTTAATTAATAAGTTAGGAAAAAAGTAATGAGAGTAGATAGTTTCTGATAAGGCCAGCTTATAAGGACACTCAAAGAAGAGTAATATATCACAACATTAAAACATAGAAGGCTTTGGGACCCAGATATAGAAAAGTTATCTTCACAGGGGAAAGAAAGGCTGTGGGAAACATTCATTAATATGCATTTTGGTATATACTACATCACTGAAGTAAATTGTATGTTACACTATGCACACACACACACACACACACACATATACATATATATATATATATGTATATATATATATATATATATATATATATATATATATATATATATATATATATATATATATATATATCAATGATCATTGCATCAGATTTTGTATCTTACCACAAAATACAAAAGAAACTTATTGCATAGTCCTTTCACTCAGAAGCTTCTAATCTTACTTGAAAAAATAAGGCATTCATAAGTTATGAAAAATATGAAAAATAACCAACAACATCAGGCAGTAAATGATGAGGGAAAAAAGAAATGGTACAATTAATGCTATAGGACTTCACAGAAGCAAAGGTTACTGGGACTGGAATGATTAGGAAAGGGAAAAATAAAATAATTTTAACTCAAAGAACATGCTATTGCAATTGAAGCTATGGAAATCTTAGAAAAAACCTGGAAGTATAGTATAAGAGAAGTCAAGACTCATGAAATAGATTTGGAGTCATTTATATAGAAGTGGCAGTAGAAGATGTAGAGTGGATGAGACCCTTAAGTTGGAGGGTATTAAAGAGAAGTCCAGAACAGACAGAACTTTGGAAAACACCCACATTAAGGAAAAGAATAGAGAAGGAACAATCATAGAGGTAGGTGGGGAACCAAGAGAAAGCATCATGTCTCTAAATCCCAGGGAGAAGTGAGTGTTCAATAAAAAAAAGATTCAATAAGTCCAGAATCTGCACAGAGAGCAAGGAAAAAGAGAACAAAAAAATTCTGAAGGCCATTGGATGATTTGGATGTTTTTGGTGACCCATAATATAGCAGTTTCAATTGACTGGAAGTGAGGATGGCTATGGTTAAAGAAACAGTATAAAAATAAGTAGCAGGAAAAGATCTAAACAGTTTTTCAAGGAATTTACAAATGAAAAATACAGCAAGAAGAAATATTTTATGATAAATAAAAGGTTAAAGCAGAAAGATCTAAAACTTTTTTAAAAAGATATAAAAATATTTGTAGATAGAAGCAAGGGTCAATTTGGAGGAGAGATGGGAAAAACGTGAAAGGAGAGGATGTTTTGGAGAAAATGTATTACTGAAGGAGGAAAGAGAATAAAAGCAAATGTTCAACTAGAGATAGTACCTTAAGTGATGACCAATTCTTCATTTGTGTTCAGAGGAAAAGAAAGATTAGATAATAATGCTGAGAATTGATGAAGAGTACCCTAAAGAATATTGAAAGACTTCAGTCTTTCTCAGTAAAGTAGAAGAGTATATAATTTCATTTAAATTTGTGCAATGAAGGTAATACTTTAGAGTAAGATGAGACAACAAAATAGTTATAAAAGTTGCTTCAAGAAATGTCATAGGAGTTAAAAAAGGATTGAGGAAAGGATGTTTCGGTAGTCACAAAGGCCTAGATAAAATCTTTTACCATGAATTGGTATCTAAGGAAGATGACAATGGATGGCTAAACACACACCATAAGCTTTAGAAGAATACATTTCAAAAAAAGTTTAGGGAGATGCTATGTCTAGTTCCTAGCTATAGTGACACCATTGCAATAATAGAGCTATGGGAAAAAATCCCAGCATATCAGGGACAGAAAATTCTGAAAACTAAATATAACAAAATTACAAATTACCCTAATGAGGAAGACAATGGGAAGAAATCTGAAATAACCCTTCTGGCACCTCTTCAATGAACTCAAATTTCAAAAGAACATGTACAAAAGGAAAAACAGAAGTTCATATGATCCAGGAAAAATACAAAAGAAAGTTATCAATCTGTAAGAAAGGCTAAGAAGGCTTAATCCTAGGATGAGCTAAGGCATGAAAAAGCACTTTGAACATTAAAAATGGCTATTTCATGTAGGTTGTAAGCAAGTAAAAAGAAAGTGATAGTCCTGGAGCTTAGGTCAGGGAGAAAAAATACAGCATGGCAGAGGAGATAGAAGCCTGACTTTGTAGTCAGGAAGATCAGGATTCTCCTACCTTTCATAATAACATAGTAACTGTGTAATCATGGTCAAATCAATAAACCTCTCAGTTCCCCAGGCAAATCTTAGAGAATTTGCTGATCTGTGAAGGGAAGGAGCTTCCACACTGAGGAAATCATATGTTGTTACTTTTTTTTAACAACCAAACAAAATGTAATAGAGTGTTGAATTTAGAACCAAGTAGACCTGCATACAAATTCCCCTCCCTACCACGTGTGCTTTATTCCTCTAAGTACATTAACCTCAATGAACCTCAATTTCTTCACCTATAAATTTGGATATTTACCTTATAAAGCTACAATAAGGCTTCACTCAAATTATATATAAAAAGTATTCTTCAAACTAAAGTTCAATATAAATACTTTTTATATTATGTTAACCATTATTGTTTATATCTGTAATATTATGTTTACTATTATTATATTGTTGTTGTTATTTATTATTTGGAGCTCTTCAGAAGTCCAGAAGATTAACTTTTTTGTTACCAGAAGTATGCAACAGACTCTAGATGAACACTTATCTGGAATGTTGTAGTTGGGATCCCTCTTTAAGATCTATTTCAATTATTAAACCATTTAATTTTATCTTGGCCTTGAAGATTAGGTAGAATTCAGATAGATGGAACATAGATAGGAATTTTTATTTTCTATGGAAAGCTTTCCTTCATCCCACTAATTGTTGAAGCTCCTTTCCTCAAATAATCTTATATGTAACTATCTGCCTGTATGTTTCTGATAGAATGTAGGCTTCTTGAAAGCATGTTAGTTTGTTTTTTTCTCTCTTTATATTCCTAACACCTACTATGGGTACCTGGCACATAGTAGGAGCTTAACAAATATTTTTAGAGTTTAATGTTACATTTCTGAGCTAACCATAAGCTTCTGGAGATGAGAGGTTTAAGGAGGAGACTTTGTATCTCTGAGTACCTAGCACAATGCTCTGTATATAGCAGAAACTTAAATGTTTATAGATGTGGCAATTTTAGATCTGTGAAGAGACTGCTAAGTGGCATAGTGAATAGAGTGTTGTCAGGAAAATTTGAGTTTAAATTCTGCCTCAGACACTTGCTGGCTGTGAATCATAGACCAAAGACTTACTCTCTATTAGCCTCAGTTCCCCCATTTGTAAAACAGAAATAAAAGCAAAGCACTTTGAAAATCTTAAAGCATTATATAAATGTTAACTATTATTGTTGTTGCTATTGTTGTTATCTCTACAAGAAAATTGTGAAATCCTTGGTGAAATAACCAAATTCATTTGCTTATTAATAGTAATAATATAAATAAAAGAACTACCTTCATTATCATAATAATAGAGTGCTTTTTTGGAATTGAATAAAATTTCTTTCATATAAAATATCTCATTTATTCCTGCCTTTACAGTCAAAGCAGGTGTTATTTTCCTTTTATGGATGACTTTAGATCTAGATTTTAGATCACTGATTTTATAGATGAGGACCCCAAATCTCAGAGAAATTAAGTAATGTTCCAGATCATATGGCTGGTATACGACAGTGTCAGATCCAAAACACAAGGTTTGGTTTCCACTACAGTATTTATTACAGTGTACTTTCTCTACTAGTCTATCTTCCAAATATCTGACTGATTTATTCATAATAACATCTTTACAGGAGCTAGCAATCAATCTTGGAGAAAAGAATTAATTACACTTAAACTCAAATAAGGAAGATTTCTGAAAGAAGTTATGTCAGAAGGAGAACTTGGGCATTCCTAGTACAAGGAGAAGGAGGGAAGATCGGGGATCAAAGAAGATAAAAGTTGCTGCTGGTAGAGCATAAGTAGATGAGAGTCAACAGAGAAAGTGTGTGTGTGTGTGTGTGTGTGTGTGTGTGTGTGTGAGTGTGTGTGTGTGTGTGTGTGTGTGTGTGTGTGTATTAGGCATAATGTCTTACTAGAGTTCTTAATCATTTCATCATCTCCTTTAGCAGTTAGTAAAGCTTATAGACAGAAATAAATGTTGTTTATAATCATAAAAGAAATTAATGATAAATTTCAGTTCAAAATTAGTAAAAACAGAGATGCATCTTTTCCCAACCAAGTTCACAAACACCCTGAAATCTATCCATAGAATCTTGGAACTCTATGAACCCCAAGTTAAGAACTTCTAAGCCAATTTAAATACTAGATTCCTACTATTTATAACTGAAGCAATATTTTCTCTTAACTATGTCATATTTAGCTGAAATACATACCCTAATTCTATGTTTTTTTAAAAATGTCTCTTTAGAGGATTTAGAGGATCCAAAAGATTTCTCTGAAGCTGTCCTATTTAAAACCTGTTCTTTTTCTTTTTTTCTACAGCACAATTCTTTTCATTTATTATGATCATCTGTAGCACACACACTCAATCATGTTAATGATTCAAGTATATTTCTTATTATGCAAGGGAATCTCAAAGTACAAACTAGGTACAGTTCAGTTGAATAATAAGTACACAGTTTCACAATGCTCAATTAGTTAGGCAGCTTTGAAGTATGGAATAATTCCTTCCAAGTCCTTCTTATTTTTAATCCCCTCCAGTCACTAGCCTTTCCATGGTCCATCCTTTGGGAAAGATTGTCTCTTTTTGTTCATTCACCCTCTTTTCATAGCAAGTCCCTAGGTTCCTGTGGGGCAAGGCCCTTTCCTGGTGGGTGTCAGTGTTTTTCCCTTTCATCTTTAAGCCAAATTGTATTTCTTAGAGGCATCTAAAGATCAACCTAGTTGATGACTTCTTAGGCTCTGTCCACAGTCAATCTATGACTAATATTTTCTACTGTTGTGCTTTTGTTCATGCTGTTTCTCTCCCTGTAATGCTTCCCTACTGCTCCCCAGTTGATGATGAATTTCTATCTATTCTTAAAAGCCTAATTCAAACATAATATCCTACAAAAAGCATTCCCTATTAACACCCCACCCCCATCAGCAATAACCTATTCCCCTTCAGACCTAACATAATACTTTGCTAGTACCTCTCTGATGCATTTATCACACATAATTTTGCGTTATAGTTATATGTATATGTCACAGCTGCCTATTATCTATATTCATGAGGGCAGAGAACCCATCTTAAATTTGTATCTCTCCCAAGACTTATTATGGTACTCTACATTTAGTAGGTGTTTAATAAGTAGTAGATATTTGTGTGAATTACATTATTATGGGGTCTTAGTATTTTATTATATTTGTCTGAACAAGCTTTCCCTCTCAAAGAACCATGTTGTCTTCACTTTCTTTTGCTTTTGTTTTTCATGGGTTTATAGAATCAAGTTAGAGCTATAAGAAACTTCATGGATCAAAAAATCAAAAACCCATGATAAACAGAAGCTCATCGATTGAGTGATGTGTCTAAGTTACCCAGTTATTCAAGTGCATGAGGAAGGATTCAAATATAATTCTTTCTGACTCCAAGATCATCACTCTATCTACTATATCATGCTACCTTTCATACTGAAGATTCTCAGTTTCTTTACTCTTGATCATCTCATGCTGAATGCAGATCAAAGCATACTATTTTCACTTTGTGTGTGTGTGTGTGTGTGTTTTCTCCTTTTGAGCTGTTTCTTCTTTTACAACTTCTCTAACTTGATTGTACATATATTACCTATATCAAATTGCCTACCATTTTAGAGAACTGGGAGGGAAAATGGGAGGGAGAAAAATTAGGAATTCAATATGTTTTTAAATGAATGTTAAAAATTTGTCTTTATGTATAACTGAAAAAAAAGCTATTTTAAAAACTCCACATTTGCATAGTATCATTTTTCTTCTACCTATCACATATTTATCATAAATTCACAATTACTTTAAGACATAACTGTTCATTGTACCCTGCTATAAAGGTTATAGCAACTTAGAATGACCATATTAAAACCAACCTGTGAGATTAGCCAAGAACCATGGTAACACTATGCATGATTAGAAAATACCTCTACTCTCACGATCCCCACCATATTTACAGCACAGCAAAATACACAAATCGGGGAAACTAAACTAAAATAATCTCCAGTCTACTCTATTTGATCATGGTTAATCCCTAGTTTAAGACATCTTAATATATCCTGAGAGCCTAACTAGTCAAATTACATAACTTTAAACATAAAAGGGGAATAAAAAACAAAGATAAAAATTTCCCCTTGCTTTCATTAGTTTTTTTTAGGTGGGAAAAACAGTTTTTTTCAGCTCTATAGTTTTTCAGTTCCATAACATCTTAATAATTGTTGATTTCATGAATGCACATGAAAAAAACAAAACAAAACTGTTGCATGAGCAATAAAAATTTTCAGAATGTGAACCATTAACTTAAATTTTAGAGAATAATAGATTTCTAAAACTGAGTTTTATGTATGTCTACCATTGCTCTATAACCATTGAGTGTGATTTTAAAAATCAGCACTGGAATTATGAATGTTCAAAGCTTGGGATACTTTATTTTCTTTCATTGAAAAATAAACAAATTTGGTGAACACACAGGTACTCTGGACAAGTTTTGCAGCATAAATATATAGGTTACTAAGAAAATAAAACAATGAATGCACATCAATTTCTTGCTTTGAAGAAAAGCTTGCTGAACAAACTTATTCTTTCTCTTCAACTGGCATCTGTAAGCAGAATTGGGTAGGTTTTAAAGCTAGAACAACACCATTTTACAGATGAGTTAAGAGGTCTAAAGAACTTGAGACTCACCTGTAGTCAGAAAGGTAGAAGTCCATAGTAGAACAATAATACAAGTCTCTAGGCTCCTGAGTCAATATTTATTATGTTAAAATTAATTATCTGAAATTAAAAAAGGAAATTAAAGATGAAGTTACTGAGCTACCTGTGATTTAATTTGCAAAGCTAGTACTTGCATACCAAATCAGGTCATCTGACTCCTCAGAGGCCAGAGACAAGGAGTAATTTACAGATCTGATTTTTATAACAAAAAAAAAAGGAATAAAAAATTGACAGAAACGTGTTTTGAATATAATTCAAATAGTCAAAGTAGGTCACCTGACTAGTTAGCTTCTCCCAATTTTTTTTTTAGGTTATGCACATACATTCAGTTTTTGCATATTTTTATTTGAACCAGTTAGGAAAAAAAATCATAACAAAAAAGAAAAGCCACAAAAAAAGGAGAAAAAAAGGTGAAAATAGTATTCTGCAATCTGCATTCAGTCTCCATAGTTCTCTCTCTGGATAAAGATGGCTTTTTCTGTCCAGAGTTTATTGGAATTGCCTTGGAGCACTGTATTGTGAGAAGAGCTAAATTCATCATAGATCCCGTTATTACTGTATATAATATTCTCTTGGTCCTCACTTCTCTCAGCTTCAGTTCATATAAAAATTTCCAAACTTTTCTAAAATCAGCCTATTTATCATTTATCAATCTATAGGTAACTTAGACAAGATTATGTTAATCTGGTTTACCTGTTAGAATTAGAGTTAAATTTTCCTAAAATTGGTAGTTTAATACTATAATCAAACTAAAAATAAATAAATCAAAGTAATCAATAGTAGTTTCCTTGTCATTTACATAATACCTCACTTCTTTTTTTTGTCTTCAGGTTACATAGATTAGGTTAGCAATAGGCTAGAAAAGGGAAGGGGGAAAATACCGTTAAATAATTCAAACAGTATAAAAAGGTAGAGATTTCATTCATCATATGGGGTTAATTAGGATAATACTGAGTAAGATTCTCAACTTTTAGTATTAGAAAGTCATAGATCTAGAATAAGAAAAGGACTTTGAGGTTATTTGTTCCAATCCCTTTATTTCACCAATGAGGAACCTAAGGTCGGAGAAATAGAACTAATTTGTTCAAGGTCACATAAGTAGAAAATAGCAGAAGTATTTTCTCTCAGAAAACCACGTTCTCTGCTTCTCAAGCCAATGTTCTTCCCATTGTGAAATACTGCCCCCACAAAGAAGAATCAGGATACCAAAGGGTTTATACTTCTGTCTAAATCATAATACAATAATAGTTAGTATTTAGTATTGTTGGTGGAGTTGTGAAATGATCCAACCACTCTGGAGAAAAAGTTGGAACTATGCCCAAAGGGCTATCAAACTGTGCATACTCGTTTATCCAGCAGTGTCTCTCCTGGGTCTGTATTGCAAAGAGATCATAAAAGAGGGGAAAGGATTCACATGTGCAAAGTTGTCATTTGCAACCCTTTTTGAAGTGTCAATTAACTGGAAATTGAGTGGATATCCATCAGTTGAAGAATGGCTGAATAAGTTATGGTTTGTGAATGTAATGGAATATTATTGTTCTATAAGAAAAGATGAGCAGGTTGATTTCAGGAAAACCTGGAAAGAGTTACATGAGCTAATACTGAGTGAAGTGAATAGAATAAGAGAACATTTCATATAGTAACAAAGTTATGTGATGATCAATTGTGATGGAAGTGGCTCTTTTCAAAAATGAGGTAATTCAAGGAAATTCCAATAGACTTGGGATGGAAAATGCCATCCTCATCCAGAGATAGAACTATGGAGACTGAATGTGGATTTTTTGTTGTTTGTTATTTCTTTTTCGTGGTTTTTCCCTTTTGTTTTGATTTTTCTTGTAGAACACAACAAATATGGAAATATATTTAAAGGAATTGCACATGTTTAACCTATATTAGATTGATTGCTGTCTTGGGGAGGAAGAAGATAAGGGAAAGAGGGTGAAAAATTCAGAACACAAAGTTTTATAAAAATGAATGCTGAAAACTATTTGTACATGTATTTAGAAAAATAAAATACTATTAAAAATAAACTGAAAAGGGAGAAGGAAAAATAATTAGGATTTAGTGCTTTTAGATTTGCAAAAAGCATTTTACAAATATTATCTCATTTATCCTTACAATAACACTAGGGCATAGTTGCTATTATTAAGCTGAATTGTCTAAGGTTATATAGCTTATAAGTGTCCAAAGGTGAATTTGGACCCAGTTATTCCTGACGCCAGATCCAGTGCTATGTTCACTGAGCTATCCAGCTGCCTCATATTTCAAAGAAAAGAAAAAAATGGAATCTAGAACACTGTCTTTAAAATGTTTGGAGATTTGGGCTTAAAGGCAAAACACTGGTATAAAATAAAATGATTATAAATTATAAAATATATCTAAATACATGCACAAGCAGTAATAGCAAAATCACCAACATTCACCCTTCATCTTAAGCCACTACTTAAATTCCAGAAGAAATCAAATTGCACAGCAAACTATGTGGAAATGCTTTAAAGACCATCACTTTTTCCCCTGACTCTGAAGGAGTCGCTGTAGAAGAGTCCCTTTGGGTAGACATAGAATGTGCATGATTGGGTATAAGTTCTTTTGTATGCACACTCTCCCATAGAGTCATAGCATATAAATGTGGAGAATAGCCTCATGTGCCTCTTATTTTGCAGACATGTCATTTGCACGTCCAATTAGCTGAAAGGAAAAATCTGAAAATGCAATTACTCAACCTCAGACATTCTAAAAAATATTTTTTTTCTTAACTGTTTTTCAAGACACAGACCACTTTTACTACATAAACAGGAAAAAGTCAGAACACAATTAGTTACTTCCAAATCTGCATCCACACCTAATTGCCCACAAAAATGCTCAAAGTAGAAAGCTACCTTCAAAATTTACTCAATTCCCCCTTGAAATGTATCTTATAGAGCAATAGGGTTACATATTCACTTCGGGGGAAAATAAAAGGCTGAAAATGAGTCATATTTTCATTGTTCCAACAGTTATCTAATTAGAGATTTAAATGGCATGCATATTTTGTGAAGTGGTTGTTTATCATTTTAATTAGTTTACAGCTGTGTCTATAAGACTAAAACAACTGGACCACAGCCCAGCTGATCCAGTTCTTTCAGCCATCTTCATAAATCAGCAGGATTGGTACACAATCAATTGTGAAGCCAGCTGAAAATCCATGAGACTATATGCACTATTCTCTCAGTGGCTGCAGCAAAGTGCAAAGTGGATTAGAAAAGGAGGTTAAAATTGCTTTCTCTAGGATGTAGGTGAGAATACCAAAGTTCAGGTGAGAAGACCAGTTGCTTTCCTGCAATCTGGCCATTGGATATGTTATCTCCTGTCTAGTCTACTAAAGAATAACTGCCCCTCTGTGGCAGGATTCTCATTCTGAAATGACTTAATTACAATACGGATCACAAGCTGGCATTTCAAGGGGATGATTTTTGCCCATAATTTATCAAATATAACAACCACAGGGCAAGGTGACACAGGGAAATTTTATATTGGATTTTGCCTGACAAGAGTCATTGAGCTTTGACATCATCAAAACTACACATACAGCATTCTGCTGCTACCTTATATACCCTTACAATGTATGATCATCCACTCCAAATCATATTTTCTTTTATAGTTATAAGGAGATTACAAAAATTCCCGATGCACAAACAGACACTTATGTAGTATATACACAATCCAAGAAGCACAAGCAAGGAAGATAGTACTCAGCTAAATAACAAAAATACTTTTTTGGGGGGAGCTGACACATTCATTATCTTCAATGCCTTAGAAAGTATTTATTTTATTATATATTTTGATCATTTTTATTAATGCCTTCTGTGGCTTATATTTCAGTTAATCCTAGATATAGTTCCTCCCCTTCTCTAGCCCTAATAACCCTATCCTATAGAACAGTCTAGTGAAGAACTTGCAACCTCATAAATGCTCAATTGATTATTACAAAAAGAAACAATTAAGCATAATCAACCAATTCAATGTCCTAAAAGGAAAGTATATGTAATGAGCTACATGATAAAATTCTTTTAGAAAGTATTTTAGAAACCACACAATTTACAGCAAAGGTTCTTAACCTGGGATCTGTGGCCAGTAGCTGTTAACTTATGCTTAGAAATTAATCCCTGATACAAGGGTGACCAAGGCTAGTGGATTGTTTGTGCTCTAAATTCCAAGCAGCAGTAGGCCAATCTTATCATGTCTTCATTATGTCAGGTATCAGTAAAGTGATTCCCAGGAACAGGGAGCCATCAAGATGCTTAAGGAAGGGTCAGTAAACCCAGGTCATAAAGAAGGTTTATTAAAACTCCTGAGCTAATTGGGCCTCTCTATACCTTATTTTCAGTCTTGGGGAGGTAAGGAGACTCAAACTCAAAAAAAAAGCAAACAAACAAAAAGTTTTGTGAGCTTAAAAAAAACTTGATAAATAAATTTCAATATGATTGCTCTCTATTTTAATCCTTGTATTTTATTTTATGCATTTAAAAACATTATTTTGAGAATGGATTCACAGGCTTCACCAGACTGCTAATACTGCTTGTGACACACAAAAAGATTAAGAATTTATAGTGAATTGTAATAAAATATATAGATTTATGATAAGAATATATGTGTTCATATGCATGCATATATAAATATACAAATGCACAAAATTATATATAAAATACATATATCTACAAAATTATAAAAACATTTAAATTGACATAAAAAAATTTATCAGGCACTAACCAAAATGAATCAGAGCCAAATGAAAAGTGAAAATTGTAATGCATTTTTTATTTAATTACTGCATATCACTCCTATGACCATGTGCAAACTAGGATAACATGTAGATTTAATCCTATCTTTATCATATTCATAACCTCTTATTTTTCATCTTCATAGCCCCAAGTGTATAAAAGCAAGTCTGGATTTGGGTTAACTTTAAAGAATTGACTGAGAAACCATGGTCCATCTGTGTTGTTATACTCCCATCTACTGACAAAAAGCTGCTACTTCTCTAAGATCCCATCATGTTTAGTCACCATGATACAAATTAACAATATTTCAACTTAATCAGGATGAGAAAATGAGGATTAACTGCAATTTTAAGCAACTTCCCCTATAAGCATTACAGGTCAATGTGGGTACATATATTTGAGGAGTTATTAACAGTATTCCAGCTCAATGACTGGTAATTTGTTTTCTTATTATATTTTCCTGCTTGTGATATTTTTTAAAAGTATCTCACAAAGCTTTTCCCCCCTCACTTTTCCTTCTTTATAAGGAGGAAGTTTAGTGTAATGAGAACATATTTTAGAATCACAGAGGTATAAAAGCACATTTTCATGTTAAATTCAGCTCTAAAAATATTTTTCAATCTGAACAAGAAGTCTGGTTCATATAGTAGTAAATGAAGACACGTAGAAATTGTCTGTGATTTACTGGGACTCTCTAGTTCAATAGGACATTAGCTGTAAAGTGAATATCTGTGAATAATAATTGGTATATATGGAACATTCAGCATTGGCCTGGTATAGGAAAGATTTTTTTTTTACCTATTAAATCCTTGCACACTACTATGTCTGATCCAATATCAGTAACTTGAAAAAGAAATTACATCAAGTTTCTTCAGGTTTACCATTTCTATCCACCAAAAAAAGAAGACAATTCACCTTTATGTATTGTCAGTAAGATTAGTTTAGTCTGAAAGAAATTAAATGTCAATTTTATCTTGATTCATCACAGCTCTTTAATCAATGTCAATGCATCACTTCCCCTGATCATTCCTCCATCAAACACTGACCTGGAAATCTGACACTAATCTTCCCTGTGCCAGCTTGGCTAATTAAGAACTTTGTTATTCCACCTTCAGCCTTTCAGAAAAAGGAGAGAGAAGAGGTACCAAAGAGATGTCCTCTTTATGGGGGAAAAGACTGAGCAAAAGGGTAGTGGTAATTACTATGCAGAATAAAAGACTAAGGCATGAGATGAATATTATAGTTTAATAAAATACGTGGAGATTTATGCTAGAAAACAGTATTTACATACATTTAAAGTACTGAACTGGGTTAGTCAGTTCAACAAGTAGTGGGCTATTGAGAAATGTGTACTAAATAAGGGTCAGGAGATAAGATTTCTAATCCAACCTTTGTTATCAGCTAGGTAAATAACTTTGACACTTTCACCTCTTAGAACTCAGTTTCCCTGTAAACAAAAAATAAAGGTCCTTCCATCATCAATAATGGCTACTGCATACAGCATTTTTAAATCAGATTATTTTTTATCTCATTTGATTTACTGGTAACTCTGTAAGGTATTAAAAATACTATTATACCCATTTTAAAGATGAGTAAACTTAGACTATCTAATTTACCTATGCTACACAACTATTACCAAAGATGGGATTCAAACATAGTTATTCCTGGCTCCATGTCCACTATAACACATTGTTTTTATATAAAGCAACTATGTAAATGTTATTTACCCTGAATATTATGAATATTAGGCTTGTCCCTGAATCATTTCTTAACAAAAATTGGGCTATCATCTTCATTATACAGTCATAGTGTATATTTTTATCCAAAATATTTATAAGCTACAAAGAAATTATCCTTGTCTGTGTTTTAACTTGTATCTAGGTCATAAAGAATATAAAAAAATTGCTTTCTTTTTTCACCAAAAGAAAGCAAAACTAAGGTACATCAGACATGTCAATGAACATCCTCCACTCAACAAAGTGATCACCTGAAGCACAGATCTGACTGTTACCTTCTCTACTCAGTAAATTATTGAAAAAATTTAACTATATTTAAATATAATTATTTATTATGTTAATACATAATTATCTATTTAAATATAATGCAAATATATTTAAAATAAATACTGAATACATATAAAATCCTCTGTTTGGCATTTAAAGTCCTTAGTAACCTACCCTTCACACCCTAGCATATACATTTTTACACTTCCACTTCCATTCCACATATTTTATGATCCAGTTCCACTGGTCTAGTTAGTCCTCAAATGAGACACTCCATCTTTCAATTTTGCATTTTTTACTGGCTATCTCCTGAACTTGGAATGTTCACTCTCCTCATTTTTACTGCCTGGCTTCCTTCAAGTTCCAGATAAAATCCCATATTTCACAGGAAGCCTTTCTACATCCCCCTTAACGCTGGTGGCTTTACTCCATTGATTATTTCCAATTTATTCTGTATTTATATTTTATTTGTTCACAGTTATTCATATTTGATTTGTAGGCTCTTTGAGAATAGGGAGTGTCTTTTACCTTTCTTTTTATTCACAAATTTTAGCACAATGCCTGGAACATAGCATGCATTTAATAAAAGTTTATTGATTGATACACATGAATTAAGTACATTGATCACTGGGGGCAGGAATTAGCTGCTTCTTTCTATGATCTTAGTGCTTCAGTTCAAAGTATTTTAATTCATCAATTTTCTCCCTTTTTTCTTTGTATTTGGCTGCTTGTAGATCTTCATGTTTCAAATGGACTTTTCTAACAAGGCCATTTCAAAATTGCACTCTGTGTTATCAGTCTGGGCTTGACTACTAGTTTGGCAATGACTACTTTGGATGCTCAGTACTTAGTATGTTAAGATCCTGGTAGCTTCTATTCAGGTTTGAGCATGATCTGCAGTTCTTTGACTCATGCCAAAAACTTTACATGTATAGTTATTTGAACATCAAGCCCAGCATAAGATCCTACATGTAGGCTATGAAAGTTAAATGGTACTCCAAGGCGTAGAAGTCAAACATCTATAATTCAAGTGTAATACAAAGTCAGATTCTAGCCGCATGTTATTGACACCTGGCCCACTTTTATTACCCTCCAACACACGTTTATTATTGACCTAAATATCAGAAGTTTAGGAATGGATTAGGCCATTGGGATCATTAGAATCTAAATTACTTGCTTTGTGTAAATTTTGGTGACAATAAGACATTTGGTATTTGATATTAGTTGTCATTTTATTAATAAAGGCATTAACCATCCATATTCTTCTAATGAAATATTTTTGTTGTTCGTCCTTCCTTTGCAAAGATGATTAGGAATTCCATGGGGGTAATGTCTTGACTTTATCTTTGAAAAATTATGAAATAATCACTATTTAACACAGGTGGGAAGCTTGTACAATATATATCCCCACAATGTTGTATCTGATATATAATAGCAAAATAAGTATAAAGAGCTGGTTATCAATGTTGGTATCTGAGATTAATCAAATGCAATACTGACTTTACATCTGTCAGAGTAACATAAAAAAGACCACAAGATGGATATGTTAGTCTATGAAATTCTGACATTATATCCCTGTATGTCTTGTTATCTATTTTCAGTATAAGTGAACCTATGTACAAATATATTTTTCTTTATGTCTTTCTACATGATTGTCTGGTTACCTATGTTTCTATGTGCAAATCCATAGATTTCTCTGTCCTTAGAATCACAGAACTACAAAGTTGGCAGGGACCTTAGAGGTGATTTAGTCCAATCTTGCTACTCATGCATTATCCTTCCTAAAACATATCTAAAACACCTAAAACACCATCCTAATGAAATCTATTTTCTTTTTGGATAATTAATTTTTAGATGTTTTTATTTTCCCTTTAATCCAACTGCTACCTATCTTCCTATAATTTTTAGCCCTTAGTCTCATTTTGCTCTCCACAGCCAAGTGAAATTGGTGAATCAAATTCCTTTTGTACATATTAGTACCATACGTGCTTGAAAACCTTGAACATGGTATGTCAACATCTTCTCTTTTTAGGCTAAATATGCTGACTTCCTTCAATAGAGTCTCATAGTTGATCGTTTCAAGTTCTTTCACCATCTGGTAAAAGTGTGTCAATGTTTCTACTAAAATACAAAGTGAGGAAGATGTGGCTTTACTAGAGAACAGAATATGTTGTAAATATTGGGGTTTCTTTTTCAATGGACAAATATTCAATATTTCAGTGGCTTGGTCATCTCTATTAATATGGGCCCTCTGTCCAAAGAGGAGGATCACGTTTTTCCATAGAACCATTTTCTATTCACAAAGCAATCATGTACATTCATGTGCTCATCACAAATCACCTTCACTATCCCAATGGTTTCTTAAATGGTCTTGCATGCTCAAGTCTCTTCCTGCTCTAGGCTATTCTCTATCCAGTTGCCCAAAGCATTTTCCTTAAGCACATATTTGACTATCTCACCCCTTAATCAATAAAGTCTGGTAATTTCCTGTTTCCTCTAAGATCAAATATAAACTTCACTGCCCCAATTTATATTTCTAGGCTCATATTGATGATGATGATGATGATGATGATGATGATGATGATGATGATGATAATGATGATGATGATGATGATGATGATGATAGCTAGAATTTATGTAGCATTTTAAGCTTTGCAAATATTATTTCATTTGATCCTCACAACAATCCTGAGAGGTAGTTGCTATTATTGTCCTCACTACCTATAATGTACTCTTTTCTTATCTCTTCTTCATGGAATCCCTTTCTGTCATCAAGATGATACTACCTCTTTCTACATAAAGTTTTCTTGATTTCTTTGATTTCTCCTTCCTTAAATATGTTGCATATATTTATTTTTTGTACATATTTATAAACAGATATTTTTTCCTTGATACATAAGCTCCTTTGGATAATTTTCATCTTTGTATTCATATTCTCAGCATTTGCAAGGTGTCTGGCACATAGTAAATTCTTAATAAATGCTTATTGATTGATTGATCAAACCCTCCTTTCTAATTAAGTTTTGTTTCTGTCCATTATTTCTGACAATTCCTCCCCAGAGTGTCTGCAATATGTTCAGGATGTCTTCCTCTGGATTTCTTGACATTCAGTGATTACTAATGGAGTATATTGACTATGCATTGACTATTGCTTGTTCTCACTATATGACCAACTTGTCTCCTTTTTTGTTTATGTATGTTGAATGTTTTTAATAGCATTTCTTCTGCACAGTTCCTTTTGATAATAGGCTATGGCTCTAGCAATGTACAACTACCACATGCTTACTTTAACCTATGTTAATAAAAGAATAGTGTCCAGAACAAATGAGTTGTATCTGATAATTAATTTTGTACACTATACTTCTATTGAGACAAGTCTGTCAATATTCATTCATTCAACATTGTTGTTCTAGTTCTGTTCATTGCTCTATCACTTCATAGAAATCATAGCTATTTTTTCTCTGAAAATATTCATTTATCATTTCTTATGACATAATAAGAATAAACAATAGTAATAAAAACTAGCATTTATGTAGTACTTCAAGGTTTGCAAAGCACTTACAAAATCATCTTATTTGATCCTCACAACCACATCTGGAAGTAGGTGCTAATATTATCCTCATTTTATAGATGAGGAAATGAAAGAAGGCACAGGTTAAATAATTTGTTCTGGATCACACAACTTGTAAGTATCTGAAGACTGATCTAAAATCAGGTCTTCTTGATCCTAGATTTAGCACCTGTACTTCCTAGCTGCATCTTCTATACCATAATTTGTTTAGTCATTCCCTAAAAAGAAAATATCCTTTAATTTCCAATTTTGGGCTACCACAATAAGAGTGGTTATATGTACACACAAACACACACACACACATACATACATGCACAGATATATAATATAGTTCTTTTTCCTTCCTGAATTTCCTTAGGATATAAGTCTAATCATGGTATAGCCAAGTCAAAATAACTATTTCCTTCATTCATTCAATCAACATCAAAACACTAAAACTCCAAAGAACTTTCCATACAAATTCCTTTCTATTCACATTTCCCTTATTATATATTATTGGCTTTTTGAATCCTAATTGTATAACTTTATATTTATCCCTATTAAATTTTATCTTATTGACATCCCAACATTCCATGTTATTAAGAACTTTTGAGATCTTGAATTTGCCTTCCAGTTTATTAACTATACTTCTCAGTTTAATGTTATAAGAACATGATAATAATCATGATTTATGCCTTCATTAGAATCACTGATTTTAAAAAAAAAATAAGTCAAACAGCACTGAGCTGAAGAACAAAGCTCTTCGGTACTCCACTAAAGAGCTCCCTCTAGGTTAACCTCAGTCTATTAATCAACACTCTTGGGGTCCAGACAGTGAACCAGTGCTAAAAATCACTAAGTGTACTTGCATCCAGTCTACATCTTTCCACTTTGTCCATAAGAAGATCTTGAATGGTTTTGTCATGTTCTTTACTGAAATACAGATATTCTTTATTGAAAACATCCCACTGATCTGGCAACCCTGTCAAATCTAGGAAATGAGCTATGTTTTAAGTGATTAAGTAATATGAGAGGTTAGAATTTACTTGTCTCCCCACTTCCACAACATCTATCATTATTCTGCTCTTCTTGTTTCTTTATATACATCTTCTTATTCCATTAACTTGTCATGATATAGATTGAAGTGCATATATACACATACATGTATATATATATATATATATAACACATATATAATATATATATATATATAACACATAATATATATATAATGTGTTTGTATACATATATATATAATTTTGTATATAGATATACATTCACTAATATGTGAGTATGTTTTTCTAATTGCTTTATATTCCCTATTTCTAATTCTTAAAAAAGAAATGAGTAGAGCCAGTAATTTTGTGAATTCAGATATTCTTTTTCCTATTTAAATGCCATCCTTTTTTTAAAGCTGAGTTAATTGGGTTTAAGTGACTTGCCCAGGGTCACACAACTAGTTAATGTTAAGTGTCTGAGACCAAATTTGAACTCAGGTCCTCCTGACTTCAGGGCTGGTGCTTAAATACCATCCTTGTGAGTCAGGAGCATTCAACAGGAAAAAAATTATCTCCTTGGCTAAATTGGATGGTGTTACTATTGTCATGTGCCAACTACAGGGCTTGCATACAGCAGGCACTCAGTACATATTTTTTTCATTGAATAAATCAAAGAAAATAGGTCTTAAAATAATCATTGATATGGCAATTCAGTCTGCAGAAACAAGTGTTTCAGGGAGTGAGAGATGCATACTTGTTCCTGGACTCTAGAAGGAAAATGTAAATTTTATTGAAATTGTATTACCTATGACTCTGAGAAAAGAAAGATATTAATAATTTAATATCATTTTAAGTGATATGAAAACTCCTTTACCTATATTATCTTCTGTGAGTCTCACAAGAACTCTGTAAGATAGATATTACAGGTAATATTTATCTCCATTTAGAAAACTGATATTCAGTGTGGTTAAATGACTTTTTTTTTATAGATTCCTAGGTATAAAATGTTTGAAGTAGGATTTGAATTTAGGTCTTCCTGACATTATCCATTGACAAATGAACTCATGAAAAATTATGTATTAAGTACAATGTGTACCAAGCACTGTTTTAAGTGTTAGGGGAACAAATAGAAAAAATGAGACAGTCCCAGCTGTCCAGTACCTCACATTCTTTTTGAGGGAGATAGCCCCAAAATTAAAGTTCAACCGCCAAGCAGCTGCAAAGTGCCAGAAGACCTATAGTGTCAGTTGTAGAGGAAATAAAAAGACCCAGGAATTCTTAGGTTACATCCATAAGTCAGATGACAGAACTGGTAATATGGAGGGCCCTGGAGGATTGGTATTCCTCCATCTCAATGGAAAGAATAAAGTTATGAATCCTATCTCTTGTTATATGAACAAGCTACCTAGAGAAGTTCTGGGATAGAGATGGAGGGGGCTATAAAAAAAAGGAGAGACAATTAATGGGAAGAGGGGAAGAGAAAAAGGAAGTAGAGGTAAAGAAAGTCACTCCTGGTGATGGGAGGAAGATTGGTATTCATTAAGCCACATATCTCTAAAGTGGTCATAACTGATGTCTATAAGAAAAAAGTTCAAGTTTTCATTCCCACACACAATTCACAATTTAATTTATAATGATGAGTTATAAACAAATATTTTGCCTTCAAATTGAAGTATAATTTAAATGTTGCTCAACCAGTTAGGTGAAAAGTTCCATCATGTGCAGTAATTTTCACATTTCCATGACTTAATGAATTAGTTTAAATTGATAAAACAAGCCAATCCTTGCCTTAAAGATATCAGAGCAGAATGAATCAGAAAAGTGTTAGATTTTTTCAACATTGCAGAAAGATTGCCGCATTCAGTGGGGATCTATCATACACTCCTTAGTATATTAACACAATCATTTTAAAAGGATCTTAGAATCAATGCCAGATATCTCTCTCCAGCAATTGATGTAATTTTGCTAATACCAACAAAGAATATTGTTAAAAAAATACTGTCTGATGAGGAGAAAAGAGATAGGGAAATGAAGAGGAAAAAGGAAAAAAAGAGGTGCTAAGACACAGGTGTAGGTTTGAAGTTAGGTGTTCTAATTCTATTAAACATTCATAAATTTTTGTTTTTATTGAATTCATCTAGGCAATTAACAAGTGAGTTCTATATTTGATATTTATAATAACAAATAATTGATTCTCCCTTTACTTTCTCTACCATTTGATTCTGGTATCAAAGAAAGACTAAGTTATTAATTTACTTAATTTTTTTTTGTAATTACATATTGTAGCCCTAGTCGTTCTATTTATATTTTTCTCTAATAGAACTCAGAAGTTTTCTTTTATGATTGCTTGAAAAAATGATATATATTATATTTATATTACATTATATCATATTATACTATACACACATACACACACAAATATCTCCCACCTTCTTTAGCTGTGACTTTCAGGTAGCCCCATAATTTTAAAATTATTTCTTCTTGATCTGTTTTCCAAGTTATCTGTGCTAAATTTTGGTGTATTTTTTAGGCTTGGACTTACTTTTACTATTTCTTGTTGTTTCAGAGTAATTAATTTCTATTTGCTCCATCCAAATTTTCAGAGATTTTTGTTGTTTGGATAAGATTTTGCTAATTTCCCTTCTAATTCTTTCTCTCATAGTTTTAATTTCTTTTTTATTTTTTTCCTCTGATACTCTCAATTAATTTAGAAATCTATCTTTAACCTTTTCTTGCTTGCTTCATGATTTCCATCTGAATTCTAGTTGTGCTAAAGCTATGTTTTTCTTTGATCCTTAGATTGGAGTCATTCTCTTCTTTTGATTTTTTTGTCTTAGTGTTTCTGCCATCAAAATAGCTCTATATAATGTTTTTTGACTTGCTCATTTTCCAGCCTATTTCCTTACCTCAAATTTCATGTTAAGTTTGGGCTCTGCACACTTCTAGATGGAATTTCTGAACTGAGTTTGTGTCATCTTGAGTCCAGTTACCGCTTTCTTGAGGTATTAAATGATATGTTATTCCAGGCTCTCAGGGACAGTGTAGACTAAGAACCTGTAAACTTTCACTATTCCCAGTTGATAAAGGACAAAATCTGATCACTGTTTTACTGGCCTAAACTCTGTAAATCCCTGATACCGATTTGGATCTGAGTTGCACACCTTTTCCTGGCTGGTTCAGTATCAGAATTGAAGTATCTCTTGTATTTCATTTTTCCTCCTGGATATTTTGCTTCAGGATTCAGACTTGAATGGAGGCTAGAATTGTGACCCCTTTTCCTCTTTGTTCCTAGGATCAGAGCTGTTACTTGTTTCTCACTCAGTACACAGCTTAAGGGTTTCAAATGTTTCTCACCTTGGAATGCTTCCTTAGTGCAGCGGAATGCATCCACTTTTTATTTTTCCTGGATTTACAATCAGGAACTGAATAACAAATGACAAAACTATCAGGCAGCAGTTATTCTTGCAACTTATATAAAACGAGTACCCTATGTGTGATTATGGGAACTTCTTGGTGCTTCCTTGCTATTGTCCTGTCCTCAGTGTTTAGAGTTCTCTGTCTTCCTATGCCAACTTGGGTTGTAAAAATTACTCCCTGTATTTTTTCTTTCATTCTTACTAGTCAGTACTCAGTCTAGAAAGGTTTCTAGATCTCGATGGAGGAGCTATTTAGGAGAGCTCAATTCTCTTTATTGCTTCTATTTTTTCATCTTGTGTCTTCCTCTCCTGGACATACTTTTCACAGTCCAGTAGGGACACACAATCTTTCACATGCTTTTATATGGTTTAGACCAGATTTAGTTATTCCCAAAGACAATTCTAGATTTTGAAATAAAGTAGATGGGCTTGGTGGGCACCTCTTCTCATCTATGTAGTGTCCACAATGAGTGCTATAAGATTTGAAGTTGAAAGGGTTGATAGCCACTAATAGTTATTCACATACAATATCTTAAAAAGCTGAATATGGAACAAGTTTTCTTGGTTATAAATGTGACTACCTCTCTTGAGTGTTTTCTTTACCATAGAGTTTGCAGGATCCTTGGTATTGGAAATAAACAATATTTTTACATCTCCCAGAAATTTTACGTGACTATACTTGATATCATATGGATTCTCATGACAAAGAGAGTATATACCATCATCAGACCAAAAGCATTATTGAGTCTCCTCAGTTTTATTGATCCAGATGACTCAGATGCTTCTATTTTATGCTCCCAGTCTAATCTGGATCTTCAAGTCTTTGTCTAATTCCTCTGAGATCCATCCCTTCATGGTGGCCAGCTATTACTTTGCAAAAGTCTAAACCAATGTTTTCCATGTGTCCAGTTCTGTACTAGGTAGTAATCAAATAGTGCATGGGGTCATGAATCTCCTAAGAATGTAAGCATAAGAGAATAATTAAAATCTGATCATTATAACCACAATTTTCAGTGATTTCAATTGTACCTGGCCTTCTTTTGTCATTTTCTTGGCAAAGATACTGGAGTGTTTTACTATTTCCTTCTCTAATTTATTCTAAAGGTGAAGAGACTGAGGCAAAAAGAAATAAGTAATTTGCTCAGGATCAAACAGCTAATAAATGTCTGAGGCTATATTTGAGCTCAGGAAAAAGAGTTTCCTAACTCCAAGCCCATCACTCTATCTGCCATGCCACCTTATAACCACAATAGATTTGCATTTTTATATAAGAAAAGTTAACTCAGAGCATAGCTGATCCATTCACTTTCTTCACCTTAATTTTCTTTTTTAAAGTCTCTAATGGTATTTTATTTTTCCAAATATATGTAAAGATAGTGTTCAACATTCACCTTCACAAAACATTGTGTGCCAAGTTTATTTCCCTGTCCTCCTTCCTCTCTCCTCCCCAAGACAGCAAGTAATCTGATATAGGTTAAACTGCAATTATTCTAAATACATTTCCATATTTGTCATGCTGCACACGCAAAAAATTCAAATTAAAAGGAATAAAAACAAGCAAACAGAAATAACAAAAAAGATGGTCCATATTCAGTATTCATAGTTTTCTCTTTGGATATGGATGGCACTTTACATCAGAAGTCTAATTGAATTGCCTTGAATCACCTCATATTTGAAAAGAGCCAAGTCCATCACTGTCAATCATAGCATAATCTTGTTGCTGTGTACAATGCTTTCTTAGTTCTGCTGACTTCACTTAGCATCAGTCCATGTAAGTCTTTCCAGGCTTTTCTGAAATCACCTAGCTCATTTTATTCACTTTAATTTTCTTTATTCCAACTCTCTAATTGTATTTTGTTTTCCCAAAACATGCAAAGATAGTTTTCAACATTCACCTTTGCAAAACCTTATAGGACAATAATATTCCATTACATTCATGTAACATAAGGCTATTCCCCAGAGAAGGGACATGCAGTTCCTTGCCAAGACAAAAAGAACTGCTGCAAACATTTTTGCACATATTGGTCCTTTTCCCTCTTTTATGGCCTCTTTTGATTATAGACCCACTAGTGACACTGCTGGATCAAAGAGTATGCACAGTTTTATATCCTTTGGACATAGTTCCAAACTGCTCTTCAGAATGGTTGGATCATTTCTCAACTCCACTAATAATGAATTATCATCCCAGTATTCTCACATCCCTTTCAACATTTATCATTATCTTTTTCTATCATCTTAGCCAATCTTAGAGGTGTGAAGTGGTGACTCAGAGTTGTCTTAATTTGCATTTCTCTAATCAATGTTCACTTTAATTTTCAATATAGAATCATAACAAGCAATGGTAATTATATTAATGCAGTGTAGATAAAAGGCTGGTCTTGAAGTTAAGAAGATCTGCCTATAAACAGGTTAGTTCATTTCTTAGTACCCCCAAAACTATCTAGGATAATCAGTCCCATACATAGTGATATACAACAGTGTAATCTCTCCTTAGGGTTCCTTGCATCAGTGGAATCACAGATATGTAACAAAATAAAAATTTAAGAAAAATTTCCATTTATATAACACTTTAAGATTCAGAAAGCACTTTCTGATAAAAGTTTTCTTTGAGATATTTCACACAAATATTGTTCTCTTCACTTTATATATAAAAATATTGAGGTTTACAGGGAGGAAGTGTGATATAGGGAAGGAGTCACTTGATTTAGTGCCAGAGAACATGAATTCAAAATCTTTTTCTGCCACTTAGTTAGTATCTGTGACTTTTGGATAATTTCTTAGCTCTCCTAGTTCTGAATTTACTCTTCTGAAAAATAAAGAGTTTGAACAAGATGGTTTTTAAGATACTTTCCAACTCTTAAACTCTCTTGAGAAGTACCTTTCTCATATAAAAAGTAAAGTTGGAACCTGAGATTCATCCTATCTCCTGACTCATTCTACTATGTTAAGTCAACTTTGTTGTTATTGTTCAGTCATTCTGGTCATGTCTGGCCCTTTATGACATTTTTTTTGGGGGGGGCAGGTTTCCTTGGCAAAGATACTGGAGAGGTTTGCCATTTCCTTCTTCAGTTCATTTTACAAATGAATAAACTGAAGCAAATAGGCTTAAGTAACGTAAGGTCACATAACTATTAAGTGTCTGAGGCTGGGATTTTGAACTCCGTCCTTCCTAACTCTAGACCTGGCACTCTACCCGCTGCACTCTCTAGGTGCCCTATTATGTCAACTAGCCTGGAACAATGGGTGTGGATCATAAAGAGATGGGTTATATACATTATCTACATTCAGTTTGTGTTTTGGACGAGGCCTCTGGGGCTTTTGACATTTCTAGAAAGAGCACAGTTTCCTTTTAGAAATTCCAAATAAAATAGGAAGATGTCTATTGCCTCACAAATACATTAATTTTCATCTTTTTGTGACCTGCAGTCTATATGGACCTTGACAATTTATACTTTCCCAGTACCCGCTGCAGACAATGCTTCCTCCCAATTTTCTCCACCTAGCAATGCACAACACAAACATATACACACTTCAGAAGAATATTTGAAGAATAGACTGGTCCAAAAAACAAAGGTCATTCATCATGGCTGACTGCTCAACCAACCTAACCTCGGTTGATGCAAATGACTGATCCAACACAGGAAAGGGTATGGAAAGTTTACCTAACTAATAAGATTCAGTTGTCAAATACAGGACCATGTGTTGTTAGTCTTGCTTTCATTCAAATGAACATCAAGACCTTCGCTTGTCTCCCTTTATTTCCATGGAAATAATGTGGTAGCAAATGTGCCTCACTGGAACTACTGGAGAATCTGTCAAGTCTAAGGTTGTTTCATGGGCCCTTTATATGTGGCACACAAGGGGCACACCAGGAACTGTGACACCAGTGTAAAACCTTTAGTTGGGATAAAACAAAATCTTCATATTCTTTTCATCTACCTGCCAGTGTAACCAGTGCCTGCCATAATTCCCTGATTCCAACATAGCCTATCATCCTCTCTGCTTCACATTTTAGGGACTTTCTTCTTGAAACTCTCTCTGTATCTCAAGGCCTGCTCAGAAAACTTAATGTATACAAGAGTCCTCACGGCTTATATCATCAAATGTCATTTTTCTTCCTAACCAAAGTACCAACTTGTAACTCTTTACTGAATCAGAATAAAATGTTTGCATATTGTAGAAGAAATGAACTGCAAAGGAGGGAGGACCTGAAAACAACACTCCTCCAGAAGATAGGATTTTTAGAGGTCTATTTATCCCCCTAAAAGAAGAGAAGATCTACTGGAAGTGCTTTACACTTAACATAATCCCTACTTTTTCATATTACAGAAGGAGCTTGTTCTAAAGGTCTGGGATTTATAATCCTTCAAGTGACTCAAGCATAAGGAAAATAAACCTCACCAAATTAAATATATTGATAGAAAATTGTAACCTTCACTACTATTTATAGCAAAGTTGTGCTGACTAAATAACTTTCCAAGTTAATTGTAAGGTTTTTTTAGGTGATAATATTTATGATACCAGAACTAATATTAATGGTTACAGACTATATACATATACATATATATTTTTCCAGTATTCTATTTTACATGTTTGACAACATATATTTGAATGTGAAAAAACAAATCCATGTGGTTGATGAAATTGGGAAAAATAAAAATACTTCTCCCTTCTTCTATGGCTGTCTGTCACCTTCTTGTTCTTTTAAATCACTGTTCTTGATTACCATCAATTATCCTGACATTATCTACCCTTACATTATGTCTCATTGCTCAAAGAAAACACCCAAAAGCCCTCAAAGTCATGTTACATAACATGTTACATAGGTATTTGATATATAATATGCTTCATTTAAAGAGCACAGAGAAGAAATCATTATTTGTAATACAAATATGTGTATATACATATTAGCCTAGATTCATATATACACACACATACTTACAATTTAAATTGCTAAATTCATTCTTTTTAATGACATAACATTCCTGGGTTACAATATGGGGAAAATAGTAGACAAGTTCAATTTGCCAGGCAGTTCTATCTATCTATTGTTTACTACCTCTCTGTGCATCCCCACTGTTTAGCACACTACATGAAATATTTAATAAATCTTGTTGACTGGCTGACTGATTTAAACTTATTGAACATAAATTCTTTCACAAGCTATTTTGAGATAGCTGATTAAGACCTAATCTTAATTGGAGATGTGGAAGGTTTGAAAAGTTCATCTGTAACTACAGATGAACACCCATCTTCATGAAGTTCCCCTTTAGCATCCTTAAAATGCTTATATAAATATTTTCCTCTACCTTGAAATTTTAAGGAAGTTTTGCTTTATTAAAAAAACCACTGAAAAGCTAATCATCATTTGGGAGATCTTATTTTTTATAAAAGAGGGAAGAGCAGAAAAACAATGCAATATAGAAAAAAGGCACTGACCAAAGTATACTATTTCTCAGTATCTATTTTGAATGACTGATAAAGGGACTTTAATGGTAATTTAATGTAATTTAATTTCTAGAACTGGCCTGTGACTATGGAATATCTCTCTACATATAAATGTATGTGTACATATTCATAAATAGATATATAAAACCTAGTTATGATATACATGGAAAAATGTTGATTTTGGTTAATATAGTGCTTAGTCATCCAATGGGAGAAACCTTGTCTTCTAAACTTGAGCAAGGCTGAACTGAATGTTCATAGAAAAACTCATAGCTAAGAGCAAATTTCAAGAAAACACTGCTTGGGTCTGAGAAGAGATCTCAGAACTTTATTGCCATCTAATTCTTGGAAAAAAAGAATTGCCTTTAATTTTCCCTGCACTGTCACCTACTACCTCAGAGGTGGAAACTTCTCAGATCCCAGTCAAAGGAATACGCTTGAAAAAGTTCTATAGATTTCAGTCTTAAGAGATCTTTGCTTTTGATTAAACACTGTAATATTATGTCCAAGCCCAATCAAGGGAACAGACCTAGAAAACATCTGGAGATCTCAGGATAAGAATTTCTGGATATAATTTTTAAATTTTTTTGATTCTAAAAGAGTGTAACATTACCTCAGTAGCCTGAAGAAGAACAGTTCATACAAATCAGCCAGCCCCTCAGTGAATCGTATAAACTATTCCCGAGGGAAACAAAGGTAATCAATGTCCATAGTTCAGAATTGTGAACTTGCTTGAAGCATTATTATGTTAACTGACTTGTCCACTGCCACAAAGATGGTATGTGTCAGAGGAAGAACTTCAATTCAGGTTTTCCTGCCTTTGAGAACAGCTCTCTATCCATTATACCACAAACATATGTTTCTCATTTGTTGGAGATATTCCTAATATATTTCTGAGGAGACCCCCATCTTACAGAAGATAACCAATTTTTCAAGGCCATAGAGATCTAGGCAATACATTTAAGAGCCATCACACAAATAATATCCTGCCAAAATCAAAAGGATGAAAAACCTTAAAGTAACTTGAGTTTTCACCAATTTAAACACTGATAAGTCCAAAGTAGAGACAAAAAAAATGGAATTGAGCAGGGATAGTATTTCAGAAGGAAGTATAAAAGCAAAAGGAAGAACAATTAGATTGTACTTTTGTCTCTGCTCATTGACATGGTGCCGTATATGTCACAAGCCCAGGAGACTTTTCTGTTAGGGAACTGAACTGGTACTAATGGCTAGGGTAATGGTGGGAGTGGGAGTGAGAGTGGGGCTGCTGTCTAGTATGAGAGCATAGCAGTATAATAGTTTACCTACCAGTTTAAAGCTGTGCCATGATATTTATGGTACCAGAGTAGATACATATAGATAAGTAGATACACATACATATATATTTTTTCCAGTAATTTCCAGTCTTGTAAGGCCAAAGTCTGGCCATTTGTGACACCAATTGTGGTTTTTTTGGCAAAAATACTGGAGTAATTTGCTATTTCCTCTTCCAGCTTGTTTTATAGATGAGGAAACTGAGGCAGACAGAGTGACTTGCCCAGGAACAAGTATCTGAGCTAGCAAGTATCTGAGACCAAATATGAACTCGAATGTGTCTTCCTGACTCCAAGCCTCATTCTATCCACTCTCCCACCTAACTGCCCCAAAATATGTATGTATCTCATCTTATTTATATTTATATTGTACTTCACCTTATTAAAATGTATATATACTTATGCTCTATAGATCATATATGTGCAGAGAGAGAGGGAAAGAGAAAGAGAGAGAGACTTTGTTTTGCCAACCTTAAGGTGCAATACATATGTTAGTTCCCGTCATGTATATATAAAACATGCATCCAAGGCCATCTCCAAATGTTGTGATGTACATCTGGCTACTGACCATGTATAGTCCTGGAGGAGAAAATGAGGCAGGTGAGCTTGCCCAGCCCCTCCCTCATTCAAATCCAATTCACTTGCATGTCATGGCATCATCTTCCTGATGTTATCATTGTCTTCAAGAATGAAGGACAAACAATAACAAGAATCACATGGAGATTTGAGAGGTCATAGAATCATAGACCAGAACTTGAAGGGATTTCAGAAGTCAGCTAGTCCAATCACTTAAATTTATGGTTAAGAAAACTTGGGACCAGAGAGTTTAAGTATCTTGCCTGAAATCACAATCATCAAAGCTCAGATGAAAATTCAAGTTCTGTGATTCCAATTCAGTACTATTTCCACTGCAGCATGTTGGTAGAGACAGATTGAGGAAGGGAGGACCAGGGGAGTGAGAACGTGTCAATTCTCAATTTCAGACAGTGTTACTCTGTCCCCAGAAGAGGATATGCTAACCCAGAGATATATTCCTGGTATCATCATTTGGTCTGGGATTCTCAGAAATGTCTGAAAGAGTGACAGGTCCAAATGTGGGTCCAGTTTTGAAAGCAGAAGCAATAACCCATTGGTGAATAGATGGAAGCTCATTCTAAAGAAAAAAATCCAAAATAGGGATGAAGAATAGGAAACATTTCTAGGGAGTTGGTGTGAGGACTTAGAAGATGGGGAATTTAGCTGAGTGAGGATGGTATAGTTGAGAAAGGTGCATCTTCCCCCACAGTCATTGGGACACTCAAACTAGTAATTTGCCTATTGCTACATTCTTCTATCTCCCAAGAGGCAAGCAGAAGGCTTTCTTTAAAGGAAAATATTGACCTTTTTTATCACATAGACAGACTAGCAGCAATTTAACTCTGAGTCTTAGCATCCATCCCCATAGGGAATTAGCTTCTGCAAGAAAAAAGTATTGATTTTGATCTTTTTTTAAAAAAAAATAAATTTGCTAAAATTAGCACAGTTAGTTTTTACCTCTCACACATGAACAACTTGAATAAGAAAAACAAAGAATTATATAGTATCAGGATAGTGGAGTAGGATTGAAAATTTTTGATTTTCAGACAGCAAACCCACAAAGAATATCATAACACCACTTCAACTTTATATCCTGGGACAGGAGATGCTTTAAATATAGATGTGATTCAGTCTTTCTTAATGAATTTTATGCACATATACACGTTGTGGCAGTTTTAGCAGCAGAAGCTAAATCTGGGAAAAGATGTTTGGAGGTTTGCTCTTGGCAAAAGAATCATCCAGAAAGCTTATTGGGTCTGCATGCCCAAACACAAGAGTTAATTTTAGGTGCAGAAATTCAAGAAAGAATCAGTGATTGGCTTAGTGTAGAAATATCATAAGCAAAGTAAAGATTTATAATGGCAAAGCTCAAAACAGTACCTACTCTATGAGAAAAAAAAGTTTCCTCTCCTCCTCTAAGCCATACATGGAAACCGACTATAGAAGAGCAGCAAAGCTTTATGAATTCCTAACCAGAGCGGCTAATGTTTTAAGCTTTATTCCACAAACATCCTATACTAATTTTAGAAGTTACTTTTAATATTAATCAGTCCCCTCTAGACAGCTAAAAAGGTTACGTCCCTGTTTGACTATATTATTGATTCTCAGAGCAGATACTTCAAACAACACACTGAAATCCCTTACTTTCAAGCTATAACTAAGGTAAGGCCAGTAGGGCTTTACTATCTGGTAACCAAATACCAAGGGGTATAATCCCCTGTTTTCAGATCTTTATCTAAGTAAAAAGAGAGAAAAAGATTCTAGATCCCTAAAAGTCAATAGCAATATTAGGAATAAATAGGATTGAGTTCTTTAAGATCAGAATGAGTTCAAGTAGAAGAGCATTAGGGCTAGGGATAAGGGATACCCCACAATTTAATATGCTTCAGGGTCAAAATCCCAGATTTCACTTTTGCCTACTACCACTACAGATATTACTTCCATGTTTGGCAATTATGCCATTATATAATCTCCCTGGATCTTTAAATAGTGATATGTACATAGTAAAGATATTTAATTACTCTTGATGTGTTTGCCCCTAGATTCTGTAGATTTTGCACATCTTGTAAATCTGTAGATTTACTTTTAAGCAACACTATAAACTTTGTTCTTCTCCATTCACATTCCCTATGTCCCTTTTTCCCTGACATTTAATGGGTCAGAAATGCTGGCCAGAAATACTGTACTTCCAACATATGACAGTACCTTAGGATCTCCATTTCTTGCTCTAAACAGAATTACAATTAAAAAACAAGAATGACAATGACAAGAACAAAAAATAGGAGCAGTTTCATTTTGTTTGAATAATGAATTTGTAGTCAAGAAGGCTTGGGCTCAAATTTGACTTCTGATATTTATTGGTTGTATGATCATGGACAAGTAACTCAGTTTCATCATCTGTAGAATGGGGATAATAATACCTGTGGTACCTTCTTACAGTGTTGTTATGAGACTTAAATGATCGACTGTGTATCAGGGTATTCTAGGCTTCTTGTCAGTTATTGGCATTTTGCCAGAGCCTCATTTTCCCTCCTGAAAATGCTAGAAGTTAGGTGTTATAAGTACAGAAAACGGAACGTGATGTTGACAGATGAAAGGTAGTCTATGTATAGAAGGTAGAAGATAATAATTCAGAACCACATCAATTTTTCTAATCCTGTGAGTGCTCAGTTTATGGCGGTCGGACTGTGCCTCACGTGCAAAACTTATTACACATTTTAAACTCATACCCTGCTTTGGAGGGATAGGAACAAAATCAAATCCAACAAAGTTTCGGATCCCAGAAACTTCAGTGCCTGAATAACTGCAGCAAGCATCCTTCTGTTGGCAACAAGAAGCACCAGCCCAACCTTTTTCAGGACTGTCTCCTTAACCACAGATGTCCAGCTCTAATTTCATAAAACCTGATGCAAGTAGCAGCGGATAGATGCTAACTAACTGTAGTGGGGTTACTGGATTGGGGGGGCAAGCACTGGGATAAAATGAAAGTTGAAATTCATGATACCAGTAGCTAATGTGATAATATTAACATGCTAAATATATGCCAATATGTTACTTAGGATAAGGTAACTCAAGGAAACAGACCTCAAAATGGATTAATGGGAAAGCTAACAGGTGGACACATTTGATGAGTGTTTTGACTAGGAAAGATATAAACACATGTAAAAAAATAGTATCAATCATGCAGAGGGTGGAGCAAAGGGATGATAGGCAATAAACTGTCCTTGGATATAAATAAACAAGTTTGGCTTTGCTGATATTTATAGAACCCTCTTGTGTTGGTTAGTAGTCACTTTGCAAAGTTATATCTTAGCTTTATGAAAAATAAGTAGGACAGAGTTCCTGGCACATAGTAAATGCTTAGAAAAATGTTTTGTTTTGGTTTTTTTGACTGGCTGATTATAGAGGGACTTATACCACATATAAATATTTATATATTTTTTTAAAAATACATATTTTACATACATATTTTAATATACTTAATATACAAAGTACTCACTTTGTACAACCATTTCCTGACTTAATCACTCAAAAAGAATGTTATCTTTTAAAAATACCTCACAAATCAGTTGTGTCTATTCAAATAGACATTTCAAGTGATCAGTCAGTTATAGTAAAATTGCTTGTTTATACAGATAGATAAGCACATGATTATAGACATACATATGTCTATTCCTTAGGGTTGTATGTATGTGTGTGTATACACACACACACACACATTTAAATACATATATATATATATATATGAAACTTGTACATTTATGGTAAAATCCCATTATTTGGGGCAGCTAGGTGGCGCAGTAGATAGAGTACCAGCCTTGAAGTCAGGAGGACTTGAGTTCAAATTTGACCTCAGACACTTAAGACTTCCTAGCTGTGTGACCCTGGGCAAGTCACTTAACCCCAACTGCCTCAGAAAAAAAAAATCCCATTATTTGCATGTATGTATTTGTTGTGCAAATATATGCACATATACATTACACATATATGTATGCAGAATGCTAAATAAAAGGGAAATAGTAATGTAATTCTTAGTAAGTAATAAAGCCACTAATCTCTACAAAGTATCTTAAATCCTTGAAGAAACTGGCATTTAATATATATACATATGCATATAAATATAAATATATATACATATGTATATTTATGTACGTAGGCACACATATATCCTCAGACATTTTCAATTGAGATCATAGACAAGTAATTTAACCTCTATTTGCCCATTTTACTCAACTATAAAATGGGATAATAAAAACCCCTATCTTCCAGGGCTGTTGTGAGAACCAAATGAAATGATAATTGTAGTACTCAGTGCAGTGCTTGGTAAGCACTGTATGTTAGTTGTTATCATTATTACACTTCAATGATGTTTTTAGCATTTTGCATAAGAAAAGATTTACAAATTGGATTTAGTTCATACTGCTGAGAGGCAGTAGAGTTTGGTGCAGAGAATACTAACATCAGAAGCCACACCAATTCACCTATGTCTCAATTTAAGTCTGACCTCTGTCATTCTAGCTCTGTGACCCTGGGCAAATCTTTTAACTTAAAAGAGTCTCTGGAAAACTAAGATGATGAATTGTAGGATAGTTACTGGCCTGCATTAACAGTGAGTTATTTCACTATTCCAAGAAATCATAGGTCTGGACTAACTAACCGAGAGATGCCCCAGAGTAATAGAAAGAGTTTTGGATCTGATCAGGAATTCTGGGTTATAGTGAGGCTTCTGCCACTAACTGACTGTGAGCTTGGGTAAATCATATAGTAAGTCATTTATGCTTTCTGGGTCTAGGTTCCCCATAAAATGAACAAGGTAGACTAGATGGCTCTCAAAGTATAGTCTAAGAACCGAAGGGGTTTTAAGACATTTTCAGGGGATCTACAAGATTAAAACTATTTTAATAATAATATTAAGAATTTTAATTTCTAATACAGTGAATATCAATAGTTATAACACACACAAGCAAAAGATCGTTGGACTGTCAATAATTTTTAAAAATGTAAAGACCAAAACTTTTGAGAACCATTGGAATAGGCAATCTCTAAGGTTCATCCTGGGTGGATAAAGTACCATGCCTAGAGTAAAGAAGGCTCATCTTCCTAAGTTCCAATCTGGCCTCAGATTACTAGGTGTGAAACCCTGGGCAATTAATTTAACCCTGTTTGCCTTAGTTTCTTCATCTGCAAAATGAGCTGGACAAGGAAATAGCAAATAACTTCAAGTGACTTTGTCCAGAAAACTCCAAATAGAGGCAAAACTAAAACTCTTTATTTTTTCTTTTCAAAAACTTTTACCAAACTTCATTACTTCATGGGTTTAATTAACTTCATTTATTTAGGTTGTCTATTTTCCATTTAGGATTGAAAGCTGAAAAAGGTCATCGAGATTAGACTCTCTGGTTTTAAAAAGCAAGGAAATGAGACCCAAAGACGTTAAAAGACTTGCTGAAGACAATCCTCTGGTTCTAGAAATAAGTACTTTTTCTAATCTATGACACTGATTTTCCAAAATTGCATTTGGCTGCAGAAGTGATAATAATACCATATACTTCTATATAGAATCCCAGAACTGAGAATTTATAAGAAAGCTAGAAACATTCATTCTCATCCAATACCACTATGAATGAGCAGTTTGGTTCACTAAGTTTTTGGTGAACACTTGCCTTATCCTATGATACATACTAAGGGCAGATAGAAAAGAAATACAATGACAATGAGAATGGACTAGTTATGATATAAAAGTCTGCTAAATGCCTTACAAATGTCATCTTAAATAGGCCCTTTTATTACCCCCATTTTACAGATGAGGAAACTGAAGCAAGTAAGTTAAATGACTTGCCCAGGATCCCACAGATCATAAATATCTGAGTCCAGATTTGAATTTAGGACTTATTGGAGTCAATATAATATTTCTCTAGTCTCAAGGAACTTGGGAAAAAGCAAAACTTTATACACATCAAATAGAGAATAATGCAAAACAATGGAGACTAAATTTAAAATGCTTAAACACCCACATTAGAGTACAAATAAGTGCTATAGTTGATCAGAAAGGATTGATATCAATCTTATTTAAGAAATAACAAAATAATTAATAAATGGGAATCACCCTTAGAAAGTCTACAAGGTAACATTTCCATCAATATAATCCTGTAGGAATTGCATAAGTACAATTATCTCTACTTTTACAAATAAGTAAACTGCCCCTTGAAGGTTCAGAGATAGAATCTAAATGTAGTATTTTTGCCCAAATAGTGTCGATTACTTGAATCATGAGGAACCTATAATTCGTGGGGGAATTTTTCTATGCATGATTTCTCTTCATAAAAGCAGATCACTGTAACCTTTTTGTGACCTATTGGATAAATCTTGGCACATTGTCTAAGGCAAATACAATTAAATGATCTGCCCAGGGTCACTCTACTAGGAAGAATTAACAGGTTTCGAATCCATCTTCCCAACTCCCAAACCATTGTTTTATACACTGTACAATGCTGCCTCCGAGTGTTGATTTTATCAATCGTCATTAAGAAAGAGATTTCTATAGTATATGTATTATCATCTTGGTGTGGAAACAGATCTGGTGAAGTTTAATAGATTTAATACAATGTTTGTTTAAAACTCTACAAAAATCTACAAAGCACTGTATAAATGCTTGCTATCATCTTCAAGATCATTTTCATTGTTGTTATTAATGCTAATGTTATTAACAAGTTTTATTCAATTATAAAAATCACTTTACCCACCTACTCCCTTGTTTGTAGAACATTAAATGTAAAAGAATAGCAAGAAAATTATTTGTCCTAGGGTCATTTCTATCTGAATTCCATTGAAAGAGCTGAGAAAAAAGATGATAAGAATGAAGATAATATTCAAAAAATGAGGATAATATAATAATAATAAAAATCTGTTCATATCATTGTTATCCTTGACAAAGGCCAGGCAGCAAAGTAAAAGCAGAGACCTATTCAGCATCTCTAACTGAAAAAGACAAGGATCCCTTTACAGTAACTGATATATAGTTTGCTACTGGGCAGACAGGCAATGTTGTGTGGGTGTTTGCTGTTTGTTTGTTTTTTCAGGATGTTTATTCTTGCCCTGTTTCACAGACCTGGCAATTTAAAAAGATAAACTAAATTTATAAGCACAATAGTTAAGTTCATCTTCAAACAAGAATCAAAGAGGTAGAAAGAACCACAGGAACTCACCTATCACTTTGCCTGGCACATAGTTAAGTGCTTAATAAATGTTTGTTTACAGACCTCTCTACTCTAATACTTTCATTACATATCATAGTTATCTTTGAATTGTCTGGAGTTCCATTGGGACAGAGACTCTCTCTTATCTAAACTTTGTATTTTCCACAATGCTCTACACAGAGTTTGTTGATACACATTTGTTGAATGAAATCATCACAGCCCAGGTCTCCTGAAAGATTCCATGAACAAATTTCTTAGAATGTTATACCCTAACCAACTTTATATCTCTCTGGGTAAGGAAACAGGGAAGCTATGCTAAGGGCTCAACTCCTTATTTTATTTTTTATAAAGCCATTAAAAACATTCCACAGTCCTTATTTGAAATACAGAAAGATTTTGCCTGAACTTAAACAAAGATGATAAGTTTCTTTTCTGGTTGTACAGTTTGAAAGCACTTAAAGAAATTGCAGATAATCTTTAGAATTTTGGATTGTTTCTAAGTGGCAAATGATTCTATGGAAATTGGACTGTATTTCTCCCCAACATGTCTGTAAACAGGATAACAACAGCCCACCAGCATAGCAGGTCATTGTAAACACCTGGCTGGGACCGAAGTACAGCCTTCTTTCTAACTGGTCTGTTACTGTAAATGGTCTAGACAGCATGACGAGAATGTTTCACTTTTTTTTTTTTTTACACTTCTTCATAAACCTGCAAGTGCAGCTGAAGGCACCAGTAAATATTAAAACCTCCAGAGCGGAATGGCCTTTGATTCTTTGTTTATCACAGGCTAATTAAAACACAAGCAGAACATAACTCAGTGCTTTAATGTAAGCTACCAGATGTGTTATTACTTGGCCATGCTCAGTAGAAGTCCACATATAATAACTATAATTTTTTATTCAGCATAGCAGAACTGCTATAGTTAAGGGTGTGTCTTTCCTTTGATTACAAACCCTCCATTTGAGTGGGGTGAGGGCAGGGAACAAGTTAACTACTGAGAACATGTTCTGCACATTAAACTATGTTTAATATGTGCACTATTCTAGAATGAATTCTTGGATATGCTGTATACTTAGACATCAAGCCTGATATGTGTAACTACAGAAAGCATAATCACTGATTTTTAAAATCACTTTTTATCTCAAAAGATACCAAATTGATAAAAAGAAAAATTATACATAATACAAACTATGGTAGGAATTGCTTTAATCATCCAACTATCATCTATAAATCACAACTAACTAGTAAAGAAATTGTGACCAGATAGCTTAGTTTGGAAAATAAGATCTATTGGGGTCCAGCAAGATAACTCTGGAAAATTGCAATGGAAGCTTAAGGAAGGAGGAAGAAAACTACACATCTGAGATTTGCCACATATTCTTTAGAACCACAATCAGTGTGAAGCATAAGTATGTGGACTCAATAAATGCTATGGGATGACCACTATAGTGGTGATGATAAGATGATGATAATATTTTATTGAATATTATCTATACCCCTGCAATACAAATTGGGCATTGGACGTAGATAATAGTTTTAGACTTGAATACTTCAAGAAAATACAGGCTTGTGCCTTGAATATCCAGGAAATCTTAAGTGAATAAGTCTAGACAAATATGCCAAGGATCTATAGTTTCCTTAACAAGGTAGAGACTTCCCTCTATTGGCATTTCTCTATGACTTAGTAAATCACACTATTATAATTTCAGAGCTGATGAAATCTTATCTCTTGTTCAATCGCTGCATTTTACAAATGAGAAAATAGGCCAAGAGAAATTAATTGACTTCCCAACTAACGACATAGAAATGACAGGATTGGAATTTAAACCTGGGACTTCTGACTACATCTTTTACTTTCCTCATCCTACCAAAGATCTAAGGAAGGAGCTGCCAAGGAAACATAGAGATTAAGTGACTAGCTCAGGGTCACACAAATCAAACAATCAATCAAATCAATAAGCATTTATTAAGCACCTGCTCTGTGCCAAGTACTGTGTTAAGTACTAGGGATACAGAAAGAAGCAAAAGACAGTCTCTGCCCTAAAAGAGCTTACAATCTAATATGGGAGAAATGAAAATAAATGTATGCAGAGCAAGCTATATAGAGAATAAATAGGAAATAATTAACAAAAAAGAACAGAAATTAAAAGGGGTTAGGGAAGGCTTTCTATAGCAGATGGATTGTATATAGGACTTAAGGGAAGCTAGAGAGATTACTAGTTGGAGAAAAAGAGGGAAAGCATTTCAGACTTGAGTATAGCCAGATATCATACCCAGAACTGAAAGATAGTGTCTCATTCCTGCAATAGCCAGGAAGTCAGTGTCACTACATCAAAAAACATGCATCAGGGAATATGATGTAAAAAGGTGGTGAGTGGGAGAGGTTTACAAAGAATTCTGAATGTCAAACTAAGCATTTTGTTTTTGATTTTTTATACTTTTTATTTTTAAAGCTTTTTTTTATTTTCAAAACATATGCATAGATAGTTTTCAGCATTCAGGCTTACAAAATCTTGTGTTCCAATTTTTTTTCTCCCTCCCTTAGTCCCACCACATTCCCTAAATGGCCCGGAATCCAGCATATATTAAACATGTGCAATTCTTCAGTTCATATTTCCACAATTATCATGTTGCATAAGAAAAATCAGATCAAAAAGAATGAGAATGAAAACAAAATGCAAGCAAATAACAACAAAATAATACTATGAAAACATGAAAAATATTATGAAAATACTATGTGTGACTTTTACTAAGTCCTCACAGTCTTCTCTCTGAGTACAGATGGCTCTTCTATCACAAGACGATTGGAATGGCTGAATCACCTCACTGCTGAAAAGAGCCATCTCCATCAGAATTGATCATCATATGATATTGCTGTTGTTATTTTCAATGTTCTTTTCTACTCACTACATTTAGCATCAGTTCACGTAAGTCTTTCCAGGCCTCTCCAAAATCATTTTCCTGATTGTTTCTTATAGAATAATAATATTCATAACATTCATATACCAACTGATGGACATCCACTCAGTTTCCAGTTTCTCACCACTATATCGCCACGAACATTTTTGCACATATGGGTCCCTTTCCCTCCTTTAAGATCTCTTTGGAATATAAGCCCAGTAGAGACACTGCTGGGTCAAAGGGTATCCATAGTTTGATAGCCCTTTGGGCATAGTTCCAAATTTCTCTCCAGAATGGTTGGATCAGTTCACGACTCCACCATTTTGTATCTGATCTTGACAGCAATGGGCAGCCACAGAAGTTTATTGAATGGAGGATGAGTGTCATGACTGAAATCCTTTAATAAAGTCACTTTAGAGATAGAGTAGAGAATGGGTTAGAGTAGGAAGAGATTGAGGCAGTCAGATCCCCCCCTCAACAGTTATTACTATAATCAAGGTGTGAGGTAATGAGGGCTCTCACTAGAGAGGTATCAGTGTCAGAAGAGAGAAGGAGGAATAGTTGAGGAAATGCTGCAAAAGCAATATTAGCTGGCTTTGGCAACAGCTTAGATACAAGGGATGAAAAAGGAATCCAGGATGATTCCTAAGTTTTGAGACTAAGGAGGAGGGAGGATGGTGTTGCCTTCTCTAGTAATAGGGAAGGAAGGAGTTGCACAGCTTTTAGGAGAGAAGATAATGAGTTGTTTTGTCTATATTGAGTTTAAGATGTCCACTGGATATTCAGTTCAAATCTCTGAAAAGCAAATAGAAATACAAGTTTGGAGTCAGCAGTGAGGTTGGGACAAGAAAAGTAGATTTGAAAATTATTAGCATAGAAATAATAATTAAAATTCTGGGAGCTGATGAGATTATCACATGAAGTAATATAGAAGAAAAGAAGGGCCAGGGCAGAATCCTGTGTGACAAATATGGTTAGAGGGCCTGAACCGGAAGCAAACATCAGGAGTAAGATTATTGTTACCCTGTCAAGAAGTTCTTATTTGGGGTTTGTATAAGCTGCTAAATGTGCCGTTCTAATCTATTCAATAGTGATGACTGAGTTCTCTTCTTGAACATCTTGCTTTACTTCCACTTTTTAGAATCTCTATTTTTATTCAAAGTTCAGTTCCAATACTACCTTCTGCAATAGAGCTTTTTGTAATTCCTCCAAGATGCTAGTTGCTCCTAAATTTTGTTGTTGTTCAATCATTGTAGTAATCCCTTTGGGGCTTTTCTTGGCAAAAAAAAAAATGTTAGAATAACCATTTCTTTCTTCAATTCTTTTTACAGATGAGAAAACTGAGGAAAATCAGATTAAGTGACTGCCCCGGGTCACATAGCTAGTAAATATCTGAGACCAGATTTGAACTTAGGAAGAGAAATTTTCCTGACTCCAAGTTCAGTATTTTATCCACTTTACCACCTAGATGCCCCCAACAAATATATTTATTTCCTAGATATATACCATCTGTATATATCCATATAGAAAATATTTAGGAAATAAATATAAATATACAAATATATATGTATACACACATATATTATTTACCTTCAAGGAATATAAATTCCCTAAGAGCAGGACCTGATTAATTTTTGTTTTTCTACATATCTAACACCTAGCCTAGTTCTATTCATTCTATTGATTGATATCTAGAAATATTACCACTCTCTCCTCCCACTCCCTCAGGGAGGGCTGGAAGTCAAGAGAAAGTAGCTTACACTCTATATCAAGGAAGGAAGAACAATGAACAAAGATATCTAATCTCCTTTTTGACCAACTCATCATTATATGACAAGTGACAAAAGTGATAATACCAAAGGCAAGGAGGTGAATTTGTCTCTCCTTGTGGTTTTCAACAATGAAGAACTATTGTGAGCCATGAAATGGGAAAATAGCAACTGGAAGCTTTATCTCCCCTCATTCTCCATCCCATCCAGATGTCATTGGTTTCTGAGTACCTGGTATCTGCTTCTTCTGTATTTATTCTTTTGTAATCTTAGGTAGATAAGTATCTAGATATGGAACTAAATATGTTATGATCTCATGAGATATGAAAGATTAGAAGAATCATTAAAGGCCTCCTCAGCAACAGGACTCTATATAAGAGAAGCTCAGAGCCAAAATTCAGCATCCAGAGGACTCATTTGACCTAAGGTAGGGATAAATGGACCCACTGTGGCCTGATAAACAGGTAGCACAGTTTAATGAGAAAGCAACTAACTACTGAGCAAAAAAGGCATTTAATCCAATGTTGGTGTAACACCCCAAATTGAATTTGGTGGAGACTCTTTGACTCTCTAGGCCACATGTTTTCTGTATGTGTGCCTCACTGCCTTTGAGTTTTAAGCTTGAGTCCACTCTTCTCAGGGACTTTGTTTAATTAAGTTCACTTCTAGTTTAAAGGATGTTTTTATCACTTATGATCGTGCCATACCTTTCTCTTTATGATTTTCAAAAGACTGATTCATTGCTATCAAGGAGATAATATTAGAAAGCACTGCCCTTAGGACTGATCCCTTGAATCCTAAAAAGAAGTGATTGGTGGATCTCTAGCAAACTGCTAGTGCAGTGTGAGTTGAGGGAAAAGTGTTGGTGTTCTAAACTGACATCATTTATCAATATTAAGTATTTTACATTCAGTAATTTAGAATGATTTTTGCAAATATATATAAAAATAATCACATTCGAAATCCCAAACAGAAGCAAGTTTCAAAGGAGTTAATTCCATTGAAAGGAACTTCTCATCTACAAACAAAAGCAAGACAAGTTCTGACTGAATAAATTTGAAACAATTTTTTTTATTTAATTTTTATTTTATTTTATAATTATAACTTTTTTTTTGACAGTACATATGCATGGGTATTTTTTACAACATTATCCCTTGCACTTACTTCTATTAAGATTTTTTTCCCTTCCTCCCCCAACCCCCTCCCCCAGATGGCAGGCAGTCTTATACATGTTAAATATATTACAGTATATTCTAGATACAATATATGTGTGTAGAACCGAATTTCTTATTGCACAGGAAGAATTAGATTCAGAAGGTAAAAATAACAGTTTACACTCATTTCCCAGTGTTCCTTTTCTGGATGTAGCTGATTCTGTCCATCATTAATCAATTGGAATTGGATTAGCTCTTCTCTATGTTGAAGAAATCCACTTCCATCAGCATACATCCTCGTACAGTATTATTGTTGAAGTGTATAATGATCTTCTGGTTCTGCTCGTTTCACTTAGCTTCAACTGATATAAGTCTCTCCAAGCCTCTCTGTATTCCTCCTGTTGGTCATTTCTTACAGAACAATAATATTCCATAACATTCATATACCATAATTTACCCAACCATTCTCCAATTGATGGACATCCATTCATCTTCCAGCTTCTAGCCACTATGAAAAGGGCTGCCACAAACATTTTGGCACATACAGGTCCCTTTCCCTTCTTTAGTAGTTCCTTGGGGTATAAGACCAGTAGTAGTATGGCTGGGTCAAAGGGTATGCACAGTTTGATAACTTTTTGGGCATAGTTCCAAATTGCTCTCCAGAATGGTTGGATTCTTTCACAACTCCACCAACAATGCATCAGTGTCCCAATTTTCCCACAGCCCCTCCAACATTCATCATTATTTGTTCCTGTCATCTTAGCCAATCAGACAGGTGTGTAATGATATCTCAGAGTTGTCTTAATTTGCATTTCTCTGATCAATAGTGATTTGGAACACTCTTTCATATGAGTGGAAATAGTTTTAATTTCATCATCTGAAAATTGTCTGTTCATATCCTTTGACCATTTATCAATTGGAGAATGGCTTGATTTCTTATAAATTAAAGTCAATTCTCTGTATATTTTGGAGATGAGGCCTTTATCAGAACCTTTAACTATAAAAATGTTTTCCCAATTTGTTACTTCTCCTCTAATCTTGGTTGCATTAGTTTTGTTTGTGCAGAAACTTTTTAATTTGGCGTAACCAAAATTTTCTATTTTGTGATCAATAATGGTCTCTAGTTCTCCCTTGGACACAAACTCCTTCCTCCTCCACAAGTCTGAGAGGTAAACCATCCCATGTTCCTCCAATTTATTTATGATTTCGTTCTTTATGCCTAAATCTTGGACCCGTTTTGATCTAATCTTAGTATGTGGTGTTAAATGTGGGTCCATGCCTAGTTTCTGCCATACTAATTTCCAGTTTTCCCAGCAGTTTTTGTCAAATAATGAATTCTTATCCCAAAAGTTGGGATCTTTGGGTTTGTCAAACACTAGATTGCTATTTTTATTCACTATCTTGCCCTGTGAACCTAACCTATGCCACTGATCAACTAGTCTATTTCTTAGCCAATACCAAATGGTTTTGGTGACTGTTGCTTTATAATATAGTTCTAGAGCAGGTACAGCTAGACCACCTTCACTTAATTTTTTTTTCATTACTTCCCTTGAAATTCTCGACCTTTTGTTGTTCCATATGAATTCTGTTGTTATTTTTTCTAGGTTATTAAAATAGTTTCTTGGAAGTCTGATTGGTATAGCACTAAATAAATAGATTAATTTAGGGAGTATTGTCATCTTAATTATATTCACTCGGCCTATCCAAGAGCACTGAATGTCTTTCCAATTATTTAAATCTGACTTTATTTTTGTGGCAAGTGTTTTGTAATTTTGCTCATATAATTCCTGACTCTCCTTTGGTAGATATATTCCCAAATATTTTATACTATCAACCGTTATTTTGAATGGAATTTCTCTTTGTATCTCTTGCTGTTGGATTGTGTTGGTAATGTATAAAAATGCTGAGGATTTATGTGGATTTATTTTGTATCCTGCAACTTTGCTAAAATTCTGAATTATTTCTAAATTTTGAAACAATTTAATGTTGGAATCGCCTTATTAAATTTATTGGGTACAAATTTATTTAATCCCTGAGATCAGAGAAGTTTCACAAGAATTAATGTAATATGAGACAAAGACCACCATCCATGTTCCATCTCTGACACTATGACTGTAACACCCCTCCTTTGTGAATCAACTTTCCTCACTTGTAAAATTTATCTAATAATTTTGTACTAGCCCTTCCCCTTTATAAAGTATTTTTGTAAAGAAAAGCAATTTTTTTAGTGTAAATTATTATCACAGTACAGATACTTCTCTAGAGAGGAAGGAGATTAGAGAATAGTGGAGAAGAACATTTAGTAGTTTTCCTATATTGGAGGATTTTAGAAAAAAAAGAGGATTTTTCCTCCTGTTTGTCTTCATACAAGAACAATAAGCCCATGCTGATGGGATGATAACAAATTATTCTGATACTTTTCCAGGTCCTTCCATTGAACATCAAATCTGGAGCTAATTATATCATAGCTGTTTATTCTGCTCATGAGGTTCCCAATGATGTTTCTTGCTTTGTGATCAGTAATGATCTCAAATTAACCAATGTAATCATGTTGCATCATCAGAGTTAAGAAGAAGATAATTATTTTAGGGCCTGGTTCAATGAGAACCTGCCATTTTCTTCACATTTGAGAGCATTAGCTAGGCTGTTCATGTGTACCATGTTGATGACATTATAGGATTCTATGAAGAATTTTCAATACAATTTGAATGAAGTGTTATGTAAGGTAAATATTTGTCTAGGCAGCTACTGAGGGACTAAAAATTTGCTCTGTCTCTGACGTCATGGACATTACTGCTGTTTCATCCTGGAACTACCCATAGTACCTGGGGCCTCCCTGTTCTGGAATTGCTGTGGCCCATCCAGCCTGGAATATCTCCATTGTTATCTAGCCTTAATCACTGAATGGGTGCAGCCTCAGTCAAAGTGAGACCTTTTGAAGACCTTGGCTTAAAAAGCCCAAGGTTTCCCACTGCATCCAAGATCTCCCATTTTCTGCAGTCGTCTTGATCTACATCTTGCCACTGGACCCAGATGGTTCTGGAAAGTGACCTTGTCCAGCCCTCCCTCACTTAAATCCAATTCACAAGCATGTCACAGCATCATCTCCCTGATGAGAATGAAGGTCAAACAACAAGAAAAATCTCTCTGTAAGACCCATCGCCTGATTCCATTGCTGACTTTCTCCTGAAGTCTACATTTTGTGAAAAGCCCCAGGCAGCCTTCATTCACCCCCCAGTCCTATTTCTGACTTTCCTGGACTTCCTGTTCTATTCTGGGTGCCTTCCTCTTCATTCTATCCTACAAATAATAAAACCTACTTCTTCCCAAAGATTTTAATCATCGTTTTCCTCATTTGAATGTGTTTTGTGAGGTCAAGGACTATCTTTTCTTTTTGTTTATATTTTTATCTCCAGAACTTAGCTCAATACCCTAGCACACAGTTAAGTCATTTAAAATGCTTGTTTTTAGCCTTTTTTTTCTGAATTCTTTCTTTTATCATAATCAAAACATAGCAAAAGTTCACACATGGTAATATCAGGAATTTTAGGATTATAGGTTTAGAGCTAGATAGGACTTTAGAAAGTTTCAAATTTAATTCTCAGATGAGGAAGCTGAGGCCCAGGGAAATGGAGGGCCAAAGTGCATGTAAGTGCTGGGAGCCGCATTTGAACCTAGACCCTCTGAGTCCAGGGCTCCTCTGTTGGTGAAGGGAGGTGACACAATGGATAGAGTACTGGGCCTGGAGGCAGGAACATTTACTAAAGTCACAAGCATAATCTATATCATTTTTCTCATCTATCAAATGTGAATGATAATAATAGGATCTACCTTCCAGGGCTGTTTGAGGATCAAATGAAAAAAAAATTGTAAAATACTTAGCAGAGTTCCTGGTATATAATAGGCACTACATAAATCCTAGTTATTATTAATATAGCAAATTATTGTGACAGATTTAAAAATTAGGAATAGGAAATCATAACTTCTCTCTATTTTTCCCCAATCTTATCATTAACGGACTAAACTGTCAGTCAGTTTTAGGCCAGACAGTGATAGTTTTAATTGGTGGCTTTACATTAACTGGCTAACTTGATGCTATTTCCATTTTCACATCTTATTTTTAGGTGGAATTAATTTAGTTCATCTACCTATATGATGCTAAAGCAAACTTAAATTACCATCGCATTGGGGAAAAGATTGTTAACCTGAGTTTTCAGGCTCAGTCTATCAAAGTCTCATAACCTCTGACATAAATATACTATACAGAAAAGGTCTCAGAAGGTGTCAAGCTATTGTTGACCTTGGAGCAGAGTCATCATTGCTCCCTCCCTCTATTGTTTTCTGTGCCTCAGATTTTGGGGAGCTCAGAGCACAGCCCAGTATAGGATTTTGCCAGGAACACACACAGCAGAGATGAGCACACAGACATGTCAAGCTATCACTGACCTTGTGACAGAGTCACCATTGTCCCAACCCTTTATTGTTCTCTGTGCCTAAGACTTCTAACAGCTCCCGACCTGGCCAAGATCAGAGCAGTAGGTAGCAATTTGCCAAGGACACACAAAACAGAAAGGAGAAGAACATTTTAGGATGAAATGGCCTTCCACAGGCTTCTTTCTCCCTTCTTCAAAAACAAATGTTTTTTTGAAAAAGCAATATTAAAAGACTTGACTAGCATCCACCAGTCTAAAAGCATGAGTTTTTCCTGTTTTTTATCTGCTACTTACAGACTTCATCACAGAATAGAGACTGGAACGTTCGTCAAGGTTGCTGGAAGCAGCTATTTCCCCGTTGTCCCTACAATTAAATTGTCTTGCCACCATGATTGTGGTAAGAGACCCACTAATTCACTGGGTGACTCTGGACTAGTCACTTAACCCCCCCAGGCTTCAATTTCCTCATTTATAAAAGGAGCAGACTATACTAAATGATCTTTAATATCCCTTCTTCCAGTGACACCATTCTTTAGAAATGATCCATTCATCTGCCAGATATCACTAAGTCATGATTTTTATGTTTAAGGCAATAATTTTCCAGGCTGTTGTTACCATGTTGTTGCTATACATCCCTTTAAAATATATTTTAGTAGTCTGATTTTTTGTAAACATAAAAAAAAATCAATCAACTGGCATTTTAATGGTTTATGGAGCATTTACTAAGTGCTCAGTATTTGGCTAGATGCTTTTGGAGATAAAAATAAATACATTTTCAAAATTGGTCCTGGAATTAGATTCATTTAGAAGGAATGAAAATAATTGTAAAAATTAAAACTTTGTTTTCTTTCCCTTCCATTCCCCATCGAAAGAGGAAAAAAGAAAAGAAAAAGAGGAAAATTCTTGTAACAAATATTTTAGTCAAGTAAAGCAAATCCTCTCAATAAGTACAAACATACACACACACTAGAGAGATAGACATATAGATAGATAGATATTTCCACACCATAAATTCATTACGTCTTTGTAATGGACAGCATGTTTTATCATCAGTCTTGAAACCATCAATGATCCCTGTTTCAATTAGTTCTTAGAGCAATTGAAGAATTTAATTCTACATATACATCGTGTTATATAATATCAATATTATGTAGGCTTTAATGAGTACTGTAGGAATCCAGGGATGAGAAATTCACAGCAAATGTAAAGTGAACAAAAGTTGACAAAGTTACTAGCCAATCAATCAATAGATTAGCATTTATTAAATATCTCTGGACATTTCTGGAACTGTGCTAAATTCTGGAGTACAAAACAAGCATAACAAACCCTGCCCCCATTACATTTTAGAGGAGACACCATGAACACAAATGAGTAGAGATATAATGCATTCAAAATGAATAAAAAGTAGTTTTAGGAGGGAGGGAAGCAGAAGCAGAAGGAAAGGCTTCATCCAAAAGGTGTTATTGTATTAAATTTTGAGGGAATCTAAGAATTTCAAAAGGTAAAGATGAAAAAGAAAGAGTTCTAGACATGGTTAACAGCTAATAATAATAAATAGAAATAGTTTCATATCCAGTGTTCTCTATTTAGAACAGAAATTATGTGGGGTAATATGTGGGGTTAAACTTGGACTGGTAGTCAAGAAGATCTGGATTCAAATTCTGCCTTAAACAGTTATTAGATGTGCAGTTCTTTAGTAAGTTATTTTGCCTCTCATTCTTAGTATCTTCATCTATAAAATGAGAATGATATTAATATATCTCTTCCCAGATGATTGTGATGACCAAATGATAACATTTCCTAAGTATATTGTAAACCTTAAAACACTGTACAATACTATTATAATGATGGTGGTGGCTATAATATCACACTGTGAAAAGGAGAATAATATGTAAAAAAAAAAAACTAAAAATTATCTGAAGAAGTCAGATTAGGAAGTCATTTAAATGCCCCCCAAAAGTTTCCATTTTATCCTGAAAGCAGTAATGATCCACTGGAGCTAGCTGGATAGGCAGTGATATGATTGGACCTAACGCAGCTTATCACACACTCAGTACACACTTGACCACTGATATGATCGTGAAATGACTGACTGTGCAGTAATAGTTTGGCATTCATATACTGGTTTAGTGTGCCTGACAAGAGACATGTAGTAGAAAATAAGAACTAGCCCCAAATGACCCATTTTAAATAATCTGTTATGATAGGAATTGTGGGTTATAGAACTGCCTACTTTATATATGAAAAAAAAAAAAGATCCTTACAACTGTAGAAATTAGCTTTGATTAAAAATATCACATATCATCAGTTGGAGTGAATTGAAAGACAAGGTTTTCTAAGATGTAATTAACACTTCTCTAATATTTCTCCTGGGTTCACTGAGGGCATCTGATGAATCCAACTATTACAGAGGACACTTTAACCCATCATATTCTAAATCTACCTAGAAATATCACCCCACATATGCCTTGGGCTGTCATATTGAAAAAATGCCAGCAGATCCAGGGTTAAGCCCTATTTCTGTCATGTTTGCCCTGAACTTGCCCAGTTAAATTGCAACAGCATGGGTCTCCATAATTATCTAATTGTTAGTGTTGTGCCTTTACGTAATTTATGATGTAGCATTAAAGTCTGACCCTGGGTTTGCAATGAAGAGCGGTATTGCTGACATCCAAGCTCAAATTAGTAGGTAAGCACCCAATTAATGATTATGCTACTGAGCTTTCATTTCAATCTGACCACAGTGCTACGCTAATCAGTTTTCTAAGCTTTTCACCTTCCCCATAACTAACAAGCATTTCTTCTGCTTTTTATGTCTGCAAATGCTCTGTATCCTCATAAAAAAAGCTCTCCAAGATTTTTGCCTTTGGAGATCCCTGAAATGAATTGTTGTGCACAAGAGAGCCTTGTCAGATCTCCTGCCATTAGTGCCACTCAGCATAATCAGGGGCCACTCAAGTTGAGTGGGCATCGGCTTTGCCTCTGGTTCACATGTCCTTGTAAGAGATGGTTTTTCTGCTTTAAGGGAGCACACACACAGCTTGCTTGCTGCTTCCTACAAAGGAACTGAAATTTGGAGGCATTTTAGTGCCTAGGTCCTTGTTATTATTGTCCAGTTGTTTTCATATGTATCCAACTCTTCATGACTTCATTTGGGGTTTTCTTGATAAAAATACTAGAGTACTTAGCTATTTCTTTCTCCAGCTTATTTTACAGATGGGGAAACTGAGGTACACCAAGTTAAGTGACTTGCCCAGATTTACATACTAGTTAAGTATCTGAAACCAAAAGAATCTTCCTGACTTCAGGCTGGGCACTCTATTCATTGTACCACTTAGTTGAAAGAGTCAATTCCCTTTGAAATAGATCCAATTTAAGTTTCCCTAACTCAAGCCTAGCCACTGGAAAAAGAAGAAAGAATTAAACTTGGGGAATAAGTCATGGATCACTCCCCTCTTCCATGTCCATGTATCTCTTTGCTATTGTTCTCATTTCTCTTCCCTCCAAAATTTGCAATACTAAGTTGGATACATACCAAATTGATATTTTCAAAGAACATAAGATTTTTAGATCTATAAGCTATCTTAAAGATGGGCTAGTGTAGTCTGCTTATTTTACAAAAATATACAAATAAATCATCATGGAAAAAGCATGAGATTTGGTGTCAAGTCCCATATCCTATTAAAACACTAGCTCTTGTAGAACTATCTTAACTTCTCAGTACCATAGTTCCCTCACCTATAAAAATAGGTATGATGATTCTTTCACTAGGATTTTTGAGAGGAAGGTGCTTTGAAAACCTTAAAGTCCACATATATTTGAATTGCTACCAGTTCAGTAGTTCAACAAACATTAAGTTCTTAAAAGGACCAAGGTCCTGAGAAGATAAAGACCAAAACATCTCAGGTCTTATTCTCATGGAGTATAGAATTCAATAATCAGAGTAGAGTGGGGGAAGGAGAGAGCAATGCTCAAATAACTATGACACAAGGAAGACTAAAATTGATAGAAAGGATAGTTCTCACCAAAGTACTACCAGAATTTTGGACATCACTTTGATCTGATGGAACAGATAAAAGGAGTGTGAGAGGATGTGAAGACATACTTCACATCTGGGTTTGACCCTGAAGGAAGTAGGGGAATTTAATAGACAGATATTAATGGAAAAGTCCATTCTGAGGATAGGGAATGATATTAAAGTTACAACAACAGCAGAGGGAAGAATGAGAAAGCTCAATGACTACATGCAGTAAATGTGTGACCTTGACTAAGTCACAACCTACCTGAGTCTTGGTTCCTTCATTTGTAAAAAAGAAAGCCCTGGAGATCATTTCTAGCTTTAGATCTCAGCCTATGAGACCAGCCTTTAATCCAGTTTGACCCGATCACAGAATACATGAGACACAATGGAAGACTGGCCAAGCCATGGGAGCCCAGTGGTGGAAGTCCTTGAATACCACCATCAGGAGAGATTGTGCAGTTATTGACTGGGTGGTGATGAATGGTATGTAAGGATGGTGAAGTGAGTATTTATTTGGGTCTTGATAAAAAATATTAGAGTGCTTGGCCATTTCCTTCTCCAGCTCATTTTACAAAGGAAGAGAATTTTTCATACGAAGAATGTAGTAGAAAAGGTTATATATAAGCTAGAGGTAAGAAGACTAATTAGAAAGTAATTGTGAGCTTATAAGGCAAAAAGAGAAAGCTTAAATTAGATTGGTTACAGATAATGGTTTCAGAGAAGAAAGAGTATCAGTTGCAAAAGACATTGTGAAGTTAGAAATTGATTGGCCATTTGGGGTGAAGAAGATAAATCCAGTTAAGGAACAAGGAAGATGCCAGTGTCCTTGTCAAATAGACACTTCCCAACAACCACCCTGCTTCTGGACTTCAACACACTGCACTGTCTTTAGACTTCTTTGGAACTTTCCATCATGTCCTTACTCTCCCCCTCCTTTTGTTTGTGTCTTCCTTTGTAGATTAGGGATTGCCTTGGATTTTATTTGTGTGTATCCCCAGAGGTAGCACCATGCCTGGCACATAGGAGGTGCTTGATAAATATTTGTTCACTTACTGACATTAGCAAAAGGGGCTAGTTGAAATATTAGATTGGGGACAGCTAGGTGGTGCAGTGGATAGAACACCAGCCCTGAAGTCAGGAGGACCTGAGTTCAAATTTGTCTTCAAACACTTAAAATGCTGTGTAACCCTGGGCAAGTCACTTAAACCCAGTTGCCTCAGGGGGAAAAAGAAATATTAGATTAGAATTTGGGAATAATAAAAAAATGTAATATGAGTTATCAGCATAGAGGTGACTATTAAAAGCATCAGAATGGATCAGATCAATAGGATCACACAGTCAAATAAAGTTAGGGTCAGGTACAGAACTTAAACCAGCTGACTTTCAGTCTAGCTGGTACCTAGACCTACCATGTGCACCTTTTGATTCCTGTTCTAGTTTTCCTCTGTTAATTCACTAAGAAAGTTATATCTCTCCTTTTATTTAACAACCTCTTGAATTTTTTACTTTTAGAGATTAAATGATTCATCCAAGATCATACAGGTAGAAAATGAAAGTCTTCTTCTGACTCTAAAATCAGTGCTCTTTCCACTGTTCTATTGATTTAATTTTCATATGCAGTTATAACTGCATTAATAAATAGTGAATGCTTAAGGGGCAAGGATTAGATAATACTAATAATAATACTGAGGAGGATAAGGAGGAAGATGGTGATGGCAAATTTAAAATTATAGTTTATTCATTATTTTCCAAAGTATCTTATCTATCACATCAAAACTTTTTACAGCTTTTTACAGTTTTTATAACTTAGTAAAATTGTTTTGTTTTGTTTTTTACTGGTGTAGAAACTGAAACTCATAAAAGATTAAGTAAATGTCCCTCGGATATACAATTAGTGATAAATTACATTTAAAAGTCAGATCTTTCACTCTTCTTTTCCCATTATCCTATCATATCTTCACTCCAGAACTTGAATAGTTGTCTGAGGAATCACCTCAGATTCATTAGAATTAGGAATTCATTAGGAATCATTAGGTCTTCTAAATGTGTTTCAAGATGGTGAAGATGATGTGAGAGAGGATACTAATTTGAATAGAAATGAGATAGAATACTTAGGTGTGAACAAGGGACTGAACTACATTTTTCATGTCCTATATAAAGCATGCACAAAACCTTAGTAGTGCTGTTGAGTGATTAAAAGAACTAGAAAGTTGGTGTGTTTTTTAATTTTTTTATTTGTGTGACTTAAGACTTAGAAAGGGGAGACTCTCACTGAAAACTAACAAATAAGGGACCATTTGATTATATTGACAAATCTCCATCTTTAATTCAGAATGAATAATATTGCTAGTTAGGTATCTTTAAAGTGTAAAACAAACAAATAAGCAAACAAATGAAAAAGTCAATAAGTCTAAATAGATAAATAAAATTTCCATGAAACTTTCCATAAAACAATTCATAGTATTCTACTGAATTGAACCACAAAGGCACTTTATAAACAGTTAGCCAGACTGGTCAACTAACAGTGGTACTTTCTAAAGCAGGGATATTAAAATAAGGATAACTGTTTTTGAAGAGGAAAATACTTTGTAATTTCTTCAAAATCTTAAAATAACACATTGGTTTTGGTGAAGAGAGCTGTTGACATGAAATCCTTGTATTAACTGGGGCCAGGGCACCACTCTGCTTCCTGCTAGGAAATTCCTTCAAAATGCAGAGTTATTGCTTGAGAGAGAGAGGAGAAAATGGTAGAAATTCAGGCAGAGAACACAGCAGAAAAAAGAATACTGGTCACCTAATGGCTCCACCAGGAGAAACTTTTGAGTTTCACTGATACATACAGTCTGCTGTTACGAACCCTATCTTTACAATTGTCTTAGGTCTACACACAGAAATGATTTAAATTATATTTTATTTGTTTTAATTCATTTCAATATTGAATAGGTAATAAATATTTATTGTGTGAATATAACTCTCTGATTAGCCTACTTTTTTTGTATCTGTACATTATTTAAATGAAATGTAGCTGTAGCCTTAATAGATTTAAATGCAAACTATTGTTGAACTCTTAGTGCTCTATGACACATTACAGCTTTTATCCCCACCTATAAGTAACGTAATGGTAGCAATAAGTGCTACTATTGTTAATTGAAGAAATCATTGCAGAATGCATGTCCTTCTTTGTCCCTTTCCTTGATTATATCTCTGTGTGACCCTGGGCAAGTCTTATAATAATTTACTCCCCAGACAGCCTTCTAAGACCATAAATTGCAGTCAATCAGTTAACTAGCATTTATTAAGCACCTTCTATGTGGCAAGTACCACAGCACTGGGGCTTCAGAGAAAAGAACTTTTGAGTTAAACACTATACAGTTATCCCATCCACATAGCAATTTATCCCATTGCAGTTTCAATATATCACAGGCCAACATAAGAAATTAAATGGGAATTTGGAGGAAATTTTGTAGAAAATCCATGAAGGCCAGCCAATGACACAGAAAAAAATATTTTTGCTTAACATTGGCTTATGTATAGCCTATGACCAAATGCTTAACTCAAATTTTATAAGGTATTGTAAACATCCCATAAAAGAAAAAAAAATTCAAAGTCCTCCTTTGGTATAATGGGAAGGTCAAAAAATTTACTCAGATTTTGCAGATTGGAAATCTGGAAAATATTCCAAACCTACACACACACAATGTGGAAGAATATTTGTAGTTATTTTATTTTCATCTTACAGATAAGAAATCTGATGTGAAAAGAAGTTAATGACTTCTCCAGTCATATAGCCAATAAGTATTATTTGCAAAATCTGTTCCCAAGGATTATTATAGAGAAGGTGCTTTATAAACCTGAAAGAAATATATCCATGTGAATTATCTAGATTTATAGTGATACTATCATAGAAAATATTTATCTTATTTGACTCCAAATTTGCTCCATCTACCCCTTTAACTTCTCAGCAGCTCTCCACCTTTGTAAAAAAGATACCACTTTACTTCCTTCCTCCTTTGACCATAAATTATAATGCAAATGAGGGGAGAAGTAGATGAAACAGGCTTTTCAATTTTATAGTAAGAATGAATTTGGATATCCTGTAATCCAACCCATTTTACAGGTGAGAAAAATGAATTCTAGACTTATATAAAGTCATAGAGGGGGAATAGCAGAGCCAGAATTTAAGCACAGCTTTTCTGACTCAAATTCAGAGTGGACTATTAGAAAGAAATAAAGTAATCCTTGAGTAGGACAGTCCCCAGAAGTAAGATATTCAAATATTAGCCATGGAATACCTGAATATTTATAATATGCAACAAAATGATAAAATCATACTTTGGACAAGTAGGTGAATGTCTTAGGTATATTTTCTATTATGTTTAAATTGAGACATCCAAATTTCAACTACACCAAATTTTACCCTTTTTTCCTGTCTATTACTGAACTGTTCTTAAGGTTACTAACCATGTGAAAATCATTCAGGTCATTTATTCAATCACCTATTGGTATGAATGCAAAGCACAATTTAGGTGAGTAAGATTTGGAAAGAGATACTTGTTTAGACCTTCCAGATCACAATTCTAGGAAAGAACATCCTAATGGAGAGGGTAATTTAGCCTGAATTGCTCTTTAATCCCTGGGCATCTTTTGACTGCCTGACTGTCAAATGAAAGTGTGTTTTTTCAGCTGCATGGTCTGTTGGGCTTTCATTAATCTACCATGTTTTAATATCCATTAGTGTGCATTAATCTAAAAGGATGGATTTGGGGCAGAGATCCCATTTCTCTTGTCTTTTCTAATTTTTCCATCCTCAGAGGAAGTTTATATTTTTCCCTGGAATACTCCAAAGAGAATAAAGTTACTGAAACAGTGGTTGTCTGTCTATCTGATAGATTTGCCTCCCTATCCCCATCCCTTAGCTAGATGTGAAGAATTTCTTATTTTGGTGTCTCTGAAAAGTGTGCACATCTGTGCAACATAAAGCTGGGACATTCTCATCCTTTGTTGTCCACCAACAAAGCTTCCCACCTCTAATCTTGTAGTATTATTGGCAAGGTGGGCTATCTGTACATTGTCATTCTCCTGCTGTTATTCTGAGAATATTTATGCCTGTCCTCAGTACTAAGATCTGAGCCATTTAAATTAGAGAGTTCTCAGAATACATCTTAAGAAGGTAAAATATTTCAGTTAGAAATTGTCCTTGACAATCAAAAATTAAATGGGATGATGATCAAAGAATGATTCCAATAAGATAATGTTCTATGAGGAATTACCGAATTTTCTGGTCTTGGTTCAAATATGCTTACAGTCCCATTTCACTGACTATTGAAAAAACATTTCACCTGGTGAATCTTACCTAACCTAAAGAGAGAACCATTTCTCTGCTGAGTCTTTCTCTCTCTAGAATGGACCCTGATTTTTAGAGCCAGAAAAATCCATTCACAAAACTTCCTTTTTGGCAGAATTCAGAAATGGAACTCTTCCAACTTACCTGCATACGCTAAATGCCCCAAAATAACTTTAATACCATTTATTCTGCTTTAGAATCTTTATCTGAAAAACTGTAGTCCTCTATCACACCATAAATCATGCTAAATCTCTCATATTCACATCACTTTCAGAACAGATAATGTAGTCTGGCCTGAAAGAGACCCGATGTACTATGTATTTTGAACATCCCTTCTGAAAACTACTTAACCTCTTGGCGGACATGAATTGAAAAAGTATAAATTATCCCTTAGCTCACACTCTCCTCATGAACATTTATGGGGGAGATTCAAGGAATACTGTATTTAGACTAATGGAACAGCGCAAGTAACTTTGGCACTGCAGAACACCCTGTGTACAAGGGATTTTTCCTAGAAGTCTCTCTGACCATCTGAGATGCATATCCAATGATACCATATGTTTTAAATCCACATCCATTTTTTTCTAATCAACCTTCTGAGAAACAGAGTACTAAAGACTCAGGGAGATTTAACCTTTTGGCCTGAATTAGATTCAGGTAATTGCACAACATTGGTTTGATTTTGACCATTTGGCTCATGAATGAAAGTAGCTTTCATTCATGTCAGACTTTTTGGGGGGATTGGATCCTCTATTGTTTTGATGGCAGGATCAGAGGGCATTTATTTTGGAAATGATTAGCAAGGCCTTCCAAAGCCCACACAAATGATGTCCCTCACCACTCCATAACTAAGAAAAGTCACAATCACATGAGCATAAATATACCAATATGACAGTCCCCATTGGTCACCCCTCTAGGCCTGTCTTTTTCAACAACATGTATAATTAACTGCCTCTTTCCTGGTTCTTACTGCAACCCTTGAAGGCCCCTCCATCTATGTTCAAAATGATGACATTGCTGCACTAAAAGTCTTTCATCACAATAGTTAAAGCCAAAAGAAAAAAAAAAAGAAGGAAAACATATTGGCATGTTGGCACCTTATGCTTAACAATTTGTATATAAAATGCTGCAGAAAAGAAGCATATGTTCCTGATCCATAGTAACTGTAAAGTAAAACACATTATATTTAAGAACTAGTAAGGAATGTAAATGCTGAATATTAATATGCCCGAAGTATCTCATTTAAATTAGAAGCTAATACTCAACATGATTTCATTCTTTCCAAAATATCTGATAATAACCTAAATCCAGAGAGGGCCAATTGCAACCCAAAGGGGCCTTCTGCTTGTAAAATGAGTAATAATCATCGTTAGTTCATTCTCTGATAAAACCCATGTGTAGCAAAGCTGAAAGTAACCCTACAGCAAAAGAATCATGCTTAAAATCATCAGGATATTTTCTAAAAAGTCTCTTTAAACAATGCTAAAGCAGTTACCTGTGATTTCCTGCCACCACTACTCATATGTCAGCTTCTAAAAGTATTCCCAAAAACAAAAACTTAAAAAAAAAAAAAAAACAGAGCTTGAGATGATGTGTGTGTGTGTTTTTTTTTCTTTTTTTCTGTTTTGCAAGGACAAAGCTGACAGGAATGTAGGACCTGTGTAGATATTTAAGCAACACACACGACAGGGAAAGCCTTCAGCATATCCATGAAGAATAGGCCTTACAACAACATTCACTATACAGATGAGCCCTCAAATTAGTACAGGAGACATGAGTACTAGAACCGTTGTGGCTGATGAAGAGACACATACACATATATACCTCTGCCACCAATCGTGCCGCAAGGGCATTCATCAAATTAAGTACCAAGAGGAACAACACCTCTGATATCTCTTCATTTGGGGCTCCAGTAAATGAGGCACTAGATTAGGCCTGACAGAGGCGTAATGCAGCCTGAGCTTTTCCTGGTGTAATTAATTGGAACTTCGCCAGCTTGACAAATTGGGATGATGAATCTATCTTGTATGAATAGGAAAAAAATGCATAATCAGTCAAAGATTTAGTTAAGACAGCTTCTCTCTGACTGCCTGCCATAGCTAAATCCATTAAGGCAAGGAAACATCACTTTAAGAAAGGCAATGTCCTTCATATGTTCAATTTATAACTTTTGTTCTTGAATTTAATGGAACAGTCAACCTGGATATGTTTGACATGGAGGGGAGAAAAAGGGTTTTTCTGTGGTTTTAAAAAATAACTGAAGTTGTGAATGACTTTTTTGTGGGCCATAAGAATAAGTTTATTTTGGCACATTTTATGTTAAATTTTAAGATATTCTAATATGAATCATACATCAAAAGGCACTTAAATTACAGAGATAGTTTTGTGATAAAAAGAAATTTAATTTAAATTTCTTTTCAAGATTTTTTCACTTTTCTTTATACTTTGCAGATTGTGATAGATTGACTAGCACATGAGTTACTTTTGCTTTCTCCTATAATTGATGAAGTATATATACATATATATATATTATATATGTGTGTGTACATATTGTGTATATATATATATATATATTGTGTATATATATATATATATATGTATACACATTATTCACAAACACACATATACACACAAAACAGAAGTAGATAGCAGAATGGATTAAAAACCAAAATTCAACAATATGTTGTTTACAAGAAAACACAATAAGTGAAACAGAGACACATACAGAGTAAAATTAGGGGCTAGAGCAAAATATATTATGCTTCAGCTGAGGTCTGAAAAAAAGCAGGCATAGTAATCAAGTAAAAGAGAAAATATACCTAATTAAAAGAGATGGACAGAGAAACTACATTTTGCTAAAAGGTACCATAGACAATGAAATAATGTCAGTACTAAACATATGTGCACCAAATGGCCTACCATCCAAATTCTTAACAGAAAAGTTAAATATTTAGAGGAAGAAATAGTAAAATTATAATAATGTAAAACCTCAAATTTCCCTCTCAGAACCTGATAAAACTAACCATAAATAAACAAGAAAGACTTTTAAAAAATGAATAGAATTTTAAGAAAGTTAGATATGATAAATCTCTGGAGAACATTAAATAGGAATAGAAAGTATACTTTTCCCATATGTACATGGAACTTTCATAAAAATTGACCATAAAAAAACCTCACAACCAAATACAAAAAAGCAAAAATATTAAATTTATTCTTTTTAGAACATAATATAATAAAATTATATTCAATAATGGGTCATGGAAATATAGATTAAAATTAATTGGAAACAAAATAATCTAATCCTAAAGAATGAATGGGTTAAAGAATAAATTATAAAAAATTAATAAATAATTTTATTAAAGATAAAAACAATGAGATAACATAACAAAATTACATTTCTAAATGCTTACATCTATAAAACAGAAGAAAAAGTAGATTAATGCATTGAGAGTGCAGCCCCCAAAAAAATCTAGAAAAAAGAAGAAATTAAAAACTCCTAATTGAACACCAATTGAAAATCTAAAAAAAAAATCAAAGATTTTTAATTAATTGATATTAAATTCAAAGAAAACCATTGAATTAATAAATAAAACTAGAAAGTGATTTTATGAAAGAAAAATACAATAGATGAAACCATTGGTTAATTTAATTACAAAAAAAGGAGAAAACCAAATGACCAATATCAAAAATTAAAAAGGTAAACATCATTAATAAGAAGAAAATTAAAGAATTATTAGGAGATATTTTACCCAATTATATGTCAGAAATCTGACAATCTACATGAAATGGATGAATGGATAAAAACACAAATTTCCCATGTTAAGAGAAGAAAGAATACTTGAATAACTCCTAATTAGAAAAAAAAAATGAAACTGAACCAACAATCAGTTCCCTAAGAAAAAAAATCTATAGATCATATGGATTGAGAAGTGAATTCTACCAAACATTTAAAGAACAATTAATTCCAATGATATATAAACTGTTTGAGGGAAATAGTCAAAGAATGATTCATAAGAAATTCTTTTTATTTATATTTTTTAAATATAACAATGAGCCTAAACTAAGCAAAAACAGAGAAAGAAAACTAAAAATAGACTAATTTTCCTAATGAATATGCAAATTTTTAAGAAGTAGTAAATTTTTTAAGTAAAAAAAAGGGGGGGATTACAACAATATATTATAAAATTCATATACCCTGATCAGGTGGAATATGTATAAGGAATAAAGGACTGGTTCAATATTAGTGTAATTATTAATATAATTGACCATATCAATAATAAAACCAACAAAAACCATATGTTTTTTCTCAATAGATGCAGAAAAAGATTTTGGCAAAATACAACCCTCATTCCCATTAAAAACATTAGAAATCATGAAATAAATGTAGATTTTCTGAAAATAATAAGAAAAAACTAAAACCGAAAGCAAGCATTTCCATAACATGAATAAGCTAAAATAAACTCAGTGTTGAAATAAGGATGCCCATTATCACAATTATTATTTAGTATTTTAAAAAATGCTAGCTATTACAACAAAACAAGAAAAATAAATTGAAGGAATTCGAATGGGCAATAAGGAAACAAAATTATCACTCTTTGCAGATGATATGATGGTATACTTAGAGAATTAATAAAAAAAATTAGTTGAAATAATTAACAAGCCCATCAAAGTTGTAGGATCATTAGCATTTCTATATATTACCAATAAAATCTAGCAGGAAAAGATAGAAAGAGAAATCCCATTTAAAATAACTGTAAACAATGTAAAATACTTGGGAGTCTGTTACATAAATTAAGTCAGCTCTAAACAAATTGAAAAAATATTAACTGTCCATTGGTAAGCCAAGCCTTTATAATAAAAATAGCAATTCTATCTAATTTACTAATTCAGTGCCATAATAACCAAATTATCAAAAATATTTTATAAAACTAGAAAAAATAAGAAGTTCAAAAATAACAAGAGAATCAATGAAAAGTGATGAAAGGAAGGTGATTGAGCAATACCAGATCTCAACTGTATTAACAAAGCAATGATCTCCAAACATCCTGGTACTGGATAAGAAGTGGATCAGTGGAATAGATTAGTTGCACAATGCACAGTAATAAGCAACCATAGTAATCTAGTGTTTGACAAACACACAGATAAAAGATTTTGGGTCAAGAACTCACTATTTGACAAATATGTTGGGAAAACTGAAAAGCAGTTTGGCAAAACTAGATATAGTTCAACATCTCACTCTGTATATCAAGTCAAGGTCAAAATGGGCACATGATTTAAACAAAAGGTTGATATAAGCAAACTAGGGAAGCACAGAAGCACCTGTCATATGGGAAGGGAAGAATATAAATGAAAATAAATAATTTTAATTATAACAAATTTTAAAGTTTTTGCAGAAATAAAATTGATGTAGCCAAAATTAAGAAAAAAAAAAAAAAAAAACCAGGAAAATGAGGAGGGAAGTTTACAACAATTTTCTGGGATTAAAATCTCATTTTTCAAATACATCCAAAAATGAGTCAAATTTATAAGAATATGTCATTCCCCAAGTGATAAATGGTCAAACTATATAACAAGCAATTTTCATAAGAAGAAATCAAAACTACCTATAGTTACATAGGAAAAATGCTTTAAAATCACTTCTGATTAGAGAAATTCAATTAAATCAACTCTGAGATACCAGCTTTCACATATCAGATTGACTAATGTGGCAGAAAAAGAAAAATGACAAATGTTGGTGGGCATGTGGAAAAAGTAGGGACACTAAAGCATTGCTGATGGAGTTATGAATTGATTCAATCATTTTGGAAAGCAATTTGGAACCATGCTCAAAGGGGTATAAAACTATGCATACCCTTTGACCTACCAATACCACTTCTAAGTATGTACCCCAAAGAGATCAAAGAAAAACGATAAGAGCTCAAGTTGTAGTATATAATTGTGATGGAATGCTTTTGTACTACAACAAATGATAAGCGAAATGAGCAGAACCAAGAGAACATAGTACACAATAACAGCAATATTGTATGATAATCAACTGTGAATGATTTAACTATTCTTAGCAATACAATGATCTAAAGACAATTTCCCAAGGCGTAAGATAAAAATGCCATCCATCTCCAGAAGAAAAAACAAACAAACTGATTGAATCTAAAAATAAATTGAAGCATATTTTTAAAAAAACTTTATTATTCTTGTTTTTTGTTTTTGTTTTTGTTTTGTATTCTCTTTTGCAATATGGCTGATATGGAAATGTTTGCATGGCTGTGCATTTATCACATTACTAAATCACTATATCAAATTGCTTTCTTTCTCAAGTAAGAGGAAAGAGAAGGTAGAAAGAATTTGAAACTCAAAATTAAAAAAAAACAAATATTAAAAAATTTTGTTTACAAGTAATTGGAAAAAATAAAATTAAAATTAAATGAGAAAATAAAATACATACACACAAATATATACATGTATTTATTTGATTCCTCCAAGATATGTCTACAAGGAACACAGTGAAATTACCTAATTAATTTGATATGTTCTGAGAGTCAAACCTGATCATTCAAGTCCCCAATTTGCTTTTGGATCTGATTCATTGACACTGACAACTTTACTATATATTTGCATTTTATATGCATATATAAATATATATGTATATATGTATACAGGACTCAAAAAAAATCCAAGAAAAAGAGGATTTCATGTAAATATCAGTTTTTCCTATGCTTTCTGTAGATAGTTAATTTTATTTAAACTTATATGTGTGCCTAACAATTATGCATATGTGTTCTACGTAAGTAACTAGGCTAATCTGTTTATGCTTATTCTCAAGAATGTTTCATGAATGACAGCTACTTGCAGCTTTTAAAAGGAAAGTGACTGTTTCCATATTTGGAAGAACAGTTATTTCTCCTACCTCTTCAGTTAGAGATGATGATGAGGGACTCAATTTCAAACTGTGCATGACTCTTTTTCAGTTCAGGTACATTAAGGCTCTAAGAAATATGGTTAGTTTAAGATGATGCAAATATGAAGACCTTATACCCTATCTCATAGACAATTGGACTCAAACCCTGCAATTCATACATAGAGTCATTTGCTCTTGGGCCCTAGCCATTCTGACAGCTCCATTTAAATAAGCCACCTGCTGAGCTAGGATTTTTATAGAGCTAAGTGCTCTTGAGAGCATTAGCCAAAAGTATATTGAACTTATTCAGTAAGGCGTGAAGTCAAAGGGTTTTGAAGGCCTGGAATAGAGGTGGCCGTATTATGATCTGAACCTTTTATACAGGGGCAGTTCCTGGATGTTTTTAAAGCTTTCACTCCTTTGCCCTTCTACTTCTATTAGAAATGACTTATTAAAAACAAAAAAGAAGATATCTGTGTGAAACTCTGCTAAATACTACCTTGAAAATGGGCACTGCTGTCCTATAATTTGAATCACACCTTAGCTTCAAATACTGAAATGCTTTTTCTTGCTTCCCATAAAAACTTTTTATGCTCAGTGAAACTTAAAAAGTAGAAAGGTGCCCAATTTTCCTTTTGACAGTCTTTTTTATTGCCTTTTTATAAAGATGTACAGCTTGCCACAGGCACCCTTACTGACCAAGCAACACCTCCTTTACAGGAGGTGGGGCAGGAAAAGGAGGGGGCTTTCTCCACTGTGGAAAGCTATTTAGTTTACTATTAATGAAAGGTAAAACATTTTTGCTTGAGGCCCTAGAATTTAGACTTTGTAACAATATAAACCTAGGTTGTGACTTTTTATGATACTTTCAAATATCTTTTGAATGGGAAATAGTCACAGCATGGAAGGTTAAAATCCATGGATAGAGAAAAATCACTAATAGACCACAAATTCCTTGAGGGCAGGGACTGGTTTTGTTTCAGAGCCTAAACCAGTGTTCCTAATTTAATAAATGTTTGATAAATGATTTTTTTCATTGAATTTAAGTCTATATTACATCATCAGTTCAAAGAATTTACTCTTTGGTTTCAAGAAAATTAGATTCAATTATATATAATCTTACCAATGTCTCTGAAAACAGGGTACTAGATTCCTTAGAATACACAATCTTCTCAGTGCATTGGACCACCTCTATATATTTGTACCAAACACTGTCTTTTCCACATAAGCCATCAACAGTTATAGGATGAGCTAATATAGTTTGAAAAACTTATGAACTTTCATTTACAATTCATGAAATTTAGTGCTAATCTATTTATGGTGCATATATGTGTGTATTAATATATATATATACATATATATGTATATATACATGCTCACATAACAATAGATGTAGAAATGCATATATGTATTTTGTGAGTGTGGATATAGATGAATTTATAGATCTTTAGCCATATATCATATATTTTGATCATTTATCAACTGGGGCATGGTTCTTATTTTTAATAAATTTGACTCAGTTCCTTTTGTTTGATAAATGAGGCCTTATCAAAAAACGTGCTTCAAAACTCTTTTCACAATGACTATTGCTAATTGTATATTCCCCCGCCCCTATTTTTCTCTCTCTCCTTTCACCCTGTCCCTCCTCAAAAATGTTTTGGTACTGACCACTCCTTCTCCCCTCCTTCTATTATCACACTCTCCCCTTCCCATATCCTATTCCTCTCCTATTTCCTGCAGAGTAAAATAGATTTCTATACTCATATTGAGTGTGTATGTTATTCTTCTTTGAGTCAATTTTATAAGAGTAAGATTCACTCACTCTCTCTCTTCCTCTATCTTTTCCCCTCCACTGTAGAAGTTTTTTCTTGCCTCTCTTTATGATAGACAATTTACACTATTCACTTCTTCCTTTACTTTCTCTCAGTACATTCCTCTCTCACCCCTTAATTTTATCAATTTTTACATATTATTCCTTCAATATTCAACACACATCTGTGCCCTCTGTATATACTCCTGCTAACTGCCATAATAATGAGAAAGTTTTGAGTTACAAATATCATCATCTCATATAGCAATGTAAACTGATAAACCTTATTAAGTGCTTTATGATATCACTTTCTTGATAACTTCCTTATGCTTTTCCAGTCTTGTATTTGCAAATCAGATTTTCCATCAGATTAAGCATTCAGTGAACGCTTAAAAATCCTCTAATTCATTGAATGACCACCTTTTCCTCTGAATGATTATACTCAATTTTGCTGGGTAAGTGATTCTTGGTTGTAATTCTATTTCCATTGCTCTATGGAATATCATATTCTAAGCCCTCCAGTTATTTAATGTAGAAGATGCTAAATCTTGTATTATCCTGACTATGGCTCAACTATATTTGGATTGTTTCTTTCTGGATACTTGCAACATTTTCTCCTTGACCTGGGAGTTCCTGAATTTGGCTATAATATTACTAGGAATTTTCATTTTGGGATCTCTTTCAGGATGGAATCTTTCAATTTCTCTTTTACCCTCTGGTTCTAGAATTTCTGGGTACTTTTTCTTGATAATTTCTTGAAACATGATATCTAAGTTCCTGGTCACATCCTGGTCTCATGGACCTTTTTATGCTGACCTTCCAGGTCCTCTTTGATATCTCTGGACTGAGAGTTCCAGACTCACCAGTATTGCTATTAATTCAGGGGTCCTGCTTTGCTGACACTGGGACCAGAGCTGGGGCCAGGGCTGTGCTGGGACAGCCTGCACTGACATTGGGCTCCCAGACTAGTTTCACATGCCTTTTCTGCTGATCTTCTATGTCATCTTTGGTATTTCTGAGCTGAGAGGTCTGGAAACTGCTAGTATTGATATTGATTCAGACTCATTTCTATTTTACTGGTGTGGGGCTGGGGCCAGAGCCTGCTGGACTCCCATCCTGGTTCCACAGAGTTTTTCTGCTGACCTTCTGAGTTTGTCTTCTGCTTTAAAAAGTTCTACTCCATTTTGGGGGCAGGAGGTGTTCTGAAGCTCTAATCTTGTTTGCTGTCATTATTTAAAGGAATTTGGAGAAATTTGGGGGAAAGGTTGGACAGATTCCTGCCTTTACTCTGCCATCTTGGCTCCAATTCCCATGCTTCTTAGTATGATGTTTTTAGCCATGTTGTCAAACATCTTCAAAGGGGACACACAAGGCGTCAAAGTCAGCTATCACACTGATGGTAAATTCTCCATCTTGAAAAGGCTTCAAGCCAAAACTAAAATAAAGGGAGGACTGATGCATTATTTCTTGTTTGAAGATGATTGTGCACTCAATGCAGCTCTGAAGCTGAGATGCAACAAAGTTTGAATCAATTCTCTGCTGCCTGTGCTAATTTTAGCCTAACAATTAACACCACTAAAACATGGGGATTCCATTAGCCAGCCCATACCATCTATATGTGGGACAAAAGATTACAGCAAATGGAGAAGTTTTGAATGCTGTGGATAATTCACTTACCTTAGCAATATATTTTCTGGAATGTACACATTGAATATGAGATTGACACATGTATTGTCAGAGCTACCTCTGTGTTTGGGAGGCTCTGAAGGAAAAGTATAGCAGAGGAGCATACCAATGCCATGCTGATAACTGAATGACTTCCATTTGAACTGTCTTAGGAAGATTTTGAAGATCTCCTGCAGGATAAGATGGCAGACACTGAGGTCCTGCCTCAAACTAAACTGCCAAGCATTTAAACTCTATGGCAGAGGATGCAATTCCATTGAGCTAGCCACATTGTTCAAATGCCAAATGTACACCTGCTAAAAATGCTATTTTACAGAGAACTCACGCAGGACAAGTGCTCACATGATAGTCAGAAGAAGTGATACCATGACACTATCAAGGTCTCTCAAGAATTTGTATGACAAGGGAGACACTGGTACAGGAACACCCAGCATGCATACACTCATCAGAGACGGTGCTGTGCTCCATGAGCAAAGCAGAATTGAATCAACTCAGAAGAAAGGCAAGATGCACAGTGAGAGAATCCACCCCAATGTTCACAGGTACAATTTGTGTCCAACTGGTGGCAGAGCATTCTGACTCGTATTGGTCTGATCAGCCACAGTCACACCTACTAACTTGCTTTTAATACAATGATGTCACTCACCATCTTACAGTGTATTACAACAACCAACCAGCCAGCCAAACTTTGGCTCAGTGCACTGCAATGGAAACAATACAATCATCGCTTCAGGAAAGAACATCTCATCAACCTATGGATCAATTTATCATCCTTGTGACCACCCAAAAAACTCTCAATACACACACACACACACACACACACACACACATGTACTCATAGAAACACATGTACAAAGAATCTCTATACCTCAAGATTCATGATACAAACTGTCTCACTTTTGTGTTCCCAGCACTTACCACATTGCCTGGCACATAGGAAGTGTTTTTTTCTTCATTCGTTGTATTCTTTCATTCATCCTCCATTCTATCTAGCCTAACTTGTCCATGTTCCTTTCTTTCTTATCCACTCTATTTCCTCACTGTTAGTTCCCATTTTTCTCTCAGAAGTCACTTACAAACAGAGCTCACTCATCCTTTCCCTAATACTTTTTTTCATGCTAAGAAATGCATGCTGGGTAGAGGGGATGGTTGGTGAAGGATGTACATGAAGTTGTCTCATTATCTAAAGAATTATCATGCAGAAAACTTGTTTGATTCAAAAAGGTAACCCGAGGAGGATTAGGGAAAGTAACCAAAAGGCACATTTAAGATTGATATAAAGGAAAATTTTCAATTGTTAGGGCTTCCCAGAAGTTGTTACTACCTTAGGAGGTAGTAAGTTTCTACTCATTTGAAATCTACAAGCAAAGTCTCAGTGATTTTTGTCAGGTGAATTGTTGTGGGAATTTGGGGCAGGACAGGAATTTGATTTCAGTCTAGATTGGATTGGTTCATGATTATTGAAGTCCCTTCCAACTCTGGAATTCTAGAACTATTCTACATTGTCACTTTGCGGATCCACACCTTCCAGATAGCAGTACTTTAGCAAGTAGTGTTGAAGGCTCTTAGAGAGCCTGAGGATTACATGACATATCCTGTCTTATTGCTTATGCTTTAATTTAACTAACTCCTTACTTAAATTCTTGACTTTTAATTACTCATGATACCAGTTGTTTTTTGAAATTGTGCTTTAGTTGATACCTTATTTCTGGCCTATTCTTCACTTCTGATAATCAAAATTTCTTTAATTCCCATTTTACCAACCTAAAGTCTAAACTATACCCTAGTCTATTACAAGATAGTACTTGTATGAGGTTTACCCTCTCAATTCCAAGCCTCATTGTGATACATTCATTTTCTCTATTAGTAAATCATATAGACTGGCATTTGCCTACTGAAAATTCCTACTCTTCCTAGTACTCCCCATTTCAGCCAGTTGGAAGAAGGAGAACAAGAAGGAGGAAGAGAAGATAAAAAGGATCTGCCCCAGTGATGGTATATGTTGTCATTAATTTTGGTTTGTGGTTGCCTGCACTTATCTCCTTACTGTGAGAACCCACAGACCTCTGAGCTAATTCCTGCTATTTTGATTTATCTTGATGATTGCTTGATGATGACTTCTATCACTGTGGCCTGATTCTGATTTGGATACGTGGCCATTTCAGTGTACTTATGAATCTCTTCATCTCTGTTTTTACACTAACCCAGATAGATGCCTATTCTAGCACATAGTTTCATAGAATTTTATGGCTTATCAAATTCTTTCCTCACAACAACCCTGTAAGGAAAAAATCACTTTCCCCATTTAACAAATGAAGAAACTGAGACTTGGGTTAAGTGACTACTTTGGTAACATAAATAGTTAAGCATTAAAATCTAGACTTGAATAAGAGTCCTGACTATGTCTAGTGATTTTCCCCTTCCATATACATCAGGGAAACAACATCTCATTTACCTCTTCAAAAAACCTTTGTGAGGTAGAGGGTTCAAGTTATCCTCATTTTTCAATAAGGAAAATTACTTAAAGAAGTCCAATCAATCAACAAGCATTTATTAAGCACCTACTATGTGCTGGGTACTGTGTTAAACTCTGGGGATTCAAAAAGAGGCAAAAGACAATCCCCAATCTCAAAGAACTTACAGACTAATGGAAGAGGACAAAGTGCAAACAAATATGTATATACAAAGAAGCCAATAGAGGACAAATAGGAAATAACAGAAGGAAGACACTAGAATTGAGGGTATGGGTAAGGCTTCCTGTAAAAAGTGGGATTTTAGTTAAATAACTTGACCAATGTAATACAATTTATATTAAAACTTAAGTGCTCTAATTTTGAACCCAATGCTGTTAGGTATCACCTCATATTTCCGTGTCAGTGCTCCTTTATCCAAGTCTCCTCCTCCCAGTTACCAGTTTTTTCTTTATCATCCTTTTCATCTCTTTCCTCTGAAAAGGTTCTTTACAGAATTCGGGTGAGAACCTAATTTCTGAAGTGGACAAAGTAACATTATCATTCTCATCTTTTCAAGAAGATAGAAATCTTCTTTGGCATTAAATGTGGGTCATCAACAGATTTTAGGATCAGAATGATCAATTTAACTTTAACAAGTTCAAGTCATTGTTCTAAGTACTTGGGAATTTAAAGGCCAGAACAAACATCTTTTGTCCTCAAGAAGCTTAAATTCTACATATATGATAAGAAACATATGATTAGAGACTGAAAACTCAGGATTCCGTTGATTGAAGCAACTTCCAGATAAGTTTTGAATCAGGGAAAGTTTGTACCTGCTACTGCCCTTTTCTATACCACTTATTTTCCTTTTATTTCAATCCCTCCACAACAGTGTTCAATATTTTTTCGCTCCTTGACCTAGAGAAAACAATCTAGTAAGCCTACTCACAAAAGTTCTAACAACTAAATGAATAACCTCCCAAAAGGTAAAGGAGAAAGCTGAAGAAAGCCAAAGGATAATGAAGACTTAAATGATACTGATAAGACAACTGGTAATTGCCTAGATATTAGAAACTCCCTCTTGATAAGGAGACTTCTTTTACCAATTTATTCTTTGAGACTAATTTTAAGGTCACATGGTATGTGTCAAAAAAAAAAATTGAACCACAGTCATTGTAGCCTCAATGCCAGCTGTCTATCTCCTATGTGAAACTGCCTCTTAAAACAAAAGAATAGACTCTTAGTGGTCACATTTCATGTACTTGTGGGGGAAAATATTTTGGGGAATGAATCCTTCTGCTGCCCCCTTTATTTTGTCCCTTTTAGCTGCTCTATTTGAGGCTAGTTTTATGCATGATGAAAACCATTATGAATATGCTTCTTAAAGAACTTAATGCAATGAGATAAATGCCTATTTTGTAAAATTTCACCAGTCACTAGAGGCATGAATATGGATGGAGGGGGAGAAAAGAGAGGAAGGCAAAGGTTAGAATCAGAAGCTCTTGGTTTTAAGCTTTTCACCACTGGTTTATTATTTAATCTTGCACCAGTCAGATACCTGTGTATTGCTTTATCCCTATGTAGACTATGAACCCATGCAGAAATTTTGTAAGTCTCTAGATCTAATCATTGGAACCTAAATTTTGGAGGGTAGAAGACCATGCCAACAGTATAGTTTGGCAAACTCAGAAACTATTAAATACCTGCTACAGTTTAAGTCTAGCTACCATAATCCATTGCAGAAAGGGGAATCTTCCAAATGCTGTAGAAAAAATGTCCCTTCTCCCCAGGGGCTGCTGGTGGTGAAGTAGGTTAAGTGCTGGGCCTGAAGTCAGGAAGATCTGAATTCACACTTATTAGTCCTGTGATTCTGAGCAAATCATTTAACTTGTTTACCTCAGTTTCCTCAAATATAAAAGAGGGATAATAACAGCATCTACTTCATAGGGTTGTAGTGAAGCTCAAATGAAATAGTACTTGAAAAAGTACTTAGTACAATGCACAGAGTAGGCACTATAAAAATGCTCATTCTCTTTTTTTTCTGCCCACAATGGGTAACTAATCTTTCCATGAGTTAGTAATACGGGGACAACCCATCTTCTAATGTTATTGTGAAGGATAACTAAATGAGCAGAATTATGTACCTAACATACCTGAATGTTCAATTGATAAATTTTGCTCATGGCAAATCCAGTCTAGAACCCAGGCTTCTTAACTCCCAGTCTAACATTGTTTTTCCCAGCATATAGTCCTCTCAGGAACAACTTCTGCTCAAGTTTTAGAGTTGTTGCTGCTTTTCTGGTTTTAAGTGGATTTCAAAATTCAAGAAAACAGTGATAATTTAGCATATGAATTAGTAAAAAGCTTCATGGCTTTCAACTGCCTTAAGAAGCTAAGAAAAAGTAAAGTAAATAAACCTTTCATTCCACTCACCCAATGGGGGTACTGAATTGCAGGCCTGCGGTTATTCCCAGTCCTGATCTAGCACTTTTAATATGGTTATTATGCTTTCCCACCAATACCTTCAAAAACCACTGACTTTTAACTTCCCAGAGCTCTGATCAAGTATGCTGCCAAATTAAAAGAAAAAATAAAATTCTCAGGGCCTGATTAGTTTATGAGATTTGCCTCAGAGTTGAAACACAAAGAGTTTTCTCACACTTAGAAAGCAGTCTCATGAGCTCACAAGCTGATTTATCTCTTTCCAGTGTATTTGCAAGCCAGAGGTACAATCAAATTGTATGTTAGCCACTAAAAGACTAATTTTGGATGCTTCTTACTTAAATAGCCAAATAGTCATCCAAGTTACAAATTTAAATCAGAATTCTATGTACAAACAGCCAAGTTGTGATGCCAAAGCATTGCTTGTATAAATAACATTAATGTAAATTTGATATTCTCTCCAGAAAAAAGGAATTACAATCTGACATCACAAATGCTGAGCATTTATGGCTGTGCACACCACACTCCATAATATTCAGAGATGAGAGCTATGGAAATGCAAATCTAAAGTCGTAATTCATGCTCACACAGCACCTCTTAAGCAAAGAGGCTCAAAGTACTTTACAAACAGCGTTGCCCAATTTTATTGAAAACTAACACACAGAGTAGTTGAAGGTTCCCAAGCTCTCAGAACTGATGACTAACAAGTAATAGTCCTAACATTCCTGATCCATGAGCCATGTCTACAGGAAAAATCTGAAGTATCGTTTTGCCTAAACTTTCTTTTCACAGCTCTCAATTTCTTCTCCAACTGGAGAAAAGAAAATGGAGGCAAAAAGCCAAAATGTGAAGAGGTTGAGGTCAATATCTTAATAATAAAACTGAACCTGACCTAATCCATTAGCAAATATATTTCCATCAGCAACCACATTAGCTCTACAGCTTTAATATTCATATTGTGAAAATACAGAAATGATTTTCTGGAGTGGGAGTGGAGAGAGAAAAGAGAGAGTAGTGGAAATTATTTTTATTGGTCTTAACAAATATTTATTAAGCACTTATAATGTGCCATGCACTGTTAGGTCCTGAGGAGATAAACAAGAAAATGAAATATTTCCTGTCTTCCAAGGGCTTTTATTTGCTTGGGGGGAAAGGAGAAGGAAAGGGAAGAAATACAAAGTATATGACTAAAATGAAAAAAAAAATAATTGAGAACCCATGTCTGAATTTTTCTCTGAAAAGAACTTGAGTTAGTTGGAGGCAATCAGGAGAGGCCCTGAGGTAATTATGATGAGTCTTCAAAGTATTTAAGTGTTCAGTGAAAGAAATGGGGGATAACCAATGCAAATACAAGGAGATAGGAGATGTAGAATCTAGCTTGAAAAATAAAGTCAAGGAGAGATTAGCTGGACCATAGAGGGGAAAAAAGGGAGTAATATATAATGGTGTTAGTTCGGGGCCAAGTTTTTCAGGACTTTAAAAGACAAGCAGAGAATTTCTATTTTATCCCATGGTAACCACCAGAATTTATTGAGTAAGGGACTGGCATGGTAATATTTGCACCTAAGGAAGATGCTTTGGCAGCTGTGAACAGAATGAACTTAAATGTGGAGAGAATTGACTCAGGGAGATAAATTTTTTAAAATCATTGCAATAGTACAGGTAAAGGGTATTGAGTGCTTAAAGTAATGGCTGCTTGCATAAATAGGAGTTGGACATGAGAAATGTTGTAAAGTTAAATCCAACATTTTATCCATACAACTCAGGCAGATAGAGATTAAGTGACTTGCTTAGGTGACTGAGGCTAAATTCAGCTCTTCTTGACTCCAAAACCTCATTCAGCTATGATGGTCTTCAGATAGTAGATATACAATCTATTGGACAGCAATCCCTGAAGTACTTTCAGCTCATCAGAAACTGCCAGAACCAACTCTTTCTTTCTCATAACTTTGGAGAATCCATTATCACTGCCACACCACTATGTGACATAGAGGAGTATTTTAATTAGTGGAGGTTGACCTAAAAACTCATTTCCCCTGCTCTGTTCCATTTCTTACATTCTTTTTTTTATCCTATTCCTTATACCTAGAATGGCCTCTACTTTATGGACCTCTGCCAAATGCAATTCTACCTATTCATTAAAGCCAAGCCTCCTCCAGGAAGCCTTCTCTGATCTCCTCATTAAGTAACAAGGTATCCTCCCTTAGACCTCCCACAGCTCTTGCTTTTTATCTTCTATATTTTAGTAGCTTATCATATTATTATTTTACATGCATGTGCCATATCTCTATACCAGATGGTGAACACAATGAAAATAGGGGAACTTGTATTGTTCAATCTGTCTCCCCCACCAGTCAGATCCCAAATTGCACTAGCTAGGGGACTAATCCCAATGAGGTCAAACCCAACTGTACATTTTTTCCAGCCGGTCCATATGGATGTGTTATTTTTAATGTAGAGCTTTGCGCATAATGTCTGCTTAATAATTTTGTCAGAATTAAAGTTCTAGAGGCTTCTCCCCAAACTCCTACATTGTATTGAGACTCATTCAGGACCTGGCAATCAGAGATGGATACACCCATTAGTCCAGGTAGTCTTTCACTGAAAGATGCGGCTGAGGCAAATCATCAGTTATATGTTACAGAGCTCCCATTACTGAACACTCCCATAGCACTTTCCTGTGCTGACAAGCTTTTCAGCTAAATTTGAACACCTAATTTTTCATGACACACACACATACACACACAGAGACACATACACACACACAATTTACCAAATCCTACTAGATTTACTTTATGAATAAGACCTACTGCCTACCACCATCTAGAGGCCATACAGTATAGAGGAAAGCCCTGAATTTGGAGAGAATACCTGTCTGCGTTCAGCTTTGCTATTTACTAACTGTTGAGTTCATCTCTGGAGAGTTTACTTTTCTCATTTGTAAAATGAGGAAAACATAATTTCTTAGGTCCCTTCCAACTCTCAGTCTTGAAATCCTACTTCCCCAGAATGCAAGCTGGAAGAGATCATTTGGTGTAATCAATATCTGAACAAGGATCTTCACTATAACCTATGAGATAAATGGTTATCTAAAGAAATATAGTGCAAATAAACCCCTTATCTCTCAAGGAACTATGTCCATTTTTGTTAACTCTAATTGCTTACCTTTTTTCATTTATTCAATAATCCTTTGTGTGTGAATTTATAAGTAAACATGCTTGAAAAGTCATTCACTTTTGCTTCTTAGTGTCTTTGTCTATAAAATGGGAGACATTGATTCAGTGATCTTATTTCTGATTCTTACTGCCTTGTTGCCTTGGGTAATTTCCTTATCTGTAAAAGGAGTTGTACTAGACTGTGAAAAACTCAAAAATCCAAACAGAGAGTGTGAGCAAAAGTGAGCAACTAGATGTTCTTGAGCAAGGGAGTTATATGCTATTCCAAGTGAAATATGTTTGAAAGAGAAATTATTAATTATGAATGCTCAATTTTGTTCAGATAAGCTTAGTAGGAAACGGAAATGTCACTTGTGTCTGAATCTGAAATGTATTTTGTTTCATAGTAACAGAGGCATGACTTCCCTCTCCTATCTCTTGATATTTCTTTTCAAAATAGAATTTCACACTTAGGGGAACTTCCATCTTTGAAAATTCTTGCCTTCTCCAAGAATGTACAGATAAAGCCCAGTTATGTGAGAAACTCCATCCTTTCCCTCCAATGTGACTCAACTTCTCTATGACCTGAGTAAAATTCATCCACCTTTTCACTGTGAACTTCTCTGAATTTTCCATCTGTGGTGTTGGTTTAATCATGTGCTCACTCTTCCACTAGGAACAGAATTGAGACCATATATTCATTTCACAGTCTGCCAGATAGCAGATGGTAGTGTTAAGTCACCAGTAGGTCAGCCTTGCCTTGAACTAGACACCAAAAAAAGTAATAGCATCTGGGTTTAATAACCAATCTCCCAAAGTGTCTTCTTTAACACCTAATTCCCATGCCATCCTTAGTTTTTTTCCCCACCCTTGCTCTCAAACATACTTTAAAAAAAAGTCATTGTAATTTTGTATACTCTTGGCTATTCTTAAAATGATTAAGCCATAAAAATAAGGCAATGGGATTTTCTTCCAATTTTCAATGACTTTTCAGTTTTTTTCATCCTCAAATAATCTTTCAATAAGAATCAAAAACTTTAAAAATCCAAACTTTTCAAATTTTCTGCACATAAAATTTAAAGAGTAAAAGAACACACACACATACACAAAAAAAGAACACATAAACATACAAAGAGACATGATGGATACAATACAGATTGCTTATTTTTCATGGTTCTTTTCCAATGAAAACCAGAAACAAATTTCTAAAGAGAAAGTTTTTTTTTAATTACTTAGCACAGGAACTATTTGTTTTTAATGAAAAACATTTTTCAATTAGATAATTTACTGAACATTAAACTACAAAGCCAAATCAATATTCTTTACAAATATTTATATTTGAAAAATAGATTTCTGCCTATAAAATGTCCCTAACAGCTTATTTGTTCCTTCCTCTCTGTAATTTTCTCTTTCTTTTTAGTAACTTGTAGGCTGTGTATATATCCTCTTGGTTTTGCCTCACATCGTTTCATTTGTTTCCCTAATTTCTTTGTAGTCCTCATATTTGTCATTTTAAATTGTATTATGGTATTCTATTATTCAATACACCATGGTTTATTCAGCCATTCTACAACTGCTAAAATTTTAAGTTGTTTCCAGTTTTTCTTCATTAAAAATTACAAATAATGAGTAAGAACTTTTTGAGGCAAAGATAATAAAATATACAAGTAAATATCAAAAGTAGTTACTGACTCCAAGGTCATTATTTGTACATTTGCTCTTTTTATTTTCAATCCCACTAACTCATGGTAAAAACTCAATGACCCTGAATATAGTTGAAACCTTTTTAAAAATCTGACCTGAAAAACAAAATTATCCTTTAAAATCCAAGATAGAATTGCATAGCCAGGAAGTGAAGGAGCCCAATAGGCTAAGCAATAATGACAGAGAAAGAAGCGAAAGTTCCTCATCAGACACGTAGGCTGTTGTAGCATCAGGAAAGAAGACAAAGAGTCTGAAGTTGTGGAAGTCCAAGTGCCAGTTTCATTGCTTACCATTTTGTCCAAATTACTCATAGTTTCTGATCTTCTATTTCAGTATCTAATAAAGGACACAATAATATTTGTGATGCTTAACTCATAGTACTATTGTGCGGAACAAGCAAACTAGTGAATATATATTACTTTATAACTACAGAGTACTTATAAATGTCAGTGTCTTACTATCTTTAAAACTCTGTATTTGGAATCCAAGGACCTGTACTTAAATAGAAACTCTGCTACCTAATTTTAGTAACCTTAGACAAGTCATTGGGAAGTTGTATAATCTAGTGAATAAAACACTGGCTCTAAATTCAGAAAACCTAGATTTTAATTGCCCTTCCAATTCTTGCTGCCTTTGCACAAATTAATTTCTCTTGTCCTCAGTTTCCTCATAATTAAAATGAGTATGTCTCTTTTGCCTCTAAATATCTTAATACTATGCCAGCCCTGAATATTGGCCCAATAGTCCTTCTATACAAAACTGCACTAACCAAATACAGCTTTGTGTTTTCCCATTCAACTTATATATCTTTAGACACTTCCCAGGAATCAGGAGAAAAAAAAAGGCAACTCTTTGTACTGAAAATGTACTCATATATACCCTTCCCTGTTCATCTTGTGCAGAGACAAGATTTCTTCCTTCTCTGCTTAAATCATCCATTCTATGCAAGGATGATCAATGGTGTGCATCTCACCACAGTCATGTTCCTATTAGAGGAGACCCTGCTCCAATAAATTATTAGTATGTGCAGAATACATTAAAATGAATTATAGTAGCAATCAGATTCCCAGTGGCTTGGCAAGCCCCTTCCATCTTGGGTGACAGCCTAGTTCCCTTGAGCTTGGCAGAAGGTAATACCAAAAACTTAGCCTACTAACTTTGTGGGAACTGAAGCAACAACATTGCCATTCCCTCAAGAGTAAGACATCAAACTATTCAGGGAAACTTCCTTAAGTTCTAGCTACAACAGTTTAACATCCAAAGCATCAGAGATCATTATGCCTTAGATAACACAGTTGTAGTGTCTATCTACCCATGGTACAATGTTTTATTACAGGCCATTGAAAATAATTAGTTGGTGACCCAGAAAACTGATATATAAAATCATTTTAATCACCAATATGGCTTTCAATTATACAGTGTAAACTTATTAACCTTTTTACTGCTGAGATTTGATTTATGGAATTTAGCTACATTAACATTATGGGAGAAGATAAAAAGTGTATTATATTATGTGTTGGGATTAACAACAGATAGCCATTTTTCTGCCCATTGTGAAGACTTATAAGGCGGTGACAGACTTCTAGCAATTCCCAGAGGATACATTTGTTTCTTGCATTCATTCAGAAAAGATTGTGAGTACTTCCATTTCATATAGCACTTCCCAAATATACCTTGACAGAGCCCAAAGGCATCATGACATAATATTCTGGAGTCAGATGCTGAGCTCTGACACATGTGAAGTATCTTAACCAATTCACTTTATTTTTATGAAGTTTCCTCCTCCACAAAATGAAACTGGATGACTAGATAAATCCCTAAATTTTCTTCTAACTCTAAATCTGTGGTCCTCTGAAGACATGACATTTAACAAAATGCTATTAAAGCCATGGAATCTCTGAGGAGTGGAATAATATGTCAATAGTATGATGATTTGTATGGAATTAGCCAGTATACCACCTCAGAAGGTAGTTGTGAATATTCATTGAGATCCTATGTGTAAAGTATGTTTTGTAAATCCTTGGGTGTTATGTAAATTTCAATGGTCCCATGGATCTATGATTACATTGGTGTGGATATATGGCCCAAATCACAGCCCATCCATGTGTTGATCTCCAGGGTATCTCTTATCAATGTTCTTTCACAAATTCTCTATCAGGGCACAACAAACATAATGGGTTCTGGATTTCTTTAAATTACATGTACAGAATTGTTGCACACAGGCTGCCCAAAAGTTCTCCTTTGCTGTCACTCCCTGAGCAGTCTCAATCCTTTTATAATAATGTTCCTCCAATTATATCCTTTTTGTGTTTCTCCTGCATAATTCCTCATTTATAATATGTTATGCAGTCTACTCCCACCATGCACCTCTCCAATGACCATTAGGTGACCCACAACTTTAATTTTCTAGAGACAGTGGTTTTCTATGATTAAAAACTATGTCGTATCACCTTGAGAATATTAATTTTAGAAGATGGGCCTTCATTTCAGAAATAACTTTAAGGTCATTAAAAGAACTGAGCAATTTTCCACATAGCATCCAACCCATTATTGCCCTCCAATTCAATTGTGGTATGCCTATCTAAAATCTATCTGCTGATAAGCAAGTTCTATGGATTATTCATCCAATTGCTTTTCAGAACAGGTCATTAGGCATCCTTTATCCACATGGTTTTTGTTGTGTGGTCCTATCTTTTTTAAGTATGCAATATTCTGGGGTTTAATGACAACATCACAATTTCATCTAAAAGACATCTCTCCTTCTGGACACTGCAAGGGACCTCCTCCACTACAGTGACAAATAATTTTGTTGCTCTTATATCTTTATGCCTTACTATATTAATAACTATTGAATTAAGTTATGTCTTGTGATTTTCAAGGAATCTTTTGTAGCTGGTTAGGAAGTACTTTGTTGGAAAAAAATCCTTTAAAATAGAATTTTGCTGCATCAAATTCAATGCTTTTTAAAAAATCACTAACAGTCAATAAACCTAGTGGGATTTTGTACTGTCTAAAGACTTCAGCAAATTTTATAACTATAAAGATATGATCTATTAGAAAGTTGTTGTTGAGTGATCTCAGTGACATCCAACTCTGTAATGCATTTGTGGTTTTCTTGGCAAAGATACTGAAGTGTTTTGCCATTTTCTTCATCAGCCCATTTTACAAATGAGGAAACTGAAGCAAAGATGGTTAAGTGTCTTGTCCAGGGCCATACAACTAGTAAATGACAAGGCTCAAATGTGAACTCAGGTCATTCTGATTCCACACCCAATTCTGCACAACCTCAGTGAGGCACTTAACTCTGTTTGCCTCAGTGTCTTCATTTGTAAAATGAAATGGAGAGAGAAATGGAAAAACCACTCTAGAATCTTTATGTAGAAAATCCCAAATAGGGTCACAAAGATGAAAATAACTGAACAATAATAATCTTACTGAATGAGAAGTTTCAGCACATAGTGATCTTCTTTGCAATATATGGAAGCTTCCCAAAAATGATCTTCAGAATGAATTTTGCACATAAGTGGAACTGCTTTAAAGGCCCTGAATTTAAAAATACTAATATCTAAAGAATAGTATAGCACAAGGGTAATAGGATCACAGATATAAAGCTTTAAAAAAAAACTTTTGAGTTAAGCCTTCTGATTTTATAGATGAGGAAACAGGCCAAGAAAAGCTAAATTATTTAGCCGAGGAAATAAGGTCATAAATAAGTATCTGAATTCAAGTTTTCTGATTCCAAATCCAGTGTCTTTTCCACAATTGTGCCATTTATCTCTGGTACTTGATACACACATCAACTAACTTAAATATATATATATATATATATATATATATATATATATATATATATATATATATATATATATATATATATATATATATATATATATATATATATATATATATATATATATATATATATATATATATATATATATATATATATATATATATATATATATATATATCAGATGATGCTGAGGATGATTATCCCTATTCATTTACTCTTTAACTACTCTTGTGAATGGTTGAGATAGAGGCTTGAATCAAATTGTGGCCTGATGAAATTCAAGGAGACTGAGGAACTTGGAGGAAAAGATGTTCAGAAGTAGCAGAGAATGGGTTAGAATACAGAAGATAGTAAGTCAAGTACTAAACTTACTGGGAGAAAATGAAGTGAAGGTACATAGAAGATATCAACAAGACTCTAGGAAGTATATAATGAACTTTATTATAATTTAATAATCTTCTCTAAAATCTAGCCTTCTTCTATTCCCCAACATATTCTGATTTCATTATCTCAGTGCTATTATTTCTTTCTTTAGCATAAGCACAAAATCACCAACTCCCTTGCCACCATTTTCAGTGATCTTAGATACTGTTTTGAATTGTAGTTGATTGGGTAGCAGCAAGAATGAGTGAGTGACTACGCAAGACTCTTTTCCCAGAGATCATTACACTTATAAAAGAGACTTTTCTAAACTGGTCAGTTTATGTTGAGGTCTGCTTTGAGAAATGAAAGTAATCTCAATAAATCCTAGAAGGCTTTTCTCCACAGAGTCTAGAATTCTTACTCAGACATTGCTTCTATTCATCCCTGAACCTATTCATGAAGCACTTTCAATTTCATAGTGCTGCCAGAGTGTTCTCATTCTCCTAGCAGAGACCTAAAGAACCCAGGGGGAAAATTTATACTTCATTGAGACATTTGAGTAGGATTTCACAGTTTCATCCCAGTGATGGACCATACAGCCTACCTAGGGACCAACCTTGCTAAATTCAGAAAGATTTAGCACCAGGTTGGCTACAGGGTGATTGAGTTTTGTTTTGTTGAGGTTTTTTTGGTTTTTTGGTTTTTGGGGTTTTTTTGTTTTTTGTTTTTTTGGGGGCAACAATAACAAGCAAAGTCACAGTGACTTGTCACACAGAGTGTGATCACAGTCAATAGATGTAGTACCCTCATTAACAAAATTAGAGATCCATGGAGGATTGAAGTAAATATTCTTTCTAATAAGCCCATCATAGTTTCTTATTATTCATTGACTTAGATGTAATTTTCTGTTCCTATGTCTCAGTGCTTTAGTGATGAGCACAATTTCAATCACATCAAAAATAATGAAAAAGAAAAAAACAGCACTAGATCAAAGAATACTCTGATCAGCTTTAAACTTCAAGGAGAAAGAATGGACGCTTCTCTTCAAGAGCCCATTTTTTAATGAAATGCATAAGAGAAGGCTGTAAAGAGTCACCAGTTCCATTGTATGCTCTATCATGATGAAAAGAGGTCACTTCTCTGTCAATTTCAATTCTGCTGATCATAATATAATATATTAAATAACCATCTTCCTACATAATATTTGATTACTTATCCATATTACCTCATCAAGCAAATAATCCATTGAAACCTGTTCATGCTTATAGTTCATATTTATAGTTTTATGGCTTATAGATAACTATAAAACAACAAAAAAGCAAAGTAATATATATGATAGGTGCTTAGTAAGGACATTAGTTTGAGGACAAAAATCATTAAGAATTATAGAGATAGATCTAGAAACCCACATACCTAAGTTTAAGCCCAATGCCCCAACTGTAATATTGAAAAAAATCATATTCTCTGGTTCTCAGTATCTTTATCTCTCAAAAGAATAAATGAGACTAGAGAATTGTAGGATCTCAGTTATAGAGGTAGAAAGAAATTTAGAAGTCATTAGATTCATCTGTCTTATTATACAATTGAGGAAACTGAAGCCCAGGCAAGCTAAATGATTTGCCTAAAGTACCTTAGAGGTATAAATTTCAGAGGTACTCAGGACTTCTGACTAAAGAACCAGAAATAATGCTCTTTTCTACTGTACCACATTCTATAACCCATCTATAAACTAAGGCTATTTACTGGCATTTACTAGAAACCCCCTTTCTAGCAATCCAAATATTATTTATATTTTCCACCTATTCTATTCCCTAGAACTACAGTGAGATTTTAGGCAACTCTTGAGGAATTAACATTAGGTTTACATATTTATAGTGCTTTACAAAAACTTTTACAATTGACAAAATACAAGCATTATTTACTTCATTTTTTCAAATAAAGAATTTACTATGAGGAGAAAAAGATATTAAGTTGATGCAAACTGACTTTATTAGTGATCCTCCTGACTAATCTCTTGTCCCTACATCCTCCCCTGTTTCCTAAGTTATCCCAAGTACACCACTAGGACTCAGGATAGCAGCCCAAGGCCATATAAAAACAGGTGTCTTAAGTGAGATAATTAGTATACAAAGTGCCTTCACCCATGTTATCCACTTTACTCTATGCTGCTTTTAACTTTATCCCCAAGAAGTATTTACATTTAGCTGCCTCTACTTTTTCACCAACATCTCTGTAGTTAGTTTCCTGACATCTCCATCCTGAGCCTTTTCTCCTTTCTTTTCCTCCTTCTACTGAGAGGGTACTTTCCACTGTACCAGTTTCCCAATGCTATCAAATAATGATAATTAGATGTTATTGAACTTTTATGGTCATCTAATTTGCTCCCTACCTGAATTCAAAAGTTCAGTCCTTATTCTTTGTTGTAGATTCTGAATTGTTGACTACACATACCATTTTTTCTAGGGCTCATATTCCCTTTCCATTCCCTAAATGAATATATTTCTCCCAGATCCATCTTTGACCTCATTTCTCTTCTCTTTCTGCATTCTTTCCCTTGGACACTACAGTTACTCCCATGGCTTCAATTATCATCTTGATGCAGTTGACTTTTAAATCTATACATTTAGCTGAATCTCTCTCCAAAACTCCAGAGGGGAATTTTCAACTGCCTACTAAACAATTTCATTTGTATGTCCTGTGGGGATCTCAAATTTAACATATCTAACCAAACTCACCAAACTCTCCTCTGACCTTCATTATTTCTATTAATCACAGTATGGCTTTCTCAGTCTCATAAACTTTAAGTTTCAGATCCATCTTTTTTAACATACAATTTTATTGTATTTTTTCAATGAAAATAAATTTACTTTCTTTCCCTTCAGTTTTTCCCACTGGAAAAAAAAAAGAAAATAAAACCCTTGTAACAAACATTTATAATTTTTCCCTTAAGTTGTCAATTCTTACCAATTTTTTTCTCCTAGTTTTGGAGGGACTCATTCATCCTTTTCCATTCCTTTACCATCATCTTGTTCAAGACCTTATTAGCTCATATCTGAAGAATTGCAAAAGTTTCCTCTACTTCAAATGTCCTATACTTTCCTAGGCGACGTTTCTACTGGATCATTCAGAATCTTAATTCTGAATATTAAATATTTTCAAAACCTGATAATTTCTGATGCCCCACATTCAGGCGCCATTTGTAACATGCCCTCCTGGCAGTTACTATTACCAGTCTATCCTAGGCCCAACAGAGTACCTTTGACCACTGACCTTTACAGTGTCAACTCTACCCGGCTTGCCTCCTCTGAGGCCTTCAAAGGTCTCTGGCCACAATTTCTTGAATCTATAGTTTAATAACTGGTAGCACACTCAAGAACAGCCACATGTAATCTTAAAAGCCTTTATTATACCTACTCACATAAAGCCCTGACTTGTTGCCCTGACTTGTCAGCTCCCTAGTGAACACCTGGTCTGAAAACCCACGTGTTCACTACCAAACTCCTTACTTCTCGGCTATCCATCAGCTTGGCTCAGCTGCCCCAGGTTAGGGGGCCAGGTTAAAGAGAGCGATTGCTGTCTGCAGTGGGCTTATAAAGGGCCTGTGATGTCGCACACACAGCCAACCAGCGAGAGAGCCATCCCCCATTACGAAGCTATCTCAATATGGCCAGGATCCCACCCACAGGGCAGTCCTATATCCACAGAGATTACTTCTGGGCCACTCAATCTCCTGTTGTGCTGTGGCGCCGCCCATTTAAAGAACCCTTACACTAACCATCCTATATATAATATAAATACATATGTGTATTTAAGATTAATGTTTCTTTTTAAATAATCTCATTTGTACCTATCTACAGCTTCTTGAAAAGCTTACATGTTTCCCTGTTGCCTCTAAGATAAAGACCAAACATTCAGTATGACTATTCTCTGTATTTCACCAACCTTATTTCTACTCTTGGTATAAGAAAAAGCCAGGAATTTGAATATTCTTACAAGACATCCTAGCTGAGTGATCTTGAACAAGTTGCTTAAACCCTTTTCCTCATCCAAAAAATAAGGCTAATAAGACATGTATTACCTCAGTAGGTTATGATTATTATCAAAAAAGATTGTGAATGAAAGCTGTTGTATAGTCACAAAGTTCTACATGAGTGTGAGCTATTTTTTAAGAGTTGTCCCCATTTCTTTAAAAGCAAATTTCAAATCATTTGGTTTCTAAGGTTTTCTCTAGTCAAACTTTATTAAGTATCTACTATGTGCAGTACTGTTAGGTACAACTCAAATAAGGAAAAAGGACACAGAATCACGGAAGGATAGAGCTCAAAAGGTTGACATATATTTAGTTAGTCTTCATTTTAACAAGGGAGGAAACATATCCAGAGACATCAAGCGATTTGTCTTAAGTCATATGACCTAAGTCCTCTAATTTCAAATGCACTTCATCTTCCACCCTACTTCATTTTCTTCACATTTGATTTCAAACTTAATATTTTCACCTTACCTGATAGGAAGTTAACCTGAATGATTTCAGGATCAAACCTGAAACAGTGTTATTAACACATTCTCTCATTCACTTAGCTGAAGGTGCTAAGCCATGGCCATAAAAATGCTTAGAATGGGATCCAGTACAGTGTCTGAGATTTGCCTGGCTTTCTATTTTATAATTACACATTCTCTCCCATTTTTCGGTAAAGTGTCTCCTCTGACACCCACTTGCCACTATTATCTCAAGAAGCTTTTCCTGCCTATAAAGAAGGGATAAGAAGGCCCTGAAACTCTCCAAACCAAAAATCCCAAGTGCCCACCTTTCCCTTTTCCCAGCTGTTTCTCCATAGTGCCATACATGCTGCCCCTTTACATATCTCCTAGCTATCAATAATGACACTAGAATGGCTAACTCACATGACTTCAAAGTGTATTCTATAAAACGAGAGGAATAAAAATCAATGATACCACATAATCTAGTCAGTATCTTACTCTACTCACAAATCTTCATTTGTTCAGCTGAGAAAATTATGGACTGTCTAGAAATAATACAGTAAAGACGGTCAATGACAATTACAATATAAAGACTCTAATATAGACTGTGATATGAATCTGGAATGTTCTATTCTACTGAAGCCCATTTATTAAAAATTCTGGTAACACTTTGCAATAAGAGGACATCATTTAGGGCTCAATTACAATGAAATTCCTCTGGAAATATATATTAAGTGCAGAATTTCTGCATTAATACCAGGAGAATTTCTTGAGATTGATGTTATTACAATGAATACCATATGAATACCAAGTATCTAACTGATGTCTTCAGTGTTCTTGGACTGAGCCAATTTTTACCTCCCCCATTCCCATCATCTCCATTTCAGAAGAGCTTTTATGAAGACATGAATTATACACATACTGTCAATTTAGTTACTTGTGGTCTAGGTTAGAGAAAGGCTCTTCTATTGATAAATTAATTGAGATACATTGTATAACAATATTAAAATCACAGACCCCCAAAAAGCAATTCATTTTCAAAGAGCAATATAGATTATATGTAAAAGGGGAAATCTGTAAAAAAAAATGGGGGGATAATTTTCAAATGAAGCACTAAAAAGCATTTTTAATAGTATTGACTTTTGATGGTCTTACCAGAGCAAGCAGGTTTCAGTGCCTCTACTAAAGAATTAGGACCTGTCTAATCCAAGTTTAGATACAGCCTACCAGTGTCTGTGACTTAGGTTAGATAAAGGCAGGTTTCTATTAATCTATCTCTGCACAAATCACCAGATCTTGAAATGAGTGATTCACTGGGTCATTTTTTAAAGGAACCAAGAAAAGAAAATTTTACTATGTGAAGAAATGGAAAACAGAAGATAATATTTCAAATCCAAACTTCATGGGCATTCCAAAAAAAAATCAAAACAATGAGTCTTCCTTAGGACAGAGTTTTCTGTCCTGGAGTAATGAAGTCAGATATGAGATTCACTATAGCAATAGGTTCAAAACAGATGTAAAATAAATGCAATCTCAAAGGATCTCTTCTAACAAAGCTTACCCAAAAGCATCATAAGGCTCAAGGAAACATTCAGCTATTTAACTTGTAACCAGAGTGCCTAATAATATAAAAACATTACAGTTTCATGAAATGAAATAATTCAAAACGTCAAATGAGGGAAGGAAAGGGAGAAAAAAGAAGAATGCTTGAGAGAGACTCGGAAAGAAAAATGATTAAAGCAAAGTCACATTTAATTCATCAACCTCAGATGCACAAATCTTTTTTTTTTATCTATCATTTCATCATTACCAGGTATTTACAGAGTGAAGAGAATCAACATATTAGAAATTATTATTAGGATCAGTCCCTTCCCTTAAAGAACCTACAATAAAATAAAGAAGACAGAATGAAGAAATCTGTAATAATTTTAAATACATATAAATATAGGGAGAAAATACATAGATAAGTGTCACTTTGAAAGAAGTAGATTGGATGAATCAATTTTATGGGCTTTTTAGTATAAGCTGGGGCTTTTAGAAGAAAGCATATATACATTGTGATAATATAATAAAACCTAAATATGTTCATCTTTTGCAAAAACATTTAGTGGATTCATTTGTACCTATAAGAGATGATTTAAGCCAAGGCATTTCAAACAAAAAAAATGTAGCATACTCATTCAGATTGTAAGATTACATGTTTTGAAAAAATGCTAGATAAATATGGGATCCTTTTGATGAAATGAGAGGAAAGCAATATTTTACTTTCAAAGCTTGTTTTTCGTTGAATTACCTATGTCTGTAATCCCAGAAGGCTACTCCAAATAATTAAAGGAGGCACCCAAATTCTTGTGTTCTAAATACACAGGCAGATCCAATAACTACAATTAGAGTGATAGAATTGACTGGTCCACAAATATTAATTCACACATAATTCTCATAGCTAAAAAAAGCAAAATAAAGCTATATCCCAATAGGATGAATGGAAACCAACAGTGTTAAAGAATGAAATATGTATTAGTCCCAAAAGAAGTTCATTACATGAAGGATACATTATCCCTTTCTCTTCCCATGATTCAGCACAGCCAGTAGTCATTCCTAATTGGTTTAAAGCTTAGAATGAAATATTAGGACACCAGAGCATGTGATGACACAGCTGTACTCCTCTGGGAGGTCTGAGACTAATCTGAGTAGGAAAGAGACAGGTGGAGACAGAGGAAGCAGGTGGAAATGGGTTGCAAATATACTATAACTTTAAAATTAATGGGATATTTTCCCCTACAGGTTTGCTATACTTCATCATTTATTTAATATGAAAACTACAAAAAGGAAAAATAAAGTTTTGTGCCTCTTCAGATTTCATACATAAATGTAAATATTTTGTCCCATAACTGTAATCATTACCAATGAAAAACCAAAATCTGGATTGAGTATTATGTTGTGGCATAGGAACTGAAAGGTAGTAAATTCAAAGAAAATATTAACAATTAGTTCCTGGAGAAGATCCATTTTCTGTCAAGCTTTATAATAAATATGAGAGGACATATGGATCTCTTTTTACTGAGATCATATATAACTGAATCAGAAAGCAGGTTCCCTTTAGAAAAATAAAAATGAAACACACCTAATATTTAGATCTTATTATATTTTACAGAATTGATCACCAGTGAGGAGCAGTGCAGCTGAAACCACAAAAGCTCAACACAGGTTATGTTTCAGCATACATGGAATCAGCAATAATAACATAGTTTGGGTAACATTTTGATGTTTGCAAAAATGCTTTAAGTGTCCACTAGTTAAAGGGCTAGAGTATTAGGACCAGTGCCTCTAGTGTGAGAGCTTGCTGACTTCTTTTCAGGACTCTTCATCCATCTTTGGTGTCCACCTCTCATCAGCTCTCACTTGTGGCTCTATGAAGCTGTAGCATGCACAATAACTATTCTCTGGTAAAAAAAAAAATCATCTTGGCAGATGGGCTAAAGTAGGCTGAGGATAATGGCAAGCCTCAAACCCAGCTATGAGTTAAGGGATGTGTACCCTAAGCAAATAATGATTTCTCCTGGCAGAATGGGTAAATGGGAAATTTTGTTCCAAACACCACAAACGTGGATAAAGCAGGTACCATGGTATGCTTAGAACTTGTCCAGACATCAAAAATGCCAAGGTTATCCACTACATCACAGGCTATCATCAGGCTTCACGACTTGTGCCTTATACTGGGCAATTCATGATATCTTGATATCACCCTGTGATTTTTTTAGTTCTAAATTAAGAATAAATAATAAGCCTAGGGGCTTAAAATGTCATCTCTGATCCAAAGACAGTTTACTTGAATCATTTATTATAGTTATTATTTTACAGAGTGCTTAATTTTTGCCTTCCAAATATCATCTCATTTTATTTCCATGACTGTCCTGGGAGGCAAATATTATTATTTTTCCCACTTTGCAGGGGTACATGGAGGTTCATTGACTTTCAAGGCTACAAATTACATTTTAGGTGAGTAAGGTCCAATGAACTCATGCTTTCCTGACTCCATGTCCATTGTTCTACTCATTGCACAACTTAGCTGCCTACATATAGAATTCTCTGGGCTCTCCATAAAAAGGCACCTGATAGACATTTTTGTGTCTTCAGTACTAATAAAGTCATTATTCCAAAAAGAAAGACAGAGACTCATTGAATGTCCAAGTTGAGAAGGATCTTAGAGATCATCTAGAATATCTTACAATCAGTGTGGTTCTGGAACCAGTGAGCATTTATACTCATCAAACAAAAAATTCTACAAATTATTTCTTGACTTTTTTTTATTATCTAGAATAGATGTGTCAAATTCATAGTCAAAAGGCTGGAAGCTGCTGTGAGATGCCTGAGCAACCAAACCAGATTAAAACATATGAAATGTTTACAAAATAAATAAAAATAGAATATAGCATAAATAATGATAATTTGTGGATTTAAAGCCAATATGGGAGCTTTGACACTACTATTCTAGAGATTCTAGATTTAATACAGATTAAAAATACATCCTGCATAGTTTCCCTCTCTCCCCCACCCTCTCTCCAGAGTCAGTTATTAAATACATACCAGCTATTTACAACCTAGTGAAAAACATTTTTCTTGAAAGATTACCTAGGGGAAATTAGATGGTGCAGTGGAGAGAGCACCAGACCTGAAATCAAGAGGACCTGACTTCAAATCTGGCTTCAGACACTTAACACTTCCTAGCTGTGTGACCCTGAGCAAGTCACTTAACTCCAATTGGAAAGAAAGAAAAGAAAGAAAGAAAGAAAGAAAGAAAGAAAGAAAGAAAGAAAGAAAGAAAGAAAGAAAGAAAGAAAGAAAGAAAGAAAGAAAGAAAGAAAGAAAGAAAGAAAGAAAGAAAGGAAGGAAGGAAGGAAGGAAGGAAGGAAGGAAGGAAGGAAGGAAGGAAGGAAGGAAGGAAGGAAGGAAGGAAGGAAGGAAGGAAGGAAGGAAGGAAGGAAGGAAGGAAGGAAGGAAGGAAGGAAGGAAGGAAGGAAGGAAGGAAGGAAGGAAGGAAGGAAGGAAGGAAGGAAGGAAGGAAGGAAGGAAGGAAGGAAGGAAGGAAGGAAGGAAGGAAAGATTGCCTAACGCCTAGTTAAATATGTGATAAGGAGGTCATTACTTTATAAGGCAGCTTGTTTTGTTGTGTAACAACAAAAATGTTGGGAATTATTAGAAAATTGAGCTAAAATTGGCCAATTTTATTTCACTTAGTAATTCTTTCAGGGGGAGGAGGAGTGGCTAAACACACAGGAATCTTCCTAATTCCTTGTTAGGAGAAATCAAGGTACACTAGGAAAATTCTTATGGAGATTGAAAGTATAAGTATTATCCAACTAAGGGAGACTCAGGAATATGCTTGTGATTGCAGAGCTAAGTGCCATACAATTTTTGGCATATCTAGGAAAGTGATATGGCACATACTTTAAGGACCATTATTCTACTTTCTGCCCACTGATCTTAATTCTGAAAAGACATTTAAAGTATTTACTCTCCTATATGAATAACATTACTCATTTAAAAAATATTTGTCATCTATCAACCATTCTCAGATCCTCTTTTATAGGTTTTGAAACAACTGACTAGGTTGATCTTGCATAGAAGGCAAAGAAAATTGGAAATTATTCCTGATTTCCCTGACAGTTTCTGATTCTCTGGATAACCAGGTAGGTTTCATTATGTAGAAGTTGTTATTATGTAGAAGTTGTTAGTGATAATATGTATTAAGCCTTTAGTATGGAATTAATAGTTTAGTAGATGTGGCACTGGACTTGGAATCAGGAGGACTTGTGATCAAATTCTACTTCAAACAATAGCTCTATGACTGAGCAGATTATTTAGAACCTTTCTGTGCTTCAGTTTCTCCATCTAAAAATTAGGTGGTTATGCTTCATGGCCTCTGAAATCCCTGCTAGCTCTATATCTAACATTCTTTGACTATAGTGCATGAACCAGGCTAATAGTAATTCAATTCAATGAACATTTGTCAAGTGTATAAATGTAATGTAATAATGTGCTGTAAGAAATGATGAATATTGCGAATACAGAGAAATATGAATAATGTAATAAGGAATAATTTGCTTTAGTGTAAAACACTAATGAATAATGTAATAATGTGCTGTTAAGAAATGGTGAATATTATGAATACAGAGAAATATGGATAAACTTTTGTGAACTGATGCAGAATGAAATAGGCAGAGCCAAGAAAACAATATGCACAATAACTACAATGAGAATAGAATCACAAAACAACTGATATTTAATTGGCAGTATCACCAATAATAACTATTGATAAAGAGATATGAAAATAGCTTGTCCTTCCCCTCCCTCCCTCCACCCCTTGACTAAGATAGAAGGTCCACGGGAGCAGGAGTGTATGTATTTCCAGATTTTTATGATGATCAGTTCTGATCATTTTCTTCCTTTTCTTTAAAAACAAAACAAAATGTTATATATTATATCTTTCTAGGAGGAGGAGCAGGATGAAGTAATTCAGATGATGCAAAAACAAAAGATATCAATAAAAATGTGTTTTAAAGAAGGAGCAAAAAATTTGTCTGTACAGGTATACTTGTATTTTACCCTAAAGCAGATACAAAAATGACATAAGACACAGGAACTGTGCTCTAGAGAATTTTACAATTACCAGAGGAAGACAGTGATGATGGAAGACTTCAACTATCTGGGTGTCTGTTTCTGGTCTTCTTCCACTAAAATCTTAGCATCTGAGAAATTCTTCACTTGCCTTAATTGTGACAATTTCATCTCTTGGAAGGTAGAGGATATAATGAGAGAAGCTGCTACTTCAGACAGAATTCTGACTGAGAAGAAAGACCTCACTGATAAAATGGAAGCAATGGGAAAGTGAGAGAAAGTAGCCATATCATTTTAGAGTTTGTAGTAATCTAGGAATATGGGTATAATTAGACATAGCCTATATTTCATAGAAGTAGGTTTTTTAAAGTATTTGTCTTTATTTAATATTGGGTATAATTCCATGACCAAAGATTCTAAAATGAAAAATAGCTTACAAGAATAGCTAGGAGATTCTTCAAAAAAAAATTTGTAATTTAAATGAATGCAATAAACTTTTTTTTCGTAGAATTTGACCTAAAATTAAATGAAAAGGTCAACCCCAGGTGCTTTAATGGTGCTCAGGATACATGACTAGATGGTCTTGGAGTTGGAAGATATCTTGAGTTATAGCTTGAAAAAGGATACTGGAAAGGTAGATTAGAGATAAGTTGTGAAATATCATGAATTCCAGCCTAAAAAAAGTTTGTATTTTATGCAACGAGAAAAACTTTAAAATATTCTGAGCTGGAAAGTGAGTTTGTCAAAATCGAGGATTTAGGAAGATTGCTTTGACAACCATATAGTGATCTGGAAAAAAGAAAGACTAGAGGTGGAAAGATCAGTCGGCTGTTCTAACAGTTCAGTCAAACAGTAATGAGAGATTGAAATAAGAGAGTGACATTAAGAGTAGGAAGGGTGAAACAGATGGGAGAGCTATAACAGAGGCAGAATCAACAGGATTTGGCAACTAATTAGATATGACATGTGAAAGAGGGAGAAGAGTCAAAGATGACTCAGAGGTTCTAAGCCTTTGTGTCTTATAAAAATTATAGATGATTTTAACTAAAATAATTTGTCAGCTTAATTCTACTTTGAAATTGATACATATTTTCATGCTTAAACTTCTAATCTAGTCCAAAGCACCATTTTTCAGTGTGAAGTATATGATCTGTTATGAAATTCTCAATGTTTGCCTAGGCATTAGAAATATCATTATCATGAAAGTAAAGGAAAGAAAAATATTATAAAGAGAAATGCAAGTACAGATGTCAAATATTGCAGAGAGCAAAGGGGCAATGAAGACTCTAGACCAATGGACTTGGTATTTGGAAGTATTTGATGTCCTAGATTTTAACTCAGTGGTAGAGAAGAGATAGAATCCCTTCCATTCTTTCAGTTCTTACTTGTGGTACGCCAATTCATCTTCATTTTATGCCTTTCCCTTGGTAGAGTCTTCCAAGTTCTTATTGGTCTGATCTGTGACAGCTGGACTTACTGTGCCTTAATTCTAAATTACTGATGTCATTTTGTTTTTCTTTGAGAACAAAGAACAACAACTAGCCAATCAAATTCAAATCATATAATGATAGCATTCCACATAAGACTATTTTATCCAAGAGCCTTAGTCATTTAAATTCAAATGATAAAAATCAATGAATTTTTTTAATCACTCCAAGTTGGGAAATTTCTATACTACAATATTTCTAACATTCAAATTAATTCTATAATGTCATCCCTACCACCACCACCATCACTTACTCCAAATTTCTTTTTGATCATACTCAAATAATTTGTTTTCTTTCCCGGTGGAGTTCTTTTGATACTTAATGATATATATTATTTTAGTAATTTGGTCAAGAAGTATATTGCTTTTCTCTAGCTCTTTCTAATACAGCATGCCAATTTCCCCCTGTAATGTACTAATTATCCTCCTGTATATGTTGTTCTACATGGACTAAGTATTATTGAAGTGACATTTCCAGGAATTTTAACACTGATAAACAACTAAATGCTGGAACATAAGTGAAACAAAAATCATTTTCCCCCTGATTCAAAATTCTAATTGACTTACATAAAAAAAATTATTTATATCAGTGCTTCAAATATCTATAATTTTGTCAATGCATGTATTCCCTTCACAAATACATATTTCAGCCCATCCATTACATAGTCTTTAGTACATAGTTTTTAAGAGTTATCACAAAAAAATTTCACCTTACAGGCTACCTCCTAATGAGTCTCTCCAAACTGAGTGAATATGGTAATCAGGAAACCAATATATATTTTACTTCTGATCTATACTTTTCTACTTGATAAGACTTGGAGTTCGAAGAAAATAAGAGAAGGTTTTCAGATCAAGGAAGAGGAATAAGATCGGAACCTATGATTTCTTTCATATCCAAGATGAATAAATGTGGCAAAAGAACATCAAGATTAATAGTTTTAAACATCTAGACTAGGAGGGAGTTCTTAAGCTTTTTTGTGTCGTAGGCCCTTTGACCAATTAATGAAGCTTATGGTCTCCTTAGAGTAATGTTTCTGAAGGCACAAAATAATATATATGGATTACAAAGGAAACTAATTAAATTTATATTTAGTGTTTTTTCTCGCTATCTAACCTATCTATAGGTAAGTTTATATATATATATATATATATATATATATATATATATATATATATATATATATATACTTATTTATATGTAAAAATATATACACATATATTTAAATACACACATACACCAAATTCATGGATTCCAAGTTAATAATACTTGATTCTAGACAGTGATTTAACAATTGCTAATTTGGTCTTCTATTAGAGACAATTAAGATATTTGAAAAACTGCATGTTTTGCTTTGAATTCTCAGTGTCATTCAGTCCACATCTATTGAGCTCTTACAGTGTCAACACTGTACCAGGAACTGTAAAAACTAGTCATAATTATCCAACTCAGGCTCTGTTTATATGAGCTAAGTGTTCTAACCATATTTGGCTTTAAATGTTTTTCCCCTTTCTTTTCATATTGCTTGTTTACCCGATAAGCAGGAAACAAATCAGAATCACTTGGAACGAAATAACACAGCATTCCAGTGTCAAGGGAACTAATTTGAAAAATTATTTTGGTCAAACCAATATAATAAAAATGATGATACTATCTAAATTAATTTACTTATTCAAGGCCATACCAATCAAATTACCAAAGGATTACTTTAACAGAGCTAGAAAAAAATAATAACACAATTCATCTGAAGGAACAAAAGGTTAGGAATCTTGAGGGAAAACAGTGGGAAGGAAGAAGACTAGAAGTACCAGCTCTCAACTACACTACAAAGCAGTACTCATCACAATAATTTGGTACTGGTTAAAAAATATAGAGGTTGATCAGTGGAACAGATTAGGCATATGCGAATAAAGAAGCAAATGAATACTGACTGGTGTTTAACAAACCAAAATTTCTTCCTATTAGGGTAAGAATTTATTCTTTGACAAAATCTATGGAAAAGAAAGTAATCTCATAGAAACTAGGTCTAGAGTACCATTTTATATTGTGTACAAAGATAGGATAGGACTAAGACATAAAGGGTCACATCCTAAAGTAATTAGAGGAACAAGTAAGAAATTACCTGTCATCTCTATGGATAGAGGAAGAGTTTGTGATAATATATAAAATATAAAAGATTACACAAAAATAAAATAAATGATTTTGCTATCATAAAATTTAAAAGCTTTCACACAAAATCAATGCAGGAAAACTAGAAGAGAAGCAGTCAAATGGGAAAACATCTTTGCAACAAGTTTCTCTGATAAAGTTCTCATTTCTAAGATATATAGGTAATTAAATCAAATTTATAAGAATAAGCCCTTATCCTATTGACAAATAGTTAAAGGACACGAACAAGCAGTTTTCAAGGGAAGAAATCAAAGCTATAAATATCCATACGAAAAATACTTGAAATCATTAATAATTAGAGAAATATACATTAAAACAACACTAAGTTTCTACTTCACCTATCAAATTGACAAAATTAATTTTTAAGGAAAAATTACAAATATTGAAGAGTCTGTGGGAAAAGCAGTTACTTTAATGCATTGTTGCCAGCACTGTGAATTGGTCTTGCCATTGTGGAAACTATTTGGAACTTGGTCCAAAAAGCTATTAAACTGTGCATATGCTTTGACCTTTATTAGGGATGACCCTTTAACCTCAATAAGGACATCATTATTAAATCTCATTACTAAGTCAATATTCCTCAAGAAAGTTCTTTTTGTGATGGCAAACGATTGGAAATTGGATGAGGGTTGTCCATTAAATTGAAAAAAGTTATGAAATATGAATGGCTTTCTCAAGAAAGTTATGGAGATAGAAGAGACAAAGGCACATACTCATGAAAATAAAACAAAATTTAGTGTTTAAAAGTGGGAAAAAATAAAAATTCCCTATATAGGAACATTCTAGAAATAGTTTTATCAACAAAATACTAATTTCTCAATTGTGGGTTTTTGTGTATGTGTGTATGTTACCCCTTGAATGACTAGCACAGTATTAGATACATCATAGATTTGGGTTCAGATTCTACTTCTGATGCCTCCTGTCTATGTGATCTTTGGCAAATTACTCAGGTTCTCTGGTCCTCATTTTTCTGTAAAATAAGGGGGTTGGACAAGATAACCTCTAAAATCCCTTTTAACTCTAGTTCTCTCATACAATGATTGGTCCAGTTTTCATTTTTCTATAATAGATGAGGGAAACAAGACTTTGACAGGATAATTGACTCATCCATATTCATAGTATGTAATAATACATATAGCAAGTATTTATATAATACTTTCAGGTTTGTAAAGTGCATCATATACATTATCTTATTTGATGCTCAATAATCATGTGAAGTAGATACTATTATTATCCCTATTTTACAGATTTTTTTTAAATGGAGCTCAAAGAAGTTATGATTTGCCCAGGATCATAGATATAAAGTGCCAGAAGAAAAATATGTAACTATTTCTTGCTGTGACTATCTCCCATTCTACACTGGCCATCTAAGATCCTTTTCAGATCTGAATCTGATGATCTGATGGTCTCATATTCCTCCTTCCTATGTTAGTATATCTGTGCAGTCTATACTAAATTCTTGTGGTGGAATCTTCTTATATCTCTTCTTGTTGAAATCTTTCTCTTTACTCAAAACCCAAAATAATTTACTCAGTCAAGATCCTCTTCTCCAGAAGCCATTCCCAGATTTGCCTATAAAAGAAATGAGGAGAGACAGTAAAGAAACACCCTCTAAATGTCTTTTGTTCTCTGTGGGAATGATTTTTCATGAAATCTGACCCTGATGTGGAATCATGGAAGTCCCCTGGGTTCTGAAAGAATAAACCAACTGGGCAAAATCTCTGACCAGTTCTACCATGCTGAAAACTATAGGCTATGACTTTTTTCTAAGGACCAGCCTATTTTTCTAAGTACAAAGAAATGCATTACCTATAGGTTGATCAAATGATATTATATATTTTTTAACAATGTTAACCATGAAATCAGAAAAAGTTCAGAAGGGCCTTTATCCCTATTCATTTCCCTTCTGTTTATGCTCTGAATGGTAGAAGAAGGTGCTAAAATCAACTCAGCTTTTAAATTACTTACAAAAATTAATTTATTTGACAGTATATTAAATATGAGATTTGTTGATAATAAGCAGCTAGTTGACAAGCTATTAGAAGAATTAAATCATATTAACCTTGACATTTTTACTACAAACATGACAAAAAGTCAAAAGAAAGTTGTAACTACATGGAAGGAGAGCTTAGAAATTCTCTTCAGATCAATATAATCCAAATAAACTAAACTTTAAGAATCTTTATTCCAGCTCTTTCCCAGAGTAATTCTACATCTCTTTTGGGAGGTCTAAGGTCCTCTTCTGAGGAGTGAGGGGAAATTATCTAATATCATTGGATTATACTATCAACGATGCCTTCCATCAAGATTATCAATTGAGAATCTATAGAGTTAGCTTTGAATTGCTTTTAGAAAGTAGTATTTGCTAAGAGCAATTATCATAAAATAACCCTTCAAAAATCTGTGACTTATTTCCCTATCAAAACAGAGTACAGGAGAAAAATATCTCAATCTTAGAGATAACATGTGTCAGAAAGATATTCAGAATTTCTCATTGTTGAAAATTCTTTTCTCTCATTCATTAAGTAATTCCCTTTAGATTTGGTAGAATTCTTCTTGGAACTATGATGCTATGTCTAGTATGTCCTTGACTTCCAAAGTAGACACTGCTATCAGATATCAAGTGGTATCACTAGGCCACTGATAGGAAGATGGGAAGTCCAATATCCTTTGGATCTTTTGAAGATTAAAGATGGTCAGTGAGGAGAGAACCTAGGACAAGAACTTTTCCTCCCTGCTCTCACAGGATTATTCTTCATCAGGAGGTTTTACTGAAAACCATGCTTGCTCCAACTTCTTAAGTAACTTTGTTTCTAAACAGATAGATTATTTATACATAAACTCTAGAATATTACCAGGGTCCTCAACCTATCTGAACAGGATTCTTTTGCAATGTCACTTGATTCAAAGAACATGTCACACTGACTCTAAAGCCTAAGATGGATACTAATTGATTGGACATCATATCAAATATTTTAAATGGGGCAGACTGGGTTGAGTTAATCAGTCCCATCTTTAGAGTGCCAAATAAAGATTAATGGATTTAATTTTATATGCATTCAGAGGCCAGGGGAAACATGATTTCTAGGGACATCTAGTCTTATTCAAATGATCATTTCAAGAGTTTGAAAAAAGACTTATTGGGTAGCTAGGTGGCGCAGTGGATAGAGCACCAGCCTTGAATTCAGGAGGACTCAAGTTCAAATCTGGTCTCAGACACTTAACACTTCTTAGCTGCGTGACCCTGTACACTTAACCCCAGCCTCAGAAGAAAAAAAAAAAAAAAAGAAAAGAAAAGAAAAGAAAAAATACTATTATTAAATTGATTTCAGCTGATAGATCAACATCTATCTATTCCAGAAGATAAGGTAGAGGTAAAATTCTACAGAGAACTTACTGGACCTTCCCAATTAAATTGACATGTATAGTAGATGTTATTAGAGGAATCCCTGATTTGTTGGATTAATGCACCTCTGACAGAGTTGAGAATGTGCTAACCCCACTTTGAGACATGTTCTAGCCCATTGAGAAAGAGCATGTGTTTTGCTAAAAAATAGCACAACTATTTAATGCATTCCTATGACTGGGGTAAGAAGGGGACAGAGTTATGTTGTAGATGATTGGTTTTTGAGGTAGAAAGAGCCATTCTTTCTGTGGAGTCTAAAAAGAAGAAAAGAGAAATCAAGCCTTTCAGGAATGCTCCCAGTATTTTCTCTTCCTTATATTTCCTGGAAGAAAGAGATTCCCTTCTTCTTCCTCATTTCAAAGCAATGGCAGCTCTAAGCTACTTGGCAATGGTGCCATTTGCCTGTCTGACCATGAGCCCCTGTACACTTTCTTCTACTTTTGTGTTTTCTTTTCTGAGCACAGGTCAGCAACCATTGATTATGAGAAATGAACTTTTCATTTTCTTGCCAGTAATCTCATGGGTCAAGAATTTCAAAGTTGGAGAGTTGAGTATCAGTTAACCAGAGGAAGTTTCTTAGAAAAGATAACTCTACAGTCCCTTTCCTGAGCTCCTGTGCCTTATCACCAACTGCTTATTAGACATTTTGAACTGGATGCTCTATAGGGATCTCAAAATCAATATGTCTAAAACAGAAGCTATTATAACTCCTCCAACCCGTCCTACTTTTAAACTTCTCTACTTTAAAACTTCCCTAATTCTGTCATACACAACAGTCCTTCTAGCCATACAGATTCAGTGTTGTAATAATCCTCTGCTCCAGTAGTCTCCAAACATTCTTGAGAAAACTTATCAATAAAAAAATTTTTATATGAGCTCCCATTCATTTTTTATTTTTAAACATAAGCATATGCTATAATACTCACATTATTAGAAAACTTACAAAAATAAATTAAAATATAAAGATGAATATTTTAAATGTTATTTTAACATAGAACACTTTTGCTATTATCAAACTTAATATTTTATATGTGCAATATGATTTTATATGCTTTTATTTTTTATAAATTTTTGTTAAACTATTTTTATGCAGTAATTGAATCTGGTTCTAAATTCATCTCATTTTGATGCTACCATAGCTGGAAAGAAAAATTCACAATGACACCTAGATACAAATGGGAGGGAAATGCATCATGAGTTGCACTTACTAAGTCGTGACACTTAATTTTCAATTGAATTCACCAACTATGCAAAAGTTTTGGCTGATATTTGAATAGTAAAATTATATCCTGAGGAGAGGGAAGACAGATTGGTTCCAGATCTGGATGGTGACTATCTTAGGAGGCAGCAGTGGGATATATATCAAGATGACAGGGTAGAATCTGGCTTTCTTTTTATACACAGCCTTCTTCATTTGCTTCTAAACTGTCAGATGGGTTTGTGGAATTACTGGGAACAAGGCTGAATATCTGAGAGATCTTTGTGCTTGTCTACTGGAACCCAAAGGCTACTTACTAGATGACAGCAACCTTACACCTCTAGTCTCTTGCTAATTGCTGATGCTTCTCTCTCTACTGATCCTGCTTGCACTTCTGTTCCCATGGGGAAGAAAAAGTGACAGAAGAGCCCAGGAGACAACAAAGAACTTTCTTTGCTGTTTCTATATAGAAAAGAGGCTAAGGATATAGTAAGTGCTGCTTCAATGGGGTTAGGAGAGGGCAAGATGATGAATGCATACCTCCCTGGGAAGAATGACAGGTGGCTGACTATCTAGCACAGTCCATTCTGAGCTCAGGCAGGACAGCAGGTCCAGGGATTCACATATTCTAAAAAACTGTACTTCTCTCATTTCTAATATCTAATATTCTTTGGAGACATGTATTCTTTTCATCTCTCATACACACTCACTTGCTAAATCTTGTCCATTTTTCCAATACAATAATCTCTTTTTTGAGGCAATTAGGGTTAAGTGACTTACCCAGAGTCACACAGCTAGGAGATCACATTTGAACTCAGGTCCTCCTGACTTCAGGGCAGGTACTCCATTACTGCACCATTTATGTATCCCTGAATGCAATATCTCTTACAGTAATTTCTTCCTCTTCACTCAAATAGTAATTATGCTAACTCAGACCCCCATAACCTCTTTCCTGGATCCCATGACTTGAATCTCTTCTCATTCCCATACAATCTGAACATATGCTAGAGAAACAAAATAATATTTCTAAAGAATAGTCCTTTCACTGCTCAACTAATTCCAATGGCTTCCAATTATCTCTAGGATAAAATACATAAGTGTTTAGCATTTAAAAGCCTTCACAATCTGATTCCAACTTGCTTTTTCAAGTTTATTATCTATTATTCTTCAATCTACTCCAATCTGGCATTCCTGTTATTCCTCACCCATGGCATTCCATCACCTATCTCCAGATTTTTGATATGTTAACTTCCATCCCTGGAATTATTTCTGCACATGTTCCACTCTTAAAAACCCTGCTGTTGTTGTTCACTTGCTTCAAAAGTTTTCTTGGTAAAGATACTGGAGTGATTTGCCATTTCTTTCTTCAGCTCATATCACAGACAAGGAACTGAGACAAATAGGGTGCTTGGGGTCATTCAGCTAAGTAAATATTTAAGGCCAGATTTGAAGTTGGATCTTCTTGACTTTAAGCCTTGAACTCTAACCACTGTGACATCTGTGTTTCCTTAAAAACCCTAGTTTTATGCCAAAGGGCTATAAAACTGTGCATACCTTTTGATCCAACAGTGTGACTGCTAGATCTGTATCCCAAAGAGATCATAAAAGAGGGGAAAGACCCACATGTGCAAAAATCTTTGTAGAGCAATTTTGTGGTGGCAAGGAACTTAAATTGAGTGGAGGTCTATAAATTGGCAATTTGACCATAGTTATGGTATATAAATATAATGGAACATTGTGATGAGCAAGTTGGTTTCAGAAAAATGTGGAAAGACTTACATGAACTGATGTTGAGTGAAGTCAGCAGAACTAGGAAAACATTGTATATAGTAACAGATATATTGTAATGATCAAGTGTGATAGGCTTAGCTCTTCTCAGCAATAAAGTAATCCAAAAACAATTCCAACAAATTGACTTGGGATAAAAAAAGCCATCCACATCCAGAAATAAAACTATGTAGCCTGAATGAAGATTGGAAAATACTATTTTCACCTTTTTGTTTGTTTTTTCTTTCTCATGGTTTTTCCATTTTGTTCTGATTTTTCTTTCACAACATGACTAATATAGAAATATATTTAAAATGATTATACATGTATAACCTATATCAGATTGCTTGTCTTAGGGACAGTAGAGAAAAGGGCAGGAGAGAGAAAATACATTGGAACTCAAAATTTTATGTAAATGGATGTTGAAAACTATCTTTACATATAATAAAGAAAAATACTATTAAACAAAAAAATAAAATCTTGGTTTCTTTAAAACTCTCAATATGAGAGAGTTTTTCAAACATCTCAATATATAAGCCACTCCCTAAAAATGTCTTAATTTATTTTCTTTATATTTTGCATGTACTTAAATATGCACCTGTTGTCATCTTGAATGAAATGTAAGCTCCAAGCTTTTTTTGTTTATATCTCTATGGTCTAGAACAGTATCTAGCTTATACATTTATTAAATGCTTGTTGGCTGATTAATTGAAGTTATTAAGAGGCAACTTCAGGAAGGAATAGCAGGAGGAAAATCCTAAGAATCAGAGATATCATAATAAAAATCTAAATAACCTATCTTGAGAAATTATGGGTTTCCCCATAACAAATATGTCCTCATTCATTGCCTTCTTCAAGCAGAGACTAAATAATTATATATATATATATATATATATATATATATATATACACATATATATATATATATGTGTGTGTGTGTATATGTATATGTGTGTATATATACATATATGTGTGTGTTCAAATATGGGTTCCTTCATATATAATATGAGGCTATTGTACTCAATTTTCTCACATATATGTGTATGTATCTGTGTGTCTGTGTGTTCAGATATGGGTTCCTTCATATATAATATGAGACAATTGAACTCAATTTTCTCTGAGGTTCCTTACAATTCTAAATCCTTTGGGTGAAAGTTTTATGATCCTTGCCCATTACAACCTTTTCCCTCTAGACCACTGAGTTCTTGGCCCAAATAGTTATATATTTTTCTTTTTGTTGGTTAATGAAAACTTGTCTCCTCAACAACTCAGATTCAATTGTATCTAAGGAGCATTTGGAATTCATAGGCATGGCATATAGGAAGATTTTGTGGATAACAGGGTTGTTTTTTTCCTTATTTTCCAACGAGCAAGCATGAACTCCAAGAGGAGGTATATCATCTTCCCCCAAACTTCAACATCAAAAGATCAATAAATCTTAAATTATTATACAAAATGTTGATATCAGCAACCATGTACCAAACATTATTAATTAATTATATGTAGTATAACACCAGTAATAAAATCATTAGATGAATAATTAGTTCCTTAAGTTTACAATGTCTTATTATAACAAATATTTTGTTTTTTAGTTACCACAGTAAGTCTTATTTACTATTTTCAGTTCACCAGGAATCCAGAAATCTAGGTTCAAATGTTTACATTGCCACTCATCAGTTGAGATATTGTGTAAGTTGCTCAGTTTTTCTGGACCTAAATTTCTCTATTTGTAAAATGAATGTTGAACTAAATATCAGTGGGATCAGACATGTGGCCTACAGGCTGCAGGTAATCCTAAACACTAAAAGCAATCTGAACCAGATTAAAACATAACTAGGAGGAGTGGAGCTAAATGGCACAGTGGATAGAGCACCATCCCTGAATTCAGGAGGACCTGAGTTCAAATGTGGTCTCAGACACTTAACACTTCCTAGCTGTGTGACCCTGGGGACATCACTTAACCCCAGTTGCCTCAGCAAAAAAAAAAAAAAAAAAAAAAAAAAAAAAAAAAAAATTTGAGAGAGAGAAATAACAAAATAAAATAAAACAGATAATATTACATTTTAAAACTAAATTGAGGGACAACTAGATTTCACAAAAGAAAGCACTGACCCTGGAGTTAAGAGGACTGAATTCAAATATGGCCTCAAACACTTGACTCTCTCTAATTGTATGATCCTGAGCAAAATCACTTAATCCCAATTTCCTTGCAAAAAAACAAAAGCTAAATTGATAATGAGGCCACAAAGATCCTTATGTATGGCCCCCAATTTGACACCAGTGGATAAAATGATAGCCAAGGTTTCTTCTAGCGATATCATAATACAATCCAATAAATATTTCTAAAACTCCTGATATCTAAACCAATGCTCTTTCCAAAAGAATTCATAAAATATTATAGTTGTAGAAATCTATGACTTCAATTCAACAAGCATTTTATTAAGCATCTACTATGTATAAAGCATTGTGATATACTAGGGTTACAAAGATAGGGATGAAAAATAATCCCAGATCTCAAGAAGCTCACATTCTACTAAGTGCTGCTCTTTTAACTATATAAATCTAAAGCTTTCATGCAACCCATTTAGATTCCTCAGCCATCCTTCAACCCCAATCACCCTACAACTATTTATTCAAACTAAGAATTTTATTTATGATCATGGTTTTCTTGTGGAATAGGTTTAATTCCAAACTTTCCTTTCTCCTTCCTCATAGATCAGACCAGTCTTAAATATAGATATTTCTCATTAGGAATTTCTGTTGAATTTCTATAAAACAACTGACTCTGCAACTTTCATTTTTAAAAACTATTTCTTGGTCCAATTATTCATCTTGCGTCACCTTTGGTGTTTATCTGGCACTCAATTCTCACTTTTGGCTCTAAGAAGCTGTAGCATGTTCAGTAGTCATAGTTCAGAAAACCATCCCTTCAGTGAGTTAAGGAGGTGTCTACCTCAAGCATGTGAAGGCATCCCTCAGGCAAAGAAGCACATGAGAACAATTTGTCTTAGAGGCCATGAAGGCTACTGAATGAAGCAAGCTCTATATAGTTTCAGAGCCTGGGCAGATATCAAAAATACCAAACATATTACGTCTTTTAATCAGTCATCAAGTGTCCTGATCTCAAAGCCCTTCACTATTCATGTTGCCTCCCAGATTATCAGTGTCTTTTCTAAAATGTGCATTCAAAATTAACATACTGCACATAGGATTATAGGTCATGGTATGTTAGGATTATTATTTCTCTAGTCCTAGACATTCTTAATTTGATTTAGTTTCACTTATTTTTATTTTCACTTATTTTCTTAACTAATATATCATGGTCCTAGACACTGAACCTTTCTTAATTTGATTTAGTTTCACTTATTTTCTTAACTAATATATCATGCCATTTTGTGCTACTGAGTTTGGAGTTAACTAACATTCCCAGATATATTTTAGACAAATTGCTATCTAACCATAATTCCCCATATTACAATTCTTAAGATGATTTTTCTTTATACTCAACTGTGAGACTCATTTATCCTTGGTAAATTTCATCATATTCAATTCTACCAACTTTCATCAAAATCTCATAAAAGTTTAACTTTGTTAATCAAGGTGTTGATTATTCCTCTCAGCTTTGTGCCAAACTCAAATTTAGTAAGTATGCTAGATATGCTTTTACAAATCATTTATAAAACTGTTACATGGTACAGAGCCAAGAAGAAAATGCCAAGGTATTCCTTCCAAATTATCCTCAAACTAATAATCACTATTCTTTGGGTCCAAACATTGTTCTTATCATGTTTCATCAAAATCCTTTCTCTATGACTCTGTGCCTACACTTTAAACATATGCTTTGCCTCCTGGTGAAAAACCTCTATCAGTCTAACCCCAGGAGTCACCTAAACATTGCAAATTCAGGATTTAGAGCTGGAAGACACCTTGAAAATTATCTAATTTAATTTCTTCTTTTAACATTTATTATCATTTACAAATGTTAAGTCATTTTAGCTGTGTCAAAACTATCATGACTCCATTTTAATGGGATTTTCTTGGCAAAAACACTGAAATAGTTTGCCATTTCCTTCTCTAAATTTCTTTCTCCTTCACTAATACGCTATTCCAAATTAAGATTTCTTGAAATTGAATGATCTGCCCAGGGTCACAATGCAATAAATAATAATACCAATATCTCAACCTCATTCTTCTAACTCCACACCCAACTGTTTTTGCTATGCCATGTGAATCATTAAATTAAATGATCAAGAGTCATTAAGCCCAGCACACACAAAAACTTCACATTGCATTGGGGATCCTTTTTCTAATACATGGTTTTCTGTTATTTGTCATGTTGATTTATCAATAAACTCATATAGATTGACATTCTACTCTCATCATTTTTGTCTTGATCAATATTTGTTTGGCAGTGATGGAAATGTGATAGAGGTGAGGGGAATTAATAGAAGAAGTGCTCCAATCTAAAGTATTTGCTCTGAATTACATGACAACCATAGGAATGTATAGTGTTCCCAGTGTCCAGAAAGAAGAGCATTAGGTTTCCTATGAAAATCCTGCATAAGTCAAACACTGTGTTTCAAGCTGAAAAGAGCCAAGACAAACTTCATGAAAAACAGGTCTGTTTTCAATGGAGCATAAAGGAATAGAAAACACATACATATACATATACATACATACACACACACAGATACACAGACACACAGACACACACACACACACTCAAAACTTTTATCCCTGGTTCTGCTACTTACTTGCTCTGTGGTTTCAAGCTATTTTCTTGATTTCTCTGAGTCTTATTTACTTCTCTGGAAGAAGAATAAAATACAGGTCTACTGCATATGCTTAAAGTCCAGTTGGATGTTGTTTCTACCTGGAGGAATCAAAAGAGATGTATCTTTGGAATGTGAGCCAGAGTTAGTCACACTACAAGAAAATTAGACTGATCTATATAGTCTTTTTTGGCTCTAAAATTATTTTATATATTATCTATTTAACAGCAATAGAAGATAACTGAATAAAGAAATTGTTCTATTATAAGCAAAGCTTAGAGGTGATTAAGCACAAAGTGATCTCTAATTCTATATATAGTGGGGATTTTAAACATTTTTCAATCCTCTATACAACAATGTGGTGAATGTGGTGCTGTGTGTGCATATCTGCCCATCGATATGCATATACACAAAGACACATATATGCAAATACACACACATGCACATGTATGCACAATTTGCAGATGGAGGCTTCAGAAATACATAAAATACAGAAACAGATAATAGTGCACATGGGAGATTCCCGTTGGAGAATTATAAAGAACTGAGGAATAATTGGGGGAAAACTGAACCTTTGAGGAATTCCAAAGTGTAAGAAAATTAAGCCAAGAAAGGCTTCAGAATTTGATTCATCATAGTCTAGAACCATCTGAGCTTTAAATGCATTCTTCCATTAAGTGTTCTTATCCTCCAGGACCATGATGGAGAACCAGTTTCTTGAGAAATATAACCACATAGAATGTGCTAGAAGATGAGAGAGCTGTTGTAGAAGAACTGTGTTTGCATTCATTCATTCAACAAGCATTTCTTAAGGGCCCAGTAGATCTATAAACTCTGCCAGGCACTGGAAGTACAAAGACCAAGGTAAAACAATATCTGGCCACACACAGAATTCATATTCTAGAGGGGAATTAAGAAAAGGATAGAAGAACAGCTGCAAAAGACACCTATACCAACTGGACACTGGAGAAGAACAGAACAGGGAGAAATATTGAGAAATATTTGGTGGGAACTGAAGAGGATTATAGGAGGAATACTGCACATCCTCCTTAGGAATCCCACTCAGGACATTCTGGAAGTGGCTGAACATTGGGGAAGGTTACTATTTTCTGTCAACTCTGGTATTAGCTTTATTTGTGTTATTTTGCCTATAAATAAATGAATTGTTTTTTTAAATTTTGTAAACCCTGTGCTCATAGTGGGAGCTGGTAAATACACACTGGATGGTGTTAGATAAAATGTTTGCAAATTACCAAGCATGAAGACAATATGATAAGAAACCCCTCAAACTTTACCCTAGGTTTAGAGTCCTTGAGAGCCACAGGGAGGCATAAGGAATATATTTGTGATTTCCTTAAACTAGATTAAAGATGGTTTTTATCATCATCTTAAATCCCAAAGCCAATAAACTAAGAATGAATATTCCCACTAGTAGGATTAGCTCTGCTTTGTCCAAAGCCAGAAGACTGGACAGCATTTCCTTTCCTCTTTCTCACCCATGCCTCCTTGCGTCTGAATGGTCACAGAAGTCAAATAGGCTTTGAGACATTATTATGACACACAAGCATTCTCATCTTAGCAAGAACTGAGTGCCTATGAAAAATGTTTTTGGCAAACCCCAAGCCAAGGAGATGTTTTTAATCCAAGGCATTATATCCTGGAAGAAAAAAAAAGCTTCAGATGCAAGTATGTCTCATTTTTAAAAAATCATAATCTTTCAACCAACTGTGGGATTCCTCTAATTGCTATTTCTTTGCATGTTTTATATTCACAATGTAGTTCCATTGTTCCCGTGTCACTTCCAATGAAATCATGCTGGAATAAAGACACAGCATCTTTGAATCTTTTCATCCAGCTGTGAACTTTAGGCTTAATCCTTAAGGGCACTCTTGTCTGGTAAGCTTTAATTTATATTAAATTTTCTCAAAGAAAAGCCAAAATGGTCAAGGCAAGATAGCACCAGATCCTGTCTTTCATAAATTAATAAGCATCACCAACTGCCTTTCTTGACCCTTTAAACCCTGTGAAATTAATATAAGTAGACAACTAAAGCGCATTTGGCCCCTGAAGAGCCTCGGAAGTTCACTTAAGCAATCCAAGTTTCCTTAAAGTTTTATAAGCCAGCTTTTAGAGCAAGTCCTTTGTACTTATTACTGGTGACAGTGAGCATTACAGCAACCAATGAACCTTTACTGACTTACGACCCCAATATGGTAGAGCACTGTTATCAAGGGAAATATCAGAATCAAAGCTTATATATTACATTGAGGTCCTGACTCTTGGAAAAGCCCCCTGTAGACCCTTCAGAGTATGTCTGTGAAATAAATGGCTAATACTGTGAGACATTCTACTGACAATGGTCAGATATTATTGTTTATTTAACCACTTTCAACTATACTAACCCCTCTAAAAGCTTAGGTTCCCAAAGAAAAAAATATTTTATTCCCCCCCCAATTCTTTTACAATAAAATCATATTTATGCCAATTATAGGTGCTGGAAACACATGCAACTTGCAACTTTTCTGTAAGAAACCAAGAACATGCTGTCTGTCTCTTAAACGATTAAGAGGCTTGAATTATTAAACAGGGGTTGATGGAAAAGTTATGGAGGACAAGACCTTCTTCTAGACATCAACACTGAGTGAGCTTTCATTTAACAATGACTAGAGAAAGATTCAAATTCACAACTATCTTCTTAGTGGAATTAATCATATCGTTACTAAAATATTAATTTCTCTACTAAATTTGATCACTGGGGTTAGCACATTAACCTTTATGTGACTTAAAACATCCCTTTTTGGTAAGTATCATGTTTTCCTTTGGTTCAAAAGCATATAATAACTGTCTCTAGCCACAATTATCAAAGTTTAAAAACTGTTTTTGTTGCCTGGAATGTTAGAGTTAATGGTGGTCAGTGACCTATGACATCTGAGTGACCAGGAGAAAAGAGAAAAGGAGGGAACTTACAGTTCCTTTTGTACACAAAGGAGATACTAATGATTATTTTATACTGAGTGTATTTTATACACTCCCTTACTTGCTCTTTTCTGCATCATTCATTTGGAGGTTGATAGTCTGTGACCACTGAATCAAGGATCAAATTCACAAATACTGTGTTCTTTTAAAGGTATTCTTATGACTTTTTTGTGTCACAGACCTGGTTTCCAGTCTGATGAAGCAGAAGAACCCCTTCTCAGATAATATTTTCTTAAGTAACTTAAGAAAATGCTAAATTTCAACTAAAGGTTTATGAAAATAAAGATTTTTTTATCCAAGTTTATGAGTGCTCTAAAATGTATCCATATACAAGAGGTTTATGTACCCCACATTAAGAACCATTGCTATAACTCATAAAGGACCTGAGAGACCTGTTCCAAGCCCTATTAATTTTACAGATGAGGAAAATGAGGCCTAGGGAAGTGAAGTGATTCTTCCAAAGTCCTACTGATAAGTACAAAGTAAAACTCAGATAGAGAAAGAAATAGAGACAGACAGAGAAACAGAGAGAGACAGAGAAAAACCAAGAGAGACAGGCAGAGAAAGAGAAACAGAGAGAGACAGAGAGATCTATTGACACAGAGAGATAGAGACATACAGAGACAGACACAAAGACAGAGACAGAATGACAGAGACAGATACACACACAGAGAGATAGAGACTAAAGGTCATAGAATATGTCCTAAAATGTGAGGTGTACTCATGGAAGGGAGATTTCCAGTTCTGGTTCTGCAAGGGATTAAGATTGCAGGGGGGGAAAAATGGAAATTAAGAACAGAACTTTGGAGCTGATTCTGAGCTCAGAGTAAGTGAATAAGTCTCAAATAGTAAGTGCATGATATGAAAGGAATGGGTTTTAGAGTGAGCAAGGTTCTAGCGTGAGGTTACTTTGTTTTAGACTAGAAAGATCCCCAGATCATAAAATGTTTATTTTCTTCCTATCTTGCCTCTTTGGAGGTATTTTGACCTTCTCCTTCACTCTAGGTAGGTTAAAATTACCCAACTTTTTCATACAACCAAAGGAAGCCTCTTTAAGCCAAATTCCTCCCAATTCCCAGGTGGAATGTTTCAGGGAACAGGTAGACCCTTCCCATTCAGATTGTTAGATGATAGAGTTCAGAGAGTGTTGGATTTTCTTTTCCTCTAGTCCTGGAACTTGTGCCTTATGAGTTGGGCCTATCCATGAGCCATTATCACATTGTCCTCCTTTACTTTTATTAACTTGAATTCAAGATCAAAATTTTCCACTCCAACCCTAGAACACCCAAGAATATAACTTCTTATTATATTCTAACTCTAACAATATTACCAAGTGATTTTCCAACACCAACAACAAAGCATTGCTTCCACTACATTTCAACTTAATATGTCATAGTCACACCTAATACTGTAGCAACTCCACAACTTTAAGGTCGTCCTCTGTCTACAAATTCCAACTCATCCACTAGTATCGTTTTCTTGTTGCTTTAAACTATTCTTTGTCCTTGGCATGTCTTCCCATACTCTGACTTCATTTGCTTCCATACATAGTCTTAACCTCTTGGATTATCACTATGGTGTTTCACTATGCTTTCCCCTATGATTTCTTATTCTCATGGAAAGAATCACTAATTCTGGTTAAATAAAACTAAACCTCAACCCTAGTTGAATACTGCTGAGTATTACTAGAAAGTCACAAAATCAAATGTATTTCACCTACTATAAATTCATGGCATTAGTTGGTATTCAGCAACTCCTTAATGATTGGTTATCTAATGTTTCATAGCATTTGTTTCAAAATATTTCTTCTGGCCTATAGTACCTTCATAACCAAACTTGAAATAGGTAACCTAACTTTGTGTTTCACTGAGGTTTTCTGAAATGAATTCTCTCAAGTGTTCTTTTCTATTCCTTAGCATCATCATTCAATCTCCATTTAGGTCATGGAAGAGGAAGCCTATACATAAGGACTGTGTAGATAAAAAAAATAATAGGCCAAAGATGGACCTTTCAGAAACAATCTTCTTTAATGGTCAAGAAAAGGATCAGGATCATCCTTGAGGAAAGTATAAATAGCAAAGAGAGACTTCTAGATCACACAACTAACAAAAATGGAGGATAAGATATTTTCTCAGAGTCTTGTGACCTCTCAAGTCAAAAAACAAAATATGGAGGCGATAAAGTAATTGCACTTTAGTGCTTGGTCTAAGTTACTAAGAACCCTAAGGAGGTAACATCTTAATGAATAGCAGGGAAATCTAATTTCTAAACCCTAATGTGATCATGCAGTATGCTCTTCCCTCAACATCATCCTTACTGTAGCAGGGCTGCACAACTTGACTCATAGACCCACAAGTCCAATAACAAAATGTAATAATGAGTACCAAAGAGCAAAAGAATTCAAGATGCCATCCAAAATGACATATCTTAACATGTCCTCAGCCTAAAAATCAATTTTTAAAAAGATAGATATTCAACAAGAGAGGTATTTGAAGCATTCTTCCAAAAGAAAAAAAAAATCAGCAAATCAAATGGGTTATTTTCTTTGCAAACATTCTCAAACAACAGAAATACAGCAAAAAGGTAAACAATAGCCCTGGAAGGCACAAATGGAAAAAAAATCTCTTTTGAGAAAAAAAGGAAAATAATTGCTTTAAAAACACTAAGGGTAAAAATAGTAGCAGCAATAATAACAATATAACAATTGAGAGACATTTTAGAGAGTTCTAAAAATTCATGAGGAGACAAGATGAAAGAGAAATGTAGATAGAAATGGTGGCAGAAAAATCCTCATAATGTCCTGCCTATAGGTGAATCAATATTTTATTTTGTTTTATTGTGGAACTAAACTGAAGAATGAGAAGACACATAAAGATGAAAGAGAAGGAAGAACATAAAGATGAAATTGTGATGTATCCTAATAAAGTAGATAATAAACAAGGACAAAATAATCCTGGAATCTCTCAGGAAGAAAAGAACCAATGAAAGAATGAGTAGGTGGCAAAGGGAAATGAAACAGAGAGAAAGAAAAGGGAAAATCTCAGTTCAGTGGTGGAGATCCCACTGAAGAACAGAGAGATAAGAGATATGTATAAAAGATATCTTATAAGATATAAGAGAAAAGATAATTTTAATGGCAGATAAAGACCTTGTAATGGATATAATCTGCAGACATTTGATATTATGTTGTGCCTTCTTAAAGAGTATCCTGCTTCAGAAGAGCAATGAAAGCTTCTAGAGATAAATTAGAAATTTTCTACCCTGGTACAATATTTATATCCTCTTTTCCTCATGCAAAAATAATACTTCTAATACTGAAATACAATAGAAAACATAGGATACATGGTAAGATCTACAAGTCAATAAATTAGAAATTGTTAAGAATATTGAATTCAAAATACCTTAATTCCAAGATAAATGCATAAACTAAAAAGAAATAAATAAGTACAAGGATGATGAATCAACATATAAAGGTCTAGAATAACAGAAAGATAAAGAAATTCATAAGGAAAAAGAGGAAAAATAAATTTTTAGGAAAAAAGGATAAAAATGGAAAAATGTCAAAAACAAACTGAAGGAAGAAGGGAGATTTTGTTTTAATACTTAGAGAAAAACTACAGGGGAAGAATTGGATAACTAGAAAAAAGAAGAGGAAAAGGTAACAAGTAAAACTCTAGAGAAAGGATGAATGAGAAGAGGAGCTTAAAGATGAGGGAAAGAGAGTGGTCAAAGACTGTAAACAAATAGTTCCCAAAAGAATTTCAGACTATTAACAATCATATCAAAGAATGATCCAAATCATTAATAATAATAGTAATACAAAAACAAAACCAATCTGAGATTTTACCTAGCATCTTGCAAATTGGCCAAGATAACAAAAGATGGAAATAGTCAATATTGGAGGAGTTGTTAGGAAATAGATATACTAATACATTATTGGTAAAACTATGAATGAGCACAGTGATTTTGAAAAGCATTTTGGAATTATGCAACAGAGTAACTAAAATCTACATTCTCTTTGACCCAAAGATTCCCCTACCAGGTTTATATACCAAGGGGATCACTTTTTTTTTTATCATGTCTATGAAAGAACATGGTCAGAACTACATAATCTTCTGTGGGGTGTATGTAAATGTTTGCATAAGTAGGTAATATTGTGTCAGGGCCATTGCAGAAAATTTGACTATTGTTCTAGGTTTCCTCAATTTATAAGATATAAGAAACCTACTTATATTCAAAATAAACCATGTTTTAATAATATACATTCTGCTCAAAGCTCAATCTTCTGGCTTTATTCTCATAGAAGAAATCTTGTCCTTTTTTTTTCAGGTTGGATTTTTTGCTGTTCAGTCGCTTCAGGTCTCAGTTTCCTAAATAAAATGACAGGGTAGACTAAATGCTCTCTAAGGTCCCTTCCAGGTTTGACATTCTCTGGTTCTATGTCTCTAAGATTCTTCTGGCTTTTTTGTGGGTTTTTTTCCCCTAAGTACCTCTGATTCCCTGAGCCAAAACCAAAAAGGAGAGTTATTGTTATCTTAGCATACCAGATTTCTTCATTGTGCCCTTGTCAGCTCTTCTCTCTGATGAGCTGTTAGTTCTCCTGAAACAGGATTTCTTTATTATATTACAGCATAAACTGTAAGTATAATAGACATGATTTTCTCATTTTTGTATTTCTCCCCGTCTTATTTTAAGAAGAAAAGCAATATATATTTATATATACATAAGATAATATATGTGTATATTTATAGCATATATGCCAGCAATGGCTAGTGGCATATGCCTCTAGGGCCTGTAAGAATCTCAGTCAGTTTCACAGATGAAGCTTTAATACATTTCTTAAGGAAACTTTAAGGTTTAAATAGAATGTATTTTTATCTACCCCAGGACAAGAAAAGGGCTAAATGAAAGGAAGCTCAAGTATAAGTACCATCAAACTGGAATAGGGAAAAATCCATCAAAAAAGTATTCTCTGCATAGTGTACTGACTTTGATACTCTCTTCCCCTTAACATTCTTCCAGGTTTTCTCATATTTCTTCCATCTCTTTTCTTAAATTCGTTGGTTCTTACCCAATCTGTAAAGTTGGCCAAATAGTAAACTATAGTAACATCAATTGAATTCACTTGGCAAAAGAATTGGGGATTTTTGAGGTCTGACCCCAAGATTGAATATGACCAATATGAGCCCAGAGCTTATGAAGCTAGGCCACAACTAATTATTGATATTGTCCCTTTTCCCTTTTCCCCTTAAAGTTGTTTCTGGGAAATCACAGAAAATAGATCAAATATACAGCTTATGGCTAGGTCTTCAAAGATGTAAGTAAAGTGGTCTTTAGATGGACTGAAGGTACCAGTGCAATAGAACAAACTATATTCTACCACAAGGAGGATACAGAAAATACATAATGGACTAGCCCATAAACAATAAATTACTGTGCATCCTTTCTGATGAGTTTTATTTTTCCTTACAACTTTCTAGTGATTTAAACTCATAGTAGTATCATATGGTTCTGGTTACCCTTAAAAGAGAAGTGAACTTGGGGTTGCTAGCTGGGTAACTACCTGAAATTCTAGAGAATCTTTCTTTCAGTTCAGAAGCTTGTACTGCATTATTTCCCTAAGGATTTACCTTCTTTATGGAAGGGAAATGTAGTTAGTTACCATTCAGGCCAGTCTGTAACATTATAATATCACATTTGCCCTGTCAAATACACCTAAAGATATTCAGTTTATTGAATAGTCTCTGAGCTCTAAGATTATACAATTCAATAAAAGAAGATGACATGTATGGGGACATCTTTGCTCTTCTTCCAGGTTTAGGGGTCACTTGTAATACTCTTCTCTCCCCACATGACTGAAACTATTCAGTAACTCATTTTCTCTCCAAATAATTCTAAGACTGTCACCCAGAATTCTTCTTTCCTCACTAGCACATGGAATTCTGGATTTATCTGTCCATGCGCTTCCTCTTACTCCCAACCCCTACCCATTTAGGTGGCTAATATTCAGACCCTCAGCAATGCTCATAAGACACAAGAAATTAGGAATCAGACATATCCACCATTTGGCTAGAGTGATTCTCTCTATTCCTCTTCATGGTTACTATGTTTTATTCTGAAAGGTTATATGACTACTTGTCTGAGGCTGAAGCCAAAAACCCACTTTAAAAATACCTTTAGGTCTCCATTGGTGAAAAACTATGCCATTCTGATGTGTATCTGCCAGATGTGTATCTGTACCCCACTCCCAAAATTCTAAAATTATTCATTTTTCATTGGTTTTGATTCTTTGAATATCCTGACTCTCTCTGAATAAATTCATCATGATCTGAAATCTCATCATCATGCAAGTGGATTCAGCTTTTGTACTCATAGGTCTTCCCAGCATTCTTAGTGACCTCTCCCTTATGACTGAAGGGTTAGAGGATAGATCAAAAATGCCTCAGAGACTTTTATAGAAGTCTCAGATTAGGACTTCTCAACAATAACTCCCAAAATAGCTAGTGGAAGCTAAGGTCTATGATTGAAGATTCTTTTTTATGGACCAGCACAAATAAGTGGTTCCTACTACAACAATCTAAGTGAAGGAATTTATTACTATTCAGTAATAGTCATCTTTTGCATCTCTCAACCCTCCCAAAACACCTTGGGGTTTACTGGCTAGATTAAACTAAAACCAATGGCCACAGGTCCTAGGCCAATCCCCATTTGGTCATTGGGTCCTCAGGGACTGATTGTATGCAAATACCAGTTATTTCAACTCTGGCCAGAAACCTTGAGTCTTCCCCTCTGAGATTCATTCATTAACTTATTTATTTATTTAGATTTTTTGGACTAAACTGAAAAAGAGATTCCTTCCTCAATTCTATATAGCCTTAATCACTGAATGGTGGCTGCCTCAGTCAAACTGAGATCTGTTCTAAACCTTAACTTAAAAAGGCCAAGGTGTCCCATTTCATTCAGGACCATCTTCAGTCATCTTATTCTATATTTTGCCACTGGACACAGATACCTCTGGAAGGGAAAGTAAGGCAGGTAGCCTTGCAGAGCCCTCCCTCACTTAAATCCAATTCATTTGCATGTCACAACATCACTTCTCTGTTGTTATGAATGAAGGATAAACATATGCCAGAGGATATGTTCTAATAGAAATAATAATAATAAAAACTAATCTATATAGAACAGTGGTCCTCAAACTTTTTAAATAGGGGACCAGTTCACTGTCCCTCAGACTGTTGGAGGGCTAGACTATAGTAAAAACAAAAGCTCACACTCTGTCTCCGCCCCTCAGCCCACTTGCCATAACCTGGAGGGTCGCATAAGTGTCCTTAGCACAGTGGGCCACATCTGGCCTGCAGGCTGTAGTTTGAGAACGCCTGATATAGAACTTTAAAGTTTGCAAAGTGCCTTAACCATTATCCCAAAAACTTTAGGAGGATGGTATTATTGTTATCCCTATTTTATAGATAAGGAAACTGAGGCAATAAACAGTAACTTATTTAGGGTCACAGTGCCAGTAAGAAGCACCTGTACACTGTAGTTTAGCACATTCCTGGCACAAACTAAGCATTTAATAAATACTTGTTGACTGACTGTAGTTCTATGACTGCATTCCATTTCATAGAAGGGGAAAAAAGAACAATGAACATTTAAGGCCATTTTACTTTTGCTTTCTTTTATTTAGTTCATTGTTATGTCTACTTGCACAATTACTTCTGAGCAGATGACTGCTAGAGGAATGAGAAGATTTGAGAAAGGAATATTAATTTGTTTTCCATCTTTTCCCACAGAGAGTTCAAAGGCTACATTGCTGATGAATGAATGTCTGCTCAGCTCCTGTATTCATTTAAGTCCCTGACATTTCTTTATTTTGGTTCCTCAGATCAGAAAAACTCATTGAGTCTGGAAAAGCCTTAGAACTCAGATCCAAGAAACTACAGTGTTCAACAAATGATGTTTCATTAACCATCAGGGAAAGAAAAGGCTGTCTTACCTGTCCCTCAAAGGTTAAACCACGTTGAGAATAATCTATTCTTACAAGCTGAAGCCTTCCTATGAAGAATGTAGACTACCTTCAGCAATTTTTTTACACCTTAAATAGTCAAAAAGTATTTGGCATCTTTGAAGCTTATCTGAGCTGTGTTGACTGTCATTTGCACCCACGCTAATTTTTTCCTTATGCTGAATGACCAAGACAGAAGTGAAATCATCCTGCAATAGGAGCCAAGAGAATGGGGTATCTGCAAAACTTACTATGATAAAGTCATTTCCAAATACTTGGATGGGATTTTGGTTGTTGTTTTTGTTTTTATTTTTTAAATTTCTTTTATATATTTCTATTAAATGATTTTTCTGATTCATTTAAGAGCTCCGGGAATTGGTCAAAAATCACTCAGCAAAAAGTTTCAATTGCTGCTGACTAGATTAAAATAAATGCTCCAGTTAAAAAGCATATTAATGCCACATCTTCATTCAAAAAATGCTGCACTTAGGGAAATTACATTTGGGTAGAAGAGTATAATTATTTCTGATATATCCCCTGACTTGGATCAGCTCCCTCTCATGGTTTCAAATAAAGTGTCCACTGTAGAAAAAAACTTACTTTAATATTTGTCCCCTGAACTTTTTATCCACAAATTTTTCAAAGATAGAATGAATTATAAAAGGCAGAAGAACTCTTTTCTAAAATTAGAGAAAATGAGATTTTGCTTCTTAGAAAATTATGAAAAGAATAGGTTTTCAATTTTTATTTTTTTAAGTTTGATAGAATATACCATTATCTATCATATCTGTTTGCCAAAATACAAATATGAAAAATGGAATCATTGTGATTTGTCTTACATTGAGAAAAAATAGTAAATATACCCAAACATCTCCCTGTTAGAAAATTCATTAGTAAGGTCCCTAACAACATTTATTGTTTATAGCTGAATCTTAGATTTAGCAATAGTATCAAAAGTGAATTGAGTATTTTCTATCTACAAATAGGTTATATGTTTAGTAATTTGGAAATAATCATCCATAAACAAATTATTTCTTCACTTTTAATATGAAAGCTTTTTCATTATTGTATAAAACATATTTTTACTAATTATAATAATAGGAGATGTAGAAGGTCAGGAAAAATAAAACTGGAGTAATTGGTTGGATGGAAATTTTGTTCTCTTCTCCCTTCCTCATCTTCATGGGGATTTGTCTTAATTGAAATCTTATAAACTAAATTAATGTTTAAGCTACAGTATAATACATTCTTTCATGAACTTTAACCTAAAAAATTCTAAAAATTATCTATAAGAAGAGTTTTATGAAAAACTTTAGATAATAGCAGATCATCTCTTTTCCTGGCTATTGGGGATAATAAAGGTATTAAAATCCTCAAAAGCAAGAATATGATGCATTTCTGCCTAGAGGGACATTGCATTTCCACAAGAGGAGGAAAAAGAATATAGTGTCTTTGATTGTTAGCATCTGGCTTTTGAATTTTAACCTAGAAATTGTGGGATATGTCCTTGTCCTTTTGACTAGACCTCAAAGGACTAAGAGTATAATGGATATTGGCAACATTTTTTTTTTTTTACATAAAGACCAAAGGTAAGTGATAACAGTGCTGCAGCCATCTTTGGCTGGCTTACAAGACTAATAGCACATGTAAAACTTGATACTGGAAAAAAGCTATAAATGTTATATTGAAAATAGCATCAGTTTTAGCTTTCATAATGGGTAGCTAGGTGGCAATATACCTCCCTCTTATCCCATAGTGAAATTGCGTCAGTGATTAGGACAATTACCAGCAGTGGAAAAGATCAATCCACTCCTGAGGAAAACCAAAAGGATCTAAATTAGAATCCAAGAGAACATAAAACAAAAGGCCAGTCTAGGTCAATACCTGGATTTTATCAAAGTGTCAACATCTAAGGGATTAAAAACAGAAGCCCAAAATTCAATTGCAAGATTAGAGGAAGAGGCCAAGAGATTATTATTTTACTATAAAGAAAGTTCCAGAGTTTCAGAGAGCTATTTGTCAGAATCAACTTATTTTACTCTAAACTCTTCATAAGTATTTGTATTCCCCACTTCTACAAAGAACTAATGTTTCATCATTAACACAAGCAGATTCACTGTGTTCTTTTCTGTTTCAGCCATGACAGTAAGGGCATAGGCTCAGTTACTATGATTTCTTACAGAATTATCTTGCCAGAACTGTAAACCATGGTCTAGTGGAATAGCGGATATTCACCCATATCTCTGCCAATCTATCAGTTACCAAAGTATGCTTAGTTATCTTAGTGAGGAAAAAACAACTTGTATGTTATATTCTTCCTCTCTACATGCCCTCAACTTAATTGTTGGAAGAAGACATAATTTAGCTATACATGATTATAAATTGAACTTAATGAAAAAAAACATGAATAGATCCTTCTAGATAATATAACTCTATCAGCTTATAGAGGGCCAAGGCATGGAAAAGGACAATGTGACCTTTAAGAAAATGTTCCCCTGGCAATACAGGACATATCTATCTCTAAGATGAACTCTTTTTCAATATAGTGGCATATAAAAATATGGGCTAAGGTGAATTTTTCTTCAATATAGTAAATAAACCTGCTTGAGATATTTCTATCCTGAGGTCCACTCTACTGATTAGTGATTCTCTGCCTTAGAACTACCATATGGGGCCTCAGTACAGCTCAATTCATTTTTCAAACTGCTCAGTAGAATCTTGCCCTCGAAGTGAGTGTCTTTTCTTCTCCCTTCTTTCCAATTCCCCTCTAAGGTTTGCTTTCCCCTATTAGACTATAAGTTCCTTGAGAGCAAGGATCATGTCTTGTTTCTATTTGTATCTCTAACACAAATGGTGCCTGGTATATAGTAAGTACATAAATACATAAATACATATTCATAGTCTCTTTCTGTAGTCATTATAAAATCTCAGAGAGCTTTAGAATACCAGAGATAATAGAGAACTCATGAGCCAGGCCCAACAAAGACAAACAGTCACTTTAAATCTTTTTTTGAGATACTGTTCTCCAAGGTTAATACAATCTCTACCTTTATGGATCCATATGGACTTCCTATAATTTCATAAGCATACAGTGGCTAAGTATAGCTGAACAACAGAAAAAAAGATCTGGGATTTTTAGTTATTAATGTTATCTTCAACAGAAAATCCCCTAAATTTTATTTAGGTTTTGTTAAGAAAACTCTAGCACCTAGAAATAAATAGGGGATAGTTCTGCTGCATTCTGTCTTGATCAGGTTACATCTAGAGTATTATATTCAATTTGGGGCCTCATTTTTTACAAGCTCGAGAGTGTTCATAAGAGGACTATTCATTGAAAAGCCTCTATTTCATGTCACCTGAAGATCAATTGATACAACTGGGTGTGTTTAACTTGTATGAAAGAAGACCTGGGGAGATGGTGATATTACAGCTATTTTCAGTATTTCAAAGGCTGTCACATGGAAGAGGGATTGGGCTTGTTCTCCTTGGCCCTGAAAGGCAAAACTAGGAGCAAAGGTTGGGAGTTGCTAAGAGGCAAATTTAAGTTTCCTAACCATTAGAGCTATCCCAAAGTAGAATGGACTGGTTTAGAAGATGAAAGGTTTCTTCTTCTTTTGAAGTTTTCAAGCTCTCTGAATAAGCAATTTGCCACCCTGAGAATAAGAAATATACCTTAGTCAATTCTTCAGAGCTCTATTGTCATCTCTCATCATTGTGCCACTGGCTCTGAAGCCTTGATGTTATGAAATTCAATTCTGCAAATATTTATTAATCACCAATTCTGTGCAAGAAACTGTACTATGTTCTTGGCATATAAGAGAAGGAAGAAAAAAATATATAAGTTATCTGTTCTTAAGAATCTTTACTGCAGAGGAAGGAATGGCTATAATATGTATCCAGATGAACAAACACAAAGGTCATTTGAAGTGGGAGAGCACATTAACAGTTATGATATCAAGAAAGACATGTAATAGGAAGTGTTATCTGAACTGAACCTTGAAGAAAGCTAAGAACATTCAGAGCTAAGGGCTCTGAAAGATGAAATATAGGAAGAAGGGTATTTCGGGGATAGGGACAACCCTTTTGAATACATGAAGATGAATAATCAAATGTTGAGTTTGAGGAACAAATATAAGACCAATTATCCACAATGTAGAATTCATGAAAAAGAGCATTATAAAATAAGTTTTTAAAATAATATTTTACTTTTCTAAATCCATACAAAGGTGGTTTTCAAAATTCATTTTTGTAAGATTTTGTATTCCAAAGTTTTCTCCCTCCTACACTTACCTCCCCCCTTCCTTCCCCAAGACAGCAAGCAATCTGATGTAATTTAAATATGTGCAATCTTTTTAAACAAATTTCTGTATTTGTCAAGTTGTTTAAGAAAAATCAGACTAAAGGGTAAAAAACCACTAGAAAGAAAAAAAATAAACAAAAAAACCCAACAAAAATACTATTCTTCAATTCACATTCAGTCTCCATAGTTCTCTCCATGAATGAGCATAGTATTTTCTATCCCAAGTCTTTTGGGACCCACTGAGAAGAGCCAAGTCTGTCACAGTTGATCATCACATAATCGTGTTGTTACTATGTACAATGTAGTCTTGGTTCTGCTCCCTTCATTCACCATCAGTTCATAGAATCTTTCGAGGATTTTCTGCTCATCATTTCTTATAGAATAATAACATTCCATTATCTTCATATACCATAACTTATTTAGTCATTCCTCAATTAATGGGCATCCACTTAATTTCCAGTTCCTTGCCACTACAAAAAAGAGCTGATACAAATGTTTTTGCACAAGTGAATCCTTTTCTCTCTTTTATGATCTCTTCATAATACAGATCTAGTAATGAGACTGTTAGTTTAGAAAATAAGTTCAGACAGAAAGTTGGTTAACTAGCATTTAATAAGATCCCTACTAAGTGCCAGGAAATATGCTAAGTGCTAAGGGCATAAAACAGTGTGCTTTGAAAGAGCTCATTGTCTAATGGAACAGATAACAATCAAACTTTTGTGTGCCAATAAAATATATGCAGGATAAATTGGGAGTAGTGTCAAGATTAAGGAAGTCTAACAAATACTTCTCGCAAAATATGGAAGTTGAGCTGACATTTGGAGGGAGTAAAAAGATAGAGAAGGGAAGGGAGAGCATTACAAGCACAGAAGATAGTCAGTGAAAATCCCTAGAGTCAGAATATTAAGTATCTTGTGAAAGAAATAACAATGGATTGAAGAATACATGGAGGAGAGTAAGATGTAAAAAGATTATCAAGGTAAGAAAAGTCCAGGTTCTGAAGCCAAATGGGCTTCAGTAGGTTGCAATCTGACTATGAAAGCCTTGGAATGCTAAATGGAGAAATTTGTATCTTATTCTACAGGCAATAAGAAGCAGGGGAATCACCTACTTAAATTTGTATCATTGGAATATAATTTTCGAAGCAATGAGGAAGACAAAATGGAGAGCAGAGAGGTTAGGTAAAGAAAAAATAATTCATAATCTATTTAAAAAATAATAGAGAAAGATACAAAAAATGACAAATATTAGAGATTCAAATAATGGGGGGCTTCTGTGAAGTGACCCAGCAAAGTGATATATGCAAAGACTACATAAAAAGAGAATATTAAAATGAAGCCAAACACTGTATAACTGTAATGACTAATCTTGGCTCTAGAGAAAAGATGAAGTAAAAGCACCTCCCTCTTTTCCTGGAAAAAGTGGGAGATCATGAGTGTAAAAAGTTGAATATGTCAGATGTAGTCACTTCATTGACTTGTTTAAATGTTTTTCTTTGTTATAAGGGAAAGAGGGGAGAAGGAGGAGAATAACATCTGGAAATAACTGACATCAAAACAAAAGGCATCAATAAAATTATAATAAGATTCAAAACATAGCCTAGAAAACACAAAAAAGCTGTATCTCTTGCTTTCAGCCTTTTCTGCTCCATGGAGTTCCTATTAGCAGAAGTAGTGATATAAAGATAGTTACATCTAAGAACAATACTATTTGCATTCAGTCATAAAAGTAGCATCAAGTACCAATACTACAAATGAAAATGGCTACTTTTGATTTTTTTTTAAAGGAAAACCAAATTACCAATACTACAAATGAAAAAAAAAACAAAAAAAAAAACAACTAGCAAAGAAGAAATAAACCATTATAAACTATTTTGTTCAACTATAAGTCAATAAAGCCAACAATTTAAATTAAATCAATATTTACAAAAATATAAAAATGCCTAAATTTAACATAAAGAAAATGGGACTTTAGATCCTTATCTCAGAATAAGAAATTAAACAAGTCATAAATGAAGTTCCAAAGGACAAAACCCCAAGATCTCATGAATTCACATTGAATATTATACTGAATACTTATAAAAATAGCAAAAGTAGATATCCTACCAAATCCATTTATGATACTAATATGAACCTGATACCTAAATCAGGGAAAGTCAACATAAAGAGAAAACTATAGAACAATAAACATTAAGTAAAAATTCTTAATAAAATATTAGCAAAGGGTTTCAACAATATATACAAAGATTTTATATACAATCAGATTGAATTTAAACCATGTATTCAGGTTTGGTTTAGCAATTGTAAAACTTTTAACATAATTGCCAATGCTAAAAGCAAAAACAATAATAACCATTATTATGTCAATAGGTGCCTCCCAGAAAGCTTTTAACAAAATATAACACCCATTTCTGCTTTTTAAAAAAATCACATTAGAAAATATAGGAATAACTTTACCTTCTAAACTTTACCTTTCTAAAACCAAGATTTTATATATGCAGTGTATAAACTAGAGTCCTTCCCAGTTGTATTAGAGGTAAATTAAGTGTGTCTATTATCTATATGCCTCCATCTAAGAAGGATTTCCTTTTCAACTTGTACCTGTGTACATATCAACATGAGATCATTCATTTTTCAAGCAGAATTGTCCAGATGACTATTTTGGACATTCTACAGAATTGGTCATTCCATCTAATTTTTTCACTAGAATGGTTTAAAGTACAGTAAAGATGTTCCTTCAAATCATGTATGCTTTATCCCAAGAACACATAAATATTCTCTGAAAGTCTTACCTAAATCCTTTTCCTTCTTACAGGTCATGGTGTTGACAGTGATCATTTTGGTTACCTTTGTTCTCAGAAAAGTTTTAGATTTCAAGTAAGTTATACTTTTTTCATCTGATTCACATAATTAATATTTCAATTCAATTCAATAAACATTAATTAAGCACCTATTTTCCAAAAAACTGTGCAAGGGATATAAAGAGACAAAAGACATTCATTGCCCTCAAGATGCTTACAATATAATGAGAGAGATAACATGCTAATAAATTTATACAAAGAAAGATAGGTTAAAGGATAAATAGGTTATAATTAACAGAAGGAAATCTGGAATTAAGATGGGAGACTTGTAGGCAGGATTTTTTGGTGAGAGTTAAAGAAAGCCAGAGAGGTCAGTATTCAAAGCAGAAGAGGAAGACCATTCCAGGTATGGGGCACAGCCAGACAAAATGCCCTAAACCAAGAAATGGAATACCTTGTTCCTAGAATAGCCAGGAAATCAGTGTCAGTAGACCAAAGACTATTTGTTATGCAATAAGATTAAGAAGATTGGAAAGGTAGGAGAGAGTTAGATAATAAAAGGCTAAATTTAAGTGTCAAACACAGGATTTTGTATTTGCTCCTGCAAAACAGGAAACCATTAGGGCATCAAAAGTACAGGCTCAGGAAATTAAAATCTTAGGATTTATCTAAAAGAAATTAGGTTTGTGTTAAATTAAATTTCAAATAAACTTGAAATTACTAATAGATCTGCCACTCTATTTTGTCTATTGACATTAATTTCCATCAAATGCAGTGTCTGTGATGACAATAAAATCTATTTTAAAAGTTTTCATTATTTAATTTGGGTTTTTTAGGTTATATATGTACATTTTTTACAGGTTTCCACATGAATTATGTTAAGAGAGAAAAGCCAGAACAAAAGGAAAACTCACAAGAAAAAAAAAAAGGTTAAAATAGAATCTTCATTCAGTCTCCATAGTTCTTTCACTAATTACAGATGGTATTTTCCATCCAAAGTTTGTTGGAATTATCTTGGATTACCAAATTGCTGAGAAAAGCAAAATCTATCAGGGCTGTTGCTCTGTACCATGTTTTCCTGGTCCTATTTGCTTTACTCAGCATCAGTTCATGCAAATCTTTTGGAAAAGTTTAATGGACACATATGGATTTGGAAAGTTCTCTGAAGTTAAAAATAGTCTTAAAAAATATTCACAACTGGAGCAGTGAGGTGGCACAGTACATAGAACACCAGCCCTGGAATCAGAAGGACCAGAGTTTAAATTCAACCTCAGACAATTAATACATCCTAGCTTTGTGGCTCTGGGTAAGTCATTTAATTCCAATTGCCTCACCAAAAAAAAAAAAAAAAAAAAAAAAAAAAAAAAAAAAATTAATAATAATAATAATAATAAATAAAAGAATTAAAAATAACTATTCACCAAACTCAGACCTGCAGTTTAAAGATTATGAGACTTGATATATGGAAATTTTAGATTTGAATTGCACATAAGCCATTTACTAGCTTTGTGAATATAAGTTACTTAACCTCAACGAATCTATTTCCTCATCAGTAAAATGGGAATAATAATGTCAATATTATCTACCTCACAAAGTTGCTGCAAGTTTCAGGAGGTAATTTACACCACACCATTTGCAAATCTTAACCAGCTACATAAATATCAGATATCAGTGTTTGTTATTATTTTCTAGAGTAGCTATAGAAATAAAACGATTAATTAGAATCTATGCAGTAGGGCTGAATTGGGAGTTAGATTGATTCAAACAATGGCTCTGCAACTTATTTGATAGGTAACCACGAACCCTAACTTTTTTTTTTTCTGGGGTTTATTTTTATTCACACTTTCAGTGAGAAGGCTGAACTAGATAAACTTTAAAATCACTTCCAGCTCTAAATTTGTGATCCCATGTTGATTTCTGACGTAGACATGAGCCAAAAACAATAAACTCATTAAGAAAAATCAGTTTCTACTGTTGATTAACTAATGTGGATTTGAATGCATATGACTTACAGAATACCCTAATTTAACAGTTTCAAACAACTTCATGTGAAAATAATGGCATCAGTGGAAGAAGCAGACAAAGTATTCTTTTACATCACAAATGAGCTATGTTTATTCGCTAAAGATACCAAGCAACCTAGGAAATTATATTTAAATCCAAAAATCACATTTCCTTTCAGAAATCTGTCCTGAATTTGTGCTCCCTAATCCTTTCTGAATCCCATCTCTAATTACCATCAGGGCATTTTGTTTTCATTTATATTGTAGTAATTTATTGGTCTATTTTTTCATTAATGTATGTCTTTACAACCCAGAATCTTGGCTACTTTCTCTTCTGAGCCCCTGTGTCTTCTCTGCTGTATTTTCTTTATCTTGATTTCTCTATTCCTCAAGTGTGAAAAGGGTACACTGTAGTCTAATATTCATTTTTCTTTCTTTTTTTTTTTTTTTGCCACTCCAAGTGCTTTCTTTCCCCATCTGTAACAGCCCCTAATATGCGCCTCCATTCGATTTTCCTTACCCAGCTTGAAACCCTCTCATTCTAATTACCTTTTCAGTTTTCTTATATTTCTCCCTTGAGATGTCTCAATTAGTAGACTTTTTCATACTGCCTGTCACCTCTGAGCTACAAGGTGGGTCTAACTCCAACTTAAACCATGCAGAAAATAAATGAGGAGCCATTCCTGGCTGCCCTGCTGAAGGTGGTGTTACTTTACAAACTACTGCACCTTTAATAGATGATAAATGGAGAGAAAAGTGGCCTTATTAATGCAGCAGCCCTTGATTTGGTTGGCATGCTGTGTCCTTTCATTACTCAGAGATACAGAAAAGGCAAGCTATGTTAAGCCCTGGGTGATGTACTTCCATACAGAGAGAGTGAGGAGAGGCTAATTAGCATAGTTCTGGTCAAAGTCTGAAATTAACTCTCCTCTTTAAGACCAGAGCTAAAAATGTCATTTGTCTTGCCTGTAATTACATTTATAGGTAATTATACCAGTAGAATAACAGTGAGCAAAATGAATGGGGATTTTTCCCCCCATATAGCATAACTCTTTAAGTTCTAACCCTGTCAAAAGGCTGGGTAAAAATAAAGATGATTGCCATGAAATATATCTTTTGTTCATCTCTGCCCTAGGATAGCAAATTTCCTATAGGTTCATAGGACCAGAGAACTAGAAAAGTACCCTCAAATGCCTTCCAGTTTGGACCTTTCATTTTATAGATGAAGAAGCTAAGACTCAAGGTTTATGTTAAATACCTGACCAACTTACTGAAGATTACACAGGTAAGTATTTTTAAAACCCAGATCTTCTGACTCAAAATTCAGTGCTATTTCCACTATACAGAGACCTAAAAACTTAGGATGTTTCTTTCCCATCTACTATTACACAATAAATACCTAGAGACTTTATCTGAATTTGTAAGTTTAATAATATGTGTAGAATGGCCTAAAAGTCTTATTGAGGTTTTTAGCTTGGTGTCCTGAGACTTCTGGGATATTCTGCATAAAACAGTACCTATTTAAAGGTATTTTCAGTCATTAATATTTGGTTTGTTGACAGCAAGGACATTCTAGAATGTGTCTAGAATTTACTCTCCCCCCACTTTCCTTCAAATCTATCTAATGCTTTCCTCAAGGCACCTGCCTTTCATAATTAGCATTCTCTCAAAATTGTTTTGTGTTATTTTGTATACTTTTATATATTATTTACCTGCTTGTATCCAAATTCTGTCTGAATCCACTTCTCAGGAGAATGTGAACAACTTGTGATCAAGAACTACTTTTTGTTTGCCTCTCCATCCCTAACACAATGCCTTGTACATAGCAGAAACTAAAACTAAGTTATTTAACTGTCTAATATTAACATGTATTATAGATTAATATGATACTATTAATATAATCTGTTGAATTTAACTGAGTACAGTGTTTCACACTTTCAAACATTTCTGGATACAACATGCCTAGCTGGAATGAATTTTTATTCCCTTGAAATTGGATCAGTTTTCATCTACAAAATTAAGTTTCTATTGATTTCCTAATAAAAATAATAATAGATTATGTGTGCAGTTTTAATGAGGATGATGATTATGGCCATAATAATGGAGATTTATAGAGAGATTTAATGTTTGCAAGATATTTTACATATGTCATCACTTCTTTCTCAAAACATTGCTATGAAATAATACCAGAAGTTTATAAGAACGATGAACAAAAGCAACTTGAGCATCCACAGAGAATTGCCCTCAATGTTTAGGGCTCAGATCCCTTGATACCTAGAAAAATAAGTAATGAGCCAGCACTTCTTAATTCAGAACATAAGGATTTGCCCAGTCAAGATCATGACTTACTACATGATAATATATACACTAAAGATGCCCTCTGAGAGAGTTAGCATTTCTCTGGAGGATCCAGATGTATCCTAAGGTAGCCTAATCAATTAGGATTAATTCAAAGGTATTTTCAGCAGAGATAGCCTCCAGAGGAAAATTCTGTGAAGAAAGAGAATGGAATAAAGGTGAATTCTCTGATTTCTATACACACTCAAGCCCTTTCACCTCATTTCACTACTTCTAGTTGGGGGAAAAATCTCTCTGGATTATTTTGTCCCACTCTTCCCTTGATACCTTTCTTCTTGTCAAATCCTAATGAGTAGAGGGTGGTGAAGTTTCCTCTAAGAAAGAATCTCTATGCAAGTCAATTGTTTAGAAAACATCTTTCAATTTACATTAGCAATTTGGAGTCAGATTTCAATCTGGAGTAGATGAGCTTCTTGGTAATGTTAAGAAAGGGGTCAAAGTTCTTTCTTTTTCACTAAGACAAGCTAAGTCATTTCTAAAAACAAATCAAGAATAAAAAAAGCAAATGTTTCATGAATGTTTATGCTGAGCTATAATTTGAAGAAAGGTAAGACCTCTAAAAGGGTGGAAGGAAAAGAGACTGAATTGCAGACATGGGACCTCTAAAAAAAAAAGCATGGAAATGAAAAGTTGAATGCTGAGTTCAAGGAACAGCTAAAAGACCACTCTGCTTGGAATTTGAAGTGTGTGAAGGGCATATAATGAAGAATACTAGAAAGGTAGTTTTAGGGCCTGCTTGTGAAGAACTTTAAATGCTGGACTAACCAGTTTGGATTTTATACTAGAGTAATAGGGAGCCATAGAAGGTTTGGAGGCAAGAAAGTAATCTGATCAAACCTGTGTCTTAGGAAGATAATTTTAGTTACTGTTTGGAGAAATAATTAAAGAAAGGAGGGACTAGAAGCAGGAAATCCAAATAACTTAGGAGAGAGTCAATGAAGATCTAATTTAAAATAGTGGCAATATGAGTGGGGATGAGGGGAACAGAGGTTAGAGATAAAGTGGAGATCAAATCAAAAAGACTTGAAAACCAATTAGATATGGAAAATGATAAAGCCAAGATGCCTGAGATTGTAAACTTGGGTAACTGAAAAGATTTGGTACCTCTAATGGAAAGTTGTTAGGTTCTTACTAAGTGCTAATGAGATAATAAGATATTAGGTTCTTACTAAGTGCTAAGTCACTTAGTAAGTACTTGACAATTTTCTAGTTCCGGCCTTTCCTGGGAGTTTGACTTGTGAATTCCTGGGGAAGAGCTTGCCTGCTTGGAGGAGCAAGTTCATTGATTGAAGTGGTTCTTCCCAGAAGCCCTTGCATTATCCCACGCCCATTCTCTGGGAGGATAAAGAGGGCAGCTCTGGAGGAAAAAAGTCAGTCTCTGCTCTAGACCAGGCTTGATGTGGCTCTCTGCAGGAAGGGAAGTCACTTCTCTGGACGAGAGTTAACGGCAACTGTCTGGAGACAACGGTTCTCAACAGGAAGAAGAATCTGTCCGAGAGATTTGAGTTGACACAGCAGATCTCCTCCCAGAGAGCCATCAGCAACTTCTGGAGACAATAGCACGTTACAGAAAGTGAGTTAGAAGTTTATAGGAGGGGTAGATTTAATGAAGAAGATAACTAGTTCTATTTTGGAGATAATTAGTTCAAGACTATGAGGCAATGAGATGTCCAGCTGAAAATGTCTAATTGGGGATAGAAAAAGGATAGGAGATATGTTTCTTCTATAATCTTATGACCATTGCCCTTGACTCCATCTCTTTCTGCCCCCTTCAGTAATAGACAACATTGATCATTCATTAGCTGTTCTTACATGTTTTCCTGTTTCATATTCAGTCTCTTGGAGGATCATAATTTCAGAGTTGAAAAGAATGTCCAAGAACATCTAATCCAATCTTTTCCCATTGCTAACCCTTTATCACCTAAGAAATTTTTATGCAACACTATATTAAATCTAAGCTGAGTGTGCATGCACAGTGCAAAGTGCATATGTTGTGAGTTCAGAATCAAAACTGCCCTGAAATTATGTGATATAACAAAGGCAAGTGCTGCCAGAAACACCGGAATTCATTAAGCATTTGATTTTGAATTAATTTTTGGTCATTGCCTTCGGAAATCTTTTACTGTTGCCCAATTTTTGGAGACCCTCATCTTCAGTTACTTGACCCCATATGAGATGGAGAACTACAGTTTAAGAAGCTTTGATCCAGAGAATGCAGGCTTCAGAGGGTTAACTTTTGTATCACTTCACACCCAGAGCAAACACTCCAAGTCTTTGACTTAATTAGATTGGACACACCCTCTCCTATTATCTTTTTTTATGCTATTAACTTGCTCAATTTAGTGGGAAGACATCTAGATTTGGAGTCCAAGGGCCTACTTGCTACTTGTGTGACTGGGCAAGTCGTTTATCTTTTCGAGGACTCAGTTTGATTATATTTAAAACAAAGCTTCTGTATTAAATGAGCTATAAAATCTCTCTCTTTCAGCTCAAAAGCAAGACTATGTAACAGAGTTGGAATCTGAACCCTAGTTCCATGGCTCCAAATCCAGTGCTCTTTCTACTAATCCATACAGTTATCCTTATAATAAATAATATTATAATAATAAATGGCAAGCAGCCATTTATTGCCTTGGTGACCATCATTAAACAAGCCACATAACCTTTGTGTATCTGCTGAGATCCTGGGCCTGGTGGGTCTAGGCAGAGGAAACCTGAATTTGGGTAAACAATTTAGAAAAGGTAGATACTCCCTAAGGCAAACAGGGAGGAACATTGTAGTGGACCCTTTTGATTTTGTTCAAGCCTTTTGTTCTTAAATCCCACCTTTACTGTATATCCAATCAGTCAAACCCCAAGGTTATGTTTCCTCTATCTCATACTGTAGGTCCTTGCCAAACTTCTCTAAAATAAATTAGCCCACCAGTCAATGGCATCCTCCTTGTTATAGCTAAATTCCTTTTTAGGGTTACCCTGCCATTCAGTGATGTAATCCCACTTAATGGTGTCTCCCCCCCCTCCCAATGAGGTCTTCTTTCCGATTACTGCTAGGGAACTTGTTTTCCCCCTTGTTCATTGCTAAAAACCTTTTTTCCTTGCTAAAAAAATCTGATAGATTTAGCCCACTTTAAGCAGAGTTATAAAATCTTTGCTCCTTGATTTGGAGGATGTCTAAGTCTACAAATTCTTTTGAGACAACTAAGGACACAACCTGTACATAACCCCAACATATTTTTTGGATATCACTTCTTATCTCATCATTTTGTTGGGTAACCTCATCATTCTGGTGGTCTAATACACAGAAAGCGTCTAACTGCACCCTGCAACCTCAACAGATTTCATTTTATTATCTGTTTGTTTATTTATTTAGCTGAGGCAATTGGGGTTAAATGACTTGCCCAGGGTCACACAGCCAGGAAGTGTTAAGTATCTGAGGACAGATTTGAACTCAAGCCTCCTGACTTTGGGGCTGTGCTCCATCCACAATACCAACTAGCTGCCCCAATTTATAAAGTGAGGAATTTGGATTAGTAGATATCTAAGGGCCTAACTTTATGATCTTAATCAAGTCCTACCTTATTAGAGGGTGCAAAGGCAAGGTTGAGCCCAAGGAGCTTCAAGTAATCATACTTATGAAGTTCTTTTCTATACATACGTAACTACAAATGGCAGAAAAACGTCCTTGGTTCAACAGATTTTCTCAGATTGACTATGTTACCCTTTCTGTACTGAATCTGCTTTATCTTTATTTGGCAAAAAGAAAGAAAGACCAAGGAAGATACTATTATATGCTTTTAAGAAATAGTACTGATAGAGACTTCTGAGAGCCAAGAAGGTATAATAAGCAGTGAATCAGAGTAATTCTTACATATTCACCTCCAAATAACCATAAAATAGCACTCAGAAAAAAATCCTAGGACACCAGAACCAACAACAACCAAAAAAAGACAGGGTGAAACAATTTTTTAGCCCAAGTAACTTGGGAGACAGATAAGAAAGATCTGTCTCAGGTAAAAGTGAAGTTCAGTTAAGGACAGGAAGTATTCAAATAAGCCAGCAGTAAATTCCACCTTAGCAAACCAGCAGGAGATCCTGAACCACAGTTCAGTGGAGCAGGCAAATACCAACAACAGGATTACTCTCTCTCCCTCCCCCCTCCACCTTTCAGTGCCTCAGCAGAGCCAGGGGAATGGGCAGACTCCAGTTTTGAGAATTATTAGGTGCTTCAGCATAGCTCTGAACAAACTGACATTCTTCAGCATCAGACTGCTGAAGCCCCCAGGGCAAACAGATAGATATACATTCTAGGTTCTAGGGATGTGATGTGGCAGCCCCACCCTACCCCACACACTCTTCAGTGCATATGTGAGGAATGCAAAAACACTCATTGGCTTCAGCACACAATAGATACTTATGAGGATCTGGATTTAGCACCAAGTAAGCTGACAGACTACCTATGGTCTCCAGCAGCACCAGCCATACTCTATCACCTCAGTATAGCAGCATATATTAGGGTCCCCTGTGAGTTTCAAGGCAACATCAATGCAGCACAGGTAAATAAACAGAGCCTGCAGCCCCAGCACAAGAAATCGGAAAGAATGCCTCTTCCATCCCTAGAAGTTCAAATTTAAAAGGAAAAAAGAAGAGTTAAAGATAACAAAAAAAGAATCTGACCATAGAAAGTTATTATAGGAAGATTAAGAAACAAATTTAGAAGAGGACAACAAAGTCAAAACATCTATGGGAAAACCCCAAAGAACAACAGTGAATGGCCTTATGACCAGAAAGAACTTTAAAAAGGAGCTTAAAAAGTATATGAGAGGTTGAAGAAAATTGGGGGGAAAGGGGCAGTGAGGTAGTTCAATGAGTATGGCACCAATCCCAAAGTCAGGAGGACCTGAGTTCAAATTTGGCCTCAGACACTTAATACTTCCTGTCTGTGTGGCCCAGAGCAAGTCACTTAGCCCTAATTGCCTTAGGGAAAAAAATAAGAAAAAAAAAAAAAAGAAAAGAAAATTGGGGGAAAATGAGAGTGATGCAAGAAAATGATTATATTTTCTTTTCCCATTCTCCCTTATTAGGTTTCTCTTGGGTTCTAATATTAAAAATCTTTTTGTTGTTGTTGTCCAATTCTAGCCTTCTTGTGAAAGTCTGAAAGCTTTCTATTTCACTGAATAATCATTTTTCCCCTGATGTATTATGCTTATCCCTATTGGTGATTCTTGATTCTAGCTCTATCACCTTTGCCTTCTGGAATATCATGTTCCATGACCTTTGATCCTTTAATGTTGCAGCTGCTAAATCTTGTATAATCCTGATTGTGGCTCCCTGATATTTGAATTGTTTCTTTTTGGCTACTTGCAGTAATATTTTCTTGACATAATAGTTTTATAATTTGGCAATGTTACTTGGATTTTTTATTTTGGGAGCTTTTTATTAAGGTGATTGGTGAATTTTTCCAATGCCTGTTTTGCCTCTGTTTCCAAGTTATCAGAATAGTTTTCTTTGATGATTTCTTGAAAGATATTTTTTCCATGAAGTATTTTACATTTTCTTATATTTTTTTCCATTCTTATGAATTTGTTTAATTGATTCTTAATGTCTCATAGAATCAGTAGCTTCCATTTACCCAATTCTAAGGAGTTGTTTTCTTCAATTAGTTTTTGTAGTTTCCTTTCTATTTGACCTGCTTTACTTTTTAAGAAGTTGTTTTCTTCAGTGGATTTTTCTATTTAGCCAATTCTATTTTTTAAGCAAATGTTCTTTTTCCAAGCATAATATATCATGGGGGAAAGTAGTTATTCAGTGAAATAGAAGACTTCAAATTTTTACAAGGAGAAGACCAGAATTGAACAAAAGAAATTGATTTCTAATATTAGGACCCAAGAGAAACCTAATAAAGAAAAATGGGAAAAGAAAATATAAGTGATTCAATGGAATTGAATTGTTTACATCCCTACATGGGATGATGTTACATGGAATTCTTAAAAATTGTATCACATAGTATAACTAGAAGGAATAGATAGATAGATAGATAGATAGATAGATAGATAGATAGATAGATAGACAGACAGACAGACATATCTAGATAGAGATAGAAGGCATGGGTGTAAGGTGAATTTGAGGAAATTACAAAAAATAGTTTGGAAAAGAGGAGTACATTGGGTATAGAAGGAAGGAAGAGATAGAATGGGATAAATTATTTCACATGAAGAGGAGCAAAAATCCTATGAAAGTGAATGGAAAGATAGAAAGGTGGGCCATGGGCATCACTTGAACTTTACCCTCATCAGTATTGCTTCAAGGGAATAATATCCATAATCAGCTGAATATAGTACTCTCTCTTACCCAATAGGAAAGTAGTAGTAGAAGAAATTAAGTAAAAGATATATAGGGTGAAGGTGAGGGTAGTTTTTGACAAAAGAAGGCATATGGGGGAATTGGTAGAAAGAGGCACAACCCTGATGAGGAGGGAAAGAGGATAAACAGGAAGAAAAATAGGATAGAGGGAAATACATGGTAAGTAATGATAACTTTGAATGTGAATAGTTAAACTCAAATAAAATGGAAATACTATTCATATGTAGCACATGTATTTCCTATATCAAATTTTGTACCATTTTAGGAAGAGACAGGGAAGGAGACAGAAGAATTTGGAACTCAAAATCTTGTAATTTACCTGACATTTAGTTAGGGGGAAAAAATACCATTTAAAAACATTTTAAATAGTACTGTTAGCTCGATAAGTGGTGCTTTCCCCTATGAATAAATCTAAAAGGAAGCTGTGGCAGTGAGCTATGAACACCATCTCAAAGGTGGAGCAAGAAATAAGCCTTTTCCATAGGACAGAAGCAAAATCCAGACCACGCTGGTCAATGGACTCATTGTTTGCTTTCTGATTCTCACATACCAATCAATTCTGAACATACATATTTATTCATTATACCTTGTATCAATCTCTTTACTTAGGCAGTTCTAAATAATTGAACTTTTCTTTATTGTGTCTTTCATAAATTTAGCAACAGATGTATCTGGGGCCCCCAGAGATGGATACATTTTAGCAGTTACAGGGAAAAAAAAATCAGCTCATGGACAGAAAGGTACAAAAAGATCTTTAAAGCACACTTTTTTCACAAACTTGCAAAGACATAAATAACACTTTGCTTTTATGTACTGCCCTGTAACATAATAATATAGCTTGATTATTGCTGTCTATGGGAAAAAAGTTGAAGAAAAAAATATAGTGGTCTAAGATTTTAGTCTGTCCCAATCTGTTCAAAGGATTTAGATAAAGGATGCTGTGCCTGTTTTAATCCTCATTTAAAATGGAAAATTTTTCATCATTTGGAATTAGGGTATACATTATGGGGTGGGGGAGATAAAGCATGGGGGGAGGGAAAATAAGATGATTTACAATCAGGATTTCTACTGTTTATTCACACACATAGAATTTAAAAGTGTGAATGATTGGGTATGACCCAGAGGAGCCATTAAAGAGCAAAGTACAAAAATGGACAGAGCTTAAAAACAATCTTTTCATCTGAGAGACTCCAGTGTGTCCTCTGAAACTATTACAATTATAATTTATCATGTAAATCCTTCTTAATTTGCAAGTTATTGACCCCAGAGCCATAATAGCTCAGCAGCAGCCCGTTATAGACAGCCCATTGTGTTGGTGAGCTTGCCACACGTACCCTCTGAGGAGCCCATTCATGTTCAATATTCATACTCAGTCCGTTTGCTTAACAAGGGAAGAATGTCCCACATCATCCAAGTCCTGAAAGCATTTATGAATTTTTTTTTTTTTTTGTAGAAAACAATTTCTCTCCATGTGGATGGTAGTCATGGTTCTCAAGAGAACAAATTTGTCACTTTATGTCCTTCTCCCCAGCTTCAGTGCCTCATTCTGGTTCCCATTAGTGACTAATGGACAAAAATGCACGATTCCAAATATGAAAGTTGGTGGGGGTGGAGGGGAAGTAAAAGGCACCTGAAATCATTGTTTCTTTTCTCATCCACTCTTCCATGCCAGACTCATTCTCTCACTGCCTAGGACAGTGGCAGTGATTCCTTTCCTAACACCTAGCACCAAGTTCAGAATCCCTCTTCCAGTTTTCCTCTACAGGTGGTGATGTTTTCTTGCTTGGGTGTTCTTTGTGTGGCCTCTCCTCTTTTTTTTTCCCTTAATGTTTTCCCCGGTGGAACAGCTTCCAGGATCACGTGGTCTAATCCTGTCAGTTTCCCTCTTTACAGCTGCAACTACAACCTCATGGGATCCAATTGCTAACATTTCCTCTTTCTCTAATGGTGATGTTCATTCTTTGCACAGTATGTGGTACCTGTAGGGTTCTTTAGAGACATTTGAATTCAAAAGCTTGGATCTTCTGCTTTGTTGTTCTTGTTAAGAGTCCAAATTTCTCATCCATACAGGGCTGTCGAGTGCATAATTATTCTAAGAAGTGTTATCCTGGATGCACTTGAGATGAATATATCATTACAGATTTTGTCAAATTTTGCAAATGTTGCTGTCATGAAAGAACATTAGTTTTTGTTTTTTTTAACCACTGTTTCAAGTTTTCCTTATTTTTTTGCCCCCTGTAATGACAGCTTACAGTTAGGCATGCTGATGCATTCCTATAGTCCCTCATATAGAAAGGCTGAGGCAGGTGGGTCACATGAGTTCAGAGTTCTGAGCTGCTACAATTTAAGTTGATGGGGTATCCACACTAAGTCTGCCACCAATGGGCTGATTCTGCTTATGCAGAGGCAAACCAGCCAGGTTGGAAAAACAGAGATTTAGAAATAAACTAATAAATGGTCATTGTACGTCTAGTTAGGGCAAGAAAGACTAAGACTAAAAAAAAAAAAAAAAATTTAAAAAGTAATAACTTACCCTTACAGAGAACTTTATATAGAATTCCTCCTCCCTTCCCCATGTTCACCCCCATTCTGCAAGGTAGGTAGGATAAGCCTCATCTTCCAGATTTTACTGATAAAGAAGATGAGGCTAGAGGGGGTGATGTCTTTTATAAACTACTACAGAGTGATAGTTCTAAGACAAATTCAGGCCTTCTGATTCCTAGTCTACTACTCTTTTCTTGACATCAGTTAATCCCATGAGCATTTATCAAATACCTACAATGTGCCAAGCATTGTAATAACTGCTGAGGAAATCAAAGATCAAAATTAACAATAACAGCTTACATTTATATAGCAATTACTATGTGCTAGGCATTGTGCTAAGCACTTTACAATTATGATCTCATTTGATACTCACAACCTTGAGAAGGAGGTACTATTATTATCCCCATTTAAATGAGGCAAACAACAGATTGAGTGATTTGCCCAGGGTTACATTACTAGTTAGTTTCTTAGGTTGGATTGAACTCAAGTCTTAGGGTCTCCAGGCCCAGCCTTCTGTATCTCCTAGTTGATAAGCAAATGAAATAAAATGAAAAAAGACCCTGCCCTCATGGAACCTACATTCTTTCACACTCTTTTCTCATAAGCATGGGAGTAAACACCTAGCAAAGCCCAATTTTTAAAAGTCGCTCTGCTATGATGTAGATGTTTAGTTAGCTATAGTTCATTTACTTTGCCCTCAATGAATAAATTTCCATTTCTATTTGCATTTTTTAAAATACTGACAATGTATCCTGCTTTGGAGCTTTTACACAGTTATTCAGCACCCAGTGATGCTTAATGCTTGGAATTCCTTATAAGAAATAGACAGATGTACTGAAAACCCAGCATGTTGACAAACACAGTAGAAATATCACTGTGTTAATAAGTAAAAATTGGATGGTTTGGGGTTTTGCTAGCTTATTTCCACCAGAAATAGCACAGAAAATATGCCACCTAAAGGGAATAATTGCAAATACTCATCAAAACATTGTATTTTCTGGGACCAAATTATTCCTTCTTTGATAAGGCTTTAAGTGCATGTCAACTTAATCCAAAGGGGCATCAACTACAAGGAACTCTCTAGCTAATGCTCTCCTCAGTCCACTGCTCTTTGAACCTTATTCTCCTGCTCCTCTCCCCCATGAATCTGTGCTGTTGCTCTTGTGGGTAGCGATTCATCTGGCCTCTCCTTCCAGACTTCTCAAAGACCACAAGGCTAATACAAAAGTCACATGAAAGCAGAAGTTTGGCATGTAGTCTGAAGGCAAAAGAGTCAGCTGGATGGTATGGCGTATTGAATATTGGACCTGAAGTCAGGAATACTTTATTTCAAATTGTGCCTCAGGCACTCCCCAGCTGTGAATGTAAGTCACTAAATCTCTCTATCTCAATTATAATATCTGTAAATGATGCAAATAACCCCCACTTCATAGGGTTGTTACTAAGATCAAATAAAATAACATATAAAGGACTTTACAAAGCTTAGTACACTAGATTTTCACCATCATTATGATCATTACTATTAATTATTTTCAACAATTAATATTATTTTCAACAAGCAAAGTCTGAAATGGAAAGCCTTGGCCAAAAGACCAGAGGAAGTGCTGAAGTCATAACAGGAGAATCTAGAAGTAGTTTCCAAATCAGGATAAACAATCTTTCTTAGTCTGGTATACTCAAAAGATAATAGAGTTGAGAGTGAGATACCAGAGAGATAAGGAGCAAACCCTGTTTGCCTCAGTTTCCTCATCTATTTAAAAAAATGGGGAAAGAAATGGCAAACCATTATAAGCATCTCTGCCAAGAAAACCTTAAATGAGGTAATAGAGAATCAGACATGATTGCCATGCCTTGACAACACCATAATATCCTTTCATGAAGCTATGCTTATTTCACTCCCTTCTAACATCTCAGATTTTTCTACTTTCTCACTTATCTCTTTACCCTACTTGAATATTCTTCTTACCCCTTTTCTTCATTCTAGCTCTACTTTCTGTTTTGTCTTTCCTCACTGAAAATGCAAACTCTTTGAGGCAAGAAGCTATCTTGTTTGCTTTTATTTGTAAACTAAAATGTTAGTGCGGTATCTAGCCCATAATAAACCTTATCTATCTAAAGTTAAGCAAATATTTGGGGGTGGTAATTATGAAGAAAGGGAAAAGGGAGAAAAATTGTGCAATATAATATAAACAAAAAAACTGGATGATTTTTTTTAATCTTAAAGCCAATAAATGTTTATTAAGTATTGGTTGGAATGAGGGGATAGAGTAGACATATGAAATGAGCTTCTAGAGTGAAAATGTTTGCGTGCTTGGTAGACCAAGCTCAGTAGAGAACCAGGAGTGCAGCCTAGAGAAGAAAAGCATGGTTGTCCTGGACCCCCCCCTCTTTAAAAATGAAGATTCAAGGAAGAACCAGTCAATTAGAAGGAGAACCTGCAGAGTACTTCAATAGGAGAAGTACTCCAAGGGTGAAGTGAGATTCCAGAGAGAAGAGGTTCCTGTGGCATGGTATACAAAATCCTGTGGAAAGTCAGTGAATCTACAGTGAATAAACATTAATTAGATTGAACATGGAGCTGCATGTTGAGCAAGAAAGGCTGAATAGATGGATAGATCAATCTCTTATTTATTCTCCCTCCCAGAGCCTACAGCCTAGTAAGAGGCTTTTTAAATTATATTCTTTAGTGACCACATCCAAATCAGGGAATGAATGATTAGATATAGCAAGCTTAGAGAAGTGCAAGTTATTTTTACCTCAATTCAACTAAAAATGTTTAAGTACTTATTACATTCAAAGTACTGTGCTAGGAATTTGGAGAGATATGAAATTCAAATAAGATGAAATCTCTGAATAAGGGAATAATTTCATACATAAACACACATATTTAACTATAATACATTACTATAAATTAGAAAGGTGTCAAACAAAATACTATATGAGTTCCAAAAAGTTGGGTTGATTTTCACAAGGTATCTAGCTGAGTATTTAGCTAGTTGCTGTCAACATGTAATATGGAATATAATTCAAGAGCAGTGTGCTAATTTTTCAATTTCTTCCTCAATCAGTCTTTACAACATAACTCTATTATTTTGTTTCAAGGGTTGAAACTCCCCTGATTAGACATACCCAAATATGAAATGTCATATACCAAAACGTGTTCCCAAGCAAATATCAATGGGTTTAAAATATAAACCATTGGTATTCATTTACACCACTGTCTCTCTATTCTAGCTAAATTCAGATTATCAATGATGAATTAAAGTTATTAGTCAATTACAGCTGTTAACATTAGAGGGCATAGAAAAGAGACAATGAAGTGGGGGAGTGTTGGGGAGGGAAGCAGCTTTAAGTCTTCAATTTGGGGAGAGGGGAAAGGAGGAAGGTCTTACTGAATAGCTTCATTTTAAGTGGCTACTAATTATCTGCAGTATTTTCATATGGATAACATAAAATCTCCTCCAAAAAATCTCACTAGTATCTAAATAATTCTGATAATGCTTCGAAACAGTCATCATTATTTTTCTGCCATATTGCCATATTGATAGTTTTAGTGTCTTAACTAGAATAGTACTGGGTATCAATAATTGCTGCAGAGTTCCAGACAATCAAAGTGACATATCTTTCCTCCCACATGTCACTTCTTTGGATCTAGGGGAACAGTAGGCCTCTTCCCTTATGGAAAGTAGCTGGCCCTGGTGGTTTTTAACAATTGGAGAACAGAGTGCTCACTACTGATTTTCTCCTATAAGAAACTGCCTTAATTTATAACCTCCCCCCCCAGTCTTTCTTTAGCAAGAGCTAATTTATTAATGCTGCCAGGAAGCTTCTCTCCACCTATTTCCAGTTTTATTTTTAAATGAACAGAGGGAAGGTTGGTCTTATTAAGCCAAGCAAAGAATTCTACAGCTAACTCTGAAAAGCATGGCAGCTCCAAACACTTACAGTTTATGGAAACCCGCGAAGCCAGCATGAGAAGATCTAATTACTAAGTGAATTAGTTTAAAAAAAAAAGAAAAAAAAAAAAACATCTGCAAGGTTTACAGAAATGTCTGCAAGTATGTAGTAAATGGCCACAATTGATAGAGTTATTGCAAAGACATCCCCGGGGCAGAAACTACATCAGTAGAGTCCTAACCAAAATTGCTGTCAACAGTTGTTGTTTCTCTCATACCATTAAATGAAAAGAGCTGGGAAATGATTCTACAAACAGCCATTTAATATTCCTGTACACATGAACTGCAATTACCACCACTACCAACAACAGAGTCTACAGTAATGTGTTCATGGTTAATCAATTCAATTGATCACTGTTTATTAAGTAAAAACCTGCTTTCTAAACAGTTCCCCCCCAAATGGTGTTTTTGCAGGCTGTTGGAAAACAGGAGACTAATTAGAGCTTTTAATTTAAATCCAAGCAAGGGAATGCAGGCGTGTACATTTCACAAAAACATTAGTGGGAGAGACTTGGACAAGATGGGCCCTTCCCCAGAGGAACTGGACTGAACAAAACCTGTGCCTATTTTAAAGGTTTTTGGCTCACAACACCATTTTTTTTATTTGACTAAGAGGCAATCACGACCAGGTCATATGAGGCCATTGGGAAGGCCTACTCACTGATCATACAGATTATAGGAATGTTTTGGTCTCATCAGTGCTGTTAAATTGATCATCTTCATTCAGTACCTTGCAAGAGGGGATTGGAAATCAATGGATGGCAGACTTGTTAGGTGCCAGAGATAACTGACCATAGAGGATTTTTGTTATCTCTTTACAAAGAATAATGATCTCAAAAGACTTGAGTGCTTTAAATCTAAGCAAAATATATACTTCAAATTCAGTATTGGGACTGAATACTACATGGGAGAGCAGCAAGAAGATTATCTAAAAAGAGTATGCTAAGCTCCTATCTCTCATCACAAAACTGCTGTCCCCAGATTTCACTTGGCTGCAGTAAAAACAGCCAATTCTTTTGTTACCCCAGATGGGTTGGTTTAGCATGAAGACAGGAAAACATCCATTCTTAGCTAACTAAGACTGCCAAATTTATTTCCCTCATAATGTAATTTGAGCACTGAACTCCCAAGAAGAAAACCAATGCTTTCTCCTTTACATTATCAGCCTCTAATATGAAATTCTGCTCTTAGTCTCATGTAGCTGCAATAGAGATGGGTGAGTCTCATCTTATCCCAATTATTTCTGATTAGTTCAGTGCAGTCTTTGCTCTGGTCTAGCTTGAAAACTCTTTGTAAATGTAAACCTTAGGTTTTATACTGTCCCTACATTAACAAGAAGGAAAAGGTAAAAAGCTCTCAGTATCTCACATCATTTTGTTACAGAATAAACCATCAATGGAATGGGGCCATTAATAAAATGATGCTAAAGAGGTAGTCCTGAAATTCACCTTTTCAAAAAGTTAAATTTCTGCAGTGGTGAATAACAAGACCCAGAAATCTAAATCTAAGAAAGCATTGGTCATTTGGAATGTATTCCAAGAAAAATAATAAAAGAAACTGAGATTTTCTAACTTGAAAGGATTTTCTATTTTAGATTTTCTAATTAAATTAGATTTTTCAATTTAAAAAGATTTCTAATTTAATATGATGTTCCACCATTCAAATCATCTGCTTTGATGGTAATATTCAATGCCAATAATACCAACAAATAGAATGAATGGAAAGGATAAAACTAGTCTGATTTGTTTGTGAGAAAAAGGATCAGGAAATCATGAAAGTAAAAGACATTTCCATACAAGTTTCTTTACAATTTATTATTTTAGCATATGCATGAAACATTAGACTATGACAGAAACTTACAAGTTGTAACATCAACGTTACTTAAAGAATGGGGGAAACTTTTAATAGAAGCAATGCTGTATCAAAGCAGTCCATAATTAAGTACAAATTTGGCTCACAGTGGAGCAATTTATACGGATTAGCAGCTGCTGACCTTCACAGGTCCCAAAGTGGTGCATTTCCATCCATGGTCACAGAGTGACCTCTAGTGTTAAAACAAATGGAATTTTTCAGAATAACTCATGCCAAGAATTAATATCTTATCCCTAGGAACACTGAAAACTCTTTAAGATTTATGCATTATATAATGAGCTAGGGATATGATTTTTTATTATTTTGATATTAAAATAATTTCCCTATAGAGAAGATGCTAAATGCTTAATGACTGAAGAAGAAAAAAGAAATTAAAAAACATTTCAGTTCAAGGAAAAATTTTTCATCTTGACATTTATCTTTGCTGTTACATAAAACTAATTTGTATTTTTCCCTTAAAAACATATACTCATGTTATTTTCTAGCCTAGAATCCTGACTCTTCTCTAAAGGACAATGACCAAAGCTTTTGCCACAAGCTTAAATTGAAGATTCAAAATGAATAATTACTTTTCCACATTCACCGGAGAAATGTAAAAAAAGAACCAAAAGCTAGATCAGAGTACCAAACAGAGATGAATCATTAATTCATAGACACTGACACATTCCCTGAATAATATCGATATGATAACTTGTAAGCTTCAATCACAGTTCCAGTGTTTTATGGCTAAACATTAAATTTTGAAAAAATAAAATAGGAGTTGAATTTCTGTCAGTCTTGCTGACAGTGTTGAGAAAGAGTGAAAGACAGTGGTTATTGCCACCCATAAGAATATAGAAAATGTCCACAAAGGAATTACAGGTGAAACAGAAATTTTGTGGCTTAGTAGATGCCTACAAGTGTCTCCATGTTTCTGTCATTGTCTCTTTTTTTCCTTGCTCTCTTCTTTTATCTTATCTACTCCTTTGCCTTCAGCCATCACATCTATGTGAATGGCTTCCAAATTTTTGTTGCCACCCCTCACACTTTCCCAAGAATCCTAGTTCTATATTTCCAACTGTCTATTGGATTATTCTACTTGATTGTCCCAATAGCTTCTCCATCTTAACATGTCCATCACTGCACACATAATGCTCTTTTCTTTTTAATTGATAGTACTTCGATTCTTCCAATCTCCTAACCTTGGAGTCATCTTTGACTCTTTCTTTCCCTGGTCTTTCTCAATGCTAGTATTCTTCCTCTGAGATTAACATCCCTTTAAGATGTAGCTATAGACAACAAGATATATGTGTGTGTGTGTGTGTAGTTTTATATATATATATATATATATATATATATATATATATATATATATATATATATATATATATACACATATATATATATATATATACATATCTATATATATATATATATAATTATATATATTTATGTATACATATGTAATTTTTAAAAATCTTATAAATACATAGTTCTTTGCATTTGTCTCCCCATTAAATGTGAGAATCTTATGGACTGGTACCATGTTTTTATCTTTCTTTGTTTTCACAGCTCTTAAACTAGGACTTAGGACAGAGTATGCTTAATTATTGATTGTTGAGTTAGCTAGGCCTGATTTATCTGGATGATAGCACATAAACTTAGAGCTAGAACCCATTTGGTCCAAACTCTTTGATTCCATTTAAGGAGACTAAGAGGTAGTGTTTAAATTCCTTACCAAAAGTCACACAGGTAATGAATGACAGGAGCAGATTCAAATAAAGGACTTTGAGGCATAAACCCAGAGCTCTTACCACTACATCAAAAGCAGCGGGCACCTAAAACAAAGAAAAGAGAGGTCCCCAAAGTGTACCCATACCATTTTTTCAGAAGAAAGACTGTAACACAAGGCCTGGATACTCACCAATAGATTACTCATGGACTACTCTGTTATGGCCTTGTTTCCTTTCTTTCAAGGCTTAGCAAATAGTTTCAACAACATAATCTTGAGTCCCTTAATTCATGACCTCTTCCATTATAGCTTTTCCCAACTCAATAAGCATGCATTTAGATGACTACCATATACAAGGTACTATGGCAAATACAGTAAAAACAAAGTCAAAGACTAAATATCCCAGGCCCTTAAGGAGTTTCTGCTAGAATTTACTTTATATGAGGAGAGTACAAGTTTATACCAATAAGCAAATACAAAGTAATTTGAGGAGAGAAAACATCAATAAATGGAAAAGAGCAGGACTGGCAAAAGATTTTGTATAGGGGATAGAGATGAAATTGAGCCTGAAACAAAGTGAAAGATTCTAAGAAGTAGAAATGAAAAAAAAAGTATAATATAAGTCAGTGATATGGACTAAACAAAGGAAAACAGGTGGGAAATGGAAATTCAAATTGGGGGAACAGCTAGTAGGACAAAATAACTGAAAAGTGGAATGTGTAAAAGTTAAGTTATAGCCTATTTGTAGCTGGCTTTAAATGATAGGTTGAGGAATTAGTACTTTGTCCTATGGACAGTATAAAGCCACTAAATGTTGATGACATAAGGGATGTAACATAATCAGACCTATGCTTAAGAAAATTAATTTGCCAGATAGTAAAAAATAGATTGGAGAAGAAAGAGACTAGAAGCAGAGAGGCCAAATACTTATAATGATTTTACTCCCAGTTTATGGAAAGCTTAACTTATTCTCTGATTATTACTACTTTACCTTTCATTTCTCCCATCTTTTCATTCTGAAGACTTTCAGAAGATGGAAGAAATAACAAGGAATCCTACTATTTTACATGATTCTGACTTATAGAGAGCAAATTGGTTAAGTAGAAATGATGGAAATTCTGAAAGGCATTGATTGTGCCATCTTGGAGTTCACAGTAAAAGATGCTATTCTCTGAAAAAACATCTTTTTCCTTGATTTTTTCTACTGTAACTGCCTTGCCAATACTCAAACTTGGCTCATGAATCTTCAGATTTCTTTGTTTGTTTCTGTTCTCTGACCAAGAATGGCAGAAGAAAATCTCAAAGGAATATTAATTGATTCCCCTACAAATTCATGTGTTCTAACTTCAGGTGGCTATTCAAGACTTCTCAGCAATCCTTCTTTGTTTGATTGCTTTCTTCTCTAGGAAGAAGGAAATAAACATTTATTAAGTACTGACTATATGCTAGGCACTGGGCTAACTAGTTACTTCTTACATTTTCCACAAAAGTTCTATATATTTTCTATTGTCTTCAAATTGTCAACTTGAACTTCTCTGCAAACAATTTGAACTCCAATTTTATTAAGACATCAGTTCAAATTGTTCATGCAGTTGGGAAAAATAAAATATTATTTATAAGAAAGAATAGTTCATACAGTGAAAGTAACAGTGATTTTTGGAGTAAAAAAAAAACTAGGGTTTAAATCCTGAACCTGTTATTTGCTATCTCAGTGAACTAGGACTAGCAATAATAACTCTGGGCTTCTATTTCTTCATCTGTAAGAAAAAACAAAAGGATTAAATTATCCGGACAGTCTCATCAAAATCTAGACCTATGATTGTAAGTTCCTTTGACTTCCCTCTTTTCCAATTCAAATTACTTCTGCATCTTGACTCATTCTCTCCCCCCTCCCATCTATCCCTCTATTTGAATATATATATATATATATATAACTATATATATATATATATATATAGTTATATATATAGTTATAGATAACACATAGTTATAGAAAATATTTAGTTATATGTGTATATATATGTATATATGTATGTATATATATGTATATATATATATATGTGTATATATATATATATATATATATATAATTGGCTTCAGCATCATGTAGACCCTCGTTCAATTCCCACTTCTGATATATATTGGTTTTGTAACCCCAGACAATTTTCTCAGTGTTCTAGTAAAGTTTCTAAGATTATATAAGTTGCAAAAAAAAATTGCTATTCTGCATGAGTAAGGGGAGTTTCTCAACTAAGAGTTCCTCATACCAATGAAATCATAAGTCTGATCTCTATTCCCTATTAAATACCACCAAGTTTGATGTTCTATCCTGATGAGCCTCATTATTTAGCTCTAACGATCATTGCTTTCTCCCTCTGCCACTTTTAAGTAGAGTAACACTGCAGAAATCTCTTTAGTATGTATTTTATCTCTAGTTCCCTAGTGTTCTCCTTAAAAAGCTTATTCCAGCTGCAAGGAGACATTTTTAAAATGTCTCCTGAAAAACTTTCCCATTCTTTTTGCTAGGAGAGAAGTAAAGATAAAATTGGAATGAAATATTTTTCTTTGAGTGGGGTTTTTCTTCCCAGGAGTCTTTTTTTTTCCTCCCTAGGCCTTATGTTATCTAATTCACAGCTTCATGGTATTCCCTCCTGTTATCCATCTGCTTATTGTACAGGCCTCCCTTCCTTCCTCTGGGCTGCTTCCTACATTGAGCTCCTCCAACAAGGCTGGCCCCCTTTCCTCCCCTATTTGAACTCTTTCTTCACAGCTTTGTCTGTTGCTCAGCCTGACTCTGTATGCATGTTGGTGGATAGCAGGGAGACAGATATGGAAGAAAAGGAGGGGGGAAAGCCTTCTGTTCAGAAACAGCCTTTCTCAGCTGTCCCAGTTAGGGGGACCTTCTCTTTTCTCAAAATAGTCCCATCAGGGAGTATATTTTCAGCAATACTTTACTGCTTAGGCAACAGGAGATAGGGCAAGGGCAAGTTCTCACCCATCTCTTCCTCCAACTATCCACTAATTCATTGCACAGATTTAGGGCAATATTTTCAGGTCTTCTCCTTCTGTGACACTTGGCAAGTCATTTGACTTTTCTCTGCCTCAATTTCTTTGAATTTCAAATCGGGCTAATAATCTATGATATTAAAAATGTTAAGACCCTGAAAAAATTAAAAGAACTATACAAGCATTTTGTTATTAGGCTCACTTATGTTCTATATTAAGCAAAATGGACGTGGTCAATATTTATTCTGAGTGAAGTGCTTTGAGGTCTATAAATATCAAGTGTTGTCCAAGGCATTAAAAATTCCCTCTCTCTGCCCTTAAAAAATTATTGATGCATTTTATTTTAACATTACATTTATTTCCCAATATATTGCATGCCTTTCAATCTTGAATCTTCCTTTATAATACAGAAAAACAATTAAGCAAAGCCAACTACCCAATAGCTTCATCTTTGACTACATTCATAACATCTGTATTTGTAGTCCCCAAACTTTCTACAAAAAGTCAGATGCATACATGTTTCTATTTTAGGAGTATACTTTTTTAGGAATACAGAGTTTCCAAAGGGAATCCAATGGAAAACTAATTTTCAGAAATGATTATAGTAGGGAAAATAATATCTAGAATTTATATTCTGCTTTAATGTTTTCAAAGTGGTTTACTTGTGTCTCATTTGATTATCACAAAAATTCTCAGATAGGTTATTTTATTATCCCTCTTTTACAGAGAAGGAAACTGAGGCTAGAAATTATCTTAGAGTTCATCTAAGAAAACTGAAACAGTAAGTAGAGGTTCTAAAGGATTTAGAGAGCCAGTTATGGGATTTTATATTTGTTATGGAAGTAAAAAGGGAGCCACTGAAAATGATAGGGAGACAGGGTTGTGACACATTTAAACCTGGGCTTTCAGATTACTTTGATAGCTTAATTTGATGCACTGAAGTGAAAAGGGACTTGAGGCAACGAGACCAAACCAAAGTCTGTTTCAATAGTCCATGAATGAATAATTGATGCCTACTTCAAGGTAGTGTCAGGGTTAAAGGAAAGGAGGCATGTATAAGAGATGCTATGAAAATAACAAGACAAAACTTAGAAAATAATTAGATATTGGGGATGAGAGTGAGGAATTGAGAATGACATCTAGGTTGCAAATCTGCGTAACTAGAAAAAAATGATAGTATCCCCAACAATCATAGAATACTTAGGAAAAAAGGAGGGTTCTAGCCTAACCTCTAGCTAGACTAAAGTTTAGGAACAAGAATTAGCAATTATGTAAATAGATTTGAAATAGATATGATCAGTGAATCCATAGAAGCTGAAGAGATCAAGCCTATTCCTTGTATTTTAAAATATTCTGAAGTATCAAAGGCTTTACTTGACTAACTGGTGAATTAGACTATAGAGCTAAAGAAGTCCATGATACAAAAAATGAGTAAGAATCTCTGAATTATGCCATGAGGTTTAGAGCTAGAACAGATTCCAGAGTCCATCTAATATGATACCCTTACTTTAAAAATAAGGAAGGTGAGAGTGAGAGAAATTCAGAAAGTTGCCCACTGCTACACAGGTAATAAATGCCCAAGATAGGATTCTAGTTCAGATTTTCCCTATTCCCTATTCCAAGCCCAAATGCACTATTCACTAAATCGTATTTTCTCTCATTTATCTTCATCAAGAAATTTTAACTTATAAGTGACTTAAAGGTTCAATAAGGATAATTCCATTTCAACTCATAGGGGTCATAAAGACAGTAACTTCATGTCTACTAGCCAGGCCAAGATTTGCTAGAGACAGAAATACAATATAGATAACGGTGTTGTGCCAGCCAGCCAATGCTGGCATGTAGACACTTGCAACAAGAGCAGGCTTGAGCAGTCTTCAAATCATCTGAAAAGTTGGGGGGAGGGTAGTAAAAAGTAACTGCAGACACTCTATATGGGAAGGAACTACTTTCTTTTTCAGTTGTGAAATTACTCATAAGTGACAGTGTGTGAATAGAGAACATGGCATAAATTGGAAAGGGAGAGAAGGAATCTTTTCCATTAGGCAAATCTCAAATACAGAAAGGGCAAGGGGAAAGTAGATTGTCCAGGCGAATTTGGGAATACAGCAAAACCAGACGAATCCTTGCTAGGCAGCTAGTTGCTCACCTAAGAAACCCAAAGGAGGCTAGGGAAGAATGATTACCCGGATGACGCCTGTAATCCATTTTATCCAAAAATCCATTTTAGTGATTGCCAGTCATTTGGCTCACACTTGAGTTATCAATGCCTGTGGCAGCCCAGAGGTCACTAGGCTGTACAGAGCTATAAAAGAACAATGCAAAAGAAAAACGGGCTCTGAGTGCTTAAAGCCACTTAAAGAGCTGAGGTAGAAGGATTCCCAGGGGCTATTGCTACTGGCAGAAACTGCTGAGGAAGAAGAGGCTAGAAAAAGAAAATTAGACAAGATAAAGATAAATTCTAGGAATAAAACTCCAGAGATTCATAGATGCAAGAAATAAAAGGCTCCTTTGGTTAGTATGTACCTCAGTACACATTTATAAAATGGGAAGAATAATTTCTTTTTTTCCTTTTTTAAAATTTTATTTTTATTTATGAAACAAAACAAAATATTTCTCTCAAGGATAAAGTAAGATAATGGGATAGCATCAGCATTTTGGAAAGTAAAATGCCTATGTAAAAAAATATTTAAAATATCAGCATAAGGAGAGGGACTTTGATAGTTTATAGTCTTAGAAAATTTCCTGGGGCACTGAAAAATAGCTGAGCAATAGGCAGGATGTGTCAGAACCAAACTTGAAGCCAGTTCTTGATAGCAAGACAGGCTCCCTAACCACTTTGATTCATTGCCTCTCCTTGCCATTGCTGTGATTCAAAGAGATTGGATTAGTTTAGTCAGTTTGGTTTGTATTTCTTTGTAGCCATCTTGCTATTTTCATTAGCAGATTTTTTTTTTGTACATGTATGTGACACAGGAATGGGAGTAGATATATAGGAAGATCTACATTTCATATTTTTATATGTATATATACAGAGAAAGAGAGAAAGGGAGGAAACAGGAGTAGAAGGAAAAGAAGGAAGATGAGGATGAAGGCTGTGTGTGTGTGTGTGTCTGTGTGTGTATTAAGAAGCCCTTGGGTTTTATAGACCAACAGCACAGCTCAAATTTTAATATCTAGGGAAATCCTTGATCATTTCTACTCATCATTTATCAAGTAGCTACTTTGTCCTCCTCAGTGATGGGTAACCAGTTGAGTGGCCACAATCCCTGTCTTCCTGGGGTTTTGAGTCTAGAAACTCCCACTGCCTTTCTGATGATCTTTATTAAGATAACAGGGAAAAGGAGTAATTCTTAAAAGTTTCTTTCTCTGAAGCAGTAACAGATCATAAATCCAGAAATCACGACCCTTCCAAAAGTAGTGTAGCAAGGAATGATAAGACTTTCCTTATAGAGTATGAGATTACCATAGAGCTCACCTGAGTCATACACTGCATATTGGAGTATAGCACATTGAGTTCAAAACAAGTGAAGTGATCTATAAGATCACATGGATAATAAGTGGACAGTTACGCCTCAGAGGTCATTTAACCCAAACATGTCATTCTGTAGACAGGGAAACTGAGACCCAGAGAAACAATTAATAAATGACATTATTAGGATTCAAACCTGAATCTTCTGACTCTCAAGTTAGCATGTTTTTTATCATGTCAGAGTATAATCATGAACCAGGTAACCATAGACAAGTCACAATCTATAAACTTAAGGAAGGTGGACTAAAAGGCTTTAAAATCTCTTCCTACTCTCTTAATTGCCTTCAAATATTCTATTCCAACTTATTGTGGAAGAAAAAGAAAAAAGTTTGGAAAGAGCATTCATCATGTTGAGTTCCACTTTACATGTCTGTGACTCTAGGATCAACTTATTGAACGTAAAAGATTCACATTAGTACAATTAGGTGCTAGGTGAGCAGAGTGCTAGCTCTGGAAGCAGGAAGATTTGTCTTTTTGAATTCAAATCTGACCTCAGACACATACTAGCTGTGTAACCCTAAATAAGTCACTTGATGTTTCTCTTACTTTCTTCATCTATAAAGTGAGTTAGAAAAGGAAATGACAAATCATTCTAAAACCTTTTTCTGGAAAACTCCAAAAGTGATTAAGAAGGGTCAGATACAACTGAACAATGACTAAATATTACTACATTGGCAGCAAAGAGATCTAGAATATTTGGTCACAGCAATTCCAAAAAGTCATTTTCTAAACCATAAAAGTGCTGTGACAATGTATGGATTTCTTAGACCTATGGCAAGTCAGCAATTCTTGAAGTATTAATTAGACTATTGAAAATATATGAAACTTGTTTTAAAAAGAAAGTCTAATTGTTTTTCACATAAACTTCCCCAATTCTCTATGATGCAGATAGAAGGGGGAAATTATAATCATATTTCCACTGTACATAGAAATCATCAAGATCATTTTTCTTGCTTCACAGAAACAATGGTGCCAGATATAGAATGAGATTTCTTGCTTTAGGCAAAAAAAATTTTTAACAGATATCCATTCCTATTTCAATCAGTTAAAAGACCTTTTAAGAAATATAATTTTTAGGCATTTAAACTAAAGTTTTAGACATAGTCTCCAATTACGCAAATTTATTATTTTATTATTTTTTCCTTCATAACTCTACCCTCATATCCAATCTGCTGCCAAATTGTGTCTATTCTAATCCCCAATATCTCTTGCATTCTTCTCCTTGTTTACAGTCTCTACCCTCATTAAGACACTCATCCCCTTATCATATCTTTCTAATTTTGTTTTTCTAACCCTCTTTTCCTTTTCATACTCCAGCCAGATGCCAAATAGATATTTTTAGATGTGATCATGTTACTCACTCTCAAAAATCTTCTATGGTTCTCTCTTGACTCTAAGTAAAAATTTATTTGTCTGACATTTAAAGTTTTCTACAGTCTGGAGATGCTATCTTTGTAATCTTATTTATGTTACCTCCCTTCTCATCTACCCAAAATGACCAACTAGCTGTTCCTCATATACAACATTCAATCTCTACAGTCTTTTGTACCTTCAACCTTGTATAATTCCTAGCTTCTTCAAAACATGGCTCAAACGCCTTTCCAATTCTTTTGAGTTGCCAATGATCTCTTTTAAAATTCTTTGGATTACTATTTGAATATTGACTATTTGAGTTTATATTTAATACAAGTTTTATGCCCTCATTTAATTGTAAATTCCATGAGGCAAAACAGTGGTTCCTTTTATGTCTTTGTATCCCTAGAACCTATCATAGAACCTTGTACATACTGGGTGCTTAATAAGTGCTTATTTCATTGAATTGAATTTAATAATGATGATAGCTAGTATTTATATAGTACTTAAAGGCTTGCAAAGCTCTTTACATATGTTATGTCATAGCATAATACAACTACCAATTAACTAGCTATATAACTCAGGGAAAGTCATTTAATCGCTTTATTTCTTGGCTTCCCTTCAGTAATCTCGAAATCCCTGTCTGGCTTTAAAATTCTAAGAATTTATGAATAATAAAGGGATATTCAGTATCTAAATGGATCTGTGATCTCATCAATTCCAAAGTTCCCATCAATGATGCACAACCCAGACTTACTTGACCATCTTATATAAGCCACATACATAATCTTTTAAATATGGGGTTGCATGGAGTACAAAGTGAAGCAATGGAGAGGTAATTGACCATGCTGTCAACCTTTTATGCTTTAAGCCAATAGCTCATTGCCAATTGGAGATACTGGTGGGTTCTTGAAGGCTATGGTTCTGAGAGGTTCTATCTTGTGGGAAAGGTTTGAAGTGTAGTCCTAGTAACATGTTAAAATTGTATCTTGTTCTGGTCCCCATTCTAGTCAGTATAGGAAGTACATTTAAAGGCAGCTAGTATAAAGGGGCAATAGTAGGAAAGAACACAAAGAGGAACCTAGAAGACATATACAGACAGTCCCAAAGTTCAAAAGAGCATATTTTACAAATTATATCCAACATTAATTAAAATTCACATTTGGGTAATATTTGCCAAATCAGAGCAAACCATCTAAGTGCTGCTTGTCAAAATCCTGGATCTATTATATGTAAATTTCAGACAAAATACAGACTTCCATAGATACAGATCAGCAAAACATCAAAAAGATGTCCAAAAATTTGAAGTTTTACTGATAATTTTGAAAAGATTTGATTCTGTTAATGAATGGTCTGCAAGATGGAATGTTAGGAGTTTGTCTTCCCCTACAAAAAAAAAATTTTATAAAAACAAAACTTCAAACTCCTGTTCCCCTACTCCAAGCACTCTTTCATCTCCATTGGATCCATTATACCTAGTGTTTTCAATTCTAATCCATGATTACATAAATTATATTCTCTATCTTTCCCTCTCCCTATTCTCTTCCCCACAATGCTTGCCTTAGTTCACCATTCCATCATTCCTAATTCCTATGCCACCATATGTCTCTGTATAACTTTTCCTTTCTATTCTTTTTGCTCCCATACCCTTTGTATTTAGTGTGATTGCCACCCCATTTCACACTGTCAATAATACTCTTTTCCTGTGACTGGGCATACCTGTCCCAATTTAATAATTTCATAAATTAATTATCAATATAAGACAGAATCTATTTTCTGAGGATGACCTAAACTTATTACATAGAAGCACCACTGGGTTGCCCACCTGATATTTGTCTGTTTATTTGTTGTTGTTTTGTTGTTGGAGGTTTTTTGGCCTTAGCAATCCATAAGATAAAGGTAAAATTTTATACTAACCTCAATTCTGTATGATCAGTCATGGCAAAGTGGAAAGAAAGGAGAAAGAAGGCCAAAGATGTTACACAAATCACAAAGCTCAGTAACAAATCACAATCACAATTGGTTAATAATCACAAGAGACAACGGTAAGCTTATAGACTATGAACAAACTTCAATTGACTGTTGCTGTTCCAAATGTGATATCCTTATCCAGTTACCAGTGAATGAACATATTGCTAAAGTGATCCAGGAATGTTAATCTCCACAATGATGCTGTAAACACAACTGGAAGAATGATGATAGAAGTTGAAATTAAATGGAAGAATGTTCCATGGGTGTTTCTTGCACAGGAAAAGAAAGGAATTAGTGGGGTGGGTTTAATCCTATGCCTGGAGCCTACAAAATTATCATTTCATGTGCTAGTTGGTCATTGTGTATTACAATGCTAATGATAACTATAAGCACCATGAAAATAATTACAGCTTATGCACAAACAACAGTAGCTGATGACAAGATGGTAAAGAAATTCTATAAAGAATTTTAAATGTTCCCTCCAAAACAAATCAACATATAATGAATAAAATGATGTAGAAAACAAAGGTGAACATGTATCCATACAGAATATAGATGTGCATTCTTATCAGCAAGTAGTCATGCAGACCCAACTAATGGGACTGCAAGTATAAAACTGGCCTTTTTCAGGAATATGGTGCTTGCATTTCAGCATTAATGTATAATGTTTACATAAGCACTGATGAAAGAATTATGAATGCCAGGGTATGAATACATGTTCATTTTTGTGTATATGTATCTGTTTATATACATTTATGCCATATCTTTTAAATGTCTCATATCTTTTTATCCTAACATATTAAATTATTTATTACTTATCCAAGGAAGTAGGCTTCTAGTTGAAGAAACATTACCTATATCTGAGCAAATCAGATTTTGTTTCATACTCAATTGCTCACAAAGAAAGTTTATGACCCAGCTCCTCTGACCTTACCCAGAACTGCAATTTTCCAACTCATAGGGTGAAAAAAACTAACACGTCTCTAGTGAAACATCTCTCTGACAGCAGTTAGACACTGGCTTACATTAACTGATTTTTATATTTCAAAAGTTTTTTGTTTCATTACTGATAATGTGGAAGAAAATTGCAGGTAAAGCCACATAAGAGAGAGTACAATAGACTGCAAAGAGCATTTGTCTGATGAGATTCTGTGGTCCCTGATCAAAGAGCACAAGTGATTCTTGTCTAATTCCATAAGCCCTTATGTGTCACAATGGGAAAGGAAATACAGTTCAGTTTTATTCTTAGCTCCATTAAGGCAGTAAGTATGTCATCATTTGCAATTTAGATAGGAGAAAATGGCATGGTAGTTAAGAGAAGAGAGCCATGGAAGCTAGGAAAGCTAGTGCTGGGTTCTAGCTCTGACTGGACAAGTAAGTTTAATAATTTGATGGATCTGATTATTTTGTCAATAGGAAGACAACTTGCAATAGTGTAGGCTCCAACCCACTCATAACTTCCCATTCTGTGCAATGTTTTTCCATGTCCTCCCATAAATCCACCATAGGAGGGCCACCACAGCATGTTGAGGTTTTTCTTTGGGCACTACATTTCACAATCAAGGAATAATTCATGAATGTCCTCTTCACATACTTCATCCTGACATGAAGTTAACTCTGGCTCTCAAAGTCAGTCCAAGCAAGGCTATCTCTGGCAGATTCTATCATGTTGGAAAAGCTTTGTGTTCAGTCCCAGTGACATACTGTGTCTACTTTCTGAAGAATAGTATTATTGAATGCCAAAAGGTTGTTATCAGTAGGCCAGTCCCTAAATGACAAGAATTTGGGTCATGACAACCCACAGAACAAAGGAAAAATACAAAAGGTCTCGTAGTTCTGTGTAAGCCTCCTATATTAGTAGTGACAATGACTAAATGGTAGAAAAGGTATCTGACAATAGTGAGAAATAAGTAGTTTTTATTCACATGTCATTGGAAAAAAATAAAATATATTAAATATTTTTAAAAGAAATATGTAATTTTTGGAACATGTGACTCATTATGGAAAAATATTAGGATAAAACTAAAAGAGACTTAAAGATAAGCCATTCTAAGTCTCTAATTTTATAGAAATGGAAACTAAGTCCCAAAGAAGCTAAATAATTTGCTTAAGATCAGCTCATCAGTGGTATAATCAAGACCAGAATTCAGGTGTCCTCGTTCCTCTTACCACACTATTTCCACTATCTTCAGTCATCTGCCTGCCAACTGCCAGAGTAATGTCCCCAATTATCCGAATTATGTGAGTCTTGCTCCAATCATGCTTTAATTTAACCCTGGGGCCATTTCTGCTCCCACCACACTGCCATCCAGACTAGAAACAATACTGGAGGATTTAACTCTTCTTCACTCTCCATAATAAAATTTGGTTCTGAAACTATAATCAAATCAACTCTGTCTCTGGTACTGAAAAGATATGTCAATCTTTTCCCCCACTTCCCTATGGTTCCACTTACCACCACCTATCAATTTAAGTATTACTCTTTGGACTTCCCCTCCTCATACATGCTACCTTCCCTAATGAAAATGCAAACTCCCTAAAGTCATTGACTGTCTCTTGGACGTATAGCTCTCATGCTTAGCACAGCATTTGCCACAATTAATAAATGCCTTTTCTTGCAATTCATTAAGTGACATTATTACTAATTGTGTGTGTATATATATATATATGTAAATATAAAGATATAGATGAAATAAGTTACTATTGAGTTCACAAAGCTGGCTTGGAATTCCTGGATTCTAACTTAGTCTTATTTCAAGAAGCATTCTTTTTTTTTCAGACTTTGTATCAAAATTATAAAGTATTAATTAGAAAAATTATTGCAAAGGAGATTCTTTTATTGAGGGAACACTGAAGCTATTTTGTACTATTTTATCATAGTTGTCATTAATAGCAATAATTCACATCATTATGTTTTAATTTCATAAAATGTTTTCCTTGCAACAATCCCATGAAGAAGTCAATGGAATTATCCCCATTTTATATATAAAGAAACTAAGGCTGAGACTTTGAATAATAGTAATAAGAAAATATCATTTAAATAATCTTCCAAAATTTAAGTAATGCTTACTTCATAAAAAGTAAAGTAGTGAGAATAACATTATCTCCATTTTTCAAATGATGCATCAAAAAATGCAGAAAGATGAAGTGATTTACCTTTGAAATGAGAACTCCTAATTTGTGATTTTCCACCAAGTCATGTCATGAAAAGATTCTATTTATGTCATCAGGTAATAATTTGAGGCGAACAAACTACAGGAGAAATGCCACAAAACCTATCATCCCATTTGCTATAACTTATCTATGTAATTAAATCACAAATGAATTTGTGGAAGGAACATACTTGTTGCTCATGTACCACTGAAGAATCCTCCAAATATTAAAACTGATCATTACAGTTCTGACATAATTTATCTTGTAACTTTCACACACCAAACTTCAGCTTAAAATCTTTCCCAATAAACGATCACAAACGAGGGGAAATACATTAAGTGAAGGGGTAATTTAAATAACTAGATCCAGAATACCTCCATAATACTTCAAAGGCACCATTGGACTATAAACTCAATAACCAACAGTGACATCAAAAAAATAAAAGCTACTGTTGCCATCTTGGGTTAGATTAGAAAGAATATATTCTAGGAATGAGGACATTATGGTCTTGTTGTCTCTCCTGGTCAGACCACATTTTAGAGATAAGGAAAAGGATTGGACCAGAGATTTCACTGATATAAAGAACTCCTATGTTCTTATACAGATGAGTATAAGCACTTTCTCTGTAACTTAGAATCTTAGAAAATTGTCTAGATTAGAGCACTAAGAAGTCTAGAGTCATGTAATCAGTGGGTTTTCAATAGATGACTTGAATCCAAGGCTTCATGGCTCTTAGACCAGCTCTCTATCTGCTAAAATTTCTGAAGAACATTAATAAGCTAAAAAGTTTCCATAGGAAGATAGCCAGGATAGCAAAGTGCCTTGGGTCCCTGCCATTTGAAGATTAGCTGAAAAAATTGACAGAGTTTGGATCAGAGAAGAGAAATCAAGGGATTAGGGAAGGTGGGCTTTACAAATACAAGTGATCAGGCTTGTTTCATTTTGCCTCTAAGAGTAGAAAGAGAAATTGCAGAGACAAATTTAAGACTTAAAGTAAAAAAAATAAAATAAAAAATAACTTCTTAAAGTTAAGGAATATTCCTAAGCAGAATGAGTTTTCTCTAACAAGTTTCTTCAGGCAAAGTTTAGATAACTGCTTATAAAGAATATCGTAGAAGGGATTAATTTCTTTTTAGGTATGGTTTGAACTGGTTAGCTAAAATTCAGTGATTCTGTTATTCCTTTATTTTATTGGTTCTGTACTCAACCCACAAACAGGTCATAACCATCTCTTCTCTCTCCAAACCCCATACTTTAGTATATCTCTGAAGGCCAAACGATTTACTGGGTAGCATAGTGGATATAATGCCAAGCCTTACTTTTCTCTATAAATTCAATCCGGTCTCAGACACTTACTAGCTGGTTGATCTTAAGCAAGTCACTTAACCCTATTTGCCTCTGTTTCCTGGTCTGTAAAATGAGCTGAAGAAGGAAATGGCAAATCACTCCAGTATCTTTGCCAACAAAATCCCAAATGGCATCACAAATAGTCTGAAAAAAACTGAACAAAAACAAATTTATGGGTTAACCTTCTGGTGATAGGCTATTTATTCTTAGAGAAAAGACAATCACTGGGCACTTAATAGAAGCCTTTCCAGTCAGGTAGAACCTGCCGGAGATCGTGCTGTCCTAGCATTGCTCTTGAGGTTCTGGGACTGTTACTTGTTATAATGAGGCATCAGAATAGGTCTTTACTAGAGGTTTCTAAATTCCAAACTGAAAAGCCTGAACTAATCCATAGCTATTGGATTTTGCCCTAGGTAGGAAATGTAGACAGGTGCTAATAGCACTTGTACTCCTCTAAGGGAGAAGGGAAGACGCAGTTTTAAGTGGGGGGGCAGAATCTAATGACAGGTTAATCAGAGAAATGTGTAATGGAGAAAGGATTGCCTTCGGCTTCAGCTCCCCCTGGTGGAATTTGTTAGGCAAGGGGATAGAAATCAAGCAAACAATCTGTCAAATACTTATTAAATGCCTACCACATGCCAGATACTGTACTAGATGAAGAGGATACGAAAAGTAGCAAAATGGTGGTCTAGCACTTAGCACAGTGTCTAGCACATAGTAGGCACTTAACAAAAGTTTTTTGACTAATTGTGAAATATGGTTGCTCAAACTAAGATTAAATTCTAATAATAAAAGAAAGTGTATGTATGTGTGTATATATATATATATATTTTTTTTCTTTGAAAGAAGTTGTTGGTTTATCCTCCCTACTACTGGCAATCTTAGACCAAAATGTATCCACAAAGAAGGGATACCCCTTTTTGTTGTCCAGGCTAAGTCATGAGATTAGGGAGGTATGCTTTGTGCACAAAGTGAGACTTCACTATATTACAAAAAGCAAACTTTCAATCATTTGCTTGAAAGAACAGTAAGACTAGGAAAAAGCAAAACTAAACTCCAATCAAAGTTCTGATAGCAACTTTGGGCATCTTTATTTCCTTTCCTATAAAATGAAAGAATTGTATTCCTAAGGTCCCTTCAAAATCTAACTTTCATTATCTCTGAGTTGGTCAAATGTAAGCTTCAATTTAGCCTCCATTTCAATTAAACTCCAACGAGACCTCCTCCTCTGAGACCTAGGATACATATCTTCTCCTCTATGTAGTTTTAGTTTCCTCCAAGGAATGGGATGAGATGATCCTTAGGGTCTTCTCTAGCTCTGATTTTCTGTCATGATACTTAAAAGTTTTGAGGAGGATTGAGTTCAAACCTTTTTTTTGTCCTGCTTCTCAAAAACATCTATTTGTTTGCTGAAAAATGGATCACTTTTCCATCTCATAATAAGGTTTCATGAATACCAGAAAAAAATCTGTCTTAGCAATTAGTTTAGTGTTTGTTCAAGAGCTATTACACATAAGTATAGGGAACTCCCAGTGAAGGAATTCCCTCTACCCTTTGCAAATGGGCAAATATTCCCCAATTTTTTGTCTTAGAGAGATAGGCTGGAGTGATAAATGATTTGCCCAGAGTGATATAGTCAATAGATATCAGAAAGCAAGTATTTTTTACCTATAGGTAAGCCCTTGAGCTACTAAACTATTCCATGATACCTTAATCTTAGTTATCAAGAATAATTAAATAAACTAGGAAGCTATGAAATGTCTGGCTTCCTCCTCTCCAAAGAGCGATTTCCCCAGTGATAGGGCATTCACTCAGTACATTCTCTTTTTAATCAATCATAATTACCTTCAAACATTTCTTTCATCCTATTGTTTCCTCATATTATCTAAATGTGTTTAGAAAGTATTATTTTTATGTATTAATCTCATCTTCTCTCAATGACCATTGAGTCATTTAATACTTTCTATCATCTCTAACCTTATCCTTTTTGTGGCCAGAAGGTGGCACACTGTAATAGTAATTTTAACTCAATAAAGTCCATGACATCATGCCTAATATGGTATAATATGCCATTATAAAATCACAAGATGTTAGAGTTTGAACAGACCTTAAAATCATATAATGATAATAATAGTAGTTGACATTTTATTATAGCACTTGAAGATTTATAAAGGACTTTATATATATTATCTAATTTGAACCTCACCATCACCCTATGGAATAGTTACAATAGCTGCTATTTTTTCTATTTCAGAAAAAAAAAAAGGAAGTTGAGAGACTGAGTTACTTTCCCATGATACAAAAGAAGTAGATTTCAGGAATAATCTTAAAGCCAGTTCTTTTTGACTCTGTCTAGCATTCTACAATAATACAACACTGGCTCTAGAACATTTTACTTATGAACAAACAGTGATTATAATATTTTTTAAATGAAGGGATTTAGCTAAAGATCCACAGCGTTGGTAAAAGGCAAAATTGAGATCTCAAAAGCTATCGGATCCAATCTCTTTACTTTACAGACAAGGAAAATGAAACTCAGGGAGATAAGTAACCTGTCCAAGTTTACACAAGTAAAAAGAGTCAAGAGCAAGATATATCTTTCCTCTTGTAGCTTATGGTTCCTTTAATACTAACTTTCTAATTTATACATGTCCTCTCTATATAATTAAACAAAAGTATGTGAATAAGCATATTATTCTCTGGAGCCCTAAACCCATTTCCATAACTGTGTGTTTCTCTTCATTTTTTTTTTCAAAACAATGCCATTAATTTATCAAATAAAAGAATGCAATAATGACATGCTTAATAAATTTATAAAGCATTGTTCTTTTTTTCCTGAGGCAATTGGGATTAAATGAATTGCCCAGGGTCACATATTTAGAAAGTGTTAATTGTCTGAGTTAAATTTGAACTCAGGTCTTCCTGACTTTAGGACAGGTGCTCTATCCACTGCACCATCTAGCTGCCCCTAAAGCATTGTTCTTTTACTCTTTATGAACCCATGAGAAAGTAATTCATATAAATTCAAGCCAAAATAATACTCTCTCTTTCAACTACAATTCAAGCATCCATCATTTTACCTGGAAGCTAAAAATGTGTAAACTAGCACCTAATGATTAACAGTTATGTTATCATGCTAACTATCAGCAAACATAGTTTACTCTTTTTAAAAACTGAGTGTGTGATTTTAGAGCAAAGAAATGAATGCAGTAGTAAGAGAAGCTACACTCTTTTGCAGAAATTCCCCTTTGCTATGTCCCAAATAAGGAAACCAGGACCTGAAATTAGTTGTTTACTCAAGGTTTCACAATTGAGTTTCCAGCTAAAGCAGGTAAAATTTCTTCTGGGTCTTTATAATTGTGAAAAGCAAGAATCTCAAAGGCTAATATATGCCAGAGATGATTTCATTATTAAAACAAACACAACTCACAGAATCTCAGAGTAGTAAGGGACTTTAAAAACTAAGACTTACGTGAACCTGAACAAGAGTCTCCACAATGTTATTCATTTTTACTTAGAAGATCTCCCAAGAATGATAACCCAATACCTCCAGAGTCATCCCATTCTATTTATATATCACTATAATTACTAGGAAATTGCTTTCCAAACTCGGGACCTAAATTTATCTCTTTGAAATTTTTAACCCATTACTCCTATTTCTGCTTTATAGAACCAAATGTAACCAATCTGATTCTTCTTCTACCTGCTAAGCCATCAAAAACTTAAAAGAGACACCATTTCCATTTTAAATATTTTCTTATGAAGGTTAAACACTCCCATTTCCTTTAATTGATTTTATGGCATGAACTTAAAGACCTTTACCCTCCTGGTTTCTGTGCACTAGACAGTCTCCAAATCAGCAGCATCCTTCCTAAAACATGATGCCTAGAACTGAATGCAATATTTTAGATATCTTTTGTAATTAACATAATTCCTATAATTCAACCTTTTTCTATAGTAAAAGTTATTATACTTGGATCCATAGACTATTCCCAAGGGGGAAAAATAGATTTAAGGAGTCCCTTAATTAGAATGGGGAAAAGTCACTATTTTTATTTTTCACTAACCCTTGAAATTTAGCATTTTCTTCATTAAAAATATTATTCTGAGAAGGGGCCCATAAACTTCACAAGACTGCCAGAGTATCCACGACACACACAAAATCCTCTAGAATGTTAATGCCATTGGTACCCATATGCTAAACCATACAAGTGAACCCACAGTCAGATTTGAAAGACAATTGTTTGAAGTCAGATCACTGAACACCAATCTTACCTCTTCAAAACCTTAATCTTCCTGACACAAGACTTTCAGAATCCTTTTGGCAAATTCTGTAACTAGTTCCCAAAGCAATGTTATCATTGCTTACATTATTAAACAAGGAAACTGTGGAAAACTCAGGAAATTGCTGAAACATTTAATATCAACATAGATCTGTGTCTCATCAATCATTCGACAAATTTCAAACACTTAGCATAAGTACAGGGCATTTAACTAGGCCTTCTGAGGGAAGCAAAAAAAAAAAAAAAAAAAAAAAAAGATATAAGGCTGCCCTCAGTGTGTTTCCATTCTATAAAGAAACAAATCATGTGTAATTTTCCTGCATATTAGATTATTGTTAAGTAATAATAAATAAAAGTAATAAAAAATAAGTAAAGATGTTAACTCTTGATTAAATCCATAACAGAAATGGCTATAAAATCAAACAGTAAAGAAAGATCCCAAAAATAAAAATCAGGTCATCCTAGAAACAAAGATTATGAATCAAAGGATAAGTAGGAGCAAAATAAATATTTTAAGATGATACAGATGATGAAGAGAATGTCAACAGATGAGGAAAACAGTTTTTGAAATAGAACTAAACTGAATTCACTTGCCTATGAGGTGATGAGTACCCCCTTATTTGAGGTCTGTTTGGTATTGTTAAGAGGCGATTCTCTTTCCCCTACAGGTGAGACTAGGCCTCTGAGGTTCCTTCCAACTAAACAGTTCTGTTTCTATGACCTGGCACAGTGAATAGACAGTTTTTATAAAAGCAAGAGTGTAAATTCAGAAAGTCAAATCACTTGTGACTTCCTAGGTTAGGTTTTAGAAGTTGAATATTTGAATGTTAGCTTTGTCTCTGCTTTATTGTTTGACATTGGACAAATAAGCCACCTTGATTTTCTGAGCTTATTCACTCATCTGTAAAACAGTTGTAATAATACTTGCATTACTTACCTCACAGGACTGTGTTGAGAAGAAAAAAAATGGATATTTGTAAAGGGTTCTGCCAACTACCAAGGAATGGGAATTGGACTGGTGGCATTACAGCTATAACAAATTTCCAAGCAATTTAATGTCTTAGAAAGTTGCCAGTCACACAACCAATATTTGTGAAATAAAGGACTTAAACTAAAGTATTCCTGGTTCTGAAGTCAGCTACTAGGTCCTATTTGATGTCTCCTGCAAACTAGAATAGTGCTTACCACAGTGTTTGGCTTAATAATAATCCTTCTTAACTCAACTATGTAAATACTTAAATCTAATAAATGAAATGAGCCTAAAAATAGAGAGCATAATAGAATAGGATTCTTAATTTTGTAAAAAGAATCCTTAAATTTAACCAGATTTTCCTCATTTATTTAATAGTTATTTGTACTTAGAGATACAATAAAACCTTAATTAACTAGAACTTGACTAACCAGAATCTCAGCTATCTAAAAGTTTAGGATACAGTTATATATATTTTTAAAAATCATTCTAGTAATTTATTTAAAACAAAAATTACCAGAAAATATCCAGGGATCAGTTTTGATATGATTCTCTACCATGTATTAAAACGATGGCATTATATTATCATAGCTGCCATTCAAAATAATGATCCTAAGTAACTGAAAAATCTCATCAAAGAAAAATAAAAATGAATTCAGTAAATGCTGCTTGTTAAGGTAAGAAGGTAGTCTGCTTTTAAATTTTTCTACAAGTATTAAAATAAAAATAATCTTCTAACTAATCTTCACTTGACTGAAAAGCTCCATTAAGTAGCTCACCCTTCCCCTTAAAGTGTGACTTAGTGGATAGTGCACTAAGCTGAACTTGGGGTCAGGAAGTGCTTGCTTCAACTCTTTCTTGCGACACTTATCGGCTATGTTACCACAAGAGAATCATTGAGTCTCTGTGAGCCTCATTTTGTTTATCTAGAAAAGTAGGGTAATACTCATGGCATTTCTCTCAAAGGGTTGTTATAAGGCTTAAATGTGATAATGATGTAAAGAGCTTTGCAAAATTTAAAAAGCTATACAAATGTTAGTTATTATTTTTAAAGCATTCTGCTTTCAAGAATTTAATGCACTTAACAGGGGAACTATGGGAGATGTTGAGAACAAAAAAGTAAAAGAAACCACAACTACTTAAAGATCAATCTAAAATGCATACAAACCACTTCTGAGATAAATCTGTAAATGACAACGAAAGAAAAGAATCCTTCTTTTTAAATGGTTATATGACACAATGCATCAATCACATCAGCCAAGTTACACACCACACTTCAGATTCAACTAGCCCTGGTTTTCCCACCATGACATGTCACATTAAAGAGTCAGGGCCCCTGCCGCTCCACGTTAACAATAACAAAGGGCAATTGTTAGTGATATGAAATGGAATGAAGCCCAGCTATATTTCCAGGAGCTGAACCAACTCTTTTCTCCTTTCACTTCTTGACTTCTCTTCTAAGTTTACATATATATATATATATATATATATATATATATATATATATATATATATATATATATATATATATATATATATGTATATATAAAATCCTGAACTGTTTCTAGCCTGCTTTTTTATACTCCTGATTTACCCTCTCTGACTTTTAGACATCACTTCTACAATGTTGCACTCTGTGGACCAAAACCCATCTCCCCAAGTGCCAGGCAGCACAAAATGTTCCATCCAGAGATTGACCACCCACCCATTGTCATGTCTGCTGTGTTTGTCACCAGCCAAATCAATCCCATGCTGTTCAGCACAGTTAGGAACCAAGACTAATAAATCATTTACGCAGCTCTCAGCTCACAGATGGTAAATGTGGTTCAATGCAGGTAATTATAAAAAAAATGACTTTTGGAGCAAAAAATCAAAACATGGGAGTATGTGTCTAATAGAAAAGGCCTGCAAAGAGATTTGGGAGTTCTAATAATTCTGAGGAGTAGGTTAAAGGTCTGAGAGCCTGACAGTAGCTTTGCCTTCTGATTGACTGAATCGATCCTGTTGTCCTTTAACAGCTCCCGGCTCCTGTATCTACTAGACTTCAGGTCCCAAATGCTACACTGCAAGGAAGCTGAGTCCTGAGTATCCTCTCTTGCTTTAATGTGTTTGCAGAAAAGAACCCAGCAACATCAATTACCAAGAGTGTCAGACTAGGGAAAGGTACAGTGACAGTGGCAGGATTAGGTAAAAGCTGTTGGAGAGAAGTTGTGCAGGTTCAATTGGCCTCCTAGAGATCAGACTCCCTTTCCCAAAGCACACGTAGAAGACTTTTGTTTTTTAACTTTGATAAAAAATAGCATGGTTTCTGCAAATGCATACCACTAGTATTATCTTTACTAGCTAAGTAAGCTACAGCAGGATTCTTTAACGGTACCAATAATGTGCAGTCCCTTAATAAGAGATGGTTTTTGGTGAAATTTGTATAAATATAGTTTTAAAACCAAGTATATATTTGATACATGTAGAAACCTATCCAATAAATTATTTCCTCCAGATACCTTATAACCAAGTCTTATTTCAAAAGAAAATTTATTTTATATCATTCAGAGCATAAGTTTTGAATTTAATATTTTCTTCAAAACTCAACTCCACCATCTCCTTCTAAAAGGAAGGCCATTAAATCCAACTTCTTTATTTTACAAATAAGGAAACTGAGGCACAGAGATGTCTGTTGCCCAGGATCTCAGAGCTAGTAAGAATTTAAGATATTTCACATCTAGTGGATTCTACCATGTAGTTTTCTATTCACTATGCCACCTAGCTGGCTTGCATTTATTGGTGTTTATTTATATTATCTTCCTCTATAGAACATAAATCCTGGATTGAAGGAATTGTTGCATTTTTGTATTCACTAATAATAATAGATTACCTTTATATAATGCTTATTATATTCCAGTCATTCTATGAAGCACTGTACAGTTATTATCTCACTTGAGTCTTACAATTACCCTAGGAAATAGGTACTATTACTAGATCCCCATTTTACAGATAAAGAAAGTAAATTTACTTTAATTAATTAATTTTTAAAAAGAAGTAAACAGATATTAAATGATTTGTTCAGGATCACATACCTAGTAAGTGTCTTGAGTTTGGAATGGTCCTGATTCCTGCTATTTGTATTCCTAGCACCCAGTATAGTCTCTGGAACCTCATTATTTTTAGAATGATTTATCATCAAAATATATTGGGTTATTAATAATATATGGTCATGTAATATATTTTAACTCAAGAATAAAGGTTTTAAGGTTTTAAGGAACCTATAATCTTTGATAATAGTGACTTGGACAAATAAGATGACCACTTACCCTTGAAAAGTCCTTCTTACAGCACTTCATCATTCATACAAGGTAGTATTGCAAACCAAATTTGACCATAAAGATTATCTTTTTACCTTTTGTATCTGTACTGTTATTATAAACACTGCTGAGCCCATAGGGCTGGGACACTATGTCCCCTTTCATTTTCCATTAAGGGGCCTCTCAGTTCCAGATTTATACACATGGCCACTGGGTTCAGTCTTGAGGGAGCCTGGCCTCTTATTAGAGGGATTAGTCCCTTTTCTCACTCTCTATGGCTCTTTATACTTCTATAACCACATACTGGGGGAAATTCTTTAAAACTATAATTTGGGCTCATAGCTAAGGTCTTCCTAAAATAGCAGGAAGCAGAAGGGTACTCAAGGTACAACATAGACTAGTTATAGGATAGCTATTTGTTTCCTCTACAAAAGAAAAGTTTAAATCAGAGAAAACTTATGGGCATAAATTGAGAGAAGTGAGAGATAACCTATATAAAATGTTTTCTAAAAGTTAAAATAAGTATTAGCTATTATTACTTATATATTTTGTGTTTATATGCACATATATATACACATATACATATATATATATATACACATATTTGCATGTATGTGTGTAGGGTGTATCCTCTAGTAGAACATAAGCTCCTTAAGGGCAGGGATTTTTGTCATTTTTGTCTTGGTCTGCCTAGCAATAGTGGGCACTTAACTTCTTAATGAATTGAATCAAACCAAACTGAATTAGAAAAGATATCAAACAGTGCATTTTAAAACCACACTGATGGCTGCAGATTTTATCATAAGGCTTGAAAGTTAGTTTCAGAAAAAAATACAGTCATTGCTTTGAAATATAGTGGCAAGAGAGAATGCCATGGCTCTTGCAATATGGTAACTATAACAGTATAGAACAAAGTAAGGAACCCACCAAAGGAGCAAATTCTGTGGACATTTTTGATACAGGTGAAATTGCTACTGCCTACCAAATGCGAAAGCTTGAGTTGACTGGGACTTCTTAAGAGCCATTTCTAATATCTACATGGCAAGGTGACAGAGACAGATAAAGACTGTCCTGACAATGCCGTCAGCCAGCCTAGAAGGAAAAAGTATCAGCTGTTCAAAGGATATTCAAATCCAACATATGCAGACTTAAGATTAGAACAGACTGAATGACATCCAGTTAAGCTGCCAAAAGCATGGAGCCTTCTGAGTTCACCAAATTGACAATTTTTAAGAGTTTTCAGTGCTTATAAGCACCCAAACACTTCTTTGCCCATAACTCATCAAACTATAGAAGAAGGGGGGAAAATCAGCCCCTCCCCCTAAAAAAGCTAACCCTGAACTTTTGCTTCCTCACCCACATAGACAACACAGACAAGTACTCCAACTTAATTAGCACCTTATCATGCCCAAGCATCTCAAGGTGCTTTACAAAAGATGCAGGAATCATTTAATCACACAGCCAGCAGTGCCAAGGTAACAGATGAAAACGAGCAAGGGGAGGAGAAAAAAAAAAAAAAAGAAAGGCTTTTATTTTACACATGAAAAAAGCAAGAGTGGCAAAAGCTTGGGTAACCTTGGAAAGCTGTCAGGCTTGTGTTGTATGAATGGTGGTCATAGATAGAAAAAAAATCTTTTAAAAAATATCCATAAACAAGCTTTATGAAATGGTTGTCTATGAACCTCCCAAACTGGCTTCATGGTCAGTTTCTAAATGTGGATAGAGGAAAAGAACTAGTGGGAGGTTGGGGAGGAAAAGAAAAAGGTTAACACTGAGAGTATACAGTCTGTATGTAATAAAAATAATTAAGAAACCCTGAAATTGCTCATATAGAATATCTCACCTCTGGGCCAGAAGGTTGGGTGGGTCAAGTCCCCTACCAGATCATAGAATCACACCCAATACTGACACTGGAATGCCATTCTAGTAGGGGGTGATCCACAGACATGTAGCCTTTGGATGTAATGTTCAACTGAGGTTGCTTCTGTCGCCTTGGTTACTGTCCAGGTGGAAATTAAAGATCCCAGGGTACTTTTCAAAAAAGTACAGGGGATAACCCTGCTGTCTTGGCCAACATTCCTTACTCTCAATAAAATCCAACTTAATGTCCCTGGCTGGGAGTGAGCTATTACTGAAAAGAAAAGAGAGGTTGTGTTTGTGTATATAATTATTAAGCTGTCCTTCCCACTCTGTAATTACCTTACAATTTGCAAAGGGACCAAAGATACATGAAGAATGAAAGATACTATGAAAATGTCAATTCTGGCTTAATTTGTAATTGGACTTAGCCACAGAGAAATGAATGGTCACTTAATGAAAACTGAGGTACAAGATGACAATGATAGTCACAATAATAATAATTTTACACACTGCTCAAAGGTTTACAAAAGCCCTTTACAAACATATCATTTATCCTCAAAACAACCATGGGCAGTAGGTGCAATATATTATTATCTCAATTTTATAGATGCAGAAACTGAGGAAGATTGAAGTTATATAAAATGTCTTGCATCACATAGCTCATGTGACAAAAGCTTAATTAGCATTCAGATCTTTCTGACTTCAGGTCCAGTACTCATGTGTATTATATTAGATTGAACTATTCTAGTATAGAACTCTATTTTTGAGAAGAAAGAAGACATATAACTCTGCTCTACAACTCCATTGGACCTTTCCTTTGCCTTCAAAAGAGAACTAGAGCTAGAAGAGAAACCAGAAGCCATCTAATCCAAGCATCTCATTTTTTATATTCAAGTTAGATAACAAGATAGCAAGTGTCGGAAAAGGCATGTTTACACAAGTCCTTACTGAGAGACAATAAGCTTTCTCCTCTATGTTGAATTAAATATATCTGGATTCATGATATTCTCCAAGTAAACCCTCAAAAAAGTACAGGAGACACTTGCTTCGAAGGCAAGGTCTGTCATTTATTTTTTCATCTTTACATGCCCAGTGACTAGCCCAGTGCTTTTCGTATGGTAGCCATTTAATAAATGCCTGAATTTAATTTAATTGCTAGTAAAAGAAGAGATAAACCACAAATAAACTTCTCACAAATGGACCACAACACACTAAATACATTCCAATAAAATTTCAGCTTCTCTCTGAAGAGAAGTAATGTCAAATCATTTCCACAGTGGATTGAGTCCATAATGATTTAAGCCTAATGTGAAACAAAATCAGAATAGGTCATGAGGATAAAAAAGAATGCTTTAAAGGGAAAAGAAATTACTTCAACTTCTTATTTATCACAATTCATAATAAAATTCCCATTCTTCAACCTCTAATCAACCAACAAATAACACTTCTAGAGGTTTCATTGAATAAACCATTTTTCATTGATGCTGTAGAAAATAATTTTATCAATGTAGTTGGCAAAGATTTCTTAGAAGAAAAATAAATAGACTATCTCCTTAGAGGTAGTTTAAAGGCATGTGCAAAGCTGACTTGTTCGTTCAATTCAACAAGCATAGTGCCAGGTACTATCCTATGTACTGGGGAGAAAAAGAGAAAAGAGGAAGAAGAGTGGATGGGGAAAAGTAGAGGAAAAGATAGGGCAAGATGAAGAGGGAAAAAGAAGGATGAAAAGAGGAGAGGGAAATGGAGAGAAGGATGAAGGAGAAGAGAAGAGGGGAAGAATATGGGAAGAAAAATGGAAATGGCAAGGGGGAAAAAGAAAATGAGGGGAAGAAAAGAAAGAAGATGAGAAGAGAAAGGAAAAAAGGGAAGAAGATATAGTGGGGGGGAAAGGAAAGGGAAAAGGAAGGAGAAGGGGAAGAAGAAAAACAGAAAGGAGAAAATAAATGTTCTTGCTCTAAAATAGTTTAAATTCTACTTGCAGTTCTTTTTTTTCTGTTATTCTTTAAATATGTTTTCTTGTTAAGAGAGGAAGCACAGCATCATCTTGTTAAGGGAGTCATGTCACCTGAAACCTCTCAGAATGAGTAAGGTTTAATGGGCTTAAAGGGTCCAGTGAGTCTCAGGGACATGAGGATTATTTGTTGCCTAACAAAGTAATGGAGTGAGCTTTTCAAATCACATTATGTACCAATAAATATTATTCAAATTGTTCTGAACATAGCAACTGATTTGAGATTTCTAATACAGCACTATTTTAGATAGTTTGAAGTTTTAACATAGTTTAAGTTTTAGAAATTTTAACATAGATAGTTTAAGTTTTAGCATAGAAGGTTTTTAAAATGCAATTTCCATTAACAACCTCAAGAAGTATATTTTACATACATATATACATCAAACTGAGAAGTATATTAAAAATAATGGATAATAGAAGGAAGGGTAAAGCAGAGGTTTTGCCTTGTGCTAGAAATGGAGGTTCACATGTTTAAAACCTTGGATTATATAAAAAAGATTGAATATTGTATATTTCCTCTTCTTTCATTTGCAAAAGTCTTCTCTAACCTCAATTACTCCATCTGTGAAATGAGAGCTTCTTAGGTCCCTTTTTAACTTTAAATCTATTATTTCAAGTCATTGTCAATCACAGAAAAAAAAAAGTTTTTAAAAAAAGATTTAGAAAATCTTATAATATATATATATGTATATATATATATATAAAATCCATATGGAATAGTAAGCCATTATTAAACAATTATTATATGGTAGACACTGTGCTAAACAGTGAGGATTTAAGGGTGAAAATAGTCTGTGATTTCAAAAAGCTCATAGTCTAATGGGGCAGACAACATACAAATAATTATGTACAAATGAGATACCATCAATTCTACTCTCACTTGACAAATGTGATCCTAAAAATCACCAAGTTTTATAAACTATAGGGCTTATGGGAAAAATTAGATTAAAGGTAAAACATTCAAAAGATTTATCGGTGACATTGTAAATAAAAAATATATGTATGTGTGTGTGTATATATACATACACACACATACATACATATATTTTATTATATATATATATATATATATATATATATATAGAGAGAGAGAGAGAGAGAGAGAGAGAGAGAGAGAGAGAGAGAGAGAGAGAGAGAGAGAAACCTAGTAAAATTGATAGAGTACCTACCTATCATTTGCAGCTTTTGTCCAGGTCTTTCCATAATTACATAGACAGGGATACATGTAAGAGTCTAAGAATCTACCTCAGTTTCTCTCTACATCCCAAGAGTACCAGTGGAGAAAGTGATATGGAAGCAATGGTTATAGAAGCCCAGAATTCAGATCTGGTCTCAGACACTAGAGTTGCTGTGTGACACCAGACAAGTTATTTAATTTGTTTCAGTTTTCTCAACTGTAAACTGGAAATAATAATAATGCCTACCTTCTAAGCTTGCTGTAAGTATCAAATGAGATAATTGTAAAGTGCTTACTTTGCAAATCTTAAAATTCAATATAAATGCTTATTATTATTATTACAGTGGATAGAATCAGAGTTTAAACCAGAAATACAGTTATTTGAGTAATATCTCTGATAAATGCTGGTAAATCATTTAATCTCACACTGCTCTAAGGAAATTTCTAAGATTATAGTTTGCAAAAGAAAGTGTAAAATTGCATTGGTAGAGGAAGTTCCTTGTCTGAGTTTCCTATACAAATGAAATTAGAGGTTTAGTCCCTATGCCCAGTTATTACAACAGCATTATAGATTTTGCCAGGAGTGTAACAACTTGTAAAGAGAATATTAGTGTGTCTAGGCCTTCAAAAATTCATTAGAGAAAATCATGACGATTTCCTCCAAAACTAATAGATTGTAAACTCTATTTGCATGGGCAAAGTCCTTTCTTCACAGCAATACTTTTTCAGAAGTAGTAGGATAAGTTCTCATTTTAAAGTTGAAAAAAACATACAGAAAGATTTCATCTTACTCAAGAACACATAATTGTAGAAAGCCAGAACTCTGGAAAAGTATACTTGAAACAAGGTGTTAACTCAGTGGAATTGATGAGATGATTGTTCCCTAGATCACATATATATTTAGACTTAGCATGGTGATGTAATGGTTCTCTATGTTCACACATAATCAGTGTACTGTAATGATATAATTACAATAAAGTATATAGGACCAACAAGGACTAGAAGATAGACATTCTATCAGACTATCCTGGTGGTGGGTATCCTGCCTCCTGCATTATTGGGGAGAATGGCAGACTGGCAGACTGCTGGAAGAAACTGCAGACAGTCAGTCAGACTGTGAGTCAGACTGCTGGAAGAGACTGTGGAGCAGACTGATGAAGACCAGAAGACTGAAAGACTTTATTTCTGACTATTTTCTGAATGATTATCTGCTGAGACAAAGGCCCTTCCAGAGGAAGGAAGTTCCTAATTTTTAAATGAACTAGAAAAGGAAATGACAGATCATTATCTTTGCTAAGAAAAACCCAAATGGAGTCACAGAGATACAACTGAAGGGACTAAATTACAACAAACACTAGATTCCATTGAATAAACTCCTTGAGGGCAGGAACTGGTTTTGTTTTTATCTTTATATCTCCTATGCCTAGTACAGATTCCAGGCAAAAGTAGGCAGTTAATATATGTTTGTAAAATGAATGAAGAATACACATTGATATTCCTAATCCATGGCTGCCTTGACAAAATTAAAATCAGCACAAGATTATGACCTCTGTACCGGCTCTAGGACTCTAAATCTCACAAGGCCCAAAAAGAATAAAACCATACTGAGAATTTTTAAAGCATAGACCTAGAACTGGAAGGAACCTAAGATATAATTTAGCAATTAATTCCTTCAATTTATAGATGAGGAAATTGAGGATCAAGGTGGTCTTAATATATTTGGCTACATTAGGATCTCAATAAAATCTGCATGCTTTGCTATATGAGGAAACCTAAATGTGGCTTCAATCAATTTATTGAATATATACAAGTCCATTTGCTTGAATAGGTTAGAGTCTCACTGCATGCTCTTTGTAAATGAATATCTGGACCATTTTTTCCAGAGTTGGATTTAAGCTATTACCAAGGAACTTTTTACATTCTTTAAATCCTAAATTCAAATCCTAAGCTTTGTTGATGAACAAAGCTTCCTTTGTTTGAACTGACTTATTTATTTCTGACAGACACAAAAGAATAGAAAAATCTAAGATACTTAGGTAAAAGGGGTTGATAAATACTTAAATTCCAAGTTCTTCCAATGTTCATCTCCCTCTAATATGGCTAACACAAAAATGGGAAACCATCCTGCTAAGTTGTATCACTTCAAAAGCTATCTAAGTTGCACCTAGAAAATTCTACCACCTTCTCATTGTCCTCTACTCTGGGGAAACTGTTCCTCAGCATCATCTCTCCTCAATCAAATGCAATCAAAGAGAAGTTCCCAAAGTTTCTGAAAAGTCAATGAACACAAAGTGTTAGATTTGCCCTGCAGGTACCCAGCTGAGCTAGTATCTGTTTCTGTCCATCTGGATGATATGTTGGTTTTTTGTGACAACTAAGGTTGAAAGATAATGATCAATTTTTTTCATGTTTGAGAAGCAATAACGGATGACTTCACTTGAAGCAAAAAGGTAACTAGGATTTCTGAAAGTGACAGAAAACAAGGAAGCTAACAGATAAAGCAGTACTCTGTGATTACACATTGAAATGCAACACTGAAAATATCTATGATCTTAGTGGGTTGGAAACTTACTTGAACTAATTTAATTGACATTTTCTTCATTTACTGGTGAACCACTGTAAAATTGTCTCTATTTTAAAAGTAATTTAAAGAGTGAGCAAATAGCATTAGATTCAAACCATAGCTATGTGCCTTCTCACTCAAAACATTCTAAGGAAAACCTGAATTAAGGAATGAGAAAGCATTTATTAGGCTATGTGCTAGAAATCACATGAGAAGATTCAAGTATACATGAGAGATAAAGTACCTGTCCTCAAAGAATTTACATTGTAACACACAGAGAGAACACAGACAGGATTGTGGTGATTGGAGAAGAATGATATTTCAGGGAGAGTGAGAGGAGCCATAGAGAAAATGGTTTGCACACCTTTTCCAGAAGTAATTAGAGTGTTCATTTGATAACTGTTACCCAAACAAGGAGTAGAAACTGTGTGAGGTAGCAAGTTGTACGTGAAAGAGAAAAGACTTGGTGACATGGAAAGAAGATGGATTGGTCAAATGACTGGAGTCAGCTACATACAGTAAGCGCTCATGTTTCAATCAGGCCCTAAGGTAGAAGCTAGAGGTCTTCATAGGAGAGTACATTTTCAAAAGTGGTAAGTTGGGGGAGGGTAACAAGAGAACAGCATGCTGGTTTCATAACTTTATCTGTGTGAATAGTTAGACGAACAGTTCAGGCCCCTAGCACATTTTTTTTATCTGAATATCTGGTATAACTAACTTCCTGAATCTAATTTTCAATATATAAACTTCATTGTTAAGGGCAGCTAAATGGTACAGTAAATAGAGTGCTGGGTCTAAAGTCAGAAAGACTCATCTTGGTGAGTTCAAATCTGGCTTCAGCTGTGTGACCCTGGGCAATTCACTGAATCCTATTTGTCTCAGTTTCCTTATCTGTAAAATGAGATGAAGAAGGAAATGGCAAACCACTCCAGTAAATTTATTAAGAAAATCCCAAATGGATGTGGGAAAACTGGGACACTGATACATTGTTGGTGGAGTTGTGAAAGAATCCAGCCATTCTGGAGAGCAATTTGGAACTATGCCCAAAAAGTTGTCAAACTGTGCATACCCTTTGGCCCAGCATTGCTGTTATTGGGATTATATCCCAAAGAAATACTAAAGAGTGGAAAGGGACCTGTATGTACCAAAATGTTTGTGGCAGCTCTTTTTTTTGTTGTAGCTAGAAACTGGAAGTTGAATGGATGTCCATCAATTGGAGAATGGTTGGGTAAATTGTGGTATATGAAGGTTATGGAATATTATTGCTCTGTAAGAAATGACCAGCAGGAGGAATACAGAGAGGCTTAGAGAGACTTAAATCAACTGTTGCTGAGTGAAATGAGCAGAACCAGAAGATCACTATACACTTCAACAACAATACTGTATGAGGATATATTCTGATGGAAGTGGAAATCTTCAACATAAAGAAGATCCAACTCACTTCCAGTTGATCAATGATAGACAGAAATAACTATACCCAGAGAAGGAACACTGGGAAGCGAATGTAAATTGTTAGCACTACTGTCTATCTACCCAGGTTAGTTATACCTTCGGAAGCTAATAATTAATGTGCAACAAGAAAATGGTATTTACACACATATATTGTATCTAGGTTATATTGTAACACATGTAAAATGTATGAGATTACCTGTCATCGGGGGGAGGGAGTGGAGGGAGGGAGGGGATAATTTGGAAAAATGAATAAAAAAAAAAGAAAAAAAAAAAGAAAATCCCAAATGGGATCACAAAGAGTCAGACATGATTGAAAACTACTGAACAATAACAAAGCTTAACAGGTATATACCCAAACAGTAGGAATACTATAAAAAATAATCATTATTTGATTTGCAGATTATTTAGTTTAACTTCCCTCCCAATTAAGGAATTGCTTCTATAAAATTATCTAGTCTTTTTTAAAATACTTCCAGTGATCAGAAACTCACTATTTTCTGAGATGATTCAATTCAACTAGACACAGATAAATTAAGAATCTAATAATCATAAGGCACTAAAGAAATGAAGGGGAAAAAAAGAATTCATTCTGACCTCATGGAACTTACATTTTTTTAAATGTACTTTTTATTTTTATTGAAGCTTTTTATTTTCAGAACATATGAAAGGATAATTTTTCAACATTGATCCTTGCAAAATCTTTTGTTCCAATTTCCCCCTGTCCCATTCCCTAGATGGCAAGTAATCCAATATAGTTGAACATGGTAAAATATATGTAAATCCAGTATAGGCATACATATTTATACAATTATCTTGCTGCATAAGAAAAATCAGATCAAAAAAGGAAAAAAGTGAGAAAAAAATAAAATTCAAGCAAACAACAACAAAAGAAGTGAAAATGCTATGTGATCCACATTCAATTTCCACAGTCTTCTCTCTGGGTATATATGGCTCTTATCATCACAAGACCTTTGGAACTTCCCTGAATCATCTCATTCTTGAGAAGAGCCACATCTATCAGAAGTGATCATCCTTTAATCTTTGGTGGGAAACCAAATAGGAGATATTAGAATAGTCTAGGTAAAAAGTAATGTGAATCTGAACTAGTATGATGGTCATGACTACAAAGAAGGGAAAGGGATCTGCTTATGTAAGCAGAAGGAATATGGCTTGGCAATTGATGAGAGGAGAGAGCTGAAGAGCACTCAGAGGTTATGAACTTGCATGACTAGAATCAATGAATAGAAATAGGAGAAAAAAATTGAGGGAAGAAGTTCCATTCTGAATTTGTTACATTTAAGATGCTAAGGGAACATACAGGTAAAGATGTATATTCAAAAGGTAGCTAGTTATGGGGAAAATACTTTCAGGAGAGAGAAGAACTGGAAATATAGATATGAGAGTCATATGCATGGAAACAATAATAAAGTTAGTTCATCAAAATGGTTGAAATAACCAAAGAGGAGAGAATAAGAATAAAGGAGAGTACCCAGAACAGAATGGCATGAGGGTTAGCCATGCTTATGAGAAGGAACTATATATAAACTGATGAACTAACTAAGGATACTTAGAAGTAATGAAACTAGTAGGAGGGGAATGAGTGATGTATTATCATTGAAAAAAAAAAGGTAAGGAAAGAATATCCCAGAGAAGGGTCTATAGAATTACAAGTACAGAATAATCTGCAAGGATGAGGGTTTAAGGCAGAAAACCAATGAATTTAACAATTAAGAAATTGTGGTTATCATTGGAAAGAGTAAATAGCATGGGAAAGTAGGAGAACTTTGTAGGTTTGAAGATAAAAGTTTAGGAAATGAGGAAAAATTAACAGAACTTAATATAAGACATTCTTTCTAAGTCTTTGGCCATGAAAGGAATTGAGATATGGAATGGTGACTTGAAAGATGGGTAGTCAGGAGAAAGTTTAGTGAGGCTGCTAAATGGTCCAATGGATAGAGTATCAGTCCTAAAGTCTAGCCTCAGACACAATACTTCTTAGTTGTGTTCTCCTGTGTAAGTCACAACCCCAAATGCCTTGTGAAAAAAAATAAGAGGAAGTTTAGTTGGTTTTGTTAATGGAGAGAATCTGAGTATTATCTGATGGGCAAAAGAGGAGCCAGGAGATAGGAAAACACTAAAGGTAAATAGTGCAGTGGAAGGTATTGGACTCAGAGTCAGGAACATCTGATTTCACATGGAGGTTCAGATAAGCTTTGTGACACTGGAAAATCATTTAATCTCTCTGTGCCTCAATTAAGTATATGAAACAAGATTTAAATTAAGATTTTCCTGACACAAGTCCAGTACTTTATCCACTTCATCACCCAGATGCAAAGTTAACTCAAATGTTTGCTAAAATGAATTTCATTTAGATTTACATGACTTTACTGATAAGAAAAATAGATTCTAAAAGTAAATATAAAAAGCTACCTCTGCTTAGTATTTTGATCCTATTCAAGACTTCTTCACCAGATTTGCTTCTAGTAATGGAGGGTCTTACTATGAGCTTTCTGCTCAAGTGGGAGTCTTCAGAAAGGCCATTCCTGAGAAAATACTTTCCCTCCCACACTCACTATTATCACTGGCAATAAAAGCACTCTGTTCAATCACTGACTTTACTTACATATTCTAGCATTCTCAGCACCAAGACTGGTTTCTATCATCTACTTTGCTAAATGTATCAGTCATACATCTCTTCTCTTCTATGTCCCTAAATCACTGTCCAAGTGAAATTAAATTCAACTGCTCCCATTCCCACTCATCTCTCATTAGCAAACACTGGGCGCATTTGCAAGAAGACAGCACCTGAGTCTCTTTCATGTATTCTTTTGCTCTTCCTTCCTTCTTGCACTTTGTCTCATAGCTGGCCTTTGGTCTGATCTCAGATGAAATGTTAGAAGAGCCACTTATTAGGTATTTGTGTTCTTTCCCACCAAGGGATATGTCTCTTCTGAGGGTGCTTTAGGACAACTGAGAGAAACAACATAGCACATTCCCCAAGGCCAGAATGCTCTTTCATCAAAAAGGTTCTATTCCCCACATACGATCTGACCCATTTTGAAAAAAAAAAAGTGTAGGATAGAATTATAATATATTTGTCACTGAGCTCCACACTATGCCATTTTCTTTTCTAAATTTTGAACTGGCAATAAATTAGATTTGAAGTGTTTGTTGCCTAGTTTTTCCTTGGGCTTTTTTTCAGTCTTTTATTGATTGTTTTGCTTGTCTTTTCTCAAGGTTGGTCTTTCTATAAAATATAGCTTGGGGAAAAGGCTCACAGTGACACTGCATTGCAATATGTAAACTGGGGAAAGAAGGCTAAATGAGACAAAAAGGGTGAGTAGACAGAACTGGTCTTCAGTTATGACAGCCAGGTAGACCCACTCAGTTCAATTCATTTTAATGAACATGTATGGAGGGTCTACTTTGCACAGGGCACTATAATGTCATCTCTGCTTCAGGGGGCAAAACCAGTGACTATGAAATTACAAGTGTGATGAGTACAAAGGAGAGGTTCAGGCAAAGTGAGAGGAGAATTTTGAGGAGTAAAGGATTATTTTTAACTGATGGGAAAGAAGGCCAATATAGAGGTGGATAACACTGAAGGAAGAAATGACCTATATTGCAGGGGATAGAGAAATCAATTTGATTGATTTAGTAAGCATTTACTGAATATGTTTTATGTTCCACTGTGGTAAGTGCAAGGAAAAAGAAATAAAAACAAAACAATTCTTACCTTCAAGGAATCTACATTCTAGTAGGGGAAATACCATGATAATATATAGACTTAGATATATAGATCTACATATATACCTATATATGTAGATTTTCCCCCAAGTATTGAGTTCATGTGAACATAGGCATGGAAAGATAGAATAAAAATGATAAATAGTGAATAGTAAAATAATATTTGACAGAATGTAGAGTTTATAAAAGTGGTTGTAGTATGAGATTAGTCTGGATACATAGATTATAGTCAAATTGTAAAAGACTTTGAATGACTAGAAATTTATAGTTTATTTGGTGGGCAATGAAAGCCCAGTGATGACTTTGAAGCGGAAGAGGATCATGATCAGAGTAATGCCATAAGATCATTAGAGTAGTGATATTAAGGATAAACAGGAAATAAGGAGAAATTGAGGCAAAATAACCCACTAGGAGCCTATTACAATAGTCTAGATCAGTTAGTGTCAAATTGAAGTAGAAATAAAGCCCACTAATCTATACAGAAGGATGCCTGCAGGCCACACAATGATTTTATTTTAAAATGTGTTATTATCTATGTCTTATAGTTTTATTAATTTTGCTAAATTCAATTACATTTTAATCTGTTCCAGCATTCTGGAGTGCAATGGGCTACATGCTGATAAATAGCTGTGTGTTTAGCACCTTTGGTCTAGGTGAGAAGAGACAAGTGACTAAACCAGGAGACTAGAGTGAGAAAGAAAAAGAACAAAAGAACAAGAAATTATGACAGATTAGAATTGATAGGTCTTAACAACTGACTCCAAGTTCATGATGAGGAAAAGAATTAAAAGGGAGCTCAAGGTTTTGAACCTGGATTTCTTAGAGGATAGTGAAATAAGCCATGGATTTAGAAAGTTTAAGGGAACAGGCAAATAAAAAGAAAGACAAGTAGTTCCATTTTGGATATTTCCAATTTGTAAATCTAGTAGAATCATCATTTGGAAGCACATAAAAATCAGTTTGGGAATAGAGATTTTAAAAAAAAGTGAAGGTTGGGATATAGATTTAGGAATCCTCTATATTGTGATAGCAAATATAGATAGGGTATAGACTGACATAAACTGATATCTCCAAGAAAGAGAATATAGAGAAGAAGTCAAATACAGAAAAACAGAAATCATCCCAAGTTTTGTGTTTCCACCTTGTCCATATCAGGACCAGAGGCTCACTCCAACAAACTTGTAGCCTTCAGGATGACCATTATTTTTTTGGAGTCCTTGCTTTATTGGGGCTGAATTTCCATAGTTTACAAATCTATGAATCAACTTCAGGATGCTGGAAGACTATTTTTAATACCATTCATTTTGTATGTAAATCAGGAATTTCTTCAGATATTCATGACTCTTCATAGAAGAGCTGTATAATTCCTTCCTCCTATAGATGAGGAATGTTTTAAATCAAAAGACCTGATTTGAATTTTTGCTCTGCAAAATGATGAGAACATTCCTCATCTATAGGAGGAATTATACTACATGACTTGAAAAGCACCTTACTAAATTGAAAGGTAATGGACAGTTCTTCTATGAAGAGTCATGAATATCTGAAGAAATTCCTGATAGAAACATACAGTTAGTTGTAGTTGATTCATATGAAGTAATCTCAAAATTATTGTTTATCCCCAAACAATATGAACTGCAGTGTCACTTGAAAATATTGTATAGTTAACATGAATAATATGGAAATGTGAAAATGATTGTACATGTATGATCTATATCATACTTCTTGATATCCTAGAGAGGAAGAAGGTAAGAAAGGGAGAAAAAAATTGAAATTCATAATCTTATAAAAATAATTATTGAAAACTATCTCTAGATTTATTAGAGAAATAAAAATTAGAAAATAGAATTATATTATTAATCAGAAAAGTTAAATTAGAAATTTAGAAAAATAATTTAAAATTATTAGAAAATAAATCAGAAAATTTAATTAGAAATTATTAGAAATTAATTAGAAAAATAAAATACCATTGAAAGGGGGAAGTGAAATATTGTGCAGCCTTTGGTAATGAGAAAAAAAAAGATAAATTCCAAGATGTGCAGTTTGATAGCATCACCACCTACTACTTTCACCATACTATGAAAAACACTGTATTCTATAAATGTCCCCCCCATTCAGTATCAGGAGAGAAAAAACAAATCCACCCCTCCCTACTACTTTCACACACACACACACACACACACACACACACACACACACACACATTTCCCAAGCTGTTAACATTGGTATTTAATAAACAGTACTTAGATTTTTAACACTAAAATTTATTCTTCAACTGAAATCTTGCAACTATGGCTGACTTGCCTATTGTGTAGACAAGCCTCATTTAAGGGCTGGCTGGACACTTGTGTGGCAGCTGGACAGAGTAAGGGAATGAGCAGCTACAGCCATTAATCCCCATTCACATCTGAGTCTCTGTAAAATTTGTACCAGCAAGTCTGGAGTAGTTAAATATATGGCTCAGGTAATTAAAAAGGTTACAGATGAATATTATTCAGTCTGCAATCAAATCTGCAAGGGATTTCAGGAACTCTACCTTGAGGATTATAGCTTATTTGTGGAGTTTCGGCAGGAAACAGCTAATTATGACACCTGCACAACTTTCTCCAAATCGGGCCCTTGAGATTTCCCACCTTGGGTAGAGAAGTCAACCTTAGCCTTTCTGAATTTGTAATCCACAGTTGTCGTCATAGGTGAGAACAGAATAATCAAACCAAGCTTTGTGAATAGTCCTGATGGAGAAAATGGTTCAGTAATAGTGCAAACAACTTCCATTTATATCAATACCTCTGTCCTAGATATCCTATTCCAAAGAAAATGGCATAAACCTTGACCCATTTAGTGGATTCTATTTTTTAAAGCATATCAGTGCCCCTTTTGAGGGTCCAGTAATTCTACACTACTAAAACTGAACTTTATAGGGCATATATACCATTTAATTTTTTTTCACCAGGATAGGAATTATTTTTTTAGTTGTTTAGATTGTAACTCATCTATGACTTAGTAACAAGATAATGTTTTATATTCACTTAAAAATAATTTGTTGGGATACAATAAATTCTTTAACCATTCTCATCTGCAGTTTTGGAAGGAACTGTCACATTGTTGCTGGCATGAGATATTCTTGCATATGTTGAGTAGGCACTAAAATAAAACTATAGATACTTCAGACATTGAACCAAAATTTGTACGATAGAGAACAAAATTGAGGACTTCACAAAGAAGGGTCTTTTGACTCAGTAGGAATCCATCACCCTACTACTTTTTCTTCCATTTTTTTGTGTTTTGCCTGACTGTGGAAAAGATTTAATATTTTAATAATGTCAATGACTGCATGTCATGTGGTCAGCATGCAAAATATGGAGATTTAGCAGATAAAAGATGGAAGCAGATTAGAAAATAGAAATATTATTGTACTACTTAACCAAGAAATAAAAAAAGCTCAAGTCAAATTGATAATTTCAGCATTCTTGGACTTTTTTCAAAAGCATAGCAACTGGAAAAAAGGTCAGAAGAAATTAAGAAGACATGGATTCATGTCTTGCTCTTTACTATGCAAGTATGATGGTCTCTGAGTACACAGTCAATTCAAATATGTTGTAGATCTGTATGGGATCAGAATAATTTCTGCATTGGGAATTCCCTAAATCAATTTTATCACAGATATACATAGATATATACACACACAGCCCCAAAACAAAACGAAATAAAAATAAATGAACAAATATAAACTAAACAATGAATTCTCAAAGTAATTGACTTTGAGAAAGTTCATGAGCCTAGCACCTCACTTACATGTCTCTTGCTTATATAAGCTTGTAAGAATATATAGCTGCACTTTAAAAGAAATATGTCAATCTTATTACTAGTGGAGTTTTTTAATCCTTCATTATTCTACAACAATAAATGAAATTATTCCTTTTAATTCAGACTATCCTTTCTCTGCTAAGAAATGTAGCGGCTGCTTAGATTTTTACTGATATCTTTTTTTTTGTGTGTGTTACATAGATTTTATTCTCTCTCTCTCTTCCAAACTACTCCCCAGAAAATCATTCCTCATAACAAACATGTTAATGGGGGAAATGGAGAGAAGAGGAAGAAAATAAATCAGCAAAGACTGATCAATATATCAAAGAAATCTGATGTTATATTCCACATTTATGAATTTGAATTTCTCATCTTTTCAATAGAATAGGGGAAAGTGCTTTCTTATATTTTTCCCTAGGACCAAGTTTATTCTTTGTGATTAAATAACATTTATCTTTAGTTGTTTTAGTCATTGCATTTATTGTTTTCCTGGTTCTGCTTACTTCACATTGTATCAATTCAAGTCTATTTCTATGCTTCTCTGAACTAATTGGTTTGTTGTTTAGGTTGCTTTTTTCAGCAAAATAATATTCCATTACATTTATGTACTTAAATTTGTTTTGCCATTTTCCAATTTATGGAGATCTGATTTGTTTCCAGTCCTTTATTACCATAAGAAATACTGCTACAAATTTTAAGGATACATGTAATATTTCACCCACTTTCCTTCGATCAGATATTTCATTGTTTTCTAATGGTCTATTCTTCACAGCATACACAATGGGATATATATTTCCAATAGAGTTTTTGCAAGCTAGAGAAACATCAAGTTACTTTTTAGTACAATTTTTTGTATTCTCACTTTCAAACAGCCTGACAAATCCCACAGTTCCCAATGTGTCCAAGAGTTTATACACCAAAACATATTTATAGATCTTACTGCTGGGTCGTCTCCTTCAGCCTCCTACACAAGGACAAAGGTTTCCCTGTACCATTTCCCTAAGTGTTACATCCAATTTTCCCTTGAATACCTCTAGTACTAGTGCCTTGACAGCTTCCTGAGGTAAATTATTCCACTACTTGATTGACCTTCATGGTTCAGAATTTTCTTTTTCCCAAAGTCAAACACATTTCCTTCTAAATTTTGGACCAATTTCATCATATTCTGGTGAATGGAACAAATAAACTTACTTTTTAAATTGACTCAATAATTTCTGGGGTTCTACTGACAAGTATACTAATGTTGAAATATCAAACTTTAAAACTTATAATTTATTTTGGTTTTGGAATTATCCCTATTGAGATAATCTGTTTTCCTATATATTTAATTTCCTTAATATATCCAACAAGACACAATTGAGGAACACAAGACATGGAGTCCAATTAGACCAATAAAATTATTTTCTTGTTACTAAAATAAACTTTCATTTCTCAATCTCTAGATGTCCTTCTGATTGTGATCACATACTTAAAGTTGTTATATTCTTTATCCCCTCTTCTTGTCCTAAAGAACTGAAATGTGGAATGCTCAGCAACTTTCTCACTCATCCTCTTCTTTCTAAGACCCTCCAGGGAATGGAGAGAAGTACTATCCACAGTCACCCTTATGCCTTTTGTACACCATTCATCTCTATGAAGTGAGCAATACACTAACTTTTGCTAGATGGTTTGTCTAGGACATTCCTCACAGTAGTAAAGGGAAAGGATGTAGGAACACACCAAAATCTCCTATTCACAGCAATATAGAGTAGCCATTGGGAAGACAACAGTGGGGCTCGGTAATATAAAATGTCATTTCTGTGCCAGGCTCATCACCAGGGCAGGGTAATAAGGTCAATGTGAAAACAACTGGAAGGCATATTCCCCAGTAAACATGGGCTGAGTGAAAACGGCCCAGCCTTATGTTGTAGAATCCAAACCCATTGAGTCAATTGCCAGAAAACATGACATGACCTTTCAGATTCAGTGAGCATCAGCTCCAAGAGCAGGCTGCCGTGCTCTTTTCCATTTCACTGCTGCCCCCTGAGGGCTTCAAGTCACCGGAAATAATAGCTTGGGTTCCAAATCTGTACTCCTTTAATGAAAAAATAAAAATAAAAAAATGCACATGGCATCCAGTTTGACCCTAGTGGCAGATTTTTTTTTTTATATGCTAAGCTCAATTTCTTCCAACTTAACATTCTAGATGCCTTTTTTTAAAATGTACTTTCTGTCTCATCTTCCAAGGGCTTATAAATTTTTTTAAAAGACCTTTTATTTGAATAGTTCATGAATTAGTGAGGAAAAGATGCATGAGGTTTATATTTGTGAATGAGAAGAAAATATATTTTCAGCAGCCATAGCTAATAGATATGTTCTATATAGCTTTGCTCTTTGATTTACATGATGGAAGGGTCCTTTCCCCTTCCCACAAGCTTCATAAGAGACACAGATAAAGACTCAATTAACTGCTAAATTTGAAATCTGTGGATATACTAAAGGGAAAATCGCTGACCCTTTCTTTCTACTAGTCTTAAATTGTAAGCATAACTCTGAGCTCCAGAAGAGCAGTGGAAGGATATTTTTTTTTCTCTGCCACCTGCCCCGACACCACATTGCAAGCCATCCATAGGTTCATGGTTTCCTAGGCAAGCCTATGTCTGGATAGCTCCACTTCTGTTCTTATCTTCTATCCTTTTTTTATAGGACTTTGTGAGATCTCAAAAGACAGCTAGCATCCTACCCCTTTCTAGATATCTGAGCAATAGAGTATCACAATCATGGGAAAAAATCAAGAAAACACAGTTAACTAAGAGTGAAAGACCTTTGAAAGAAGAAATCTACTTGATATTGTTTAGTTTTTATTCAATGGAAGCAAAATGTGAAATAACTAATGCATAGATATATTCAAGAAACTCTATGAATGCCCCATTATAAACTGATTGTAAATATCCTATGATCCCTTTCTGTGTGGTAATAGAACTATTTCCTATTCCATGCTTGATTCATGTTTTAATCCTGGAAGAGTTTTTTATTCACTTCCTGTCCATCCCACTCCACTCCTCTGACTTACCTCTAGGTAAGGAGGAAAACTATCTAAAACTTATATGTCAGATAGGGATTGGTGAAGTCGGCCCCTATGACTTCAGCCTAGTGGTACTTGTAACTTCATCACTAGTGGCTAGTGATGGTGCCAGAAAGCAATTAGGGCTATTTCACAGTGGTGAAGCTAGTTCCTAGACTGAAACTAAAAGGGAGGCAGCCCTGAAACATCCTAAAATTTTGTAGCTTTCTCTTGAATCTTTTTTCCTCTTACTTTTGAGTGATTTTAAAAAATTCTTTGTATGCATGTATTCATACTTTTAAAAACTGAGAGTTAGTTGTTCCTTATTAGTACAGACACTATTAAAACAAAACAGGTAGTTGGGCATCAATCAAAGTAAGGAAAACTCAATATGCTTTACTTTTCTATCTTCCTTCAATGGAAAGGTAGAAGAAAAGCATCCAGAGATTTGATATCTGGAGAATTTTCAAGTCCTACTATAAAATTACAGTAATCTTAGTACTTGGAAAGATTCTGATTTTAACAAACTATTCTACAGGGAAAACTCCTATGAAAAAAAATTTAGTTCATTTATTACTAATTGCAGTAATAATTATGGTAACTAGATTCATATAGATAAAAGTCTATAAAAGCACCATTTCATATCTCCATTTCATAGATAAGGAAATTAAGACTAAAATAGGTTACATGACTCCTAAGATGCAGCAAGGAATAATAGAGTGCTAAACCTAGAACCTAGAGTTCAAATCCTGGCTTACCTAGAGCAAGTTTTTTTTTTTTAATTTCTCAGGGTTATTTAGTTGTTTTCAATCATGTCTGGAATTTTCTTGGCACAAACAATAGAGTAGTTTGCCATTTCTTTCTCCATTTTATCTTACAGATGAGGAAACTGAGACAAACCAGATTTGAATTCATGAAGATGAGGCTATGTGACTCCAAACTCAGCACTCTGCACTATAGTGCTCCTTAGCTGCCCTGTTTTGGTTTCCACCAGTCTGTAAACTGAGAAGGGTTGAGCTTGATGGCTTCTAACAATCCTTTAAGCTGTAAATTTATGTTTCTATAACCATGCCTACGGGTATATAGGTACTAAGTTCTAGAGAGAATTAAAATCTGTTTTTCCCTGATTCAAGGTCCAACATTATATCCATTAAACAGAATTACCTTAAAATGTGACTGTATAAGATGAGAAAACTTTATAAAGGGAGGGGACATAACAAATTTAAAATCTAAAGATTTAATCTTTATTGTAGAGAAATGTCATCATCTAGGGGCTAGCTAAATACAAGTTAATTACTTATGTATTACACATGGAGAGTTCCCTTAAGGATAATGGATACTAAGAGCTCTCCTAATAGAATGTGTTACTATTAGAGTATAAAATGATAAATGGAGATGTATTTCAATATATCCCAAGAGCCAAGAACTGTTATTCTCTGTGGGTTACAAAATACTTTATATGCAATCATGAGAACTAAACGTAATTGTTAATTTATCATCTAAAATTCTTTCTGGTCACAGGTTTGTCCTAATCAAGCCATGTTAAGTCATATTATCTTACTTTTTAATTTCTTATGATATATCGATATTAAAGTGTTATATTAATGAGAGAATGTCATATTTAATACTGTCAGTCCATTTTACTACATTTTATTTAAGAGAGAAGTCATCCAAAGCATTTCTTTCTAGTATCTTTATTCTTCCAATGAAGTTAACTCCACAAAGAACTCAAATTTAGGGAAGAAAGAAAAGGTTTAGTTATGCTAGCTCAAGGTAAATCAAAGCAAAACCATTTCTGACATCTTAAGATGGCCCCACAGGAAAGGAAGTTGGTCATAAATAAAACCAAAGAATTTTTTCACTTCAATTGAAATACTCATTTTAGTCGATATATCCAACTGAATTTGATTTTCCTGTCAAAGTTCTGTATAGTTTCACAAATATGTTCTAAGGCATGCTTCTATAGTTTTCCATAGGTTAAACCCATTTCTAGAATAGGCTCTTTCCTCTACTCTTAGAATTCCTTCAAAGAAAGGAAGTTCGTGGACTAATTTCTATGGGAAACTTTTCCTGATACTTCTTTTTGCTATACTCTTTTTTTCTCAAATCAGCTTGTATTTATTTACCTGTTCACATGCTGTGCCCCTTTGTAAAACATGAGCCCTGAAATCAGGAGTGAGTTAGTCTTCATTTTCGTCTCTGCAAACCCAACAGTTAATATTGTTCCTTACTATTGTTGGTACTTCATAAAGGCTTATTTAATTAAGTCTATTAAGTGCCTAATTTTTTGTAATACTATGCTAGGCACTATAAATTGTTTGTGATTAGACATGGTCCCTTCCTTCAAAGAGCTCCCAGGCTAATTTTATTCCTATTCAAGATAGTGATATTCAGAGAGAAAACATTCCAATAAGTAAACAAGACAAAAATAAGAAATAGAGAGAAATTCAAAATTTACCAAAATATCTCATCATTTACAAATTTTAAAGTGAGATCCTGCATGTTGAGACATAACAAAAGATAGCTATGGGGTTACCTCTATCATTGGACCATTGGATCCATAATTACCCAAAAGAGTTTTAGATACATCTTCATTCTTTCTCTCTTTCCATGTCCCCCAATATATAAGGATGAAATAAATGTTTGCATGCCAGATGATAATAGCATTAATCAAGTGTTTATATAAAAACCCTGGTGAAAATTGAAGGTTCTCAGGACAGATTTTTTTTAGGTCACAACAAGGAACTGACAGATTCTGTGCCTTATACTTCTCCTTGGAGAGCTTTGGCAATGAGCTGAGTATATCCCCCTCAGGGCAGCTACTGATTGGCATTATGTAGGATACCCTACTTAATCTAATGTATTCCATATAACTTATCAATGCATTTCGGGTTATTCTTCTCATGTAATATATTACACAGAGCTGTAAATTTGCTAGAGCTCATAATTAATGCATGCATTCCAACAAAGCAAATTTCATAAACACTGAGCATAGAGTTCCCTTATCACCTAAAGAAAGTTAATCTAAGGAATGTTTAGCAGTCCTTTCTATAACAAAAGAGAAAAACAAATGAACATTTGTGCTATTCTGAAAGGGGATGGCCTCACTATTAGGCAGGTGTATACTGCCTAATGTCCCATTTTACTGCTTACTACTATACATGATTCATTTTACTATTGATCATCAGGCCACTGGCAGCAATCTTGAATATGGAAATCTGTGTGTGTGTGTGTGTGTGTGTGTGTGTGTGTGTGTGTGTGTGTGTGTGTGTGTGTATGTAAACAAACATTAGTTTGAACATACTGAAGTGACCTATAACTTTGAAAGAAGTAATGAAAAGTACACATAACTAACAAACAAAAGAAAAAAATGGTTATCTTGACATTGTTCTTAAAAAAAAAAAACTGTTTTAGGTAATTTGGTGTTATGTGAGGAAAGGAACTAAATTGTTGATACCATTTGCATTCTTGATCCCACTTCTGAGCATGTAGCTTAAAGAGGTCAAAGACAGGAGGAACAGATCTACTTATGCATGCCAAAATATTCATTACAGTGTTTTTAGCAGCAAAAAAGTAAGAACAAAATTAATGAACATCAATTAGAGAAGAGGTAAATATTTGCAGTAGGAGAGCCTGAGTTCGGATCTCACCTTCACTGCATCCTCCTTATGTATCCTTGAAATCAGAAGGTCCTTTCATGTGCTAAAGCTATAATCTATGAACATAATATATTTACTGCATTATGAGAAAAGGAAAAGTTAACAGAATACGATGGGAAAATGTTTACGAATAGAAACATACTTAAAATAATCAGAACCATGAAAACAATATGCAAAATGACTCCTCTAATGTAAATGAAAAGCAAATAAAAAGTAACTCAAATTTTGAGAAATTATAATAAGCAGATCATGAAACACATTTCCACCCTTTCAATGGAGAGCTCCAGAGGCTGAATGTTGCCTGCATTGTTATGTACAGTCACTGTATGGTTTATTTTTACTTAGCTTTTTTTCCTTTTTAAAAGGGAGAGCTCAATTTCTGGAGTGGGAGAGGAGAAAAATATAGTGATATAAAAAGGAGTTTCAATTACACTTTTAAAACTTCTTTAGGTTTTAATCATCTCTTTTCTTTTATACAATGAAAATGCAGTTGATGCAGCAAGTTCAGGAAAAGGGGAAGCTAGGTGATGCAGTGGATAGAGCACCAGCCCTGAAGTCAGGAGGATCTGAGTTCAAATATGGCCTCAGACACTTAACACTTCCTAGCTGTGTGACCCTGAACCCTTAACCCCAATTGCCAAATATAGGAAAAAACAAAAAAAAAAGAGATCAGAGTTAAATTTATACAACTAGTATATTCTAAAAAGTCCCTAAAACATAGGAATAATATAGGTGTCAAAAATTCAGCATAATAGAAGTTCTTTGAGATCAAGGACTATTTAATTTTTTGAATTTATATCACTGACATTTAAGCATAGTGACTTTCATATAGCTGGTATTTAAGAAATTCCTATTGAAAATATCTGCATCACTTTTATCTACCAAATAGAATGTTAGCTCCTGGAAGGCAAGGAATATTTTCTTTTCTTCTTTTTTTTTTCACCTTTGTATGCCTACCATCTCAGAACTTGATAAATGCTTCTTGACTTAATGTGACAGCAGTGAGATCAGAGACCCCTGGTGTGATAAAAGAGACAATATCAAGGATAAATATGTGAAACATTAGTGTGTAGGTGTGTGGGTATATGTGTATGTTTATGTTGGGGAGGAAAGGATGGGAGAAGGAGGGAAGGAGAAATAGAGATAGGGAGGGAAAAAAGGGAAAATGTGGGGAGAGAGGGAGGAGAGGAGGTATGAGAGGAAAAAGAAAGGGAGGAGGGGAGAGGAGATAGAGAGGGGAAGAGACAGAGAGAAAAACAGAGAGACAAAGAGAAAAAATATTGAATCTTTATAGAATAATTCAATGCACAAAATTTTCTAAAGTCAGGGGAGGAAACAAAAACTACACAAGTAGCCAGATTCCTTAGAGCTCTATTTCTTAGCTACAAAGAAATCTCACCCTTGCATCCTGGCAATCATTCTAGTTAAAACATAAAATCTTACCACTACATTATAATGAACCAATATAAACATTAGCCTTGAGATCAAGTTTCTCCTTAAATTTATATACTGCCTTTAGGCAAACTCAAAATAGGATAGAAGATGATGCCCTTAAGATGACAGAAAATAACACTGCCTTTATACTCTCATAGTTCAATTGTCCTAGCTTCATGATTGTGATAATTTCTACCAAGCTTAGATTCTGTAGCCAAACATTTAATAGTACTTTTGATAATACCATAGAATTTGATGACATTTTTCTTTCCCATATCCAGCTCTAGGGAAGCCCATTGCTTACATACTCTTTGCATATGTCCATGACCTGACATGGAGTATAAACATAAGGAAACAGAACAGCCAGCTCTGACTGTGGTCATGCCAGCATATTCATGCTATTTAAGCAATCTCAAAAGAGAAACAAGATTTTTGTACCAGGTTGTCAGAGATTTAAATAGTCAGTTCCTTGGCACTTTTGGTTTCCTAAATGCATACAGATGCTTTCAGTTCTTTATCTTTATATAGCAAATGTTCTACTGTCCTACCTTAATGCTTGGATATCATGAATCTGTTACAAGACAAACAATTCAACTCTTTAGCTGTTTGCAGTCCCTACTCTCAATTGGAAGGTTCTGCCTTCTCCTTCTTCAAAAGTAGTTGACTTTCTTTTTACCCAACCACACTACTCAGAATTTCATAACCACTTGGACATGTTAGCCTCACCTTAGGGACATTGTGATCTACAAATAGATAGCTTACAGCTACAATCAAATAGCTATTTGTTGTTTAATTGTTTCAGGATAGCCGACTCTTTGTGATTCCATTAGGGATTTTCTTGGCAAAGATACTGGAGTGGTTTGCCATTTCCTTCTGTACTATAAACCCCCAAGAGGGTACTCCAGAGATTGAAGAATTGTAAAAGCAGTTGTGTCAAACCTCTGAGAAGCTAATAATGTTACATGGAAACTAGTGAGCATACATCTGACATTGTGAAAGCACCAGATTCCTAACTAGGGCATCATTTTGACATAGTTGACCTGATACTAAGTTAAAGGAATAGATCTCCCATGCTTCTTTTATCAAGTGGAAAGAGATCTTCTAAGAATTCTTAGTGAAATGCAAATTGTATTGTGCTGTATTTTTCCTTACTTCCAACATGATTGGTTCTTTATGAACTGCATCAAAGTATATTTTATCATAATCCAGCTAATGGAAGAAAACCCCCTATTTTCTTAATAAAAGCTCCTAGGATCTGAATGTCTATGCCAGATAAGTGAAAATCATGATGTTATACCAAACAAGAAATAGCTTTGAGAATAATTCCCTTCATAGAGGATAGGTCATTTCACATAGTCTTGAGAATTATTATCTCATAGACCATCCACCTTCTCCCTGTTTTTATTATAATAAAACTTATTAAGAATATTAGCCATCTGGAAACAAGAGTGATCATTGAACTGATTGTAATTCTCATGCCTTCAGTGTTATTTTAAATCGTTATAATCATTATGCAAATTTTTCTCTTAGTTACATTTACTTTGCTCTATATCAGTTCATAGAAGTTTCCCCAAATTTTTCTGAATTTTTCATAGTCTTTCTTTCTCCCAGCAGAGTAATATTGCATTATTACAACTAATTTAGACATTCCTTAATTGATGATCACTCACTTTGTTATTCATTTTTTCTATCACACGCAATAATATGCTGCTATACCCAATTTTTTTTCTCTTTAGAGTAGTAGTCATATAAGTAGGCCAAAGAAAACAAAAAATTAAATAATGATTTTCCAATATAGTACAAATTGTCTTCCAGGATGACTTCACCAAAACTGAATTACTTCCCCAAAACTGAATTATTAACTGTCTTCTCCCAATCCTTTTAGTATTGGCCATTTTAATATTTTGTCCTTTTTGTCAAGCTGTAGGGATAAAGTAAAATCTCAAAATTGTTTTAATGCCTGCAAGTACTTCTACAAGTTGGCTAAGGAGAAAAAATTCAATCTGGGACAAAAATATATTGACAACTGGATCTAAAATATGGAGCTATCACTTCAAAAGGATGTAGTACACCATCATGGCCTATTCTGACAAAAACCTCAAGGATACTAAATGATGGCCACTAATTTTTTTTATATTACATTTTTATTTTTATAGCCAAAAAAACATTCACTTAATCCATAGTGAGGTAAGGTGTTAAGTCCACATAGTTTTCTTTTATTAAGACATTTCTATATCATTTAAAATAGATTTAAGATGTCTTCCCTTTCTTTTTTTATTAATTTTTATAATTATAACTTTTTATTTGGCAGTACATAATCATAGGTAATTTTTTTTACAACATTATCCCTTGTAGTCCCTTCTGTTCCGAGTTTTTCCCCTCCTTCCTTCCACCCCCTCCCCTGGATGACGGGCATTCCCATACATATTAAATATCTTATAGTATATCTTATGTACAATATATATGTACAGAACTGAATTTTGTTGTTGTTTTTGTTGCAAAGGAAGGATTGTATTCACAAGGCAAAAATAATCTGGGAACAAAACAAAACAAAACAAAACAAAAAAAAAAAAAAAAAAAAAAAAAACAATGCTCACAGTTTACACTCATTTCCCAGTGTTCCTTTTCTGGATGTAGCTGATTCTGTCCATCATTGATCAATTGGAATTTGATTAGCTCTTCTCTATGTTGAAGATATCCACTTTCCATCAGAATACATCCTCATACAGTATCATAAAGTATATAATGATCCCCTAGTTCTGCTCGTTTCACTCAGCATCAGCTGATGTAAGTCTCTCCAAGCCTCTCTGTATTCCTCCTGTTAGTCATTTCTTACAGAACAATAATATTCCATAACATTCATATACCATAATTTATCCAACCATTCTCCAATTGATGGACATCCATTCATTTTCCAGCTTCTAGCCACTATGAAAAGGGCTGCCACAAACATTTTGGCACATATGGGTCCCTTTCCCTTCTTTAGTATTTCCTTGGGATATAAGCCCAGTAGTAGTACAGCTGGGTCAAAGGGTATGCACATTTTGATAACTTTTTGGGCATAATTCCAGATTGCTCTCCAGAATGGTTGGATTCTTTCACAACTCCACCAACAATGCATCAGTGTCCCAGTTTTCCCACAGCCCCTCCAACATTCATCGTTATTTGTTCCTGTCATCTTAGCCAATCTGACAGGTGTGTAATGATATCTCAGAGTTGTCTTAATTTGCATTTCTCTGATCAATAGTTATTTGGAACACTCTTTCATATGAGTGGAAATAGTTTTAATTTCATCATCTGAAAATTGTCTGTTCATATCCTTTGACCGTTTATCAATTGGAGAATGACTTGATTTCTTATAAATTAAAGTAAATTCTCTGTATATTTTGGAGATGAGGCCTTTATCAGAACTTTTAACTGTAAAAATGGTTTCCCAATTTGTTACTTCCCTTCTAATCTTGTTTGCATTAGTTTTGTTTGTGCAGAAACTTTTTAATTTGGTTAATCAAAATTTTCTATTTTGCGATCAATAATGGTCTCTAGTTCTCCCTTGGACACAAACTCCTTCCTCCTCCACAAGTCTGAGAGGTAAACTATCCTATGTTCCTCCAATTTATTTATGATTTCATTCTTTATGCCTAAATCTTGGACCCATTTTGATCTAATCTTAGTATGTGGTGTTAAATGTGGGTCCATGCCTAGTTTCTGCCATACTAATTTCCAGTTTTCCCAGCAGTTTTTGTCAAATAATGAATTCTTATCCCAAAATTTGGGATCTTTGGGTTTGTCAAACACTAGATTGCTATTTTTATTCACTATCTTGCCTGTGAACCTAACTATGGATGGCCACTAATTAAAAATAAAGTTCAATATTATTATCATTCATCTCCACAAATATTGTTATCATTAATTTCCACAAATATTATTATCATTCATCTCCACAAACATTATTACACAAAGTACTATTAGATATATGGTTGTAAAAACCAGAATTCTGAACCTGATAGACAAAGCACCCAAATTTGCAGCTATTAAAATCCAGCCAGATTTATTAGATCTAACTCTACAGGAATGAACATGGGATGTTTATATTAAGTCTCATGTTGTTGTTCATCTTTCCTTGACAAAGAAAACCAATTATATCACAAGCGAAGTTTTGTCTTGACTGTGAATGTGAATTGAATTTAAATTAGGCAGAGTTGCACAAATTTATCAGCCACCTTCTCTTCCTGAGTTGTCAAAGTTTAGTGGCAAAATAAAAACAAGGCTATTAGTTTCCTGGCCAATCTCTAAGTACTTCAGCAAATTTCATGGCCTTTGGAGCACATTGTTTTCATCTACTCATTCTTCCAGGGGAAGTCTTCACATGTTTGGACCTCAGCCTGAGTGGCCAAGCCAAGATGAATAGCCAAAAGAGGTAAGGATTTTGGTAGTGAACATGTGGGTCTTCTGACCAGGTATTCACTGAGGAACCAACAAGTCAGGGAATTATGTGAATAGGTATAATAAAGGCTTTTAAGATTACATGTGGCTGTTCTTGAGTGCACTACCGTTTATTAAACTATAGATTCAAGAGATCGTGGCCAGAGACCTTTGAAGGCCTCAGAGAAGGCAAGCTGGGTAGAGTTGACACTGCAAAGGTCAGTGGTCAAAGGTACTCTGGTGGGCCTAGGACAGACTGGTAATAGTAACTGCCAGGAGGGCATGTTACAAATGGCTTTCAGAGGAACATGATACTCACATCCAAGGAATAGTCATTCTTAGATAAGATCCCTACCCATTCTTGTACATAGCTTCTGACAAGGCCTAATGGGCAGCACATGGAAAAGTTCTTTTGTACCAGACATTCTTTTTTTTATATTTAGAATCTTTTTTCCACAGTATATATGCATGAGTAATTTTTTTATAATATTATCCCTTGTATTCATTTTTCCAAATTATCCCCACCATCCCTCCACGCCCTCCCCCCCGATGACAGGCAATCCCCTACATTTTACATGTGTTACAATATAACCTAGATACAATATATGTGTGTAAATACCATTTTCTTATTGCACATTAAGTATTAGATTCCGAAGGTGTAAGTAACCTGGGTAGATAGACAGTAATGCTAACAATTTACATTCCTTCTCTGGGTGTAGTTATTTCTGTCCATCATTGATCAACTGGAAGTGAGTTGGATCTTCTTTATGTTGAAGATATCCACTTCCTTCAGAATACATCTTCATACAACATTGAAGTGTACAGCAATCTTCTGGTTCTATTCATTTCACTCAGCATCAGTTGATGTAAGTCTCTCCAAGCCTCTCTGTATTCCTCCTGCTGGTCATTTCTTATAGAGCAATAATATTCCATAACCTTCATATACCATAATTTACCCAACCATTCTCCAATTGATGGACATCCATTCATCTTCCAGTTTCTAGCTACTACAAAAAGAGCTGCCACAAACATTTTGGCACATACAGGTCCTTTTCCGCTCTTTAGTATTTCTTTGGGATATAAGCCCAATAACAGCAATGCTGGGTCAAAGGGTATGCACAGTTTGATAACTTTTTGGGCATAGTTCCAAATTGCTCTCCAGAATGGCTGGATTCTTTCACAACTCCACCAACAATGTATCAGTGTCCCAGTTTTCTCACAGCCCCTCCAACATTCATCGTTATTTGTTCCTGTCATCTTAGCCAATCTGACAGGTGTGTAGTGGTATCTTAGAGTTGTCTTAATTTGCATTTCTCTGATCAGTAGTGATTTGGAACACTTTTTCATATGAGTGGATATAGTTTCAATTTCATCATCTGAGAATTTTCTGTTCATATCCTTTGACCATTTATCAATTGGAGAATGGTTTGATTTCTTATAAAGTAGGGTCAGTTCTCTATATATTTTGGAAATGAGACCTTTGTCAGAACCTTTAACTTTAAAAATATTTTCCCAATTTGTTACTTCCCTTCTAATCTTGTTTGCATTAGTATTGTTTATACAGAAACTTTTTAGTTTGATGTAATCAAAATCTTCTATTTTGTGATCAATAATGATCTCTAGTTCTCCTCTGGTCATAAATTCCTTCCTCGTCCACAGGTCTGAGAGGTAGACTATTTTCTGTTTCTCTAATCTATTTATTATCTCATTCTTTATGCCTAAATCATGGACCCATTTTGATCTTATCTTGGTATATGGTGTTAAGTGTGGATCCATATCTAATTTCTGCCATACTAATTTCCAGTTTTTCCCAACAGTTTTTTCCAAATAATGAATTTTTATCCCTAATGTTGGTATCTTTGGGTTTGTCAAAGATTAGATTGCTATAGATGTACCCTTTTTTGTCCTTTATATCTAATCTGTTCCACTGATCTACCGGTCTATTTCTTAGCCAATACCAAATGGTTTTTGCACCAGACATTCTAATGATGCAATTTCATAAATCTGATCATTGTCCGAGATCCTATAAGCTCTAACATAATCATGTCCCTTAACTAAGGGAAAGGCTCATCAAAAAAATTCTCAAGGACACAGCTTCTGATGACCCTGACCACATCTTACTAGAGCTGTTTCCCACAAGATACAAGCTGATTCAACCCCCAAGTTGAACAACATGCACAATACTTCAATTACAGACACTATAGCTCATCTGATATCATTGCCAAAGAAAGAACAATCAAGAAAGTGCATAGACGTTGCATGTCGCCTAACCATAAATTTCCCATGGTTTTTCCCCGGTTCTATCATTACACCCAAACTCTCTGCAGTCCAGAGTTCACTGAAGAATATAGTGGCAACCTTCCCTCTATGTGTTTCCTGACTCTAGTAGCCCCAAACCAAAATGCTAGGTTCAGCCAGCTTAGTGACTGCCTTGTTCAGTAACTATAGTGTTGTAATAGTCTCTCAGGAGCACTTTTCTGAATCTTGTAAGTAGCTCAGTTGTGGGCTTTTCTTTTTCTATAATTGACTCTCTCCTCTCTGTAGTAGCCATGAAAAGTTAAAGTTGTTTATTATGTCACATGCTTTTTTCCATTGGGTTCAATATTATGGTAAATGGTAGGGAATCTTGTTTCACCCTATAAATTTCACTTATTCCTATATAAGTGCCTAACATTATGAGATTGGATGTGCAGATAAAAAACATTACTAATTTTTTTTTTTAATGGAACTGTAATACAGAATTCAGAAACTGTGAAGGAAAGGGAAAGGAATGATGTTCCTCCTTCTCTTCAACATCTCATGTAAAGGCACTGAAGATTTCTTTCCTTGCATTTACATAGCCTATTCTCAAACCAACTGTGAAGCCATTGAAGGAAATACCAAAGTTGGAAGAGGGAATCTGAATGGGAAGACTTTGCCCCCTCCTCCCTCCCTCCCTCTCTTCTCTCTCTCTCTTTTTCTCTTTCTCTCTCTCCCCATGCATATATATATATATATATATATATATATATATATATATATATATATATATATATATATATATATATATATATACATATACACATACACACACATACATATGTATACATACTTCTATTTATCATCTCTTTCTCTGATTGCAGATAGCACCTTCCTTGATATGTCCTTTGTAAACAATTTGGGTATTTATGAGTCAAAATGACTTATTTGCTCAAAATTGTTCTTAAAACAATAATGTTGTTATTCCCTTTACAAATAATGCTTGCTAATGGTTTTAGAAAAATTTGTTTTTATCAAGTTAAGAAAAAAAAATCTATGTTTTCAAATGTTTTAATAGAAATGAATGTTGTACTTTATCAAAAGCTTTTTCTGCTTCCATTGATATAATCATATGATTTTTTTTACCTTTATTATTGATATAATCAATTATGTTAATAATTTTCCTCATGTTAAACTATCCCTCTTGGTATAAATACCACTTGATGATAAGATATAATCTTTGTAATATATTGTTACAATATTTTAGCTAGAATTTTATTTAGAATTTCTGCATCCATACTCATTAGAGAAATTGGTCCATAATATTCTTTCTCTTTTTATTTTCCCTGATTTAGTTATCATTATAATATTTGTTTCATAAAAGGAGTTTGGCAAGATCTCTTCTTTGCCTATTATTCCAAATAATTCATTTAATATTGGAATTATTTGATCTTTAAATGTTTAATAGAATTCACTTGTAAATCCATCTGGTTCTGGTGCTTTTTTCTTAAGAAACTCATTCTTGACCTATTCACTTTCTTTTTTTCTGAAATAGTTCTACTTAGATATTCTATTACCTTTTCTAATCTGAGCAATTTATATTTTTGTAAATATTCTTCTATTCCATTTAAATTGTTAAATTTATTGGCATAAAATTGGGCATAATAACTCCATATAATTACTTAAATTTCATCTTCATTATTGGTATGCTCTTTCATTTTTAATGCTAGTGATTTGATTTTTTCTCTATTTTTAAAAATCAAATTAGTAGATGGTTTATCAATTTTATTGCTTTTTTCATAAAATCAACTCTTGGTTTTATTAGTGCAATAGCTTTTTTAATACTGTTTTATTAATCTCACCTTTAATTTTTAGGATTTTCAATTTTGTGTATTATTGGGGATTTTTAGTTATGATATTATAAATGAAATAAAGTCATCAGATAAAATAATTAGAAACGCAATGAAAGCTTAGGAGGAAAGACTTGTAAAGAAAATTAAAAGGTGAGCACAAGATTTACAATATAATACTCAAATAAAAGATTTCTTGAAAGTTAGGATATACTGGATAGAACTTAATGACCCCATAATCACAAGAAATATAAAATCAAAGTTAAAAGATTGGGGAATAGTAGAAACCACATTGGTGTTTTTTTTTAAAGGATCCCGCTATAAAAAGCTATTACAATAGTAGGGACATATAGGACACAAAGACAGAAGAAGAGAATTACTCCCAAATATCTACAGCTAAAGTCTCAAAGGAAAATGCAGATTGGAAATAGTCCTATTAGAATATTTAGAAGACATTAATCAAATTAATTAATCAACATATCAGTTTTAATTAATTGTTTGATTGATCAACTAATCAGTTTAAAATGAAAAATGTTTAAAAACTGGCATAGAAACAGATTTAGGAGAAATAATTTCAGAATAACTGAAATACTTGAAAGCTGTGACCAAAAAAAGTGTATGGATTTCTTATTTCAAGAAATCAGAAAACTGTCCTGATCTGTCAGAACCAAACAGCAAAATAAATACAGAAAAAAATTGTCAGTCCCTTCCAGAAAGAAACCACAAAATGATCATTCCAAGAAATGTTATAGTCATACTTCAGAGCTTACAATTCAAATTTAAAAATAATAAATAATACTTCAAATAGTTAGAAAGAAAGCATTTAAGTACTTAGAAGACAGTCAGAATTATGCAAGATTTGTAAACTACCATCTTACAGAAGCTATTCTAAAAGGCAAAAGTTGTTGACTTAAATATATTTGATTTTTTGTTTATTTTTAAATAATAGCTTTTTATTTACAAAATACATACAAAGATAGTTTTCAGCATTCACTCTTGCAAAACTTTGTGTTCCAAATTTTTCTCCCTCCCTTCCTCCATCCTCTCCCCAGATAGCAAGTAATCTATGTTAAATATGTACAATTCTTCTATACATATTTCCATATTTATCATGCTGTACAAGAAAAATCAAATCAAAAAAGAAAAAAATGAGAAAAGAAAAAAAAGCAAGTAAACAACAACAAAAAAGGTGAAAAAATTATGTTGTAACCACATTAAGTCCCAACAATCCTTTTTCTGGTTGCAGATGACTCTCTTCATCATAAGTATATATTTGATTTTTTAAAAGATGTACAAAGTAAATAATTTGAAATCTAAGAACATAAGAAGAGACACAGACTGGCAGAGATAAATGCAGATTGAGAAATAAAGAACTACAAGAATATGAAGGTTAAAATCAAGAGTATTCCAATATAATATCAATAAATTTCTCAACTTCCATTCATCTGAAATGATTGGTGGCATTCTGTTCCTCTAAAAATAACATCACTTACTCAGCTCCCCAAAAAAATGAAAAATGAAAAGTTCTGAAACACCTTACACAAATGAAATAGGAAGGCATACAAAAAATCAATACTAAAAGCCTCCTAAAATAAAATAGTTCTGTAACAAATTTAGTTAATATGGAAGAAGTAGATAATATTTTCTCCTATTTACCCTGTTTTAAAACTCCTGTGTAGACTTCTAGAAGTTTTTCATTCCTATGACCTTTGAAAAGATAATAGTGGATATGGTATAGGAACTCAGAATCATTGTATATGTCCAGGTCCATTCAAATATAAACTCAACTGAGAGGGTACTGCACCTAACTAAGAGGAAACTCCCCTAGATAGCAAGTTGGGAAAAGGGACATGTTAGAGACTACTCACTGTTCTCAATTTCCTATCTTTTTCTTCAGCAACCTAAAGTGGGATTAGCTTCATCCCCTCTCTCTCAAAGCTGGAAGTTAACTCAATTAGGCTAGAAAAAAAACTCTTGCTAGGAGTGTCCCAAGGGGGAATTCTACTTGAAGAGAGTTTCTAAAGGAGACTGGCAGAGAACTGAAGCTCTTGCCATTCTCCAACTCCATCCCATGACTCACACAAAGCAAGGCCTTTATCGCCATTAATAAGGAGAGTCTCATACCACTTCAGTTTGAGATAGGAGAAAAGGAAGGAAGGAAGGAAGGAAGGAGGGAAGGAAGGAAGGGAAGGGAAGGAGGAAGGGAAGGGAAGGGGGAAGGGAAGGGAAGGGGGAAGGGAAGGGAAGGGGGAAGGGAAGGGAAGGGGGAAGGGAAGGGAAGGGGGAAGGGAAGGGAAGGGGGAAGGGAAGGGAAGGGGGAAGGGAGGGGAAGGGAAGGGAAGGGGGAAGGGAAGGGAAGGGGGAAGGGAAGGGAAGGGAAGGGAAGGGAAGGGAAGGGAAGGGGGAAGGGAAGGGAAGGGGGAAGGGAAGGGAAGGGGGAAGGGAAGGGAAGGGGGAAGGGAAGGGAAGGGGGAAGGGAAGGGAAGGGGGAAGGGAAGGGAAGGGGGAAGGGAAGGGAAGGGGGAAGGGAAGGGAAGGGGGAAGGGAAGGGAAGGGGGAAGGGAAGGGAAGGGGGAAGGGAAGGGAAGGGGGAAGGGAAGGGAAGGGGGAAGGGAAGGGAAGAGGGAAGGGAAGGGAAGGGAAGGGAAGGGAAGGGAAGGGAAGGGAAGGGAAGGGAAGGGAAGGGAAGGGAAGGGAAGGGAAGGGAAGGGAAGAGAAGGGAAGGGAAGGGAAGGGAAGGGAAGAGAAAGAATAGAGTGAAAGAGAAAGTAAGAAAAAGAAAGGACAAAAGAAATATCAGGCATTATCTAAACAGTATAAGAAATAAAAGAAAACAAAATGATTCCTGCCTTCAAAGAATTTACATTCTAATAGAAGACTAAACACAAAGGTAGCTGGAAAGGGAAGAAGAAGGGACTCTTATAGGGCAAGATAGTTGCTGTGAAAATGGAGCCATCCAAAGAATGAGTTGACCTAGTAATGAAACATTTTATGCACCAGAGAAGATAGTAGACAAAGGGGAAAAACTTGGAGGATTTCTAAAAGGAGCTAAGGCAGACTTTCACCTTCTCTTGTTTTTTTATGATACAAATTAGCAGCTGATATCATTTGGGTATTCACTATTCCTGAATAGGCCTGTAGGAATGACAACTGGATTAAAGTAAAAAGCAAGGGAAGAAAGTTAACCAGTCCATAAAGATATCAAGCCATAGCTTTGTCTGTCATAAAGGACAGAGAGAAGATAAGCTATGAAATAGGTACTCTTCTGAGATGTCTGGGTAAAACAATTGCCCCTTTCCTTGCAAGAACAATAAGAAATGGCAGAAAGGAGAGGAGTTTAACTGAAGTTTCTCTGGTTCTACAAGCAACTAATTGACACAGTGAATAGAATGCTGAGTCTGTAATCAGGAAGACTCACCTTCATGAGCTCAAATCTAGCCTTAGGTCACCTGTGTGACTGAGCAAAGCACTTAACTCTGCTTGCTTCAATTTCTTCATGTGTAAAATGAGATTTGGCAAGAAAACTCCAAATAGAATCACAAAGAGTCAGTAACAACTGAAATGACTCAACAACAGTTTTAAGAAAACACATAATTTTGTTTTCAATTCTAATTTAGTAAGTGCACTTTCATTTAAAGGTTAATTAAGTGAATTATTTTTAGGGTCATAAGGAAGGGGGGAAATAGAAAGAGACCAGAGAGCCTATTGGGAATGGGAATACAATCAGCCAAGTGAATTATAAATTATTGTGTGAACATCCTTTCCACTAGACTTTAAACCCAGAATCTACAAAAGCATTAGATGGAAAAGGCTGGGGAGTTGAGAAGAAAGATCTAGGATAGTCTGAACAAGTACATGTGAAATGATAATATGAAATAGAAATAGATTTGGGAGAGCAAAGTGATTCATGACATGGAACGACCATGTCATAGTTATTTACCACGGGTTACAAAGGTTTGACATTTATTATATGAAATAGTTTGCAAGATTAACCAAATATGACTTAGCAAGGCAGTCATACCCATTAAGCAATATGCTTTTGGAGGTGGGGGAGAGACAGCTTTTGAAGTCTCAAAGGAAACAACTAGCAGACACAGGGTCTAAAGAGTAAGGGAGGAGTGTAGGAGGAGTTGGGCAGAGGCCAGGGAGGGATCAAGGAGGAGCCAGGTAAATAAGCCCCAAATACATTTAAAGATGTGCTAATCAAAACTGTCTTGGGATGAATGGATTGACTGACAATAAAGCTCAGATGAACTGATTTAAGAGTTCTGGCTTCACATCACTCACTGTGTGCTAACATGACAGACTGAGAAATTGACCTGATTATGATTGATAATAGGAACAGAAACAGGCTTGTTTTAATAATTTCTGAGAATAAACTGGTTTAGGGCTCACAAGCTGGTTTAGAGTTCACATCCCGTGGAGTAAATTGATGGAGCATGCATTAATCATCACCTTCTGTTTCACGGAGAAAGCATCCAAAGTAACTATTCAGCCAAATATTTGTAGGTGCCTCATGAAATACTAGCATTGTATATTGTAGCAAACACTCCACTAAGAGTTGACTAAGTAAATATGGCAAGTTTAATACAGAATTTAGAAATTAAATGAAAGCTACACAAAACAAGATTATATGTACTGTGTTGAGACTTTAGTTATGTCTATACAGCCAAAGCAACTTTCAATTTGTTTTATTCAGGCAAACAATTAGTTAACTATAGGGTTTTGGGAAAGCAGTTAAATATATTTGATGGGGAGGAAAAAACCAATCCAATTGCCTTCATTTTTTTACCTTTCAACTGATTGGGTTGGTGCTATAAAACTTCAATCTTTGTATTTCCCCCACTGCTCACAACCAAAGAAAAATTCAGGCACCACCTCAAACATGAATCATTCACAATTTTTCACCTCCCTTCCACTTATCAGTGCTCTCCCTTTTAATGTGTCTTTCTGCATATTTTGTATTTACTTATTTGTGTACATATTGTATCTTCTGTTCCATGAGGACAGAAACTGTGTTTCGGTTTTGTATCTCAAGCACTTAGGACAATGTCATGCATGTGGTTGATGGTTACAATTTGCCAAATTGACTCTACTAGTAGAATGTCCTACTGCCAGTTTGCCATGTATAACCCTTGACTGTCTGGTAGTCAATTGAACATTGATTCTGCTATCCTCTACAATTACTAACCTTTCTTCATAAAATAATTGAGACAAAAACATTTTCTGCCTTCACTGTTTTGGAGAATAAGAAACCAACTGAGCCAAATTCTTAACATGCAGATTTCAACATGCTATTTCTCTCCTCAAGAAATTTCAATGACCCTTCATTGCTTTGGGGATAAAATGCAAAACTTCTCAGTTTTGCATGTAAATGCCCTTTGCAATCTCTGTGTATTTCTGGACATTACTCCTCTCATGTACTCTACCCTCCAAATATAAACCAGTTTTTTTGGCTGCTCCTTGTACATAAGATTTTATCTCCTACCTTGTTTCTTTTTCTCTTATGCTAGAATCTACCTAACTCTAATTATTCCTAAATATAGGAATCTATCTAATTGTAATATATATATATATATATATATATATATATATATATATATACATATATTAGTTTAGTATAATAATTAAATGTATATTAATAGAAATGAGAAACATTACTACCTCCTGTGGAATGACACCAACTGAATAATACTGATTGAAGTAAAATAAGAGTAAAAAATTCCATAACATCACAAAATTCCAGTTTTATAGAATATGAATTGTGTAATTTTTGCCTGTATTTCTAGCAAATTGCATTATTTCTAGTACATAGTTGGCATTTGATAAATGTTTATTTATTGATTAGATCTTCAGTCCTTAGACTTTAAAGGGCTGAGTTTACAGAAAGTATATTAAGCATGAATAGCAAGATGCTGAAAAGCAAGGAAGTTTGATGATTAGAATTTTCAGAACCACTATCCTTGTTCAAGTAATAAATCAGTAATTACTTAGTGAGGATTCTGCTAAGGGTCCATAAACTTGTTTTTGTAATAGTTTGATAACTATTTTACTATAATTTATTGCTTTTGTAATTGTATATATTTTATTTTTATGCATTTAAAAATATTCTTCTGAGAAAGGGACCATAGGCTTCACCAGATTGCTGATGGAGTCCACTACACAAAATGTATAAGAACCACTGACTTAACGAGTGCCTTGTCTGTGTCCAAGACCATAATGGGTATTGAAATATGGAGTTTCAAAGAAGTATGAAACTGTCTTTTTAACAACAACAACAACAAAAAAAGGTTAAAAAGGCGGAAAGACTAGGTTATATCAACAGAGCAAAATAATGATTCCCAACATTTTTGGTTCCTTGATCCTTTTTCAACAGCAGCAACAAAATGTATTATAAACTCTTAGGGAAATTTAATATCAACTCACTCTATTTTTGTAGATGCATTGTATTTATGATCACTACAATAACTCTAGTCCCAAATTGACAAGTGTGTTATATAATTACAATTACAAAATATGAAATTGTATTGTATCTATAAATATGAAAACTATAAATATAAAATTATTGAACTCTATAAAATAATTACAATATAATTATAAAATAATTACAAATATTTTATGAATTAAAAGATATAATCCAGTAATACCTGATATGCTTACTTTTAACTGAAAGACTTCATTTTAAAATTTTTATTTTATAAAATACATAGAGGAAACATACTTATAACATAATGAGAATTCAGTTATTCCTTAAGATACCATTGGAGAATTTTTTGTGCAAATCCTTGGACCTCTTAGACAACCCCAAGAGGTTGTCAAACCACTCAATGGGAAACATTAATCTAGAGGATTCCCAGAAGAAAGGTATGGTTTTCTTCTATGCCATTAAGATAAGGTTGGGGGAAAATGCTAGAATAATGACTTCTACCCTGGTATATAATCATTTCTCCATAAACACTTGTTGAACTAAATAGCTTGGCTAAGAATACAAAAGACATTATCATTCCTACAGAAACCAAGAGAAGCTTTCTAGTAATCTTGACTAATCCTTTTTTCATCCTTTAGTAAACTGCTGGTACTTTTTTTGGAAAAGGCTCACTCTGCTTAAGGGAATGTGGAGGGAAAACTATCAAAGCAAATAAAATGTCCTGTTATTCTTTTTTATTTGTAAATGGGGGATAAAATGAAAGTACTACTTTCAAGAGTCCTGAAACTAGACTTCTGCACAGATCCAAAATAAAAGAATGTAAATGAAAGGAGGGACTTGGGCCCTTCTGAGTGGCAGTTTAACTGTAGTGCTAAAGAAAGAGCCAATCCTTTTCCAGTACTTAATAAAGGGGAAAACTATCACCCGGAAGACTGGGATAATAAAAAGTCTTGACATCTGTAGATAACGAGGTAACATTATCCACAGGGAGCTAATTTACTGTAGTGAGGGGGAAGAATGATTGTGTAACAGGAATGTTCCACCATAAACTACTGCTAGGTCGCCCCAGAAAACATAATCATTAGTCCTGGGTTATCCTCCATTATGCTAAATGCTCATTTCCATTGGCTGGAAACATTTTCAAACAGTCCAACCCAAAGGAAAATCCATTCTTGGTATTTTATGAAAACTATTTATTCCAGATTAAGAAAGAACCCCTGGGGCATTTTAAAGTTACCAATAAAAAAGGAAGCCACTGTGTGGGGTTGGGAAAATAACTGAACTGGGAATCAATTGACCTAGGCTCAGACTCTGATTTTGCCACTTGTAAACTAGGTGACCTGAAGCAAGAAACAACATCTCTGGGCCTCAATTTCTTGAGGGGATGGGTGATGGGAGGCTGGGAGAGAGACAAGATGATCTCTAAGAATGGTAAAAAGGGAAAGTACTAACTATGGAGTTAAAGGATCTGGATTCAAATTCTACTTTGAAAGTTTTCTGCCTGGGTGATTTTGTACAAGTCACAAAGTCCCTGGACCTTAGTTTCTTCATCAATAAAATAAAGGGGTAGGTTTGGATACCTATGAATTCTAACCCAGCTCTACATCTATGATCCTTCATTCTACTCTAACATTCTATTAGTTCTTGCCACTAGGAAAGGGATGAGCATCATTTTATCATGTTGTTATTACTGTTTTATGAACTATTTTACATTCTCCATATTCAAAAATTTCAAAATCCTTGCTACTTAGTTTTACATGCCTTACCTTATTGGTTATAAAACTAAGGTTATAAGGCTTAAAGCACATATAAGGATTAAAGCACATATGAATTGTTATTCATAAATTGTTCATTCAATTATACCAGAGTTCCTATGAGTATAACCAACAGGGGGATTAATATGCAAAAAATAAAATAACTGGCTAAAGGGAATAAATTGACTAGAAGTGCAGCATGGAAGATTCAAAGTTGGGGTAAGATAATAAACATTGCCAGTATTAGAACTAAGATACTGAAAATAAATATAAAAAAAAAAACCCAATAGCTTGCACATAGAAGAAAATATAAATGTTTGCTTTTGTTCTCTAAAGTTAGTTCATCCAAATTAATTTATTCATTGACCTGTCTGAAGGTAGGAGGGTAGATTAGATTCACATTCTCAAATTTTTTTTATCAATTTTGACATTTTTTAAATGTCATGAACCTCATATGTATATATTGATTTATTTATAAATTATATACAAATACTGCTATAGTAATATGGGTAGCTAGGTGGCTTTATCAAATGTATACATAAAAAACCTCAGAAACTGATAAAGGATAAAAAGAAGTCACTGGAATTTATTTGTATGGGAGTGACATGGTCTGACCTTTGTGTAAGGAAAATCACTTTGGTGACTATGTGGAAAATGAATTGAAGTAGAGAAAAGGTTGAGGAAGGGTGAATAGTCATGAAGTTACAATTAAAAGGAAGACCATTGAATGCAACATCCTTACTTTAAAGATAACAAATCTGAGGCACACAGAGATTAAGTAATAGCTAGTATATATCTGAAGCAGTATTTAATGTCAAGAGTCTACTAACTGACTCCAAGAGTCTAGTACTAGACTCCCTCTATTCATGTTGTGTTCCATTTAAAAACAAAAAGGAGATAGGGATTTAATCTGTCACTAAATTAGAGCCACAGTCCAACCTCGGGTGATTAGAGGTGAACTGATTGCAGAAAGTGGTTTAAATCATAACCATCTCAAGAAGAAGGAGGTTGGGAGTTCACAGGGAGAGAAGGTGTAATGGTGTTATTAATAATCCCCATGATGGACTACTGTTGGAAGAGTGGAATGCAGCCCATTTTCCCACTCTCTGACTAGATGATCAAATGCCTCTTGGGATCAGAATATAGTTCTTGCTTTGAAAATAATTGGACAAGATGACTATGGTCAAAAAGAGCCCTGAATCTGGAATCACAAAATCTCAATTCTGCTATTTTCTAGAATGCATACAAGTTTTTGTCTCTTCAATTCAGTTTCTTCTTTTGCAAAATGTGGTTAAGCTCTTCCCTACACTCATTAGGCTGTTGTAAATATCAAGAAGAAGGAATAGGAAGCACTTTCTAAACTTTAAAGTATCACAGAAATATCAGCTAAGATGTTTAGCCTAGAGTCCTATTCACATGGATTAAGGAAACATTCTTTTTTTCTTTAAAGTCCATAACTCTTCCTGAAATAGAGCTATCCAAGAAATAGCATCGTGATCCTAAAAAAGGACAAGAGTATAGTATGTTTTTGCTCATGCACAGTATTGACTCTGCAAAGAAGAGATATCATTATGAATATTTTTGTTAAATACATGCTCTATTCATTTTATTATTAATATGCGAACTTAAACTTTCCCTTTTCGTAGTTTTCTTATCTGGTGACATTATTACCTTGTACCTGCTGAATTGGGAATTAAATTATGTATCAGTTTCCCACCCTCTGTCATTTTAGCATTTAAAATATTGGCTAAGACAACTACCAAAATTATTGAGGGGTCAGTCAGCTGACAAGAGTTTCTAGTTATTTAGAAAGAGAAATAGAAGTATTAAGAGGAAGTCAGAGGAAAAGAAAATAAAAAAGAGGGAAAAGGGGATATAAAAAGCATAGGTACAATGATAAAGTCTCTGATAGATATTAATCAACATATGTCTGTCTAGAAATACAATGGAGATGTTTTACTTGGAGCACTAATGGCAAGTCCTGAAGATACCTCTAGATATTCAGTTATTTCTTCTGGGATTATTTACTATTTTGTTTTTGTTCAGTAGTATAGTCATGTTCAACTCTTCTTGATGCTGCGGACCATAAAAAAACATGCTGATATCATATCATTTAGCATTTGAATATTGATTATGGGTGTTCCTTGCAAAGAAACTGAAGTCGGTCGTTTGCCATTTCCTTCTCTATGGAATCACCTTTTTTCAGAATTCTTCACTGTGACTTGTCTGTCTTGGGTAAGCATGCAAGGCATAACTTATAATTGCATTGAATTGCACAAGCCCCTCCACCACAACAAGGCAATGATCTAGGAGTGGTATTTAGCATTTACCAACGGTCAACTGTGAAGGTAGTGTGATAAGTAGATGAGTGCTGGGGATGAAGTCAGGAAAACCTGGCTTCAAATTCTACCTGTGCTACTTAACTAGTTTTGTGATATACCTTTAGCAACTCCCTGAGACTTATATACTGCGACATAAACAAGCTTAGGTCTGAGATGATAGAGGGAGTTACCTTATCATTCTTAGTAAATTAAAGATATTTTTCATATTTGCATAAGTACTTATATGGATGGGTACATAAAAAGATAAGATTTTATCCTACTCCTAAAGAAAAGGAAAATAGAGATTATCTATTTGCTCTCAATGGTGCCATCTCTTCTCAACTTGCCACCACCCCAGGATATATGATCAGTAAGCCATGTCTGAATAGATTAATCTCCACATAGAAGACAGAAATGCTCCGGGGGGTAAGTTACATCGAACTTTGATAAATCAAACTTCTAAAAATGATAAATTGATCAAAGCTATTCTTTACAATTTAAACCCTCTAGCAATATCAGTTATTTGTTATTGAACAACATTAAGTGGTATATTGCTACTCTAGAAACCTTTAACCTGACCTATTAACTTAAGGGTTAGGGCCCATTACGTTTCATTTTATACCTATCTTTATACTGTAATTCCAGGCAAGTAGTGAATCAAAGACAGTCTGGCAGAACAATTTCAAGGTACCTATGGTTTCTAGATCATACCCTAATCTCAGTCTTTTTAGCTTGTCTTGCCAAAATTTGTGCATAGGCAAATTTTTATATTGTTTTATTTAAAAGTACCTGGGAGCATTGTAATTATTTGATTGGGGATAAAGCTTTTAATCCACAGTTAGGGACAGGGTTTAAAATGCAAATGCTTCTGGGAATGTAACATAATGTTTTAAATTCATAATAATTTGTGTTTATGACTGATATAAAAATCTTTTCCTGAAATTGTAGATTGTTGAGGAGAAAGGGAAAGAATAAAGTTTAAGTAAAACAGAACCACCACTCCAAGGGAAGTCTGAGTATATCAGACAAATTTCACTTATTTTGTAGTTTTCCTAGAGCTGGCCCACTTAATCGTATCTTAGGGTCATCATGTGAAAGAGTAAATCCTCAAAAAAAATCTTCTTTTTTTAAAGTTGCCTACAATCAGTATGAGAGATTCTTCCCAGATACTCTCTTAAGCCCCTTACCTACTTGAACCTTCAGCATTTGGACAACTCAGGAACTTTTTCACAGCATCTCTAGAGAAGAGATCCTTACTGAGATCCTTAGTGGCAGTGGCTTTTCTGTTGCATAACTCTTTCAAAGAGAAGTTGATATCTATCTTCAGATATTCAAATTTTTGTATAGTTAAGCAACAAAGCATAGAGTTCCTGAGTCTCCTTTGGTTCAAAGTTTTTAGGTACCACATGTCTTTTTTGCTAAGTCCATGTTCCTAGTATAGTTGGAAAAACTAAAATTCAACCAACCCATCAATAACCAAGCAATTGTAAATCTATACTTTAAAAAAATCAGTCCTTACACTTAAGAAATTTACTTATATCTGGAAAATAGCATGTATATGTATATATACATATATATGTTTTGTGTATTATATATGAAGTAATTTCAGGATAATTTTGAGGGGTGACACTAATGACTGCAGGTAGGAAAGAAGGGGATTAAGAAAGCTTCCTGAAGGAGATGACATGTAAGTTAAGCCTTTAAAGGGAACTAGAGATTCTAAGAAGCAGAGATAAAGAAAGGAGTGTATTCTAGCAATAGGAATGATTTTATATAAATACATGAAAATGGTAGATGGAACATTATGTGTAAGTAAAAGGAAAAAGAACAAATCATAGAATATATGAAATGGAATAGTGTATAATAGACTTGAAAATGTAAGTTGGAGCCAATTTATAAAAAATTTGAAATGACAAGTAGTAAGTAAAATTAAGTCCTAATTTGAGTTCTGGGTATCCTCAAATTTAGCTAAATATGTTGGGCTAAACTCTAATAATGATCCTAGATTTAACAAATATTTAAAGTTGAAGCTGATGTTTTTAATTGCAAAAGATTGTACAACTCTAAAAAATACTAGTAATACCAAAAATATTTCAAGAGGCCTTGTTGTGAACAAGACTTCTAGACTGGCTTCTACTGTTTCAAGGGATATGGTTCATTCAAGTAAGCATCTGTTAATGAGTCCTGCTGTTAGGTAATCAAAAAAGCTTACAGTCTTATGTTCTTACTCTTCAATGCTGATTATGTGCCATTAACTGTTGGATTTTTTCCACCTTTTCACTTTATAATTACTCCAGAAACAAAAGAGTATTTTCTACAGCTGACAAAGATGATCAAATGTACTTCTGAACTCTACTAATTAATCACAATTATACTATGTAGCCTTAGGTTTGCACAAACCAATAGTAAAATGGTGTCACATCTCATTTAAAATGAAAATTCTGAACCAGACTGCTGAGAACTCAAATCAATACCACTGATTGATTTGGGAGTTTACTAATTTCTTTATGATTTATTAATTTCTATTTCTTATATCTGAACATATACTTTAACTTAATAAAGACCTAATATGTGAAAGATGTATACTGAGTGTGAGAAGTATACTTTCAAGAAGCTTATGTTCTACTAAAGGGAAATATCATGTGCTCCAATAAATACGTACAAAGTATATACAACATATTTTGGGGTGGTATAGTACTAACAACTAGAGAAATCAGAAAAAGTCTCTTGCAAGAATTAACATTTGATCTCAATCTTAAAGAGAGGCAGGACTTCTATAAGCCAAAGGTGAGGTTAAAGCAATCCAGACATGGGGATTGGCTCAAGAAAAAGGCATGTGGAGTCTTCTCCAATTGAAAAAAAATGTTCAAAGTTTATGAAGAGACAATTTAAAATCTATATGGTCCCTAATCATTAGTGATTCAAGAAATACAAATTAAAACAACTCTTAGTTTAACAAATTTGACCAAAAAAGAAAAATGAAAAATGCTGGATAAGGCTGTGGGGGAAATAGATTTATTAATATAAAACTATGAACCATTCTGGAAATTCCAACCATTATGGAAAGAACTATGTAACTATGCCCAAAAATGTATTTAATTGTATATACCCTCTGACCTAATGATATCACTACTAGTCTATACCCAAAGAGATTAAAGAAAGAGGAAAAGGATGCATGTACACAAAAGTACTTATAACAGCTCTTTTTGTGGTTTCAAAGAATTATAAATTAATATATTCATTGGGTCATGGCTGAACAAGTTATGTCATATGAATGTAACATAATTCTATTGTGCCTTTAGAAATAATGAAAAGGATGGTTTCAGAAAAGCCTGGGAAGATTTGTATAAGCTAACACAAAATAAATTGACCAGAATGAAAATGATTACACAATAATAAAAAACTAATAACCTCTAAAGACATGAGAATTGTGATCAGTGCAATGAGCAATCACAATTCCAGAGCATTCATGGTAAAACATATTATCCATCTTCTGAGAGAAAGACAATGGACCCAAAGAGAAGATTGACACAAACACACACACACACACACACACACACACCTGTTTATATGTATGTATGCATGTGAATATGTATCTGTGTATGGACCTGGTAAATGCATTTACTCTACATCTTTGTAGGGGGGGGAGTTATTTTTCTTATTTTTCTAATGAGAGTGGGAAGGAAAGAAGGTAGATTTTACAAATGGCTATAATCTACACTTTCATAAATCAAAAACTTTAGCTTCTGGGATAAGAATTCACTATTTGAAAAAAAAAAACTATTGGGAAAACTGGAAAATTGTATGGCAGAAACTAAGAATAGAACAATATCTCCAACCCTATACAAAAAGAAGGCCAAAATGGGTACATAATGTAGACAGAAGCGGTGATAACCAACAAGCAAATTAGAAGAGAAAGAAATAGTTTACCTGTAAGATCTGTAGAGAAGGGGGAAATTTATGACCAAACAGGAAATAGAGAACATTATCAAATAAAAATGCATAATTTTGATTATTTTAAATTTTTTTTAAAGTTTTTCGCAAAAAAAAGCCAATGCAACAAAGATTAAAAAGGAAGGAAAAATTTGGGAAACAATTTTTTTTTGGAAAAACAAAATTACTATTAAGTGGGGGGAAAGAAGTTAGACTTTAATTGATATTACATTTTAAAGGTGTGGGTATGTAGCTAGATTATCATATATAGGAGATATAAAATCAGATATGGGACACAGCAAGTAGACAAGTTTTTCTGACCCTGAAAATACATGAAGGGAGAAGGAAAACTAGAGCCAAATTTTGAATAACTTTAAATGCCTATCAAAGAAGTTTATATTTTCTCTGGGAGACAGTAAGAAGTCACTGAAACATCTTGAACAAATAAACAAACATGGTTAGATCACTACTCTAGGAATATCATTTTGAAGCTATGTGGATGATAGAGTTGAGAAGATATATGAACAAAATAGAACAAAGAGAAAATTAGGTAGCTAAAGATGCATTAATAATTAGAAAGCAAATAAATCAACATCCTAAAGTAAGCACCAAAAGTAATTTTTTTGAAAAATTAGAAGAGACATATACAAATTGGAAACCAAAAAGAATATAAAATTATAAACAAAACTAAAGGCAAAAGATATAAAATTGGTTTTAAAAACTTTATTAAATCTGATTATAAGGAAGAAATCAGAAACTCAAATGAACACAATAAAAAATAAAGATGGTAAAATAACAAAACCAGAAGAAACAAAAAGAATTATCAAAGTCTATAATACATATTTACTTTTGAAAAAAATATTTTACAAATTATTTTTCTCAATGAAGAATGAAAACATCCTAATTAATTTTTATGAGGCAAGTATAGTCTTAATACCTAAACTAAGTGAGGGTAAAACGCAGAACCATAGACCAATATCATTAATGTATATTGATTTGAAAATGTTAAATAAAATTTTTTCAAACAGATTATAGATTCATCTAAGAAATCATCAATCATGACCAAATTAAATTTGAGCCAGACACATAAAGATATTTTAACATTAGGAAAACAGTTAATATTATTAATCATAATAAAAACAATATCATCCAAAAACAACATAATTATTGCAACAGATACAAAAAAAAAACACCTTTTAAATAGTATAATACCTATTTACACTTTTTTTAAAAATCTGCAAAGATTAATAAAATTAATAAAAGAACTTTTTACAACATAAAAAGCTTCTCTTGAAAGTAAAAATCACCTATTATATGCAATGGAGATATAATAACCTTTTCCAATAAATGCATGAATAAAGCAAGTTAATCTACTCTTCCAATAACTATATTTCTGACCATGCTAGCAATAGCAATAAGAGAAAGGAATTAAATGCATAGATAGGTTTTAAAAAAAGATTAAAACCCTTCCTATTTGCTGACTTAATAATATTAATGATAACATTTATATAACATTTACTATGTGCCAAGCACTATGATATTGTTGTTGTTCATTCATTCTCAGTGATACTTGACTGTTCATGACCTCATTTGGGATTTTCTTGGCAAAGTTACTGGAGTGATTTGCTATTTCAGTCTCCACCTCATTTTACAGATGAGTAAGGTGGGGTTAAGCGACTTGTCCAGGATCACAAAGCTAGCAAATCTCAGGAAGATTAATTTTCCTAACTTTAGATTTGGTACTTTATCCACTGTGTCATTAGTTACCCAATGCACTGTGTTAACTACTTTAAAAATATTATTTCTGATATTCACAATAATTCTGGAAGATAGGTGTTATTATAGCCCCATTTTACAGATGAGGAAATTGAGGCAAATGAAGCAAAGTGGCAATCATATAGCTGGTAAATATCTGAGGCTAGATTTGAACTCAGGTCTTCCTGACATTAGGCTGAGAACTTAATGGTTTACTTAGAAAATAGAAAATCCTAATAAATCAGCAAAGATACTAATTGAGGCAATTAATATCTCCTGAATAGTTGAGGCTATAAAATAGATTATCACAAAATTATTTTATATAATGATAATTCTTATCATAAAGGTAAAAATGACTAAATGATAATAATAAAAATCCAATAACTTCAAAATACATAAAATATCTGAGGAGCAACTACCAAAGTACAAAAAATATTTGTATAGCTATAATTATAATGCTACTTAGAGAAATAAAGAAAAGCTTAAATAAAGAAATATTCAACTGGCTGAGCCTAAGTAATATGATAAAAATGATAATTCTATAAAAGTTTGTAGTTTTATTGCTATGCCAATCAAATTATCAAAGGAATATTTTACAGATATCTGATAAAATGATAAAATTCATTTGATAAAATGTCTATAATATTGAGAGAAATATTGAGAGATATAGGGGAAAAGAAAAGAATAGCATTCTCAGACCTCATATTACATTACAGAGCAACAATGATCTAATCCATCTGATACTGCTTTAAAAAGTAAAGAATCAATGGTAACAGGCCAGAATAAAGAAAAAATTTGCAGCAATAAATCCTCTGTTTCATAAAGAGGAAAACACAAAATGCTTTAAGAAAAAAAAATCCCTGCCAGATAAAAATCTCTGATAAAAATGGAAAGGTTTGGCAAAAATTTGGTTTAGACTTGTACCTTACACCATAATCCACAATACATTCTAAATAGATATATTATCTTAATATTAAAGATAATATTAGAGAAGCAGATCATATATTTCTCACCGTTATGAATAGATTGTTGAGTTGTTGTTTTTAGGTATTTGGAGGGACTGGAGAGAGAGCTAAGCAAGTCCCTGCCTTTACTCCACCATTTTGCTTCAACCTTTGGAACTCAAAATCTTATAAAAATGAATGTTGAAAACTACCTTTACAGGTATTATGTAAACTCAAAAGTAAAATCTTCATAAAGAAAATAAACCTATCTAAGATAAGAAGGAAAGCAAATATTTAAAAAGTCTTCATATAAAATTTCTCCAATAGAACACACACATATGTGCATATATAAATATACCCATAAGCATATATTGTACACACACATACACACACACACACACACACACAATTATAAAAGTAATATATATGAAGAAAGGGAGAAAGGGAAGGAACCAGGATTTTTGGTCTTACATATAGATCTAGGTATACAGATATAGATTTTTTTAAGATATCTGTTTATATACGTGTGCATACACATACAAACATATACAAATACATAAACACATATATATGTATCAAATATCATTGTGCTGTATATATATGAACACATATATACATATATACACACATATATATCAAATCAGTATTTGTATATATCATATATCCATATATGATATGTCTGCTAAGCTTATGATCTCTAAAATGAATTAGGAAAATAAGGTTGAAGTCTTATAGGATTAAGTATAATCTCTTTATGTCTCAACAAACTTTGGAAGCTACTGGTAAATAGATCAACATCTAGAAGAAACTCATAATGGTTACTGAATAAATCTGGCAAATTATACATTTTAGTTTTCTTTAATTTCTATATTTCTTTTGACTCAAATAAGTTCACATTTTATTTGGAGGTTCAATCCTACTTATAGTATTCTATCAAATAAATGTATATCTTGGGGTTTCAGAGGAAATGAGATTTAGAAAGAAAAATCCTCCTCTTTAAGTCCAATTGTGATAATAGGGAAAATAGGATAGATAACAGCAAAAATACTTATAAAACTAATGAATGTTCTATAGCAATTTAAGATTCATAAAGCACTTGATGTGTATTATCTCATTTAAACTCATAACAACTTGATGAGAAAGATACTGCATACAATAATATCAACATTTTGCAAATGAAACTCAAACTCAAGAAGGGCAACTTACTTGCCCTAGGTCATACAACTAATAAGTGTCATAATCAGAATTTGAACCCAGATCTCTTTTGGTTCTAATTCCAGGTTTTTTTCCATTTCATCTTGATGCTTCTTTTCAAAGATCCTTTGCAGCTCTAACATTGAGAGATACCATAATTCAAAACATGCTTCACAAAACATAATTAGATACAGAAAAGTTTAACACAAAAATCATACCACTAGTGAATTCCTTTCCAGAATTTAAATCAATATTATTAAAATATAAATAAGGAAATAAGGGAAATTGTTGGAATATCAAACATGAAGGAGTTTTGTTTTTTGTTTTGTTTTTGGTTTTTTTAATGACAGTAAGCTCCATTTACTATTTATACATTACTTTTTGCCTTTAAATTCTAAGTTCTCAGGTACTTTGAATAAGGTAGAGCAATAAAATCCAAAGAAATAGGAAGCATCTCATAATTCAAACAAAGAAACCATACAGAAAGATAGAATGAATATCTAAGCACAGAGGTAGACCGTTTGCTAATGAATGGAAGTCCGTTTTTGACATTCTGGGCTTCTGTCCAAACTAATTTGTTTCCAAGCCTTCAGTTTGGCAACTGAAGTGGTTGAGAATTAATAGGCCCCCAAAATATTTCTTTGGATACAAAATGTAAAAGCTGCCAGCACTTTCCAGTGATGTTTGAAAAAGCATATTTAAATTCAGTAAAGAGAAGAAAGCTTCAGTATTATTAAATAAATACACTTGAAATGGAAGCCATCACAAAAAAGAAGAATCAATGAAAGTTGCCCCATTCACAGGAATGGGGTCTTCAATATCAAATTAACCTATATAGAAGTCCTATTTTGTGGCCTCTTCCTTATTGGAGGTAACCTTGGAATCCTAAACACTATGACAAGTTGAAGGAAAAGCTCATAAAAGTCCTATCAAACTTGAAGTACCTTCAGGATACGCTTAGGGAACACTGTGTATACTACCCAAGAACTAGCCCAAGTGCAAAAAGGCTCATTACTAGAAAGGTGAATATCAAGTAATGATAATTTTAATTAATGATGTCCCAAGATAAAAATAAAAGCAGGCATTATCTTTTCTTTCTACTTCTGTAATGACATAGCATAATAGGGAAAATGGTTCATTTCCATATTGGCATTCTCACTCTAAATAAAATCAAAAGATGATGATGATGATGATGATGATGATGATGATGATGATGATGATGATGACGACGACAACTAGAATTTATATAGCACTTTAATGTTGATAGGTATTTTACCTATGTTATTTTATCTGATCCTAACAACTCTACTAAATAAGGGGCTATTACTATCAGACCTGTTTTACAGAGGAAGAAACTGAGGATCAGAGAGGGTTATAGTTCTAATAAATATCAGAGGTAAGATTCAAAATCAGATATTCCCAACTCCAAGTCCAATGCTCTATCCAATATTTTATATAACTTAGATAAATATCAATTCAAATAATATGACAGTTGTTAATGACTCCTTTCCTTTCTACTACTCATTTTTATACAGAAAAACAAGGTAGCATAATCTTTGAGCCTGAAAGGAACCAGAAAGATCATTTTAGTTAATGACCTCATTTTATGATAGAGAAAATGAAGCCCAAGAGAGGTTTCTTTCCCTTTTTGTTACCTCTTCCAGGAGAAGTAAGTGACTCACATAAAAACCACAGCTAAGTGTTAACATTTACATAAATAATATAATAAATCATATGTTATTTGCTTAAATGAATTTTTTAAGACTGAGTTTCTCTATGTCACCCAGGTTGGGATATATAAAGAAGTTACAATGCCTAAAGTTACAGCTTTAAAGTGCAAGACAATCTTGGACAAGATATCTATCCTCTTTTGGATTTCAATTTCCTCTAATAGAAAATGAAAGTGTTGGACTTGATCATTTCTAAAGTGCTTTCAAACTCTAAATCTATAATACTATTTATCTTATTATTTTTTAGAAGGACCATGGCCATCTTGCCTTGTAGACAGTCATGGTAAGTGAAAGAAAGTCTCCATGAAGATATTTGCAGTTTATGTCTGTTATAGAAGATGAAGAAGTAAAGAAATTATATTAATAATTTGACAAGATCCTCTAGACTAGGGATTCTTAATCATTTTTTGGTTCATCAATCCCTTTGACAGTTTGATTTTTTTTAGAGGAATGTTTTTAAATGCATAAATTAAATTATGAAGAAAGAAAGATGTATTTTCCCCATCCAACTTCACAAATTCCCTGAAATTTATTAAGGGCTCATAGAATCCAAGTTAACAAACCCTGGTCTTAATTAAATCATAATATATTTTGATAACTGACTTCACCAGTAATATAGACATGGGAGAAGATGGCAAAAAAATACTGTTGAGAAATATAGTTCAGGATCAAGGAATGAATGTTGCCAACATTTGTAAATTAATTACAAATCTTATACCTTTACACCATGTGTGTTCTTTTTCTGTTTGTTTTGGTACTCTTTTCTTTTTCTATCACTCTTGTTTATACCACTGTCATTTCTCAATAATTATGCTTATCCCTACAAAAGCCTCACCTTGGAACAAATAAGTATAATCAAGGGAAATAAGCAACAACACACATTGGAAATGTTAAAAAAAAATCAGGGGTATGATTCATTTGATAACTATAGTCTATCACTTCTCTCTTCAGTTAGGAAGCACACACATATCATCCTTCAGGGAGAGAATAGTAAAAAAAAAAAAAAAAAGGTAGTAGATGTGAAAGGTATTGAATCACATCACACAAAAAAATTGTCATAAGAGAGAAGATGCTTACAAATATAGCAGTCATTTCAGAATCAGCTATCTGTGTGCAAATTAGTAATGGCTCAACCAAAGATCCAAGTAAATATCATGTTATCAACAAAACCAACAAAATATAATTAGTGGTACCACATATAAAATCCTAACAATACCATACATTTTAATAAAGTAAAGCCCCAAAATCAATGAAAAGAAAAAAAAAAGTTTTACCCTGTATCCCCATCTAATTCCTTTTGAAGTGCCATTACTGTGGGCTTTGTTTTCTTTTGTAAATGCCAAATAAAAAGAAAGGTAAAAATTGGAAAATTATACTGCAGGGAATTATAGAAAATCCAACTATACTAGTTTTAAACAAGATGTAAATTCCAAAAATATGGAAAATCATGTTTATTAGAAAAGTTAATTTCTAAAAATGTCAGCCCATCCAAGGAGCCAAAAGAATCTAGAAGATGCTTCAGCAAGTAGAGATAATCTCCTAAGTAGAAAGACATGGCAGTCAAGTACAACACCAAGTTTGGGTACAAACATTTGCCTAATATCACAGATGATAATGGAAAATTGTGAGTAGTTTCACTGATTGAAAGAGTAATGACAACTGAAGAAATTGAGAACCTGAAGAGAGTTTCTTAATGATAATATAAGAAATAATACATTTACCCTCTACCACTTCAGCACCCAATGTTAACACATTGATGAGCAGAGTACAGTTCCCCATTATCCCAAAGAACAATGTACAGTGTCTCTTTAGAAAAATAAATTATCAGCCTTTTTTTATCCAAATATAGACAGAATAAATTTCTGCTAGAAATGAAACAATGTTAAATGCATTCAAGGAATGAATGTTCATGAATTCTCAAAAAGAAGATATCAACAGAATGGAAAAGATCAAAGATGACTCTCATTTTTAAAAAGAAGCCTAACAGATTAATAACTACCAACCCACATGCCTACTTTGTAATTTCTAAAAATTCTTTATATGTACATGAGAAGGAAACAGACTTTTAAACACGATTTTCCACAACTACCACATCTTCTGTTACATAATTGAAGGAGAGGTGTGAAGAATATAAGGTCCTACTGAATCTGCTATTTGAGAATTTACATAAAACAATTCGTTACACACACACACACACACACACACACATGAATCTTTAAAGATGTTCCCCAAATAAGGAGTCTCCCTTCCATATGTTAACATTATGTTAAAATTTCCAGCAGATATGATTGTAGAACCAATTTTGTTTAATAACTCGAGTATCAGCATGAAGCATGTTTACCTAAGGTATTTCCCAGTATGATAGAGTATGTGTACATTCTGTGCAAACAGAAGAAATATTCCCTTTTGACAGTGTGGTTCTCAAAGCAGCTTCATGATACATTGGATAGAATCTTGGATCTTGACTCAGGAAAATAAGTTCAAATCCAGATACAAACATTTCTTAGTCATGTGGTCCTAAGAAAGTCATCTAACCTCTGAGTGCCTCAGCTTCCTCAACTGTAAAATGGAAATGATAATAGCACCTATCTCCCAGAGTTTTTGTGAGGATCAAATGAGATATTTTCAAATTACCTATCAGAGTGCCTGTCACATAATAGGCACTTAATAAATATTTATTCCCTTCCCATTCTCTTCCAAATACTTCTAGTCATAGGTATCATTGCTCTAATTGCTTCAAGCTCTGGAAGTGTATAGGAGACTCTCAGTGCAAAAAACTCCCTTCACCAAAGAAAATCAAAACTTGGGTCAGAAAATTTTTGGGGTCACTGAGAAGTTAAGTGACCTGTTTAGTGCATATAGCCATTATGGCATAGAAATGAGACTTAAACCCAAGATTTTCTGATACTGAGCTCAGTTTTCTATCCATTATACTGTGTTTCCTCACATTTATGTAGCGTTTTACTGTTTGCAATTTTTCCCCTCACATTAACTCTTTCAAGCCTTTAATGAAAATATTATTATCACTATATTTTAGATGAGTTATCCAGGACTTAAGCCAGATAAGTGACTTACTATAACATAACTGTCAGACTCAAAAATTTTTTCTAGATCCTCCTTACTCCAATCACAATGCTCTTTTTTATATCGCACTTTTTTATTCCCTGTTTTCCCTCTCTCTGCCCCTCTCCCTAGTCCACACATATAAATATTTATGTATTTTTGTGTATGTTTGAATGTTGAGAGAGGGAAAATGGCTTAGCAAATACACAGCTATTATTGGAGCCACAAAAATTGGGGCTGAAAATCTGCCTCTGATAAATACTAGCTCTATGGATAAGTTATTTAACATCTCAGAGCCTTAGGCAACTTTCTAAAACTATAAGTTATGATGTACAAACAAGTTGCCAATATATATATTGATAGAGACAATTCCAGTAGTTCCTTGAGACATCAACATGAATATGTTATACATATACATACATATAATACATATAAAACTGGAACCAGAATTGAAAAGAAGGAAAAGAAGTATATCAAATTTTAGAAATTATATAGTATTTTCAATGGTCCTAGAAGATTTTCTCTTGCAAAAGTCAATTTCTTTTGATACCAATATTTTCCCATTGATTTTACCCAAATGAATACAAATAATAAAAAATAATCATGGAAGATTCCAAATTTTGAATGAATGAAAAACATATGGGAGGCATAAATATATTGTAGCATATTACTAACAATGACTTACATGTGAGAAGTTATTTTGAAAAAAGACATTATCAAGGACATATGTGACCAGAAAGTGAGTTAGACCAATTATGTAGTGAGAGTGAAGGATAACAGATGGACATTTGAAGTGCTACAGGGGTAACCTTCAATGTATTAAAAAGAGAGGACACTCCTCCAGCACATTGGACAGATCCTCCATGGAAAATTTATAAAGACATGGACAAGAATCACACATGGTGAGAAGTGTAGAGATCACAACCTTTCTACCTCTATCAAAGGAAGTATCCATATTACTGAGGTTCTGGATCCATTTAAGTATCTTAATATCACAATAACTAAGTAGGCCATAGATGAAAGTTGAAAGCAACCTAAAGAATGGAAACAATCATTTGAAACTTTGGTAGAACTGAGATGTTCTCCACATGAGCATCTATTCACAAACCTTCCATGCTTTCTTGACCTGCGCAAGTCTTGTCTTTGTCTTTCCCACAAAGTTTTCCATAGAAAATCTACCCAATATATTGGAATTTATCTATCTTTTTTTTTTCATCTTGGGGACAGCAATGTATCATCAGACTGTCTGATCATCAATTATTCCTCTTTCTCTATTTATAGCTGGCCCACCCTCTTTATTAATCATACATAATGCTATGCCTCTTTTTACACCCCTCATCATTCATTAAATATTTATATTTAAACTATCTTTTGATTGCTTATTTTTTGATCCACGGTGATGAAACAAAAGTTTTAGAAGCATTGAAGTCCTATTTAATGTTATTTCTTTGTGTTTTACCCGTTATTTATAGTCATTTAACATTATTGGAAGGATTTTGGCACAAAATTGATGCACAATTTTGACAGGAAGCAGTTTGAAGTCGTAGAAGGTCCTGTACAGTTTCCCAAACATGGTCCAACTATATTTGCTTTTTTTACTCAATTTTAGACCCAGATTACATAAAACAAACTAAACTAGTTTTTAATTAATATTATTCTTCAATATAATTACCATCTTAACACAAGTTTGGGGTTTTCTGTTACTCTCTTTTGAAAAATAATGCCAAGAGTTACATTTAAACTAGAATAGAGCAGAAAAGGTGACCATGGTATGTTGGCAATTTCTTAACATTGGAAAAGAATTTTGTGTTTCTTATAAATATAGAAAACCTTTAAAGTCCCACATTGCACTTACCCTGCAGTATTTCTACTCTTTCCTGCCAGCTCTTTCCAGATTATTTTTTCTCACTGAACTTCTATTCATCAAAACATAATTAAGCAGATTGAGCAACTCTGGAATTCAACCAATCTTTGATTAAAGTGCTAAAAGTATCTCTGTTCATATAGCATATTGAGATCCTGGGGAACATAGTACATTGGAAAGGGCATGCAATTTGGAGTCAGAGTCAATTCAAAGTTCAGACCTGCTACTTCTTGTCTTTGTGATCATGGGCAAGTAACATAACCTCTTTGTTCCTGTTTCCTCATCTGCAAAATAAGGATTAAATGGCTTCAAAACCCCTTCCAGCTCTAAGCCTAGGAAACTATGAGTCTATGCTTGATTCCCTCTAGGGTAACATTAGTCTTTCTTCTTCCCTATATAATGTAACAAAGATAATAGACACTCCAGTAGAAAGAGCCTAGAATCTTGCATCCAAGAGTTTTGACAATATATTCATCAGACCATCAGCTCTACTTCCAGACCAGCCAAGCTGGCAACCAATCACCCAGAGGAGTAATTTCTGTCCAGAAATGACTTAGTAAATTCCTTTGAAGTTGCTGTATTCCCCACTTTCTCAGCAACTAAGGCTACTGAAGACCTCAGAAGAGAAGTTCTCAACATCAAACTCCTTGGAATTGTTAAATGTTTCAGCATTAGAAATGGATATGATTTATCAATGAGTAATATATACATATATGTACCAGATATGATACATATGTTGCTATCTCTGTAATATAAAGATCACTAAATTCACATGTGGCATGAATAGAGCTATCTGGAATCAGACCCACTCCTCTGTAAAGGGAGACTGATTTCTACCATGGTGGAAAACTGAATGAAAGCCTTGGCTGACTTGTTTCCCTTGCCTACCTCTAAGAGTGACATTGGGTCAGACATATATTTATATACCTAATTATATGTACCAAATATTGGTAGTGTGACAGTACAAGAGTTTGGGACTCTGAATAAATAATCATTTTCCTAAATGTATTAATATTTAGTTTATTGTTGCCAGGTTAGCTTTCTCCTACCAAACACTGCAAAAATGACTATAATGAACACCTAATAAACCTCTTTATCAAGGTAAGTGGTAAACAGAAAGTTTTATAAATTTGAATACACTAAAGAATACATACAAGTAAATGAGCCTTTTACCTGGGAGTGAGTTAAGACATGATATTCAGAAGACAGTTCACTATCCAACTTTTTGATGTGCTCTAAGAACCACCAGACTTTTCTGTCATGTAGCTGAACTTTCCTGTATGTGTTGTCTCCTCTTGTTAGAATTTGAACTCTTTAAGAGGGGAGCCTATTGGTTTTCCTAACCATATACTCAGTGCTTCATAAATGCTTTTTTAGTTTATGATAGGACTTAAAGAACAAAGAGAACCTTAGAGGTCATTAAATACATCTGACAATGAAGTTTTTTTTAACATAGACAAGGAAACAGACTAGATTTGTTCAGTGATTTTTTTTTTTTACTTTTTTCCCACTCAATTGTGTTTTTTTAAATTACACATAGAGACAGTTTGCAACATTCACTTTTGTAAGATTTTGAGTTTCAAATATATTTTCCCTATTTCTTCCTTCTCTCCCCCTCCTCAAAACAGCAAGCAATATTGGTTTGTTCAGTTATTTAACAAAGAGTACAAAGCTAGTTGGTAGCAAAAACATAATCTGATTCTATTTCTTCTACATTGCATTGTGTCTAGCATTGTGGACACTACATCACCTGCCACTCCATTCATCTAAGTTTATTTTACAATATATAAATAATAAGACTCAGCAAACTGAATTACAGAACAGTTCTGATAATGTGCAACCCTATTTTGGTTTCATAAAATGTGCAACACAACGAATCAACTTCTGGTTTCTAGTGTCTTTTTTTTTTTTTTTTTTAACATGAGTGGAGGGCAAGAAATAGTCGGGGAAGAAACTAGACAACCATTCCCAAAATATGAGATATGTTCTTCCACTTGCCTGAAATTTGCATTTTGTTGTAAACAGTTCAGCTCCATGTTTTAGAAGTACCATTTTCCAGCTCCTGAAATGGCATTCAGTGGAAGAACTTATCTCTGAGAGAGAAAAGAGTCAAGGGAACCAGGCAAAGTATTGAATATAGCAAAGTGCTACTTGCTCTTCCTTGTAATTGCCCTAGAAAAAATTAGCAGTAAATTAATCATCTTTAAGAATATATCAAAAAGTATGGGATTACCTGCCATGGGGGGAGGGAGTGGAGGGAAGGAGGGGATAATTTGGAAAAATGAATTAAAAAAAAAAATAAATAAATCATATGAATCCATAATACAGAAATTTTATTTGTATCAAAATTTGTGTGACTTTATATCCCAATAAATATGTGCCTTTTCTAATGAAAAAAAAAAAAAAAGAATATATCAAAAAAAGAAAGAATGGGTAAGAAATACCTCCTATTATCAGGAGGAATTTTCCCCAACCTCTACAAACACTCTTCCTGCTTTTAAGTGGGTGGTGCCTTTTGAAATGGTTCATTTCCCTTTCCTCTAAGATTAAATGACTACCCAAAAAGTTCTTATGATGCATGAAGATCCAGAAAAGAATCTGTGGGACAACTTGTGAGAACATTTCTCAAGGCAAAGACCTGAACAGGAAGAGAGCCCCTTTCCAAAATATTGCACAGTCCAAACAATCTGCCATCCTCAGAAAAAAAAAAAAAATCCTTTTCCCTGTTTCCTTGTTCTGTCCTATACCTAAGGTGTGGTGAATTTTAAGAAAAGGTTTTTCACTAACAGTACTAATACCCATGGGAAACTCCCTTCTCCAGTAATTATTAGAGAAAAATATTTAGTCAGAGAAGTTTCAAAATTTGTACCAATTTGAACTTTAATTAGTTGATCATATTTTTTTTATGGTTAATACTTGTTTCAGAGAAAGGAGAGATAAATTTAGACAGACAACCAAATAGAAGCCTCAGATTCCAAAGAATTATCCAAATGAGTAGCATTTGATTTCCTTTCATTTTTTTCTCTGTGGACTGCCTTAACCAAAAAAGATTTATCTGTCCCCTTTGCTCTATCCTTGACAAATATAGATTCCACAAAAGTCAAAGAATTGTTGGAACATAAATGAAGATATTTTGCGGATATTTAGCAAGCAGAGCTATAACTAGGGAAAAGTAACCAAACTTTGCCAAAGGGTACAAAATAAGAAGGGCATTTCCTCAGACTGAACTTCAGCCTCATGTCACATAAAGTCATATAGACTCCATCCATTTCTTGACCCACTAGCAAGCCCTCACCTATCACTTCTACTTCTCAACTTTTTCCCAGGTACTGTCTAGTGATATTTCATCAGACCTAGAAAAACTGGCTTCTACATGCCTGAATTTGTCCCTCATTCCAGAATTCCTAGTTCTATCACTGCTTACAGTGTTCAGCTATTCAATCAATTTGATAACACCAAATGTTATTTTAAAAATCCAATTATTTTTTAAAGGCTTTTCCTCAAATCTATTGCAACCAAAAATAATAATAGTCCTGCAAAGCCAGGGAATCAAACTTAAGTTGAAAGAACAGCTTTTCTGAACATGTAATTTAATGTTCACACAAAAGATTCCCTGCTGATAACTGTAACTGGGGAAATGAAGGTAGGAATGGAATAACAAAAGAAGCAAAGAATGAGAAAAAAAAGAGGGTAAAGGAAGGAAGGAACAAAGAAAGGTAGGAAGGAAGAATAGGAAAGGAGGGAGGGAAGGAAAGCAAGCAGGAAGGAAGAAAAGGAAGAAGAAAGGAAGGAAGGGAGGAGGGAAGACCACAGTCAGGCCTAAGATCCAAGGAAATTGCTGTTCCATATGCAGTGTCCTCTGTGATATTTCTGTCCACTAAATCAAAAGTGCCTCAAGTCACATTATCTCAATTCTGCTAGCAAGGCAAAAACCTAGACCAGTGGCCTAGTGCTAACGTGACTGACTTAAATAGCTCAAAATTTGTGAATTTTGACATAATTACTGATTTCCTCAACAGATTTAATGCCTAAGTTTATCTTCACTTTAATCCAATTTCATGCCTAGAGCAGAGCGAACACAGCAGAGCGTTGTTCTTAACCTTCTGATATCATTAATTATTGCTACATTGGGAGTTACAGCATGGAACAAACAGGTTTTTAAATAGAAATCATTTGTCTCTCAGCAGGGAGACTCAACAGTTTTATTTCCTCAAACTCAAATCACTGCTCTTGAGTAATCTTGTTTCATGGTGATCTTCCCTCTGTGACCTCAGTCCATGCTAAAAATCTCTCTCTGGTCCCTGGATCAGTCCAATTTGCCACCTGTAGTGAGAGGTGTCTATTTCCCCCCTTAATTGTTGAAGAAGATTTTCTTCAAGGAAAGGGCAGTCTTTCCCTGAGCTCTGGGCATTTGGTCAGGTTTCCTGGTGATTTTCTGCCAAAGGAAATCCCCTAACTCATTAAAAAAAAAAATAGATTAATTGACCGGTTCAGTAACAAGTCGCTCCAGGACCCAATAAACTTTACAAAGGGTACATTCCAATTACAACTAGGCTCAGCGGGATCCCGATAAGTAAGCCAGAATAATCTTTCTCCAGCTCTGAGGAGTTTTTAACTTCTTTTCATTCATTTAACTCCTTTGCCTTGGTTTATGCAACAAAGTCTTCTACTGCCAAGCAGTTCCAGTCCCTACCACCCAAAGGCCTAGTGAAAGATCCGGAAGGACCACTGGGTTGCTGAGAGATGATCCCTTTATGCATTTTGGCTCAGCCCCTACAAGTTTACAGCATCCCTTTCAGTGGGATGTTTGGTCCCATCATCCAATAGGGAATCCTGCTGAGAAGGGAACATGAGTCCATGGAGTCCAAACATCTGTTGAAGCTGTCACATTAGTGTACTGGCAGGCTACAGCTGGAACTCGCCCTTCTCACCAGGAAAAGGTCAGTGGGGAAGCCCGGACTTTGGTAACAAGCATGATTGCAAAAACAGGGAAAGAAAAGTTATAGCCAAGTCCTAAATAGATAGATTGGGTTGTGGAGCAGCTCCCACAACTAAGATAAATCTGGATTACTTTTTTTTTTTTTTACTGAGCTCTTTCTCCTGATGAGCTAAATGCTCCTTTTTAAAAGGAGGACTAGGGCAGAAATCTCATAACATCAAGTATCTATCCTTCTTTAAGGATACAAAAGAGACAAAGATAATAAGATTAGTGGAAGGAATTCCAAATCAATTCCACTTCATTCAGTAAACAAACATTTTTTAATTACCTAAATCCATTTAATCACTAAATGGTAAAGGATTATTAAATCCAAGCAGATAACTAGGCTCTTGCCTTCAAGAAGCTTACAACTTAGCTGATTTTATTGAATCATTTTAAAAATTATTTTTAGAGCTATATTGTTATCTAGAAGTGAATTTAAAGTTCAATCTGCCACAAATTTAAAATAATTAAAATTAATCAGACCAAATTTTCTTTTATCTTCTCCTTTTTTTTTTTTTAAATTCCTAGCATCACATATTATTTAGTCCACACAGGCTTATTCATATCATAAAAAAAGACTCAATAATCAGATAAACATCTCTCAGCAGATGTTTTCCACCATGACTCATGTTTTCACTCAGGAATCTTCACTGCTGAGCCTGAGTATGCCTTTGGCAACATGGTAATATCTATACATTTTTACTTCATTTTAATAAGGAATTTTAAATTTGTGTCTACTGCCACCACCCTAGAAACAAATTTGTCCAAACCTACAATCTACAGAGGTATAGAACCTCGGATTGTTTCTACCTAGAGTCTCTAAGAAATTCATTCATTCTTCCTGGACACTGAATCAAAATTTATTGAAGAAGTGACTTGACAAATTTTATGAAGCTGCTAAGGTATTCAGCAAAGCTCTTAGAGTAGTTCACCCAAAAATTCTGGTTATAGAAATGTTTTAGACCCTCACACAGATGGCCTTGGACTGGTATATAAAATAGGTCACTAAAATAATGTATCAATTCAATGAATTATTATTTGACATTTTAGAGGAGGGAAAATCACCCCAACTCACTTTTTCATTTATCAATAATTATATTGGTCCAAGATAGCTTGTGCCTCCCCCTAAAAGTTTGGCTTATAAAAATTAAATCTAAATACAACTTATAATCATTTAAATATCATACATAGAGAAGAGAATAAAAACCAGATAGTAATGATGAAAATAAACATTTGAATTTGAATAGAAAGTGGTTTTAAAATCCTCTATAGTATGCCCAAAAAGTTATCAAACTGTGCATACCCTTTGACCCAGCCATACTACTACTGGGCTTATATCCCAAAGAAACATTAAAGAGTGGAAAGGGACCTGTATATGCCAAAATGTTTGTGGCAGCCCTTTTTGTTGTAGCTAGAAACTGGAAGTTGAATGGATGCCCATCAATTGGAGAATGGTTGGGTAAATTATGGTATATGAAGGCTATGGAATACTATTGTTCTGTAAGAAATGACCAGCAGGAAGAATACAGAGAGGCTTGGAGAGACTTACATTAACTGATGCTGAGTGAAATGAATAGAACCAGAAGATTTCTGTACACTTCAATGTTGTATGAAGATATATTCTGATGGAAGTGGATATCTTCAACATAAAGAAGATCCAACTCACTTCCAGTTGATCAATGATGGACAGAAATAACTACACCCAGAGAAGGAACACTGGGAAGTGAATGTAAATTGTTAGCACTACTGTCTATCTACCCAGGTTACTTATACCTTCGGAATCTAATACTTAATATGCAACAAGAAAATGGTATTTACACACATATATTGTATCTAGGTTATATTGTAACACATGTAAAATGTATGGGATTGCCTGTCATGGGGGGAGGGAATGGAGGGAGAGGGGGGATAATTTGGAAAAATGAATACAAGGGATATTATAAAAAAAAATTACTCATGCATATATACTGTGAAAAAAAATTCTAAATAAAATTTTAAAAAAAAGAATAAAATCTATAGTAAACATATTTTATACAATAATTTTACGTTAATTTTTCAAGCTATACTTAAACACTTTTTTTTCTTTTTAGAAAAATCTCATTTTAAGAATATGTACTATATTTAAAAGAGGGCTATACTGGAATTAATATGATCCTGGATAGAAACAGCCCCAACTCTCTGCCATTCATAGTGGGAGGTATCTAAGAAAAACACATTAAGTAAAATTGGATGGTATATATATATAGCTCTAGAATCAACTGCATTTTAAAATATTAATGTGCATTGGAGGCCAAATTATTTTAAAAGGCTAGACCAGGCTTCTCTTTTGGCAGAAACTATTTTTGTGCCAGCAATTAGCTACACGTGCAAATATTTAACTGCTGGTTGATGGTTTTATCCCCCAAATGCAGTGGTTAATCAATTAGCCACCTGGCTTGCAGATCCAATTAAATATCTGCCTGTATCATAACTTGATCCAAGTCACCTTTTAAAAATCAGGGTCTTAACCTATTTCCATTAAGAAAAGGTGAACTGCTCTGAAAGTAAAGTTGGGAAGTGGGGGAAATTTAAAAGTATATATTTGAATTAAGCATTCTTAATGTGATTCAAAGAAATAAAATGTCTGTTATTTTTATGTGTCTTTAATCACTACCTCATATCACATTTTCCCTGGGGGAATTAGGAATAGCTAAAATGACTTATGTCCACCAAGTTCACTCAGTCTTTGAGGATTGTATTTGAGAGTCATATTAAATAACTTAACTTTACCAATCCTAGCTGCTATTCCAACAAACACTTCCAATCATGTTGCCTGACTATCCCATTTATTTTCATGCTTATTTTTATAGCATTGAATGGAAATAAGACCTGATTGTAAGGGTTCCATCCTATTTCAAATTACATTCAAGAGGTGCCTGAGAATTAAATGCATCATTTATTTTTGATAATTGCACATTACATGCAAGAATTGGGTACTATTGGTAAACTCAATCGCAGCATAGGATGGTGCAATCCACCTTCTTTGCAAAGAATATTAAGTCTCATTATATATAATTTGTTCTGTAAGAAGTCACCCGATTGGAAATAACCCAAGTTGTTTCAATCTCTGGTTTTATCAGCTATCCTGAACATCAGATGACTAAAAGAAGAAAGAAAAATTACAATTCCAATCTGTCTTTCTCCACAAATACCCCTGTTTTTCTAAAAGGCATTTTCTATAGCAAATTTACCTTGTTCTTGTTTTCATAGGATATGCCATTATATCTATTCTTTCAAAGGCCATACATTTCTCCTGGGAAATATTTCTAAATTAATATGACATTTTATCCCAAATTAGACTGAAAATGAGAGAATTCTGGAGAGATCATTTTGACACAGTTTGATATACAGTTAAAACTGAAAAGCTGAAGCATGAGATTATCCTAGTACTTTACAGAAGGTGTATCAAAGATCACTAAGGGCAAGAATTATTCAAGAATGTCCAGACTTGCAGATTTTATGTTTGAATCTACTTAGTGCAGCCATTCTTCAAAATTTCTTGCATTCATTTAATCTAATTTTCAAAAAGCAATCTAAATCCTTCCCATGAGATAGGCTTTAACAAACACAATACAATAATAATACAGAATCACAAATTTTCAGAGTTGAAGAGACATGAATTGTATTCAAGTATGACTTGAAAAAGAATCCCCTCTTTACATAAAACTACCAAGACACCATCAAACTTTTGTTTGATAACATTTGTTGAAGGTGAACTCATTTGATCCAGCAGCTCATTCTCCTTGGGGACTATCATAATTATAAGGTAAAATATTCCAAATCAAGATTAAATGTGTTTATTTCCAACTTCCACTCACTAATTCTACCTTTAGGGTCAAACAGATAAATCTAATACTCCTTCCCCATTAAAGACCTTTAATTTCTTGAATACATTTCCCCACTATATTGGGTCTGCCCCCAACTCTTGGCTAAATATCTCTAGTTCCTTCAACCAGTGCTTATATGACATGAACTTGAGATTCTTCACCATCCTGGTTGTCTTCCTTTGAAAAAATTCCCAATTTATTAATGTTCTTCCCAAAATATAATACCCAGAACTGAATTCTGGTTGTGGTCTGAGGTGGCAGAGTATAGTTGAATTATACCCTTTTGTGATTTTTTTTTTATTAATTATAGTTTTTATTTGCCAGATATATGTATGGGTAATTTTACAGCATTGACAATTGCCAAACCATTTGTTGTAATTTTTCTCCTCCTTCCCCCCTCCCCCCAGATGGCAGGTTGACCAATACGTGTTAAATATGTTAAAGTATAAATTAAATACAATATATGTATACATGTCCAAACAGTTGTTTTGCTGTACAAAAAGAATAGGCCTTTGAAATAGTGTACAATTAGCTGTGAAGGAAATCAAAAATGCAGGCAGACAAAAATAGAGGGATTGGGAATTCTATGTAGTGGTTCATAGCCATCTCCCAGAGTTCTTTCGCTGGGTATAGTTGGTTCAGTTCATTACTGCTCAATTGGAATTGATTTGGTTCATCTCGTTGAAGAGAGTCACGTCCATCAAAATTGATCATCATATAGTATTGTTGTTGAAGTATATAATGATCTCTTGGTCCTGCTCATTTCACTCAGCATCAGTTCATGTAAGTCTCTCCAGGCCTTTCTGAAATCATCCTGTTGGTCATTTCTTACAGAACAATAATATTCCATAATATTCATATACTACAGTTTATTCAGCTATTCTCCAATTGATGGACATCCATGTAGTTTCCATTTTCTGGCCACTACAAAGAGAGCTGCCTGTGTCTTTTTTTTAATACACTTAAAAGATTTTCATTTTCTTAGCATAAGACTTTTGAGTCATACTGAATTTTAAGTCCTATACATACATACATACATACATACATACATATATATATATATATATATATATATATATATATATATATATAATTTAAGGAAAATAATAAAAAGGGAAATATTACTTAAAATAACTGCATAATGTAAAAATCTGAAAGCCAATCTACCAAGGATCACACAAGTCCTATATAAAAACAAAATTTAAAACACTTTTTAAAAATAAAGAATGACCAAAAAACTGAAAGAATTATAAATGTTCAGAATTGGGCTACATTAATATACTAAAAGGTGTGGTAGTATCTAAATTAATTTACAAATAAGTACTGTCCATATCAATCACATTATCATCACACAATCAAACACAAGTGAGTATTTTTATGGACCTAAGGGAAATAGTAACAAATGTTATTTGGAAGAAGAAAAGTCTCTAGAATCTCAATGTGAATAATAAAAAAAGAAGAATGAAAAAGGAATAGCATTTGCAGGCCTCAAATTATGTTACAAACCAGTAAATACAAAAACTAATAATAGTTAACAATGTAAAAGTAGATCATTGGGACAAACTAGTTAAAGTTAGATCATAAATAACAATTTTTGAGTTACCATAAATAATAGATCATAAATAATAATTGAAATCAATAAACTAATGTTCGATAACCCTGAAATTGAAAAGCATAGGGAAAAAAAACTCCCTATTTAACAAGAATTGCTGGGAAAACTACAAAATGGCTTGGCAGAAATTAGATTTGACCAATATTTCATATTAAATTCCACAGTAAGATGTGGTATATGATCTAAATGTTGAAAATCATACTCTTTTAAAGATCCTACTGTACTAAATCTGGAACATTTTTATAGATATGGATAAAGGGGAAATTCTTAATCAAAGATAAAGGAAATCATAAAAAATAAAATAGAGAATGTGAGTAAATAAAAAGGAAATGCCTTTGCACTAATAAAAAGCTGTACAACTAGAATAAGGAGGAAAAGTAATACTTATAGCAAATATTTCTGCAAAGAATCTGATATCCAACATATTTATGGAATACAAATATATGATACCAAAAGACATTCCACATAAAAACAGCAGGATATGAACAAACAGTTCCCAAGAAAAACATTGCAAAATTTTAACAACCACATGACAGCTTGCTAATAATAAAAGAAGTACAAATCAAAACAATTCCATGGTTTTACTTCACACTCATCAAATTCACAAAGATGATTAGAGATGGGAATTCAATATTAGAAAGATTTTGGAAAGACAGGTACAGAACAGCACAGTGAATGGAACATAGTAGGCATTATTTAATATTTATTGATTAGTATACTACCAATAGAGCTATAAATGACTCATTCTGGAAGGTAGGCAATTTGTAAGCTGAAGAGTGGCCTAGCATATCCTTGAGTTAGAGATCTTACTCTAAAAACATTCTAAGAAATTTAAAAGATAAAAAAGAAAACTCTATGCCTTTCAAAATATTCATAGCAGCACTTTTGTAACAGTTGAGAACTAAAAATAAAATAGATGAACATCAATAAGGGAATAATTAGACAAATTGTAGTACATGGCTGACTTTTTCTGTGTTATTCTTTATCTGAGAAGTGGGAATAATGACTTCACAGAGTTCTTGTAAGGCTCTGATGAGATGAAGTATATTAAGTACATTAAAAACTACAAAACACTATCTATAATCTAGCCAAGTCTAAAGAACTTTGCATGAGATCCTCCTAAATGGTAGAAAAAATAGTGGGGAGCATTAGCACAAGAGTTTTAAATAAGAGAGACATTCTTTATTCTTCTTCAAGAAAGATTCATTCTATAATGGAATATTATTGTTCTTTAAGAAATGACGACCAGGCTGATCTCAGAAAAACCTGGAAAGACTCACATGAACTGATGCTAAACCAAGAGAACATTTGTACACAGCAACAACAGGATTATGTGATGATCAACTGTATGGACTTGGAAATTTTCAACAGTGAGGTCATGCAAGTAATGGAGGGAGCTCCTATCCTCATCCAGATAGAGAACTATGGAGACTAAATATCAATCAAAGTATAGTATTTTCACCCTTTTTATTATTGTTGTTTGCTTGCTTTTTTTCTTCGTTTTTTTTTTTTTTTTTTTTTTACCTTTTGGTCTTATTTTTCTTGCACAACATGACAAATATGGAAATATGTTTGGAGGAATTGCACATCTTTGGCTTGTATTAGATTGCTTGCTGGAGGAGGGGGAGATAGGGGGAAAAATTTGGAGCACAAGGTTTTGCAGGGGTGAATGTTAAAGGCTATACTCACATGTATTTGGAAATAAAAAGCTCTTTTAAAAAAAGAAAGACTTATTCTTCCATACTAGCTTCAGGAATAACTCCAGAGGAGAAAAGAGAAGAGAAAGATTCTCTTGTAGACATGTAGGGAAAACCAGATGCTCACCATCCCTGATTTCCAGCTTTCTCTATAAAGACTACAAGGCATTTCCCCTTGGGTAAAATTAGAACTACTCTCCTAGTTGAATGACATCTCATCTCACTCACATCTAAAGAATTCATGTGCAATTGTGAACTTTCTTGCATATTTTATACTCTATAATGTCCCTTATTTCTGTTCACTATCTTCTGAGTGAGTTTGCTCACTATGATTTCTGATGACTTTTTGCATAACTGCTATTTTGTACAAAAAGATAAAGTCAGAAAGTTTGAGGCACCTTCACTCTTTAAGTAATAACCAGGAAAATAGCTTTTTTTTCTAGAACCAATAGTCCCCCTAGACTAGTAATATTTGGGAGAGTAAATGGATATAATTCTAGTCCTGTACCATCATTCAGAGTCTGAAGTAACAAGCAGGTAGCTCTGTGGTACCATCTCCTGCTCCCTTCAATTCAAGAATCAAAGCTTCTCTTGGAAAGAGGTGAGTGAGCAAGATTGTCTATCAATATCCCCAGATAACTAAATATATTTAGATAATTCATGTCAATACATACATGAACTATATATATGGACAACAAATCAGATGGGAAATAGTTATTTCTAAATTAAAAAGAAGTGACTTTTTCATAATTACTAGAGAATCCTAAAAGAATTACCAGACTTAAAAATTAAGAAATACCTAATATCATTCTGCCCCATTAGTCCCCAAAAAAACTAAACACTGAACACTAAAAGTATATTTCTTCAAATTTAAATCATATCTCTGCTCAATTTTCATTTAGGCTCTTTTCTTGGTTCTTGGATTTTCCTTTGTCTTGATCACTTTTTGCAAAAAAAAATGTGTCACTTATCTCAAGGAGCTTATAATCTATTTGGGGAGAAAATATGTAGTATCCCCAAAAGGCTTTATGCAGTTTTAAGCTTTAATAGCTTAAATAAAGTTATTAAGATTTTAATCATTTAGAATTTCACTCAGACTTTTGAGACAACTTGAGTATGGATATAAAAATTAATACAAAATAAGTAAAAGATAATTTGTGATGGGAAGGCATTTGAATTTTGGGGAGAAATCAAGAAACACTTCACACAGAAGATTGTACTTAAACTGAGACTTGAAAGAACCCACAGATTGTAGAATGTGCAGGTGTGGAAAGTATGCATTCCAAGCATTTGAGACAACTAATGCAAAGGCACAGGGATGACAGGTGAAAAAGTATAAGGCCAGTTTGTCTGGGTGGCAAAATCCATGAAAGAGAATACTGCATAAAGTAGGAAAGACATATTAAAGTCAGGTTATAAAAAACTTGAAAGCCAAAGAGAATTGATATTTTATCTTAGAAGTGATGTTGAGTAAGGGAAAGAAAGAGAAGATTTTAGGAAAATCACTATGGAATAGGAGCCTTTTACAATTGGCCAAGTGAGAGGTGATAAAGGAATGTTGAAAAATTGGCATATGAGATAGAAACAGGAAGATATCTAATTGATTGTATATGTAGCATGAGTGAAAGTGAGAAATCAGAGAAGACCACAAAGTAGTAAACCTGAATTACTGAAAGAAAGTTGGAGTTGTCAACAAAAAACAAGAACTCATTCTTGGTTTAACTTTGACATAAACCAATGAATGTGAAAGCCTCACGTTTCTTTCTTTCTCTCTCTTTTTTTTTTTTCTTGAAATCTGCTCTTGCAAGAATACATGAAATTGTGTAAAAGCTACTGACAATCTTGGAAGAAAACTTAACATCCCAAAATACTGATACAGTTTGTAAATCAAACTAAACACCCAACTCAGGCTACACATGATCCACTTACTTGCACTACCAATATGGAAGAAATGACTATTATGTAGTGATTAGATCCATGCCAAAGTTATTAACTTGTTTTTGTGTCAAAAAAGACTCACTGCCTGGGATCTTAATCATTTCCAGCAAGAGTCCAACTTTAATGAATAAAATAATCTAACTAGTCAAATAAAATATATACACTGCTTCCCATTTTTAGGAAAGAGCTCATGAAAGCAGACTATGTCTTTTATTGAAGAAAAAAAAAGATTCCCTGCTATTTTCATTATATTGGAACCCATCTTATAATTGAGACATTTATATTTTCCTGTGATTTTCACAAAGACCCAAGATCAGAAAATATGAAGCTCTTTTAATCAATAATCTCAATTTTTAATTAGCAACTAGATAGGAAAATGGATAGAGCATTAAGCCTGGGATCAGGAAGACTTGAATCCAGTCTCAGACACTTTTTAGGTTATGCGATTCTGGATAAGTTTCATAACCTCTGACTATCTAAATTTTCTTAAATGTGAAATATAATAATCTACCTCTCAAGGTTACTGTTAAGATTGAATGAGTTAATATTTGTAAAAAAAATGCTTAGCATAATGTCTTGCTTATAGAAGATGTTATGTAAATGTTTATTCCCTTCTTATTTCTCCTTCAACAATAAAATGAGAATAATAACAACACTTACCTCCAAGGATTGTTGTGAAGATCAAGTGATATAATATTTGTAAAATGAGACTTACTGTCACAATATATTACTTCCAAAAATCTTCAATTAAAAAGAGAAGTAAAGTCAAATTAATAATCTTAATATGAATCACAAGGGCATGCATGGTAGACTACAATAAGACAGTAGGGGTTGTGGGGGGAAATGGTTATCAGTAATATAATAATTATTCCTTTCCAAATAGAGACTAAGAGTAGCAGTGTTAGAGGTAAAGCAAGTGAGGAGAAAGACTTTTACTTTTATCCTTACAGCTCTAACTCTTACATAGTAGAAACTTAATAAATGCTTTTTAAAGTGATTCCTAGTTGGCTGAAGACAATCATAACCAGAGGACACATAGAAAATGATGGGTTGCAGACTGGAACTGTGATGATGGAAGCAAAGGAAGCAAGTGATCTTAGAAATAATTCAGTCTTTCACTGAAATCTTCAACCACTACTTTGTCCAAGAGATCACTCTGACTACAGCTGGGGGTGGGAGGGATGACCCCATGACTTCCTCTGTCAGTGAATGAGTTTTAAAGAAGTTTTTCTCAAATTACTGAGGGTGGGAGCAGAGGAAAGGATCTGAGTATAGAAGGATACTGTATTCCACTCAGGGATGTGAGCCGATATAATTTTGATTGCTTTGTTATTGTTCATATCCGATTAAAGGTTTGCTATTTCTGAAATTAAAAAAAAAATTAGTCACTTCCCTGAGCAAGTTATGTAAGGGAAAGATATGAAAAAGAGGTGGTGAACTGAGCAGATTTAGTGTTGCAGATATTTTTGTTAAATTAACCAAGGAGAGTTCTTTGGAATTTCTTCATATTTATACATTTCATAGTAGTTTCTATCACATATATATTGATTTGTGTGCATATATGTACAAACATATATGTACATACATCTATACAATAAGTACATGACATATATGCGTATTACATAGATATAGATATTTTTAAAATTTCATTCTCAAATCCCATTTGCCCTGCTTTGGTAGCTTAAAGAATGAGAGGTCAAAGAAAATATAGGCCAATGAAAATAACATTGAAACAAGAAATTAATTGCAGAGAATGTTTAATATGACAGGGGACTACATAAAATCCTATTATATTTCTTCTCTACTTTACTCAGTAGTCTGTACTATAACTATACTCAAAGGCCAGGGCAGTCTCCTAGGGTACGTTGCTACATTAGTTTGACATTTCTGGCTCCAATTAACCTTACATTTCAGCTATTTTCTAATTTTTTTTAAAAAAAAAATTGTGATAAGGTTATGTTTTTCTATTAGTGTTTCAACTGCTTATACACATAGACCTATTGTAGATAAGTGAGACCAAGTCTGAATCATTCCCAGGCTGAGCATTATTGTATTGTAGAATTTGCCCATGCATGGGTAAAAAAAAATGAAGAAAAAACAAAAATGGCAGAAGGGAAAATCTAATAGTAACAGTGGTATTAGTTCAGTAAATTCCAATGAAATAACCTGATAGAGAACTTCATAGGCCTGTAAATTCAAACCACATAATCCAAAATCAAGGCAATGGTTCAGATCTCTTAATCAAACTCTTCTTGAATGCAGAAATGATCCATTTGCCATACCTGGTATCACTAGTATTTTGAAAATTACAAAAAAGGTAGCAGGAGACTCAGTTACTTTTCTCCTACTCTACCAATGTTTGTTGTTGCCAAGCCCAGGTAAAGACAAAATTTAGGGGAGTGACAAGTAAGAGAAGTATCAAAATGGAGTTATCTCTAATTCATCTTTGATGATCCTAAGCCTTTTAATGAGAGCTGTATGATTGATGCCTCATATGTGAAGTGGACAGCCAATAAAGAGAAAGTTCATTGGAGGTTGAGTCAGAAAATGAATCATATGGAACTATTAGTTGGAAGTAGGAAGAAAGAGGAAAGGCATTAGAAAGCTTTCACCAAAATAATGTTTTACAAAAATTAGTTTTCTGTAGATTGATTGGATCAGGGAGATATTAGTAGATCTTATAATCCCCACCCTCCAAAAAAAGAGTTTTAAGGTCCTAGCCAAGGTAGTAGTGATGGAAGAAAAATAATGATTCAAAAGAAACATTACTTGAAATTACTTTTTTCCCCTGAGGCAATTGGGGTTTAAGAGACTTGCCCAGGGTCACACATCTAGGAAGTGTTAAGTGTTAAGTGTCTAAGAGCAGATTTGAACTCAGGTCCTCCTAACTTCAGGGCTGGTGCTCCATCCACTGCACCACCTAGCTGCCCCCAAATTACCTTTTTTGAAGGACTTAAATTTACTTATAATTTAGAGAAAGTATAGTACATGATGAGACTTGCTAGTTTAATTAGCTATTTTTTAAAAATCCTGAACATGAATTTGAACATAATTATTTTGAAAATACTTTTTAGAAACTAAACATCCTTTCCTGCTTCCCAAAAAGAAGACCAAAAGAAAGCTTTCCTAGTGGTTCCTTCAAATCTTCCAAAACTGAAATTTAATTTTAATTCAGTAGAACTCTGTTGATTATTTAATTACATATCCCTAATATGAATACATTTATCATAAGTATATATGACTGGAAAAGAAGAAAGGTCAAGTATGTAGTAAAAGTAGAGATTAAGTGGTGAAAAGGCTTAGAAACCATATTGATACTCACACAATGTCAAAGTAACCAGAGAGAAGTCCCTAACATCCCTGAAGATTTGTGGGAGGACAAATATCTGTATCATGAGAGGACATTAATTAAGTTTCAATTTGCATCAATAGTGGGAGTACCCCTATCAAAGATATCATGGATCAAAAATGGGTGCTTTATTTCTTATTGGTTTTGTATAGACTTTCCTTTGTAAATTAACAAGTCACTTTTACTGAATAATTTCAACTGTTTTTCTCTCTAAATTTTAAGTGTCATAGTTTGATATTTTAAACATAAGGCTTCATTTTTAAATGTTTGCCACAAAGTCAGATGTTCACATCTTTACATAAATATTGCCCTTTAGCTGGGAATCTCTCATGTTCAACTCAATGATGGATTTTTTTGGCAAGTGAAAAAAAACTTTTCCAGATTTTTATAAGCACAAAATGAATAAAAAGATGTTTTTCACACTTCAAGCAAAATGTTCAGATGCTTTGTTTTAAAATATCTTTCATGGCGTGAAGTAAGTTATCAACATCCAATGCAGTTTTTCCAAGTTTGAGACAAGTTGGTTGAGAAGTAAAGAAGGGGCGAAAATAGCATGTTGCACATGTGCAGTGCATCAAGTTGTTAATTGATGGAAGTGTGCTCTATGTGGTCATTCACACCAAAGTATGCATCTGGAGCTCATATCAATGTAGGAACCAACCTACATTTATTTCTGTTATTAGACACTCCAGGAAAGATCCATGTGTATTTAACTGAAATGTGTGATACCATATGTTCTTGGAGTACCTTGGGAAAGGGTTTTATTCACTCACTTAAATTTTAGGCTTTATGTGAAAAAAATGTTGAAGAAACACCTGATTGAGCAGAGTTTTCTTCTTACCTCTGTTTAATAAAATAGAAAGTGTTATCCTAGAAAATATAAAATTTAAATCATAAATTTTTTTCATCAAAAAAAAATCAATGCCATCAAAATTATTTTTTATAAAACCATCACCACTGTCACAATAAAGAGTCAAATATAGCAACTATGATGTGTTCATTGAATTCATATAGATGAACAAAGAGAAGATTTTATAGTTATATTTATATTATCAATCAATAGGGAAGAGATATCTATATATCTATTTATATATCTATCCATAATAGACATATTTTTTCACTTTGAGAAACACATTTTATAAGTCAGCACCAATGAAAACAAGTTACACATGAAGAAAGTCCCCAATTCAAAAGCTAAAGACAAAGAAAAAAGGTAAGATGGTAACCATTCAAAAAACCATCTTAACCAACTTATTTAGGAAAGCAAGGATGGATTGAGTAGAAAGAATGGGATATACATGCATACATACATACATATACACACAAACACACACACATATGTATATATATATATATATATACACTTATGTATATGGTTTTTGTGTGTATATATGTATATACTGGTATATGCATATATCACATACACTATATGTTCTTGTGTATATATATATATACACATATACATATATATAAATCTGGGCTTCTTGTGGTATGCTCAGCTCTAACATAGGGACACACTTAAGGGGCCTAGTTTACCTAACATAGAGGACACTGTGTTCCCTACTCTGTGTGCATGTATATTTATACATATATATGTGTGTATACTGTTATATATATATATCACATATGTAAAATATATACATATATGTATATTTGTGTGTATACATATATATGCATGCACATTTTAAATATATATATATAATACCTAAAAATAAAACCTGGGCTTCTCATGGTATGCCCAGCTTTAACATAGAGACATACCTGAAGGGTCTAGTTTGCCTAATATGGAGACCACTCTGTCCACTACTATGTGGGTGAGGTAGCCTCCTATGTTTTGCATATTTTAAATAATAATAACTGGAGAGGTAGCCAGTTACCCTCTTTTTCCCTAACTTTCAGGCAGTTCCTATCTGGTGTGCCCAGCATATACTCATGAACACAATCTGTAAAAAGTGAAAAACTTTCCTTCCCCTGCAACCTTTATTTAACACAGTTTGAAGACAAGGACATTCTTATCCTGCTTCAGGTGCTGGATGTGGTCCTCACAGGATCCAGAAGTTTGAGTCATAGAGATCTTAGAGCCAGGATTGCTGGCAGATGATGAAACCAGTCAGTCCAGCATGAAACCCTGAGAAGCCAAGGTGCTTGGACTTTAAGTCCAAGGAAAGTTTTGTTGGTGGAACTAGAACTATGCTCTATGGAGCTAGATCTAAACAATAAGTCTAATTCCCTTTTCTTCTCTAAGAACTGAAATGGTACACTTGGGAAAAGGATGATGCCCCCCACATTTTGGGAGAATAAACTTATCTATTTGTGATTCTATTTTTGAAAGTAAGGATTTCTATGGTGAAGATCAGTGTTATATACTTGTAGGACCTTGTCTAGGATAAAATGGTTCCTTTGTTTTTGAGAGGACCTCTAAAGAGGTTCTTTGCTAGGACTTTTGAATTTATATAATCTTATTGAGATCCAAAAAAAATTTGGCAATTTTTTAGGTCACAAATGTAGAGTTATTTGTTGTGTTTTTTTCTAATACATGTTTCCTCACAAGTCAGTCCCATTGCTATAATTTTACAAATTTTTCATCGGTTGATTGCCTGACTATTTAAAAATTGATATTTTGTATTTTTAAATTCTTATTAAGCACTGGTAGACTGATATGTTCAATATTATTTTAAGTCTAATATAAATACTAATATTAAATTTGTTATGAGAAAATTAGAATTACTGGATTCTCCTAACAGAAATGTACATATTGTTCTTGTTTGCATTATAATGACCTATGGGATCATTATAAGTCTATATACCAATTTTTCTTCTAGTTCTGATAGATAAATTTGCAATTCCATTTGGTTTTCTTTAGCTATAGCAAGGATCTATGTGTGAGTTTTGAATGACCTTTGGATTAAGAGATTGTCTGTATCAGAGGTACCAATAGAGAATTTTAGTATGCCTTGTGTAGAAAGAAATACTTTTGGTTTTGGTGTGCCTAGTGTAAAAAGGGACATTTTTGGGTAGACTGTAGTTGGATGACCTTTGCACTGAAGAAATGATTGAAAAAGTTTTGCTCATATGACAAAGGGACAATGCAAATCCTATCAATTTGTTAAGTTCATTGTGGTGCAAATTTTTCTTTAAGACAAAATCCAATGTTTTTTTTTTTTCTTCCTTTGTTTGTGATTTGAAAAAGCTCCTATAAAACTAATAAGGTAAGCAAACAGAGCAACTTGGCAGGCGTTTTAAGATGTTTCTTATTTTGTTGGCTGATCTGTGGAACTTTAAAATATTCCTTGTTCTGTGAATCTGCAAAACTTTATATTGGAGATAATTAGTTTTCATCTATACATGTGGGATTCTATATATGATATTTGGTGTTTTACTGTGTGACACCAGGAAAGCAAGGGAAAGGGTATTTCTTAAACTTATTCAGAGATTATGGGGAACTGTTCTAAATTTCGAATAGAAAAAAAAAAGAAAGAGAGGGAGGAAAAGAGGAGAAGAAAGAGAAAAAGGAAACTGCATAGAGAGAGTGAAGGAGGGAGGGAAGGAAAGAGGGAGGGAAGAAGGAAAGAAGGAAGGGAAAGAAGAAGAGAGAGAGGGAAGGTGGGAACAAGAGGGAGGAAAAGAGGGAAGGAGAGAGGGAGGGAAGGAGAAAAGAAAAAACTAAATCAGGTAGCTATTGCAACAGCCAGGAGACAGGACATGAGGTTCTGAACTAAGGAGGGTAGTCATGTTTGGTAAATTTTTTTCAAAATGAAATGACTATCTATTATACATATTACTTGTTTAGAGCTTAAAATTTCTTATTATTCAGTAATACACTACCCAAGAAGCAGCATATAACTGTGGAACAACCTCTGTACATCTGTATTTTTAAATCTTTCCATATTTACTTTTAATATATTTTTCACTATTATGGTCTGGTAAGTTAAAATGTCTACAAGAATTGTTACATAAGTTGCTTCTATACAACCCTAAAAGTTATAAATGTGTGATGAGAATAAGTTATAAATGGATAATAAATAAACCAATTTTTGTGATTTTTAAATCTCCATTCAATTGCAATATCTATTTTAAAAATTTTATGACTATACTAGCTAATGTTTTCCCCCTGAGGCAGTTGGGGTTAAATAACTTGCCCAAGGTCATACAGTTTGCAAGTATTAAGTGTCTGAGTTCACATTTGAACTCAGGTCCTCCTGACGTCAGAGCTGGTGCTCTATTCACTGTGCCTCCTAGCTGCTTCTATGCTAGTTAATGTTTATCCTTAACTAGTTTAATAAAAGCTCTACATTCATTGTAGTTTAGAGCTCAGACCTACTTAGTCCTCATGTGTGTGATATGTTTATTGAATGAATTCAATAAAACAGGATGAAGGTAATCATAGTGTGATACAGAGGAATTAGAACTGAAGTCAGAGAAAATGATTCAAATCCTCCACTAAGAATTACTACCTTTATGTTCCTAAATCACTACATTTCCCTGGCTCTTATTTTATTTAGCTGTAAAAAATGAGGTGATTTAATTCGGATGCTGCCATTTGAGATTCCCTCAAACTCTTGGTCTATGATCCAAAAACTTTGTCCTCTGGACAGCTTTTGTACTTGTCTAGATGCAATGAATTGACCAGAGTTACAAGGACTTTCTGACCCTAAGTCATTTGGAATCCCAAGATGGTAATTCTGCCCTTGGAAAGCAAGAAGTAATAAAAAATATTTAAAGTCTGTGTACTTTTTTGGCTTCTTTGTTCTCTTTTTCATAGGTCCTAGCTCCCAAAATGAAAACTCTCCTATAGGAAAAGAAATGCCCAATATAGCCAACCTGGGGAAGAAAATGGAGTAGAGAGTGTTCCTAGTCCTTTCGATAATATATGTGATGGTCCTTTCTTAAACAGCTAAAGTTTAATTTTCTGTGCTTTAAACTAAAATGGACACAGCAGAGCCCACTCTTTTTGTTCTGGAGAATACATCTGTGGGCAGCCAGAGGACTAGCAGGGCACATCCAACAATATCACTGTGAGAATGATAAAGAGCAATGGTTAGCAGAAACCAGACACCACATCTGTATAGTCAGCAGAGACAACGTGACTGGCAGATTCTTTATGCCATTCCAGACCAGCTGGGAACAACATAATCCCATTATCAGAAGTCCTGTAGCATGAGAATTACAAATTGACTCTCTTTGTATGCTTCTTAGTCATATTTGTGTCCAACACGTATATGTCTCCACACATTTTCCCCAGGTGTTTCTACTCTCCTTACTAATGACATGTGCAGTTGAGGAGAGCATACCCAAAAATTATGGAGGAAATGTTCTATTTCTACATTTCTTTCTATATTGTTTCATTAAATGTCTTTTCATTGAAGTAATCATGTCTTCTGGCTGACCTGTAAAGCAGACACATCCTTGGGAACTAGTGAATTATAATTTTGAACAGATACATAATTACAAAGTAGTTTGAATATAGTTTAAGTTTTTATGGACAGTCTATCTTTGAAGGTTCCAGATGCTCTATACAGAGCAATTGTAACTTTGTGGCAAAGTGTATTAATCTCCTTATTTCAGTTAAATACACTTATCAAAAGTCTAACTATCCAAATCAAGTACCATAAGTACTCACTACAATATAGGAGTGCATTTACTATTAGACCAAATAACTAGCAGGAAATAAACAACATCCCAGATTTTAAAGTGATGGCAAACATCACAGAAGATAAGAATTATAGCTATGATCCTCTACCTATTTATTGTTCCTTGAGACCTCAAAGCAAACTGCTGCATAATCATTTCCAGCAATTAGCATTGTAAACATTGCATGTGGTACTCTTCTCCCTAGAGAGGTTACTGGAATATCATTTATTTATTGAAATGCTGAAATGTTGCCTCTGGCTGTGAAATTACACAAAGGCAAAAATATAGATGGGGTCTTTCTACTTTCATTAATATAAAATAAATTATCTATTTTCCAGGAGTAAGGGGTCGAGAACTATGTTTTACATAATTAAATGTCCTAAATTTAAAATTATTTCTTCAGATCCCTAAATCAGGAAACACCTTCACAAACATTTGAACATTAAATGCCCATAATACTACAGCTGTCTCTCCTGTGATCCACAAGCTTGTGATGTTTAAATACATCCTAAAGTACAAGCATACATTTGGCCAATACTAATTTTCTCCTCTTTATTTTAGCTAGGTTCACTCAAAGGTCAAAACATATAAAGACCCTACTGACAATTATCTAATATCTGACTTTATAGTTTATTTCTAAAATTACTTCCATTCCTTCACCAACTATTCCATCCTACTACCATTAAATCATTGAAATATAAGTAGAATAATGCATATAACAAATTGTGATCAATAAACTAAATACTATAAAGGAAAGTTCTCCTTTTAAAAGTGATGGCAAATATTTATAAAAGGTTCAACATTCATTGAGTTTCTTGAATAAGTTATCTGGAAAATAAATAGCATCATTGGTCACGAAGATGCAAGGACTATAATGTTTTCTTTGGTATATAAACCTAATAGTGATATTGCTTGCTTGGTCAGGAGATATGCATGATTTTATAATTCTTTGGGAATAATTCCAAATTGCTCTACAGAATGGTTGAATCAGTTTGCCATTTTACCAACAATGCATTAGTGTCTCAATTTTCTCACATCCTGTCTAAAAATTGTCATTTTTCTCTTTTGTCACATTAACTGATCTGATAGGTATGGGATGGTAGCTCAAAAATTGTTTTAATTTACATTTCTCTAATTAGAACATTTTTATATGCCTATAAATAACTTTGATCAGTTCATCTGAAAACTGCCTATTCATATCATTTTATAATTTATCAATTGAGGAATAACTCTTATTTCTAGAAATCTGACTCAGTTCTCTATATATTTAAGAAATAAAGTCTTTAGAAGAGAAACTTGCTGTAATTGTTTCCCTGGTTATGGTTACTATGTATTTCTCTCCACCTTATTCTCCCTGTATTTATCCTATTCTCTCTCCTTTCATCCTGTTCATTCTCAAACAAATTTTGTTTCTGACTTTTACCTCTCCCAATCTACCCCCCCTTCTATCAGTCCCTACCCCTTTTTTATCTTCTTCCCCTCCTCTTTTACTTTACATTAAGACAGATTTCCAAACACAAATGAATGTGTATGTTATTTTTCCTTCCCCCCTCCCAGCCAATTCTAATAAAAATAAAGTTTACATACTCTCTGGTACCTCCTCTATTTCCTCTCCACTATAAAAGCTCTTTCACGTCTCTTTTATGTTAGATAATTTGGCCCATTCTCTCCTTTTCTCCTTTTCCAAATTCATTCCTCTTTCTTATCCCTTAATTTTATTTTTTTAATAATTATTCCATCGTATTCAATTCACATCTGTGCCCTCTGTCTATGTATATTCCCTCTAACTGCCCTAATGAGAAAGTTTTAGGAATTACAAGTATCGTTTTCCCATAGAGGAATGTAAACAACCTAACCTTATTGAATCCTTTATGATTTCTCTTCCTGACTACCTTTTTATGTTTCTCTTAAGCGTGGTATTTGAAAGTCAAATTGTCTATTCAATTTTGGCTTCTTCATCAGGAATGCTTTTTGAAAGTTCTCTTTTCATTGAATATCCATTCCTCCCCAGAATAATTATATTTAGTTTTGCTGAGTAGGTGATGCTTGATTGTAATCCTAGCTTTTTTTGCCTTCTAGAACATCCCAATCTAAGCCCTCTCCCCCCAAGTCCTTTAATGTAGAAACTGTTAAATCTGTGTTCTTCACTGTGGTTCCATGATATTTAAATTGTCTCTTTTTTTGGGTGTTTGCAATTTTTCCCCTTGGTCTGGGACCTGGTCCCAGTTTTCCCTTATTTCCTCCAACATTAATCACATTTATGTAGTGGTACCTCAGAGTTGTCTTAATTTATATTTCTCTGTTGATTAGTGATTTAGTGCATTTTTTCATATGAGTAGGAATGAGTTCAGGGGCTCACTATTTGCCATTTATAGTTGCATTGGAGATTTCACAGCTAATCTGGTGATCCACTGGCTTCTGTACCCAGACAGAGTAGTAAACGCTGCTATATTTTGGCTATGAGCCTCCTGCTAGATTCCCCCAGCCTGTGAAAGCTTCTCTGCCCTAAATCTACCACACTGCACTGCACTATGCCTGCACTGGCCTGCAAACCATTCCCCTCCCCCACCACCCAATTAAAACAGACCTTTCCTGAAGTTTTTCCAAAATATCTTATGCTGAAAAATTATTATACTTCATATATTCTATTACTCCAAAACTCATTCAGAGGCTTGATCTGGGATTGATCTGAGGGAAAGCAAGAAGAGTTCAGATAAAGATCTGTCTATTCTTCACCATCTTGGTTCCCCTATATTTCTTTTCCCAAGTGTTCAATTATACTTTTCAAGGCATTCTTCTCTTTATTCAATTCTTATGTCTCATCATTTGGCCCATTTTATTTTTAAAAGTCTCATTTTTTTCAGTATTTTTTAATATCTCCTTTACCAATTGTTGACTCTTTTTGCATGATTTTCTCATTCCTCTTCCCAATTTTTCCTCTACTTCTATTTCTTGATTTTTAAAATCCCTTTTGAAAGCTTCCATAGTCTAAGACCAATTTACATTTTCCTCTGAGGCTTTGAATGTAGCAGTTTTTACTTTGTTATCTGAGTTTGTATTTCAATCTTCCTTGTCATCATCATAACTTTTTGGTCAGGATTTTTTTTCTGGTGTTGGCTCATTGTCCCAGCCTGTTTCCTAACTTTTCACTTTATGTTAAAGTGGGGCTCTGCTTCTGGAGTTGGGAGTGCATTGTCCTAAGCTTCAGATTATTTTATAAGGCTGTTTCAGAGAGAATTCTGGGGATATGTAAATTTTCTGTTTTTTCAAGATGTTTGATTTAGGGAGAGGTATGTGTACTATTATCCTGGCCATGCTCTGATCATTGAGTGACCATAAGCACTCTTTTCCATCCAGAAATTATGACCAGAATCCCCTGTGGTCTCAAACTTCAATGAGCTAGTGCTCCTCCTCTCTCTGAGATCCAGTGACTTATATCCAAGTTTGTAAAATATATTAGAGTTCACCCCCTGGTGTCAGACCCCTTTACCATTTGTGGTATGAGACAACTGCTGCTACTGATCTGTCACTTCCAAGGCATACTATTGGTTTTCTGGGACCAGCCTGTGCCAGAATGTGCTCTACTATCTCATTAATGCAATTGACCTTTCCTTCCAACCTTCTAAGTTTTCTTGGGCTAGAAAATTCTTTTACTCAATTCTTTTGGTGTTCAGCCATTCCTGAATTTGCTTAGAGGCATTATTAAAATTGTTTGGAGGAGAGGAGAGCTCAGGTGAATCTCTGCCTTTATTCTGCCATCCTGGCTCCTCCCCACATAAAGTTTTCCAATAGTTATACTCAAGAATTAATTCAGGAAGCAAAGAAGCAGAAATATAGATAATTAATAGGAAATATGCACTGAAGGAGAATAAAAGATAATGGCATTGTGGTATCATCTTTTTTCATTTTTTGTTTGTTGAGTGATGCAAAATGACTGTCCCAATACATCTGGGAAAAGAGAGACAGAAAGAAGAGCAGTGAAGAAGGGGAGAAAGAAAGAGAAAGAAAAAATAAAGATAACAAAGAAGAGAAAGGAAGAGGGAAGGAAGGAAATGGAAGGGAAGAAAAAAGAAGATGTAGAAAGAGGAAAGGGAAGAAGGAAAAGAGAAAAGGGTGAGAGAAGTAAAAAGAGAAAGGAAGAAAAAGAAAGACTTTAGAAAGAAAATAGACTTATTGAACCTTTCTAGGAAATATTTCTCAAATCTCTTTTACTGCAATGTAAGAATTTGGAAAAGACAAGACTAAGAAGTCAATTATTCCACTGTTTTTTACAAGCATCTCCTATATACAAAATCCTATTGAAGTATTATGGACACACACACACACACACAAAACAATATAGAGTACCTATCCTCAAGGAAGATATTTTTGTTTTTGAATTCCCAAAACCTCATCCATATAGGAATTTCAAAAGTCTTAGCAATTAAAGTGTGGAGAACCAAATTTCACTCTGTAGTAATGATGGATATAGATTAAGTAATTTGAGATGCAAATGGAAATAGAATACCCCATTCTTGACTTCCAATCTCTTTATTTTAATACAAAAAGACTTTCTTTCACTTTGGGTCCATGGATCCATTAACAAAATCTCTCTTGAACCATTCTGACTAGACCTGTGAATCAAAGATATGACCCTGCTAGATGATTGGTACAGTTTATGCTTCTGGGTCACTGGAAAATGCTATGTCTGTAAATGCAGCAGAGATCTTCAATTCAATTAAAAAGTACAACTTGATTGATTTGGAAATAATTTTGCTGCTAAGTGTCTAAGTACTGTCTCAATCAATGGCAAGACAGAAAGACATGTTGCCACAATTTTAATTCAAAAATTTTTGACTGATGAAAACTCATAATAGTTTTAAAAACCAAATATAAATTATTTCATTGAGCATTTAAAGCTCTTTGTGATCTGCATACTTCTTATCTTTTTAATTATGTATATTACTTTTCTCCATTCAATTTACAGTTAAGCTATACTGAGAAGAAAGAATTCACAATGATGGGCAAAAATATAAAGAAAAATATTAGAAATGACTATATGTAGTCACATGTCAAACAAACTAATAAGTTAAATGAAATGGATTAATAGTCACAAAAATATAAAATGCAACAGAGAACAAGCAATATGGTATAGTTTATCTCAAAAAGAGAAAGTGAGCAAGAAATAAATGAACTGACAAAAATAACATCAACAACTCCTGGCTCAAACATATTTGCAAGTGAATTGTATAAAAAACTAAAGTACAAATATTGTATTCTGTATAAACTGTTCTCAAAAGTGAAGATTATAGGCATCTAATCAAATTCTTTATATGAGACTTTTACTTAATATGATCAAAGCATTTGCATAAAATGAAGATCAAACATTATTTACCGTAAAGAGAATTCTCCACTATTTTTTTTGACAAGACACTAGAAATAATAGTTCTCATAATAAGTCAAAAAAAAAAAGAAATAAAAGAAATAAGCACTGGAAAAGTAAAGGCAAAATTCTCTCTCTGGAAGGGTGACATTTTATATGAAAATATTCTTTATTTTATGTGGAAGGGTCACTGTTTTATGTAGAAAACTTTAAAATATTGAAAAATCAAGACAATCAAGAATTTTAGTATAAAGCAGAATAGAAACTAGCTCCACAAATCCCATCAAAGTAAGTCTCCATAATCATCATTTCTCTGCATAAATATCAAAATTCTGGAGATACCATTTAAATAGAATATGAAATATCTGAAATTAAGGTGAAAGAAATAAATGTAAATACAAAACACTTTTCATAAAATAAAGAAAAACCTAAATAACTTGAGCACTATATGATTTTTGTAATTCCACACCTATATTATAAAAGATGTTACCCAAAGTACTTTACAGATTTAGTGTTATATCTATCAAATTTCCAAGAATATACTTTATAAAATTAGATAAAATCATTTTGTTTGTTTTTTTAAAAGATGGATGAAAGAATAAAAAATATTTAGGGCAAATAATGAAAAAAGGAAATATAAAGGAGGGTTAGCATAAAACATTTCAAATGATATTACAAAGCACTAATTATACAAGCTTTCTGGTTGTTGCTGTTCACTGTTTAATGTCTGATTCTTTGCAACCCTATTTGGGGTTTTCTTGACAAAGATACTGGAGTAATTTACCATTTCCTTTTACAGCTCATTTTACATATAAGAAACTGAAGCAAACAGAATTAAATGACTTGCCCAGGGTCACACAGTTAGTAAGTATCTGAGGCCAGAGTTGAACTCATGAAGATGAATCTTCCCAATTCAAGACTGGGCATTCTATCCACTGTGTCACTTAGTTGCCCAAACTTTCTAGTGCAAATTATTAAAAATAAAAATAGATGAATTCTAGATAAACTAGAACTAAAATCATATTTATAGGAGTCTACAAAATTTCTGGGGAAATTGGAATGTAGTTTAGAAGAAGGTAAATTTAGACCAGCATGCTATACAATCTACTATAATAAATTCCAACCAGATATGTCATAGAATAAAAATAGCAAAGGTTTGACAATTATGGAGAATGAAAAGATTCTCAATGAAATAAAATTATAAGATACAAAATGGGCTATTTAAATTATATTTAAAAAATTTACATTTTTACATAAATAAAATTAATGAATCTAGGATAAGAAGAAAAGCTATAGATTAGGAAGGAGAAATCCTTTCAGTAAATGTATTTGATAAAAATCTGTCTTCTAAGATATACTATTCCAATTCTAATAATTTAAAATTCAATCCTTAACACAACTCTTCAAACTTTCAACTTTTTAAAATTTATCTGCGTATCAGAGTTGTGCTTAGATAGCTTAATTACCTAGTTCAGCCATTAAAGGCAAGTCTCGGGATATATTGGAACAATTAGATTGAAAGAAAGCCATTCTTCAAGAATATGGAATGATATTGTAGAAAACTTATTTGAAAGTAAGGAATTAGAAGTTCCTAGTACCATTTTCTGCTATTGTGAATTACCAAAAATACAAAAGATAAAACAACAAACTCAAACAGAAAAATTATTGTTTTCTTTAACACAAATTCAGATCTCTTGATATCTAGCACAGTAGCTTTTCTGCTACATCATCTTTTCTTTATTATTTATATGTTAATATCAATAAAAACCAACCAATTCCTACTCTTTAAATCCAAACTTTGAAAGCTTTGTGGTCAAAAGAGGGCTTATTGTTGAGTCAAAGAGTTTCAATTCAAAATATAGTTTTTCTTATAATTAGCTATATGACTTTAAGTATGTCCTATTACCTTTTCTTAGAATCAGTTATTCACATGCTTAGACTTAGATTTAAAGTTTTCCAACTCAAAAACTATAAGTTTATAAAGTCTAAGTTCTCTATAAAGTCTTTCAATTATCCTTCCATAAGAACCATCCTCTTGCAGCCCAAGAGGACTTTTAGTTGGTGAAACTCACTTATGTCTGCTGGCCATCAAAGGCTGTCTCTTCTTGTGAAGTTTCAGCAGGATGATAACTACATCCTCCTTTCAATGGGTACTTAAAAAGGGGAGAAAGGAGCAGGGGCAGAAATATTTCTTTAGTTTGCTTTTAGCACCCAGACAAGAGACTCCCCAATTTATCAGAAGAACTAAACAATCCAAAAAAGCTTTCTGCTAATCTGTCCAACCATAATAATCATTCTAGTTATCTGTTTGCTAAAAACAACCTTGAGTCTGACAGACAATTTACTATTGTTTTGTCCAGGAAGGCCTATGCTTGCTTTTGCTGCCCTGGAATTTGGATAAGGAAACAATAGCTGACTCAGGCAAAAACAAGGTACTAAAGCCAGCAGAGATGCCATAATCATTTGAATAGGACATACTTTTTTTTTTTAATCATAAGCTGAAGACCCAATATTTCCAGAACCTATTCGCTCAATCCAGACAACTTTCATCAAAAACTATAGGTTTATAGAGTTGGGAATTGTTAGAGCCCTATAATCACTAACAGTGAGAATCAGGAAAGGTTCAGAGGGTATTATCAATTGAATTCAACATCCATTTATTAATATGTATGTTTAATTCATTGTGTAAGGCACAGGGGACACAGACAAAATGAAACTCTTCCATTCCATAGTTAACATTCTGCTACATGATAGGTGACATATAGATAGTACTTGAAGGTTTGCAAAGATATACAAAACCAAGCTTCTGGTTCCATTGATATGGAACTCTCCTCATTGATATAGATTGATTAGTCAGAATTCTATGCTTACCTGAGGGATGGAGTCAGGGAAAGCTAGAGAGAATAAAAATTCAACTCTTTTGACTTACAGCTTCAAGAGAGAAGTCATGCCATTTCAATGTTGAGAGAGAGAGAGAGAGAAGATGACATGATCAAAGGACCAGCATTCCTAGAGACACTCCTGGTGCAATGGATAGAGCACTGGGGCTGGAGTGCAGAAGACCTTAAATTCCAATTTCACTTTGTACCAATGCTAGCTGTGTGGCCCTGAGCAAGACACTTACACACAATCTACTTCAATTTTCTCAACTTAAAAATGTAATAGCAGCATCTATTGTGAGAATCACATGAAATAATACTTGTAAAATATTTGTGCACAATGACTGGCACATTTTGAGCATTCTATAAATGCCTATTCCCTTCTTTCTTTCTCCCAATTTTGAGCCTTAGATTTCAAGCAGGTTATAACATATATTATATAATATGGAGAGAGAGCAGCACAGAGAAATCTACCCAGATGACTACATTGTCTAGAACTATTCTGCTATGCCAAGAAGAGATTAAACTGTGTTTCTTGCTCTCCTCCTTTCCAAAACAATCAACTTTATAGTTATAATATAAAAGCCCATGTAAGGATCAGCCCAGAGCTTTAGCTCTTCCAGCCTTTATAATGGCCTACAGATAGTCTCACAATAATAAAGAGGGCAATGCCCTCATTATGCTATTGACAACAGCTAATGCATTCCTACTCTCACAACTCAACTGCCCTGTTTCTCTTATTATCATAGCACTATGTGGAAGCACTCTTATTTCTTGCCAGAATTAGAGGGATAGGATTTCTGTAAATAAATAGTCTCTGTTGTAAATGAGAAGAGTCCTACTTCTCTCAACCAGAACAAGAGCAAAGTATTTGCTTGCAAAATAAAGAAGCCAGAGTAGAAATGGAAAGGTAGGAATTACTGCCAAAAGCCCCATAGAGGGTATTATAAAAACACTTATATAGTGCTTACTGTATGCTTGATACTGTGGCAATCACTTTCCAATTATTATGTCATTTGATCCTCACAATAATCCTGGGAGACAGGTGCTATTATTAATCCCCATTTTATAGCTAAGGAAACTGAGATAAATAGAGCTCATGTGGCTAGTAAATATCTGTGGTTGGATTGGAACTCTGTTCTTCCTGACTCCACTTTACTGCCCCTTTCTATTGTTCTGGGGCTACTTAAAGCCAATTTAAAAAAAAAACAAAACTGAGAGACTTTTTTGTTAGTGTTTATATCCTGTTAAGAGTTTTTTACCTTGGAGGAAAGAAAAAGAAAACTAGCTAAGATGTCTTCTTGGTAAACTAATATAACTATGTATGTCTGGTGTTTCCGGGACAGAATTCTCCTGTATTTCTTGTGTTTTGTGGCCTCTGTGTTTCAGTCCAAGATGACTAAGGTCTTGGATATTGAGCACACCAAAGGGTTTGGTAGTGACATATCTATAACACAGCTTCAGTGACAGCTCCATCTTTGACAATACTTTCTGGTCATTCTTTCCTTCTCTTGGAAGTTCTGGGGGCAGCTAGGTGGCGCAGTGGATAGAGCACCAGCCCTGAATTCAGGAGGACCCGAGTTCAAATGTGGTCTCAGACACTTAACACTTCCTAGCTGTGTGACCCTGGGCAAGTCACTTAACCCCAGCCTTAGGGGGAAAAAAAAAAAAGAAGAAGAAGTTCTGTGTCATAACATATGATAGTACCTGACCAGGGGAGTAGGGGTCCCCAGGCAAGATGGTCAGCCTAGTTCATAATTCATAATATCCAAATGAAAGACTGTATCTTTGCTAGGTGTACCCATTTCAGCTTTTCTGTTCCAGGTTCATAGTAGAGCAATTAATTGACAATCACCCTAATGAAAACCTGAGACAAGACCATTAACATATAGTCCCAAAGGAAAGGCCTCATTTGTAACCAAGACCCAACATAAGAGAAAGTGCTCCTTGAGCTAACCCATATAAAGCACTTCCTCCCTCAGTACAAAGAGATTTCTAGTTTTCTCCCTAAAGTGTCAGGCATTATACCACAATATTCTCTTTTTATAGAAATTTCAAAGGTGAACAATATTTATCAGTTCAGCCAGGGCCAAGGGCTGACATTAAGCAAATTTCGAGGGTTATTTGAAGTTAATTGAGTTTAATCATGTAATGGTTTTATAATTAGTCATAGTGTTATTATTTCTATACCAGAGGACCCATTTTTAAAGTAAAGATGAATTTCCCAATCTATATTAAATAAGAGAGTAGCTCTGTCAGCAGTTGGTAGGGTGGCTGGGGATTAGGAAAGAAGAGTATACTAGATAAACGTAAGAACTTTTAGTATTTGTCCTCTGAATACAGTGATCTAGAATCCTAGCTGAGGACTGACTTTCACTAATAGGGCTACAGGAATTTTCTGAATTTGGGTCATGCTGAGGAAGAATTTCTCATCAATTATAAGATAGATGTTTATCCCCAAGGAAGAAACACATGGAGCCTTCTATAGCCCCACATAAATGAAGTCTTATTTGTTTTCAACTAAGAACAAAAGCAATTGTTGGTTCCAAATTATGGAAGGCAAAATGAACACAGAACCATATTTTTCATCTTCCCAGTACAACTGATTCCTAGATCTAGTCTCCTTTTTAACTTGGTTTAACTGCTACCTTCTCTAAAAAAGCATTCCCAGAATCCTAGGTGCTAGTATCTTCTTCTCTAAAGTTAACTGCCATCTACTTTATAGGTATATGTCATTAATTATTTCTTATCCATTATAATGGAAGCCCCTCCAAAGCAGGTATTGTATTCTGTTTTTCTTTTATTCCAAGTGCTTAACATAGTAAAAGTTGTTTGATTGAATGAATTAATAGAAACTAGAAAGGGGAAAGCCATTGAAACTCATAAGATTACATCTTAAACTTAAGTGGACCCAATAATCACATTAATGAGGGTAACCCACAGTTTGGATCACATTATATCCAAGGCTGACAACATAGTACAGTGGAAAAAAAATGTATTGGAACCAAAGTATCTCAGTTCAAATTCTAAATCTACTATGATCATGGCAAATCATCTAAATTCTATGAACTCTCAGCTTCTTCATTTATAAAATGACGTAGTTGAATGAGAGCTTTTACCAGTCTTAAATGTGACACTTTTCTCACCTATGTTTCTTTATGTCCTCCCATAAATACCTCATGAAAAATCATAGTAATAGCCTCCCTCTGTGTCTTTTAATATATTGCATTTAGTAGTATAGTATTCAAGTTTTCTCTTTTTGTTATCCCTTAGTCTTGGTATGTAACTAGACTACCTTACCTTCTGATTATACATTTCCTAGATGATATCCTTATACCCTGCCTTGCATGCAAATCATAAACAGTTATATCTGCAGAATATTTATGCCCATCACAAATCTTTCCATCCATCATTTGGTTATCCACCATTTTGTTTATGATTCTGCTGCCCCATGAATTGCAACAGTATAGCACTAGGCTAGCTTTTTTCTTTATGGATCCTTAAACTAGTCTCTTGAGATGAGATCTCCCTGAGTGTTCCTCTAATAATTATGAGGTTTAATTCAATTAGCACAATCGTAGCTGAATGATGTCAGAAAGATTATATAATTAACTTTATTATATATTGTTGTTATCCGGTAGTATCCAGTTCTTCACCCTTCCACTTAGGGTTTTCTTGGCAAAGAGGGGAAGGAATTTCCATTTTCTTCTCCAATTCATTTTACAGATGAAAAACCTGAAGCAAATAAGGTTAAGTGACTTGCCATAGTCACAAAGTTGACAAGTGTCTGAGACTGAATTTGAATTCAGGAAGAGAAATCTTTCTGACTTCAGGTCCAATACTCATAAAATTATAGAATCATTGGCCTAGACCTCAAATGAACCTCAGAGGCCTTCTAGTTTAACTCTTCAACTCACAGATGAGGAGACTAAGACCCAGGAATTTTGAGTGATTTTCCCAAAAAAAAAAAGATCAAAGGTGGTATCTGAAACTAAATTCTATGACTCTAAAGTCATCATTTTTCCCACTGTAGCACAGTCTCAAGGGAGCAACTAAGTGGTACAGTAGAGGCCTGGAGTCAGGAAAACCCGAGTTCAAATCTGACCTCAGACACTGTGTGTCTCTTCAAGACAATTGCTTAATCCTGTTTGCCTCAGTTTGCTCATCTATAAAATGAGTTGGAGAAGGAAATAGCAAACTCCTTCAATCTCTTTGCCAAGAAAAACCCAAATGGAAGAATTTTGGATATGACTGAACTAAACTGTCTCAAATGGGATCAAGAAGAATTTTGGATGTGATTGAACAACTAAACTATCTGCACATGTCTATTTTGCTATTTCACAAATTCTCAGAGAAAGTGATCACTTCTCTACCACAATTTCCAGCACTTCCATCACAGCAACCAGTTGCTAGTAAGAACCAGATCCAGAAATTGTTCTTACTTTGTTGCTCTACCTTTTTAAAGAGAAAATTTTAAAGAGAAAAGTAATTAAGAAATTACTAACCATGCTGCTTTTGGCAAATAGAGAGAATTCTATCAGATATATGGATAACTGAAGTCCCCAGCCCCCACTCTCTATGCCAGGTTTGTATTTAGTTTCCTACACTCACCTAGGTGATCTGACCTACATATACTCCACTTACATTATTGCTTCTATTTCTACCTTCCTAGCATTTTACTCAGCTGTTCTCTATCATGCTTTCTCCCTCACATTCTCCTTCCCCAATACCTCCATTTCCAGTTTCAAGATTCCCTTACATGAGAATATCTTTTTAATATATGATGCTAATTCATCTCCTAATTCCTTCCCCAACACTTAAATACAAAGAAGGAGAAAGGGCACAAACATTTATAGTGCGTAGCACTTTAGAAATATGATCTCATTTTATCCTCACAATAACCCTGAGAGTGTTATTATTTGCCCCAATTTACAGTTGAAGAAACTGAAGCAGGCAGAAGTGAACTTACCAGGCTCACAAAGCTAATGAGTATTTTAAGCTGTATTTGGATTCAGCTCTTCTGGACTCTAGGCCCTGCACTCTACACACTGCACTACCTACCTACCCCACAAATACATTTTACCTCTCCTGTTTTATACTTTGTTCATTTGTATATGAGTCTATGGATGAACTCTAATTGAGAGCTGATACACTAGGTAAAAAGGAAATTATAAAGAAAGCAATTAGCAGAACATGAGAAGTTCACATGATCCAACCACAATGAATTATCTCCTCAAGTTCTAAACAGATGTATTTACTAAGACAAGGACAGTGATTTTTCTTTAATTGTGGCAGGTGCAAGAGGGTAGATACCATGGAACTGAAGAAGTTATAATTTTCTTTTCAAGAAAGAGGCTAGTCAGTTAAATATAGGTCAGTGATCTTGTAGTGCAAGAGAGTTTTGATGAAGAGCAAAAGTGTGATATGGGAGAGAGCATTTAAAAAAAAAAAACAAAAAAACCACTTTATTGCTGTACCCAAGAGGAGAAGGAATACCAACAACAAAGGACAAATAGTCTCAATAGGAAGCTTTGCCCTGCCTGAGGGCAGTACACAATGAAATAGTTTCTGAAAATAAAACCATAGGTAATGATTTTTGCATTCTGGTCAAATACCCAGAGACCATCAAGGTCTCACATTTAAGAAGAGTTTTAGACAAAAAGCCAGCATGGCACCAATAAGAGACTCACTTGAGATACAGAAGACAGTAGTATAGGTAGAATCACTCACATTGGGATGCTAATCACAAATTTCATTTGACTTTTTCAGTTGTCTCTATTGTAGAAATTCTCTATAACAGTAGAGGGGGACCTGCTTTAAATGGAATATTTCTTATTATTATGACTCTGGAACCTGATAGTCAAGACAATAGTTACGTGGTTTTGACATTATACAAACCCGTATCTGAACACTACCTGATTCCAAACTCTATTCATTACCCTCACCACAATGCAATGTTTCCTCTCCTTCAGAGAGATGGCAAATTGGTAGGATTAAACAAGATTGTGGGGAATGTTTAAAGAACTATACATCTTTTTTTTTCTTTTTTTGCCAATTGTTGGGGAGTAAACTTTTCCATAAAAAGAAAGTTTTCTATAGAGCTAAAAAAGTTCACACTGCAACTTTTCTAGAGAAATTTTATTGGAAATCTTTTAAATATACTATATAATTTCCTTGTCTTCTTATATCACTTTATTATTCACTAACAGAATATAAACCCCTTTGGGGCAGGGACTGTGTCGATTTTGTATTTGTATTCCCAGTACCTATTACAGTACCTGGGACAAAGTAAGTGTCAATAAATTATCCTTGATTAGTTGATGAACTGTGGGTGTGACTATAGGGGATTTGGGGTGTAGAATTCAAGTGATTGCTTATCACCACACAATATCTACTCTCATCCACTCCCAAGTTTGCTCAACTATTAGTGCTTATCCTACTTTCTTCATGGGGCATAAATGTCCTTAGAGGCTACTCAACACATTGCTACAGAGAAAGAGAGCAGAGGCTCTCTGGAATTGTGGTTTTTGTGGCTGTTTCAAAATGTAGGTGCTCTTTGTCAAAGCACAGAACTAGTCTACCTCTTACTGCTTACTACGTTCTTTGTTGCTTTTAATTTCTGCTAGTCACGTATGCTGTTGCCATGACTTTTAGTCTAGGTGTTTCTGTTGCTCCTGATCTGTATTCTTTTCTCTTTGTTGTCTTTTCTATCTCCTATTGCTTTTAATTTTCATACAAAAAAATACCAACCTTTTTCTAAACCCCATACCATCAAAACACATCTTTCATTCTAAGCCAGGAAACAAACCAATCACAGTCTATCAGGTGAAATCTTGAGGTTTTCAGCTACAGAATCTTGGTATTATTGTTCACTTTTTAAACTGCATCTTAGTTGCTAGAAATGTTTTCCATTTTTTTCTTGATGTTCAGAGCCATTTTAAATCATATGCTTGAGGCTACTGGCATTATGGTAACCAAAAGCCTGCTATCTAGATAATTAAGTATTTGAATACTTAGGAGAACAAACTGTTTCCACCCTAGGGAATTCTATTTACATCCTAAAACTTATTTAAAAATTACAAATAATTCTTTATTCATTCAAGTGTGCCATCAAAAGATCTCTACTATATATTGCTATTAGACTGATCAGAATTTTTGCTAGTATCAAATTAATGTCATTAATAAATTGATATTACTTTTATAATATTAAATATTTCAAAAAATACCTTGTCTGACAGGCCTATTTTATGAAGCATTGTTACATTGCAAGATTATATACCACATAAAGTTTCCCCAATTAATGTAATTTCATAATAAAATTTTTCATATACTGCTGCCAGACGACATCAAAGGATAGAATTCTTTTGTAGCATCATTACATTTTTTTCCTTTTTAATTTGCTGTTGTTTTCCTTTGTTGTTCCATAGACTCCTATACCAGTGTCTCTTTTTTGCATAAAAGTGACTTTGGATTCTCAAAGGCTATGTTTGTGCTGTACACTCAAGCAGTAGAGGCTTGATTTAAGACTATAGGTGCTTTGTGAAGACCAGCCAAGCTGAGAATACAAAGGTTTCTTGCTAGTTGATTGGCCACTAGTTAATGATTTCTTTAGTCATGACAAATCATAAAACAAATAAATATAAAATTACCTTTAGGTCTTGATGTCCCACCCTCTTATTTTGTCACTAACAGAGTATTAGAACAAAGAGCAAAAGATGTTAAGAATCACATGGTTTGGGGACTGTATAAAGATTAATTTAATATTTGGTATGTTTAACCTGAGATTATTGGTCCAATAGACAATTGTATTACTAAAACTGAATTATATTATTCTTAGCATTCTCACCATAAGTGAAATCAAAAGACAAAAGTAAATTACAGGGGCCTCTAGATAATGCAGTAGATAGAGCATCAGTCCTGAAGTCAGGAGGAGGACCTGAGTCCAAATCTAATCTCAGACACTTAACACTTCCTTGCTGTGTGATCCTGGGCAAGTCACTTAACCCCAATTGCCTCAGAAAAACAAGAAAGAAAATTACAGCTGAACAAAGGAATGAATTGTAGATTTTCTTTGGAAAGGATATTAAAGAAGTTAATGAAATTGATTTTATTATATATAAAAGGATAATTAAAAATATCATTAGTTAGGCAACATGGATATCTACTATGGTTCTTATTATGGACAAAAAAGCACCATGAATATAGCTACAGCTTAAGCACTAATTCTATTTCAAAGAAGAGCAGAGATATTACATTAAAAAAAACCCTAGATTAATATCATCCAATCATGCTGCTATGGGACTATATTGAAAAGACCAATATAGAACATGACAGTGAAAAATATGTTATAATACTCAGGACACTTAAAAAATCAAAAACGTATAGACTACACAGAAGTTTCAGCCCTATAAACTCTAAATGTTCTATATTTTAAACTCCACAATTTTATCCCCTTTCACTTTACATTTGTCAATCATCACAATATTATTCATTCATTTTAACATAATTTTAGGTCATATTGAAGTTTTAATGTTTATATCTTTTTATATTAATAATATTTAGAATGCTTCTCATAATTCTTAATTTTTTCCAACTATTAAGCATTTGGGGACTTTTTTCCATCTTATCACTCCTCCTGCCAATGAAGAAAATTTCAGACCTCTAATAACATATTAGTATAGCTAAACAAAACAAATTCCCACATTGGCCAGGTCCAAAACTGTGTGTTTCATTCTACATACTAGTCCATCACTTCTCTGTTATGAAATAGAGCGCATTCTGAATATTACTTTTTAAGCAAGTTAGCCAATATTGGTCATGGTTAGCACTGAATAATATCATAAAAAAATGAAATGTATTATGTTTATAGAAACTGGTTGGATACCAATAGAGGCATAATTTCTTATTCAACAGTGTCAAACCGAGTAAAGCAGAACCAAATTGAAATGAAATCAGCAAATATTTAGCAAAATGTCAAGCTCTCTAGAGGAGGGCCCCCAATACATTGAGTAGACAACCTATTGAGGATTTACGGGATAGGAATATAAAGAGAAAATACAAATGGGTTATGGCACACAATTTTAGAAGCAATGTCCATAGAGATGGTCTAAGGAACAATACATTGTTCCTAGGAAACTGTCTCCTGTAAAATTGTTTCCTCTAATAAAATGCTTTTCTTGAATCAGTTAATAGTACTTCATAGATCTATAAGAGTGATGCTGTCTAATATTTAATGTATTTGACTTCAATGACTCCTTTTAGGGTTTTCTTGGCAAAGATATCAGTTTGCCATTTTTTCTTCCAGCTCATTTTACAGATGAAGAAATTGAGACAAAGTTAAATAAGTTACCCAGGGCCACACAGTTAACATGTCTGAGGCCCAGTTTGAACTAAAAAGAAAAGTTTTCCTGACTCCATGTCCAGCACTCCATCCATTGTAGAACCTAACAGTCCAGAGGAACTGAAATCAAATTCTGTCTCTGACACTGTTCTTGTGACTAAGCAAATCAAGTCACTTCTCTGAGCCTGTTTCCTCATCTGTGAGGTGAGAAAGAAAGAAAGCATAGATGGCCTCTGAGGTCTTTACCTCTACATCTAGATCTCTCATCCTAATGATCATCCTAGGGATGTCAATCAGATAGCAGAACATCAGCTTTTTTTCACCCCTTATGCTAGAAAACACACTTTAGAATAAGGTCTTTGCCATACTCCATATAGCACCCCTCATCCATGGAAAAAATTCTTCCCAGGGGACAGTTGCAAATTCAGAGGTAATAAGTCACCTTCATCACTAGGTGCCCTCATCAGTTAAATGAGTTTTCAGTGTTTAAAAAAAAAAAAAAAAAAAAAAAAAGTTCCATTCTAAGCATCTAATTAAATATTAATAAAAGGTCAAGGTTATAGTGCTATTCACCTCAAAACAAAATCACTATTCCTCTCTATTCTTCAGGAATAGTTCTATTTAAATTCCTGTCTTATCTTTTTCCTACCTCCCAATTTTACCCCATCTTGTTCCAGGACTGAGAAACAAAAGGAAATTAGGTGTTTAAGTAATCTAAATTTAGGAGTGTCAGCTGCCTTTGTTTCCATGAATATTCTAGCAATTTAGGTGATTTGCCTTTTGTTTTTCAAAACAAAAATCATAGACCAAAAGGAATGGATGCTAAACTTGATGTGTTTTATGAAATCACAGCCATATTTTCTGTAGGTTAGTATTATTGATTACTGACACCTTGGGGCCTGACATATAATCAATAGACCCCATGACCCAGATATGTGACATGGCCTATAGGGGCTTTAAAAACAAGTGAACATGGCAGCTCTGGTTCAAGCTTTTCATGAAAGATTTTTTTTTCTTTCTTTTTTCTTTTTTTTTTTTTTTTTTTTTGGAAATGAGACCGTTTCTGCTCAAATTATTGCAGCCGTCTCAGAAACAAGTAATAAGAAGGTTGTGTTCATTTTTCCTGCTTGATATTTCAGCAACCACTGCTAAGCCATTAATAACAAGTGACAGACCAAACTTTTGGAAAATCTATTTCTGCCCACAGAGTTAGAAGCTATCTAACCATCTTTTAGGAGGGAATAGCTAGCAATTTGGGTAAAAGATTTGGGAAACAATGACTTTACTTTAAGATTATAGGCAGGTGAACTAGAGAGGGCATGGATCCTGTTAGAGAAACAGAAGAGAAAATCCTTGAAATTGGTACCTGAACATGGGCATGATGGCATATGCTGGTATTAGGGAAGCTGAGACTCATAGAACTCGAGTTTAGGAGTTCCTAGCTACAGAACACTAGGCCAATCAGGCATACAGACTAATTAAGTTTAGCATTAATTCAGTGGGCCCCCAGGAACAAGGACACAACTGCTCAACTAAGGAAAAATAAGCCAGTCCAAGTTGTAACAGATTGAATGCAGACTAGAATCAGGCAAAGGGTCTGAGGGTACCGTGGTATCATAGGAGAAGGAGGGAAGGGAAACACACAGTTATAAAAGTTGGTGAATATGACAATTTTTTAATACATAAGTATATACATTGATTTACTGGTAGATAGATAAATAGCTATAGCTAAAAATTGAAAATTAAATGGAGATTTTTGAGACATAGAAGACTGACTGGAAGTATGGAGTGCCTAACAAAATATTGGGTGAAATGCCAAAAATGTCTCACAGAATATTGCTTGCTCAATTCAACCTGTTTTGATAACTCCTCTATGGCCATGAGAGACAACAGGCTTATCCAGGTTGAATTCCAGGGGTCAAATCATATTTTGAAGATTCCATCTTCTTACTTTTCTGTAAGTTAACTGAGAGGATGGTCAGTTGTGAAGTTTATCCTTGGGATAAGATTTGCTACAGGAGAGAGAAAGGGAGAGTGTACATATTCAATATGGATTGGAGCACCTACAGACTCTAAGCATACGTCCTGGTTTAGACTAAAAGATGTAATGAAAATCAAACCAGACAAACTCTCGATTTACTACCAAGAAAAACTGAACAATATTCACAATGTGAAAAAGGACAACTAAAATACCAGACACCTGACATAGTTAACAGGGGTAATGGACTACAAGTCCCATTGTCACCCTCAGAAAAACACAAATTTGTGTTTTCCCACAGGTCATCAGGCAAAATGTTCCCAGGGCACTGATGTTAGATTTCTGGAAGGTCAAAGAATTTGCTAACTTCAGAAGAATTGGAGTTCATAATGAAAGGACAAGTATAGCAAGTTACAGGTTTCTTCACAAAGAGCATTAGGTTTCATTAATGTGACAATTATACAATGAGAGAAATGTTTCAATACCAGCTTCCTGTGTTCATATCAGATTGCAACTGTAAAGAACTGGAAGGCATTTCACAGGAGAGTACTTGTAAATTCTACCCAAGAAGCCCACACTGCAAAGGGACATAATTTATAGGACAAAGGAGTTCAGAACTTAAATTACCACAATGCTTTACAGGATGACCCAAGCAGAGAACTTTAGAGTTATCAATCCGGTTCTTAATGGACAAACCCACATCACAAAAATGATCTCTGTTTAGAGAAAGCATAGACTCGATCAGCATGTTTTTCACCATCTTCTTCAATGCCCATTGAAATCATATATCAACATAGGGTAAATCAGGAGGATTTTACCAAATTCTCAGAGTTTCTCTCCCTGTTTTATATATATATATATATATATATATATATATTTGACACATAAATTGTAATCATCTTCACAGAAGTTATGTTGAATTTGGGATTTAAATAGAAAAGTGAGATATAGATAGATAGATAGATAGATAGATATAGATATAATGGAATATTACTATGCTATAAGAAATGATGCATGTGATATTTATAAGAAAGAATTGAAAGAACTACATAAACTGATTCAAAGTGACATAAGCAAAGCCAAGAAAATATACACAATAACTACGACAATGTAAACAGACATTTTAAGTGTCACTCAAAGGGATATGAGAAGATATCCCCAAAGCACCCTTTCATAGAGGTCCACAGATATTATACATTATACATGTTTTCTAATGTTGTCAATGTATTCTTCAGTTGTGCCAATTTTCCTCTCTTCTTTTTCTTCATTTTTTTGTCTTTTAAAAAATGCTATATTTTTCCCTTTAGTAAAGGGATACTAAGGATAACTATGATGATGAAAAAACATAAGACATCAATAAAGACTTGTTTCAAAATTTTAAAGAAAGAAAAGACCAATAAAGAATGAATTAATACTGATGGATGCGGCTCTCTTCAACAAAAAGATGCTTCAGGCCAGTTCCTATGATCTTGCGATGAAGAGAGCCATTTGTAATCAGAGAGAGAACTATGAGAACTCAGTTCTCACAACTTAGTATTTTCACTCTTTTTATCATAATTTGCTTGCATTTTGTTTTCTTTCCCATTTTTTCCTTTTTGATCTGATTTTTCTTATGCAACATATCTGTATAAATATGTATAAAATAATTGCACATATTTAACATATATTAGATTACTTTCCATCTAAAAGAGGGAGTGGAGAGAAGGAAGGGAAAAAATTGGAACAAGGTTTTGCAAGGGTGAATACTGAAAATTATCTATGCATATGTTTTGAAAATAAAAATCTTTCATTTAAAAAAGAATGAATTAATAACAATGATTGATAATGATAATTAATGAATAAGATTTATTAAGCAACCCATAGCATGTAGCAGACATTGTGAAAGGCTCTGGGAATATAAAGACAAAGGTCATATGATCTCTGCCTTTCAGGGGCTTACAGTCTAGCTACATGGTGAATATATTAAAAAGTGTAGTTCCTTAAAACATTTTATTCTTCATTATTATGAAAATGACCTGGAACAGAAGGTAGAGGGCTTGGGGTTTTTAAGCATGTCACTTTAGTCACTGAAAATAAAACCAAATCTTTTAACAATAAGAATCTTCCTTTATGATGTTTTGTTTTCTAGAATGTTTACAATTACCCAGGAGCCTTGGAGAAACTTAAAGCACATGTGCCTTTTGCAGGGTGAAGACTATTAAGAAAAAAAAAAAAAAAAACCTCTGGCAGCATTTTGCAGCACTGTAAATTAGTATCTATTGAACAGAAAGCTCATGTTTGCATGTGCACACACGTGTGTGCACACACATACACACACACACACCTTCCTGCAAAATTTCCAACTGAGGATCAACTTAAAGAGTATCATTGATGACCCATGAACATTTTGAAACTAAGTAGAGAGAAAGTAATGAAACTGGAACAATGAAGAGTAAATTGGAGAGTGCTGACAGCTTTTTTTCTATAAAGGATTCTTGAATCAGATGGTGCCCTCCTGTTGGCCATAGTCATGCAGGGCTTTATGTTCCATTGCCAAACACTCTGTATGGCCAAACATCTGGCAAAATCCAAGATCATAGTCCTGGATCAGACAAAAGTAAATCCATTTGTGATTTTTTTTTTGGAGGGGACATTGTTTTTCCCTTACATTTTGAGTGGTCATAGATCCAAAGAAATATATCATTTTCAGTGAAATAGACATAGCTTGGACTTGAATGTTACTCCTTTTGAAATATGTTCCTCATCTGTAAAATGGAGACAATAATGGCACCTACCTCACAGGATTGTTTTGAAGATTAAATAAGATAAAATTGTCCCGATGTTTTACAATATTTAAAGCATTATAAACATAGTAGCTGTTGTGTACTTGGCCACTAATTTCTTATATTGTATTTATTTATAGGGGAAAACTAGATAACACAATGAATAGAACACAGGGGCTGTTTAAATCCTACTTCAATCACTTATTAGCTATATAATTCTGGGCAAATCACTTAAACTCAGTTTTTTCACCTATAAAAAGAAAATAAGAATGGCACTTAACTCCTAGGCTTATTGTATGAGAATCAGATGAAATAATAAGTGTAAAGCATTTCACACAGTGCCTGGCACATATAACTGTAAGAGAGGTAGCACAATGGATAGAGCTCCACGCCTACACTCAGGAAGACACATCTCGATGAGTTTATACATATAAGCTGTGTGACCCTGGACAAATCACTTAGCCCTGTTTACCTCAGTTTCTTCAACTGTAAAATGAGCTGGAAAAGAGAATGGCAAACTACCTTAGTATCTTTGCCAAGAAAATCCACAGGAGGATTTCAGAAAGGCCTGGAGAGACTTACATGAACTGATGCTGAGTGAAATGAGCAGGACCAGGACATCATTAGATATATACTTCAACAGCAATACTATATGATGATCAATTCTGATTGATGCGGCTCTATTCAACAATGAGATGAACCAAATCAGTTCATTTGTTCAATAATGAATAGAACCAGCTACACCCAGAGAAAGAACTCTGGGAAATGAGTGTGAACCACTACATAGCATTTCTAATCCCTCTGTTTTTGTCCGCTTGCATTTTTTATTTCCTTCTCAGGTTAATTTTACATTATTTCAAAGTCTGATTCTTCTTGTGCAGCAAAATAACTATATGGATATGTACACATATATTGTATTTAACATATACTTTAACATATTTAACATGTATTGGTCTACCTGCCATCTGGGGGAAGGGGTGAGGGGAAGGAAGAAAAAAGTTGGAACAGAAGGTTTTTCAAGGGTCAATGCTGAAAAATTACCTATGCATATATCTTATAAATAAAAAGATATAATAAAAAATTAAATCAAAAAAAGAAAAATCCAAATGGAGTTACAAAGAATCAGAATCAATTGAAACAACTAAAAACAAGGAAAACAACTAAGTATTAGTAATTGTTGTTATTATTAACATTTAAAATTAATGAGAAAATAGGGGAAAAGAAGGAACATATTATATAATAATGCCAGGGAAAATACAATTTCCTTCTGATACTAACAACATGACTGAGTATTGCTATATTTTCTTCTCATTGGAAACCTGATTTGCTTCTAGCTAGCATATCTCTGAGGCTAAAAGAAATACTCTGCACTTCTTTTGCCTACTAATGCTTCATAAACAATAAATGATGTTTGTTTAGTAACTAATCATTTCACTGAACTGAAAACTGTTCCAGGAGAACATGCTTAATTAACCCTGCTGCTTCCTGGCTAGCAAGTCAGTCACAGTCTATGTTAAAGAGTAGATTGCTCTTGGGAACGAGACAAGGAAAGGAAAATCTTATTTAAATTTCCTGGTGTTTTTTTTTTTTTCATTTTAAATCATTTGTTTGTTAATTTATTGGATTCATTTTCTAGCTTCTTGATGATATTGGTTAGACTTGCTATCAGTTAACTTCCAAAATACAAAGTTCAGGTTTCATGAAAGATGAAACAATCCCCCTTACCTCTCAAAAAATTCAATGCCCTTTGCCATCACTATAACTACCACCTTTGCCCATCCTATCACCAAATAGATGTACACAGCTTGCTGTTTCCCTAGTTTTAATTCAATATCCTCAATCAATCATGGCATTGCTTGGTATAATTGTTAGTAGCCAGTCTTAAAGCCCAGTTCTAGTATTGCCTCTGATATGTACTGGCTGTGTGTCTGGGTCAAGTCACCTTATTTTTCAGTATTCCCAGCAATTCTCAGATTATAAATAGCACAGAAGATGGTGACCTGCCTTGGTGGAAAATCTTTCTTTCCTGCAGGAGTTCTCTATAGCAACGAAATCACAGATCCAATGTTGGGAACCATATAATCTAAACCTAGTCCAACCTTAGAGAGATTTATAGAAACCATTATGAATTGATTACTCAAAAAAAAATTAAGAATTTAAATAAACAAAAAACAAATAACTTAAGGGTTCCATCAATTAGAAGTAGCATGTATATAGTACTGGTCCTGAAATCAAAACAACCTAGCTTAAAACTAGCCTCAGATATTTGTTTGCTGAAGGAAGCAGTTTCTCCATGTATAAAATGGGAATAATTAAGACCTGTAGTACCTACCTCAGACAATCCTGTGAGACTCAAGGAACTAATCTATATAAAGGGCTGTGTAAATTTTAAAGCAGCACTATATAAATGTCAGTTATGTTCTATGTAATCAGTGTTTTACACATCACTATAGGGGATACAGAAATGTAAAACATAAATTCTACCCTGAGGAAGTTTGCAATCTTGTGGAATGGATAATACTAGCTCTCATTAAACAATTAGAGAACAATTCAAGTAAATGCTAAATTGCCCAGCATAGATCTTTTTATCTCATAGTTTATTCATCAAAAACATTGCTAGTCTTCCAAAAAAATTTATTAGCCCAACATGTCCAAACATCAAAATTAGACTACAAATCTTTCTTGGGATCACCCCTAACCAGTATCCATGTCAAGTCACCTTTTTTTTTTTTTTACCATTTCATCATCCCAAGTCAGTGATACAGAGTTTTTCCATTTCTAATTTTTTTCTTCTCACAGTAACTGCTAACAATCTCCATTTACTCACCTGCAGTTACTTTCATACCCAGCACATCTTCATTCATATTCAAACTATAACTCTGCCGTCACCAACACACTAAGTCTTGGGTCTTCTATTCATAATTAAGCAAAAAGTGCAGTGGCTCTTCGCAGAACCAGTAAAATTCAATTATAGATATCAGGGACGAAATTTCTATCAGCTGAATATTTACTCACTTTTCACCCAGTGTTTCCCACTCAAAAGGTAAACCTTTTCCTTCTCCATTGCCAATGAGTGGGTGTCCATCTGTAAGCCTAGCTTATTGTTCTACCTAGAGGGAAAATGTTGCCCAGAATAGTTTCATTTCCAATTCCCACACCACATGACATGTCTCATGAGATTCAAGTTCCAAACCAGTTCAATTCCACTGGTGACTGATATGATTTTTCAATTCATTTTCCAAAATGCCATCAGAAAGAATACAAATGACTGAAGCTGAATTTAATACAGAAATGCAATGAATAAGCCCCAATCTAGCATGATTTGATTTTGATCTGCCCTCTTCCAACGAGATAACAAATATCTCCTTCCATGAAATCCATGTGGTAACATTCAATACCAATCAATGGAAGAGGATTAAATGGCCACTTACAAGTCATTCCTTAGCATTACACTGCCTGCCAACTTTTGTATCATGCTGAAAATATTTCACAGTTATAATAAAATGAAATATTTTCAGACATAGAAAATTTTATTTGGTTAAGGAAACAGTCATCTTTTAAGACATATACATGCCCTATATTATCAGTAGGGGGAAAAGTGTTACTTCTTGGAATTCACCATGGTTCCATCTTCTTCTCTAGGAAGTATAACTTCTCTTTTATTTATTCATCACAAAAGGAACCCAAAAGACTTTTCCAAAGATCAAATATGTCATATTAGATCAAGTCCAAATTTAAGAAACTCAATTTACTTCCTTATATTATTTATTGGACTTTGTAAATTGGAGCATTTATTTATTTCCATGTTTAAATTCATGGAAGGCAGAGAAAGTTAAACAATGAACAATGAAACACAAAAAGTAAGTGTTTCATTTTGGTTTTAGGCAAAGTGAAGATTACAGAGATTAGCGGGTCAACAAATTTAAAGTGTCTTTTAAAAAAATCTATCATGGGACTGCCCATTCCTCTGAAAGCCATCTGTTTCTGTTGGCTATTTGGAGGAAGCATATTATCATAGTCTGATTCAATTTTTAAAAAGTCTCCTCTCTTCCCCATAATCAAGCACCTTGCCACTCCACTTTTAAACTAGATCAGGGAAATGAGAGTAAAAACTAAGCCTTTTTTAAAAGTATTTTAAAAGATAGTGTAGTGCGATAGATAGAGAGCATTGGACTCAAAGGCAAGAAACTCATGTTCCTATTCCTCTAGGATATGTCCTGAACCAGTGAATAAAACTTTTGACCCTTGGAAAGGAACAGGAAATTCACATGCTGGGAGGAAAGAGGCCAAGTTCCCCAAAGCTATGGAACAGTGTTCCAAATATCCTTTGAAAAATACATAATCACTAAAAAGATCTCTTCCTAGATATTTTATTTTTCCTTATCTTTGTACATGTTGTTTCCCCTCAATAAAATTTTAGTTAATTAAGAGCAGAAACTATTTTATTGTACCTGGCACAGAGTAGGTACATGATAAATGCTTGTTGAATGAATGATTAAAGTCATGAAAGAAAGAAAACACCTAAAAATGTCAATTGTCTAGACTGTGGCATGCAGTTACGTGGATAGCCCAAAGAGCTAGTCTATCATTATATCTCTTGGACAGATCTTGCAGATGGATAATGAACTAGTCATTGAATTAAATAGGATAGTGAATTGGATTGTAGATGGGGAATTTTACAGTGCTCTTAATGGCAGTTCCTTCCCCCACACGTCCATGAAACAAAAGAATTTTCATGAAGAATCAATATTCTCCGGGTGATGGTTTCACTTTATAATTTCCAAGTATGGACTACCACATTCTCTGAAGAATTAAAGTTGCAGGTCACTCCCAGAGGGGAATGGAGTCCATATAGGCTATTTGATATTACCAATGAAAGAACTATGTAGAAAAAAGTAGAAAAAAGAACAATATCAGTAAACAAATATATTACCATAAAAGGAAATGAGTTGGTCATATAGTCAGAGTGAAGGAAAAAAAAAACAATGGCCAATACACATACTTCATTGAAAACTGCATGATGTCAAGAGATCCAAAGGAGATATTTCAGCACTTTAGAGGAGCCCTTTTTGAAAGACTAATGAAACATCATGGACTAAAGTAGCATAAGATTAGAAGATGTGGACAGTTTGCAATCTTGAAGGTATATGCACATCAATATGATCACCAGACCATTGCAGTATTTTTTATAATATATCTTGTTTACTAGTCATATGCTGCAGACTTCCAATGTCCATTATGCTTCTCTTCCTTGTCCTTTGGGTCACTTTCAGTTTTGATTTTTCAGAGATAAATAGTTTTTCAGATCTATATAGTATCACCAAAAGAATACTTTAAGGATCCATAATTTCGTAAGTTTAGGCCCTCCCCACACCAGTGCAAATATAAAAATCCTATATGCCCTAGTAGATAGACCTTAGAAGTTTGTTGTTGTTGTTCAGTCATTTTCATTTGTGACTGAATCTTCATGAATCCATTTGGGGTTTTCTTGGCAAAGATACTAGAGTAGTTTGACATTTCCTTTTCTAGTTTATTTTACAGATAAAGAAACTGAGATAAATAGGATAAAGTGACTTGCCCAGGATCACACAGCTAGTAAGTTAAGTGGCTGAGGTCAGATTCAGTCTCAAGAACATGAGTGTTCCTGACTCTGGTCCTGGCTATCTACGATGCTACCTAGCTGCCTCAAAAGTTACTTAGGCCAAAAGATTCATTGATCTCTAGTCAATTTCATGATGAACCGATCTAAACTTAACTAAATTGGTTTTCTGATAATTGAAATATACTGCAACAATGAGCCTGAATTTGAATACTTTTCAGGTTGTAGGACCAATCTAGAAGAGCTCAAGCTCTTCTAGTATACCCTCCAAGAATCCCTACTTCCCTTCTATCATGTAATTCATTCAGGAAGATTTTATAGAGATGAGAAACCAAGCATATTCTCATGATCACTTTATTAATAATATCTATAATTTTTAATCATTATCTTTCTTTTCTTTGAATAATTTGGAAATTAGTCTCTCAGTTCTTTTGAAATGATATTGCCTCTGGCATAGATAGAGTCTGAATTTACTTAGTCCTGTACCATTGTATTTTCTGATTTCATTTTCTTAAGTGCAACTTCAATCTACTAATATAACATATCATAGAGTGATGTTAGTTCAAATGTGTCATTGTCAAAGATGATGAAAATAGGAAAGTAATTTACTAAAAATCATTGGTGGATTTGGCCCATTTTTGACCCGCCAAGTTTCAACTATACATGCAAATGGATGATCTAATTTACTCAAGTTTAATCATGTCTCCAGATTCATTTCCCCCCTCTACCATTCTTCACTGTTTTATGAGGTGAAACTACTCAACTCTTCCACCATCTTCTGTAACAAATGAGTTTACATCCTAAATTACCCTTGCCCTTGGCTACCACATCTCTCTGCTTTGCAAGGAGATTATATTGATTAGCATCTAAGTCAGGTCCTAGGTTTTGAGTCATTCTCATTCTAGTGATTACATGGATTAAATCTATGTAAGAAGTGATTTGATGTGATAATCTGAATCATTGTCCTTTCCCTTATCTATTTCCCACTTTAAAACATCAATACTTTGTTTGAATGAGTCAGATTTATCCTTTATTCTCTTGTTATTCAGTTGCATCTAATTCTTCGAGACCCTGTAGGATCTGTCCACATTAAAAACAACAGTGGTTTGTCATCATTTTTGCCAGTAGATTAAGGCAAATAGAAGTTAAGTATCTTGCCACGGTCACAAAACTAATAAGTGTCTGAGACTGGATTTGAACTTGGTTCTTCCTAACTCTAAGCCCAGCATTCTGCTTCACTGAGATACTAAGCTACCTCCTCTCCCACTATTAATTTTTATCTTTAGCAATTCTGTCTGATACATACAGATAGAAGGAAGGAAAGCAAAAAGCAAAGAGACCAAATGGAGCGATGACTAAGTGTACATAGGCAGCATGAAGACAGAATTTATTGTATCCAACTGCAGACAGTGCTCTTTCCACTATAGCCTACTCCCAGCCTTATTCAGTTGGCATCTCAGCCTTGCTTCAGTTTTCCCACTGTTGCTCTTCACTCTACATCCCCAGCCCTCTTATACTTACATGTCAGAATGCTATGAAGACTTAGGCCGAAGGCTATTCTCTATTTTTTTTTCTTTTTTTCTTTTTTTTTTTTTTCCCCCCTGAGGCTGGGGTTAAGTGACTTGCCCAGGGTCACACAGCTAGGAAGTATTAAGCGTCTGGGATCAGATTTGAACTCGGGTCCTCCTGAATCCAAGGCTGGTGCTCTATGCACTGCGCCACCTAGCTGCCCTCAAAGGCTATTCTCTAGAGGCCATTTTACTGGCATCCATAGGCTTTCATTTACATTTCTAGTTTCTTCATAGTCTTCATAATTCCTTCCTGCCTATTATTCTTCATTTTGTGGTAAGGGATCTTTCTTAACCTTTCTTGCATCATGAATCCTTTTGTCAATCTGGTAAAGCCTCTTTGTAAAAGCCCTTTCTTGAATGCTTTTGAATAAGTAAAATACATGGGATTATAAATGAAAGCAGTTATAGTGAAATGTAGTTATCAAAATATTTTTTAAATGTTCATGGGCACCAAATTACAAATTTTTTCTTGACAATTTTTCTCTATTTCCTCTATTTCTCCTGGAATCTATTGATTCCCATATACAAAATAAATATATATATATTTACATAAAATCTTATATACAATTTATTTTATGTTAAAAAGAACATAAACTACTAAAGAAAGGAAAATCACACATCACAAACTTTTCAGGGAAGAAAATAATCTAAAACCAATACCACATGTACTATCAGGAAAAGGATACTGGTTCTGAAGATCCTGGGTTCAAATTCTGCCTCTGTATCTTTCCTTTCTATGTAACCTTGGAGAGATCATGTCAGATTTAAGATTCCAAATCTGTGAAATGAAAGGTTGGGCTACATGGCCTGGAGGTCCCTTCTAGAATGAAATCTATGAATGGCTATATTAGGTCTCATTCTGTGACTCTGTGGTGATTCAATAAGACCTATGTCACTGGAAAGATAACAGTTTTTAAAATCAAGCAGAATTTGTTTTTCTCCCCAGCCTGTGAATGCTGCAGCCTCTAAATCACTTATCAAACACTTCTAATACAATAAGCTTTTGCTTTAGATTGAAACTTTGGTAATTTCACTTCTGGGACTTTGAATGGGGATGCCAGGAAGTAGGAAACCAATAGCTTGGAAAGCTGTAGCAAAGTACAATAATGCCATCTAGCGCCATTCCCAGGGATGGCATCCCCACAGCTCATGGCATTTTGCTGCAGATGAGATCAAACTTCTAAGACAAGGAATCTTCTTAATCGCAATAAAAATATGATCCTAACTGATCCTCAGTCACATTGCATTAAGATATCCTCCCAAGCTTCCTTAGTAATGTAATTAACCTTTCTCCTGTACCATAAAGAACTAAAGACCAAAATGCCTAAGGAGTTTTGACCTATTCAGTTTTCGTTTTTTAAAATAATCTTACTGACAATACTGAAATTAGTTTTAATGCTTCCAAGATCCTGACACTCAGTTCCTCTATTTGTTCAACCGATGTACATCTGTGACTTAGTTTCACCCTGGCTGTAATGGGATAACCCAGGAGGTCATCTTTTAACTTGTGATCAGCAATTTCCTCTTATGCTGGTTTATAATAATAGGTCACAAGGCAGCCTATATTCCATGAGAGGAAAAGAAAAACATTAATTAGGAAAAGACCTACAACAATTTGCTGCAAAGGCATTAACCTAATTTTGGTGTATTGCGCAGCAGTTATGGAGCATGAAGGCACTAATCTACCGCAATGGATTTCTTAAATCTCTGGGTCTCGTTCTTTTTCAAGCCTACCAGCTATTTAAAGCTTGACTGCCTCTTTGTAAACAAACGGAAAGCTTAGAAGACATTAAAGTCTGGGTGGTTTCCAGATTTGTTCCTTATACAGTAATCTAATTTTTTCAGCACCGCTGACCTGGCCACTGAGCCCCGCTAGAGTGTTTCACCCTTTAATGAGAAAGGCCAACAGGGGCTTAAGGCAATACAACTTAGCAGAAAATTAGGGTGCTGTTCAGTATGTCAAAAGTGAAAGGAGCATAGGTTCCCATGCCCAAAGAAAGCCTCCGCTGGCCAAATTATCCAACAGTGACATCAGAGAAGAATTACAGAATTTCAGAGCTGGGGGGTCGTGGGGGGACTTGAGAGGACACTCTTGGAGAGGCATCCAATCTTTCCTGGAACAGAAAACTCTTCAACAACATCCAAAACAAGATCATCCATCATTCATAGGTTCATAGAGCTAGACCAAAAAGAGATCTTAGGTTATCTAGTCCAATTCCTTCTAATATGGAGTTGATGAAACTGCCAAGGCAGGTTGTGACTTTGACTAGAAGTAAAACATTTTCCAAGAAAGCCTATTCAATTCTGCAATAGGTTCACTTGTTAGGGAGTGGTTCTTTGTACCAAGACAAGATTACCATTTCTCTAACTTCTCTACATTTAACCCAGTGCTATTCTCACTTTTAGAAACAGCTAGGGTCATAGGACTAGAGGGTGAAGAATTAGAAGTAATTAGAGATTATCTAACCCAAATCTCTTATTTTATCCCTGAAACCCAGAGGTGAAATGTCTTGACCAAAATCATATAAAAATGAAATGTAAGATTCTATACTAAGGTTCTATACTAAGATTCAAAAGTTTAATTAGTTTTAATTGGAGATATTGGAGAAACAAAACTAGACAACAATTCTTGTGGGGGAATAATATTTGACATATATAGTAAATTATATACAATCTCATTTTGAGTCAATTGGCTGACATCAAAGTCAGATTTTATGTTATGTCAACAGAAAAAAATATCCAAAATAAAGGAAATGATGATTCTCCTAAATAGTTCTGAATGCCAAATTTTAGGAAGGCTAATGATTACCTGAGCTGGGACCAAAGGAAGTTGACCAAGATAGTGAGGGGACTAAAGGCCCCTTGCCATTCATGAATTGGCTAAAAGAACTAAGGAAAAGATAAAACTTGTGGGAGACATTTGGTAATTATCTTCAAGTATGTGAAAGACTATAATGCAAAAGGGATCTGCTTATACCAAGGCACTACTCGAAGCAATGAGTTGAAGTTACAAAGAGGCAGATTTAGGCAATGTATAGGAGATAACCTGGGCCAGTGAGGCAACATAGTAGAATAGTGTACCTGGCCTGGAATCAGGAATAATCCTCTTTCAGAGTTCAAATTTGGCCTCAGACATTTATCAGGTCCATGATTCTGGCCAAGTCACTTTTTGCCTTAATTTCCTCATCTATACAAATGACCTAGGAAAGAAATTAGCAAATACTCCATTACTTTTGCCAAAAATAAAACAAAACAAAAAAATAAACAAAAAGAAATGGGGTCACAAAGAATTGGACACAACTGGAATAACTGAACAACAATAAGGGACAATTTGCTAACAATAAGAGGTGGCAAAAAAATATAAGCGAGATAGTAGATTTTTCAGCAGATGTTAGATTGTCCAACTTTTGATTATGCCTCAGAGACATACTCAGAGAATACTAGCATAGGAAGAACCATTGGATTAAATAATCTTCTACATCATTTTTTCTGTTCACTTGAAGAACCTGAGGGAGAAATAACACAAAAAGTGGGAAATTTGGCTAACATTAAAGCTTTACTTTAAGGCTTACTTTATTGTTAAGTAGACAAATGATACCAATTCAAGAGTTCCCTCACATATGCAAAATGCAACCAATCTATGTTTGTCTGTTCTGTGTAATTCTCACCCATGCCTTCCCAAGAGTTTACTACAAAGGTTACATATAACACACTTTCTCCTTCTATCTCCTTCCCTTTTCCCTAAATGTCTAGGGTAACAATGGAGACCTCTAGCCATCTACCTGTCATTCCTCATTCTCAGCCATCTTTTAAGTTTTTCACAATTGCTCTACAACACCTTTCCTACTGATCTCTGGAGTTCTTTGTTGGTTACATAATGTTGCTTACTCACACTAACCATGTGCTTTTCTAGTCCCTGTGTGCTATTCAATATACAATCTTACTTCTGAGTAACAAAAGTGGTATGAAATTCTGACATCATTTGGCCTTTTCAAAAATCCATTCATCCCAACTACTCACTTTTTAGTAATGCAGAAGCCCTGTAAGTCAGCTAGCCTTATTCATGCCTTTATGCATGTCAAATTTGGATGAGGTTAGGACAGCACTTAAATTTGATAAATGAAATTGCTAGTATAAGATAAATGCAATCCTTAAAAAAAGAAAATAATAATTAACATAAGTCTGAAGTTAGAGCTTTCAATGAATCTAGAATTAGAAAACACAATTAATAGATTAGAGAAAATTGAATCCATGATAGAGAATCTCTCCAAAGAAGTGATTAACAGATTTGGAACACAAAAATATTGGAGCAAATGAAAATTTGGCAGAAGAACAGCAAAAGTCATTAATGTTAAAGGAACATGTTAATTCCATATGAAGCCAAATTAATACCTTTGAAACTAAGATTCACATAGATTTTAAAGCTTTCCCAGAAGGTCTCCCAGAAGAACATGACAATTTAAAAAACTGAATACCATAATGTAGGAAATTAATCACATAAGAAAAATGTTCAGAACTGAATAAATAACAAAGTACCACTTTCTTTTTTATTATTATTATAGCTTTTTATTTACAAAACATATGTATGGGTAATTTTTCAACATTGATGCTTTCAAAATCTTCTGTTCCAACTTTTCTCCTCCTTCCCCTCACCCCTCCCCTAGAGGGCAGGTAGTACAATACATGTTAAATATATTAAAATATATGTTAAATCCAATATATGTATACATATTTATGCAGTTATCTTGCTGCACAAGAAAAAATTGATCTAGAAAGAAAGAAAAAATCTGAGGACAACAAAAATACAAGCAAACAATAACAGAAAGAGGGAAAGTGCTATGATGTGGTCCACATTCATTTCCCATAGTTTTCTCTCTGGGTGTAGATGACTCTTTATTACTGAACAATTGGAAATGGTTTGAATCATCTCATTGTTGAAGAGAGCCACATCTATCAGAATTGATCTTCATATAGTCTTGTTATTTCCATGTACAATGCTCATTTCACTTAGCATCAGTTCATGTAAGTCTCTCCAGGACTCTCTGAGATCATCCTGTTGGTCATTTCTTACAGAACAATAATATTCCATAATATTTATATACCACAATTTATTCAACCATTCTCCAATTGACGGGCATCCATTCAATTTCCAGTTTCTAGCTACTACAAAAAGGGCTGCCACAAACATTTTTTCACATGTGGGTTCCTTTCCCTTCTTTAAAATCTCTTTGGGATATAAGCCCAGTAATAACACTGCAAAGCACCACTTTCCAGAAAGAAAAAAAAAAAAAAACATTTTAAAATTGAAGACAAATAGGGATTGAATTCAACAATCTTGCTGAACAGAAATCTTGCAAGTGGACAGGAAAAATATCCTTAAAAGTGAAGCAAAAAATCAAACACTACAAAGTAAGTCTACAAAAGGTTATTTTTCAAGAAATCACAAAAATAGAATAATATTTTTTAGAAGCAAAGGAGCACATTCCTGCAAATGACATGCCTGCACACCTGAGCTTAATCAATAATGTAGATTTGAAAGGTGGAACAATTACAACAACAAAAGAGATGCACTTGAAGCATTCCTGAAAAATAAAATAAATTAAAATCAAGATCTGAATAGATTTATAAACAAACCAAATAACAGAAATATGAGAAACTTTGGATAATGAAACCAATTCTCTCATCTTTAGAGAAATTATAAGAGGAAAAGGGGGAGAGAAGAAAAAAGGGATAGAAAGGGATAGAAAGAAGAAGAAGGAGAAGAAGAGGCAAAAGAAAAACAAAGAGGGATTATCAAGAGTTATAAAAAATAGCTAAACACTGGAACACTCAGAAGCAATGAAGGTGATAACCCTTACAGGTTAATCTGTATGTCTTTTGAGGAATAAAGTCGCAGAGTTGAAATTTGCAGACATGGGGAGGCAGAATATTCCTACTCCTCCCAACAGCTAAATGTTTCTTTAAAAGTTCTAACAAGCTTCTTTGTGGGGAAGAGGGAAGTCTACTTACGGTAGCCTATAGTTTACATCTCGTCCTTTGATTGAATGATTTGTCTCCATGTATGGCTGATTAGAGTGGGATGCTCTGGGCATTCCCAACATAGACCAGGTATGCTACACTTCATGTAGCACTTTAAAGTTTGCAAAACACTTTGCAAATATTATCCCGTATCTCATGTAATCCTCACCACAACCCTGAGAGATAGGGGCTTTCTCACTTCCTTTGTGTAAATGAGGAAAATCAGACAAGCAGGGTCAAATAGTTAGTAAATTTCCAAGGGGAGATTCAAACTCAGCACTTCCAGACTCCAAGTACAGAACTCTGTCCATTGCATCATTTTGTTCCTAAGTTTAAATGTCTTTTTATAAAACACCACATTTGATACTATATTTACATCTTGGAAAGTTAGGTGGTATAATTATTATTTTTGCAATTTCCAGTTATTGAAATTGAGGCATAGATAGGCTCAGTGACTAAACTAAAATTAAAACTGAGTCAAGCAATCTTTCCATTAAAACAATCTCCTTAAAGAATAAAGCCATCACCAAACAGAATTCCAGCAGCCGTCTCATAGTAATGTGGGATGTGGCTCCCCACCTCCAATCACTTGGATCTCTTCTCTGAGCACACCCCCCCCTCCATAGTCCCCCTCAGTGGTTTCAGTATTTCCTTTCTGTTGATGTTAAAAGTCCTGTGTATCTGCCCGCTTAGGTCAGGATATGCTAAATATCATCTTTCTCGGAAAGCAATACAGACACTTTTTCATGTCTGCTGGGAATACAATCGCTTCCTGACCTTTTCTCTTGCAATTTTGATGTTTTTGTTATGTATTTCTGAGAGCCATTTCATGAGCAGGGAGGAGGTCAGGGCAGCACAGGTGGCCCGAGTCACAAGGCTCAGCCTCTCCCAAATGGAGCCCTGCAACCCAAGTATCATATTTGTACTGCAGCCATGAAACCCAGGAGATGAGATTAGTTTTCCTTCTTGTTTATTTATGCACCAAACATCAGCACCCAGTGTAACAAGAAAAGTGATTTGTGGGTTTGCAAAATGTGTTCTGGGGCAATGTAAGGTGTCGAAAAGTGATTAAGACACAGGAAACATAACCCAAAGTCTCTATAAGAAGATATGGTTCCAAGAAGGGAGAGCAGCACCAGCAGTAATAGTAGTAGTAATAATAGTTATGGGGCTGATGCAGCACCAAATATGGTTATTTAGGTATCAGATAATGTACTTTAGAAGCACCAAAAGTTGGGATTCAGTCATGGGAAGAATTCCAAGTGTCATTCTCTTTGGCAAAAGGTAAGTTTATTTAAGAGAAAAGGTTTCAGATAAAATGAGGTATGTTAAACACAGGGATGGTGAATATGAAATAGAATTGGGAGAACATAGAAAGGGGTTTTAATAATGATGAAAAGGGCAAGTTTCTTAGTGGAACATGACATTCATCAGGAGAAGGGAAACATCCCATGAAGTTGGAGCATGCCAAATCCTGAAAGGGACTTAGCACCTCATAAGAGTTAGCTAGCAGTGAGGAGGAGAAGCGGGGTTGGGAGGCTAGTAGGGTTAGGGGAGATACCACATGGCATGGGGAAAGACAGAGTGCTGTGGTGGACTGATCCAAAGAAGGGCAATAAATATGGCATGAGCCATAAGTAGATTTTATAGGGAAAATTTAATTTCATGGATATCACTGGGATTTCTGGCAGGTGAGGCTGCCCAAGATCCCTACAGAGGGTGGGTCTCAAAGGTTTGGCATAACTTGCACTTCTGACTGGATGCTCTCTCCAGAGGGTGGGACCATGGAACTAAACTGATCTATCTCAGAGCTTTCTCCCTGGTTATCTCAGGGATCAATCTTTCAGTTTCTCTCTGCCCACCACACTCACTATTCAGGACTTCATCAGTAGTAGTAGTAGTAGTAGTAGCAGCAGCAGCAGCAGCAGCAGCAGTAATACTACTACTAGAAGTAGTAATAGTAGCAATAGTAATGTAATGATTGTAGTAATAATAGTAATATTAATAGTAGCAGTAATAGTAATAGTAATAGTAGTTGTAGTAGTGGTGGTAGCAGTAATAGTAACAGTGATAGTAGCAGGAGTAGCAGTATGGTAGTAATAGGAGTAGGAGTAGTAATATTAGTCATCATAATAGTAATGATAGTAGTAGTAGTAATAGCAGCAGCAGTAGTAGTAATAGTAGAGGTAATAGTAATAGTAGTAATGATAATAGTAGTAGGAGTAATAGTGGTAGTGGTAGTGGTGGTAGTAGTTAATAGTAGCAGAGTAGCAGCAGTAATAGTAATAGTGATAGTATAAGACTAGTAATAGTAGGAGTAGTAGGAGTAGCAGTAGTAGTGGTGATAGTATTAGTAGTAGTAATAGTAGATATAGTATTATTACTAGTAATAATAGTACTACTAGTAGTAATAGTAGATGTAGTAGTATTACTACTAGTAATAGTAGTAGTAGTAGTAATGGTAGTAGCAGTAGTAGTCATTGTAGTAGAAGTAGTAGTAATGGTAGTAATAGTAGTAGTTGTAGTAATAGTAAATGTAGTATTACTATTAGTAATAATAGTATAACTACTAGTAATAATAGTAGTAGTAATAGTAGTAGTAGTAGCAGTAGTAGCATTACTACTAGTAATAATAGTAATAGTAGTAGAAGTAGTAGTAATGGCAGTAGCAGTAGTAGTAATTGTAGTTTTAGTAGTAGTAATAGTAGATATAGTAGTATCACTACTAGTAATAATGTTAATAGTTGTAGTAGCAGTAGTAGTAGTGATAATAGCAATAGTAGTGATGGTAGTACTACTAATAATAGCAGATGTAGTATTGCTACTAGTAATAATAGTACTACTAGTAGTAATAGTAGATGTAGTAGTAGTGTTACTACTAGTAATAATAGTAGTAGTGGTAGTAATAGTAACAGTAGTAGTAGCAGTAGAAGTAATAAGAATGGTAGTGCAATAGTAGTAATCGTAGTAGTAGTAGTAGTAGTAATAGCAGTAGTAGTAATGGTAGTAATAGTAGTAGTGATAGTAGTAGTAATAGTAAATGTAGTAGTATTACTACTAGTAATAATAGTAACAGTAGTAGTAGCAGTGGAAGTAATAATAATGGTAGTGCAATAGTAGTAATCGTAGTAGTAGTAGTAGTAGTAGTAGTAATAGCAATAGTAGTAATAGTAGTAATAGTAGTAGTGATAGTAGTAGTAATAGTAAATGTAGTAGTATTACTACTAGTAATAATAGTAACAGTAGTAGTAGCAGTAGAAGTAATAAGAATGGTAGTGCAATAGTAGTAATCATAGTAGTAGTAGTAGTAATAGTAGTAATAGCAGTAGTAGTAATGGTAGTAATAGTAGTAGTAATAGTAGATGTAGTAGTATTACTACTAGTAATAATAGTAACAGTAGTAGTAGCAGTAGAAGTAATAAGAATGGCAGTGCAATAGTAGTAATCGTAGTAGTAGTAGTAGTAGTAGTAGTAGTAATAGCAGTAGTAGTAAGGGTAGTAATAGTAGTAGTGATAGTAGTAGTAATAGTAAATGTAGTAGTATTACTACTAGTAATAATAGTAACAGTAGTAGTAGCAGTAGAAGTAATAAGAATGGTAGTGCAATAGTAGTAATCGTAGTAGTAGTAGTAGTAGTAGTAGTAGTAATAGCAGTAGTAGTAATGGTAGTAATAGTAGTAGTGATAGCAGTAGTAATAGTAGATGTAGTAGTATTACCACTGGTAATAATAGTAATAGTAGTAATCATAGCAGCAGTAGTAGTAGCAGTTGTAGTAGTAGACATAGTAAACTGTCTCTACACACTGACTGAACCAGCTGGAGGGTAACTGACATGCCTCAAATCTGAGTTAAGGGATGTCTGTCTCAAGTGTGTAAAGACGTCCCCTGGAGGAATGTGTGGATCAGAACAGTTTGTTCCAATGGACCTGAAGGTGCTATGATGTGTTTAGAACTTGGCAGGCATCAGAGATGTCATCCACTGCATCGTAGCCATTTCCAGTTGCCTTGACTTTTGTTCTGCTACTGACTCAGGAAGAGAAAGGCTGAAAACTTTGCACAACTCTGCTTCACTTAAGTCCAATCAAGTACAAGTCAAAGACATAGTAGCATCAGCAGTCACTGCAATGACAGCAATAGCTGCAGCAGCAGCACTGTGCTGAGCACTTTTAAAATATTATTTCATTTGACCCTCGCAATAACTCTGGGAGAGAGACACTGTTATTATCACGTTTTACAGTTAAGGGAATTTAGATAAATAGCCACTTTGATGCCTAAGTTGTAGATGTAAATGGAATGAGAAATATCTCCTTGGTCAAAATACCTCCCTAGCCAGCTGTCATAAACCTAAAATTCTACCATTAGAGATTCTGAGCCATTTCTTCCTCTTCTGCATTGTTACAGTTCTTGGTTCCTCCAGCAAACTTTTGACCTTTACTTTATATTGCCTAGAATTGCTAGATATCTTTTCAAGCTTGTATAGTCTATCTTCCCATCTGGACTGTCAGTTCCTTGAAGGGAAGCATCATGTTGTATGCTGCTTTATGTCATATTAGATAGTATTAGAACTAAAGTCAAGAAAGCCAAGGTTTAAATCCTTTTATTATCTTTGTGATCATAAACAAGTCACAACCTGTCACTGCCTCAGTTTCTTCATCTGTAAAATGTGTATAGTATTTGTATTACCTAAATGATAGGGGTTTTTGTGAAGAAAACATTTTATCAACCTTAAAGTCCTAAATAAATAAGACATAATTATTACAATTCCTTATTTACAGGAAGGATTCTGTGAGCTTCAAATTATCATCCTGTTTTTTTTTTTTTATTCTGTTCTGAGTCAATTCATTATCAAAAAATAGATCATATTCTGGTTTCGTAGGATCATATGTTTAAGTCATAAGTTCCCAAACATTTTTTGCATCATAGACCCTTTTGCTCTACTAAAAATTATGCATCCACTGTCAGAATAATGTCTTTAAATACATAAAATGAAATATATAGTATGACCAAAGAAACTAATTATAACAAAAATAGTTATCAATTTTTTTAAAATTAAGTACCAAGGTTAAACATTCTTGATTGACATGATAGGGTTAAGCATCCTTACTTTAAGTGATATTTCTCCTTGAAAGCAGTGCATATTGGAAAAATAAAAACAGAAACAAGAGAATAAAACATAATAACTATATCATATAAGACAAAAAGGGAATGAAAATGAATAGGAAAAGAAGCCTAATAGAGATTCAGAAGAGTGGCTAAAAAGATGTAAGGACAGACAATGCACTGAAATTCATCTATTCAGTGAAATTAATCACAAAGCTACCAGATGTATTGATGTTTAAGTTTATAAAATAAAGGAAAAATTAGCATGGTAACCATAAAGGACATTTTCACCTGTTGTTCTCCATGTGTAGAATACTCTCCCTCTTTACCTTAGCCTCCTGGATCCCTCAACTTCTCTGGCTTTTAGATAGAGCTAAAATCCTATCTTTTGTGTAAGGCCTTTACTCATGTCCCCAATACTAGTACCTTGCTTCTATTAATTATCTCCAATTTATCCTATATGAATATGTACATATATATATATACACAGAGAGACACACATACACACACACACACACACAGAACCTGCTTGTTTGCTTGTCTCCTCCACTAAACTGAGAGCAGGAACTATATTTAGCCTTTCTTTGTTTTCCCAGGACTTAGCATAGCACCTAGAACACAATGGGTATTTAATAAATGCTTAATGACTGACACATAGTTACATGAGATTCTATAATTTCCCTAACATAATCCTTGAAAATTAATTTTTTAAAAAAAGGCACTTTTCAAAAGGAAAAAGTCAAATGGTCATATGAAAAATGGTCAATAATTCTGATTTGCCAGTTCACATCTATGATATTAGTTAATATGACAGAAAAGAAAAATAACAAATGTTTGGAAGGGATGTTGAAAAATTGGAACACTAATTCACTGTTGACGGAGTTGTAAAGTGATCCAACAATTCTGGAGAGTAACCTGGAATTATGCCCAAAGTGCTATATTATTATGCATACCTTTTGATCCAGCAACACCAGTACCAGATTTTTATCCCAAAGAGATGAAAGAAAAAGGAAAAGGACCTACGTGTACAAAAATATTTATAGCAGCTCTTTTTATGTTGGCAAGGAGTTAGAAATTGAGGAAATGCCCATCAATTAGGGAATGGCTACACACACTGTATGTGGTTATGATTGAGATGGAACACTATTATGCTTTAAGAAATGACAAGTAAGATCCTTTCAGAAAATGTTGAGAAAATTGAAATGAGTTGATACACAATGAAGTAAGCAAAACCAGGAGAACATTGTGCACAGTAATAATATTGTTTTGACTATTCACAACAATACACTAATCCATGACAGTTCTGAAGTAATTCTACCTACCTCCAGAAAAAGAACTGATGAAGTCTGAATATAGATTCAAGTATACTTTTCTTATTTTATTTTTCTTGGGGTTTTTTTGAGGGGGGTCTATATATTTTTTGCAACATGACTAATATGGAAATATGTTTTACATTTCTGCAAATGTATAATCTATATTGAATTGCTTGCTCTTTTTTTGGAGGCAACTGGAGTTAAGTGACTTGCCCAGAGTCACATAGCTAGGAAGTATCTGAGGACAAATTTGAATTCAGGTCCTGCTGACATCAGGATCCACCGCATACTCTACCCATTGTACCATCTAGCTGCTCCTGAATTGCTTGCCTTTTCAAAGAGGAAAGAATAGAGATAAGGAAGAAGGCAAATTTGGAATTCAAAAAATTTTAAAGATTATTAATTTTACATGCAATAGAGAAAAATGAGAAAGAAAAAAAGAAAATTCAGTTAACAATGTCTTATGATGAAACAATGGGAATAAGGTGACAGCAGAAAAGAGCTAAGAAAGAATTCATGTCATATATATAGACGTTATATTAAAACTTTAGTCCTATTATTTTTAGTTCCTGTTGCCCAAACTTCCTCCTGGGTTTTCAAAACCAAAAAAATGCTACCAACAGAGAATACCCGAAGAGTTGGAGAAGTAGAAGGTCAGAGGAAAAGGAGAAAGAATTGAGAGAGTTATTTAGAACTGTTAAGTGTAGAAACTTTGGGAGCAGAGCAGGAAGAATTAAGCAGAGAATGCCATGGATATGTGGTATTTTTCAAAGGCAACAACACAATAAAGTTACACTGTAGTGCTAATCTAGGATCTGGAATAAGGCCACCAACAACCTTTGTGGTGAAATTGCCTTTTATCTCAATAATTAAAACCCCTCATATTTCACTCACCACAAATGTCTATTCTGTGTAAGTCATGACAGCAATAGAGTTATAAAGGATAAAGCATTAACCTTAGATTCAGAAAGGCAAGTTGAAACCTAGCCATGGCCATTTACATCTGGAGAATTCTGGACAAGTCATTTGGGCAACAGGATGAAATAATGGAAAGGGCTAGGGATTCACTTACTACCTGTGTGACCTTAGACAAGTCATTGTACTGATCTGTTCCTCAGTCTTCCCATCTGTAAAATGAGGGGACTGAACTAGATGAAATCCATTTTCACTCTAATTTAATGCATCTATGACCTACTTAAGACATAAAGAGATTGTGATCTGGGTTGGTAGAGAAAGTTCCCACCCAAGATATCCTACATTGAGGGAAAAGCATATCTTTCTTATAGTCTCCAGATATGGGGGGCCCAAGAAGAGCTTGCCTTATACCAAGTTTTGCTACCCAGTTAACTGTAAGTGGTACTTAGATATAATGGATAGAGTACTGGGCCTGAAGTCAGCAGGACTCATCTTCCTGAGTTAAAATCTAAACTCAGATATTCACTAGCTGTGTTACCCTGTGCAAGCTACTTAACCTTGTTTACCTCAATTTCCTCAAATGTAAAATGAACTATAGAAGGAAATGGTAAAGCACTTCATTAACTTTGTCAAGAAAACCCCAAAGGGTTCAAAAAGAATTGTGACTCTATTGATCAGAGAAATGCAAATTAAGACAATTCTAAGGTACCACTATATACCTCTCAGATTGGCTAAAATAACAAAAAAAGATAAAGATAAAAGTTGCAGGGGATGTGAGAAAATTGGGACACTATTACATTGTTGGTGGAGTTGTGAATGGATTCAACCATTCTGGAGAGCAATTTGTTATCAAATTATGAATACTTGGCAGTGTCTCTACTGGACTTGTATCCCAAAGAGATCTTTAAAAATGCAAAAGGACCCACCTGTGCAAAATGTTTGTAGCAGCCCTTTTTGCAGTGGCAAGGAAATGGAAACTGAGGGGATGCCCATCAGTTGGGAGAATGGATAAATAAGTTATGGTAAATTAATGTTATGAAATATTATTGTTCTATTAGAAATGATTAGCAGGATGATTTCAGGGGGTTCTGGAGAGACTTACATGAAGTGATGCTCAGTGAAGTGAGTAGAACCAAGAGAACATTGTACACAGCAACAAGATTATGCAATGATCAATTCTGATGGATTTGGTTCTTTTCAGCACCAAGGTGATTCAGGCCAGTTCCAATGGTCTTGTGATAGAGAGACCATCTGCAACCAGAGAGACGACTGTGGGAATTGAATATAGTATTTTCACTTTGTTGTTGTTTCCTAGCATTTTGGTTTCTTTTTTCATTTTTTCTCTTTGATCTGATTTTTCTTGTGCAGCATGATAATTGTGGAAATATGTATAGAAGAACTGTACATGTTTAACATATATTGGATTATTTGTCAACTAGGGGAGGGGATGGGGGAAGAGAAGGAAAATTTTGGAACACAAGGTTTTGCAAGAGTGAATGTTGAAAATTATCTAAGCGTTATGTTTTGAAAATAAAAAGTTTTAATAAAAAAGAATTGTGACTGAAATATCTAAACAACAATAACAAAATTACTAATAGAACATGGGAGCAGTAAAAAAAAAAAAAGGGATATGCTAGGGGCACATACTAAAACTGATAAAGGAATCCCCAAACTCGCCAAGAGATTGGCAAAATGGAGACTTTGGCAAAAAAAAAAAAAAAAGTTAATAGTCCTGCTCTTCACATGACAATAACTAGCCTCTGGTAAGATGCCTTTAAAAGAGAATGATTTCCCCTCCCTCCCCCAGAATATAAAACAGAACCATTTCTTCTTCATTTTTCCACATTTAAAGTGATGTTCCAGGTACTGGCAAACACTGGGTGGGAGGGAACCAGGAACAAAGAATTCACTTTTGCCAGCAGCATTTTTTATGCAGCTGAGTGTTCTGTTTATGAAAAAGTACTTCCACTTCAAATTCTTCAATCCTTTTCTCTAACTGCAACATCATCAATATGCTCATCTTGGCTACGAGCCAGTTAAGCAGGCAGATTTCTGGAACTCTTCCCGTTTTTAACCAGTAGCATAGGAAACCAAGATGTGTTTTAGGAGTTTAATGGTGTGTTTGTTTGGGGGTTGGAGTTTGTCTTTTGGGGAGAAGCTGATTGTATGAGAAAATGTGCAAAGTTCAGGTTCCCTCTGCATTTTTTTCTAAAATTCTCACAATTAAAGCAAGCAATTAGCCAGAAAACATGAACTATTTTTGTATAATAGAAAAGTCATTATTTATACATATTTGTATATGTATTAATAGAAAAGTCTTCAGTATGGACTCCCTATATTTCCAGAATATTTGAAAGTATGAGAAAGTATTCCCTATTTAAACAAGCTTTTAAAAAGACAAAAGGCAGCTTAACATATAGAGTCCTAGGTTTATTGTCATGAAGACTTGAGCTCAAACCCTTAGTCCCCAACACAACTAGCTATAAAAGCCTAGGCAGTTCGCTTACATCTCTGTCCCTTTAACGATTCTCCAGGACTTATCTCTTAAGTTTCTTGTTATTCTGAGTCCGACTGGAGAAATCCCAGATTCCTAGGTTTTTGGATGGCCATTTATCTCTATAGTCACCTCAATTTCAGAGGTGGCCACGAGAATGTCCTGAGAAAACATAAAAGAACAAATCTATGGCTGGATATTGAAGCAGGCATTTATGAATTTCTGGGATATTGCTTATTTTGTGCCATATTTTTGCTTTCTTAGTTAAGATTTCTATCATTCCCTAATCTCATCATTTATAAATGACATTAAATATATCTTAAATATCTATAGATAGATCTATGTAAAGCTCTATCTACATTTCTACATGTAAATGTAATTGCAGAAACAGCCTATTTGTGGCAGTCCATGTACTAACTAGGTGTATGAAACTGAGGTCTGGTTTTGTTCCTTAACTAGATAATCTCACTGAATTCACTTGGTGTGTAGTGCCTTCTCACAAAAGTGAGCCTTGGCAAACACTGCCATCATGTGGCATCAAGTGGTAACTCCTCCTATAAACTAAAGTAAACTATGGCACACAAAGGTAGCTTATCGCTTAAGGATGCTGTTA